>NC_134551.1:23310557-24593766 GCF_025594145.1 Primulina tabacum
ATAAAAAGGAAAATATTTTTATTAAATGATTAATTTTAATTGTTTAATGTGTGGTGTATTTTAAATGAAATTTTTGAAAATGAGGTGTATTTATACGGTTGAGTCATATTTTTAAACGGTATTCGATTTTCGATGAAAATATGAACTTTTCAAGAACTCGGCTAATATTTTCACAAACGTTTTTAAAAAAAATTTAAATATCAACTAATGGGCTTAATGAGCCTATTATATTTGGCTAATGGGCTCCAACTTGCACCATGAGTTTTAATTGAAATAAAAGATAACAAATCCTCCCCAAACCCCATAATAAACTCACGCCTCTCGTTCCTAAGCAACAATGAATCTTCCTCCATCAGCCAACACCCACACCACACGTAAATGGTAGAGGAAGACCACATGTTTCTTGAAGAAAAATCAGCAAGGGCCTCCTCTCCGCCATCGTTCCTCGCATCGTCAATTTATTTTCGAGCGTAATATACGAAAAATCACGCCTTAATTATCTTTTTTCTCATATATCATACCATAATATATATTTAATGCTTGTTTTCATGAAAATCATGTTGGGTTTGTAATTATTTTCGTTTTTATGTCATAGAATGTCAATAACTCATGTTTTTTTGATCCAAAACCTATGATACCTTTTCACAAAGGGGCTGCCATGGTAGGGGCTTTATGAGGGACGTTATCCACTGGTTTAGAGTCTTTAAGGGCATGATCAAAGGCTGGACATACTCAGGTATCATAATGAACTAAATTAAGAGTCATAGGGGGTTGGGACTCTTCGGCTAGGGCTTTCCGGGTGAGCCAAAGATGTAGCTGCTATTAGGGCACGGCTAGGAGTCCTACGAGAGCTGTATGTTAGTCCTGGATGGCTGCACAAGGGGTGGTTCGAAGTGCTAGGAGATCGCTTGAGGGAAAGGGGGTGCGCATGTGCATGTGTGATCGGGTTCGAGGGGGCGAGGCTTCTAGTTCCTGTAGGTTCGATCCAGTGGCGGGTTAGGGTCACGGTCATGGTCCTAGGAGGTTGTTCTAAGGTCTTGTCATGAGGGGACAAGGGCTAGGGTCGAAGCTTGCATGGTTTGGAAGGCTAGGGTTCGAAAATAGGAGCTAGGGTTTGGTGCAGGAATTTTCAGTAGGTATCCTAGGTTGATAGAGGGTCTTAATTGGCTTGAATTGGGTTGAAAATGGTTTAGTTAAGTGTTATTAAGCTGTGGTTAAAACTTGGTAATTTTGGTTTAGTTTCAAATTAATACGAGTCAAAACCGAGAGATACGTCTAAGTTTAAAAAAGAATCAAGGAAATTATCTAAAAGCTAAATTTTAAGCCTAAGGTAATAGGTTAAGTTTTGAATGATTCGGGACGTTGTTTCGAGGTCTAGGGATAAATATAGAAAGTTAAGCTTTTAGGGGTAAAACAGTCATTTTACACCTAAAAATTTTTAGACGTCCTGGCAGTGCCCTGAATGCTGTAAATAATGTTAATATGTTTATTTTAATTGTTTATGAAATTTTATGATGAAACATTAATGCTAAAAATCGTGTTGCATGCTTGGTTTAAAATAAAATTGATTTATATATATATGCATGAATTTTTATAAGTGATGAAATATGAAACGTTGGAGGAGGCGAAGTGATTGTGACTAATATGATGATATGATTGGAGATATTGTGAGGGAAAAAGCCCCAGAGAGAACCCGTTTACGGGAGAAGACCCCTGAGAGAGCCTGACGACCGTATTTCCATCAACATGATATGATGATATGTAAGGCCAAGGCTCAGTTGACGGGTGAGAGTGTCGCTAATGTCCCCGCTGCCCAGTACTGTGGTTGCACGTAGATGGATCCATCTACCTTCAGCTGATACGAAAGTCCCAATTAACGATCCGAATTCAATAAAAGGAAACGTATATGTATAGGAAGAAAGAAAAAATGTTTAAGTTTATGCATGTTCATGAAAAGCTATTTTAAGTAGAAGTATTTTCACTGTTGCATGTAGATTTATATGTATTACTTGTTATCATGGTTAAAGTTTGCTGAGTCATTAGACTCACTAGGTGTGATCGATGCAGGTGATTATGATGTTGATGTTGATGGAGGATTTGATGGTTGAATAAGCTGGATTGAAGGTGCACATAACCCGAAGACCATCGCTAGTTTTCCGCACTTATGTTAATGACATATGCTAATGATTTAATTTACTTTTAAGATTTTATTTCTTATGATGCTTTTAAGGGGTTTTTCAGATGATGTTAGAATTAAGTTTATTTTTGAAACAATGTTAGTTTAGGTTGATTGATGTTTTACGATTTATGTTTTGAATTACGTTCTTTTGGGTTTTCAAATAATAGTTTGTTGGTTTATTTCAAAATGATGCAAAAGTATTTTAAATTATATCTATATATATGTGTATGGGTTCGGCCGAATAGGTGGATAAGAAAAAAAAGAAGAAAAAAAATTTCTAGTACTTTTTAAACAAAAACGAGTAGTGGATTGGACTTCGAACTAGTAGCACTGCAGTGCTGATGCCCAGCGCCTAAGCATTAATCAAGCGTCGCAGTGCCACAGTGTCAGTGCCTAGGCGCTAGTCCAGGGTTTGAGTAACTTTTAGTTTAAGCACTATTGGTTAATTTGGGTATTGGTATGTCGTTATGACCAAGGTTAGTGATGGTCCGATTGGGTCACATGAGGCTGGATAAGAAATCTTTGAATTATGATTTAAGCATGGTCGTCTTCGGGTCGAGTTAGCAGTCTTGGCAGTGCCCTAAACATGATTTGACATGTTTTAAATATTATGTTATCATGTGTATGATTTTTGTGAAATTACGAGAAATACGTTGTATGCTTGACTTTAAAAAAAATTTACATATGTGCATGGTTTTATTAAGTGATGAATATGATGACATATTTTGAAGGATGAGAGTTGGTTGTGCCTATACAATGACACAATGACATGTAAGGCCAATGCTTAGTGGACGAGTAATGCTGTCGCTGATGTCCCCGTCGCCGAGTACCACGGTTACACGTAGATGGATCCATCGACTGACACGATGATACAAAAGTCTCATATAATGAACAGAATTCAATTAAAAGAGATGAACAAGTATATGACGATATGTTGAGACATGCTTTGACACGTATACTTTATTATGTTTACGTTTACGCTTTAAAGATCATGAAATGTATTTTTATTATGGTACTTTTCACTGTTGCCTGCTATGTATATGTACTTGATATAACCGTTCAGGTTTGTTAAGTCTTTAGACTCACTAGGTGTGAATGAGTTTAGCATGATGATGTGGAGACTGGAGGCGATGAAACTAAGTAGGCGGAGCTGGGTGGTGCACTGGATAACCCGAGGACCTTGCGTTTTTCCGCATAATATGTTTATGAGGCATGGGTTTAAGCAACATGGTTAAATGTTTTGAATCTTGGTTTACGTTGTCGATTCATCGGACTGTTGTTATCTGTTTGAGTTTCTCTTTTAAATCAATAGACTGTGAGATTGAGTTCTTTTTAAAGATTTAACTAATTGCAGTTATTTTTATTCAGAGGTTGGATGACCTATTAAAAGCATGGTTAGCTTATTTAAATATTTTTGAGCATGTGTATTTTCCGCCTTAACTTTTAAAAAAGAAGGTTTCAGTAGAATTTTAAAAAGAGTGGCTGTTTCATTCTCCGTAAACATCAATATCATACTCACTTGCATTGATCACATCTAATGAGTCTTCTGACTCAACAAAGCCTAACCATGATAACAAGTAATACATATACATTCCACATGCAATAGTGAAAATACTTTTACTTAAAATAGCTTTTCATTAATATGCATAAATTTAAACTTTTTTCCCTTCATAATATCATATCATATTTACTTTCATCATATCATATCATATTTCTTTTATATCATATCATATTCATTATATACATATACCTTTTCTTTTTATTGAATTCGGATCGTTAATAGTGACTTTTGTATCAGCTGAAGGTCGATGGATCCATCTACGTGTAACCACAGTACTGGGCGACAGGGACATCAGTGACACTCTCAGCCATCAACTGAGCCTTTGCCTTGAACATAACCGTATCATAATAATCATCGTATCATCATATTAGTCACAATCACTTCACTTCCTTCGAATTTTCATATTTCTATCACTTATAAAAATTAATGCATATATATATCCATTTTCTTTTAAACCAAACATGCAACATGTATTTTATCATTAACGTTTCATCATATAATTTTATAAACATTTAAAATAAACATAGTAACATTATATACAGCATTCAGGGTACTGATAGGACTTCTAAAATTTTCAGGTGTAAAATGACTGTTTTTCCCCTTTACGTAAAATTTCTCGATTTTGACTTTTTCTCACTTTTATTGACTCGAGACTATCCCAAATAATTATCTAAGCTTAAATTTAATTTCTAATATATTTATTTAGTTTAAATTCGAGGCTTTCAATTTAATTTCCTATTTACTAATTCGTTAAACGTTTATTCCCGAATTAATTTGAACCTTAATATTTTATTCCAAAATTTTAAACATAAACTTTTTACTTAAACAACCCTCGTGAAACATGAACCGTCCCTCGTGGGCCATGGTTCGACCCTTATTCTATCCCAAGCCCTAGATCGAACCTAAGCTAGTTTCCTTCGAGCCACTCTCGTTTTTCTCGAACAACACCCGACCAGACCACCTAGGGACTCTACGAACCAGCCCTGACCCATTTAACCAACCCCTAGCCCATGCTGCAACCTCCTGCACAAGAAAAGAGCCGCAGCTTCCCAACCTTATGCGCCTAGGACTCTTTAATTACTTGACTAGGACTCCTCTACTCGAGCCACCAGAGAGCCCAAACCATCCCGACCCTTACTAAACCACCCTTCGCCCTAGCCTAGACCGCCCTAGCGAAGCCTTGACTCCCTCCGCACACCAGCTGCCCTCAGGTTGAATGGGAAGAGTCCTATCTCGCGTGGACTCTTCCTTAGCTGCTGCACATGCACTACAAGAAATTTCACATTCAACCACACTCAAAATACAACGGTTTTATCAGAAATCATTGTCTTTTTCCTTTTAACAATGGTTTTAACGAAAATAGTTGAATTTGTGAATTTTTTCCTTGTCAAAGACAAAAATTTTTTAAAAACCATTGTCTTTTTTGGGTCAACGACAACGGTTTTAGCAAACCGTTGTCTATGGGCGTGTTTTTATGTAGCTAAGACAACGGTTTTAATTAAAACCGTTGTCTATTAATAAAACCGTTTTATGTCTCTGTTCTTTCAACAACGCACCTACGACAACGGTTGTAATAAAACCGTCGTTAAATTTAGCGACGGTTTGCTCAAACATCGCTAAATATAGCAACGGTTTAAGCAAAATCATCGCTAAATTTACATTAGCGACGGATTTTGGTAAAACTATCTTTATTAGCAGCGGTTGGATCATAAGCATCGCCAATAGCGACGGTTTAATAAACAACCGTCGCTAATAGCAATGGTTTAGGATTAAATGTCGCTAATAGCGACGGTTTAAACAAACTCCGTCGCAATTTGTCTATAAATATCCGCATTTTCGGTCCATTTTCCTCCATACCTCTTCACAAACCTTAAAACTTTTCTCTCTTATACGATTTTAGTAGTTTTTTCGCTTCAATTTTTTGTAAAATTTTATGTAAAATTTAAGATCATGAATATTGTTAACATTGTCATATTGTAAATTTTTTTAGATTTATTAAATTATAAAAGCAATTTTTTTTATTATCCTAAAAATATTAGCGACAGATTAAGTTTGTATATCCGTCGCAAATAAAACCTACGACAACGGTGAATAACCGTTGTCTTTGAGCGCACTCTTTAACTACATGGCCTTTAACAACGGTTTTACAAGACCTACAACAACGGTTTTTCACCGTTGTCTTTGTGCGTACCCTTAAACTACAGGGCTTTCAACAACGGTTTTACAAGACCTACGAAAACAGTGAAAAACTGTTGTCATTAGCCTTTTTTTGTAGTGATGAGTCCTATCCATGCCAGGACTCTTCCTCACACCTAACCACGTCCAGCCCGAGCCTTGGTCAAGCCCTGGTCGAGCCCCACATTACTTCCTCCTAGCCGAAACCCTAGTGCACAAAACATGCAATATTCATTCAACCCTTCCCTAGCCCTTGTCCAGCCCTTAGCCATGATTCATGTGACCCCTAACACGCTGTAAAATGTTCTTCCAAGTTACCCTACCATGGCAACCCCTTTGTGCAATAATATCATAGGTTTAGGACCATAAAAACTTGAGTTATTGACATAACATGGCATAAAAACGAAAATAAATACAAGGTAAAAATATTTTTCATGTAAACATGCTTCAAACATATAATATGGTGTGATGGATGAAAGAAATGAGATTAAGGCGTGCCTTTGTGTATTTTACGCACGAAAAACAAGTTGAGATGCGATGAACGTCGATGAACGGAGGACCTTGCAGAATTTTTCTCTTCAGACGTGACCTTTCCTTCAACAATACGTGTTTGTGTGTGTTTCCTTGCTGCTAGGAGAGTTCTTTTGTGTGTTGTGTGTGGTGTGCGTGAGTTTAAGGATTTTGGGATAGCGTTTAAGGCTTTTTATATGTTAATTAAATCATGTGTGCAAGGTTAGGTCCATTAACATAATATAATAGGCTCATTAGTTAATATTTAAAATATTTTGTTTAGGGAAGTTCGTGAAAATATTAGTCGAGTTCTTGAAAAGTTCATATTTTAGTCGAAAATCGAACACTGGTTGAAAATACGACTTTGCGTATAAAAACACTTAAAAACACCCCAAATTCAAAATTTTCATTTAAATACATCACACATTAAACAATTAAAGAAAATTATTAAATAAAAATATTTTTCTCTTATATGGTCCCCGGTCTCCGTTCCTCGATCGCATCTTGAATAGTTTTTTAAAACACAGTTTTATGCATTCTAACAGAAAACCCTAATTTTAACAAGTAATCATGCATATCATAATTAATTCATGCCATTAAAATAATTTAATTAGTCAATTTCTATTTTCTCTAGATTTGCATGCAGTTGGATTTTTTTATCGTATTTTTGATCTTACAATTCCTCCCTCCCTTAAATGAAATTTCGTCCTCGAAATTAAAACTTACGGAATAACTCCGGGTAGCGAATCCTCATGTCCCCTCTCATTTTCCCAAGTAGCTTCTTCCTCCGAGTGATTTAGCCACCTGACTTTGACGATTGGTATTACTTTGTTTCGGAGTCTTCTTTCTTGTCTACCTAGGATTTGTATAGATTTTTCTTCGTATGACATATTAGGAGTTAATTGTAGAGGCTCATAATTCAGTAGATGTGAAGGGTTCGACATGTACTTTCTTAGCATCGAGATGTGGAACACAATATGTACTCCGGCTAGCATCGGTGGCAATGCCACTCTATAGGCTAGTTTTACGACCCTCTCCAAAATCTCAAACGGACCTATGAACCTCGGACTGAGCTTGTCTTTCTTACCAAATCTCATAACACCCTTCAGGGGTGCTACTATCATAAATACGTGGTCACCCACTGCAAGCCTCATTGCTCTTTGAAGCTTATCGGCAAAGATTTTCTATAGGCTTTGTGTAGTCTTCATCGTATATCTGATTTTGACAACTAGCTCCGCTGTTTGTTTGATCAAGTCCAGCCCAAACTCTCCTCTTTTGCCAATCTCATCCCAGTGTATGGGTGATCTACACTTCCTCCCGTATAGTGCCTCGTAAGGAGCCATCCATATTGACGATTGATAGCTATTAATATAGGTAAACTCCACTAAAGATAACTTAGGTTCCCAACTTCCTTGAAAATCAATCACACAGGCTCGGAGTAGATCCTCCAAATTTGAATCACCCTTTCAGACTACTCATCGGTTTGAGGATGCAATGTTGTACTGAACAACAATTTAGTCCCCATCGCTTCATGTAGACTCTTCCAAAAAGACGATGTGAACCTCGGCTTTCTGTAAAAAAAACAATAGATACTGAAATCCCATGCAGTCGAACTATCTCTCGTATAAACAGCTCTGCATAATTTGTCATGGTGAATGTCGTCTTGATAGGTAGAAAGTGTTCTGATTTCATAAGAAGATCAACTATCACCCAAATGGCATTAAATCGCTTGATAGTCCTTGGCAATCTCACAAAAAAATTCATAGTGATATTTTCTCATTTCTACTCGGGAATAGGAAGTGGCTTAAGTTTTCCAGTTAGCCTTTGATGCCCAACTTTAACTTGTTGGCATGTCAAACACTCGGACACAAATCTTAAGATGTCTCGCTTCATTCCCGGCCACCAGTATAATAATTGCAGATCCTTGTACATCTTCGTACTTCTAGGATTAATGGAGTACAAAGTGTCATGAGCTTCCTTCATAATGACTTCTCTTAAAAAATTTCCACTAGGAACCCAAAATCGATATCGATATCGAACAATGCTATAATCCTTGGAATACAGCTTCCGACTCTTAGCTACATCTCTTAGTCTCCACTTTTGCAATTTCTCATTAGAAGATTGCCCCTCTTGGATTCTATCCCTCAAAGTCGACTGTATTTTAATAGTGGCAAGATTAAGGGCCTCGTCCCTAGCATATACTGCAAGCTCAAACTGCTGAATCACGGACTGTAATGGTCTCTGAAGTGATAATTGAGTAATAACTTTTGTCTTTCTACTCAGTGTGTCAGCCACTACATTAGCTTTGCTCGAATTGTAGGTAATGTCACAGTCGTAGTCCTTTACCAACTCTAGTCATCTTCGTTACCTCATGTTCAACTCTTTTTGGGTGAGGAAGTACTTCAAACTTTTATGGTCGGTGAAAATCTTGCACTTCTCTCCATATAAATAGTCTCAAAATCTTTAGTACAAAAACTATTGTTGCGAGCTCGAGATCATATGTGAGGTAATTTTTCTCATGCACCTTCAACTGTCTTGATGCATATGCTATCACTCGGTCATTTTGCATCAGAACCGCACCTAACCTAAGTTTTGAAGCATCCGTATAGAGAACATACTCTCCTTGCCCCAATGGCATCGATAATATTGGCGCCGAAATCAAAGCTTGCTTCAACTTGTCAAAACTTTCTCGGCATTCGGATCCCCATATAAATTTTTCATTCTTCTCTCTCAAGGTGGTCAAGGGTACCGCAAAAGAAGAGAATCCATGTATGAACTTTTGGTAGTAGCCAGCTAGTCCCAAGAAACTATGGATCTCGGTTACGCTCTTAGGTACGGGCAATTCTTTCACTGCCTCAACTTTACTCGGATCGACCTCAACTCCATCTCTAGAAATGATGTGGCCTAAGAATGTCACTCTCTCAAGCCATAACTCGCATTTGCTGAACTTAGCGTATAATTTTCTATCTTGCAGTATTTGCAGTGTTGTCCTCAAGTGCTGACTATGCTCATCTTTGCTAGTCGAATAAATCAAAATATCTTCGATGAAGACTATAACAAATTGATCCAGATATGGCTGAAATACGTGATTCATGAGATCCATGAAGATCGCTGGTGCATTGGTCAACCCAAATGGCATGACCATAAACTCATAATGCCCATATCGAGTCCTAAACGCTGTCTTATGAACATCCGACTTCTTAACCCTTAATTGATGGTATCCAGAACGAAGATCTATTTTTGAGAATATCGATGCTTCTTGTAACTTACCGAATAAGTCATCAATTCTAGGTAGAGGATATTTATTCTTAATGGTGACCGTATTCCACTCTCGATAGTCGATACAGAGTCGCATACTTCCATCCTTTTTCTTCATGAATAACATTGGTGCGCCCCATGGAGAACAACTAGGGCGAAAAACAATTCTTGAATTTGATCTTTTAGCTCTTTCATCTCAGCGGGTGCTAGACGATAGGGTGCCTTAGAAATTGGCATAATTTCCGGCATCAACTCAATGGAAAACTCCACCTCTTGGTCTGGTGGAATGCCAGAAACATCATCAAGAAAGACGCTAGGAAAGTCTCTGACGATCTCGACATTCTCTAGTTTTTGTCTGTCGATAACATGCACTGAACTAACGAATGCTAGAAAATCTTGGCATCCTTATCTCATAAGTTTCATCGCACACATAGAGGAGATAATGTGCGGCATTTTCTTGTTTCTTGCTGCCTCAAAGACAAAAGATAACCTGTTGGGCAGTCGAATAGACACCGACTCTGCCAAAAATCTATCGAAGCTCCATTCAATGATAAACAATCCATGCCAAGTACAATTTTGAATTCAGGCATCGGAAGTACGGTGAGGTTTGCCCGAACCACATCTTTATTCAAACGAAGTTCCAGATTCTTCACAATGCTCGAGGTGACCATTTGATCACCGGAAAGATTAGAAACTTTTAAGTACAATCCCATATCCTCGGGTATAATATTTAGTCGCTTGACGAACGTCTCGGATATGAATGAGTGTGTAGCTCCTGAATCCAGCAATGCGTAGGTAGCTACACGTAATATGAATATCCTTCATGCGACGAATACATCGTCAAAACTATTCGTTGTGAAACTTAAGGAATTTCTATCATTATTTTCTTAAAGTTTTTGAAAACTAAGTGATTGGACCCTATTGTTTCTCGGAAGAAATTGCAATTTAACCCCTTAAATTTCCACAATTAGCACTTTCATCCCTAAGAGTTTCGAAAAATTGCATTTAACCCATAAATTTTGAATTTCATCAAATTAGGCCCTATACTTCGGGAAATTTCTAATTTCACCGTTAAGATTTCAGAAATTACAAAAACAGCCCCTAATTGTCTATGATTTGCAAAATAGCCCTAGACTTTTTGAAATTTTAAATTTAATCCATGAACATTTAAAATATTTCATATTCATCCTAGAATTTTTCGATCTATCTCAATTTCATTCCTTGGTTCGACTATGTGCAATTTAGTCCCTTAAGTTTCGGATTTTTTTTTGCATTTTGGTCCCCATAACTTTAGAAAATTAATGATAGAAATTCCTTAATTAATGATCAGTCCTTTTTTTGGCCCTATACCAACTGATTTTTCATTTAATAATCTTTTGAATAGTTTAATCAGTTGTGCAGCAGTTTGGTATTTTGATTTTAAAAAGATAACCCAAGTAAATCTTGAAAAATCATCAACAATTACCAAGGTGTATTTCATTCCCCCGACACTCATTACTGGTATTGGACTAAAAAGATCCATATGAAGCAATTCTAAGCATCTGGAGGAAGATTTACTGCCCTTGTTTTTAAATGAAGATCTTACTTGCTTACCAAACTGACATGCTGAACAAATTTTATCTTTTCAAAATTTGATCTTAGGCAAACCATTTAAAAGATCATGGTTACTCAAATAAGTAATAGACTTAAAATTTAAGTGGTTCAAACTTTTATGCCACAACCAGTTTTTAGAATATTTTGAATCTATAAAACAAACTGGTGGATTAGGTTCATCACTCCAACTTACTTTGTAAGTTTCCACAACGATTGCCAGTTAAAATAATCTCATCAGTTGAGTTTCTAACCATACAAGTGTGTCTGTTGAACTAAACTAAGAAATTGTTATCGAATAACTGACTAATGCTAATCAAGTTATACTTCAAGTTCTCAACTAGTAAAACATCTTGAATAATAAAGTTACCATGGATAAGCTTACTCTTACTCACAGTTCTACCTTTTGAGTTGTCTCCAAAACTGATGTTTGTACCAGTGTATTTGATCAGTTAAGATAGCAAATTTGCATCCCTTGTCATGTGACGTGAGCATCCACTGTCCAAGTACCAGATTGATTTTTTGTTGTACCTGTCACCTGCAATCACACACAATATATAATTTTGGTACCCACATCTATTTGGGTCCTAAACTGATTAGTCCTTTAGGAACCCAGACTCGGATCAGTCTAACTGACTTTTCAGTTGCTGTGTTAAAAATAAATTCTCCCTGTTTGTGTGTGTTAGGTATGTGGTATGCAGATGAAACTATAATGGCCCGAAAATTCGTGTTGAAAATTTGCGGAAAAATTTAAAATTTTCTTTTTAAAATAATTAAAATACCTCATTCACGAAATAAACTGATAATTCAAGTTTAATGTTCAAAATAGCAGCGGAAGAAATTATTGCTCACAAAATAACAAATAAAGTAATCCAACAACTGATAAAAATGTTTGAGCATAAAAATGGCAAATGCTGTAAATGAGGTCCTCGGGTTCCACTACTGCCGACCCAAGCTAGCTCACTGGTCCCCGCCCTCGGTCTCGACCTCATCAGTACCTACAACAATCAAGTCTAGTGAGTATAAAGACTCAGCATGCATATATCGTAAATAACGAGTAAATAATATAGTAAAATTGCATTGGATAAAAATATCATGTCATGAGGCATAACGTGAAAATAACTTATCATGAGCAATTATAATACGTGCATAACTGACTGAAAATCATAAGTGAAATATTTGCTCCATAGATCCCTGTAATGAAATAGCATGTCATAAATTTTTTGTTGAGATTATGTTCTACGCATGTGGCCCCTGCACTGAACTGAACTGACCGGTAACTGGCGACCGGGTGAAATAATAATCGTTTGATCAGACTAATGCCACAGTATACTGGGTGGAACTGAACTGAACTGACCGGTAACTGACGACCGGGTGATACAATAATCTCATGATAGTGAAATGGCCACAAGCAATATCACATAAATCTCAAAAATGAATATTTTATATTTTTATGCACGTAATATAATTAAATGGTATAATCAAATATCCTGTATTATTTGATCACATGGATTGGATCGTTCTCAGGCTCGCTGCGACCTAAAATATAACGTGAAAATATGCAAATGATTTAACTTGACCAAACTATGTAATTAAATCTCAAAAAATGGCACCATTACGCCTAACTACTTCGTATTTAATCATGACACCGTGCCAACCCGAACCGACACCAAACCATCATATAATCATGATTAAAATACGCCTAAAATTATGAAATAATGATCCTAAATTTACATTACTCGAAATTTAGTGAAGGGAGGCCAAAAACATGAAACGCTCTTTCGAGAGTCATTTTGGCACCTTGCACAGTAAATTCTCGTACGACCTCAAAACTGATCCAAATCACAAACGGCCAAAACCATGACCTTCCTAACTTGATGAGGCACTGTCTAGTCCAAGGCCATAGGCTATAAGTCAACCAAGAACTAAAACGAGCCTCCGAACCAAAGCACCACTTGCTGTCCACAAAATACAGCAGCCGTGTCTTTGCTTCCTTGTGTTGTTTTCGAGACTACCGGCCATTGGGGCTTGAAATACCAACCAGAGGCTCTTACCAACATCCTAGGGTATGGTTTGAACCATGGATAAGGGCCCTAGGCCAGCCACAATTTGCACCGCACCCGAAACCAATCGAAAAATCCACCCGAGCACTTAATTCTGCGCGTGGGGTGTTGCGACGCTTCTTGCTGTCATGGACCATTCCAGTGGCCATTTGGTTGACCATGGCACAATCTAGACATCAAGGGGTATGGTGTGAACCGTGGCTATGGGCCAGAGGCCAACCAAGATTCTCACCACCACCAAACTCGAAAGTTACACAAGCAGAATTCGAAAGGGGCGAAGGGGCTGTGCATGTGTTTTGATTTAAAAACTGATTCCGCCATGGACCAAGCCTTAAAAAAGCGACTTGGTCACGTCTTAAACATGATAGGGAAGTTTTCTAACCATGGATATATGCCCCTAAGGCAGCCAAGATCAGAAACTCCCTCCCTTGACAGCAACTATACAAATCGAGACTCAAAGGGACACATTTGGGGTGTTGCTGTCACATGCGAGTTTCCAGCGTGTATGGGAGTGAACAAATGGACCAACATGGTCTTGACACACCCTAGTACATGTCCAGATGCAGCCTTGGGAGCTTGGACACGAGCCAACCTGTAACTTAACAAAAACAGCAAAAACCGTGTGGCATAGAGTGAAGCCAACAAAATCTGCACTACTTTTTTTTTTTGAAAATGATTTGACAATATTTAGGTTTCTGCTAATTAAATAATGCACGTGATATGTTTTAAAATATTAATATGACTTGATTGAAGAGTGAAAGGAAATATAAACATGCCTTTGTTCGTTTTGAATGGAAAACGAACGAATCGACGACGCGGCGCGGAGGAGACAGAGTGCACTTTTCTACCTAGTTTTCCTTCGACTTTCCTCTTGCTTTCTCTAACTTTCTCACGGTTTGTACACTGAATTGCTCTCAGATTTCGGTGAGGAGGGAGAGGGGGAGATGGTTAGGAGAGTGAGGGGAGGGGTTGCAATATAAAAGGGATGGCAAGACCAAGTCTTGCTCTCTTTGAATTTGAAATGGTTGGATACTCAAAAATGATTGTTGGAGGGATAGATGGGGTGCAAATGACCGATTCTTCATGGCTAGATATAGGTTGATTATTAATTAAATGGTGATCAAAATGAAAGGATTACCCTACTAATAAATAACATGGAAAGGGTCAAAGGTGGTGAGTTGTCAAAGAATTGCTACATCACTAAGGGGGTGGCCGGTAAAGATCTGGCACTTCTCTCCATACAAATAATGCCTCCAAATCTTCAGGGCAAATACTACGGCGGCCAACTCTAGATCATGGGTAGGGTAATTCTTCTCATGAATTTTCAGTTGTCGAAAAGCATATGCTATCACCTTCCCATGCTGTATAAATACTGCACCCAAACCGAGCTTTGAAGCATCGGTATACAAAACAAAATCTCCGGGCCCTGACGGCATGGCCAAAACTGGTGCTGAGATAAGAGCTTGCTTCAAAGTATCGAAGCTCTTCTGACACTCCTCGCTCCACACAAATTTAGCATTCTTCTTGGTCAATGATGTGAGTGGAACGGCAATAGAGGAGAATCCCTTAATGAACTTCCGATAATATCCTGCTAGCCCAAGAAAACAGCGGATCTCTGATGCATTCTACGGCACAACCCAATCTCTGACTGCGGCAACTTTCGCTGGGTCTACCTCAATACCACTGCTAGAAACAATGTGGCCTAAGAACGCCACCTTATCTAACCAGAATTCGCACTTACTGAACTTTGCGAATAACTTGTGCTTCTGCAAGGTCTGCAGCACTGTGGTCAGATGTCTGCTGTGATCCTTCTGATTCTTGGAGTAGACGTGAATGTCGTCTATGAATACTATCACAAACTGGTCAAGATACGGCTAAAATACGCGATTCATGAGATCCATGAAGATCGCTGGCGCATTCTTCAGACCGAACGGCATCACAAGGAACTCATAGTGGCCATAACGAGTCCTGAAGGCAGTATTGGAAACATCAGCATCTCTCACCCTCAACTGGTGATAACCGGAACGCAGATCTATCTTGTAGAATATCGAAGCTCCCTCCAACTGGTCAAACAAATCTTCGATCCTCAGAAGTGGGTACTTGTTCTTCACTGTAACCCTGTTCAACTCCCGGTAGTCAATACAAAGCCTCATAGAGCCATCCTTCTTCTTCACAAATAAGACTGGCGCGCCCCATGGTGAAAACTTGGGCGAATTAACTCCTTATCTAGAAGTTCCTGAATCTGCTTCTTAAGCTCTGCCATCTCTGTCGGTGCTAGTCGGTACGGTGCTTTGGAGATCGGAGTCGTACCTGGCATAAGCTCAATAGAAAACTCCACCTCTCTCTCGGGTGGCATACCAGAAACGTCCTCAGGAAAAACGTCTAAGAAGTCTCTAACAATCGGAACATCTGCGGCTGACTAAAAGTTGCTAAAAACGCCCGACACCCTCTATGCATGAGTTTCCTAGCCTGGACATAAGGAATAATGCGCGGTAAAGGAAAGTACCTGTCTGGCTCAAATAAGAACTGCATCATTCCAGGCGGTCGGACTAAAACAGATCTCCACTGGAAGTCAATCAAAACTCTATTCCGCAATAGCCAGTCCATCCCTAGAATGATGTCAAACTCTGGCATCGGCAACACGATCAGATCCGCATAAACGAGGTTGCCATGGAGCTCAAGATCTATGTCTCGGATCACATTGGTAGCTGCCATCTCCTCACCAGAAGGCAATACTACTGAATAGGCCACATCTAGCCCAACGGTCTTGACCTTGAGGAAATTAGCAAAGACTTCCGAAATAAAGGAGTGAGTGGCCCCTGAATCTATCAAGGCCTTCGTAGCGGAACCAGATATAAAAATTCTCCCTGAAAGATCGGAACTCTAAGTTGAACCCATTAGTTACAAGAACTAAACTTATAGACATGCAAAGGCCAGAGTTCTTCTAACCTAATTTCCGAAAATAATACTGAGTAGAGTATGCAATCCTACTGCAATTCTATGTTCAAAAATCTTAACCCAAAACATTAAACCCCAAATGTAAACTTAAAGCTTAAAGGTACTTGTCATAAGCATGGTCTCTGGATTCGTCTCCGTGGCATGGAGAGAAAAAACTCTGCCTTGGTTAGGCAGATTCCTCTGAGGGCACTGCAGAAGTAAGTGGTCTGGAATACCACGCTTATAACACTTCCCTGAACCAAACATACATGCTCCAGGATGGCGGCGTGAGCACTTGGGACAGACTGGGTGCTCAAAGGTCCTTGGGACTGCACGTCCCTGATGCTGCTGCCTCTGTCCTCTGTTCTTGGGTGGGCCATGGAATGGCCTCTTGTTCTGATGCTGTTGCTGAGGAGGAGGGCGGTGTGGTACTGGGACTGGTCGCTTACCCTGGCGGTCCCTCTCAATGTCGATCTGATCTTGGTCCGCAGCAAGAGCTCTGGAAACCGCGACTTCAAAAGTAGTAGGGACTGCCACTCTAACATCGCGGCGCAAGATCGGCCGCAGACCATCCATAAATTGTCTCAGTTTGGCTCCAGCATCGCTGGCAATCAGGGGCACAAAGTGGCAACCCCTCTCAAACTTACGGACGAACTCCGTAACAGTCAGATCACCCTGCCTCAGGGTCATGAACTCCCTGGTCAACCTGGAACGCACCTCATTAGTAAAATATTTGGAGTAGAATACCTCTGTGAAGCGTGTCCAGCTCAGCGTAGCCAAGTTCAGGGCTACTGACGCTCCTTCCCACCATAAGCGGGCATCTCCTCCGAATAACTAGGTGGCACATCGGACTCTGTTTGCATCTCCAAGCTCCATGAACTCGAAGATAACCTCGAGGGACTTGATCCAGCCCTCGGCAACCATGGGGTCCGTCGTCTCTGAAAACTCCTTAGGGCGCATCTTCATTGTTGGAAACTAGATTCTGGAGTTTGACAAAACATGAATCAATCGATTAACAAAATATGAATCAACTGATACGCGCAAGCAAATTCGGCAACTGAACTTATCAACTGAAATCAGCTGATACAATGATACAGAGTAAATTGATCAGTTGGAATTGATCAGTTAAAACATTCAGCCGAATGCCTCAAAGTCTCTCAACTGAAGATGTCTCGGGAAAGAACAAAGAAGACATAACAGATTACAAGAGCACCGCACAACAACCAAGACTACTTAAAACAACGCATTCCGGACAAAGAAATTAAGACGCCGAATTACAATAAATGAAGCAAACAATATCGAAGGAATAATCAAGTGGAAACCAACGGATACAAAGATTCAAATTTATCTCAAGATTACCGTTGGAAAAGAAGAGTATAAATATGGCAGAAGAAAAAGAAGAAGTGACGATACATCACTCAAAACTTGCTATTACTCTGTCAAAATCTCAGCTCACTCTTACTCGATTTATTCATAGCAATCAAGGCTACAAGTTGAGCAAACTAGCACTCCGTAATATTTGTTAATTCAATAGTGCTAAGATCAGTTACGCACAGAGATCATTTTGTAATACTAAGAGTTTCAGTTTAGGCAGTGGGTAAGTCCTAACTGAAGTGGGTCTGTACAAGTGTTGTATTGGATCAAAGTCTTTTAGTGGAAATCCTATCCTTGTGATAGAAGGGGTGACGTAGGAGTAATTGAATTCTCCGAACATCCAGAAACAATCCTTGTGTATTTTATTTCAGTTCTGTATTCTATCTGTCAGTTAGTTACCTTCCGCAACTACCTCAGTTTAACTGATTGATATTGACCAACAAGATTCCGAGAATCAGTTGTCACCAAACTGAACTCAAAAATTCGATAAGACCAATATTAATTGAGAGTGTTTATTCAACCCCCCTTCTAAACACTCTTGACACGTCAATCGATCATATCAAGTGGTATCAGAGCAGTTGAATCTTGTTCTTGAATACTTCTGATCTATAAATCTGCTAGCATGACTTCATTCAATAAAATTCCTATGCTCTCAAGAGAAGATTTCGATGACTGAAAAATCAGAATGCAGGCTCACTTAGCTGCACAAGATGATGACATGTGGTATGTCATAACAGACGGACCCTGTGAAGATTCTAAAAGCAAATACAGCAATTGCCATAACTGAAGGGGCACCACAAAGAATTCAAAAGCCCAGAGAAGAGTGGACAACTGAGGACAAAAGAAAAGCCAATCTTGACAATGTGGCCAAAGATACTCTATACAAAACACTGGACAAAGCAACATTTAACAAAATAAAGATGTGCAAAACAGCAAAAGAAATTTGGGAAAAGTTGATTCAGTTATATGAAGGAAATGACCAAACAAAAGAAAATAAACTCTCTGTTGCTGTTCAGAAATTTGACAATATCAAAATGAAGGTTGGAGAATCAATGAATGAGTATGATGAAAGGGTGAGCAGTATTGTAAATGAATTAAATGCACTCGGAAAGGTGTATACTAACAAAGAGGTTGCACTAAAAGTGATGAGAGGTCTTCCAAAGGAATGGGATGTCAAAAATATGGCTATGAGTGAATCTAAAGACTTGAACCAGATCGAACTTCATGAACTATTTGCTGATTTAAAGGCTTATGAATTTGAATTGCAGAGCAGAGAAGGAGAACCATTTACTCCTACAGCTACAACTACTCTAGCAGCTGTAAGAACTGAATCAACCAGTTCAGTCGAGAAATCTGCCGATCAGTTAAGCAATGATGCTATGTCATTATTCATCAAAAAGTTTGGGAGGTTCATGAGAAAGAACCAAGGAAACTTTCAGAAGCAATACCAGAGAAACAATTCCAAAGAAGAAATAAATGCTTGCTACAATTGTGGCAAAACAGGTCATTATATTGCTGACTGTCCTAAACCTAAATAGGACGGTCAAGGATCAACTGACAGAAGAAAGAAATCATATGAGCATAAGAGAAGATCCAGAGATGATAAGAAAACCTACAAAAAGAAACATGAGGTTCTATTGGCTGAAGAGAACAAATCCAAATGGGCAGAAACTGATAGTGACGAATCAGAACCAGAAAGCTCATATAGCTCAAGTGATGAAGAGGAAGTCAAATGTCTAATGGCCAATGATACAGAAGCAGAATCTACAAGTCAAGAGGTATTTGATTTTAGTTCAACTGATTTTACACGAGAAGAACTCATTTTAACATTGCATGAAATGGTAAATGAGTACCAGAAACTTGCATCATCATTTGAGGAAATAAAGTCAAAGCAAAATGATCCCATGGACAATAAAACCAAAACTGATGAATCAGTTGATGGGTTGAGTCTGAAAAGGGAAATTGCTGAGTTAAAAGCATAGAGAAAGAAAGATCAATCACTGATCCAGAAATTGATCCTTGAAAATTCAAAACAGACTAAACTCATTCAATCTTGGAATAAGTCGTCTACTGCACTGAATGAGATGCAGAATTCACAAAAATCAGTTTCTGATAAAACTGGTTTAGGGTTCAGTAATCAAGGAGAAACGTTTTCAAATGATACTCAACCAAAGCTGACAATGAACAAAGGGAAGTACATTCACTTTGTCAAATCAGCAGTGGTACAAGAACAAATTGAGCTCAGTAAACTGATTGAACAACCTACTGAGAAGTTGAACAAGGCTAGAAGATATGGGATTGGCTATAGCCAAAAGCTTTCAACTGATTCACAAAGCGGGTCATCAAAAAGATTTCACAAAAACTATTCGAATGGCTATGTCAATTACTATAACTGCAAGCCAGTTCAGAAGAGATACAGATTGAACAATCAGTTGAATAAGACTAAAACACATACTGTATCAACTGTACACTACTCACCAAGCACACAAAAGCCGAGAAAAACCATTTGGAATACAGCTACCGGAAAGTCAGTTAGACTAATCCAAGTATGGGTTCCAAAGGGACTAATAAGTTTTGGACCCAAATAGATATGGGTACCAAATCATATTATGTGTGTGATTGCAGGTAACAGGTACAGATAAAAATTCAATATGGTATTTGGACAGCGGTTGCTCACGACATATGACAGGAGATGCAAGTATGCTATCTCAACTGACCAAATATAATGGTCCAAACATCAGTTTCGGAGATAATTTCAAAGGTAAAACCGTGGGTAAAGGTATGCTTATCCATGGTAACTTTACTATTAAAGATGTTTTATTACTAGAGAATCTGAAGTATAACTTGATTAGCATCAGTCAGTTATGCGACAATGGATTCTCGGTACAATTTGATAAAAACTCATGCTCAGTTAAAACATCAACTGATGAAATCATACTAACTGGCAAATGATGTGGAAACACATATAAAGTCAGTTGGAATGAACAGCCTCATGCACCAGTCTGCTTTATTGCTTCAAAATCATCTCAAAACTGGTGTGGCATAAAAGGTTAAATCATTTAAACTTTAAATCCATTGCCTATCTGAGTAAACATGAACTTGTAACTGGTTTGCCCAAAATAAATTTTTCAAAAGATAAACTTTGCTCAGCATGTCAGTATGGAAAACAAGTACGATCTTCTTTCAAAAACAAGGGCTGTAAGTCTTCATCCCGATGCTTAGAACTACTGCACATGGATCTCTTCGGTCCAATACCAGTCATGAGCTTAGGGGGAATGAAATACACCTTGGTGGTCGTAGATGATTTTTAAAGATTTACTTGGGTTATCTTTCTCAAATCCAAAGACCATACGGCTGCACAACTGATTAAACTCTTTAAAAGACTTTTAAATGAAAAATCAGTTGGGATTGATCGAATCAGATCTGATCGAGGAACTGAATTCATCAATCAAACACTTTCAAGCTTTCTAGAAAATGCTGGAATCAAGCATGAGCTCTCAGCAGCAAGAACTCCTCAGCAAAACGGTGTAGCTGAGAGAAGAAATCGAACCCTTAAAGAAGCTGCTAGAACAATGCTTGCTGATTCTGGTATTTCTCAAAGATTTTGGGCAGAGGCAGTAAACACTGCATGTTATACTCTGAACAGATCAATGATTAATAAGAATCATATGAAAACACCATATGAGATCTGGCATGGAAGAAAAAGTATAATCACTTATTTCAAAATATTCGGCTGTAGATGTTTTATTCATGATAATAGTAAAAATTTCTTAAAAGAATTCGATGCCAAATGTGCAGAAGGAATATTCCTTGGATATTCATCAGTTAGTATAGCTTATAGAGTCTTTAATAAGAAAACTTTAAATGTTGAAGAATCTGCGCATGTTGATTTTGATGAAACTGCACTAACTGATAAGCCAACTGATCAAGTTGAGCTAGCTGATCGATTTTCAGATATCAGTTTGGAAGATGATGACAAAGATGAAAATCATAATAATCAAAACATCCTTCAAACACCAGAACCAGAGATATTGGATCAATTAAATGAGCAGGAAGTCAATGCTTACAATCAGTTATTAAAGGAAAATGATAATATTCAAATATCAGCTGACGAGGCATCAACTGAAGCTGAAAACTGCATTCAGTTACCAACTGAAGAAGTTGCAGATGCAACGAATGCTGAGTACAGATGAAGAAAATCACATCCACTAGAATTGATAATAGAAAATCCATCTGATCCAGTAAGAACTCGCAATCAAATGTTAAATTTATTTATTCATTCAGCCTTTGTCTCACAAATGGAACCAAAGAAAACTGATGAAGGTCTTGCTGATCCTAACTGGGTAAATGCTATGCAAGAAGAGCTGAATCAGTTCACTCACAATAACGTCTGGAACTTAGTTCCAAGACCAACTTCAAAAACCATTATAGGTACAAAATGGGTGTACAGAAATAAACTAAACGAGGACGGTTCAGTTATACGCAACAAAGCAAGACTAGTAGCACAAGCATATAGGCAAGAAGAAGGAATAGACTACGATGAGACGTATGCTCCAGTTGCAAGATTGGAAGCAATCAGAATATTTCTTGCTTATGCATCTCACAAAAACTTCAAAGTTTACCAGATGGATGTGAAGAGTGCATTCCTAAACGGTCAGTTACAAGAAGAAGTATATATTGAACAACCTCCAGGTTTTGTAAATCACAAACTTCCTGATCATGTATACTATTTGAACAAAGCATTATATGGTCTTAAACAAGCTCCCAGGGCTTGGTACGAAACTCTTTCAAAATTCCTAACTGATCATGACTTTACAGTCGGATCAGTTGATAAGACCTTGTTCAAATTTACTAAAAATAATCATATTCTATTAGTTCAAATTTATGTTGATGATATAATATTTGGGTCAACTAAGCCCAAATTGTGCGAAAAGTTTGCTAAGTTAATGCAGGAAAAGTTTGAAATGAGCATGATGGGTGAACTGACATTTTTTCTTGGATTGCAAGTGAAGCAACTGGAAACTGGTATATTCATTAGTCAAACAAAATATACAAAGGAGTTGCTAAAGAAATTTGGTATGGAATCATGCTCAGCTACAACTACTCCCATGAGCTCATAAGTTAAACTAGATACTGACGAAGGGGGAATATCAGTAGAGGCGACATTATATAGAGGATTAATAGGTTCATTGTTGTACCTAACAGCCAGTCGACCTGATATTGTTTTTGCTGTCTGTATATCCTAAGCAATCACATTTATCAGCTGCTAAAAGAATTCTGAGATATCTTAAGGACACGCAAAATGTTGGGCTATGGTATTCCAAAGACTCCACCTTCAATTTAGTTGGATATTCAAACGCAGATTATGCAGGATGTAAGCTTGATCGCAAAAGTACAAGTGGATCTTGTCAGTTCTTAGGAGACAGACTGATCTCTTGGTTCAGCAAGAAGCAGACATCCATTGCTACCTCAACAACAGAAGCAGAATATCTTGCTGCTGGTAGCTGTTGTGAACAACTGATCTGGATTCAGCAACAACTGAAGGATTATGGAGTAACGTCAACTGAATCGCCCATATTTTGTGATAATACCAGCACAATTGCCATCACTTATAATCCAGTTCTTCACTCAAGGACCAAGCATATAGATGTCAGGCATCACTTCATTAGGGATCATGCGTTAAAGAAGGATATTCGAATAGAATATATTTCAACTGAACAGCAAGCAGCTGACATCTTCACAAAACCATTACCCCAGGCTAAGTTTTCTTACTTTCGAAATATTCTTGGTTTAATTGATTTATCTTAGAAATTATTAGTAATATTGCTTCACTAACAGAATTATATGCAGAAAATAAAAACACAACAAATTGAAAATAACACTTCATTAAGAATACCAACGTTCCCATTTTACAGAAGATATCATGGAATCAACTGAATCTAGCCACGCCCTAACCCAATCATTTAACTCATAAATTCGAACTCTAGCAAATGCCCTAGATTTCGAAATCTTTTCAACAACATGTCACTCCTTCCATAGCATCGCCTCCAAAAGACATTTGTCTTCAACCAAATCCCTAACATGCCTCACTTCAAAACGTTCAAGGTATTTCAGTGCTCTTGCCTCCTGAGCACGAGTAGGAATAGCTCCACTGTCACTCACCCTCTTCAACTCATGAATCTTTTCCCATGTTAACATCACCTTCTGAAAAACATATATCTCCATCTTTCTCTTGATATCTTTTAAACGAGGGGTTGACTGCTCAGTAACATGAACATGAGTGCTGCTGCATGCATGAGAATCAGACATATTGAAATATTTTTGAACTGATATTGCATCACATTTTTATCACTATCATCTTATTTATAGGAAAATGACGTTGGAGAAGCTGAAGAGTCTCAAGTTAATCAATGTGTCTTTCACATTTACCAAGGACTTTAAGTTATCAGTTGTTCATTGTCAACTGACATCAGTTTGAATTCTATTAATAGTTGTTTAAATAGTCCCAGTTCATGATCAACTTATGACAGTTAGTCTCTCATCAGTTCATTTGTTTACATATCACAGCTGATGAAATATATCATTTGCAGAAAAACAGAGTTAAAACCAGATAAATATTTCATTACTTATAAATGTTGGTCTGGATTACATCATCATACTTCTCATCCACAACAATTATCCAAAATTTCAGCCAAACAGATAGAGAAGAAGGAGCAGTCATGAGAAAGCTGTGAGAATGAGCTATGCGCCTCAGGATCTTCAATTCCTTGCGGAGCATCAGCTGATACATGTGACCGTCCTTGAAGACGTCCACCCACACAGCAATATTCAAGTGCTTTCGCACTTGATTCAGTTCTGCCACCAATTCAGAAGTGGTGGCCTCCCCAGAGTTGTATAAGAGCTCAAGCTCCTGCAATCGCTCCCAGTAATGCAGATCCTGGCCTCCACAAAAAGGGAGAAAGACTTGAGTCACCCGTATCAGACATTTTTTATCTTGAATATTTTGGATGATATGTCTAAAACTAATTGAGCCATTTCTATTTATAGTAGAATATCAAGAAAGCTGAAGAGTCGTCAACGTTTCAGCAAAACTAATAACCTCTCTGACTCTTAAAATTATTTTGTAGCACTACTTTAATTATTATATGCACCAATTTAGGGGGAATGTCAGTTTTTAAGACGTTAACTGAGAAGATAATCGTTTGTGAATTCTCAACTGACTTGAATCAGTTTTCCAACTGATCGTTCAGCTTGAAAATTTTACAAATCTTCTAACATAAATTAACCAATTAAAAACTTATTATATTCCAAATAAAATGAGGTGACTAAATTTTTATGACGTGGCATATTTTAAAACCGCTCATTATTATATACACACGATTACAGCACACGTGTACACATTTTTATTCAAAATTTTTCCCGGGCTGACACGTGTCCAGAATTTGAACAGTCACGAACAAAAGCATTTTGCCCGCTTCACTTCAGTTCTATTCTTCACAATTACAATCAGTTTCTAAGAGTATACAAATTTCAGAACTTATTCTCTTCAATTTGCAGATCACTACACTTTCCGAAATGGCAAACCAGATCCCAGCCCATATCTTGAATGCGATGGTCATCGATTTTAACTCGGTTCTATCGATTCAAGAAGCAGACGTTAAGAATGTATTTCTAAAGCTTGAGTCGGCAGGTCTCAGGATGTTCTTGGGACAATCTTCTCAGAAGATATATCTCAAGGAGGTCAATGAATTCTATCGAAAGGGATTTATCACTGCTAATGACACTATCTCTGTGACTATCAATGATCAGTTGCTACTCCTTTCTGAAGAAGCTTTCGGAGAAATCTTCTCTTTGCCAACTGATGGTTATGTCAGCTTTTCTGAAGTAAAAACTCATGACATTGAAGAAATGCAGTCTCGACTATCTGCTGATGGACGGAAAATCAAGGTTTCCGATCCAAAGAAGGAACTGAAACCAGAAATTCAGTTGTTAGCTGATATCGTGGCAAAGGGAATATTAGCAAAAGCCGGTTCTTATGCTGCTCTTACACTCGAAAAATTCCAGGTAATGACCATAATCATGGGTGAAAAGAAAGAAAATTGGAGATATATTCTTTTTAACATCTTGAAGAATATGCTCAAGTCATCCAAACAGTCATGTGGCTTCGCCATCCAAATCAGTTATCTGTTAAAAATGAAGGGTTTGGTAGCTGAAAATGCTGAAACATCATCAAAATTCAAGGTATTTACTATCAAAAACACCTTGCCATCAAAAACCAAAATAGAGGTTGAGCCATCACTAGTCAAGAAGGTCAAAACAGCAAAAAGGAAACTGATTCTCAGTGAATCAGATTCAGAGAAAACTCCTTCCCCTAAGCTTGTCAAGAGACCAAGTACTCAAAGAACCAAACCAATAACCACAGTGGAAGTCATTCCACCTGAGAAAATTATTCAATATGCTGCTCAACAGCCCATTCAGGCTATCCCTTTGCAAGTAGTCTCACCTGATGATTCAGTTACCAAAGCAAAGACACCAGCTAAGGTAAGAGCTCCCTTGACTCGTGTAAATCGCCCTACCATCCTGCCTAGAGCCAGATCTAAAGGTGTAATATTAAGGGAACCAGTGCACTCCACACATTCTGGAATGGATCTTCCTCACATTCTCTCAACTGACAAAGGAAAAGGCAAGCTGGTTGAAGAACCCCGGCCATCCAATGTCATTCAAACACACATTGACCTAGTTTGGGAACAGGTCAATGCATTTGCCACATCACAATTAAAATCTTTTGATTGTTGGAAAAGTTTCAGAACAGAAATCTTTGCCAAAGAACTGAAGCATAGATCTCAACTGAAAAAGTTCATCAAGCTAGAAGCAATTGTGATGAAAGTAGTCAAAGCTGCTACAATTCCACAGGCATTAGAAAGGCAGAAATATTTCTTTAATCAGATTCGCGTCAAAAAGCTAACAAGAATGGTAGCAAAGCTGAAGTCCAACTACAATCCCACAAGTCCAACTGCATACAATGAAAGAGCTATGTTCACTCAACTGGACACAGATCTTAGTAGTCTGCAGAGTGAAATCAGATTTTGGGAAGAAGATCAGGAACTAGTTCTTCATGACAAACCCCAGAACTCAAATATTGAAAAAGATTTATCCTCCTCTCCACAAAAAGAACCATCTCCACAACAGGCAACTGAAAAGCCAGTTCAGGAAATATCTCAATCCTCTCAGACAGAACATCAGCTATATTCTGAAGCAGAACTATCCTTGGCAAACATTGATGAAATCATTCAAGCTGTTACCTTGGAAGCTCAGCTAGAGGAAATACAATATGACTCAATTACCCATTCAGCTGAACAACCAGAGCAAGACATTAAGATATCATCTGAAGCACCAGCTGAGTCACTTATTGCTGAAAAATTTATATCAGCTCAAACTGAAGCACCAGTTCAGCCAAAAATTTCTGCTGAACAAGATATTCAAACTGATAAACAAGCAAAACCCTCAGAACAAGAAACTGCTGAACATGTAGAAGGTCAGTTGCTCACTGAATCAAAGGAGCAAGAACAAATTTCAGTTAATTCTCCACAGGAGGCCCCTATGTATGAACCATCCATCTCCATCATTCAGCCAGACAGTCCATTTCTTGATCAAAAGCAACGTTCATCATCTCAAATTCAAGAAAACATTCCAGCTCAGCCTATGGCTGCAACAATGGAAACTAATCAAGCATTAGTTCTTTTTGGACAAACATCGAAGCATTCAGAAACTCCCAGCCAGCGACCTCCAATTCAATCCACAGAAATGGATGTTGTTCTTGAAGAAATCCAGAACATACAGTACAATATGCAGCAGATGCTCGCTGAAATCAAGAAAATTCAATTCGAACAACTGTCTCATACTGTCAAATTAGATTCTTCGACTGAATTTGACTCGGCGAAACTAAACGCTCTTCAAGCCAACATGGACTCTCTTAGCAGAACTGTGCATGAAATAAAGAAGGGGCTAGTTAACTCACTCTTTACAACTCAGGATGAAATCAGTCAGAGAGTTGAGCGACTGAAAACCTCTGTTTCAAATAAAATAGAATTGCTACAGACCTCCCTCACAACTGTTGCCTCAAGTATCTCATCAGATGTAAAACTTCTTTCAATTGACGTTCGAAAGTTATCAGACAAAATGGAGTTGTTTGACAAAAAGGGGGAAGAACAGCAGCTGAAGAATAATTAATTAGATTATCAGAATCAACTGATATAATATTCTCATATTTTATGTTATCTACAAGGAATCCAGTTATTTTATGATTCAGTTGCGTAATCTATTATCTACAAAGAGCTCAGTTATTCGATCTTAAATCACTTGGTTTTGTCAAACACCATAAAGGGGGAAATTGTTGGAAACTAGATTCTGGAGTTTGACAAAACATGAATCAATCGATTAACAAAATATGAATCAACTGATACGCGCAAGAAAATTCGGCAACTGAACTTATCAACTGAAATCAGCTGATACAATGATACAGAGTAAACTGATCAGTTAAAAAATTCAGCCGAATGCCTCAAAGTCTCTCAACTGAAGATGTCTCGGGAAAGAACAAAGAAGACATAACAGATTACAAGAGCACCGCACAACAACCAAGACTACTTAAAACAACGCATTCCGGACAAAGCAATTAAGACACCGAATTACAATAAATGAAGCAAAAAATATCGAAGGAATAATCAAGTGGAAACCAACGGATACAAAGATTCAAATTTATCTCAAGATTACCGTTGGAAAAGAAGAGTATAAATATGGCAGAAGAAAAAGAAGAAGTGACGATACATCACTCAAAACTTGCTATTACTCTGTCAAAATCTCAGCTCACTCTTACTTGATTTATTCATAGCAATCAAGGCTACAAGTTGAGCAAACTAGCACTCCGTAATATTTGTTAATTCAATAGTGCTAAGATCAGTTACGCACAGAGATCATTTTGTAATACTAAGAGTTTCAGTTTAGGCAGTGGGTAAGTCCTAACTGAAGTGGGTCTGTACAAGTGTTGTATTGGATCAAAGTCTTTTAGTGGAAATCCTATCCTTGTGATAGAAGGGGTGACGTAGGAGTAATTGAATTCTCCGAACATCCAGAAACAATCCTTGTGTATTTTAATTCAGTTCTGTATTCTATCTGTCAGTTAGTTACCTTCCGCAACTACCTCAGTTTAACTGATTGATATTGACCAACAAGATTCCGAGAATCAGTTTGTCACCAAACTGAACTCAAAAATTCGATAAGACCAATATTAATTGAGAGTGTTTATTCAACCCCCCCTTCTAAACACTCTTGACACGTCAATCGATCCTATCATTCATGAATCTCTCATAGATAGCCTCGGGCCCTGTCGGCGTGGTCGCCACAGCATGGTTCCCCGCAAACTGTGCGAAGAACTGAGTCATCCCAGCTAGCATCTAGGCATTCATGTCCGGTGGAGGTGGAGGTGGTAACTCTCTCTCCTGCCTCTGCTCCTCCCTGTCCTCTTGGCGAGGCTCATTATTTGTAGTACGCTCGAGAATGCGTCTAGGGGGCATACTGTTCCATACATAATCCATACGTAACCAACATACATAATTCCATAATTTATTTAAATTTAAATACTGAACAATAAAATAAATCTGGACGTAAAATATTTCATGAAAACATGCTGTTAAACAATTCATGCTTTGAATAAAATGCGTAAATGTAAAACTTACAGACCGAAGAGGTGACTTCATGAGCTTCTCGTGGTCAGTAGTAGCACAACCCTTTACAGAACCATTGCTCTGATACAAGTTATAATGGCCCGAAAATTCGTGTTGAAAATTTGCGGAAAAATTTAAAATTTTCTTTTTAAAATAATTAAAATGCCTCATTCACGAAATAAACTGATAATTCAAGTTTAATGTTCAAAATAGCAGCGGAAGAAATTATTGCTCACAAAATAACAAGTTAAAGTAATCCAACAACTGATAAAAATGTTTGAGCATAAAAATGGCAAATGCTGTAAATGAGGTCCTTGGGTTCCACTATTGCCGACCCAAGCTAGCTCACTGGTCCCCGCCCTCGGTCCCGACCTCATCAGTACCTAAAACAATCAAGTCTAGTGAGTCTAAAGACTCAGCATGCATATATCGTAAATAACGAGTAAATATTATAGTAAAATTGCATGGGATAAAAATATCATGTCATGAGTCATAACGTGAAAATAACTTATCATGAGCAATTATAATACGTGCATAACTGACTGAAAATCATAAGTGGAAATGTTTGCTCCATAGAGCCCTGTAATGAAATAGCATGTCATAAATTTTCTGTTGAGATTATGTTCTACGCAAGTGGCCCCTGCACTGAACTGAACTGAACTGAACTGACCAGTAACTGGCGACCGGGTGAAATAATAATCGTCTTATCAGACTAATGCCACAGTATACTGGGTGGAACTGAACTGAACTGACCGGTAACTGACGATCGGGTGATGCAATAATTCCATGATAGTGAAATGGCCACAAGCAATATCGCATAAATCTCAAAAATGAATATTTTATATTTTTATGCACGTAATATAATTAAATGGCATAATTAAATATCATGTATTATTTTACGACATGGATTGGATCGTTCCCAGGCTCGCTGCGACCTAAAATATAACGTGAAAATATGCAAATGATTTAACTTGACCAAACTATGTAATTAAATCTCAAAAAATGGCACCATTACGCCTAACGACTTCGTATTTAATCATGACTACGTGCCAACCCGAACCGACACCGAACCATCATATAATCATGATTAAAATACGCCTAAAATGATGAAATAATGCTCCTAAATTTACAGTACTCGAAATTTAGTGAAGGGAGGCCAAAAACATGAAACGCTCTTTCGAGAGTCATTTTAGCACCTTGAACCGTAAATTCTTGTACGACCTCAAAACTGATCCGAATCATAAACGGCCAAAAACATGACCTTTCTAACTCGATGAGGCACTGTCCACTCCAAGGCCATAGGCTAGAATCAAACCAAGTACTCAAACGAGCCTCCGAACCAACGCACCACTTGCTGTCCACAAAATACATCAGCCATGTCTTTGCTTCCTTGGGTCGTTTTCGAGACTACCGGCCATTGGCGCTATAAACACCAACCAGAGGCTCTTACCAACATCCTAGGGTATGGTTTGAACCATGGCTAAGGGCCTTAGGCCAGCCACAATTCTCACCGCACCCGAAACCAACCGAAAAATCCACCCGAGCACTTAATTCTGCGTGTGGGGTGTTGCGACGCTTCTTGCTGTCATGGACCATTCCAGTGGCCATTTGGTTGACCATGGCACGATCTAGACATCAAGGGGTATGGTGTGAATCGTGGATATGGGCCAGAGGCCAACCAAGATTCTCACCACCACCAAACTCGAAAGTTACACAAGCAGAATTCGAAAGGGGCGAAGGGGTTGTGCATGTGTTTTGATTTAAAAATTGATTCTGCCAAGGACCAAGCCTTAAAAAAGCGACTTGGTCACGTCTTAGACATGATAGGGAAGTTTTCTGACCATGGTTATATGCCCCTAGGGCAGCCAAGATCAGAAACTCCCTCCCTTGACAGCAACTATACAAATCGAGACTCAAAGGGACACATTTGGGGTGTTGCTGTCACATGCGAGTTTCCAGCGTGTATGGGACTGAACGAATGGACCAACATGGTCTTGACACACCCTAGTACATGTCTAGATGCAGCCTTGGGAGCCTGGACACGAGCCAACCTGTAACTCAACAAAAACAGCAAAAACCATGAGGCATAGAGTGAAGCCAACAAAATCTGCACTACTTTTTTTTTAAAAATGATTTGACAATATTTAGGTTTCTGCTTATTAAATCTTGCACGTGATATGTTTTAAAATATTAATATGACTTGATTGAAGAGTGAAAGGAAATATAAACATGCCTTGGTTCGTTTTGAATGGAAAACGAACGAATCGACGACGTGGTGCGGAGGAGACGGAGTGCACTTTTCTACCTAGTTTTCCTTCGACTTTCCTCTTGCTTTCTCTAACTTTCTCATGGTTTGTACACTGAATTGCTCTCATATTTTGGTGAGGAGGGAGAGGGGGAGATGGTTAGGACAGTGAGGGGAGGGATTGCAATATAAAAGGGATGGCAAGACCAAGTCTTGCTCTCTTTGAATTTGAAATGGTTGGATATTCAAAAATGATTGTTGGAGGGATAGATGGGGTGCAAATGACCGATTCTTCATGGCTAGATATAGGTTGATTATTAATTAAATGGTGATCAAAATGAAAGGATTATCCTACTAATAAATAACAAGGAAATGGTCAAAGGTGGTGAGTTGTCAAAGAATTGCTACATCACTAAGGGGGTGGCCGAAATTTGGTTAATAAATGGAGGGGAAATATTGCTTAGTTAGTGTATTTTAAACCTTTAGAGCCTTACCTATCCTTTAATAATTTAGTGAATTAACACATTAATTATGGAACCTAAATGAACTTATTTCCTACTTACCTCAAGTTACTTAAATAATTCCTTAAACCTCCTTATAACTTAAATTAACTTACTAGTTAGCTAAAATAAACTCTGGGAATGTTTTCTTAATTTTAAATTTTATCTCAAAACTCAAACTCCAGTCCGGCCTCACTGAAAAGATAAAAATTTAAACTACTGCATAAAATAATTAACTTTAAAGAAAAGTATTTAAATACTCATGCAATAAAATCATTTTAATTTAAAATACTAGAATTATGCATGGCTTATACGTAGTCTAATTTACGGGTTCTACAGAAACAGTATGATTGTGAACCTTTTCAAATGTTTGTTTACTCTATATATATCATTTGTGTTGGCTTACAGTTATAGTAATTGTAATAGTCATCCTTAGAATTTTGATTTTTGTAACTGAACTTCTTTAATGTCCAGGTTCTTGATTAGTTGAACTCTTCGGGCTATACACAATTCCAAACCGCTTTGCTTTGTTCTTAGGTTCAATCGGTTGGACATTTGGTTTAATTGGTTAAAATGATTCTTGTACCACTGTTGATTTCACAAAGTTAATGAATTTATCTTTGTGCTCATTCAACTTGAGCATGGTATCACTTACAGAGTTTTCATCAATGCAATTGAAGCCTAAACCAATTCTATCATTAACTGATTTTTGTATACTCTGTATTTCAGTCAGCGTGACTGATGACTTATTCCAAGCTTGAATCAACTCAGTTTGTTTTGAAATTTAAGTTTTAAACTGACGAATCAAAGATTGGCTATTGCTCATTTCAGCTTTTTTTTGGAAATCTCCCTTTTTAGACTCAACATTTCAACTGACTCGTCAGTTTCAGTTTTATTTTCTATGGGATTAGTTTGCTTTGTTTTAGCTTTTTCGAAGGAGCGAGCAAGCTTGTGATACTCATTCAACATGTCATGCAAATTGTCTATGAGTTCTTCTCGTGTAAAGTCAGTAGAGCTGAAGTCAAATACTTGTTTGCTTGTTGACTCCAGTTTTGCCTCATTTGCCATAAAGAATTTAACTTCTTCTTCATCGTCACTTGAACTAGCTGGGCTTTCAGAATCTGAATTTTCACTGTCAGTTTCCGCCCATTTGGTTTTTCTCTCTTCAACAATCAGAACTTCATGCTTCTTCTTGAATGATCTCTTATCATTCTTGTCTGTTCTCTTTTACTCAACTGATTTCTTTCCTTTATTATTTGAATGTTTGTTGTCCTTCTTTGATTTTGGACAATCAGCAATGAAAAGACCTTTCTTCCCACAGTTGAAGCAAGAGTTTGGTTCTTCGTTGGAATCGCTCTTCTGATAGTTTTGTTGGTAAGAGTTTTGATTTTTCCTCATGAATTTTCCAATTATCTTACAAATTATGACATTGCTTTATTACTTAGCTGATCAGCATATTTCTCAACTGAACCTGTTGGTTCCAGTTTGTAAGTACTTAGAGCGGTAGTAGCTGCTTGTGTAGAAGGTTCTCCTTCTCTTGTTTGCAGCTCAAACTCGTAGGCTTTTAGATCAGCAAATAAGTCATGAAGTTCGACCTTATTTAGGTCATTTGGTTCTCGCATGGCCATGGTCTTAACATCTCATTCCTGGGAAGACTTCGAACTACTTTCAGCGCTACTTCTTTATTTGAATACACCTTTCCAAGTGCATTCAATTTGTTTATTATGCCGCTGATTCTCTCATCATATTCGTGCATAGACTCTCCAGTCTTCATTTTGATGTTATCAAACTTCTGAACAACAGCAGAGAGTATGTTCTCTTTAGTCTTATTATTTCCCTCGCATAGCTAGATTAATTTCTCCCAAATTTCCTTTGGTGTCTTGCAGAGCTTGATCTTACTGAATGTCACCTTATCCAAGGTTTTATACAGAATATCTTTAGCCACATTTTCTAGGTTGGCTTTCCTCTTATATTCTGTAGTCCATTCTTCTTTGGGCTTTTCAATACGATGGAGTGAACCATCAGTTATTGCCACTACAGTATTTGCTTTAATTATTTTCATGGGTCTGTCAGTGATAACGTACCACATGTGCAGCTAGATGAGCCTGCATTCTAATCTTCCAGTCGTCAAACTCTTCTCTCGAGAATATTGGAATTTTGTTGAAGGAAGACATGGTAATCAGATTTAGTAGGTAAGAAATATTCAGAAACAATATTGAACTGCTCTGATACAACTTATTAGGATCGGTTGGGGTGAAAAAGTGTTTAGAATGGGGGTTGAATAAACACTTGACAATTTTCACAAATCCTTCGAATAATGAATCAGTTTGGTGACAAACTGAATTCGGGAATCTTGCTTGTCAATGTAAATCAGTTAACTGATGAAAGTGCGGAAATAAACTGATTGACAGATATAATAAAAATTGAAATAAAGAGGCATAAGATTTATGGATGTTCGGAGATTTCAAATACTCCTACGTCACCCTTTCTATCTCAAAGATAGGATATTTACTAAAACACTTTGATCTATACAATGATTTGTACAAACCCACTTCAGTTTTATGACTTAACAATGCCAAAACTGAAACTCTTAGTTTTAATACAACTATCAGTACTCAACTGATATGTAACTACTTAGCACAAATGATCTATACGAGATCGAATAATACAGTAGTAAGTTTGTGCTTTTAAGCTCGAAGTAAATCCTTGAATGCTATGAATATATATATTAAGCGTGAGCTTTTGAGAGATATAGAACACTGAGTTTTTGTTTGATAAATGATTGCTTGATTTCTGGATTACTGATTTCTCTCGATTGTTGATTGTTTTTTATCAGCTGATCTTCTCAGCTATTTATAAACTTGCTTCCAACGGTACCAATAAATCCATTTGAAACTTTATATTCGTTGTATAGTCATGTCAACATTCTTCTGACAATCGTACAATGTAGCTTTTCTGATATGCAGAGTTCCCACTATGCGTTGCAGTCTGCTCTTGTACAATTTTCGGTTGATAGCTACGTTCTATAACTTATGACGTGTCAAACTGATTTATCAGTTGACAAAGCCGATATGTTTAACTGATAGATTTCAACTGATTATAGTTCAACTGATCAGTTTCCAACTGATCATCCAGTTTACTATGTAGTTCAGTTAACTTGATTTGGTTGCCTTAAATACACACTAATCTTCAGTTCGGGCAACTGTCAGTTTACGATTTGTTTTAGTTTTCTTGATCAATTGTTCATCTTTTTCACGCTCAGTTTGTCAAACTCCGAAATTATGTTTCCAACACAATGTTAATATATCGAAAAGATTTATAATTTATAATGATTAAGATATTGAAATTGAATTTAATTAAATAAAAACTTAAACATCTCCAGATAGATTAATACATTTTCTAATTTAAATATTATAAACATGTAATGTATGAAATTTTGCAAAAATTACTAAGATAAAAACAATAAACATGGTTTTCATTTATCTATACAATATATTTATTTATCTATTTATTTTGAAAAACTTAATATTCTCTCCTCAACTTACATATGACATTGTCCTTAATGTCAAAAAAATTATAAATAGAAAGTTCATGTTGAAAGATATATCACCTAGAATTTTATTGAAGAAAAGAAACATAAACATAAACCAATCCACAACTTCATGAATGATCCATCTTTCTTTTCTTACTACTAGATTGTGATCAGTTGATATTTGTTATCAATTGATCAGGCTTATGAACAAAAGTCTGCAAATCATCAATTAACTGGTCAGTAGTCGAATCAGATATAAGCATCAGTAGTGAATTTTCTGAAATGAAATTCTTCTCCACAGCCTTATCAAGAAATGTCAACAATTAGTCAATAATAATTGATATTCAACAAGCTAACAAGTTTATTATGGATATTAAGGTGGGCCCCAGTAACAGTGTGAATTTTTTCTGAAGTACCGAAACCACCTAGTAATGTAATAAAAGAATTAGAATTTTCAATCATTTTGGTGATTCTGCATTGATGAAACTCTCAATTCTTCCCAACCGTGATACCGGTGATATTACCTTCAGCTAAAGCCGTAGGAATATTACCTAAATCATGATTACCTCAAAGATGAGCTGCTATTAAAACATATTCATCAACTCAATATTATCTCCCCCATAAAACAAATGAATTTTTCTCTCAGCTAATAATTTTCCAAGATTATTTGCTGTTTCTACAAAACTTCATTTTTTTCCATAACTAAACCCACAAAATACACAAATATTTTTCAATGTTGGTGTAGAAGATCCAGCTATGTTTTTACTTTCTTTTTGGTCTGCAAAAACGGAGAGAAAGATGAGATATTTATAGATGTACAAAGATATTATCATGACAATATTATGGATCCTAGCTGAGAACATAATAAATAGTGAAAAAATGACACACATGTGCATATATATACTGATGTGATTAAGACTCACATTTTCCCTCTAGATTTACATACAAAAACGACTTCAACAGCTTCTATGAGTCGAGGATATGCTTCTCACCCAATTTTCTTATAAATTTTTAAACATGGTCCTTTTTAGTCATATTCCCAAGACTGTTACGATAACACTCATCTTTGAATTGTTTACATAAACGAAGAAGTTCAATATGCACATGTCCATTAGAATGGATCTCAAGAGTCAAAAGACTCTTTACTCAGCTCATTCTTAATAAAATTAATTTATATTCTCTTTTTTTTTTAAATCTCAAAAATCTACATCATTTGTCACAATGCATTCTTGCACACTTAAGACATACCTCTAAACTTTTTGCCCTTCGTTTTTTAGCATAGGTGTTTTTTCCTGATCCTATTCCAATTGAGTAACAACTATGGAAATTCTCTTCCTAATCGGACTTTGTCTTCAATTACAAGACAAATTTCTTCTGGAATTTTTTTCATAAGCATTCTCAGTCTTTCACACATGCCTTCATAATTTTTCTTAGAACATGTTTAGTAACATAAGGAAAATATTTGCGAATTTCATTCATTTTGAAAAAAAAATAAATATTTTTTTAAAAAAAATTGTATTAGCTGTTGTGAAAAATTGATTTAACCGACTGTGAGAGCCACGGAGTACCATTTCCGTCACTTAACCGGGGAAAACAATTAAGAAAATCTAAAAACAAACAAACAAAAAATTTAAAACAACATAAAAAAATATCAAGGATCAGAAAGTGGAATAAATTCGTCTTGAAATATCTCATTTTCTATAAAAAGTTTAAGTCTTTGTCCATTTATTTTAAAAACATTACCATTTCTACGATTTTCAATGGTCAAAGCTCCATAGGAGTACATATGTTTTACAACATATGGCCATGTACATCTCGATCGTAATTATCCAGGAAAAATGTGAAGTCGAGAATTATAAAGCAAAACTTTTTGACCAATTTCAAATGATTTTCTAAGGATTGTTCTATCATGAAATGATTTGATTTTTGCTTTATAAATCTTTTAATTCTCTCATATGCATTATTTTTGAGTTCATTAAGTTGCAATTTGCGAAATTTGTTGGCATTATCCATGCTCGAATTCCAAGTTTTGATTGTCCAATAAGTTTTATGTTTCAATTCCACAGGTGATGACAATTTTTTCCATAAACCAGCCTACAAGGAGACATATTCAATGATATTTTAAAAGTTGTCGATATGTCCAAAGTGCATCATTAAGTCGTAGAGACCAATATTTTTTTATTTGAGTAAACAACTTTTTCCAAAATTTGTTTTATCTCCTTATTAGCTAGTTCAACTTAACAATTTGTTTGATGATGATAAAGAGTAGTAACTTTGTGAGTAATATCATATTTTTTCATTGATGAAGCAAATGGTTTAGTAACAAAATGAGTCCCTCCATCACTTGTCATGGCTCGAGGAATTCCAAATCTACATAAAATGTTTTCTTTCAAAAATTTGATGGCTATTTTATGATGATTTGTTCGATATGGAATTGCTTGTATCTATTTGGAAAGATAATCAACTCCAACTAAAATATGAAAGTATTCAAATGACGGTGGAAAAGGTCGCATAAAATCAATTTCCCAACAGTCAAATATTTCAATTTCAATGATAGGATTCAAAGGTATCATGTTTCTTTTTGAAATCGCACCCAATTTTTTACAATTTTCACAGATCTTTCAGAATTTGTGAGGAGAAATCATCAACAACCACAAGTGTGTATTTCGTTCCCCCTAAGCTCGTGACTGTTATTGGACCAAATATATCCATATGCATCAGTTCTAAGTATCGGGTTGAAGATTTAATTCTTTTTTTTTAAAGAGGATCTTACTTGCTTCCCGAACTAACAGGCAGAACAAATTTTATCTTTTGAAAACTCACAATTAGGCAGACCAGTTACCAGTGTGTGTCTGCTCAGTTGTGCAATGGCTTTGAAATTCAAATGGTCTAATCTTTTATACTATAGGTAGTTCTGATATTGATTTGAAGCTACAAAAAAAACTGGCTCATCGTGTTGTTTTCTCCAACTCACTTTGTATGTGTTTTCACATCTATTTCCTATTATAATGATATCACCAATTGCATTTTTGACAGTACACTCATGTTTACTAAATTCAACTGAATGATTTTGATTGCATAATTGACTGATGCTGATTAAATTATATTTCAAAGTATCAACAAATAAGACATCATCAATAATAATATTAACATGGATAAGCTTATAACTTACCCATGGTTTTACATTGTGAGGCGTCCCCAAAACTGATATTAGGACCAGAATATTTGATCAGTTGAGATATCAATTCAGCGTTTCCGATAATATGTCTTGAGAATCCACTGTCCAAGTACCATACTGAATCTTTGATCAAATTATCTGTAACCTGCAATAACAAATAATGAATAAATTTAGTACCCAAATCTATTTGGGTTCAGAACTGATTAGTCCTTTGTGAACCCATATTTGGATCACTCGAAATTATCTGCCAATTTCTGTGTTCCAGATAACCTTTCCTAACTTGTGTGTGACAGGAGAGTGCGGTGAGAATGATACAACATGTGTTTGTGCTCTTTTATCCTTATCGTTCATCCGGTATCATTTTTGAACAGGCTTGCTGTGATACCTCTTGTCCCACATCTTAAAAATTAAAGATTTAAAATGAGTTTATAATGGGCTACAATAGACTTATATAGAAACATGGGTTAATAATTTTCGTAGAGCGAGGACAAATACGAAATAGTTGCTATAGGGTCCCATTGTACAGTCATGCAGGAGCTAGCCTGGTCTCGAGGCGTGACAAACTAGCAGAGACGGTCACCGGCAAGGAACACCAGGAAATAAGTGCTATGCGGGGCAAACTGCTACGTGCATGGGAGCCACCTCTTGAACATGCGGGGCAAAGTGCTACATGACAGTAGCAACCTCTTGAACCTGTAGGAGTCACCTCTAGATTCTTGGTGCTGGTGGATCGAGGGTTTTAGGCAGTGACGAGGACGCTGCATTCTGATGGAGAGGTGATTGTGATACCTCGTCCCACATGACAAAAGTTAAAGATTTTAAATGAGTATATAATTAGTTACAATAAAATTCTATGGCACTTGGGTTAATCATTTTAGTAAAGCGATAATGGATACGGAGTAGTTTCTATAGGGGTCCATTGTGCAGTCATGTAGGGTGGGCCCGATCTCGGGACGTGACACTTGCTATATAATAATTATTATAATAACCTCTTGCTGAGTTTTGTTTACTGTAACTGGACCTCTTGGGTGACCAGTTGCTAGATTCAACTGAGCTCTTGGGATTGTACCCAATTCCGTGTCATCTTGCCTTGTTCATATTTTCATTTGGTTTCTTAACCGGCTAATTGAACTCAGGATTTTCATGTATCATTACTTATTTAACAAAGTGAAAATATTTTCCTTTGCTCGTTTTCAGTTTTGTCCTAGTATCTCTAGTTGAGGGTTCATTTTGGCTATTGAAGCCTAGACCAGTCATATCTCCAACTGGTTTTTGTGACCCTTGCTATTCAGTCAGGGTGACTGACGACTTGTACCAAGCTTGAATTACTTCAGTTAGTCTAGAGTTTTCTGATCTCAGCTACTGGATCAAAGAATTGCATTCACTCTTTTCAGCTATAAGCTTAGTTCCCTTCTTTGACATTTAGGCTCTCAACTAATTTCAGACTATCAGTTGTGTCATCTGAGGGATGATTTTGCTTAGCTTTAGCCTCTTTAAAGGAGATAGCTATCTTGTGGTACTCATTACCCATATCGTGCAGTGTAGAAATAAGTGTATAATCAGTAGAGCTAAAATAAAATACCTGATAACTATTGAACTCTAGCTCTAAATCATCAGCCATGAGGCATTTCACCTCCTTTTCATCGCTTGAGCTGCTTGACCTCTTAGTTTTAGATTATTTGGTGTAAGTTTCAGCCCACTTTGATTTATTTTCTTCAGCTACTTGTACTTCATGCTTTCTTCTGGAAGATTTCTTTTCTTCCTTGAATCGTTTTCTATGCTCGAAGGAATTTTTACCCTTTTCAACTGATCTTCTGCTGTCCTTTTTTGATTTTGGACAAGCAGCAATGAAGTGACCTGTCTTTCAGCAGTTGAAGCACGCATTTGGTTCCTCTTTTGATTCATTTCTATGATAGTTTCTCTAGAAAGGACCTTGATTCTTTCTCATGAACTTCCCAAATTTCTTTACAAACAATGACATTGCGTCATTGCTCAGTTGTTCAGCTGACTTCTCAACTGAAACCATTGGTTCCAACTTTAGTGCTCTTAGGGCAGTTGTAAGTGGTGGAATTATAGGCTCCCCTTCCCTGGTTTTCATCTCGAATTCATAGGGTTTTAAATCTGCAAATAAGTCATGTAAGTCCACCTTGTTCATTTCTTTTGATTCTCTCATGGCCATAGTTTTCACATCTCATTCTTTGGGAAGGCCACGCATTACGTTTAATGTAATTTCTTTGATTGAGTGCACTCTTCATAGTGAATTCAGTTCGTTTACAATGTAGCTTACTCTTTCATCAAATTCATTCATTGATTCTCCAGATTTCATCTTGATGTTATCGAACTTTTGAGAAGCAACTGAAAGTTTGTTTTCCTTCGGTTGCTCATTTCTTTCACATAACTGGAACAACTCTTCCCAAATTTCCTTAGTTGATTTACACATTTTTTATTTTACTAAATGTGTTTTTATCCAGTGTCTTGTACAAGATATCCTTGCCAACATTGTCCAAGTTAGCATTTCTTTTATCTTCTGAAGTCCATTCATCTCTTAGCTTTTCTATACGATGTGGTTCTCTATCAATAAGAGCAACAGTTGTGTTGTCTTTCATAATCTTCATTGGCCGTCAGTTATTACATACCACATGTCATCGTCTTTAGCAGCTAAATGGGCTTGCATTCTGATCTTCCAATCGTCAAACTCTTCTCTAGAGAACATGGGAATTTTGTTGAATGACGACATAATTATCACTTTGATCATGGGAGAATATTCAAGACAAGATTAACCGCTATGATACGACTTGATAGGATCGGTTAATACGGTCAGAGTGTTTAGAAAGGGGGGTTGAATAAACATTCGGGCTTTTTGAAATCTTTATGAATCATTCTTTTATTTGACTGATCCTGAAATCTTGTTTGTGGATGTAAGTCAGTTAACTAATAATAATGCAGAAATAGACTGAAATATAGATTGAATATTAAGTGTATGATATTGCAAAAACTGAATAGGTAAGCAACTATGACACACGATTTTTTTGGATGTTCGAAGTCTTCAAATGCTCCTATGTCACCCCTTCTATCTCAAGGATAGGTTTTTCTCTAAAAAACTTTGATGTATTACAACAGATTGTAATAATCCAATTCAGTTAGACTTATACACTGCATAACTGAAACTCTTAGTTTTTCAAATTCCTTTTGCTCTTAAAAAGTAGCCTGAATGCTACTAATTAATACAGTGAAAATAAGAGCGTAAGTGTGCGATTTGTAAATTTAGAAAATTCTCGAAGAGAGTGTCAAGTGTGATCGACGATCGTCAATATTGTGTTCAATATGTTCGCTAACTTTCTTCAACTGAGTTGATCATCTATATATAGTCTTTGATCCCAACGGTTGTATTGAATGCATTTAACGACAAATATCCGTTGAATCGTCGTTTAGTTCAAGCTGTTGAATTTATCTGACAGTGATACAAAATATTAGACTATTTTGCTCTGTTATATTTGTTCTACTTTTGTACGAACTATCAGTCTGTTGGCTTATAATTCAATTGATGTCGTGGCTAATTGATCATGAGTCAAATAATCGGTGAATCAGTTCAGCTGGACATTTTCAGTTCAAACTGATGTCATTTCATCTTGGGATACTTCAGTTGATGAAGATTCTTCCAGTTCGGTTAACCAAAGTCTTCCGTTCTAAATATTGATTCGTTTACTGAATTTTATGTAATCGGTTTTAAATCTTATTTCAAATATGATTTGTCCGATCAGTTAGGTTCTTTAGTTCTCTTGCAGATATAATTTTCAAACTTTGAAACTAATTATATTCTAACAAAAACATCTGATTTCCTTTTGAGACGATAAAAAAGCTCAAATTTCACCTCCTTTTTATAAATCCTTTTCTACTCAAGTAATTTTCTCGGAACATCCTTGAATAATTCCCACCTCTTCCTAACCCTTTCCATTATCGAACATACCTCATCTTTCTCTAACATGTGCATTATGAGGCCCAGTTTCTCATACCATTTTCCTATCTCCTCTCTCCTTGCTTTCTTATTTTCCACCTGAATAGTTTGAGCGTAACATTTCCTCGAGGAGGACTAATCCCCTCGAACCTCACCAATCTCTCTTCTTGCTTGAAACTTAATCTTCTAGTGATAAGTAGAAGCAATGGTCGTGAAATCATTCATGGCAGACATTCTGAAAATAATTTTGTACGAGGAAAGTGCCTGAACAATATTGAATAGTATCATCCTCGTTTTCCTTAGGCTGCCAGTACCCATCGAGATCAGTAGCATGATATCCCTCTTACGGAGAATGGTATGACTTGCAAATCCAAATAGAGTTGTCTCCACCGGCTCCAATTTGTACTCCCTGAGCTCCATTTTATCAAACGCTTCTTATAAAATAATGGATAACGAAGCTCCTCAAATCCACCAACACCCTTACCACTTCGTAATTACCAACAATAGCTTGGATAATCAGAGCATCATTACGAGGGGCCTGCATTCCCTCCATGCCATGGATCCTGGAACTAACCATGGGTCCATCCTCTTGATCGATGCACAATTCTCCCCCACCATGTCTCCACAAATTCTTTGTTACATTAGAATCACCATTAGTTGACTGTGACGCCCAAGGCCTAAGAGGGTGGGGGGTGATCGCCGGTGCCATGAGGTTTCATGGACAATGAGCGACTCTTGACAGGCTTCTAGGTGAAAGGAAAATGAATGACCCAATCCCACATTGGAATGAGAGGAATTCCAAAACTTTTCAAGTATGAGACTGTACAGTTGAGGAGTGCTTAAAAAATTTGATATGTACTACTCATATCAAGAAGGTGCATCTTCTTTTTTGGAGCTCATCACCTACGAACTTTAAGGTTAAGCGTGCTTTACTTGTGGTAATTTTGGGATGGGTGACCCCCTATAGGAAGTTTCTTAGTGTGCTTGTGATTAAGGACATAATCATGCTGGAAAGACTCGTTTTCGTACAGCGGAGACTGTCGTCGAATCTGGGACGTTACAATGAACCTGTGAGATCATGTCAATGACACCTCAAATGTAGGGATGGCAATGGGACGAAGCAGGGGCGGGTTTGCCATCCCCATCCCTGTCCTCGAATTCCATCCCCACCCCCATACCCACCCCGATCCCCAATTTTTTGGGTTTAGGGAATCCCCAGACCCGAAACTTCAGGGATCAACTTCCCATCCCTGCCCCCATCCCCGTTTTAAAAATATTAATATGGCAAGACAACAACGAATTCGAAAATTTTTTCAAACCAAAACTTATTATTATTTGTTATAATATTAATATTAATATTAATATCAATATCAATATTAATTATATTATTAGTATTTTAAAATTAATATTAATATTATTAGTATTTTAAAAAATAATAATATTATTATATTAATACTAATAATATTATTATTTTAATATTGATATTATTTTTGAGCGGGTTCGAGGACGGAGATAGTAATCCCATACCCGCCCGAACTACATTGGAGATTTAAAAAAATCCCCAAACCCGAAAAAATCGGGGATCCCCATCCTCGTTTCGTGTTTTTCCCCGCGGGGCTCCAAACCTGTGAGGAAAGTTGTCATCCCTACTCAAATGGGTTGCTTAACTCGCCTTTCCTTCTCCTTAGGCTCATTTATCTACTAGCTCTTCTCCCTTTTCCATGGTGGATTCTGAGCTCACAGGGGCATGGGATTCCATTGATTCCTCTGAACCCAAGGAACCCATGTGCCCTCCTCGGGTTCCTAGTGCTAGTACCCTCAGATTTGATCACTAAAAGTTGCATTCGAGGATTATTCTATATCATCTTCTCAAATTCCTTGATCAATTTCTAGCACTCATTGGTTTTGTGTCCTTATTATCCATGAAATGAACAGTACTTCTTCGGATCTGGTTTCAGAGCTATCATTGGCTGATATGGCCCTTGAGAGCCTGGCTTAACTTCACAGGCCTACATTTCTTTTCCATCGAGAATTTTAGAGGGTGCGTAGTGGGAAAAATGACACAAAAAGTCTCATATCTGCCTTGACAACTTCTCTTTTTGGAAGGATAGCTTCTCAACCTATCCTTTCTCAATCTTATGCTCCCTCCTCTGCTCTTGTGCTTCTTCCACATTAGTGTACTTTTCTGCTTAGGGCAGCAGATCACCAAAGTTCAGTGGTGACTTCTGTTGGATCTCGATTTTCTCGTGCCCCAAACACAACGGAAGTTTAAATATTTTATTTTATTTTGACAATAAAAATACGTTTATGTTTGGTCACTCGTATGGTTTATTGAATCAACATTCAAAGGGCATAAGAATTTTATATCTTTGGTGAATAGATCACGTGGCTCCAACTAATCCGGTATAAACGGATTCGCTCTTGATGAATCCCTACGAACTTTCTATGATGAACTCCTTGCTTCTAATCAGGTCCACGACTAGATGGTTTGATCCTCTTCTAATTTGCACTAGAAAGGTAGAAGAGATTTTGCGTTGAGATCAAAATCGAGAGGCGGCTCAAACTTTTCCCAAAGAAGGAAGGGCCGAAATTTTGAGGAGAAGATGGAGTGATTTTCGAGAATTGCAAGTCATGGAGGCTAGGGTTTAGCTCATCAACCGTTATTTATATTTAAGTGATGACCTAATTACCATAAAATAATACATGGGCTTTTGAATTAACATTAATGGGCTTGATTAATTAATTGAGCTAGTCCAACTAGTTTAATTAATTAATCAAAGTCCATTAAGAACTTTAATTATTTAGTATGTTGGACTTGTACTCCTACAAGCTCATTAAACATACTTCCCATCAATTTTAATTTGATATTTAGTAAACTCAACTTTTGAGTTTAATAAATTAAATCAATTATAAAATCAACATTTGAATTTATTTATTTAAATTATAAATTCAACTACTTGGATTTTATCACCTACAAAATTTAATATTTAATAAACCCAACTTTTGAGTTTAATAAATTAAATTCTCAAATTTTATAAATTCAACTCATTGAATTTATTCTCTCAAAATTTAATTATCATAAATTCAACTCCTTAAATTTACTATATATAATATAAATTCAACTTCTTGAATGTATTCTCTCAAACGGGAACAAACGATCCAGTGCTTGTGTGACCATCAATGGTTCAGGGATACAGCTAGCCGTGGGTTCACAACTCCTTGTGATTTAGGACATAATCTTTTATGCGGGCTTACCCTTATTTCACCCATTCTATATATCAACAATTGATCATGAGAATGTCAGAAATCATATTTCTGATTAAACCCATCGAATCATGGTAAGAGCGTCTAGTAGTATCGCCCCATGATCCCCTAGGTATCACTGATAGTGCTTGCAAGAACCAGTCTATTATGATTAGCGTACAGTACGGTCCCTTCATCTCATGTATCCCGATCGAATCTGCAACCATTGGTTCATCGAGGGTTGCATATTAATTCGATCACTATGTGATAACTATTATAGTTGCATCGCGTGTACTATTGGAGATCTCCTTCACTAACGTACATCTCATACTCTGGCCAGAGATTCCATGCACTATTATTATATCAAATCACATAGGATATCCACACCCGTACGTGAGCGGTGAATCCCCGACTACATTGCACTGGCTCCTATATGTGTCGCAACCATACCCAACCTCGCCACTTGATTACTCTCATGGAGCCGGTAAATGAGTCAAAGCACAGCCCTAGCATATAGAGCATAAGTGTTGTCCCAGGTCGTAAGGACTAATGGTGTACAATCATAACTACGAACTTATCCTCTCGATGAATGATAACCACTTGGAAAGTCTAAGGGAGGGTTGTTCGGTATAATCATCATATGACTACCCATCTGCATGTTTGGACATCTCTATACCCTTACCAAGAAACGCAGTACACAATATCACAGATGCTAGTCTCGAGCTCAAGCGACCTTTATCCATGTTTTAGGCGGCTGAATCGACTAGGAACGAATTTATATAATACAGTATTTACAAACGAGTTTCAACATCGAATTACGATTCATTTGTATTAAAGTATAATCAATGACTTTATCTATGCTGATTGCATGGGTATACAGATAAATTAAAAACCAAACCATTAAAAAATAAATTATATTAAAATAAAGATTGTTTATTATACTTGAGTCAATAAATTCCCTAGCCAACCTTTGGCTTGCAGGGAATCTACTCTAAAAACTTCTTCATCAAAGACCGAAATAATCACCTCCTCGGATTCCCTAGGTAAGGGCTATAATTTTGATCTCTACAAGACACCCAAGAACCTCAAGCGGTATTGCATTGAATCGGTGGATAAAATCCTTCAAGGGATCGTTCCTACCTTTACATTGAAAATATTGAATGTTGTTTTCCAATGTCTCTTGCTTCTACGGAATGGTGGAGGAAACTACCATAGAATTCATCAAAACAAATGGTAGTTTCTGGTTTGAGCTTGTCAAACCACTGTAGGGCAACCCCTCCCGAGGTCATGAGGAATACCTTACACTTGATGCGGTCTGGATAACAATACAGCCTTGCCATATTTTCAAATCGCCTAAGTGATCCTCGGAGTCAATACTTCCATCATACTCTTGAATCCAAGTTGGTTTGTAATTCAGGCTACAAGGTTCGCCCAATACTTCTATTGAGAAAAGGCTACCCTATTTTGAGGGTTGAGGTCACACTGCCTCTGCCTTCATTCTCTTGACCTGCTCTCTAAAGTCCTCCATCCGCTTCATTAATTCCAGAACTCATGTTTTCATGGCTAGCGAGACTTCATCCCCTTCTTTGTATTCCTCATTCCTTCACCTACCTTCTCCTTGGACTCCTCGACACTTCTTCATCATGATAGGACCGTTAATTTGTTGGATCTCGGTTTTCTACACGCCCAAACGCAGCGGAATTTTAAAAATTTTATTTTATTTTGACAATCAAAATATGTTTTGTTTTGGGCGCTCGTATGGTTTAAACATAAACATACATAGGATGTTGAAATTTTATACCTTTGTGAATTAGATCACGTGACTCCAACTAATCCGGTATAAACGGATTAGCTCTTGATGAATCCCTACGAACTTTCTTCAAGAGACTCCTTTCTTCTAATCAGGTCCACGACTAGATGATTTGTTCCTCTTCTAATTCGCACTAGAAAAATTAGAAGAAGTTTTACGTTGGAGATTGAAAACGAGAGACGGCTCAAAGTTTTCCTTCAAAAGGAGATGGCCGAAATTTTGAGACTTTTGGGAGATGGGATTTTCGAAATTCCTTAGGAGATGGAGGCTAGGGTTTTCAAAATTATGAATGAATTGTTTCTAACCCTAAGCATAATACACATATATATATAAGCTTAGGGCCCATTAATTAAATTAAACACTTAATGAGCTTAATCAATTAATTATCCTAGTCCAACTAGTTTAATTAATTAATTAATCTTTTAAAGTCTAATTAAGAGCTTTAATAATATGTATGTTGGTCTTGTACTCCTAGAAGCCCATAATACATACACCCATTACATTTATTTTAAATATATTATAAATTCAACATTTGAATTTAATATTTAAATTATAAATTCAACTCTTTGAATTTATCACCTCCAAAATTTAATATTTAATAAACTCAGCTTTTGAGATTAATAAATTAAATACATTATTAATTCAACATTTGAATTTATCATTTAAATTATAAATTCAACTCCTTGAATTTTATCACCTCCAAAATTTAATATTTAATAAACCCAACTTTTGAGTTTAATAAATTAACAAATTTTATAAATTCAACTCCTTGAATTTATTCTCTCCAAATTTCATAATTCAACTTTTGAATTTACTATATCATAAATTCAACTACTTGAATTTATTTTCTCAAAATTTAATTATCATAAATTCAACTCCTTGAATTTACTATATATTACAATATAAATTCAACTCCTTGAATTTATTTTCTCAACGGGAACAAACGATCCAATGCTTGTGTGACCCTCAATGGTTCAGGGATACAGCTAGCCGTGGGTTCACAACTCCTTGTGATTCAGGACATAATCCTTTATTCGGGCTTACCCTAGTTAGCCCCATTCTTTTCATCAACACCTTGATCAAGAATGTCAGAACTCATTTCTGATTGCACACATCGAATCATGGTAAGAGGGTCTAGTAGCATCGCCCCATGATCCCCTAGGTATCACTAATAGTGCCTGCAAGAACCAGTCGATTATGATTAACGTACAGTACGGTCCCTTCATCTCATATATCCCGATCGAATCTGCAACCATTGGTTCATCGACGGTTGCATAATAATTCGATAACTATGTGATAACTATAACAGTGGCATCGCGTGTACTATTGGAGAACTCCTTCTCCAACGTAGATCTCGTACTCTGGCCAGAGATTCCATGCACTATTATTTCATCAGATCACATAGGATATCCACACCCGTAGGTGAGCGGTGAATCCCCGACTACAATGCACTGGCTCCTATAAGTGTCGCAACTGTACCCAACCTCGCCACCTGATGACTCTCCTGGAGCCGATAAACGAGTCAAAGCACAGGCCTAGCATATAGAGCGTCAGTGTTGTCCTGGGTGGTAAGGACTAATGGTGTACAATCATAACCACGGACTTATCCTCTCGATGAATGATAACCACTTGGAAAGTCCGAGGGAGGGTTGTTCGGTATAATCATCATATGACTATCCATCTGCATGTTTGGACATCTCCATGCCCTTACCAAGAAACGCAGTACAGAACATCACAGATGCTAGTCTCGAGGTCAAGCGACCTTTATCCATGTTTTAGGCGGCTGAATCGACTAGGAACGAATTTAGATCATACAGTATTTACAAACGAGTTTCAACATCGAATTACGATTCATTTGTATTAAAGTATAATCAAGGACTTTATCTATGTTGTTTGCATGGGTATACAGATAAAGTATAACAAGACCATAAAATGTTAAATTATATTAAAATAAAGATTGTTTATTTCACTTGAGTCAATAAATTCCCTAGCCAACCGTTGGCTTGCAGGGCATCTACTCTAACAATCTCCCACTTGCCCTAGAGCCAACTACCCTTAATCCCATTGCTTCGCGATGCTTTTCAAACAATGGTCCTGGCAAGGGCTTTGTAAGTGGATCAGCAACATTATCTGCAGAGGGGACTCTTTCAACTGTTATGTCTCCTCTTCCCACCATCTCCCGTATGATGTGGAACTTCCTCAGTACATGTTTGGATCGCTGATGAGACCTTGGTTCCTTTGCTTGCGCAACGGCACCAGTGTTGTCCCAGTACAACGGGACTGGATCAACTCCATTAGAATAACGCCCAACTCTTGGACAAAATTCTCATCTAAACTATCTCTTTGGCTGCATCAGATGCAGCAATGTATTCAGCTTCAGTGGTGGAATCCGCAACGGTGTCTTACTTGGAACTTTTCCAAGAGACAGCCGCACCATTAAGAATGAATACAAAGCAAGAGGTCGATTTCGAATCATCTACATCACATTGGAAGCCAGAATCAGTGTAGCCTTCCAATTTCAATTCTCCACCCCATAGACCATGAACAAGTTCTTAGTCCTTCTCAAGTACTTAAGAATATCTTTCACGGCCTTTCAATACATTGGACCAGGGTTTGCCTGATATCTGCTTGTAACACTCAGAGCGTAAGCAACATCAAGACATGTCTATATCACACCATACATGATACTACCAATGGCTGACGCATATGGAATTCGTGTCATCATTTCTATCTCTTCATCAGTTTTGGGACACATTGTCTTAGATAGAGTAATACCATGACACATTGGTAAGTATCCTCTCTTGGACTCTTCCATAGAGAATCAGTTTTATAATGGTATCGATATAGGTGGCTTAGGTGAGTCCGAGCATCCTATTTGATCTATCTCTATAGATTTGTATTCCAATACGTAGGATGCTTCACCCATGTCTTTCATGGAGAATTTACTGGCTAACCATACTTTAGTTGATTGCAGTAATCCTACATCATTCCCAATGAGCATGATATCATCAACATAAAGTATTAAGAATGTCATTGCACTCCCACTAACTTTCTTGTACACACACGGTTCCTCAGGATTCTTAGCAAAACCAAACTCTTTGATAGTGCTATCAAATCTGAGGTTCCAACTCCTTTACTCCTGCTTGAGATCATATATTGATCTCTGAAGTTTGCATACCTTATGCTCACTTCCTACTGATGTGTATCCCTCAGGTTGAGACATATATATTTCTTCTTTGATGTCTCCATTGAGGAATGCAGTCTTTACATCCATTTGCCATATCTCATAGTCGTACCATGCTGCTATGGCTAGTAGTATTCTAATGGACTTAAACATAGCAACTGGTGAAAAAGTTTTCTCATAGACAACTCCTTACCTTTGAGTATAACCTTTTCCAAGCAGTCTTGCTTTGAAGGTCACTACCTTCCCATTCGCCCCAAAAATGGGAACGATTCCCTCAGGTGGATCCACTAATGTCCAGACTTGGTTTGAATACATAGAGTCCATTTCTGACTTCATGGCTTCAAGCCATTTGGTTGAATCAGTATCAGATATTGCTTCTTTGAAATTCATTGGATCACATCCAACACAAGACTCATCATGGCCTTGTTCATGAAGAAGCGTATATCTTGCAGGTGGTCTAATAACCCTATCAGACCTTCTAGAAGCTTGTACTTCAACTACTGGTTCTTGGGAAATGGGTTCAACTTCTATAGTTGAGGGAGTATCTTGAATTTCTTCAAGTTCTATCATCTTGCATTTTCTATCTAATAGAAATTACCTTTCCAAAAAGGTGGCATTTCTTGAAACAAACACTTTTGCTTCATTGGGATGATAGAAATAATATCCAACAGAATTCTTTTGGATATCCTACAAAGTAGCACAAAGTGGATCTACTATCTAATTTGTCTCCCACTGTTAAGCAGGACATCCCCATATTCTCATGTAAGAATATTTGGGAGTTTTTCCCATCCATATCTCATATGGTGTTTTATCCAATGGTTTAGTATGGACATTATTCAACAATATTGCCGCAGTTTCAAGCGCAAAGCCCCAAAACGATGTAGGCAATTCAGTGAATCCCATCATAGATCGAACCATGTCCAACAAGGTTCGCTTACGACGTTCAGAAACACCATTCAATTGTGGTGTTGCTGGTGGAGTCCACTGTGAGATAATCTCATTCTCTTTTAGATAACCCAAAAATTCAACACTTAAGTATTCTTCACCTCGATCAGATCGAAGTGCCTTAATACTTCTTTTCAGTTGATTTTCTACTTCAGATCTGAACTCTTTGAACTTTTTAAATGCTTCAGATTTTTGTTTCATCAAATAAACGTACCCATACCTCGAATAGTCATTAGTAAAGGTAATGAAGTAGGAATGCCCATATTTTGTGCTAACACTTAGCGGGCCACAGTCTGTGTGGATCAAATCCAGTAGACCATGCGCACGTTCCACGTTTCCATCGAATGGAGTCTTGGTCATTTTTTCTTTTAGACAGGACTTACAAGCAGGTAGAGAATTTTTGTCTGACAAGTCAAACGTACCTTCTCCCACTATTTGTGTGGGATTTGGATCATCTAACTTTATTTTAGTTTGTTGTTGAAATCATGTTTACTTGGACATTCACTTATCATTTCCAGAACATTTCTGGCACATATAATTTCTTATGTCCGGACTTCATGCAGTGAAATAAATTTGTTCTAACCTTAACGGGCTTTGTAGGCCTTTTAAGTGTCTTTCAGAGTTTGCCTCTTATTGGGATTGTTTTTCTTGTGAGGGGCAGAACATTTCTTTCCCTTACCTTGTGGGCCATTTTTCGTCCGACGAGAGGCCCATTATAAAAACAACGATTTTTTTATTTCATGGTGATCTCATAAGTCATAAGCTTATTGACTAGCTCTTCAAGGCTATCATCTATCTTATTCAAATTGAAGTTCACCATAACCCCGTCGAATGAGGAAGAGAAAGACAACAAATTGATGTTATCTAGTAACTTGTTAGGAATCACATATTCCAGGCCCACCACATTCTCAATAAGCGCAGTCATACGTACACCACGCTCATGGGCCAAAGCCCTGTCTTGCATGTTCGTAGTCATGAGCTCCTTGAAAGTGGTGTGCATAGTTTCATGCACCATGCAACTCTTGCACGTGCATTCGAATGTCAGTAGCATTCCAAATTTCCTCAAACTGTCCCTACAGTTCATTTGACATAGAAGCGAGCATGTTACACTTTAGCATGTTTACTATGGTCTTACCATCTTGCATGCTTTGTCAGTTCAGCAGGACTGACAATAGTGTGTATGTCATTTTCTCCGAATTCAGAACAAGTTTCCCAACCAGTCTTGAAAATTAGATTCGATTAGCTTGTTGATAATAAAAATGGATTATGTGACGAAATCGAAAATATACTTATATGGAAACAGAATAATGGTTGCTGATTATTTTAAAATAATTTTAAGATATAAAATATGGATTTCATTTTATAAATTTCCCTCCCACTATTTTGACATTTCCACCACTCTCTGATGAAAAAGGGAAATCGTATTTCCTTAGTGGGCACGTAAAGTCCAATTAACCAATTATAATCCCGAATAATATCAGCCAATTATAATTTCTAAAAAGTAGAATCCAATTGCATCCCTATGCAACCTCCGCATGTTTTGCCTCACGTTTAATAAGGACCCAATAATATGACGCCGTTTATTTTCGCGTGTCAAACCGACCCATCAATATTTAATTGTAGTAGACGGTCGCCATGAGTTCCCCCAATAATATGAGCAGAAGTCATGGGAGTTCCACTCAATTCACATCATATGTTCGCTGGAAGTCACAGCTTTCCGGCGCACAGGCCTCTCCAATAATATGAGCCAGACACTGTCCGCGGGTAGCGATCAACATGCAATCACGGTTGATGGAAGGCAAGGAAAAATTAAACTCTTTTAATTTTTACTTTTACGGTTTGATATGAATTTTGAATCATATTCAAAATGAGGGATTTTAATTTTAAAATTTTCTCATCATTTTAATTTTAAAATCGCGTGCCACGAGTTTGTATATTTGCCGGATTCATGCAACTATATTATCTAATAATATACATACATGCATACTACTATATATCGCATATATCATAATATGACATTCAACAATAAATAAGGATGATCGATTGCCAACACTATTAGATCCATGTGAGCCAAACATGAATCAAGGTCCAAAACCTAGGTGAATGCAGGGATGCAAATGCAACTATTACAAGAGCTTCCAATATTTTACATGTCTTCATCTCGTTCATCGGGCACACCATCTTCCAGTCTTGATCTCCCACTATTTCTAATAATTACATTTAAATAGCCATGGCACATAAGGGATACATCTCATGGGGTGGGATCGGGCCATAAACCAAGCCCACTTTAATAATATCAAATATTAACAAAATGAATAAAAACAGTAAAATATCCTAACATACACCTAACACATTGGTCAAGACTCTCGATCATCCTTCATGCATTTAATATCAAATATTAAAATCAATTTAATTAAACAATTTAATTAATTGATAAATCATATATCTAATAATTTATCACTAACCACCACAATTATTAAAGAATTTAATAAATTAAATAAACTCATTTATTTAATTTCCAATTAAATCAATAATAATTAATTTCTTGTAAAACTCATTTTTACCATAAATAATTAAAATCATATTTTAATTATTTATTTCACAAGAAACTTATTAATTTTCTAAAAATCAATTTTCTAAAGTAAAAATTGAACCAATTTTCAAAAATATCAATTTTACCCAAAAATTTTAAAATTCAGAAAATTGCACCCTATGCTTAAACAATTCAGGCCCAACATCCAGCACGGTTCCCGAGACGATCCTGGGCTGCCCGCCCTCGCTGCGCGCAGGTGTCCGGTGCATGCGCTTGCGCGGTGCGCGCAGGCGTCCAAGGCCTGCGCGCACGCTGCGCGCTGCCGTGCGCGGCCCTGCGCGCACAGACTGACCGGAACAGTTCCGGGCAGATTTAATTTTTTTTTTTGTTTCGAAAAATTGGAAAAAAATAAATTTTCGTGGTGCTAAATTTTCTGAAAAATTTTCTTGTGTGGTTAGAAATAAATTATTTAATATCAAACCATACGATTTAGAAAAAACCTTGCTCTGATACAACTGTTGGATCTCGGTTTTCTATACGCCCAAACGCAGCGGAAGTTTTAAAAATTTTATTTTATTTTGACAATCAAAATATGTTTTGCTTTGGGCGCTCGTATGGTTTAAACATAAACATACATAGGATGTTGAAATTTTATACCTTTGTGAATTAGATCACGTGGCTCCAACTAATCCGGTATAAACGGATTAGCTCTTGATGAATCCCTACGAACTTTCTTCAAGAGACTCCTTTCTTCTAATCAGGTCCACGACTAGATGATTTGTTCTTCTTCTAATTCGCACTAGAAAAATTAGAAGAAGTTTTACGTTGGAGATTGAAAACGAGAGACGGCTCAAAGTTTTCCTTCAAAAGGAGATGGCCGAAATTTTGAGACTTTTGGGAGATGGGATTTTCGAAATTCCTTAGGAGATGGAGGCTAGGGTTTTCAAAATTATGAATGAATTGTTTCTAACCCTAAGCATAATACACATATATATAAGCTTAGGGCCCATTAATTAAATTAAATATTTAATGGGCTTAATCAATTAATTATTCTAGTCCAACTAGTTTAATTAATTAATTAATCTTTTAAAGTCTAATTAAGAGCTTTAATAATATGTATGTTGGTCTTGTACTCCTACAAGCCCATAATACATACACCCATTACATTTAATTTAAATATATTATAAATTCAACATTTGAATTTAATATTTAAATTATAAATTCAACTCTTTGAATTTATAACCTCCAAAATTTAATATTTAATAAACTCAACTTTTGAGCTTAATAATTTAAATACATTATAAATTCAACATTTGAATTTATCATTTAAATTATAAATTCAACTCCTTGAATTTTATCACCTCCAAAATTTAATATTTAATAAACCCAACTTTTGAGTTTAATAAATTATCAAATTTTATAAATTCAACTCCTTGAATCTATTCTCTCCAAATTTCATAAATTCAACTTCTTGAATTTACTATATCATAAATTCAACTCCTTGAATTTATTTTCTCAAAATTTAATTATCATAAATTCAACTCCTTGAATTTACTATATATTATAATATAAATTCAACTCCTTGAATTTATTTTCTCAACGGGAACAAACGATCCAGTGCTTGTGTGACCCTCAATGGTTCAGGGATACAGCTAGCCGTGGGTTCACAACTCTTTGTGATTCAGGACATAATCCTTTATTCGGGCTTACCTTATTTAGCCCCATTCTTTTCATCAATACCTTGATCAAGAATGTCAGAACTCATTTATGATTGTATCCATCGGATCATGGTAAGAGCGTATAGTAGCATCGCCCCATGATCCCCTAGGTATCACTGATAGAGCCTGCAAGAACCAGTCGATTATGATTAATGTACAGTACGGTCCCTTCATCTCATATATCCCGATCGAATCTGTAATCATTGGTTCATCGAGGGTTGCATATTAATTCGATAACTATGTGATAACTATAACAGTGGCATCGCGTGTACTATTTTGAGAACTCCTTCTCTAACGTACATCTCATACTCTGGCAAGAGATTCCATGCACTATTATTTCATCAGATCACATAGGATATCAACACCCGTAGGTGAGCGGTGAATCCCCGACTACAATGCACTGGCTCCTATATGTGTCGCAACTGTACCCAACCTCGCCACCTGATGACTCTCCTGGAGCCGATAAACGAGTCAAAGCACAGGCCTAGCATATAGAGCCTCAGTGTTGTCCGAGGTCGTAAAGATTAATGGTGTACAATCATAACCACGGACTTATCCTCTCGATGAATGATAACCACTTGGAAAGTCCGAGGGAGGGTTGTTCGGTATAATCATCATATGACTACCCATCTGCATGTTTGGACATCTCCATGCCCTTACCAAGAAACGCAGTACACAACATCACAGATGCTAGTCTCGAGCTCAAACGACCTTTATCCATGTTTTAGGCGGTTGAATCTGTAACGTCCGAAAAATCAGTCCACGTAAACCACATGCATGCAAAAATATTTTAATTGCTTAATTGTTTTATTTAATTGCTTTTAAATTCTAGCATGATGTTTACTATATGATTAAATATAAAATTGCATGATTAAATGATTATATGACATGATTTAATGAAATTAAGGATTTTGCACGAATATTCGATAATAGGCTTGGAAAAGGAGACCGGGGACGACCAAGACAAGAATATGTAATTTTATTTAAATAATGACAAGGCCTCCTAATATGATTTAAAAATGATTTAATTTTCCAAAAAAATGTTAGAGTTCGAATTATTTTACAAGTTGAGCTCGATTTTTCCCGGGAAGCCGGTTTTGGGCAAACAAGGAGTTTTAAAAGACCAAAAATATTATTTTATGGAAAATAATTTTATAAAATTTTATGTTTTAATTAATTAGGTGTTATTGGTCCCAATTTAATTAATTTAAGTAGGCCCAATTACCCTTAATCATGCAAGCCCAAAACCAAAGCCCATTAATATGTTAATTAAATTATAAATAAGTGTTTTAGGTTTTGAAAACTTGAGATTTCAGCCTCCAAATCAGCCGAGAAACACCTTGGCACACACAATTCAGATTTTCAAAATTCAGGAAGAAAGAAAAGCTTGTGTTCTTCGTCGTCCGGTCGTCCAACGTCGCACCCCTCGCCAACGATCGAATAATCGAGCGTTATAAACGCAAATGCACGTTTTATAAACTCTTTTAACATCATACAAATCATAATATGCTTGACTTAATTGTTTATGCATGAAAAAAATATTGGAGTTCGATTATTTTACGGCGGGATGCGTATTTTCAAAATTTCAACGATTTTACATTTATTTGAAAAATTTTTTTGATTCCGAAGGACACGCTGCCAATTCATGATAAAATATGAATGATTTATAGCCAAAACATGATAATTAATTGAGAAATTAGAGGCTGGAAATCGTGGGCTAAAAATCAGAAAGTAAGAACCGTAAGTTTTCTTTGAGGTTTGTGTGCTTGGTGAGGTTCAAGGGTTCGATCACTATGCATGGGGTCATGGGGCTAGACCAGGTCAGGGGGTTGGGTTCTAAGGTTCATAGTCTAGGGCTGGGTTGGGTCCTAGGGCGGCTAGGTGCGTGGGAGTGGCTAGGGAAGAGTCCTAGTGAACTAGGACTCTCCCCCTTGTGTTGATTGCGGCTGCTGTGATTCGGGAGAGAGGGCAGCGCGGCTAGGGGCAATTCAGGAGGGTCCTATATGGTCCTAGGGTGATGAGCAAGGGCTGGGCCAGGGGCTGGAGTGGCTGGGCTGGGCTGGGCGCTGGCTCGAAAGAACGTGAAGGAAGCAAGACAGCAAGTTCTACGCGTAAGTTTGCTGTCACGGTTCAGAAGCTTCGCCTCTTGGGTTCAGGTCTTGGGCTGGTCTGGGTAGGGGCTGGTCGTGGTCCAGGGATGGTTAGGTACAGGTGGGTTCGGTGGTGGCTCGTTTGGGAGAGTCCTAGACTAGTTAGGAGTTTTAACACCCAAGGAAACACACCCCACACACATGCAGAAATTGGTGCTTCTGTCCAGGTCAGTTTGAGCGACTTAGGGGCTTGTTCTTTGGGCTGCGCTTGGTCAGTAGGGTCCCTAGGTGGGTTGGCTAGGGTTTGGCTCAAGGTGGCTCGGGCGTGGCTCGAGTAAATTTGGAGATGGCTCGGGTGGTTCGATTAGGTGTCAATATTTCGAAATTAAGAACAAAAATTGAATCCATGGGTCCACGGGTGTGGCTCATGACTTGAAAGGGTAGAATAAATACTAAAAATGTTATGTTTAAAATTTGGGATCAAAATAATGAGTTTCGGAATTTTCCGGGATTTAATCGCCGCACAAAACGTTAATTATCGAATTAATTGAAACACCTAGTTTTATCCTTTATTAAATTATGAAAAATTAGGTTTAAGCTTAAATAATTATTATAAGTCTAAGTTTTTAATTTGGGAATTTTATATTAAGTTTTGGTTTAATTCGGGATTAAAACGCGTTAATAAGTCTTATTTACAGATTAAATTAAAAGTCATCGATTTAAGCCAAAGAAAATTATGAGAAAATTCATGTAATCTTAATTAATTATTTAGAATAACACCATGTCTTTAAAAGTGAGAAAAAGATTATATTTGAGAATTTTTACGTCTAGGGGCAAAACGGTCTTTTTACACTTAGGAAAATACTAAAAACGCTTGGCAGCGTCCCGAAGGATCATAATGCTTGTAAAATGATATTTTATGATTTATTATGGTGATTTTGATGATAATATGTATTTTTATGATTTATGATGAAGCGGTGCAATTTATACTGTTTAAAATGTTATTTTTGGAAAGCTGTCGTATTTTATAATTTTTAAAGAAAAGGAAAAATATTTTGAGGGATGTGAATTGATTGCGACAAAAGATATGATTTATGATATATGATTTTGTGGGGATAACGTGAGGGGAAAAGGCCCCAGAGGGAACCCATTTACGGGAAAAGGCCCCAGAGGGAACCCATGTTTGGGAAAAGGCCCCCGAGGGAACCCATCTATGGGAAAAGACCCCCGAGGGAACCTCAACGATCGTATTTCCACGGTGGAGCCTAGTACACACCCCCATGGACCATGTGGAGCTAAGACTGCAGTCGACCAAAGGATAAAAGCCAGTCACTTTCAAGGATCAAACTTCACCCAAAATGATATATGATTGAAAGCTTATGATAAAAATGATTTTTATGATATATGATTTATGATGATGATGATTAAAGCTATTTTTAAATGATTTTAAAATGATTTATTTATGCTTAAGTTATTTTAAAATGAATTTTTACTATTTATGATTTTTTTTATGCTCAAATAATTTTTAATGGTTTATTTATGTTCAAAAGATTATTTTAAATTAAAATATGATTTTTAAATACATGTGGATGTATATGTATTATTTGTTATCTATGTTTAGAACGTGTTGAGTCTTTAGACTCACTAGGTTTGTATGATGCAGGATTTGATGATTTTTGGAGGCAGTGACGATTGAGTCGATCGAGTGCAGCAGTACACACCCGAGGGCCTTTATGTTTCTGCACTAGCTTATTAGATTTGTGATTTAAAGATTTATGTTCATGATTTTTATTAGAAATATTTTTATGCTTTATTTATTGTTAGTTGATCTTTTTAAAGGTCAATTTAGGAAGTTTTGGTTAGGTGATGATTTAGGATTTTGTTTTATGCACTTGAGATTTAAATTGTTAAATTATTTTATTAGTTTATTATTTAGAATTTATGATTTATGAAAAAAAAAATCGAGGTCGTTTCAGAATCGACTAGGAACGAATTTAGATCATACAGTGTTTACAAACGAGTTTCAACATCGAATTACGATTCATTTGTATTAAAGTATAATCAAGGACTTTATCTATGCTGTTTGCATGGGTATACAGATAAAGTATAACAAGACCATAAAATGTTAAATTATATTAAAATAAAGATTATTTATTTCACTTGAGTTAATAAATTGTCTAGCCAACCGTTGGCTTGCAAGGCATCTACTCTAACATAATTCTCCTACATCTTTCCTCTACAACTTGTCTAACTGCAGTATTGATCAACTGTGTAAGTTGGTCAAGTTTCCCAACTCAACGAGATCTAGTTCCCACAGGCGACTTGTAGTTCCCAAAAAGTAGTACACGTAAACTCAATGCATGATTTAAATAATTTATTTATTTAATTAATAATTTAGTTGATGCATGTTAAATGTCAAATTATTTTAAATGTATATATATATATTTATATATATATATTATGAAATTTGATTATATTTAAAATATATTCATGAGTTTTTAGTTTTCAGACGAATGTTCGATACCAAATCGAGAAAGGAGACCCGAGACGAGTAACATGTTAAAAATTTAAGTTATATTTTTTATTTTATGCCGATAAATTAGGTAAATTAAAGGATTTATGAATTTTATCATTTAAGAGTTAAATTTAATTTATCGAGTGAAATAAAAGTATGTTAAGCATTTCATATAGCAAAATCCGAAAATATGAGATTTAAATTATAAGGTCCAGAAATTCGAACTAAGTAACTTGAATGCATGAAATCTAGGGTTTTTTTTAAAATAGGTGTTTAATGATTTTTATGCATTTAATTCATAAATATTGCATGATTAGGGTTTATTTCACAATTATTTTTAAGTTTCATGCATTGAGGTTTCTAGTTGCATTTCACGCTCGAACGAGAAACGGAGACCGATGATATTCAGGAAAAATATTTTTTTATTGAATGATTAATTTTAATTAATTAATATGAAGTGTTCTTAAGGGTGCTTTTCGTAAATGGACCTTGGTGGACATTTTTACTCGTCGGGTCGTATTTTTAATCAGTATGCAAATTTTATCGAATCGAGGAACTTTTTGAGGGTACGAGGAATATTTTCAAAGACGTACCTAAACGAAATATTTTTCGGGAGTGTTATTTATCTCGATGGGTTTGTTTTAATGTCTAATGGGCTCAAAACCCTTTTAATTTTTAATTAGGGTACATTAATGCTTTGTAATCCATTTAAACTCTACCTAAATAAACCCTAACCCTAATCTCATTAAGTGGTCGCCCCTCCCATTCGACTTTTATAGCAAAAAACCAGCAGCCCCATCGGTTTTCCTCCATTAATTTCAATCAAGCTTCCTCCTCGCTCATCCGGTGCTTCTCCGACGCGCGTATCTTCAAGTTTGTGAGCATAAACTCGATAAGGCATGCCTCACGTGTTTCTTTTCTCATGACTCACACCATATATGGCTGATGTGTGTGCGTGTACATAGTGAATATAGATCTTGATGCTTTGTTGTTTATGCATCGGTTTTTCATGGATTTGTGCATGCTCTTTTATGCAAACTCACGTTTTCTTGCATGATTGTGTACAGGGGCTACCGAACTACAGGTTATGGGTTGTACATGTTGAGTAAGATGCGGATCAAGGCTGTTGGTGTCGAGGGTTGAAAGGTTTAGGTGAAAGACGAAGATATGCTCCTAGGCGGCTAGGGTTTTCGAACTGTGTTGGTGAAGGGTAGGGTAGGCTCGGCTGTGGAAGGGCTGGACCAGGCCAAGGTGCAATCCAGGAGGGTCCAACCGAGGTCTAGGGTACATAACCAGCTGGTCTCGGCTAGGAAGGAGGTGGATTGGTTAAGGGTCGGTTGTGCTTCGAGTGGGGCGCAGCCATGCATGTTCTTGGGGGTTCGAATGGTACGTTTGCATGGGGCTGATGGCTGGTATTAGGTCGGTCTAGTAGGGTCATAAGGTGGGCTAGGAAGAGTTGGTTCAAGGCTGGTCCGGGCCTGTAGAGCCTAGGGACGATAAGTTGCAAGCTTAGTGTAGTAGGGTTTTGTAAATGTTTTGCGCAGAAAATTCCAGCAACATTTGGCCTTATTTTCATGGGTCTTAGTGGGCTGGGACGTGTGGTTTTAGGACTGTTTGGGTAGTTTTAAGACATGATTCAAGTTGGGAAAATTTTAGTTTAGTTTCGGGTTGATTCGGGTGAAAATCAGGACCCTGGTTCAAGTTTTAAAAGGAATCGCGTAATTTTTGATACGAGCTCTAGTTTACATCTAATAAATACTTTTAAATATGTTTTGAAGTGTTTTAAGGAGTTTGGTAAGCTTCGGGTCGAAATTTTGAAGTACATGGGTAAAATGGTCATTTTAGGTTTCCAGTGGCAAAATGGTCTTTTGAAGTGTTTTAAGGAGTTTGGTAAGCTTCGGGTCGAAATTTTGAGGTACATGAGTAAAATGGTCATTTTAGGTTTCCAGTGGCAAAATGGTCATTTTGCACCCGGGTTGAATTTTAATTCCTTGCAGCTCCCTGAGCACAAATTTTTCATGCTTTAATTTTTTGGGTTATCTTGAATATGAATTTTTATGTAAACATGAAAAATATATTGTATCCTTGGTTTTAAGAAAAATTTACGTATACGCATGGTTTATTAAATGATGAATATGATTATATGTTTTGAAGGATGGGAGTTGGTTGTGACTAACACGATGAAATGTAAGGTCAGGGCTCAATGGACAGGTAATGTTGTAATGCCCGGTTACTCGTACAAATGATAATAATGCGTTTATGTCGTTTATTATATAGTTATTTAGCTCATCAGATTTCACGTGATCATTGAGGTATCAATATTGAGATTGAACATGAGTTTTATATTATCTATGATGTATTGAGAATAAATATGTGTTAAAATAGTGGTAGTAAGAGGTGTAGGTAGAAGTAGTGTAATGAAAGTTGGTATAGGACTGCAGGAAATGAGATGAAAATATGGTAGTTCGTACGGGTTTTAGCATAATCATTGGAATATTGATCCAAATTGTGTGAGGCCATAACGATTAGAAAGCTAAGATATAAGGTTACAATTTTCACGTTTTGAGTTTTGTCCAAATTATTGTGGAAGACAAGCCAAAAGCGCCCCGAAGTGGGTCGTGTGTATCGCCACTTCTACAATGACACATGTTGGGAGAATAGGCATAACCTTTTACTCAGACCTCCAAATGACATGAAACTAGTGGGAGATTCAAGCCAAGACATAGAGCTACAACTTTCCTGTTTACCACTTTTTCAAATTATGAAGGGAAGAGACGTTTCTAGAGCAATATTTGAGGAACCAGTTCGCAGAGGCAGAATGGGTGGCGCCCGAGCGGTAGGATTTTACCGCCCGAGCGCCCCTGCACGAAAAATCTTCGTTTTGACAGAATGTTTCGCGCTTGAGCGGTAGAAAATGACCGCCCGAGCGCCGCCTTTCATATAAGAAGATAAGTTTCGACTTTTCTAATCACTTCCATCAGTTTTCCAAACCTTTTCACAGCAAAGCTCGAGAGGAAATCAAGAAATTTTCTTCCAAAAGCCCCTTTCTTCATTCCTTCCATCACTTTGAGGTAAGAACTTAGTTCTCCATCACAAGGACATCATATATGTGTAAGTTTTCTTCTCTTTTAGTGTTCTACATGTAGAGGAGTGATTTTCACCTAGAATAGATATAGTAATTGAATTAATGATATGTTTGACAGCATAGGAACAAGGAACATCGTCTCAAACCAGTGTTCTTACGCTTGGACAGTAAGTTGGCATGTTCTTGAAGTAATACATGAGTAATATTATGAATTTCAAATGCTTCTCATTTTCTATTGCTATATGTACATTGTTAGTATGTTTATTGATGAAAACATAGCACCATATTCCATTGTGATGTATTAAATATGTGAGGAACTCATGAATATTGAAGATGGATGCTATGTCATGAACATGAACATGGACATGAAAGGAAAAGGACTGATTTTTACATGATATAGAGCTTGTTGACATCATGGGTGGTTTTAAGTCCACCAAAGCTATTGGCCAATATATGTTCATGGGGCGTGGGGATGTCAAAGGTTGCTCCCTGACGTCCTAACACAGTAGTAGCTATATAATAAAGCAAGCACGCTAGTACAGGTCAACTAATGAGGCTCAAGTACAAAAATGAACATTGAATATATGCTACGTTATGACATGTTTTTAAGATTCATTATTGATCACGACTTGATATGTATGTTCCTTCGATGCATATTGATAGGTATAAGTGCCAACTTATTGAGTTTTATAAACTCACGTAGCTCATGTATTACAGGATCAGGTAATGAAGATATATAGGATGCCGGTTCGCCAATGGATGCTTGTAACGTGCCTCACCTCGACAAGAACCGGGACTTCTTATTGTGTAGCTTCCGCATATGTATTATAATGAATTGAATGTCAGGGTTTGAAACAAGTTCCACAATATGTGTGAGGATACAATGTATGTTTGTATATGTAAATATGTTTGTATATATGAATGTTGTTGCTTGGGTTTGGGCTTATACAAAATATAGGGACATCATGCCAAAATTTTTATAAACCGTCAATTTGATGCCCTTGTTTGATTTGCTTATACTATAGGTATATCATTTAAACCCTATTTTGATTATGGTAATTATGCTAAGTATAGTGTAAGGGTGTGACATTTTTATGGTATCAGAGCCCACGGTTCTTCGACAGGGAAGACACTGCACTTCATCCACACATGGGGAACTCGGCAAGTAAGTATCTTTGTGTCCCATAGTTTATGCTAAGTTATGTGTCTCTGTGATCTATATGTAGGATCAAACACGATGCCACTTAAATGTAAGGTACAGGAAGGAGAGTCATCTAAGGGCAAGGACCCAGCAGTCGAAGGTGAGGGCAGTGCACCACGACCTATAGATGATTTTGCTCAGCTGCTCCAACAACAAGCGAAAGTTCATGGGGAGCAGATACAACAATTACTGGAGATGCAACGGACTACAAAAGAGCAGGCACAAGCACAAGCCATAGTACACCAACATGGGCCTGTTCAAACCGATGTGTATGATCGTTTTCGACGTCTGAATCCTCCTGAATTCATGGGAAGCACTGATCCAGCAGTAGCAGAAGAGTGGATTAAGTCATTGGAGTCCATCTTCTCCTATCTTCATATGGAAGATGCTGATAAAGTCACTTGCGCTATCTTTTTGTTAACAAAGCATGCAAGGATATGGTGGGAGAGTGCTAGAGCTGCATTACCGGTTGGACCATTGACATGGGGAACTTTCAAAACTGTGATTTACAACAAGTATTTCAGTAAAGATGTACGAGCCAAGAAAGCCTAGTGACTTCTTGAATTTGAAGCAAGGGACCATGTCAATGACGGAATACATACAACAATTTGAGGCCGGAGTCCAATATGTACCATATATTGCACAAGATGACACCAGTAAGGGCGAACATTTCATGCGGGGACTTCGCTCTGAAATTAAAAGAGATGTACGAATGTCGAAAGTTGCTACATATGGGGAGATAGTGGAAAGAGCACTTATGGCTGAACAGGATGAGCAAGACATTGACAGAGACAGGCAACAACGAAGGCAGCAGTACTTTCAGAAGAGTCAAGGAACAGGACAAGGCAAAAAGACCGATAACAGAGGTACTAGACCAGAGGAATCACGTGGCAAGGGTCCCCCTCCACGTAAAGAACAGGACAGACCACCTTGTTCCTAAATGTGGCAAACTTCATGGCGGGAAATGTATCGAGGTTCTAATGTCTGTTATCGTTGCAAGAAGCCAGGGCATCTCGCCAAGAATTGTCCAGGAAGTTCTGAAAAAGTACAGGGACGCCTTTTCTCCATGACCAAAGAAGAAGTGGATGCGGATACATCGATGATCACCGGTATGTTCTTGATTTCTGGTATTACTGCTATTGTTTTACTAGATTCAGGAGTCACGCATTCCTTTATTTCGGAATCGTTTGTAAGGAGACTGGGCATTACAGCAAGTACAACAGAGACACAACTCGCTATAGCCTTACCTTCCGGGCAAGAATTACAGACAGATCAGATTGTGCGAGGGTGTCCAATATATGTCCAAGGCCATCAGATGTATGCTGACTTGATAGTTCTAAGAATGACTGATTTTGATGTGATATTGGGAATGGATTGGCTCTTGAAGTACAAAGTTACTATTGATTGTGGCAAAAAGATGATCAAGTTTGCACCAGCAGGAGCTGAACCATTCACAGTAGCAAGTGCAGGTATATCCTTACCTCTTCGGATAATCTCTTGTATGAAGGCTAGTAAATTACTACAGAAGGGGTGTCAAGGATATTTAGCATCTGTGTTAACTATTGATCCACCTGTTTGTGAGTTAAAAGATACAGATGTTGTTTGTGAATTTCCAGAGGTATTTCCTGATGATGTAACAGGCTTACCCCCAGATAGAGAGATCGAATTTGTAATTGATGTTGTGGCAGGGACTCATCCGATCTCAAAAGCTCCTTATCGATTAGCTCCTACAGAAATGAAAGAATTGAAAGAACAGTTACAGGAGTTACTTGATAAAGGGTTTATTAGACCGAGCTTTTCACCATGGGGTGCACCTGTTTTGTTTGTGAAAAAGAAAGACGGTACCCTTCGTTTGTGTATTGATTATAGGGAGTTGAACAAGGTGACAATCAAAAATAAGTATCCACTCCCTAGAATTGATGACTTGTTTGATCAATTACAAGGAGCTGCCATTTTTTCGAAGATTGATTTACGATCAGGCTATCATCAACTAAAAGTGAAATCAGATGATATCTCAAAGACTGCCTTCCGAACCAGGTACGGGCATTATGAATTTCTTGTAATGCCATTTGGACTAACGAACGCACCAGCTACTTTCATGGATTTAATGGACAGAATTTTCAAGCCATTTCTAGACAAGTTCGTGATTGTGTTTATAGATGATATTCTCATCTACTCACGAACTGTAGAGGAGCATCGAGAACATCTGGAATTGGTTTTGAAAACTTTGAAAGATAAACATTTATATGCCAAATGGTAAAAATGTGAATTTTGGCTTGAACAAGTATCATTCTTGGGTCATATCATTTCAAAAGAAGGCATATCAGTGGATCCAAGTAAGATTGAAGCTGTTAATAACTGGCTACGACCTACCACTGTTACCGAGGTACGTAGTTTTCTTGGGTTAGCTGGTTATTACCGTCGGTTTATAGCGGGATTTTCTAAGATAGCATTGCCTTTGACTGCTTTAACAAGAAAAAATGTGAAATTTGTATGGAACGAAGCATGTGATCACAGTTTTCAAGAGTTAAAGGCAAAATTGACATCAGCACCAGTCCTTGCTATACAAGAAGGACCGGGAGATTTTGTGGTATACAGTGATGCTTCGAAACAAGGTTTAAGCAGTTTTAATGCAGCACGGGAAGGTGATTGCTTATGCCTCAAGACAATTGAAGGAATATGAAAAGAACTATCCCACACATGATTTAGAACTGGCAGCAGTGGTATTTGCGTTGAAAATATGGCGTCATTATCTGTATGGCGAACGGTGTGAAATATACTCGGACCACAAGAGTTTGAAATATTTATTCACGCAAAAAGAATTGAATATGAGACAACGACGTTGGTTGGAATTAGTAAAAGATTACGATTGTGTTATTAACTATCATCCAGGTAAAGCCAATGTGGTTGCGGATGCATTAAGTCGAAAGTCTAGTTCTATTGCTGCAATGCAAATACAAGAAAAAATTTTATGGGATATACAGAACTTGAAGATTGATGTTATTCCAAAAGGGGCTGTAATCCAGTTATCATCCCTCATGATTCGACCAACGCTTGCAGACAGGATTAAGGTCGAACAAAATACAGATAATGAATTACAGCAATTGAGGCAGCGAGATGAAGAAAAAGGAAATTTGACCTTTGAATTGAATGGGGAAGGAATATGGACATATTGAGGGAGATTGTGTGTGCCAAAGCAAGGAACGATTAGAACCGAAATTCTTATTGATGCTCATGCTACTCCTTATTCGATTCATCTAGGAGGCACAAAAATGTACAAGGATTTGAAACCATTATTTTGGTGGCCAGGTATGAAAAAAGACATTGCTCAATTTGTTGCACAATGTCTAACTTGTCAACAAGTCAAGACTGAACATCAAAGACCAGCAGGACTCCTGAAACCACTACCCATTCCTGAGTGGAAATGGGAACATATCACAATGGATTTCATCATTGGTTTGCCAAGAACACAAAGAGGATTCAATGCTATATGGGTTATTGTGGATCGACTTACGAAATCAGCTCACTTTCTTCCGGTGAAGACCACATACACGATGAATCAATATGCTGAAGAATACATCAAAGAGATAGTGAAGCTTCATGGCATCCCAGTGTCCATTGTATCAGATAGAGATCCCAAATTTACATCTGCATTTTGGAAAAGCTTGCATCATGCTATGGGAACTCGATTGTCATTCAGCACAGCATTCCACCCTCAAACTGATGGACAATCAGAACGAGTGAATCAGATCTTAGAAGATATGTTGAGGGCATGTACTATTGACTTCCCGGGTAGTTGGGACAGTAAACTACCGTTGGCTGAGTTTACATATAACAATAGCTATCAGTCAAGCATTGGAATGACACCATATAATGCATTATATGGTAGAAAATGTCGATCTCCAGTACATTGGGATGAAATAGAAGAAAGGAAATTATTAGGCCCTGAATTGGTACAACAGACAGCTGAATTGTTAACCAAGATCAGAGAAAGAATGCACACTGCCCAGAGTCGACAGAAAAGCTATGCTGATGTGCGACGTCGTCGATTGGAATTTCAGGTTGGTGACCATGTATTTGTAAAGATATCACCATTGAAGGGAATTTTGCGTTTTGGTAAGAAAGGAAAATTGAGTCCAAGATATATCGGTCCAATTTAAATCTTGGAAAGAATAGGAGACAGAGCCTACCGAGTTGCTTTACCACCGAACTTGTCAAATGTTCATAATGTTTTTCACGTTTCATTGCTACGAAAGTATTTGGCCAACCCTTCTCATGTTCTTCATTATGAATCATTGGAGCTTGCATCGAATCTCTTATATGAAGAACGACCGGTCCAAATCCTCGATAGGAAATCAAAAGTGTTACGAGGCAAGGAAATACCCTTGGTAAAACTACTGTGGCGGAACCATGCAATTGAAGAAGCAACTTGGGAGCGAGAAGACGAGATCCAACAGAGATATCCCGAACTATATGGTACGAAAAATTTCGAGGACGAAATTCTTTGAAGGAGGGGAGAATTGTAATGCCCGGTTACTCGTACAAATGATAATAATGCGTTTATGTCGTTTATTATATAGTTATTTAGCTCATCAGATTTCACGTGATCATTGAGGTATCAATATTGAGATTGAACATGAGTTTTATATTATCTATGATGTATTGAGAATAAATATGTGTTAAAATAGTGGTAGTAAGAGGTGTAGGTAGAAGTAGTGTAATGAAAGTTGGTATAGGACTGCAGGAAATGAGATGAAAATATGGTAGTTCGTACGGGTTTTAGCATAATCATTGGAATATTGATCCAAATTGTGTGAGGCCATAACGATTAGAAAGCTAAGATATAAGGTTACAATTTTCACATTTTGAGTTTTGTCCAAATCATTGTGGAAGACAAGCCAAAAGCGCCCCGAAGTGGGTCGTGTGTATCGTCACTCCTACAATGACACATGTTGGGATAATAGGAATAACTTTTTACTCAGACCTCCAAATGACATGAAACTAGTAGGAGATTCAAGCCAAGACATAGAGCTACAACTTTCCTGTTTAACAATTTTTCAAATTATGAAGGGAAGTGACGTTTCTAGAGCAATATTTGAGGAACCAGTGCGCAGAGGCAGAATGGGTGGCGCCCGAGCGGTAGGATTTTACCGCCCGAGCGCCCCTGCACGAAAAATCTTCGTTTTGGACAGAATGTTCCGCGCTCGAGCAGTAGAAAATGACCGCCCGAGCGCCGCCTTTCATATAAGAAGATAAGTTTCGACTTTTCTAAGCACTTCCATCAGTTTTCCAAACATTTTCACAGCAAAGCTCGAGAGGAAATCAAGAAATTTTCTTCCAAAAGCCCCTTTCTTCATTCCTTTCATCACTTTGAGGTAAGAACTTAGTTCTCCATCACAAGGACATCATATATGTGTAAGTTTTCTTCTCTTTTAGTGTTCTACATGTAGAGGAGTGATTTTCACCTAGAATAGATATAGTAATTGAATTAATGATATGTTTGACAGCATAGGAACAAGGAACATCGTCTCAAACCAGTGTTCTTACGCTTGGACAGTAAGTTGGCATGTTCTTGAAGTAATACATGAGTAATATTATGAATTTCAAATGCTTCTCATTTTCTATTGCTATATGTACATTGTTAGTATATTTATTGATGAAAACATAGCACCATATTCCATTGTTATGTATTAAATATGTAAGGAACTCATGAATATTGAAGATGGATGCTATGCCATGAACATGAACATGGACATGAAAGGAAAAGGACTGATTTTTACATGATATAGAGCTTGTTGACATCATGGGTAATTTTAAATCCACCAAAGCTATTGGCCAATATATGTTCATGGGGCGTGGGGATGCCAAAGGTTGCTCCCTGACGTCCAACACAGTAGTAGCTATATAATAAAGCAAGCACGGTAGTACAGGTCAACTAATGAGGCTCAAGTACAAAAATGAACATTGAATATATGCTACGGTATGACATGTTTTTAAGATTCATTATTGATCATGACTTAATATGTATGTTCCTTCGATGCATATTGATACGTATAAGTGCCAACTTATTGAGTTTTATAAACTCATGTAGCTCATGTATTACAGGATCAAGTAATGAAGATATATATGATGCCGGTTCGCCAATGGATGCTTGTAACGTGCCTCACCTCGACAAGAACCGGGACTTCTTATTGTGTAGCTTCCGCATATGTATTATAATGAATTGAATGTCAGGGTTTGAAACAAGTTCCACGATATGTGTGAGGATACAATGTATGTTTGTATATGTAAATATGTTTCTATCTATATATGAATGTTGTTGCTTGGGTTTGGGCTTATACAAAATATAGGGACATCATGCCAAACTTTTTATAAACCGTCAATTTGATGCCCTTGTTTGATCTGCTTCATACTATAGGTATATCATTCAAACCCTATTTTGATTATGGTAATTATGCTAAGTATAGTGTAAGGGTGTGACAAATGTTGTCGCCGATGTCCCCGCTTTCGGGTACCGCGGTTACACGTAGATGGATTCATCGATTGACATGATAATACGAAAATCACAACTAATGAACTAAATTCAATTAAAAGAGAATGTATACATATATGATGATATGAAGAGACATGTTGTGACACATTATGCTAATTTACGATACGTTTACGTTTATGCTTTTAAGTTCATGAAATGTATTTTATTACATTATTTTTCACTTTTGTGTGCTATGTATATGTAGTTGTTATAACGATACAGATGTGTTGAGTCTTTATACTCACTAGGCATGAATGATACAGGTGAGCATGTTGATGAGGAGGCTGGAGGTGCCGAAGCATGAGTAGGCAGGGCTGGATTTGCGCACATGAACCCGAGGACCACATATTTCCGCACATCATGTTTTTGAGATAGGAGTAGTCATGAATATTGTTATTCATTTATTTTATTACGTTATTGGGTATTTTACTATGTTGGTGGTTTTGAAGATTTTTACATGTTTCTTATCGCATTATTTTAAAACATTGTTATTTGATTATGGTTACGTTAAAAATATTAATTTTCAGCAATATTGCATGCATGTATTTGGATTTAATTTTTAGGTATCAGCTTTTTTAAAAAATTTAGCAATATTTAAAATTAGTTGATGTCTTTAACTTCCACTAAAAATAAAATATTTTAATAATTATTTTTATGATTTAATTAATTAAATTAGATGGTATTTAATTATGAGTAGAACCTAAAATTTGTCGGACTCTTAATTTCAAAAGTTGGATGACTTAATTAGTAATTTAAATTGTGAGGGCTTAATTAGTAATTTTAATTTTGATTTAATTAAACTAAACACATAGTCATTATCATATTTATATACAAGAAGGAGTCCACCCTATATCACAACACATCACACGCAACACACAAACACACACCAAAACCAAATTCTCGACCAATTTTTCCAAGGCAAGGGCTAGGCTTGTTTTTTATTTTCTTCCAACAACAGCTTAAACCAACTATTACACTACAATCCTTGATAAATTTAACCACTTTTCAAGCCGTTAAACGCAGCAAACTGTCTCCGTTCGGCCTCCGTTCTTTACCGCCTTTGTTTGTCGATATTTTGTGCGTTTTAACGCAAAGACATGTCTAAACCTTTCTTTTATACATCGATCCTGTATATAATGTATTTGATATAAAATATGCATGAAAACTTGTTGGTTTGAGTATATGCATGCTAGAACTTGAAAATTTTCGATTTATTATGCATGAACTTCAACGTTTTTCTCAATTTTTTCATCGTTGCGTAGTTGGATAGAACCTAGGGCTTGCTAATACATATGGTCATGTTGTAGGATCTGTTTAGATGTCATTAGGTGGACCATGATTGGGCAATACACTGTTGGTGCAGCAGGAGATGAAACGCTCATAGCTGCACGCATAGGGGCGCTCATGGGTTCGGGTGACCGGCTGGAGGTGTAGGCTAGACCAAGGTGCATGGATAGCGTCTAGGTGGGTCTTAAGGTCTCGAGGTAGGCTTGGTATGGGTTGGTTAGGGTCCAGTAGGGTGGAAATAGCTGCTGGAGTCGTGAACATCAGTTTGCTCATGTAGGGCTTGTCCGCAACTTAAGGCTTCTGTTGTATGTTTTTTAAGGGGTTGTGCATGTGTATGGTCTGGAAGGGGCTGGACCAGAGTCTTATGTGGAACGGGCTGGACAAGATCATGAAACTCATTAGGAAGTGTACTGTATATTCTATACAGGTTCCTAGTCGAATGAGCCGACTAAAATAAGGATAAAGGTAGCTCGAGCTCGAGACTAACATCTGTGATGTAAACGCCATATTTCATTGGCAAGGGAATGGAGATGTCCATTTACACGGCTGAGTGATCATGTGATGATTCACTAAACAACCCTCCCTTGGACTGTCCAAGTGGTTCTCACTTATCGAGTGAAATGGTCTGTGGTTATGGTTATACACCATTAGTCCTTTGACCCGGGATAATTTAGGGGCTATACGTCCGTTTACCGACTCCATTGAGGGTAATCAGGTGGCGAGGTTGGGTGTAGTTTCGAAATACGTAGGAGCAAATGCATTGTATTCAGGGATTCACCGTTTGCCTATGGGTGAAGATATCCTATGTGACCTGATGAGTTAATAGTGCAAGGAGTCTCTGTCCAGAGAAAGAAATGTGCTTTAGGGAAATGTGTTTTCCTAATTGCACATACCATGACACTATTAGTACTCAAAGATAAATCGCATCGTTATCGAATTCATATGCAACTCTCGATATACCAATGATTGCATATCCGATCGGGATATATGTGTTGCAGGGACCGTACACCAACCATCACTAAAGGTTCTTGCAGACACTATCAGTGATACCTAGGGGACCGTTGACGATGCTACTAGATGCTATTACCATGATCCGATGGCTGCAATCAGAAATGAGTTCTGACATTCTTGATCAAGGAGTTGATGAAAAGAATGAAGGCTAACTAGGGTAAGCCCGAATAAGAATATATGTTATTCTGAATCACTTGGAGATGTGAACACATGGCTAGCTGTATCCCTGAACCATTGAGGGTCACACAAGTATCGGATACTGTGCTCTCGTTGAGATAGTCAGAATTCAAGGAGTTCCATTTGATTATTGTAGTTTGATGGAGATAAAACAAAATGCTTATAAAGGGGTTTATGAGTTGATTCCATAAGATGGAAGGAATAGAAGTTAGCATAGTTTCTAATTGAGGAAGAAGAGTGAGACTGCATGTTTTAGTAAAGGAGTTTACAAAACTGGAAGCTGCCAAATATGGTAACGGTCGTATATGTTAATTTCTAAATTTGGTAAATGCCAATTTTGATATTTGAAATTTTTTATTTTCATTATATGAATAAGATTTGTATTCTTGACACAGCGGTGAAGACGGATCGTCAATCGGGGCTATAATGAGTTCGAAATTATTTATTTAGTGAGTTTAGAATTTACTAATTAAATAATAGTACTAGTAGTGGTGACTACTATCGTAAACAAAATTCTCATAAATATTCTAGATGGACTAAAATAAAGTAACTAATAAGTTAATTAATAAATTAAATAATAGTTATTTAATTTAAATTATGTCCATGTAAATGAGATGCATGTATAGATATATTAATATATATATATATACACATACATACATACATATATAATATATATATATATTATATATATGTATGTATATATGTGTGTGATATTATCATGTATTATAAAGAGTTGAATAATACATGATATTATCAAATGAGAATTTAATTATTGAAAATAAAAGTCTTAAAGATACTAGGATTAGGAATCCTAGTAACATAGGGTTTGTGTATTTTAATTAATAGATTATCAAAAGTTGATAACAATACACAACAAAAATTACACAAAATTCACTCTTCCTTTTCTTCGAAAACTCATGGCAACCACCATGAATTGAAAGAAAATCAATCGGCCAAATTGAAAAGGAAAGCATGGATCAAAATATGATTATGGAGATAATTGGATAAATTAATTATTAATTAAGAATCAATAATCGCAAAAATTCATGATTGAGGATCATGAACTTTTCAGCCACCTTTTGAGAAAAAGCAAGTCACGGCCGTGACTATTCTTCTAAGCGTTGCACCCCACCGTCGCTACACCGCCTCCGGATTTTGGAAATTCGGATGTCATAGTCTCAACGCACAAATCATTTTGATTTTCTAGTGCAAACCAAACGAGAAAACAGTCTCAGATCGTAGATCAGATTTGATGAGAAAGATCTGTACGTATGGATTTACGAGAAGGGTTATATCTGCTTAAAAATCGGAATAGTTTGAAGTCCAGTGTTCTTAACGTAAAGGTATGATTCTGAATGGAATATTAATGGTTTTAAATGCATGACTCCCAAGGACAGTCTCGATTGTCGAGACGCAAAAAATTTAAACTTTCTCTACGTCTTGGGTGCGAGAATTTGATGTCCCAACATGGGCATGATTCGGGACTTGTCTAGGGTCTTGGGCAAAAGCTTAGGATGTGTTTTACGTATGGGTCGAGTCCCAAGTCGATTGGTACATCCTAAGTGGTTTTATTTAATTCGACAGTCGTACGTGTCTAAATGCACTTTAGGGACTGTTTTAGGTAGAAGTTTTAGTATGTTAGGGCAGCAAGTCTGAGGACGATCTAACGAGGTTCACGACTTTCGTAAGTATGTATGACGTGCAAAATAATTATTTTTGAGGTATGTGATCTGTCTTTTGACCAAATTATGTTACGAGTTTGGAATTCGAAAAACTTGTCCGGAGACCTCTCCAACCTCTTTAGAGGAATTATGTTAAGTTAGGGATTGGATATCTAGTCCAAGGGTTGTGGTGATCCCTGCTGGCCCAGTACTGTGGTTTAGTTTGATCAAACGATTTATGTTCTGGGCCACTTGCATTGAATAGAACTCTACGCAAAATGATTTACGATTACGATTATTATGACGAGTGTGAAAATATGATTTTATGAAATCGTTTATGCAGGAAAATCGTGTTATACATATTTATGCTTATATTATGCTATGTAAGAGCTACGTGTAAATTGCATGAATTTTTATTACGTATTACTCGTTATTCATGGTTTATGAACGATGAGTCAATAGGCTCATTAGACTTGATCGATGCAGATGATGTAGTTGAGGAGGCTGGATGTGGCGACCAGTGAGCAGGCTCAGGCTAGCGACAATGCAAACCCGAGGACCTTGTAGTTCACGAGTTTTATTATGCAAGTTTAAAACTAAGTATGCTGAATTTTTATAATATGTTAGACTTTCTCAAATAATGATGGATGTTTTTAACTTTGATTTTTTGTCGTGGTTTTCAAATGATGAAGGTCTAATATTAACTTTATTTTTAGTATGAGTGGTGACCGTGATTTATTTTACGAGTTATATTTATAACAAATTATTTAATAAGAAAATTTAAAATTTTCCGCAAATATTAAATTAACATTATTTTAAGACACGGTTCATCACAGTTGGTATCAGATATCAAGGTTTCCTGATATAGGGTTGTGCCTACTACTGGTTACAAGAAGCTCGAGAAGTCACGCATCAAGTCTGTTAGTTTTTACGATTTTAAATACATTGAGTGTTAAGTACGAGTTTCTTTAAAGTGCATGTTTAAGTTTTTGAACTGTTTTAGCATATTATATGAGTATTTTGGTTATGCGTGTTGGTTACGTGTTTGGTCAAATTGTGGTACAAGATGCTTCCTAGACGTGTGATTGATCGAGAGGGAGCAATGGAAGTTTCAATCCTGACAATCTCATGTTGATCCGTCAATCTTGGAAAGCCAACTGGAGGCCGTGAGGGTCGTGATGAGCAGAGAGTTTCCCCTCCATGTCCACCACAGACCTACAAGATCAGATGCTTGCGGGCATGACTCAGTTCTTTGTACAGTTTGCTAGGAACAATGCTAAGATGGATAGGAGGACGAGGCCTAAGGCAATGTATGAGCGATTCCATAAGTTGGACCCTAAGGATTTTGGGGGTACGACTGATCCTATGGTGGCTGAGGATTGGATTAAGTCCATAGATGTGATCTTTACCTTTATGGACCTACAGGATGCTGACAGAGTTAGGTGCGCCAGTTACTTGCTGAAGGGTGATGCTCGATTATGGTGGGAGGGATCATCACCGTCGGTGAATATGCAAACCCTAACTTGGGAAGGTTTCAAAGAGGTATTCTACTACAATTACTTCACCGATGTGGTATGCTCCCAATTGACCAGGGAGTTTATGACAATGAGGTAATGAGACCATAGTGTAGTGGAGTTCGTGAGGAAGTTCAAGCAAGGGTGTCACATCGTGCCCTTGATAGCTAATGACGCCAGGGAGAAACTGAGGCACTTTATGGATGGTTTACGGCCGATCTTGTGCCATGATGTTTGAATAGCTGGTCCTCCTACTTATGTTGTCGTAGTAACCAAAGCTTTGGGGACCGAACAGGATCAAAAGGACATCGAGACTTACAGACAAGACAAGAGCCCTTTCAGGCACCTCAGCGACAGTTTCAACAGCCAGCTAAGAAGCCGTTTCAAGGGCCTAACAAGGGCAAAGGACAGCAACCACCTTAGAAGAAGGCTATCCAGAAGCCTACTGAATATCAGGTGTGCCCAAAGTATAGTTGCAAGCATGAAGAAGAGTGTTCATGGGGTTCAGGCAAGTGCTTCAAGTTTGGATCCGCTAACTACATGCTCAAGAACTGTTCACAATGGAAGCAGCCGATCCTTTGAGATGCGTGCCGAGGAGGCAGACCCAGACACTACACTCTTGAAAGGTAATATAATTTATTTAACACCATATTATTTGTTGGAATTTATTATGCATAGTTCGAAAATTTTGGGTATGTTAGTAGGCTATTTTCGAAATTTTCATGAGAACTTTAGGATAGTGGATTCAGCTTGTTCATGAGATTAAGTTTAGCCTTTTTTGAGAATTGTTGGGTTGAGTGTATGTTAATATTATTTCAAGGAGGGTCTGTGCCGGAGTAGCCAAGAATGCTTATTAGATTCCGGGGCTACTTATTCTTTTATATCAGACGACTTTGTGACTTATTTGGACGTCAAGCCCGCTAGGCTAGATGTGAGATATTATGTGATTGTTCCATATGAAGAAAAACTATTCACTTATAGTGTGATCAGAGACTTGAGTCTCGAGCTACATGGCCACACAGTCTACGCTGACCTCACAGTATTGCCGATGCCCGAGTTTGACATTAATGGAGTGACGATCAACTTCAAACAAAAGTCAGTGAAGGTCAGACCACTAGGTGAGAAAGAGTTTGTATTTGAGCCAAGTGGACGCAACAGCATGCCATGGATGATATCATGTCTTCAGGTGAGGAAAAATATTCTTAAGGGGTGCCAGATGTTCTTAGCAAGCATTATTTCATCCCCTGATGGTATCAGTCAGACATTAGTAGATGTCCCAGTTGTCAGATACTTTCTGGACGTGTTCCCTGACGACATTGCGGGTATTCCACCTAAGCGTGAAGTGGAGTTCTCCATTGATCTTATGTCAGGTTCCGTGCCAATCTCCAAGGTACTGTATCGATTAGCGCCAGCAGAGACGAAGGAACTCAAACAGCAAATACAGGAGCTACTGGATAAAGAATTCATACGCCCTAGTTATTCAACTTGGGGCACACCAGTACTCTTCATGAAGAAGAAGGACGGAAGCATGAGGCTTTGCATCGACTACCGGGAGCTGAATAGAGTTACAGTGAAGAATAAGTACCCATTTCCAAGGATCGAGGACTTATTCGATCAATTTCAAGGAGATTCTGTGTTTTCTACGATAGATCTTTGATCCGGATACCATCAGCTAAGAGTGAAAGACGTAGATGTGCACAAGACAGCCTTCAGAACTCGCCATGGGCATTACGAGTTCCTAGGATGCCGTTTGGATTGACGAATGCTCCAGCGATCTCCATGGATCTCATGAATTGTGTATTTTTCAACCTTACTTGGATCAGTTTGTCATCGTATTCATAGATGACATCCTCATTTATTCGAAGAACCAGGAGGATCACAGCCAACATTTGCGTACTACATTGCAAGTGATGCAGAATCGGAAGTTGTTCGCAAAGTTCAGCAAGTGTGAATTTTGATTAGATAATGTAGCATTTTTGGGACATGTTATTTCTAGTAGTGGCATTGAAGTTGACCCATCCAAGGTAGAAACAATGAAGGAATTGGTTGAGCCGAAGAATGCATCAGAGATCCTCAGTTTCTTGGGCTTAGCAGGTTACTATAGAAAATTCATCTAGGGATTTTCTTCTATTGCAGTGCCACTTACCTCATTGATGAATAAGAATGCCAAGTTCGTATGGAGTGCTGACTGCCATAAGAGCTTCGACACTTTGAAGCAAGCTCTTATAACAGCATCAGTTTTAGCCACGCTATCAGGGCAAGACAACTTTTTGTTGTACACCGATGCTTCTAAGTTCGGATTAGGTGCCATATTGATGCAGCATAGCTGAGTCATAGCATATGCCTCCAGACAATTGAAGGTTCATGAAAATAACTATCCGACTCATGATAAGGATTTAGTTGTCGTGGTTTTTTCCTTGAAGATATGGAAAACTACTTGTATGGTGAGAAGTGCCAAATATTTACTGATCACAAGAGTCTCAAATATTTTTTCACTCAGAAAGAATTGAACATGCGACAGAGACGGTGGCTAGAGTTGATGAAAGATTATGACTACGACATCGGCTATCACCCGGGAAAATCCAACATAGTCGTTGATGCCTTCAGTAGGAAAGCAGGAGTTATAGCACAACTGTCGATACAGAGGCCTCTTCTGCTAGAGATGCAGAGATTCGATCTTGAGGTCTATCCTAGGGGCAGAGCTCCTAGATTATCTGTAAGGTCCAGGAATTTAATTCACGTAATCTGAAAGTATGCAATCTAGGATTTTTATTTAAATTATGTGTTTAATTATTTTTATGCATTTTACGCATAATTATTGCATGGTAGGGTTTAATTCATGAAATTTTAAAAGTTCACGCATTAGGATTTCTAGGTGCATTTCACGCTCAAACGAGGAACGGAGATCAGAGAATTTTCAGGAAAATTATTTTTATTACAAGATTAATTTTTATTAATTATTTTAAGATGTTTTTAAGTGTATTTTTCAAAAATATGATTTATTGGATATTTTTACCCGCATGATATTAATATTAACGGTACGCAAATTTTATCCAATCGGGGGACTTTTGAGGGTTTGGCTAAAATTTTCTAAAACTTTCCAACACGAAATATTTTTCGGGAAAGTGTTTGGATGTATTGGGCCTACTTTTAAGCTTGTTGGGTCTAAAATATTTTTTTAACTTTAATTAATAATTAGGCCCCCTTTAACCTAGTTACCAACTATTTAACTAATACTAATAAACCCTAAAACTCATATAACATTAACGTAACTCCCTCTCCACTCAGCCGCCCACTTCCTCCACTCACAATCCATCTCGTGATTTTGCTGCTGCATAGTGTCGGTGACTCCATTTTCCCTAACAAGCAAAGAGCTCCTCTCCTCGGACATTGGTTCCTTGATCATTTGTCCTAGAATAATTATCAGGCATGCATTGTATCATTATTTTTGCATCATTCATGCATATTTATGATGATATGTGCAGAACCAAGTTTCCATGGCTCAATTGTTTCGGTCCATGCATATATCACCTTTTTGCATCTCATGTTTATTTCTTTGTGTAAAGGGCTACTGATGAGGGCCCTGAAGGGCCATAAACGTCGAGGAGGAAGGAATAGTAGGCTGGAACCAAAGTTTTATCGTGATAAGAGGGCCGATCGGTGAGCAGTGAGGAGGGGTCACGTTGTTTAGGGTACATCGAGTTGTTGAGTAAGCCGACGGCGTGAGGGAACGTTCCAGGACATGGACCAGGCCCTGTTGGGTCTGAGTCATGATTTAGAGGGGGCCGCAAGTTGCTGGACACGCTTTTATGACCGCTGGTGGCGTTGAGTCGAGGTGGCCGTATGTGTGAGCCTTGGGGTCTAGCGTTCGTGGGGGAGCTACGATGAGCATGGGGCTGTAGCCATGGTTCTAGTGAGTTAAGTAGAGGTTATTCTTGGTCCTATATTGTCTGGTTCGTGGTCGATTCGCTTGGGTGAGAGCTAGGGGCGAGAATTTTCAAGTTGAGGGATTGAGGGTTTGTTCTTGAGTTGTGCAAAAATCCAGCAGTTGTCCAAGGATTTTTCGAAGAACTTAGTGGTCTGGTCTTGAGGTTTTTAGAGCCTTTTAAGTGTTTTTAAGGTGTGGTAAGATGTTGGGAGAAATTTGGTTGAGTTTCGATGAGATTCGGGTTAAAACCGGGACCCCGATCCAAGTTTTAAAACGAATCGATTATGTTCTGAATTTGGATCGAGTTTACATCTAGGGTCACTTTTAAAAATGTTTTGGGACATTTTAAGGAGTTTGGTAAGATTTGGGTCAATTTTAGAGGTCAAGGGGTGAAACGATAATTTTCGGGTTTCCAAGGGCAAAATGGTCATTTTGCAACTGGGGTGAGATTTTGGCCAAGACAGCGCCCTGAGAACAAATTTATGATATTTTAAATATTTATGCATCATGTTTACGATTTTTACGCAATTACGATAAATACGTCGCATGCTTGGTTTAAAGGAAAAGTTACGTATATGCATGTTTTATTAAGTGGTGAATATGATGTTATTTTTTAAGGATGAGAATTGGTTGTGACTGACGATGTATATGTATACGATGACATGAGATATGATGAGCTGAGACCAAGGCTCAGTGGATATGTAATGTTGTCGCTGATGTCTCCGCCGGACGGTACCGTGGTTATACGTAGATGGATCCGTCGATTGAGCTGATACGAAAGTCACAACTAATGAACTGAATTCAATTAAAAAGAAAATGTATACGTATATGAAGACACGAGATGACTTGATTTGACAGGATATGATTTTACACGACACGTTTACGTTATGCTTTTATGTTCATGAAAGATATGCTGAGTATGATATTTTTCACTGTTGTGTGCCATGTATATGTACTTGTTATTCCTAGTATAGGTGTGTTGAGTCTTTAGACTCACTAGGTGTATGTGATGCATGTGAGCTTGATGATGAGGGGACTGGAGGCGCTGAACTCTGAGCAGACAGCGCTGGTGCGGTGACATGACCCGAGGACCGCATGTTTTTCCGCATTTGATTTATGAGTTTTGGGAGGAGTTAAACATTTTTATACGTTGATGATATTACATTTTTACTCGTACATGTTTAGGTTTGACCTTGGATGATGTTGGTTATTTTAAACTACGCTATTTTTATTGTCAGTTAAAATACGATTATTTTAAATGTTATTTTGGGAGTGCGAGCTTTTAAAAAAAATTATTTCCGCACTTTTAAAATGAGTAGACGTTACAGTTGGTATCAGAGCAAGGGTCATGTATAGGGTTATGCCGCCGCCAGCTTCTGCGGCTCAGTCTTCAAGCCTCGAGTCTGTAAGCTTTTATGTTTTAAATGATTTACTGCCATTACCTGCATTTTTACATGATTTACGCTTTACGATGATTTACTGTACTTGTTTAACTACTTTTATGATTTAAAGTTTATTATTTTAAAAACTAGATTAATTGCATGATGAGTTACGTTTATAAATTGGACTGTATTCAGATCATGCATCCCAGACGCGACCCCAGCGTTGACAGACAGGATGATATTCAAGGAGGTGGCAGAGGCCCACCACCGCCGCCGCCAGGGGACCCAGCCACTCGAGTTCTGGAGGTTATGGCTAGGCTACTGGAGCAGGTACAGCAGGCTCCTAGGCCTCAGACAGATGTTTTTGAGCAGTTACGTAGGTTCAACCCGAAGGAGTTCGGGGGTACCACCGATCCATTCGTTGCAAAGGGATGGATTAGGTCTCTGGAGTTACATTTTGAGTATCTGCAGATGAGGGATGGCGATCGGGCCAGGTGCGCCATTTATATGCTGAGGGATGATGCGTCCGTATGGTGGGAGGGAGCTGCACATGCAGTGGATGTGGCTGCTCTCACGTGGGCCAGATTCAGAGATATGTTCTTCGGGAAGTATTTCCCAGCTGACTTCAGGGGCTGCCTGACGAGGGAGTTCATGAGCCTACGTCAGGGGGACTTATCTGTGGCAGAGTTTATCCGCAAGTTTGACAGGGGCTGCGATTTTGTGCCCACGATAGCAGGAGATGCCGCCCAGAAGCTGAGGCATTTCCTAGATAGACTGAGACCCACTCTTCACCGGGATGTCATGCTGATGAGGGCTGCAGGTTATGATGAGGCCACTGCTTGCGCTTTTCAGACAGAGTGGACACTGTGCGACATAGATTCGAGATGCATAGGAAGCGGCAGCAGACTCAGTCCAGTTTCCACCCGCAAAAAAGGCAGTTTACTGGACCGCCAAGGAAGCAGGGGCAGCAGAAGCCCCAAGGGTATTTTAGGAGGCCGCAACATTAACAGAGATCTCCTCAGGGGCCACGGGGCCTAAGCCAGATGACAGGCAGCCGTGCCCCCAGTTCAGCAGGTTCTGCTTCGGCGAGTGCAGGTGGGGAACTTTCAAATGCTTTGTGTGCGGACAAGAGGGCCATAAAGCAGCGGATTACCCTTGGAACAAGGGCCTCGGCCCACTACCGGCCGAGCTTATGTGATGCATGTCGAGGAGACTGAGGCAGCACCAGACTCGACATTGATTACCGGTAACCCTTTGGTTTAAGATTTTAAATTACTGTACAATTGCCTTGTTTTTATGCTTGTATGAGGATTTAATTATTGGAATTGATGAATTAGAAAGAATTAGGATGCATTCTCTACCTAGTTGAGACTAAGAAAAAAAAAGATTCCTTAAGTTCAACTCTAGTAGATTTGATGATATGTTTTGTCGCAGGAAGGATATATTTTTCAGTTGTAGCCACGCATGCACTGCTAGATTCAGGGGCTACACACTCGTTTATATCCGAATCTTTTGTGAAGCGATTAGGAATCATAGCTGCAGTGATGGTTTTGGGTTTCAGAGTATCGATTTCATCCGGGGATCAGATGTTCACTTCCCATATAGTGAAGAGATTGGAGCTTAGATTGCAACAAAAGGCAGTACTGGAAGATCTGATGTACTACCTTTGCAAGAGTTTGACATCATATTGGGTATGGATTGGCTATCTTCACATAGCGCAGTCATAGATTTTCGACAAAAGTCAGTTTCTGTCAGACCACCCAGTGGAAAGCAATTTGTTTTTTAGGCAGCCAGACACCAGCAGTTCCCGCATGTCATTTCCTGTTTGTGTGCGAGGAAACTTATCAAGAGAGACTACCAGGCATTCCTAGCCAGCATCGTATCAGTGACAGAGCCAGTCAGTCAAAGGCTAGAGGATATTGATGTAGTCAAGGAGTTTTCCGGAGTTTTCCCTGACGATGTTGCAGGTGTACCACCAGACAGAGAGGCGGACTTTTCAATTGAGCTCATGTCAGGTACAGTGCCGATATCTAAGGCACCCTACCGATCAGCACCTACAGAGATGAAGGAGCTCAAAGATTAGATTCAGGATCTGTTAGATAAGGGTTTCATTCGCCCTAGCTTTTCTCCATGGGGCACTCCAATACTTTTTGTTAAGAAAAAAGATGACAACATGCGGCTGTGTATCGATTACAGAGAGCTGAACAGGGTCACAGTCAAGAATAAGTATCCTTTACCGAGGATCGAGGATTTGTTTGATCAGCTTCAGGGAGCATATGTGTTCTCCAAGATATACCTTCGATCCGGATACCACCAGCTGAGAGTGAGGGAGTCAGATGTGCATAAGACAGCCTTCCGGACGCATTACGGGCACTATGAGTTCTTGGTGTTGCCCTTCGGTCTGACCAACGTCCCAGCGATCTTCATGGATCTCATGAATCGCGTGTTTCAGCCATACTTGGATCAGTTATTCATAGTTTTTATTGACGATATCCTGATCTATTCGAAGAGCAGGGAGGAGGGATAGATGATTGTATGCCAAGTTCAGCAAGTGTGAGTTCTGGATTGACAGGGTGGCATTCTTTGGTCACATTGTATCTCAGGATGGCATAGAGGTCGACCCCAGCAAGGTAGAGTCAGTCAGAGATTGGCCAGTTCCTAAGAGTGTGACAGAGATCCATACCTTCTTGGGATTGGCACGGTACTACAGGAAGTTCATCCAGGGCTTCTCTTCTATTGCGGTGCCGATGACCGCCTTGATGAAGAAGCATGCCAAGTTTATCTTGGGACCGGAGTGTCAGGAGAGCTTTGATAGACTGGAGCTAGTTTTGACCACTGCACCAGTACTAGCTATGCCATCAGGGCAGGGAGAGTTTGTAGTCTATACAGATGCATCTAAGCTTGATTTGGACGGAGTTCTTATGCAGCAGGACAGAGTGATAGCCTATGCATTCACACAGCTGAAGGTTCATGAGCAGAACTATCCGACTCATGACTTCGAGTTAGCAGCAGTGGTTTTTTTCTTGAAGATCTGGAGACACTATCTGTATGGAGAGAAGTGCAGGATTTTCAAAGATCATAAGATCCTGAAATACTTCTTCACACAGAAGGAGATGAATATGCGATAGAGGAGGTGGCTGGAGCTGGTGAAGGACTATGATTGCAATATTAGCTACCATCCGCATAAGGCTAATGTGGTCGCAGACTCTTTGAGCAGGAAGCACGCAGTGATTGCCCATCTGTCAGTGCAGAGACCGCTACAGGATGAGATTCAGATATTTGAGCTTGCAGTTTATGCCAGGGACGAGGCCCCGAATTTTCTGCTCTGATAGTACAGCCCACTCTGAGAGACAGAATCCGGACAAGGCAGACTTCTGACGAGCAGTTACAGAAGTGGAGACAAAGGGACGAGGCTAAGGTCTAAGGGCTAGAGATTGTACACAATTGTGGACGACATAGTCAGATATAGTGACCGCCTATGAAATCCTGACAGTGATTTCCTTCGAGCAGATATCTTGAGCGAGGCCCACAGCATCCCGTACTCCATCCATCCAGGGAGTACGAATAGGTATAAAGATCTACAGACTCTGAATTGGTGGCCGGGCATGAAGCGGGATATTCTGCGATTCATCTTCGAGTTTTTGACTTGCCATTAGGTTAAGGCAGAGCATCAGAGACCTACAGGGAAGCTGAGATCACTCCCTATTCTCGAATGGAAATTGGAGAATATTACCATGGACTTCGTGACAGGGATTCCGAGGACTACCAGAGGATTCAATGCTATCTGGGTGATTGTTGATCGGCTCACTAAATCAGCTCATTTTCTACCGATCAGAAAGACATTCACCATCACTCAGTACGCAGAGCTGTACATCAGAGAGATAGTCAGATTGCATGGGATTCCGGTGTCCATCGTGTCAGACAGGGACCCGAGATTCACGTCTGTATTTTGGAAGGGTCTCCACCAGGAGCTAGGTATTAAATTATTGTTCAGCACTGCCTTCCATCCTCAGATAGACGGTCAATCAGAAAGGGTGATTCAGAATCTGGATGACCTACTCCGAGCTTTCATGATAGACTTCCAGGGCAGCTAGGAGCCGAAGTTACCTTTTGTGGAGTTCACATACAACAACAGTTATCAGGAATCGATCGGTATGGCTCCATACGAGCCACTGTACGAGAGAAAGTGTAGGCCGCCAGTTTATTGGGATGAGGTAAAAGAGAAAGAGCAGAGTTGGGTCCGGATATTGTCAGACAGATAGTAGATTTAGTAGCCAGGATTAGAGACAGGATGAAGACTGCACAGAGCCGTCAGAAGATTTATGCTGATCAGAGGCGGCGAGATCTCGAGTTCGCAGTAAGGGATCATGTTTTCGTGAAAGTCGCACCGATGAGGGGTGTGATGAGGTTCGGGAAGAAGGGCAAGCTCAGCCATAGATTCATTGGACCCATTAAGATCCTAGAGAGAGTTGGGACGCTCGGATACAGATTTGCTTTACCGCCGAATCTGGCGGGAGTTCATACTGTGTTCCACGTCTCCACGCTGCGGAAATACATGTCGATCCTTCACATGTGCTAAACTTTGAGCCACTTCAGCTGACACCGCATCTATCATTCGAGGAGAAACCCACTCAGATTTTGGACAGACGGGAGAAGAGGCTCCAGAACAAGGTGATCCAGATGGTCAAGGTCAAGTGGCTGAATCATTCTGAGGAGGAGTCTACTTGGGAGATCGAGACCTAGATGATGAGTCGTTACCCGAAGTTATTCGGTATGTTCTAAATTTCGAGGACGAAATTTTATTTAGGGGGTGAGAGTTGTAAGGTCCAGGATTTTTATTGAAATTATGTGTTTAATTATTTTTATAAATTTTATGCATAATTATTGCATGGTAGGGTTTAATTCATGAAATTTTAAAAGTTCATGCATTAGGATTTCTAGGTGCATTTCACGCTCAAACAAGGAATGGAGACCGGAGAATTTCAGGAAAATTATTTTTATTATATGATTAATTTTTATTAATTTTTTTAAGATATTTTTAAGTGTATTTTTCAAAAATAGGATTTATTGGGTATTATTACTTACAGGATTTTAATATTAACGGTACGTAAATTTTATCGAATCGGCAGACTTTTTGAGGGTTCGGTTAAAAGTTTCTAAAACTTTCCAACAAGAAATATTTTTCGAAAATGTGTTTTGATGTATTGGGCCTACTTTTAAACTTGTTGGGTCTAAAATCTTTTTTTAACTTTTAATTAGCAATTAGGGCCCCTTTAATCTTGTTACCAACTATTTAACTAATACAAATTAACCTTAAAACTCATATAACATTAACGTAACTCCCTTTCCACTCGGCCGCCCACTTACTCCACTCACAATCCCTCTCGTGATTTTGCCGTTGCATAGTGTCGGTGACTCCATTTTCCCTTTCAAGAAAAGACCTTGATATGAATCCTCGTACGAATGAAAGCAAACACGATTAATTAGAATCGCGCCCTCAATTCAATAACGAACAAGGATCAATTATGTTGTCCCGATCTTTTGAAACAAGCAACGATTTGTGATATTCACCTCTAAGCGATTAACACTTAGCAACAAATATCAACGATAATAACAATCGAATTTCATACGAACCTTCAAAGAACTTGTTTTGACAATTCGTGCGAAAAACAATTGACAAACGCCACAAAGATGCAATCTTTGATAAGTTTGATTTGATTTTGAACAAGCTTTAAAAGCCTTGAGAATTGAGAGAAACTCCTCAAAATATTTTTATCAATCTGAATTATCACGTTTTTGGTTGATACAATGCATATAAATACAATAAAATAATAAAAAGTAGTGTAAAAAGTCATCAAAAGAGTTGGAAACAAAGTTTTACACGGAACTGCGCGCTGTAGCGCGTGATCTCGCGCGATGGCACGCCATGTTCTGCACATTCCAGCCGTGTGCGCGCGGTAGAGCCGAAACACGCGCGGGGGCGCGCCTTGTTCTGCCCGTGCGCGCGGCAGCGCCGAAACACACGCTGTGGCGCACGCGGGGCGCGCGGCTGCGCCGAATCATGCGCGCATGCGCACGCGCGGTGTGGGGACCCGGACGCTAATCATCTTCTTAATCATCTTTGGGATTTAATTATCAATTAAGATAAACAGGGTCTAAAAATTTTTTTCTTTAAAATGCGGTGCGGAACGTAAGGGAATTTAACTACTATACATCTCAGTATAAAAGTACAATAATGTACAACAATTATTCAAACTAGTCTAAGGTTCAACTACTAAATTTCAAGTATTAAACCAAGTCTACAATAAGTCCGGAATCACCACTCTAATCTCGATCTCTCATCATCCTCTTGACCCTGATCATGTCCCACCTGTTGTCATGCACACATACAAAACAAGACAACAGTCGGATAACTCCGGTGAGAATAAATCCCAGTATAAATAATGTATACATGCAGTTAACTGAATTAACATAAAAGCATGAAATATATCTTATCACATGTAGCATAATCAAACAACATGTATCAATACTAGTCTGTAAATAAAACATGAATCTTAATCTATGAAACAGAAATCAATACAAATCTGTAAATCAAGTTCTAGTCTCGATATCTAAGACTCGACTCATCTCTCATTCTAGTCTAGGGATCCCGATCTAATTTAGACTTTGGTATGCTGTATCGAATGTCTACAATAGACGTCGATCTACATCCAAGCTCATCGATACACCGTAAGTCTAGAGTCTACGCGGTTCTGACAAAGAATCGGCGGTTCTGCCCTAGCTAGGCTGATCTGCCCTAGACTCAAACTCTGGCTCTGCTATAATTCAATAGACTGAACATATTAATCTGATAATCTGCAAATATCAATGCAATAAAGTAAAGTATGTGATTTTGGTAAACTCAAGTCAGACCTAACTCGAGTTGTGCAATCCCGAATCAACATTTATTTATACATTTCTCTTCACGATCTGATGAAGACGAAGTCTCGTATTCCAATCTGTCCATAACCAGTCTGGCAATGACAATCGCATAAATACAATATCAGTATATAAATCAATTCAAGACTTGTTCTGATCAATACTCAAATAAATACATAATCTGATCCATATCGGAACAAGGCATAATCTAATTCATATCAACGATATCACGATACAATCGAAATCATTACTGAATCTGATCAATCTAAATCAACTGATGTTTCGACGGCATAACGATACAGTCTGGATAACCCCATCAATCTCAACATCACAGAGATACTACCAGAATTCACAACCAGTATCAATACAATTCATAATCGTAATATCGGTACACTTGAGATCAGTAATAACACAACTCTGATATCAAATCTCAATCAATATCTTTCGAAAATCATAACAATTGTATAAACAGTCCATTCTTTAATCCGACTTCAATTATACAATGTTTACTGTAGCAGAAACACTATATCTGATTCATATTCAATTCTGACAATTTCATAATTTCAAATCATGTCTAAACGTAACAAAACTTACGTCCAGTTGTAGCTTTCGCCGTTAGGAACTCGGTACTGAAGTCGGATTCAAAATCGAACGGACAGATTTTGCATAAATCAAATTCTAAAGTCAGGAATCAATTTTTCCAAAGTTTCCTCGATTTCTTCATTTGCTACAGGATAATGAATTGTGTATATATATATATATATACATCTCGTACTACACGATCACCCCACATGTCACTCTTTCCTTTTGCATGCCGCGCGCATATGCGCGCCCAAGGCCCGCGCATATGCGCCGGAAGCTTTATCCAGAAATTGCTACTGGAGTGCTCGTGCATATGCGCGCCCCATCGTTGCGCATATGCGCGAGACTTACTGTCTCGTGCACACACCCACTCGCGCATATGCGCGCCCATTTCGGCGCATATGCGCCCAAGGTTCTGGACATTCCGCGCATGTGCACGCTTACACGCCGCGCATGTGCGCGAAGGCACACCCTCGCACATGTGTTTCGCGTCTGTTCTCGTCTTTCCCGGTCCACTCCGTTCCGTGTATAATCACTTCAATTAATCAAGAAATCATCTCAGATTAATATCAGATTACGGTAAATATACCCAAATCATTTACGATTACGGTAATCAAATTCTCGGGCATTACATTTCTCCCCCTCTAAGATATGATTTCGTCCTCGAAATCACAGGCAATCAAATCAGATAAAGATGGAATGTACAATAGATGTTACTTCAGAAAATTCATTCTATCAAATCATTCTGATAAAATTACTTGCAATTACTGGCTATACAACATCCGTATACCAATCAACAGCTCATACCAAATCTATATTATCAGCTGTTATCAAATCTGTTTATCCCAGTCAAGGATTTACTCAATCTTCAGCTTCAAATACCAATCGTCACCATCCGACGTCGGCATATTAAGTTGGTTCATTCGAAGCTGGTGTTCATCCTTTTCTGAATCAGCTTCATTGTCTTTATAAGATCTTATTTCTGCTTTTATTAAAGTCAATCTCAGATATCACCGTAATATCATTCCCATTCAGCGGAAATCTGCAGTACTCACTGTACACTGTCTTATCTGTGGCTATCTCAATACTCGTTTGATAGCTATCATTATACAGTAATTCATAAAGTGACAAGACATCAGATCACTAGTGCTAAAATTCAGCACTACAGTTCTCGGATATCTTCCAGTATCTAGATAGTTCACTCCAACTATCCGTCAATCTATAAATTATAGATAAAATTATGCTATACATTCTGCCAAAAGCACAAAATCAAGTAAAATCACGATCTAATATACTCTATTTCGGCATTCTAGTTATTCTGACCACTTTTCTGACATCGATCTGTGTCATTTGGTCATGTTTGTACGTTATCTGGTACAAACTAATAGATATAGATTGAACAATCTGTCAATCACAATCATATTACATCACAATCTGGAAAGTATTGCAGTAATCTCATTACGAAATTCATCGAATTATAGTCTCCATGTCTAGTCAGAAATATACAAATTCTGTAATAACTCTTCTGATTTCTATCTTTCTATCTTCATTTATGGGCAATTCAAACATTTCAGTACAAATTCTGCCAACATTTCAGTATAATTCTATCATAACTGATTTAATCTGTCTATATCAAAACTATCTGTTCGAATATCATACATTCACAGTCACCAACTGAAAACTGAATCTACTACTGTGTGTTTCTGACACCATCTGTCATCTCAGATTCGAACTATTTGATATAAACCCATCAGTTAATAATATAAATGAGAGAAAAATACCTAACTGGTATTCGGTTCTGACTATCGATATCAAATTCTGTTGTACAATTCTGAAACATTTGACATTACAAGATAATCATTCTCATATAGTACGAATCACATATCTGTCACTCTGATCGATGCTTTGCTCTGATTATCGAAATCTAATTCTGAACCATCTGATCACATTTCTGACTCACTGAAATTCTCGAATTCAACTCTGATTCGAATTGAACTGTATATAATCTCAACGGTTCACAATGCTCTGTATCAAATACGGCTGTAGAATTATAACAATACTCAGGCAGACACAAAACAACAATCGTATACGATAATCTATCAATTCAGACCATAAATAAATTTCTGACATTTCTGAAATTGCTGATCTTTCTGATATCGGTATCCTTCTCAGCCACTGATCATAATCTCAACTGTGTCAAATTCAATCAGTATACTAACTTCAGATATCATATACTCTGAATACAATCTGTTTCAAACAGAATTCATATCTGAAAAATTTATGTATACAATAATCACATTTCTCAGAATATTCCATTCAATCTTCAGTTATTCGATTCAATCAATCAGATGCCGCGAATATATCAAAATATCATAGATACAACGAGCATGAAATCATCAGAATATCTCTGAACATACTGAAACATGCCAAAGAGAAACACTAAATCATATGTAACTCTTGGTCGGTACTCTTCTACTGATCTTTCAATTCTTTCAATTCATTCAGTGTCATTCTGGACATTTAATATCATTCTGTACTGAATTCTAAAACAATACACAGTACCTGGTCTCAATTCAATTCTGAAATCTATCTTTCTGATATAAAGCAAATCTGAAATCTTATCTGGGCACAACATCGGCCAACTCGTACATCATTGGCAAATCTGCCAATGCTAGACTCGATTTCAGTATGTCTACTGAATACATAAGGATACCATATGTTCCTTTCTGTATCAATCGAGTTATAGACAACACACAGATATCAAAGGAATTCTGAATCTAGAATCCTTACCGTGAAATCTCTACTCATCAGCCATATCTGGTCTGAATCTTATATTCTCCTAAAAGGAATCTATAATAGTTCTGTACTTGTTCAGCATATTAATATCAATAATGCAGTCAAATCAGAAAACACAAGTACATCATAATTCAACTCGATCTCATTCTCATCTTACTGTAGTATAAAAAATATCACAGAAATCTCTGATATCAATTTTTCTTTCCCAGAAGGTACAAAGATTAATACTACAGCAATACAGACCCAACAGGTACCGTATATATCAATGCAACTCAGTCAAAGACAATCGTAAGAAATACATTAATATATATCAATACCTATGCAATATAATCATAAAAGAACAATACCTGCCACTCTATCATCAGGTGTGTCATATGTCTGTTCCTCGGTCTTCTGTTCCCTAAAATCTTGGGGAACTTCTCTGAGGACAAACTCTAGCAAAGTGTCCCGGCTGTCTACAAATATGGCAACTACCAGTCACTCCCTGGCATTGCTCTGTGAAATGTCTCCCTCCGCAAATTCTGCAATACACTCCAGTATAACTTGGGCTGGAACCACTGGAGCTAGTTGAACAGCTCAGTCCGCTCCTTAACTTCTTGAATGGTTTCTTTCGAGCTTTCAGCAAATCTTGCTTTCCACTCGTGTTGCCGCGATCAAATCGCAGAGGGGATTGCTGTATCTGGGGTTGCATCACACACACCCTTTCTAGCTGTCTAATCAGACTCGTCTCCGCTCTCTTTGCTTTACTCAAGGCATCAGCAAAATGATAAGGTCGCTGCATATTCATCAATGCAACTATCGCCGAGTTCAATCCTCTGATGAACTGATCCGCTACAGCTTCATCATTCCCAATCATATTAGGAGCAAAACGCAGTAGAGTAGAGAATTTCGCAACATATTCTTCAATATTTAGTTGGCCTTGTCTCAAATTCTCAAATTCTGCTTTCTTGTCCTCCGATACGAAACTGAGAAAAATCTTCGATAAAATTCAGTTCTGAATATTTCCCAAGAAATCACTGTACCTCTCTGTTCTAGCATTCTTTTACTTGTAATCCACCAACTCCTGGCAGTCTCTCGTAACTGGTGGAATATCAATTTAATTCTCTGCTCATCTGAATAATCAAGTAAATCAAACAGTATTTCTATGTCATCAGTTCTCACAATCTTCAGACGTCTTGGTACCACTCAGAATCGGCGGCTGAAATAACTGAAATTCTTTCAACTGTATTTATATATGAGTTTCTGATACATCTATCTGTTCAGTCGAAGTACTACCCCTTTCTGGAATTCTTCGTGGAGGTATATCTGCGTATCAAAACATTAGTACTCAAATACTACAAATCTGTTCCAATCTTTCTCTGATCATCTTACTGTTGATCATGAATCAGATCTGATTCATACTCAATAATACATAATACCAACTCAAATCAGATAATCAGGTAACCATGTATTTCAATGCAGTAAAGCATAATGTCATGCTAGCACACGCAATGTCGTTCAACATTAAAATAATTCTCATGCTAGCAATCACATGCAAGGAAAGAGAACTCAATCTATCCCGCTCATTCTCTTCTATCTCAGTCTAAAGGATCTATCGCTCTGATACCACCTGTTGTGGGGACCCGGACGCTAATCATCTTCTTAATCATCTTTGGGATTTAATTATCAATTAAGATAAACAGGGTCTAAAAATTTTTTTCTTTAAAATGCGGTGCGGAACGTAAGGGAATTTAACTACTATACATCTCAGTATAAAAGTACAATAATGTACAACAATTATTCAAACTAGTCTAAGGTTCAACTACTAAATTTCAAGTATTAAACCAAGTCTACAATAAGTCCGGAATCACCACTCTAATCTCGATCTCTCATCATCCTCTTGACCCTGATCATGTCCCACCTGTTGTCATGCACACATACAAAACAAGACAACAGCCGGATAACTCCGGTGAGAATAAATCCCAGTATAAATAATGTATACATGCAGTTAACTGAATTAACATAAAAGCATGAAATATATCTTATCACATGTAGCATAATCAAACAACATGTATCAATACTAGTCTGTAAATAAAACATGAATCGTAATCTATGAAACAGAAATCAATACAAATCTGTAAATCAAGTTCTAGTCTCGATATCTAAGACTCGACTCATCTCTCATTCTAGTCTAGGGATCCCGATCTAATTTAGACTTTGGTATGCTGTATCGAATGTCTACAATAGACGTCGATCTACATCCAAGCTCATCGATACACCGTAAGTCTAGAGTCTACGCGGTTCTGACAAAGACTCGGCGGTTCTGCCCTAGCTAGGCTGATCTGCCCTAGACTCAAACTCTGGCTCTGCTATAATTCAATAGACTGAACATATCAATCTGATAATATGCAAATATCAATGCAATAAAGTAAAGTATGTGATTTTGGGAAACTCAAGTCAGACCTAACTCGAGTTGTGCAATCCCGAATCAACATTTATTTATACCTTTCTCTTCACGATCTGATGAAGACGAAGTCTCGTATTCCAATCTGTCCATAACCAGTCTGGGAATGACAATCGCATAAATACAATATCAGTATATAAATCAATTCAAGACTTGTTCTGATCAATACTCAAATCAATACATAATCTGATCCATATCGGAACAAGACACAATCTAATTCATATCAACGATATCACGATACAATCGAAATTATTACTGAATCTGATCAATCTAAATCAACTGATGTTTCGACGGCATAACGATACAGTCTCGATAACCCCGTCAATCTCAACATCACAGAGATACTACCAGAATTCACAACCAGTATCAATACAATTCATAATCGTAATATCGGTACACTTGAGATCAGTAATAACACAACTCTGATATCAAATCTCAATCAATTTTTTTCGAAAATCATAACAATTGTATAAACAGTCCATTCGTTAATCTGACTTCAATTATACAATGTCTACTGTAGCAGAAACACTACATCTGATTCATATTCAATTCTGACAATGTCATAATTTCAAATCATGTCTAAACGTAACAAAACTTACGTCCAGTTGTAGCTTTCGTCGTTAGGAACTCGGTACTGAAGTCGGATTCAAAATCGAACGGACGGATTTTGCATAAATCGAATTCTAAAGTCAGGAATCAATTTTCCCAAAGTTTCCTCGATTTCTTCATTTGCTACAGGATAATGAATTGTGTATATATATATATATACATCTCGTACTACACGATCACCCCACATGTCACTCTTTCCTTTTGCATGCCGCGCGCATATGCGCGCCCAAGGCCCGCGCATATGCGCCGGAAGCTTTATCCGGAAATTGCTACAGGAGTGCTCGCGCATATGCGCGCCCCATCGTCGCGCATATGCGCGAGACTTACTGTCTCGTGCACACACCCACTCGCGCATATGCGCGCCCATCTCGGCGCATATGCGCCCAAGGTTCTGGACATTCCGCGCATGTGCGCGCTTACACGCCGCGCATGTGCGCGAAGGCACACCCTCGCACATGTGTTTCGCTGTCTGTTCTCGTCTTTCCCGGTCCACTCCGTTCCGTGTATAATCACTTCAATTAATCAAGAAATCATCTCAGATTAATATCAAATTACGGTAAATATACCCAAATCATTTCCGATTACGGTAATCAAATTCTCGGGCATTACACGCGGCTGCGCCGCTTTTGGCGCTGGAGCGCGCGTGCTGCTGTCCTCATGGTCTTTTAGCACTTGAATTATATTCCAAACACATCCATCATTGTGTCCATGTTACTCTAATTTAGACACCCCATTTATTGATGACTTATGAATGCACAATCTATCTTCTCTAAATAAAAACCCATTATGCAAATAAAATTTGTCATGTGGACCATTCATACATGTTTCAAATATCTCCTTAAAATCCTCGTCCAACAAATACAACTCTTTCACATGCTCAAATCCCAAGATTTTTGATTCCAAGGTAGAGATTAATACGTACCTCCGTGATAGTGCGTCGGCCGCTACATTATCCTTACCTTGTTTATATTTGATTATGTAGGGAAATGTACCTATGAATGCCACCCACTTGGCATGCCGCTTGTTCAGTTTTTGTTGTCCCCTAAGGTACTTTAGAGATTCATGGTCGGTATGGATCACAAACTCTTTAGGCCTCAAGTAGTGTTGCCACATCTCCAAAGTTCTCACAAGCGCGTACAACTCCTTGTCATACGTTGGATAGTTCAGCGCTGCTCCATTGAGTTTCTCACTAAAGTACGCCACTGGTCGTCCTCCTTGCATCAAACACCACCAATACCTACACCTGAAGCATCACATTCAATTTCAAAAGTATTAGAAAAATCAGGCAAAACAGGTAAAGGCGCATTAATTAATTTTTGTTTAATAATATTAAAAGACTTCTCTTGCTCCTCGCCCCAATGAAATGGAACGTTCTTCTTAATCACCGCCGTCATCGGTGCCGCCAGTGTGCTAAAATCTTTTACAAACCTCCTATAGAAGCTTGCAAGACCATGAAAGCTTCGAACTTGACCAACAGTAGCAGGCGTTGGCCAATCTCGAATAGCACTTACATTGTCCTCATCCACTTGTATCCCCTGTGAACTTACCACAAAACCAAGAAAGACAAGTTTGCTTGTACAAAAATCACATTTCTTAAGATTAACATATAAATATTCAGCCCTAAGTGTTATCAGTACAAGTCTCAAGTGCTCAACATGCTCATCCAAGTTTTTGCTATACACTAGGATATCATCAAAATAAACCACAACAAACTTTCCTATGTGTGCACGCAAAACATGATTCATTAACCTCATAAAGGTACTAGGAGCGTTAGTTAAACCAAAAGGCATTGCCATCCACTCATATAACCCATACTTGGTTTTAAATGCTGTTTTCCACTCGTCACCTTCCCTCATTCTAATCTGGTGATAACCACTTTTCAAATCAATTTTACTAAAAATACATGCACCATGCAACTCATCTAACATATCATCTAATCTAGGTATGGGATGCCTATACTTGATGGTTATGTTATTAATTGCCCTACAATCCACACACATACGCCATGAACTATCTTTCTTAGGAACAAGTAAAACAGGTACAGCACAGAGTGACATGGACTCACGCACAAAACCCCTATCTAACAACTCACTTACCTGCCGCTGAAGTTCCTTAGTCTCCTCCGGATTGCTCCTATAGGCTGGACGATTTGGCAATGCACTCCCCGGCACGAAATCGATTTGGTGCTCGATTCCCCTCAATTGTGGTAATCCTTGAGGTAGCTCCTCCGGAAATACATCTTCAAATTCCTGCAAAAGTGAAACAACAATGCTCGGAAGGGATCCGGCTACATCACTTGTATTAAAGAGAATCTCTTTGTAAAGAATCAACACAAGTGGATCATGTGTGTGCAACAATTGTTTCAACTCACTCTTTTGGGCCATATATGTTTTCTTTTTGGCCTCTTTCCTCTCAATTTCTTTTCCTTCATTTTCTTTCCTCTCTTTTTTCTTTTGTATGGCTATCTCACCATTTTTATCTCTCTTTCTTTCAGCCATCTCATTTCTTTCAAGGGCCATCTCACTTTTGATCTCACTCTTTTTTTCGGCCTCTTCTCTCTTCTTTTTTTTCAATTGGTCCTCCAACACTTGGTTTGGGGACAAAGGAAGTAAAACAATGGGTTCTTTCTTGAGTACAAAAGAATATTTATTTCTAAACTCATCATGTGTCACTTGCCTATCATATTGTCATGGTCTCCCTAACAAAATATGACAAGCATGCATTGGCACCACATCACACAACACCTCATCAATATACTTTCCAATCGAAAACGCAACCAAAACTTGTTTGTTCACTTTCACTTCAGCACAGTCATTCAACCACTGTAGCCTATATGGTTGGGGATGTTTCAAAGTAGGCAAGCTCAATTTTTCCACCATCTCAAGACTAGCAACATTGGTACAACTCCCTCCATCTATAATAATGTTGCAAACTTTGCCACTGACAAAACATCTAGTATGGAACAAGTTTTCCCGCTGGTTAGTCTCCTCTTCTTTGACTTGGGTATTCATGATACGCCTAGTCACTAACGCCTCACCCACAACTGCCTAATATCCCTCATCAGGATCTTCTAATGCAGGCATCTCATTTTCATCATCTCCATCATCTCCCTCACTATGAGATTCATATTCCCCATAAGTATTCAACACCATCACTCTTTTATTGGGACATTGGCTAGCAATATGGCCAACTCCTTGACACCTAAAACATTTAATATCTCTAGAATGATTAATAGTAGTTTCAGGTTTACCTTGCACTCCTTGCTTAGGCGCCTCCAGTTTAACGTCAACTTTGGGCTTGACCACTACCTTGCCTTCTTCACGTTTAACAACATTGGAACGCCAAGGTGTTGATGTATTCCCAACTTGGGTGGTACGGCCAACTCCTCTCCTCATGAGTTGTTGCTCTACTTTTATCGCCATCTGCACCATTTCATCTAGATCCAAGTAGTGTCTAAGCTCCACTTGGTCTTGAATTTCCCTGTTCAAACCACACAGAAAATGAGCCATAGTAGCCTCACTATCCTCCTCTATGTTTGCTCTAATCATGACTACTTCCAACTCTTTATAGTAGTTCTCAACACTCTTCACACCCTGTCTCAAAGTTTGTAACTTTTTAAACATTTTCTCTATAGTAGTGATTTGGTACAAACCTCTTCCTCATTACGCTTTTCATCTCAGCCCAAGTTTCTATAGGCCTCTCATTACATCTTCTCTTAGTGGTCACTAATTGATCCCACCAAATAAGTGCATAATCAACAAATTCAACCACGGCCAACCTAACCTTTTTGAGTTCAGAATACTGGTGACAATCAAAAATAAATTCAACTCGCTTTTCCCATTCTAAATAAGCCTCTGGGTCTGACTTACCATGGAACGATGGAATTTTCATCTTAATACTACCTATGTTACTATCTTCCTTATTCCCATCATCATACCTACCCCGTACGGCTTCTCTTCTTCCCCTACCAAATCCTCTACCTCTTCCGCATCTACCACAATTCTCGTTTTGACTCTCCTCTTCTCCTTCCAAATCATAATCATCATCTTCTTCTTCCACTCTACCCAAACTTTTAGGCTTAGATTTATTTTCACTCGCACTAACCTGAAGCCTATCCAACCTCTCATATAAAGGATCCAACTCGGCCCTCATCATTCTACTAAAATGCCCAAATAACGCCTCCATTTGAACCTTAGACAACCCCTGATTCGAACTCTCTCCTACCTCCCTCTCCATGTTACTTTCAGATTTTGTACCTGCAAGAAAATGTTAGTAGAAATAAAAGATGTTCCTCACCCAAATTCTCACAATCACTCCAAAGAAATAACACTCGCACTCAAATATTTTCACTCGAATGTGATAGTTCTCTCAAAGATGTGATCAATCTTTATATTTTTTTTTTATCAAACTAACAAGATTTAACTAGTGAACACTTGCAATTGTCTCACTTGGATTACACAAAGCCAAGAACACTAGAATAACACAGATTTGAAAACATAACAAAGGATAACACAGATCTGAAAACAGAAACGAAGGAATAACATAGATCTGATAACAGAACGAAATTTATGTTTTTCTTTTCTTATATATTTCTTTTTATATAGAAATATTTGACAATAGAAACGAAAGGATACCACAGATCTGAGATCGGAACGAAATTTTAGGCAGATATGAAAATAACAACAACAACGATAACTTACTTGAATCAAACAGAACCAGAAGCTCTGATACCAAATGATACGAATCCTCTTACGAATGAAAGCAAACACGATTAATTAGAATCGCGCCCTCAATTCAATAACGAACAAGGATCGATTATGTTGTCCCAATCTTTGGAAACAAGCAACGATTTGTGATATTCACCTCTAAGTGATTAACACTTAGCAACAAATATCAACGATAATAACAATCAAATTTCATACAAACCTTTAAAGAACTTGTTTTCACAATCCGTGCGAAAAACAATCGACAAACGCCACAAAGATGCAATCTTTGATAAGTTTGATTTGATTTTGAACAAAGCTTTAAAAGCCTTGAGAATTGAGAGAAAATCCTCAAAATATTTTTATCAATCTGAATTATCACGTTTTTTGTTGATACAATGCATATAAATACAATAAAATAATAAAAATTAGTGTAAAAAGTCATCAAAATAGTTGGCAACAAAGTTTTACACGGAACTACGCGCGGTAGCGCGTGATCTCGCGCGATGCGAGCCATGTTCTGTACATTCCAGCCGGGTGCGCGCGGTAGCGCCGAAACACGCGCGAGGGGCGCGCCTTGTTCTGCCCGTGCGCACGGCAGCGCCGAAACACGTGCTGTGGGGCGCGTGGGGTGCACGGCTGCGCCGAATCATGCGCGCATGCGCGCGCGGCTGCGCCGCTTCTGGCGCGGGGGCGCGCGTGCTGCTATCCTTTGTTAGAGTAGGTGCCCGTCGAGCCAAGTGTTGGCCGAGGGTTCATGATTTAAACTCCGGCGACGACGATGACGACTAGGGTTTCCAAAAGTGTTTTGGAATATCAAAGTGTCATGGCCTTGAGTTGTTGGGCCATTGGATGGCTAACATATTTGTGAATTTTAAATGGGCCAAAATGTTTTTGGTGAAAAATAAGTTTTTGGGCCCTTAAGTTTAAAATTACAAAAGATGCAAATTTTTCTCATAAAATAAATAATTGAAGTTGGACTTTAATTATTTATAGTAAATTGTGATTTATAAGAAATTCGGTTATAAATAAATTAATTGGAAAGTAGACAAAGGTGTTTGTATACTTTGTTAATTTAGTTTATAATCGTGGCGGTTAGTGATTGGATGAAGATATATAATATTGGATCAATTAATTATTGTGATAATTAATTGATGGTGTATGATATGTGATATTATGCATGAAGGATGATCAAAAGCCCAAGCCCAATTTTCTAGGTGTATGCTAGGATATTTTGTGTTGAATGATTGTAATAATTATCAATTTATAAAGTGGGCTTGGTTTATGGCCTGTTCCCACCCCCATGAGATGTATCATATTTGCCATGGATATTTATTTGTAAATATTAGTATAGTGGATGATCAAGATTGGAAGATGGTGGCCATGATGATTATGAAGATCGAAGACATGTAAATATTGGAAGCTAATGTAATAGTTGCATTTGCATCCCTTGCATTTCCCTAGGATTGGACCTAGGCCCGTGTTTAGCTCACACGGGCCATTAGTATTGGGGCGATTGATCATCCTTGTTTGTTTACTGTTTATAATATATGCATGATATGTTATAAATAATGAGTATGTGCGTTATTATTATGATAATAACAAAGTTTCATGAATCCGACAAACATACGATCAAACATGGCGAGCTTTTTAAATAAAATTAATGATGAGACCTTTCAAAATTAAAAACCCTCATTTTGAATAAGATTCAAAATTAATATCAAGCCCGAAAAGGGGAATTATAAATTTGTTTATAATTTCCTTGTCTTCCATCGACAATGGAAGCATGATGAACGCTACCCGTACTCGGGGCTTGGCTCATATTATTGGGGAACTCTGGGTGCCGGAAAGCTGTGACATCCATTGACATGGTGATGTGAACTACGTGGAACTCCCATGATTTCGGCTCATATTATTGAGGGAACTCATGGCGACCATCCATTAAGGTTCAACATCGATGGGTAAGGCTTGACACGTAAAAATGAACGACGTCATATTATTGGGTCCTAATCAAACGTGAGACAAAAGTTTACGTAGAGGGTTGCATTGTGATGCAATTGGAAACTACCTTTTAGGAATTATGATTGGCTGATATTATTCGGGATCATAATTCGCTAATTGGACCTTACGTACCTACTGAGGAAAGGAGTTTCCCGTTTTCACTAGAGGGTAGTGAAAATGTTAAAACAGTGGGAGCGAAAATTTATAAAGTTAAAGCCCAAACTTTATATCTTATTAAATATTTTAAAATAGTCATTAACATTTATCTCTTTTACTTTTCAGTACAAAACTTTGACAATGTCTTCGATTCGCAACCCGCTATCCGCTATACTCGAAAAACATGTGTTAACCGGACCTAACTATCTCACTTGGCTAAGAAATCTGAAAATCGTCCTAAACTCGGAAAAGATTGCATATACACTGACTGAGTCGCCCCCTGCTGAGGCTCCGACTAGCTGCACTCCTGAGGAATTGCAGACCTACAAGGATTGGTGTGACCATGACTTGAAGGCTAGGTGTTATATGCAGGCTTCTATGAATGATGAGCTGCAGAGGCATTTTGAGGATGCAAAGAATGCTGCTGACATTCATATGCACCTCAAGGAGCTCTTTGGTGAGCAGACTCGGCCTCTTAGGCATGCTACCGTCAAGGAGCTGATCACTATGCGCATGCGAGATGGGGCCTCGGTCCATGAGCATGGCTTGAAGATGATTGGGCTCGTGGACAAGCTCGTTGGCATGGATCTGATCTTGCCTTCGGAGTTGACCACCGACGTGTTGCTCTTATCGCTGCCTAGCTCATTTGATCCTTTTGTGGTGAACTTCAATATGAACAAGATGGAGCCGACCCTTGAGGAGTTGGTTAACATGCTTGTGACTTTTGAGTCCACCATCAAGAAAGAGAAGCCGGTTCTTTTTGTGGGCTTTTCATCTGGTACGAAGACCGGTCCACCTGGGAAGGGAAAGAAGCGTTCTTTCCAACGTCCCAAGAAGAACGCGCCCTTGAAGAGGCAGACTCCGATTCTTTATGTGGCAGCCGCACCAGTTAAGGCTGACAAGACTGTTGACATCTGTCATCACTGCAAGAAGCCTGGACATTGGAGGCGTAATTGCAGGGAATATCTGGCCCAGAAGAGTTCTGGAAACGGTATGTTCTATATCGAAGTAAACATTTCAATTAACTCTACTTCTTGGGTATTGGATACCGGCTGTGGCTCACATCTCTGTAATGATTTGCAGGTGATGGGAAGAAGTAGGAGGCTCAGGTAAGGTGAGACCTTCTTGAGGATGGGCAATGGGGCAAGAGTTGCTGCCAAAGCTGTTGGAGATGTTTCTATAATTTTGAACAATGATTTTAAGTTTTTGTTAAGAGATGTTTTGTTTGTACCAGACTTGGTGAAAAACATTATTTCCATTTCTATGTTAGATAAAGATGGATTTTCTTGTTTATTTAGCAAAGGTGTTTGCAATATTTACAAGAATGAATGTTTAATTGGTACTGGAGAACTTGAAAACGATCTCTACACCTTAAAATTGAAAGATATTCCACTTAACAATGTCCAAGCTATAACAACAACAAACAAGCGCAAACAAGATACTCTAAATTCGGCACAATTATGGCATGCTCGATTAGGACATATTTCCCTAAGAATGATGAACAAGTTAGTGGGAGGCATGTTTGATATGTCTGATATTAATGCTCTCACGACTTGTGAATCCTGTCTAAAAGGAAAGATGACCAAGATTCCCTTTAAGGGCCATGTGGAGCGAGCCAAAGGGTTATTGGATTTGATCCATACCGATGTGTGCGGTCTGCTTAGCATCACCACTAAGCATGGACATGCCTACTTCATCACCTTTACCGATGACTTTTCGAGGTATGGTTATGTGTATTTGATGAAATACAAGTCTGAAGCCTTTGAAAGGTTCAAAGAATTCAGAAGTGAAGTAGAGAAGCAATTGGAACGAAGCATCAAGACACTTCGATCGGATCGAGGTGGTGAGTACTTGAGTGCCGAGTTCCAAGAGTATCTTAGGGAAAATGGGATTCTCTCGCAGTGGACTCCGCCCGCTACACCGCAGTTGAATGGTGTTTCGGAGCATCGTAACCGGACTTTGATGGACATGGTTCGGTCTATGATGGGGTTCACGGAGTTGCCGCCATCCTTTTGGGGATATGCGTTTGAGACAGCGGCAATGTTGTTGAACAATGTCCATACAAAGGCAGTTGATAAGACACCATATGAGATATGGATGGGTAAGCCACCCAAATATTCTTATCTTAGAATTTGGGGGTGCCCTGCTTATCTGAAGCAGGTAGTGGGAGATAAATTGGATAGTCGATCCATTTTATGTTACTTTGTGGGATATCCAAAGAATTCGGTTGGATACTACTTCTATCATCCCCAAGAAACAAAGGTGTTTGTTTCTAGGAATGCAACCTTTTTGGAAAAGGAATTTCTATTAGATAGAAAAGGTGAGATGATAGAACTCGAAGAGGTTCGAGAGACACCCACAATTGTAGAACCCACACCCGAAGAGCCAAGAGAGGAGATACAAGCTCCTAGAAGATCCGAGAGAGTCTCGAGACCACCTATGAGGTATGGTCTGCTTCTTGAAGAGGGCCATGATGAGCCTAACCATGGATGTGATCCAAGGACCTTCAAGGAAGCATTATCTGATGCCGATTCATCCAAGTGGCTTGAAGCGATGGAATCTAAGATGAATTCCATGAATTCGAACCAAGTGTGGAATCTCGTGGATCCACCTGAGGGAATTGTTCCCATAGGGTGTAAATGGATTTACAAGAGGAAACTTGGGGCGGATGGGAAGGCATTGACCTTCAAGGCGCGATTGGTGGCAAAAGGATATACTCAAAGACAAGGAGTTGACTTTGAGGAAACCTTTTCTCCAGTTGCAATGTTCAAGTCCATAAGGATTTTGCTGGCCATAGCTGCATGGTATGACTATGAGATATGGCAGATGGATGTTAAGACAGCCTTTCTTAATGGGGATATTAAGGAAGAGATTTACATGTCTAAACCCGAAGGGTTTACATCTATCGGAAGTGAGCATAAGGTATGCAAACTTCAAATATCTATTTATGGTCTAAAGATGGCATCTAGGAGTTGGAACCTCAGATTCGATAGTACAATCAAAGAGTTTGGTTTTGCTAAGAATCGTGAGGAACCCTGTGTGTATAAGAAGGTCAGTGGAAGTGCTGTGACATTCCTGGTGTTGTATGTTGATGACATTCTACTCATTGGGAATGATGTAGGAATGTTGCAATCAACGAAGATATGGTTAGCGAGTAAGTTCTCGATGCAGGACTTGGGTGAAGCATCTTTTGTATTGGGAATACAGATCTATAGAGATAGATCAAAAAGATTGCTTGGTCTCACCCAGTCCAAATACATTGATACCATCGTGAAGCGGTTCTCGATGGATGAGTCCAAGAGAGGACATCTACCAATGTGTCATGGCGTGTCCCTATCCAAGTCTATGTCTCCAAAGACCGATGCAGAGATAGCGGCGATGACCAGCATTCCTTATGCATCTGTGATTGGTAGCATCATGTATGGGATGATATCTACGCGTCCTGACGTGGCTTTCGCACTAAGTGTAGTGAGTAGATATCAATCAAACCCCGGTCTTCCACATTGGAAAGCTGTGAAAGACATCCTCAAGTATTTGAGAAGGACCAATAAATTGTTCTTGGTCTATGGGGGTGGAGAACTGAAATTGGAAGGCTATACCGACTCTAGCTTCCAAAGCGATATCGATGACTCGAATTCAACCTCTGGATTCATATTCATGCTCAATGGTGCAGCTGTCTCTTGGAAGAGTTCCAAGCTAGACAGTACACCGGATTCCACCACTGAGGCAGAATATATTGCTGTATCAGCTGCAGCAAAGGAGGCTGTTTAGATAAGGAATTTCGTCCAAGAGTTGGGCGTCATTCCTAATGGAGTTGCTCCTGTCCCGGTGTTTTGTGACAACACGGGAGCCATTGCTCAAGCAAAGGAGCCGAGGTCTCATCAGAAGTCCAAACACGTATTGAGAAAGTACCACATCCTCAGAGAGATCGTGGAGAGAGGAGATGTCACGATTGACAAAGTCGGCTCCGCAGATAATGTTGCTGATCCACTAACTAAGCCTTTACCTGGACCATTGTTCGAGAAGCATCGCGAATCGATGGGTTTGAAGCATATGGGTAGTTGGCTCTAGTGCAAGTGGGAGATTGTTAGAGTAGGTGCCCGTCGAGCCAAGTGTTGGCCGAGGGTTCATGATTAAACTCTATGTATGAACAGTCTTTATTTTAATAATATTTGAATTTGTCATTTTGGCACTTCTTTATCTGTATACCCATGCTAGTTGCATAGATAAAGTCCTTGAATATACAAATAGTAGAAAGAATATGAGATGCTCATATGATGAGTATCATGAAACTCAAATTTGGAATACTGTATATTCTAAACAGTTCCTAGTCGATTCAGCCGCCGCTAAGAAGGATATAGGCCGCTCAAGTTCGAGACTAGTATCTGCGATGTGAGTACCATGTTTCATTGGTAGGGGACATTGTGATGTCCGAGCATGCAGATAGGTGCTCCTTGTAGAGTGCACTGAACAACCCTCCATAAAAGGACTTTCAAGTGGTTCTCACTTATCGAGTGAAAAAGTCATAGTTTATGTTTGTACACCATTAGTCCTTATGACCCGGGACAACATTGAGACTCTATGTGCTAGAATTACACTTTGACTTGTTTACCGACTCTCATGGGGTCATTAGGTGGCAAGGTTGGGTGTTCTGTCGAAACATATAGGAATCGATGCATTGTAGTCGGGGATTCACCGCTTACCTTCGGGTATGGATATCCTATGTGTTATCATGTGTATGTAGGTTGAAATCTCTGATCAGAGTATGGTGGTAATTATGAAAGGGGTTTCATAGATTACACCATCGATGCAACTACGACATGACACATAGTATCGATTCATTGACAACTCTCGATAAACCAATGGTTGTCGAATCGGTCGGGATATATGAGTTGAAGGGACCGTACTGTACGCTAACCATAATTGAATGGTTCTTGCAGGCACTATCATTTGATACTTAGGGAATCATGTAAGCGATACTGCTAGGCGTTTAACATGATTGGTTGGATACTATCAGACTTGAGTTCTAACGTTCTTGTTATCAAGGAGTTGATAAGTAAGAATGAAGCAATTGGGGTATGCTCATATAAGGACATGTTTAGTCCGAATCACATGGAGATGTGAACCCACGGCTAGTTGTATCAATGAACCATTGAGGGCCACACAAGTACTAGCTTTCTAGATCCCGTTGAGAAATAAAAATAGTTCAATGTGTTGAACGGCTTATAAATGAGTATATAAGCGTTGAGAAAAATAGAAGTATGACTTCTATGAAAGAAATGTAATTTTTTAATTTATGAATGTATTCCTAAATTAAAAATAGGCCAAGTAAATAATGTATTTGAAAATTGTGATTTTCATAAACATTGTTATGGACTAAATTAAATTAATTCAAGTGTTGAATTAATAAAACACTAGTGGGCCTAGTAGAGTCCAAATAATTAAATTAATTCAAGTGTTGAATTAATTAAATAACATTGGGCCTTGTAGAGCCCAAATTAAAATAAATATTTAACTAGTGGGCTTGAGTAAAATCAAGTAAACTATAAATGAGCTCAAATATGTTTGGGACATTTAAATAAAAGTCCATGGGCCTTGTAATTGTTACAAGCCCACTTGATATGCATGCTTGGGAGGTGAAAGGTTGGGGAATACTTTTGATTAAAAAATTGGTATGGCATGCAACTTTTTGCAACACCTTTTTCTACACCCAAGACAAGTCTTCCCCCTCTCATTCACATGTGTTGGCCGAAAATATTGAGGAGCTTTTCCTTAATTTTTCTCTCCTCTTGTGTTCTTCAATAGTTGGAGAAACAAGTCATTTCTCTTTGAAAAAGCCTTACATTTTCTAGTGCAAGTGTGAGGTGGATCTACAAAGTTGGTGGTGGGCCTAATTCTTGAAGGAAAGGAGGAGAGCTTGTAGATTGCCATCTCATTCTAAGAGCTTTGTTGTTTGACAACAAAGTTGGAGCCATCATCAACCTCAAGAGGTTGATAGGTAACGATTTTCTCAAAACACCCTATGTATGATTTTAGGTGTTTTATTGTATTTGCTACACAATATCATGAGGTGGCCGAAAATTTTCTTGAAAAATTCGATTTTTAAACTTCCGTTGCGCTTCCGGTCACCGTAACCGATCCTCTTTCATCCTCATGGTCTTTTAGCACTTGAATTACATTCCAAACACTTCCATCATTGTGTCCATGTTCCTCAAGTTCCTCTAATTTAGACACCCCATTTATTGAACTTCCTTGGTTGTTCACCATGAATCCTTGAAGTGCTTCTTTAAACTTCTTGCTACGGCCCCTCGTTATAGGTCCTTCGGGCAACTCCAACGACTCCCATGCCTTCTTTGGTGCTTGACCAACCACGTTTGCATCAGAGCTCCTCTCCTCGCCATTGGTTCCTCGATTGTTTGTCCTAGAATAATTATCAGGCATGCATTGTATCATTATTTCTACATCATTCATGCATTTTATGTTGATATGTGTGATGTATATGTATGTTTCGTTCGATATGTGCAGAACCAAGTTTCCATGGCTCAATTGTTTCGGTCCATGCATATATCACCTTTCTTCATCTCACGTTTATTTCTTTGTGTAAAGTGCTGCTGATGAGGGCCCTGAAGGGCCATAAGCGTCGAGGAGGAAGGTATAGTATGCTGGAACCAAAGTTTGCTCGTGATAAGAATTTCGATCGGTGAGCTGTGAGGAGGGGTCACGTTTTTTAGGGTAGATCGAGTCGTTTAGTGAGCCGGTGGCGTGAAGGACCGTTCTAGGCCATGGACCAGGCCCTGTTGGGTCTGAGTCATGATTTAGAGGGGGACGCAAGCTGTTGGACACGCTTTTAGGACCGCTGGTGGCGTTGAGTCGAGGTGGCCGTATGTGTGAGCCTTGGGGTCTAGCATTCGTGGGGGAGCTGTGATGAGCATGGGGCTGTAGCCATGGTTCTAGTGAGTTCCGTAGAGGTAATTCTTGGTCCTAGATGGGTTGGCTCGTGGTCAATTCGCATAGGTGAGAGCTAGGGGCGAGAATTCTCAAGTTGAGGGAGTGAGGGTTTGTTCTTGAGTTGTGTAAAAATCCAGAAGCTATCCAAGGGTTGTTCGAAGAACTTAGTGGTATGGTCTTGAGGTTTTTAGAGCCTTTTAAGTGTTTTTAAGGTATGGTAAGAAGTTGGGAGAAATTTGGTTGAGTTTCGGTGCGATTCAGGTTAAAACCGGGACCCCGGTCCAAGTTTTAAAACGAATCGGTTAAGTTCCGAATTTGGCTCAAGGTTACGTCTAGGGTCACTTTTAAAAATGTTTTGGGACTATTTTAAGGAGTTTGATAAGCTTGGGGTCAATTTTAGAGGTCCAGGAGTGAAACGATAATTTTCGGGTTTCTTATGGCAAAATGGTCATTTTGCACCCGGGGTGAGATTTTGTTCCAGACAGTGCCATGAGCACAAATTTATGATATTTTAAATTTTTATGCATCATGTTTACGATTTTTACGCAATTACGATAAATACGTCGCATGCTTGGTTTAAAGGAAAAGTTACGTATATACATGTTTTATTAACTGGTGAATATGATGTTATTTTTAAAGGATGGGAATCGGTTGTTACTAACGATGTATATGTATACGATGACATGAGATATGATGAGCTGAGGCCAAGGCTCAGTGTACAGGTAATGTTGTCGCTGATGTCCCCACCGGCCGGTACCGTGGTTATACGTAGATGGATCCATCAATAGAGCTGATATGAAAGTCACAACTAATGAACTGAATACAATTAAAAAGAAAATATATACGTATATGATGACACTAGATGACATGATTTGACAGGATATGATTTTATACGACACGTTTACGTTATACTTTTATGTTCATGAAAGATATGCTGAGTATGATATTTTTCACTGCTGTTTGCCATGTATATGTACTTGTTATTCCTGGTATAGGTGTGTTGAGTCTTTAGACTCACTAGGCGTGTGTGATGCAGGTGAGCTTGATGATGAGGGGACTGGAGGCTCTGAACTTTGAGCAGGCAGCCCTGGTGCGGTGACATGACCCGAGGACCGCATGTTTTTCCGCATTTGATTTATGAGTTTTGGGAGGAGCTAAACATTTTTATACGTTGATGATATTACGATTTTACTCGTACATGTTTACGTTTGACCTTGGATAATGTTGGTTATTTTAAACTACGCTATTTTTATTGTCAGTTAAAATACGATTATTTTAAATGTTATTTTGAGAATGCGAGCTTTTAAAAATAATCCGCACTTTTAAAATGAGTAGACGTTACATTATCCACCTTGACGGTGCAGTCCACTTTGATAGACCAGATTCGTAGTGGACAGACATTTGATGAGCAATTGTGGAAATGGCGATCGAGAGATGAATCTAAAGGTTGTAAGCTTTATACAGTAAACGATGGGATTGTAAGGTATAGAGGAAGGATTTGGGTACCTAGAGATGAGTCCATTAGAGGAGACATTTTGTCAGAAGCACGTACAACACCATATTCCATTCATCCAGGAGGCACCAAGATGTATAAAGACTTGCAGCTGCAATATTGAAGGCCAGGAATGAAACGAGACATTCGATGCTTCATACCTGAATGTCTAACTTGCCAGTAGGTAAAATCAGAGCATCAAAGACCAGCAGAGATGCTCAAAACTCTTCTTATCCCCGAGTGGAAATAGGATAATATTACCATGGATTTTGTAGTCAGTTTTTCGAGGTCATTCAGAGGATCTAATGCCATATGGGTAATCGTTGATCGTCTTACCCAGTCGGCGCACCTCTTGCCGGTAAAGACGACCTTTTCTATGATGCAATATACGGAGCTTTACATCCGGGAGATATTCAGATTGCACAGGATCCCAGTTACCATCGTATCTGACAGAGACCCGAGGTTCACGCCATCCTTTTGAAAGAGTTTGCATTCCGCAATGGCGACGAAATTGCTATTCAGTACAGCATTCCATCCTCATACAGATGGCCAGTCCGAGAGGGTGATAGAGATTTTAGAAGATCTACTGCGTACATGTGTGATCGATTTCCATGAGAATTGAGAATCCAAGTTACCTCTAGTGGAGTTCACCTATAAGAACAGTTTTCAGTCTTCTATAGGTATGGCCCCTTACAAGGGATTATATGGAAGGAAGTGCAGACCACCTATTCAGTGGGATGAGGTCGGCGAAAAGTTAGAACTTGGTCCAGAGATTGTTTAGAAAACTGTTGATATAGTAATCAAAATTTGAGATAAGATGAAGACTGCTCAGAGTCGTCAAAAAAGCTTCCCTGACAAGAGAAAAAGGGACCTTGAAATTGTCGTAGGAGACCACGTCTTTGTAAAAATAACACCTATGAAGAGTGTTATGAGATTCGAGAAGAAGGGCAAGTTGAGTCCGAGATTCATAGGACCATTCGAGGTTCTCGAGAATGTGGGAACACTAGCCTATCGAGTAGCACTGCCGTCGAATCTGGCAGGTTTACACAATGTATTCCACGTTTATATGGTAAGGAAGTACATGGCTAATCCTTCACATGTACTGAGCTTTGAACCGCTATATTTATCACCGAACCTGTCATACGAGGAGAAGCCTATTCAAATTTTAGACCGACAGGAGAGAAAGTTACCAAGTTGGTCAAGGTCAAGTGGCTGAATCATTCAGATGAGGAGGCTACTTGGGAGACCGAAGCCGACATGAGGAGTCGCTACCCAGAGCTGTTCGGGAAGCCTTAATTTCAAAGACGAAACTTATTTAAGGGGGGAGAAACTGTAGTGCCCAAAAACTAGTACACGTAAACCCATGCATGATTGATATAATTTATTTATTTATTTAATAATATAGTTGATGCATGTTATGTGTTAAATTATTTTTAGTGTATATATATCTATTTTATTATGCAATTTTATTATATTTAAGATGTTTTCATGAGTTCTTAATTTTCAGACGAATGTTCGATACTGAACCGTGAAAGGAGACCGGAGACGAGTAAGATGTTAAAAATTTAAGTTATATTTTTTTATTTTAAGCCAAGAAATTTTGTAAATTAAAGGATCTATGAATTTTAGCATTTAAGAGCTAGATTTAATTTATCGAGTGAAATAAAAGTATGTTAAGCATTTCAATTAGCCAAATCCAAAAATAAGATATTTAAATAATTCCACTCGAAATACAATATTTTAATAATCATTTTTATGACATAATTAATTAAATTAGGTAGTATTTAATTATAGATAGAACCTAAAATTTGTAGGACTCTTAATTTCAAAAGTTGGAGGGTTAATTAGTAATTTAAATTGTAAAGGCTTAATTAGTAATTTTAAATTGTGATTTAATTAAACTAAATATCTAGTCATTATCTTACTCATATGCAAAAAGGAGTCCACCCTATATCACTACGCATGACACGCAACACACACAAAGACGCACCAAAAGAAAATTCTTGGCCAATTTTTCCATGGCAAGGGCTAGGCTTGTTTTTAATTTTCTTCCAACAACAACTTAATCCAACAATCACACTACAATCCTTGATAAATTTAGCCACTTTTCAAGCCATTAAACATAGCAAGCCGTCTCCGTTCGGCCTCCGTTCTTCCTCGCGTTTGTTTGTCTATATTTCATGCGTTTTAACGCAAAGGCATGTCTAAACCTTTCTTTTATACATCAATCATGTTATTTACTGTATTTTGATATAAATTATTCATGAAAACTTGTTGGTTTGAGTATATGTATGCTATAATTTGATTAAAACTCGTTTCGATCTATATTATGCATTAACTTCAAAGTTTTTCTCGAGTTTTCGATCGTAGGCGTCGTTGGACAGAACCTAGGGCTTTTTTCTACATATGGTCATGTTATGGGACGTATTTAGATGTCGTTAGGTGGCCCATGATGGGGCAAGACGATGTTGGTGCAGCAGGAGATGAAACTCTCATAGCCGCACGCATAGGGGCGATCATGGGTTTGGGTGACGGGCTGGTGGTGTAGGCTGGAACAGGGTCTATGCAGGGTCTTATAGTCCTGGGGTATGTCTGGTATGTGTTGGTTAGGGTCCGGTTGGGTGTAAATAGCTGCTGGAGTCGTGAACATCAGTTTGCTCATGTAGGGCTTGTGCGCGACTTAGGGTTGTTGTTGTGTGTTGTTTAATGGGCTGTGCGTATGTATGGGCTGGAACGATCTGGACCAGAGTCTTATGTGGTGTCTAATTTTCAAGTCTGGGGCTTGGTTTGGGCTTGGTTCGAGTTAGAATCGATAGGAAGTCGTACGGAACGTATAAGTGTCATAGCGTCACTCCTTGGGCACCTTGTGTCTATTCGATTCGTTGTGCATGGTACAAGATTCAGGCATGGTTCGAGGTTGGTCTAGGGCCTTGGGCAGTAGCTTAGATGTGTTTTACGTATGGTTCGAGTCTCGAGTCAATTGGTAAGACCTATGTGGTTCTATTTAATTCGACAGTCGTACGTGTCTGAATGCACTTTATGGGCTGTTTTGGGTATAAATTTTTATATGCTAGGGCAGCAAGTCCGAGGACGATCTAACGGGGTGCACGACATTTGTAAGAATGTATGACATGCAAAAAAAATATTTTTGAGGTAAGATATTTGTCCTGTGAACAAATTATTTTACGAGTTTGGAACCCGGAGAACGTGTCCTGAGACCTCTCCAACCTCTTCGGAGGAATTATGTTATGTTAGGGAGCGGATACATATTCCAAGGGTTGTGGAGATCCCTGCCGGCCCGGTTCTGTGGTTTATTTTGATCAAACGATTTATATTATGGGTCACTTGCTCAAAATGATTTATGATTACGATTATTATGACGAGTATGAAAATATGATTATATGAAATTGTTTCTGCATGAAAGTCGTGCTATACATATTTATGCTTATATTATGCTATGTACGAGCTATGTGCAAATTGCATGAATTTTTATTATGTATTACTTGTTATTTACAGCTTATGCATATTGAGTTATTAGACTCACTAGACTTGATCGATACAGATGATGTAGTTGAGGAGACTGGAGGTGGTGACCAGTGAGCAGGTTCGGGCCAGCGACAATGCAAACTCGAGGACCTTGTAGCACGTTCAAAACTATTTTCTCTAATTTTATACCTTAGTTTTGGTGACTATTATGCTGAATTTTTATACTATGTTAGACTTTCTCAAATTATGGTAGATGTTTTTAACTTGGATTTTTTGTTATGGTTTTCAAATGATGGAGGTCTATTATTAACTTTATTTTTAGTACGAGTGGTGATCGTGATTTATTTTACGAGTTACATTTATAACAAATTATTTAATAAGAAAATTTTAAATTTTTCACCGAATATTAAAGTAGTAGTATTTTAAGACATGTGTCGTCACACGACACCAACAATGATTCTCGAGAAATATGGGTAGAGTCAATGCTAAATTCCCGATCTAGTAGCCTTCGTTTCTTGGCGGAAATAGCTGGAAGCGAAATGACCGATCTCTCAACGATGTATCCGAATAGCAGCCAAGCTGAAGGGTTGTGCTCCTTGGGTTGGATTCCTGCATCAATTCCTGCACACACTCAAAACACGAAACTTGTGAATGAGAATATTTTGTTGTGGCTATTCCGACGTTCAAGTCACTATTTGGCTCACAAAAGAGAGAAAATTCACATATATAAGTGCATACAGAATGTAATATGAAGTAAATAAATGAACTAATGCATAAATCTAACTATTTATAGGAGAAAAGTAATGATTCCCTCAGTTGTAGAACCCTGAAATCTGGTACAGTCCAACATCCAACCATTCTTACATTAAATACCTCATTAAATACTTTATTAAATACCACATTAAATATCATATCAATGGCTTTGTTTCGTACTTCTGCCTAGGATATATATTTCATCACTAGTTTCATCAGGTCAACTCGAGCCCACTAGTGCACAGCCTGACATGCTCATGATTGTAAATTAGGTCTACTCCTACAACGCCGAACAATCTTTATCCCATTATTCGGATAAAACCCTTATCTTAGAGACAAGAACAAATACTTGGGCCTAGTTTCTGTAAAATGTCTGTGGGGACCCGGACGCTAATTCATTCCTTAATCGTCTTTAGGAATAATTCAAACAATTATATAATAAACAGGGTCTAAATTTTTTTTTTAAAATACAAAGCGGAAACGTAATGTAATTCAATTCAGATTACATACTAAACATAAACATATAAATCTTGTATTATCTACAAGAATTCAACTAGGTTCAACTATATATCAGTGCTGAATCCTAAGTTGCTTCGAAGCCCTGATCTCCACGCTATCTAGTCCAGCCTCGTTCTCTTCTTGACCCTGATCCTATCCCACCTGTTGCCATGCACACATACAAACAAGACAACAACCGGATAACTCCCGTGAGAATTACATTCTCAGTATAAATCATGTATACATGCAATCATAAAACAATATAAAAGCATATAACAGATATGTCTAACATGTATTCAAATCAGAATATAAATCCATATCAAGAATAAATCATATTCTAAACATGTACCATCATCAGGAACATAATTCATCATGTACCATATTCAGGAACATAATGAATGTAACTCAATAGAAACTGTCAATTAGACTCATGACTCCACATTTAAGACCAGACTCATAGTCTAGGGATCTCGGTTTCTAGATGTGGTATTCCTATATCGACCAACAGTAATAGAAAAGACTCCAGTTCTATCCACGTCGATATAACCATAACACCCAGATATAAAGATGTCGGTATTCCTATATCAACCAACAGTAATAGAAAAGACTCCAGTTCTATCCAAGTCGATATAACCAAACATTTAGTGTCCTGACCTAACCGTCATGGACTGTGGTCCTATCGCCAATACACTATCTTGTGACATCGTGCAATGTGCCCGTGGCGATCCCACCACTATCAGGCACTTCTGTCACAAGATTACTCGTCTAATACCTGCTGTCTATAAATCAAGAGAACAAGTACGTCAATACAAACCCAGCAGGTACAATATATATCAATACAACTCAGTCAAAGATAATCGTAGGGAATGCATTAGTATATATCAATACATATGCAACATAATCATAAAAGATTATTACCTGCCACTATATTATCACGTGTGTCCTGGGTCTGTTCCTCGATCACTACCACCAGATGATTCTGCTCCCTGAAATCTTCGGGAACCTTTTTGTGGACATACTTTACCAAAGTGTCCTGGTTGTCGACAAACATGACAACTACCCAGTACACCTCGGCATTGTTCTGTGGGATGCCTTCCTCCACAGGTTCTACAATAAACTCCGGTATAACTCGGGCTAGAACCACTGGAGCTAGTTGAACTGCTCCCTAACTTCTTGAACTTTTTCTTTCGAGCTTTCAGCAAATCTTGCTTCCCACTCGTACTACCACTATCCAATCGGAGAGGGAATTGTTGAGTCTGGGGTTGCATTGCACACAACCTTTCTTGTTGTCTAATCAGACTCGCCTCAGCCCTTTTTGCTTTATTCAAAGTATCAGCAAAATGGTAAGGTCACTGCATATTTATCAATGCAACTATCTCTGAATTCAATCCTTTGATGAACTGCTCAGTTACAGCTTCATCATTCCCAGCTATCTGAGAAACAAAACGCAGTAATGTAGAGAATTTAGCAACATATTCTTCAATATTCAGTTGACCTTGTCTCAAATTCTCAAACTCTGCTCTCTTGTCCTCTCGGTACGATCTTGAGAAGAATCTTCGATAAAATTCAGATTTAAAGACTTCCCACGTAATCACCGTACCCCGTTGTTCTAATACTCTTTTGGTTGTAATCCACCAACTCCTAGCGACCTCGTGTAACTGAATGGGCACCAGTTTAATTCTCTGTTCATTTGGGTAATCAATGAATCAAACAGTATCTCTATATCATCTAACCAATTCTCACACTCCACTGACGTCTCATTACCCTTCAGAATCGGCGGTTGAAACGATTGAAACCTCTTCATCTGTGTTTCCATCAGAGTTTCTGTCTCATCCATCTGATCCGTCGAAGTACTACCCAATACTCGAATTCTTCTTGGAGGTATATCTATGTAAAGGGCCTAAAACTCCTTCTTGAAAATTTACGGAAAATTAAAAATTTTCTTTTTAAAAGAACTTAAATGGCCTCATTCATAAAATCACTGGTGAATCAAGTTCAATATTTCAAAATATTGCAACGGAAGAAAATAAAGTTAGCCAAAAATCTCAATTTAAAAATTATCCAACGACTGATAAAAAATGTTTGCGGGATAAAATAACAACTGCTGCTCTGAGGTCCTCGGGTGCCACTACTGCCGACCCAAGCTGGCTCACTGGTCCCCGCCCTCGGCCCTGGCCTCATCAGTACCTACAACAATAAAGTCTAGTGAGCCTAAAGACTCAGCATGCATATATCGTAGGTAACGAGTAAAATCTGAAGTAAAATATGCATGGGATAAAATATCATGTCATGAGGCATGCTGAAAATAATCTGTACTGAGCAATTATAATACGTGCATAACTGAACTGATAATCACAGTAAAAATGTTTGCTCCTTGGAGACTGTACTGAAATAACTGATAAAATTTTCTGTCGAGATTATGTTTTACGCCTGTGGCCAATGCACTAAGCTGAACTGATCGGTAACTGGCTACCGGGGAGGCTGAAACTGAACTGAGCTGGGCAGTCACTGGCGACCGGGTGGTACCATACTGAACTGATCGGTCACTGGCGACCGTATAAAATAACACTCCCACATAGTGAATGAACCACAAGCCATATCGCATAAATCTCAAAAATAATCATTTTCTGTTTTCATGCACGTAATATAATTAACTGACGTAATAAAAAATCCTGTAATTTTACCAACTGGATTGGATTGGATCGTCCCCAGGCTCGCTGCAACCTAACTGTGCCATGGAAAATATGTAATAGCTTAAACATGACCAACTACGCAATTTACATTCAAAAGATGCGACTATGATGCCTAATGATTTCGCATTTAATCATGACTCCGAGCCAACCTGAACCGACACCTGAACCGACGTATAGTCATGATTAAAATACGCTGAAAAATCATAAAATAATGCTCCTAAAATGATAGGGTCGAAATCTAGGTGGAATTGAGGCCAAAACACGAAACGCTCTTTCGAGAGTCAATTTGGCACATTGCACCGTAAATTCTCGTACGACCTCAAAAATGATCCGAATGACAAACGGTCAAAAACATGACCTTACCAACTCAATGAGGCACTGTCCAGTCCAAGGCCATGGGCTAAAAGCTGACCGAGGACTCGAACGAGCCTCTGAACGACACAGCAACTTGTTGTAAATTTCCAGCAGCTGCACACCCGTGTAACTTGTGTTGTTTTCGAGACTACCGACCATTGGGGCGTGAACCACTGATCAGAGACTCTTAACAACATCCCAAGGAATGATTTGAACCATGGCTAAGGGCCCTAGGCAAGCCACAATCCGCATCACACCATAACTCAACCGAAGGGTCCAACCGAGAGCCAACGTGCATGCGTGTGTAGTGTTTTTCTTAGATCGATGTCTTGCGTAGTTCCAGTGGCCATTTGATTGACCATGGCACGATCTAGACATATAGGGGCATGGTATGAACCGTGGCTATGGGCCATAGGCCAAACAAGATCCATACCAAGCAACCAAAAACCGAAACCATATGCTGAACCAATGAAGAAGCCGAATGGGGAAAGGGGCTGTTCTTGTTGATTATTTAAAAACCGATGAGCCATGGACCAAGCCACCAAAAGGGTGACTTAGTCACGTCTTAGAAATGCTAGGGAAGTGGTCCAACCATGGCTAAGAGCCCTTAGGGCAGCCAAGATCAGATCCAACCCCTTGACATAAAAACTGAAATTTCGAACACCAATCTGCGCCTATGGGAAACTTGCTGTCATTTCGGTTTTCCAGCAAGTATGGGGGCTGAATGAATGGGCCAACATGGTCCTAATGCATCCTATTACGTGTCTAGGAGTCGCCTTGGGAGCCTGGAGTCGAACCAATCACCTGAAACTCACAAACCAAGAAAAACGTGAAGCTTGCCAAGGAATATCAAAAATTCTGCATGTGTTGTTTCAAAATGTTTTGACATGTATCTCGGTTTTTGCTTGATAAAACATGATCATATACTGAAAAATAATTGATAATATGACTTGATTGAGGTTTGAAAGAAATCTAGACATGCCTGGTTTCTTTTCGAAAGAAAACGAACGAAACGACGACGACGCGGCACGGAGGAGGTGGAGCGCTTCTCTTGTTTCTTGCCCTCGATTTTTCTTCCTTTCTCCCTAGCTATGGCTCACGATTTTTCTACTGAAAAGGGGTCTGATTTTGGTGGGGAGGGAGTGTGATGGAGTGGTTATGAGGGGTGAGGAGGATGATGCAAGATATAAGGATCATATCAAGACCAAGTCTTCCCATTTTGAATTTTGAATTATGGTTTGATATCAAATCTATGTTGGGTGTTTCTAGAATGGTGATGGCCGATTTTTGCTTATTTTCTAGTCTAGGATATGTCCATTTATTTAATTAAATTGTGCTCCCAAAAATCCTAGAATTATCCTACTAATTACATGCAAAGAATTGGTCAAAGTTGATGAGTTGGAAATGAATTGCTTAATAAATCCAAGGGGCCGAAATCTTGCTAATAAAATGAGTGGGAAGTTTTGGTTATCTAGTCAACTAATAATCCTTGAAAGCCTTACTAATCCTTTAAATAATTTAGTGAGCTAACCCCTTAATTTAATAACTTAAATGAGTTCATTTCTTAATCACCTCAAATAATTAAATTAAATCCTCAAACCTCCCTTTCTAACTTAAATGAACTTACTTTCTAGCTAAATTAACTTCTGGAAATATTTCTCGAATCTTAAATTCTATCTCAAAACTCCAACTCCGGTCCGGCCTCACTGAAATAACTGAAATGCTAAAAATCAAACTACTGAACTGAAATAATAAAATAATTAACTTCAAAGAAATGATTTTAAAATAATCATGCAATGAAGTCAATTAAATTTAAAAATCTAGAATTATGCATGGCTTATACGTCTACTGATTTACGGGTTCTACAATCTAATTACCACAAGGTTTAGTACCACATGAGATAAATCAATCTCAGTCCCTTCCTGATCAGCTTACCTTCTGATCAAGAATTGGTTCTGATTTATTTTCAAATCAGACATATTACCAAATCAACTCAGGTATCCAGGTAACATGTATTTAAAAGCAGTAAACAAAATATCATGCTAGCATACACAATGTCATTCCACATTATAAGTAAATCACATGCTACCAATCACATGCAGGAAAGAAAACTCAATCTACCCCGCTCACTCTCTTCTATCTCAATTTCAAGAACCTACAGTTCTAGAACCTACTATTCTGGAACCTAATGCTCTGATACCACCTGTTGTGGGGACCCGGACTCTAATTCATTCCTTAATCGTCTTTAGGAATAATTCAAACAATTATATAATAAACAGGGTCAAAATTTTTTTTTTTAAAATACAAAGCAGAAACGTAATGTAATTCAATTCAGATTACATACTAAACATAAACATAATTCGAAGCAACTTAGGATTCAGCACTGATATATAGTTGAACCTAGTTGAATTCTTGTATTATCTACAAGAATCCAACTAGGTTCAACTATATATCAGTGCTGAATCCTAAGTTGCTTCGAAGCCCGGATCTCCACGCTATCTAGTCCAGCCTCGTTCTCTTCTTGACCCTGATCCTATCCCACCTGTTGCCATGCACACATACAAACAAGACAACAGGCGGATAACTCCCGTGAGAATTACATTCTCAGTATAAATCATGTATACATGCAATCATAAAACAATATAAAAGCATATAACAGATATATCTAACATGTATTCAAAGCAGAATATAAATCCATATCAAGAATAAATCCTATTCTAAACATGTACAATCATCAGGAACATAATTCATCATGTATCATATTCAGGAACATAATCAATGTAACTCAATATAAACTGTCAATTAGACTCATGACTCCACATTTAAGACCAGACTCAATCCTAGTCTAGGGATCCCGGTTTCCAGATGTGGTATTCCTATGTCGACCAACAGTAATAGAAAAGACTCCAGTTCTATCCACGTCGATATAACCATAACACCCAGATATAAAGATGTCGGTATTCCTATATCGACCAACAGTAATAGAAAAGACTCCAGTTCTATCCAAGTCGATATAACCAAACATCTAGTGTCCTGACCTAACCGTCATGGACTGTGGTCCTATCGCCAATACACTATCTTGTGACATCGTGCAATGTGCCCGTGGCGATCCCACCACTATCAGGCACTTCTGTCACAAGATTACTCGTCTAATACCTGCTATCTATAAATCAAGAGAACAAGTACGTCAATCAAATCAATACAATAAGGTAAAGTATGTGATTTAGGGAAACTCGAGTCAAACCTCACTCGAGTTGTGCAATCTCAACTCAACATTAATTTATACATTTATCTTCTCGCTCTGACGAAGACGAAGTCCTGAATTCAACTCTGTCCATTCTCAATCTGGTAATAACAATACCGAACAGACACAATATCAATATGTAACTCAATTCAGAACCTGTTCTGATCAATACTCAAATCAACATACTATCTGATCAATGTCAATCGACATACAGTACAACAATACAATCTCAGTCAATCGTAAATCTGATCAATATCAATCTACTGAGGTTTCGACGACATAACAATACAGTCTCGATAACCCCGTAAATCCCAACATCTCAGAAATAATACCAGAACTCATAATCAATACCGGTATAACTCATAATTTCAATGATAATACAAATCTGATATCGAATCTCAGTCAAATCGATTCCGAAAATCATAACAATTACAGAAATTGTCTGTTCTTTAATCTGACTTCAATTATACGATGTCTACTGTATCAGAAACACCATATATGATTCCTTATTCAATTCTGACAATATCATAATTTCAAATCATATCTAAACGTAACAAAACTTACGTCCTGTAGAAGCCTGCGTCGATAGGAACACAGTACTGAAGTCGGATTCAAAATCAGACGGGCGGATTTCTCACAAATCGAATTAAACACTTTCGAAGGACTTTAACCCTATCTTGGCCCTCCGTTTCTTTCTTTCTTCAGAAGGTTGAGGAGAGAAGCTTGTTATATATATCCCATGCATGTATAGAAACGTGGCATGATTCTTCAAGCAACACGTCTCGCGCTCGGGCGGTCATGAATTTCCGCCCGTGAGCTTGTTCGACGCTCGGGCAGTTAAAACTTACCGCTCGGGCGCGGCAGTCTCTGTCGAGATACTCAGCCGATCATCACCTGGCGCTCGGGCGGTAATATTCTACCGCTCGGGCGACAAACATTCTGTCCAATCTCATGGTGCATTGGCGCTCGGGCGATTCTTTTCTAGCGCTCGGGCGTGAGATGTTCGGTCCAACATCTTGAGATGTTCGGTCCAACCTCTTGGCTTATAATGTAACGATGCCCTGCTTCTTCATTTGAGTTCCTATAACCTCAATTCTGTCAATTAATCAACGTCTTATTACTGCAATTAAATCTCGGGCATTACATTTCTCCCCCCCTTAGATATGATTTCGTCCCCGAAATCACAGACAATCAAATCAGATAAAGAAAGAAATGTATAATAGAATCAGTCATAACTCCTTTCAGTGTAATAACTCTGAACATCGCTACACCTCATATCAGGCTCAGTCTTCCAGGTAGCCTCTTCGTTGCCCTGATGATTGTACTGTACTTCCAACAGCGGAATATTCTTCATTCGGAAATATCTTTCTTTCACGAATCTCTGATTTTACTCTGGAATAATCATTCAAGAAGTATAGTCTCATAATACCACTCGAAATAGCTCTAACAGAATTAGTCTTACAATACTGGCTATACAACATCCGTATATACCCATCAACAGCTCATAACAAATCAACATTAACATCTCCTATCAACTCTGATAATTCCAATCAAGGTTATATTCAATCTTCCAGCTTCAAATATCAACAGTCATCATCCGACGTTGATATATTCAATCTATTTATTCTGAGCTGTCTTTATTTTCTTCTAAATTAGATTCATTTTCTTTATCATATATCTGATCCTATCCGATCCAATCTCAGGTATCTCGGAGATATTATTCTCATACGAAGGAAATCTACCGTTCTCACTGTACAATACCTGGACTGAAGCTATTTCAATACTTATCTGATAGCTATTATTGTACAATCATTCACAAAGTGACAACACCTCGTATCAACTAGTGCTAAAATCCAGCACTACAGTTCCTGGATATCCTCCAGTATCAGGATAGTTACTCAAACTATCTGTCGATCTATAGACGATAAGTGAAAGAGTTTATTGTATACTCTGCCAAAAGTACAAAATCAAACGAAAATCACAGTCTGATATAATCAACTTTGGCATTCAGTACAATCTATCCTCTTTTCTGACATAAATCTCCATCGACTGGTCATATCCGTAAGTCTTCATGTACAAATAATATATGCAAATTCACGCAATCTATTAATAACAATCACATCGCATCACAATCTTGAAAAGATTTCGGTGGTTTCATTATGAAATCTATAAAAATGTACTCCCATTTCTATTCAAGAATCGATAATCGATATAACCAATCTCCAGTTTTTCCCTTTTCTGCTACCAGAAAGAATACTGAATCGACTACTGTGCGCTTCTGACCATATCTGTCATTTCAGATTCGAAATATTTGGCACAACCAATTCGGTTATTCACATACAATACAGTATCACCTACCTGATATTCTGATCGACACCCTGTTCTGATTATCGAAACCGAGTTCTGAACAATCTGCTCAAACTTCGGAACTGCTGTAATTTTTTAACATCAGCTCTGAGCCGGCTTGAACGTTCTGAAGTTCTGCCATTATCAATATCGTTTTCAGCCACTGATCACTGTCTCAACTATGCTACAATTAATCAGTATACTATCTTCAGATATCACAGACTCTGAATACAATCTGTTGCAATCTGGATTCATAGCCGAACAATTCTGTATACAACAATCTTGGTTCCCAGAATATTCAATACAGATTTCAACTGTTCGATTCAATCAATCATACGCTGCGAATATATCAAAATATCATAGATAAAACGAGCATAAGGTCATCAGAACACTTCGGAACATAGGATTTATCAACCCATACACCGAACTGAAGTATTTCCCAGAGAAACACATAATCAGATGTAACTCTAACTCTTCAGGCAGTAAATCTTCTAACTGACATTTCAATTCTCTCAATTCAATCAAGATCATTCTGTACAGAAGTCTAAAATAAAATCCATATCTGATATCAGATCAAGGCTGAAGTCGCTCTCCCTGATATAAGACAAATCCGGAATTTCATCTGGAACGACTATAGCAACTCTCCTGCTACTGACAAATAATTCCCAGATAGGCTCAACTTCAGTAATCAACTGAATACCTAAGGAATTACTCCATTCTTTTCTATAATCATCGAATCATACATAATACGGATATCAAGAAATTCAAAATCGAGAATCCTTACCGTATATCATTCATTCATCGGCTATTTCAGGTCCGAATCTTATCATCTCCTGTCAAGAATCTATAATAGTTCTGTACTTGTTAGCATATTGATATCAATAATGTAGTCTGAATCAGATAACACAAGTACAGTACAATCTAATTCAATCTCATTCTCTTTTTACTGTAGTACACAATATATCACAGAATTCACTGATATCAATTCCTCTCTCCAAAAGGTACAAAGATCAATACTACAGTAATACAAACCCAGCAGGTACAACATATATCAATACAACTCAGTCAAAGATAATCGTAGGGAATGCATTAGTATATATCAATACATATGCAACATAATCATAAAAGATTATTACCTGCCACTATATTATCACGTGTGTCCTGGGTCTGTTCCTCGATCACTACCACCAGATGATTCTGCTCCCTGAAATCTTCGGGAACCTTTTTGTGGACATACTTTACCAAAGTCTCCTGGTTGTCGACAAACATGACAACTACCCAGTACACCTCGGCATTGTTCTGTGGGATGCCTTCCTCCACAGGTTCTACAATAAACTCCGGTGTAACTCGGGCTAGAACCACTGGAGCTAGTTGAACTGCTCCCTAACTTCTTGAATTGTTTCTTTCGAGCTTTCAGCAAATCTTGCTTCCCACTCGTACTGCCACTATCCAATCGGAGAGGGAATTGTTGTGTCTGGGGTTGCATTGCACACAACCTTTCTTGTTGTCTAATCAGACTCGCCTCAGCCCTTTTTGCTTTATTCAAAGTATCAGCAAAATGGTAAGGTCACTGCATATTTATCAATGCAACTATCTCTGAATTCAATCCTTTGATGAACTGCTCAGTTACAGCTTCATCATTCCCAGCTATCTGAGGAACAAAACGCAGTAAAGTAGAGAATTTAGCAACATATTCTTCAATATTCAGTTGACCTTGTCTCAAATTCTCAAACTCTGCTCTCTTGTCCTCTCGGTACGATCTTGAGAAGAATCTTCGATAAAATTCAGCTTTAAAGACTTCCAACGTAATCACCGTACCCCGTTGTTCTAATACTCTTTTGGTTGTAATCCACCAACTCCTAGCGACCTCGTGTAACTGATTGGGCACCAGTTTAATTCTCTGTTCATTTGGGTAATCAATGAATCAAACAGTATCTCTATATCATCTAACCAATTCTCACACTCCACTGACGTCTCATTACCCTTCAGAATCGGCGGTTGAAACGATTGAAACCTCTTCATCTGTGTTTCCATCAGAGTTTCTGTCTCATCCATCTGATCCGTCGAAGTACTACCCAATACTCGAATTCTTCTTGGAGGTATATCTATGTAAAGGGCCTAAAACTCCTTCTTGAAAATTTGCGGAAAATTAAAAATTTTCTTTTTAAAAGAACTTAAATGGCCTCATTCATAAAATCACTGGTGAATCAAGTTCAATATTTCAAAATATTGCAACGGAAGAAAATAAAGTTTGCCAAAAATCACAATTTAAAAATTATCCAACGACTGATAAAAAATGTTTGCGGGATAAAATAACTACTGCTGCTCTGAGGTCCTCGGGTGCCACTACTGCCGACCCAAGCTGGCTCACTGGTCCCCGCCCTCGGCCCTGGCCTCATCAGTACCTACAACAATAAAGTCTAGTGAGCCTAAAGACTCAGCATGCATATATCGCAGGTAACGAGTAAAATCTGAAGTAAAATATGCATGGGATAAAATATCATGTCATGAGGCATGCTGAAAATAATCTGTACTGAGCAATTATAATACGTGCATAACTGAACTGATAATCACAGTAAAAATGTTTGCTCCTTGGAGCCTGTACTGAAATAACTGGTAAAATTTTCTGTCGAGATTATGTTTTACGCCTGTGGCCACTGCACTAAGCTGAACTGATCGGTAACTGGCTACCGGAGAGGCTGAAACTGAACTGAGCTGGCCGGTCACTGGCGACCGGGTGGTACCATACTGAACTGATCGGTCACTGGCGACCGTATAAAATAACACTCCCACATATTGAATGAACCACAAGCCATATCGCATAAATCTCAAAAATAATCATTTTCTGTTTTCATGCACGTAATATAATTAACTGACGTAATAAAAAATCATGTAATTTTACCAACTGGATTGGATTGGATCGTCCCCAGGCTCGCTGCAACCTAACTGTGCCATGAAAAATATGTAATAGCTTAAACATGACCAACTACGCAATTTACATTCAAAAGATGCGACTATGATGCCTAATGATTTCGCATTTAATCATGACTCCGAGCCAACCTGAACCGACACCGAACCGACGTATAGTCATGATTAAAATACTGCTGAAAAATCATAAAATAATGCTCCTAAAATGATAGGGTCGAAATCTAGGTGGAATTGAGGCCAAAACACGAAACGCTCTTTCGAGAGTCAATTTAGCACATTGCACCGTAAATTCTCGTACGACCTCAAAAATGATCCGAATGACAAACGGTAAAAAACATGACCTTACCAACTCAATGAGGCACTGTCCAGTCCAAGGCCATGGGCTAAAAGCTGACCGAGGACTCGAACGAGCCTCTGAACGACACAGCAACTTGTTGTAAATTTCCAGCAGCTGCACACCCGTGTAACTTGTGTTGTTTTCGAGACTACCGACCATTGGGGCGTGAACCACCGATCAGAGACTCTTAACAACATCCCAAGGAATGATTTGAACCATGGCTAAGGGCCGTAGGCCAGCCACAATCCGCATCACACCATAACTCAACCGAAGGGTCCAACCGAGAGCCAACGTGCATGCGTGTGTAGTGTTTTTCTTAGATCGATGTCTTACGTAGTTCCAGTGGCCATTTGATTGACCATGGCACAATCTAGACATATAGGGGCATGGTATGAACCGTGGCTATGGGCCATAGGCCAACCAAGATCCATACCAAGCAACCAAAAACCGAAACCATATGCTGAACCAATGAAGAAGCCGAATGGGGAAAGGGGCTGTTCTTGTTGATTATATAAAAAGCGATGAGCCATGGACCAAGCCACCAAAAGGGCGACTTAGTCACGTCTTAGACATGCTAGGGAAGTGGTCCAACCATGGCTAAGAGCCCTTAGGGCAGCCAAGATCAGATCCAACCCCTTGACATAAAAACTGAAATTTCGAACACCAATCTGCGCCTATGGGAAACTTGCTGTCATTTCGGTTTTCCAGCAAGCATGGGGGCTGAATGAATGGGCCAACATGGTCCTAATACATCCTATTACGTGTCTAGGAGTCGCCTTGGGAGCCTGGAGTCGAACCAATCACCTGAAACTCACAAACCAAGAAAAACGTGAAGCTTGCCAAGGAATATCAAAAATTCTGAATGTGTTGTTTCAAAATGTTTTGACATGTATCTCGGTTTTTGCTTGATAAAACATGATCATATACTGAAAAATAATTGATAATATGACTTGATTGAGGTTTGAAAGAAATCTAGACATGCCTGGTTTTTTTTCGAAAGAAACGAACGAAACGACGACGACGCGGCACGGAGGAGGTGGAGCGCTTCTCTTGTTTCTTGCCCTCGATTTTTCTTCCTTTCTCCCTAGCTATGGCTCACGATTTTTCTACTGAAAAGGGGTCTGATTTTGGTGGGGAGGGAGTGTGATGGAGTGGTTATGAGGGGTGAGGAGGATGATGCAAGATATAAGGATCATATCAAGACCAAGTCTTCCCATTTTGAATTTTGAATTATGGTTTGATATCAAATCTATGTTGGGTGTTTCTAGAATGGTGATGGCCGATTTTTGCTTATTTTCTAGTCTAGGATATGTCCATTTATTTAATTAAATTGTGCTCCCAAAAATCCTAGAATTATCCTACTAATTACATGCAAAGAATTGGTCAAAGTTGATGAGTTGGAAATGAATTGCTTAATAAATCCAAGGGGCCGAAATCATGCTAATAAAATGAGTGGGAAGTGCTGGTTATCTAGTCAACTAATAATCCTTGAAAGCCATACTAATCCTTTAAATAATTTAGTGAGCTAACCCCTTAATTTAATAACTTAAATGAGTTCATTTCTTAATCACCTCAAATAATTAAATTAAATCCTCAAACCTCCCTTTCTAACTTAAATGAACTTACTTGCTAGCTAAATTAACTTCTAGAAATATTTCTCGAATCTTAAATTCTATCTCAAAACTCCAACTCCGGTCCGGCCTCACTGAAATAACTGAAATGCTAAAAATCAAACTACTGAACTGAAATAATAAAATAATTAACTTCAAAGAAATGATTTTAAAATAATCATGCAATGAAGTCAATTAAATTTAAAAATCTAGAATTATGCATGGCTTATACGTCTACTGATTTACGGGTTCTACAATCTAATTACCACAAGGTTTAGTACCACATGAGATAAATCAATCTCAGTCCCTTCCTGATCAGCTTACCTTCTGATCAAGAATTGGTTCTGATTTATTTTCAAATCAGACATATTACCAAATCAACTCAGGTATCCAGGTAACATGTATTTAAAAGCAGTAAACAAAATATCATGCTAGCATACACAATGTCATTCCACATTATAAGTAAATCACATGCTACCAATCACATGCAGGAAAGAAAACTCAATCTACCCCGCTCACTCTCTTCTATCTCAATCTCAAGAACCTACAGTTCTAGAACCTACTGTTCTGGAACCTAATGCTCTGATACCACCTGTTGTGGGGACCCGGACGCTAATTCATTCCTTAATCGTCTTTAGGAATAATTCAAACAATTATATAATAAACAGGGTCTAAATTTTTTTTTTAAAATACAAAGCGGAAACGTAATGTAATTCAATTCAGATTACATACTAAACATAAACATAATTTGAAGCAACTTAGGATTCAGCACTGATATATAGTTGAACCTAGTTGAATTCTTGTATTATCTACAAGAATTCAACTAGGTTCAACTATATATCAGTGCTGAATCCTAAGTTGCTTCGAAGCCCGGATCTCCACGCTATCTAGTCCAGCCTCGTTCTCTTCTTGACCCTGATCCTATCCCACCTGTTGCCATGCACACATACAAACAAGACAACAGGCGGATAACTCCCGTGAGAATTACATTCTCAGTATAAATCATGTATACATGCAATCATAAAACAATATAAAAGCATATAACAGATATGTCTAACATGTATTCAAAGCAGAATATAAATTCATATCAAGAATAAATCCTATTCTAAACATGTACAATCATCAGGAACATAATTCATCATGTATCATATTCAGGAACATAATCAATGTAACTCAATATAAACTGTCAATTAGACTCATGACTCCACATTTAAGACCAGACTCAATCCTAGTCTAGGGATCCCGGTTTCCAGATGTGGTATTCCTATGTCGACCAACAGTAATAGAAAAGACTCCAGTTCTATCCACGTCGATATAACCATAACACCCAGATATAAAGATGTCGGTATTCTATATCGACCAACAGTAATAGAAAAGACTCCAGTTCTATCCAAGTCGATATAACCAAACATCTAGTGTCCTGACCTAACCGTCATGGACTGTGGTCCTATCGCCAATACACTACCTTGTGACATCGTGCAATGTGCCCGTGGCGATCCCACCACTATCAGGCACTTCTGTCACAAGATTACTCGTCTAATACCTGCTGTCTATAAATCAAGAGAACAAGTACGTCAATCAAATCAATACACTAAGGTAAAGTATGTGATTTAGGGAAACTCGAGTCAAACCTCACTCGAGTTGTGCAATCCCAACTCAACATTAACTTATACATTTATCTTCTCGCTCTGACGAAGACGAAGTCCTGAATTCAACTCTGTCCATTCTCAATCTGATAATAACAATACCGAACAGACACAATATCAATATGTAACTCAATTCAGAACCTGTTCTGATCAATACTCAAATCAACATACTATCTGATCAATGTCAATCGACATACAGTACAACAATACAATCTCAGTCAATCGTAAATCTGATCAATATCAATCTACTGAGGTTTCGACGACATAACAATACAGTCTCGATAACCCCGTAAATCTCAACATCTCAGAAATAATACCAGAACTCATAATCAATACCGGTATAACTCATAATTTCAATGATAATACAAATCTGATATCGAATCTCAGTCAAATCGATTCCGAAAATCATAACAATTACAGAAATTGTCTGTTCTTTAATCTGACTTCAATTATACGATGTCTACTGTATCAGAAACACCATATATGATTCCTATTCAATTCTGACAATATCATAATTTCAAATCATATCTAAACGTAACAAAACTTACTTCCTGTAGAAGCCTGCGTCGATAGGAACACAGTACTGAAGTCGGATTCAAAATCAGACGGGCGGATTTCTCACAAATCGAATTAAACTCTTTCGAAGGACTTTAACCCTATCTTGGCCCTCCGTTTCTTTCTTTCTTCGGAAGGTTGAGGAGAGAAGCTTGTTATATATATCCCATGCATGTATAGAAACGTGGCATGATTCTTCAAGCAACACGTCTCGTGCTCGGGCGGTCATGAATTTCCGCCCGGGCGCTTGTTCGACGCTCGGGCGGTTAAAACTTACCGCTCGGGCGCGGCAGTCTCTGTTGAGATACTCAGCCGATCATCACCTGGCGCTCGGGAGGTAATATTCTACCGCTCGGGCGCCAAACATTTGTCCAATCTCATGGTTCATTGGCGCTCGGGCGGTTCTTTTCTACCGCTCGGGCGCGAGATGTTCGGTCCAACATCTTGAGATGTTCAGTCCAACCTCTTGGCTTATAATGTAACGATGCCCTGCTTCTTCATTTGAGTTCCTATAACCTCAATTCTGTCAATTAATCAACGTCTGATTACAGCAATTAAATCTCGGGCATTACAATGTCTACTATTAAAAATATGCTAAAAAAATTTATTTTTTATTTTATTTTATTTTTTTAGCTAAATCTCAAAACACCCATTTTTATTTCAAATATATAATTCTATAAGCATGCATGCAATATCTTTATTCAGTCACATGATTTAAAAATTAAAAGGTATTCAACTACTGGGTACAAGAATTTTAACTTAAAAGAACTCAATAAAATAACATGCAAGTCATGTCACACCATAAACATATAAATAAATAAATATAAGAAAAATATCCATGATCTCTCCTCTCTCAAAAACATCGTGTGCGGAAAATATAGCCCTCGGGTTAGTGTGCACATATCCAGCCCCGCCTACTCAGTCTTTGACGCTTCCAATCTCCTCATCAGTATGCTCACTTGCATCATTCACGCCTAGTTAATCTAGAGACTCTACACACCAAAATATAACAAATACATGTACATAACAGGCAGCAGTGAAAAGTACAGTACTTAAAATAAACTTCATGATCTTCAAAGCGTGAACATAAACGTAACAACAACATAAACATGTCAAAACATGCATTAACATTTCAGCATCTACGTATTCATTTTCTTTGTTTGAATATCGTTCATTAGCTATGACTTTCGTATCATCGTATTAGTCGATGGATCCATCTACGTAAAACCGCTGTACCCGGTGGCGGGGACATCGACGACAGTATTACCCATCCACTGAGCCTTGGCCTAACATGTCATCGTATTTGAAAGGGGATCGGTTACGGTGACCGGAAGCGCAACGGAAGTTAAAACAACAAAGCTCTTGATAAAATCGTTACCTATCAACCTCTTGAGGTTGATGATGGCTCCAACTTTGTTGTCAAACAACAAAGCTCTTGAATGGGATGGCAATCTACAAGCTCTCCTCCTTTCCTTCAAATATTAGGCCCACCACCAACTTTGTAGATCCACCTCACACTTGCACTAGAAAATGTAAGGCTTTTTCAAAGAGAAGTGACTTGTTTCTCCAACAATTGAAGAACACAAAAATGAGAGAAAAATTTGAGAGAATTGCCCTTCAAATTTCGGCCAACACATGACATGAACGAGGGAGGATGAGTTGTCTAGGTTGTGGGAAAATTTGATCCAAAAAGTTGCATGCCATGCCAATTTTTAATCAAAAGTATTCCCCAACCTTTCACCTCCCAAGCATGCAATTCTACTTGGGCTTGTAACAATTACAAGGCCCATGGACTATTTAAATTGTCTCAAACATGTTTGAGCCCAATTAGATTTTACTTGATTTTACTCATGCCCACTAGTTAAATAATTATTTCCAATTGGGCTCTACAAGGCCCAATGTTATTTAATTAATTCAACACTTGAATTAATTTAATTATTTGGACTCTACTAGGCCCACTAGTGTTTAATTAATTCAACACTTGAATTAATTTAATTTAGTCCATAATAATGTTTATGAAAATCACAATTTTTAAATACATTATTCACTTGGCCTACTTTTAATTTAAGAACACATTCATAAATTAAAAGTTACATTTCTCTCATAGAAGTCATACTTCTATTTTTCCTTACGCTTATAAACTCATTTATAAGCCGTTCAACACTTTGAACTATTTTACTTCTCAACGGGATCTAGAAAGCTAGCACTTGTGTGGCCCTCAATGGTTCATTCATACAACTAGCCGTGGGTTCACATCTCCATGTGATTCGGACTAAACATGTCCTTATATGAGCATACCCCAATTGCTTCATTCTTACTTATCAACTCCTTGATAACAAGAACGCCAGAACTCAAGTCTGATAGTACCCAACCAATCATGTTAAACGCCTAGCAGCATCGCTTACATGATTCCCTAGGTATCAAATGATAGTGCCTGCAAGAACCATTCAATTATGGTTAGCGTACAGTACGGTCCCTTCAACTCATATATCCCGACCGATTCGACAACCATTGGTATATCGAGAGTTGTCAATGAATCGATACTATGTGTCATGTCGTAGTTGCATCGATGGTGTAATCTATGAAACCCCTTTCATAATTACCACCATACTCTGATCAGAGATTTCAACCTACATACACATGATAACACATAGGATATCCATACCCGAAGGTAAGCGGTGAATCCCCGACTACAATGCGTCGACTCCTATATGTTTCGACAGAACACCCAACCTTGCCACCTGATGACCCCATGAGAGTCGGTAAACAAGTCAAAGTGTAATTCTAGCACATAGAGTCTCAATGTTGTCCCGGGTCATAAGGACTAATGGTGTACAACCATAAACTAGGACTTTTCCACTCGATAAGTGAGAACCACTTGAAAAGTCCTTTTATGGAGGGTTGTTCAGTGCACTCTACAAGGAGCACCTATCTGCATGCTCGGACATCACAATGTCCCCTACCAATGAAACATGGTACTCACATCGCAGATACTAGTCTCGAACTCGAGCGGCCTATATCCTTCTTAGTGGCGGCTGAATCGACTAGGAACTGTTTAGAATATCAGTATTCCAAATATGAGTTTCATGATACTCATCATATGAGCATCTCATATTCTTTCTACTATTTGTATATTTAAAGACTTTATCTATGCAACTAGCATAGGTATACAGATAAAGAAGTGCCAAAATGACAAATTCAAATATTATTAAAATAAAGACTGTTCATACATAGAGTTTAATCATGAACCCTCGGCCAACACTTGGCTCGACGGGCACCTACTCTAACAGTATTATCATATCATCGTATTTAGTTACAACCAACTAACTTCCTTCAAAACATGTCATCATATTCATTACTTATAAAAATCATGCAGATACGTAAATTTTCTTAAAATCAAGCATGCAGTGTATTTTCATATTTTCATAAAAAAAATTCATATGCGTGATATCATACACATTTAAAACATGTCAAATTGTGATCAGGACGCCGCCAGGACTGCTAACTCGACCCAGGTGCAAAATGACCATTTTGACCCTAATTGACCATTTTACCCCTGGACCTCTAAATTGAGACCCGAAGCCAACCAAACTCCCAAGAACACCTCAAAACATATTTATAAATGTTTCCTAGGCATAACATTGAGCTCGTCCCATAAATTAAACGATTCGTTTAAAAACTTGGACTGGGGTCCCGGTTTTAACCCGAATCAACCAAAAACTTAACCAAACTTCTCCCAACTTAAACCATGACTCGAACCTACATGACTTGCCCCTAAACCACTTGTTTCAGACCCCTTAGGACCTAAGAACAACACCTAAAAGTTGCTGGAAATTTTCTACGCACCTACCACGAAACCCTAGAATTACCCTAGCCTTGAATTCTCGACTCTAGACCAAACCGACTAGGACCAGCCCCGAGCCAACCCTTCCTAGCCCACGTCTGGACCCTCCGGGAACCAATTGGAACTAGCCATCATCCCCATGCATGCTGTGAAGCACAACTGTAACGTACCGTAATTTTTCTACTTAAAATTTGCGGAAAAATTAAAAATTTTCTTAAAAGGGTAATCAAACTTCTATTTCGATAACTTAAACTGTACGTCCCAAAAGTAGTTGCAACAAAAGATCAAAAATAAAGTTTAAGAAAAGTATTTGTTTGAAATCTCATAACCAGTAGCGTGAAATCAGAGTATTAGACATTTCATAAAAACTTAAAAACTTGGGCGGTCCTCGGGTCTAACCTCCTGTTCAGTCCAAGCCAGCTCCTTGGTCCCCACCCCTAGTCTCTACGAAATCATCCTCACATGCATCGATCAAGTCTAGTGAGTCTAAAGACTCAACACGTATAAATTGAAAGTAACGAGTAATACATAATAAAACCACATGCAACTTCAAAATAGAACGTATATACTGAAACTTGAACTTGCAAATAAACTTGAACATACGTACATAACATAGACGTTCCATAACGTGAAAATTTTTCTTAAACATGCTTGCATACTTGAACATACATAACTTCATCATTTTGCGTAGAGGCATGTTTCAAAGCAAGTGACACATACATAAATACGCCTGATCAGACTAAACCACAGTACTGGGCTGACAGGGACGAATCCACTGCCACATACATGAGATCCCCGGTCATGCTTTAACGGGTGGATTGGCCCCCGTTCATGCTTTAACGCTTTCCAATCCTGATCTAAACCCGTTCATGATTTAACGGGGTGGATTGGTCCCTGGTCTTGCTTTACCACTTTCCAATCCCATACATAAATTGGTCACAAGACATTTAGCATACCTCAAAAACTTGAAATATTTTCTTTGCACGTCGAACATACTTACTTGGCGTTGAGGGATTCGTTGGATCTCGTTTGGGACCGCTGATGCAACATACTACAAGAGTTCAAGCACTTAATTTCCATACTTAGACATAATGATCGTTCTCACCACCCAAAATGGCAATTTTCTTATGACGTTCTAAATCGCTCGGGACTTGACCTCCTTTAATCGTTCTACTAAGCCACACATCAACTCCTGAAACAAATCCTAACATAATGTATGAACATTTCCCAAAACATAAAAGACATGAGCCTAAAATAGTGTTTTGAAAAGTCATGGACGAGCGCCTAGGCGCTGGACAATGCTGCGCTGCGGCGCCGGCGCTAGGCACTAGCGCCGCGGCGCTAGCAAGGCCGAAGGCCAAGCGCCCTCGTGGCGCCTGGCTTGCGCAGAACGGGCGCTGCGGCGTTCCCTGACGAGCGCTGCGGCGCTAATCCTGCGCACAAGCAACCCAAAATAACATATTTTGATGCAATTTTAAAAGTGATGCTTAAACGACTCGAACCGATGCAACGAGACTCATCTTATGATGCTATGACATGGATTCAGTTCAAAAAAATGTTCCCAAAACAATGACGCACAACAATTACGCAACAAAGTCCGTAAACATGAATTTTTGACACCAAAATAGTTTCTACGACTTCAAATGTAACCAAGTGCCTACCGACTCGAGACGAAACACCAATCATCAACCCCACCTCATACTCACCATGCTTACACGCAGCAGCAGTATTTTATATCAAATCGAAGGTATCGAAAAGTTCTACGATTTTCATGTTGTAAGTTTTCCCAAAATCGCGACCGAAAAATCGCAGTTTTTAAAATAATAGTAAAAACGAGATTTTCAGATCCAGAAAAGTTCAAAATGCGATCTAAACAATTTCCGCTCAAACTTTACACTTCACACATGTATTTTAACTCATAATAAACATCACAACACATAATATGACAAGATCGATGCAGAAATAACAGAATATACGTGCCTTTTGATGATTAAAATACCGAAGAGACGATACCGACGCGGGGAAAGATGCGAGGTTGAACCAGGACGAATGTGGCGTGATTTTCCTTGAAGGAAAACTCACGAAAACTTGCTGGACAAATTTAGAGAAGGGGGCGGCTGTTTTTTCTCTCAAGAACTGTGGGGGCCCGGACGCTAATTAATTTCTTAATCATCTTTGGGAATAATTAGATCAATTAATAAACAGGGTCTAAAATTTATTTATTTTTTACTACAAGAGTACGCAACATATGAAATAACTCTTATTTCATTTACAAGATCAATATCCAGATCTCAGTACAAGTCCTGTACAAAAGTAAATCATAACAACTATTGTTCATTCACTACATGTCCGGTAATGAAACAGATCTACTTCTGGGTCCGAATCTCCACGCTAAACTAGTCCTCTCTCTTCCTCGTCTTGACCCTGATCCTGTCCCACCTGTTGTCATGCACACATACAAACAAGACAACAGCCGGATAACTCCGGTGAGAAATACATTCCCAGTATAAATCATGTATACATGCAATCATATAAACAGATATAAAAGCATGAATTAGATATCAATAACAAGTATCAAATCTGAAAGACATGAAACGATATAAAGCTGTAAATCAAACTCTGACTCACAATCTCTGACTCGACTCTTTCCTAATCTAGGGATCCCGATCTGAATAAGAACGTAACAATCTCTCACCTACTATCCCGATCACGGTGACGGTACGTTCTTATTCGGACTTTGGTCCCGTCTATATCGAATCTCGACGATAGAAGTCGCTCTTCTTCTAAGCAACATCGATATGACCAAACGTCCGGTGTCTTGGCATATCTTGCCGAAGACTTGGCATATCTTGCCAAACTATCAGGCACATCAGCCAAAGACTAGGCACATCAGCCCGTGACTTCTCACTTAACAAATGCTTAACTATAACTCAATAGAATAAGTGTATCAATCTCGAACACTGCAACATATCGAGGCAATGACAATTCAGTATGTGATTTTGAGAAACTCAAGTTAAATCAAACTCGAGTTGTGCAATCCCGAATTAACATTGATTTATACCTTTCTCTTCTCGGTCTGACGAAGTCGAAGTCTCGAATTCAACTCTGTCCATACTCAAACTGGTAATGACAATATCGAGGAGTACAATATTAGTATACCACTCAACTCACCACTGAATATAATCAAAACTCAATCAAATTCTGTTTCAACGGCATAACTGTAAAATCTCAAAATACCGGCAATACAATATCAGTATACACAAATCAACAACTCATCTGATCCAAATCTGAATAATATCAATATACTCAGCAATACAGTATCAATCAGATATCAATCCCAACATCTCATAATTGATAACAACACAATTCTGATATCACATCGGTCTAATCACAATCAAATCAACTCTGAAAATTCATAACAATTACATACGGTATCTGTTCTTCGATCCGGTTTCAATTATACGATGTTTACTATGTCAAGAACATCATATGTCAATCATATCTGATTCTAGCAGTATCATAATTTCAAATCATCACAAAACATAAGAAAACTTACGTCCAGTTGCAGGTCTTGTCGATAGAAACTCAGTACTGAAGTCGGATTGAAAATCAGACGGGCGAATCTTGCACAAACCACAAATCTACAAAGTGAAAAGGCGTAAGGATTTTCGGCCGATCTTCCGTGCTTTTTTCTCATGAATTGCTGCAGGAATTAAACATATATATATATCCCTTGCATGTCAATGAAACGTGTCGATTTTTCTTGCATCTCGGTCGGCGCTCGGGCGGTCGAGAAGTACCGCTCGGGCGCTGAACTTGCTGTCCGGATGCCTAACTTATTATCCATTGGCGCTCGGGCAGTAACTTTCTACCGCTCAGTCACCACATGTTCTGTCCAAATCCTACTCTTGTGGGACACTGGCGCTCGGGCGGTTCTTTTCTACCGCTAGGGCGCCAGAAGTTCTGTCCAAAATCTTGGCTTGTTATGCACTAATGCCCGGCTTCTCGTTTCACGTCTTATTTTAGCTCCTGAAATCTCAATTCTGTCAATTAATCAATGTCTAATTACGATGGTAAAATTTCGGGCATTAGAAGAACCCTAGATTTTTCTCTCTCAAAAATCTGAAAATGAAATGAAAAATGTGTGTGTGTCTTGTGTGCCGTGAAGTTGTGTGTGTGCGTGTGTTTACTAAAATTAAGAGTAAATAATTTAGCTCATTTATCTAATTAACAAGGTAAATAAAAGGCTAATTAATGCCACTTAAAATGATAATTAAAATGCTAATGAATGCTAACTCACTTTTAATTTTAATAAAATATTCTAATTTAAAATAAAATGCACAAGTGCCATAACTTTAAAAGTTTAAAATCATAAAATCACCTAATAATTAAATTAGGCTTTTAGAATGCTAAAATTAAATAATCTTTTAAAATGCCCCAATCCAACTTAAAAATAAGATACCGCATTTAAAATCGTCAAAATCGTCACCGGTCTCTTTTCCTCGATCCCACATCGAATATCCGCCTGTAACATGAAACTCGAGAAAATATTTTTAACGTGCATCACATAAACATAAATAATTTAAAATAATGCAACTTTTACAAATTAAGCATCACTAAACTCATTTTAAATTAAATAGATGAATGAACAATTAAATAAATACATGAGTTATACCTGTACTGAATTTGGGCTCTACAGTTCCTCCCCCACTTATGTAAATTTCGTCTTCGAAATTAAGTCTTACCAAACAACTCTGGATAGCGACTCCTCATGTCTGCTGCAGTCTCCCAAGTGGCCTCCTCCACTGATTGATTCAGCCACCGACCTTTGACCAGCTTGGTCACCTTGTTCCGAAGTCTACGCTCCTGTCTGTCTAGGATTTGGACGGGTCTTTCCTCATATGACAGATCCAGAGTAAGCTGCAACGGCTCATAACTCAAAACATGTGAAGGATTTGGTAGGTACTTCCTCAGCATTGAGACGTGGAACACATTGTGTACCCCGGCCAGATTCGGCGGAAGGGCAACACGATAAGCTAGTGTCCCAACTCTGTCAAGAATCTCAAAGGGTCCAATGAACCTCGGACTCAGCTTGCCTCTCTTCCCAAATCTATTAACACCTTTCATAGGTGCTATCTTCACAAAAACGTGATCACCTAAGGTAAACTCTAGTTCCCTTCTCCTCTTGTCAGCATAACTCTTTTGGCGACTCTGGGCGGTCTTCATCCTGTCTCGAATCTTGACCACCACATCTGCAGTCTGCTGAACAATCTCTGGGCCAAGTTCTGCTCTTTCACCGACTTCGTCCCAATGAATCGGTGATCTGCACTTCCGTCCATACAATGCCTCGTAGGGAGCCATACCTATAGATGATTGAAAACTGTTGTTGTAGGTAAACTCCACTAGATGTAGCTCCGATTCCCAAGTCCCCTGGAAATCGATCATACAGGCTCGCAATAAATCCTCCAAAGTTTGAATCACTCGCTCAGACTGGCAATCTGTCTGCGGGTGAAAAGTTATACTGAATAGAAACTTCGTCCCAATGGCTGTATGTAGGCTCTTCCAAAAGGACAATGTAAACCTCGGGTCCCTGTCGGACACAATGGAAACTGGGAACCCATGCAACCGAATGATCTCCCTGATATAAAACTCCGCATACTGCGTCATGGAGAAAGTCGTCTTCACTGGCAAGAAGTGTGCTGACTTGGTGAGTCGATCCACTATGACTCAAATGGCATTGGATCCTCTAACTGATCTCGGCAAGCCAACAACGAAGTCCATGGTAATATTCTTCCATTTCCACTCTGGGATGGGGAGTGGCTTAAGCATTCCTGCTGGCCTCTGATGTTCAGCTTTCACTTGCTGACAAGTGAGGCATTCAGACACAAATCGACGGATGTCTCGCTTCATCCCTGGCCACCAATACAAAATTTGCAGATCCTTGTACATTTTGGTACCTCCTGGGTAAATGGAATACGGGGATGCATGTGCCTCTGTCAAAATATCCTCTCTGATTGAATCAACATTAGGCACCCACATTCTACCTCTCTATCTCACGATACCATCAGACACTGTGTAGAGTACACTGCCCTTGGCCTCATCTTTCAGCCTCCATTTCTGCAACTGCTCATTTGAAGGTTGTCCTCTACGAATTCGGTCTAGCAAATCAGACTTGACTGTCAGATTAGATAGTCTGGGAGCTCTGTCCTTGGAATAAACCTCTAACCCAAACCTCTATATCTCAGACTGAAGAGGTCTCTGTACTGACAACTGTTTTATTACTGCAACCTTCCTGCTCAAGGCGTCTGCCAGAACATTAGCTTTTCCCGGATGGTAGCTAATTTCGCAGTCGTAGTCTTTTACTAACTCCAACCACCATCTCTGTCTCATATTTAGCTCTTTCTGCGTGAAGAAATACTTGAGACTCTTGTGATCAGTAAATATCTTGCATTTCTCGCCGTACAAGTAGTGTCTCCATATTTTCAACACAAAAACAACAGCTGCTAATTCCAGATCGTGAGTCGGATAGTTCTTCTCGTGCACCTTCAATTGCCTGGAAGCATAAGCTATGACCCGACCATGTTGCATCACAACATCACCTAAACCGAGCTTAGATGCATCAGTGTATAGCACAAAATCTCCTTACCCTGATGGCATGGCTAACACTGGCGCTGAAATAAGAGCTTGCTTCAAAGTATCGAATCTCTTCTGACATTCATCACTCCACGCAAACTTAGCATTCTTCTTGGTCAGTGAAGTTAGCGGCACTGCTATTGAAGAAAGTCCCTAAATAAGCTTACGGTAGTAACCGGCTAGACCCAGAAAACTGCGGATTTCTGATGCATTCTTCGGCTCAACCCATTCCTTAACAGCTGCCACTTTAGCTGGATCCACCTCAATACCGCTGCTAGATATTATGTGACCCGAAAACGCTACTTTCTCCAACCAAAATTCACACTTACTGAACTTCGCAAACAGCTTGCGACTCTACAAAACCTACAAAACTGTCCTCAAATGCTGGTTGTGCTCCTCATGGCTCTTCGAGTAAATAAGGATATCGTCAATAAATACTATGACGAACTGATCAAGGTAAGGTTGAAATACTCGGTTCATCAAGTCCTTAAAAATAGCTGGAGCATTCGTCAATCCAAATGGCATCACTAAGAACTCGTAATGCTCATACCTGGTCCTGAAGGCTGTCTTGTGCACATTTGCATCTTTCAACTTCAGCTGGTGATACTCTGATCGAAGATCTATCTTGGAGAACACTGTAGCTCCCTGCAACTGGTCAAACAAGTCTTCGATTCTAGGAAGTGGGTATTTATTCTTGATCGTCACCTTGTTCAACTCTCGGTAATCGATGCACAGTCTCATGCTCCCATCTTTCTTTATCACAAAGAATACTAGTGCGCCCCACGGTGAGAAACTAGGGCGGATAAATTCCTTGTCAAGAAGCTCTTGAATTTGTTGTTTGAGTTCCAACATCTCAGCTGGAGCTAATCGGTACGGCGCCTGTAGAGATTGGCACAGTGCCTGACATAAGATCGATTGCAAAATCCACCTCTCTCTCTGGTGGAAGACCTGTGACATCATCAGGAAAGACGTCTGGGAAGTCTCTGACTACTGGCACATCTGATAATGACGGAGTGGGTATGTCAGGTGCGGAAATAATACTGGCCAAGAAGGTTTGACACCCATTAGAAATAAGCTTCCGTGCCTGCATGCAAGAGATCATGCGAGGGAAACTTCCCCATCTGGCTGGTTCAAAAAGAAAATGCTCCATGCCCAACGCTCTAACCAATACCGACCTTTTCTGCAAAATCAATCAGGACTCGGTTCTTCGTCAGCTAGTCCATTCCCAAAATAATATCAAATTCTGGCATCGGCAACACAATCAAATCTCCATACACGAGGTGGCCTTGCAGTTCGAGATCAATGTCCCTGACCACGCTAGTAGCTGACAATTCTTCCCCTGATGGGATTGTCACGGAATAATTCACATCAAGGCCGATGGTCTTGATATCCAAGTGGTTAGCAAACGTCTTCGAGATGAATGAATGAGTGGCCCCGGAATCTATCAAGGCCTTAGTAGCTAATCTCTTAATGAAAATATTTCCTGAGAGACGTTAGCACAACACAAAATTTATATCTCAAAAATCTAATATTAACCTCGTGCAACAAGACACCAAAATCGCCAACTAGCATTCTAATAGTCCCAAATCAACACGAACATGCAAGGTTAAATTTAATATTGTACTAAATTAAATAATTTTACCATTCAACAATGTCGTTTCTGGGCTCGCCTCCTGTGCATGCATGGCGAACACTCTGCCTTGGGTCGGCTGCATCCATTGTGGGCACTCCTTCAACATGTGGTCACTTGCCCCGCATTTGAAACACTTTCTTGTCCCGTATAAACACTGTCCCAGGTGCTGGCGGTTGCACTTAGGACACACTGGGAAATAACTGGGCTTCTGAGGCGCCCTCTGTTGCTGAATTGGACCCTTGCCCTTTGGTGGTCCCTGATATGTCTTCTTTCCTGGATGTCGCTGGAACGGCTTCTTGAACAGAGTCCGCTGCTATTGCTGCTGTCGTGGAGCCTGATAGGGCCTCTTGCCCTGCCTGTCAGCCTCAATAACTCTCTGATCCTGTTCTGCTGCCAAAGCTCTAGACACGGCTATTGCATAAGTCGTAGGACCAGCAACTCGAATATCACGGCGCAAGATCGACCGCAACCCATCCATAAAATGCTTCAACTTACTCTGGGCATCATTAGCTATCAGGGGCACAAAGCGACACCCCCTCTCAAACTTCCTCACAAACTCCGCAACGCTGCTATCCCCTTGACGCAACGTCATGAATTCCCTGGTCAATCTGGATCGTACCTCTTCAGTGAAGTACTTGGAGTAGAATATCTCCTTAAATCCGTTCCAAGTCAACGTCTGCAAATTGACTGTTATTGACGCACTCTCCCACCATAGTCTGGCGTCCCCTAACAAAAGGAAAGTGGCACACCTGACCCTATCTGCGTCTGTCAGCTCCATGAAATCGAAGATTACTTCGATTGACTTAATCCATCCTTCAGCTATCATCGGGTCAGTGGTCCCCGAAAACTCCTTTGGGTTCATCCTCCTAAACATCTCATACACTGATTCTGGTCATGGCCTCGCCCCTGTATCCACTGCTTCCTGGTTCCCCGCAAACTGTTCGAAGAACTGAGTCATTCTTGCAAGCATCTGTGCCTGCATATCTGGTGGTGGAGGTGGGGGATTGTCCCTCCCCTCAACTCGAGGCTCTTGGTCCTCTTCCCTTGCTTTCCGATTAATCAAACGTCTAGGAGGCATACTGTTCCAGAATTTACCCAACACGTAAGCCCCCATGCATGAACATGATATCAATAATATAAGATGCACGTAAATTGAACTTAAAACATGGACATGCTGAAATCAGAACTTCATGCTTACTACATAACATAAATTTAAAACCTTAAAACTTAGAGAGTTGAGGTGTGACTTCGTGAGCTTCTTGCGATTGGCAGTAGGCATAACCCTTTACAAGAACACCGCTCTGATACCAACTGTAACGTACCATAATTTTTTTTCTTAAAATTTGCAGAAAAATTAAAAATTTTCTTAAAAGGGTAATCAAACTTCTATTTCGATAACGTAAACCGTACGTCCCAAAAGTAGTTGCAACAAAAGATCAAAAATAAAGTTTAACAAAAGTATTTGTTTGAAATCTCATAACTAGTAGCGTGAAATCCGAGTATTAGACATTTCATAAAAACTTAAAAACTTGGGCGGTCCTCGGGTCTAGCCTCCTGTTCAGTCTAAGCCAGCTCCTTGGTCCCCACCCCTAGTCTCTGTGAAATCATCCTCACCTGCATCGATCAAGTTTAGTGAGTCTAAAGACTCAACACGTATAAACTGGAAGTAACGAGTAATACGTAATAAAACCACATGCAACTTCAAAATAGAACGTACATACTGAAACTTGAACTTGCAAATAAACTAGAACATACGTACATAACATAGACGTGCCATAACGTGAAACTTTTCTTAAACATGCTTGCATACTTGAACATACTTGAACATACATAACTTCATCATTTTGCGTAGAGGCATGTTTAAAAGCAAGTGACACATACATAAATACGCCTGATCAGACTAAACCACAGTACTGGGCTGACAGGGACGAATCCACTGCCACATACATGAGATCCCCGTTCATGCTTCAACGGGTGGATTAGTCCTCGTTCATGCTTTAACGCTTTTCCAATCCTGATCTAAACCCGTTCATGATTTAACGGGGTTGATTGTTCCCTGGTCATGCTTTACCGGTTTCCAATCCCATACATAAATTGATTACAAGACATTTAGCATACCTCAAAAACTTGAAATATTTTCTTTGCATGTCGAACATACTTACTTGGCGTTGAGGGATTCGTTGGATCTCGTTTGGGACCGCTGCTGCAACATACTACAAGAGTTCAAGCACTTAATTTCCATACTTAGACATAATGATCGTGCTCATCACCCAAAATGGCAATTTTCTTATGACGTTCTAAATCGCTCGGGACTTGATCTCCTTTAATCGTTGTACTAAGCCACGACATCAACTCCCAAAACAAATCCTAACATGATGTGTGAACATTTCCCAAAACATAGAAGACATGAGCCTAAAATAGTGTTTTAAAAAGTCATGGACGCGCGCCTAGGCGCTGGACAGTGCTGGGCGCTAGGCACTAGAGCAGCGGCGCTAGCAAGGCCAAAGGCCAAGCGCTGCGGCGCCACGAGGGCAACGCCGTGGCGCCTGGCTTGCGTAGAACGGGTGCTGCGGCGCTCCCTGACGAGCGCTGTCGGCGCTAATCATGCGCACAAACAACCCAAAATAACACATTTTGATGCAATTTTAAAAGTGACGCTTAAACGACTCGAACCGATGCAACGAGACTTATCTTATGATGCTATGACATGGATTCAACTCAAACAAATGTCCCCAAAACAACGACGCACAACAATTACGCAACAAAGTCCGTAAACATGAATTTTTGACCCCAAAATATTTTCTACGACTTGAAATGTAACCAAGTGCCTACCGACTCGAGACGAAACACCAATCATCACCCCCACCTCATACTCACCATGCTTACACGCAGCAGCAGTCACCCAACGTTCCCAATGAAGCCTGCAACAATTAAACTTCAAGAATACATCAATAACAAAATTTTCCAGAAAGCGCAGTTTGAGCGACTCCCATGAAAAACACCATAACTCACTCAATTGTTACCCAAATATTTCGAATTTTATATCAAATCGAAGGTATCAAAAAGTTCTACGAATTTTATGTTGAAAGTTTTCCCAAAATCGCGACCGAAAATTCTCAGTTTTTAAAAGAACAGTACAAACGAGTTTTTCAGATCCAGAAACGTTCAAAATGCGATTTAAACAATTTCCGCTCAAACTTTACACTTCGCACATGTATTTTAACGCATAATAAACATCACAACACATAATATGCAAGATCGATGCAGAAATAAAAGAATATACGTGCCATTTGATGATTAAAATACCGAAGCGAAGATACCGACGCGGGGAAAGATGCGAGGTTGAACCGGGACGAACGTGGCGCAATTTTCCTTGAAGGAAAACTCACGAAAACTTGCTGGACAAATTTAGAGAAGGGGGCGGCTGCTTTTTCTCTCAAGAACCCTAGGTTTTTGTCTCTCAAAAATCTGAAAATGAAATGAAAAATGTGTGTGTGTTTTGTGTGCCGTGAAGTTGTGTGTGTTCGTGTGTTTACTAAAATTAAGGGTAAATAATTTAGCTCATTTACCTAATTAACAAGGTAAATAAAAGGCTAACTAAATGCCACTTAAAATGCTAATGAATGCTAACTCACTATTAATTTTAATAAAATCTTCTAATTTAAAATAAAATGCAAAAGTGCCATAACATTAAAAGTTTAAAATTATAAAATCATCTAATAATTAAATTAGGCTTTTAGAATGTTAAAATTAAATAATCTTTTTAAATGCCCCAATCCAACTTAAAAATAAGATACCGCATTTAAAATCGCCAAAATCGTCAACGGTCTCTTTTCCTCGATCCCACATCGAATATTCGTCTGTAACATTAAACTCGAGAAAATATTTTTAACATGCATCACATAAACATAAATAATTTAAAATAATGCAACTTTCACAAATTAAGCATCACTAAACTCATTTTAAATTAAATAGATGAGTTAACAATTAAATAAATGCATGGGTTATTCGTGTACTGAATTTGGGCTCTACAACAACCAAACATGAGCCAAAGGAAAAGCCCTAACCAAGGCTATGAAACGTCTGCTTATTCGTTTCTTTAAAACGTGCTAGAATTTTTTTTTTTTAAAACACTCAATTTTCGGCCATACACCTAAATCTCATGAAAATATTTTTATAAAATATTTTATCCTTTAAAATAAAACATCATCCAACTAGCATTTTAAAAATCAAGTGAAATAGTCATAAAGATGAAATCGTCACATGTTTTACCACACCTAAAAAGCAATAAATGTTGAAAAGTGTAGCTCATACTAAACCTCTCAAAATCTCTCAAAAAGCATAAAATAAAATGTCGTAGAAATCTTTAACTTAAAATCGTAAACTTAAATGCGGAAATAGAAGCGCTGGTCCTCAGGTTATGTGCACCGACAGTCCAGCAAGTCACTCGTCAAGACCTCCAATATCATAGTTATTTATATCACCTGCATCATACACACCTAGTGAGTCTAAAGACTCAACACGTCATATTCTTGATAACGAGTAATACGTAATACAGTTAACATATAACAGTGAAAAATACTTATATTTAAAATATCATTTTCATGAAGATGAATAAACATAAATATTTTCGTAAATATTTTCATTATGCATAAAACTTTAAATAATAACATTTTCGTAAACTTAATCATATCATCCTCAACATATTCATATTCATATTATCATCAACATATACGTATTCATTTTACTTTCGTTGAATTCAGATCGTTAATTGTGACTTTCGTGTTCATCTACGTCTACGTCTACGTGTTGGGCGATGGATCCATCTACATGTAACCATAGTACTGGGCGGCGGGGACACCAGCAACACTCTCACCAGTCAACTGGGCCTTGGCCTTACGTATTAACATATCATCGTATACATCTACATGTCCGTATCCAAGGAAACACGATCGTCGGGCTCCCATTAGGACCCTGACCCTCACGAAATTTCCAACATATAATCGTATTAGTCACAATTACTTCACTTCCTTCAATGTTTCATATTCTCATCACTTTATAAAATTTAAACATGCATATAACATTTTTCTTTTAAACCAAGCATGCAACATGTCTTTTAAATTTTCACGTTAAATCATAAAATCCATATAAATTTTAAAAAATAACATTTTAACATATAAAAATTCAATCAACATTCATAACCATTGAAAATAATCATATTAGCACATAAGACAGTATACAGGGCACTGCCATGACGTTTACTAATTTCTCGGTGTAAAATGACTGTTTTACCCCTAGACGTAAAATTTCACGTTTTTGACATTTTCTTAATTCCCTTGACTCCCACATGTCCCAAATAATTATTTAAGCTTACATGAATTTTTTCATATTTTTATTTAGCATAAATTGAGGACTTTTAAATTAATCTTTAAATGTGGCGTATTGATGCGTTTAAATCCCGAATTAAACCAAACCTTAGTATAAAATTCCCAAATTAAAAACTTAGACTTCTAATAATTATTTAAGCTTAAACCTAATTTTTTATAATTTTATAAGGCTTAAAACTAGGCGTTTCAATTAACACGTTAATTAGCGTTTCGTGCGGCAATTAAATTCCGGATAAATCCAAAACTCGTTATTTTGATCCCAAATTTTTAACATAGCCTTTTTATTATTTATTCTACCTTTCTATGTCATGAGCTACCCCCGTGGACCCATGGAATCAATTTGCCTTAATTAATCTCGTTTTTGACCCTTCGACGAACACACCGAGCCATCTCCTAATTTACCCGAGCCACCTTGAACCAAAACCTAGCCAACTCATATAGGGACCCTACTGTGCAAGCCCAGCCCAAAATCATGACCCTAACCCGTTCAAAAAGCCTACTGAACTTGACCCAATTCTGCACTATCATGGAACTCACGCCTATAGATTCCTAGTGCCACTAGGACACCTCCAGCCGCCTAACCACCGACCACCCATGACCATTACTGCCCCTAGACCAGCCCCCGACCCGAGCCACCCCCAGCCCGAGCCCCTGAACCACGCACCATCCTCCTGAAAAATCCAGCAGCCTGCGCGCGTCTCAAGCTATTATCACGTTTCCAGGTTTTGATCGTGCCTCCCTGAACCACACCACACCAGCCCATGTCCCAACCCTGGTGCATCATCCTTAGACCCTAAAGAACCCACCTGGACCCCTAGAACCTAGCCCTAAGCCCCTGACCCCAGCCACGCAGCCCCCACGCTTGCTGGTCTCTTCTCGGGTTGCTTGGGGAAGAGTCCTTGTGCTCTTGGACTCTTCCCTAGCCATCTATCTCGAGTCCTAGCGTGGCTAGGACTCCTCTCCTGACCCAGCCACGTCCTAGCCAAGCTTTGGTCGAGCCAAAGCCAAGCCATGCATCCCCTTTCTTTCAACCGATCACATATGCTACCAATATTATCAATTTGGTTTCCAGTTTTTTTATTACTTACGTTGCAGCTTTTGTGGTGTGTTTCAAGGACCCTAAACTTGTGTAAAACAGTGTGTGATCATACCTTAAATCATGGCAGCCCTTTTACCATACAAAAACATGATTTGGGAATCAAAACTTTGCTTGAAAATTTCATGAGACACACAAAAACGAAAATACACCAAGTGTCACTTGTTTTTCATATTTTTTGATGCATAAAAACATAATATGGTGTGATGATGAGAAAAAGGAGAATATGGTGTGCCTTTGCGTTATATAAGCTCGAATAAACGTTGACGACGAAGAACGGAGGGACACCTTGGCTTGAACTTGCTAGCACCTTTGAAAATCCTTCCCAAATTGTATATGTGCCGTGTGTGTGTATGAGAGAGGGGTGGGGAGAGTTTTCCTATTTTTGAAAGAGAGTGGCCGATTGTTTTTGGTTTCTAGAATAGGGTTTTTGATTAATTGATACTTTAAATACTAATTAATCAACCTCAAGGCTTTTAGGCCTATTAAGCCTCCAAATTAAGCCCATTAGTCTAATTAGGATTTAAATAAAATATTAGCAAGTTTTTTCTTTAATTAAATATGTGAATTTATTAGCCGGGGTGCCAAAAAGCTCGTATTTTAGTTGAAAAACCAACACCGATAAAATTTACGTCCCGGCGTATAAAATCACCTCAAAACCCTTTATTTTCAAAATTACTAAAAAGCATCAACCATATTTTAAATAATTAAAAATAATTATTTAATAAAAACATTTTACATTTTTTTTTCAGCCCTCGGTCCCCATTCCTCGATCGTCACTGGAATATTCCTTAAAATACATTTTTAATGCATCATGACAATTAAATCATATTTAACAAATAATCATGCATGTCACATAATCAATTAAGCAATTAATATCAATTAATTAACCATTTTTTAAAATTCCTAGATTTGCATGCCGTTGGGTTACGTCGTCTTAATTTTGGACCTTACAATTCTCCCCCCCCCCCCCCCCCCCGCCCACCCCTAAATGAAAGTTCGTCCTCGAAATTCGATTACCTTAATATCTTAAAAATTCATGCTTCTGATGTGCTACTCTGATGAAACTTAAGTTCTATAATGTCCTTATGTCTCTTTGATCCCAATTCGATTCTAATAGCTACCTTAACCGTTCGTGCAATCATAAGCAATATGAAAATGTTAAATGACTAGGTTACCCATAATGAGTGTAGTGTCTGCCTCCTCCTTGGCTTCTTCAGTATTCATAACATATGCTCTTCCCCCAGTAGGTGCCTTCTTCCTCGGGCAATCAGCAGCCTTATGCCCTTCCTCCTTGCATACGAAGCATCTAAAAGATCCCCACATGCAATGGACAAAATGAAAGCGATTGCAATCTTTACATGGTTGTCTATCAATAGGCTTTGGTGCTCCAGGTTGTTGTGGCTTAGGCGGTGCTTGCTCCTTGACTTGCCCTTGAGGCCCTTGAGGTCTAGGAGGACCCGTATATGGCTTCTTGTTTGACTGATTATTATTCTGATGTTGTTGCCTCTTACGCTGTAACTCAAAGTCAATGTCCTTCAAGGATTGCTCAGCCTGATATGCATAGGTAACTGCTGTAGCATAATCCACCGGACGCATCATCATAACCTTATCCCGAATGGTAGGTCGTAGGCCATCCTTGAAGTGTTTAAGTTTTTCTTCCGCATCCCTGGCAATAAGGGGTACAAAGTGACAACCCCTATCGAACTTCTTCACAAACTAAGCAACCGTCGAGTCTCCCTGACGGAGGCTCATAAACTCCCTCTTCAGTCGACCTCTAACATCAGCAGTAAAGTATTTCTCGTAGAACATCTCTTTGAATCGAGCCCATGTAAGTATAGCAAGATTAATACCATGCTCGGCTCCTTCCCACCACAAAGAAGCATCATCCCTAAACAGATAAGTGGTACACCTCACACGGTCGGCATCTCCCATGTTCAGATAACGAAAAAAGTGTACCTCAAGTGAACGAATCCAACTCTCAGCAGCAAAAGGATCGGTGGTGCCAGAAAATTCCTTTGGTCCTAGCCTCCGGAACTGATCATATATATCATGATGTGGCCTAGGTGCCTGCTGCATCTGCTGTAACTGCTGCTGCAACTGCTGTTGCTGTAACTGCTGCTGCTGTAACTGTTGCTCGAAGAGACGAGCCATCCCCTCTAACGCCCGAGTAGCAGGATCCCCTGGAGGAGGGGGTGGTGGTGCATTCCCTTGATGATTCACACTATTCTCTGCTTGGTTCTCATTAACACGGGCACGTCTAGGAGACATTTTATCTGAACGTTTTCCAAATTCTAACGTAACCAACATGCATTTAAATCTAAGTTCTCTAATCATGTGACATGTCTTAATTCATTTAATAATTTAAGCATGCAAAGCATAAATACTTAAAAAGCTCATAAACATGTCCAATAAGCATAATTTTCATAAAGTCATGCAGGTGACATCATACTGAATCATATAAAGCATGTAAAACTTACAACTTTGAGGCTTGACGACTGATCTTCCAGGCGCTGATGGTGGCACAACCCTTTACAGAACCATTGCTCTGATACCAACTGAAACGTCTGCTTATTCGTTTATTTAAAACGTGCTAGAATTTTTTTTTTTTAAACACTCAATTTTCGGCCATACACCTAAACCTCATGAAAATATTTTTATAAAATATTTTACCCTTTAAAATAAAACACCATCCAACTAGCATTTTAAAAATCAAGTGAAATAGTCATAAAGATGAAATCGTCACATGTTTTACCACACCTAAAAAGCAATAAATGTTGAAAAGTGTAGCCCATACTAAACCTCTCAAAATCTCTCAAAAAACATAAAATAAAATGTCGTAGAAATCTTTAACTTAAAATCGTAAATTTAAATGCGGAAATTTCTCGCTGGTCCTCGGGTTATGTGCACCGACAGTCCAGCAAGTCACTCGTCAAGACCTCCAATATCATAGTTATTTATATCACATGCATCATACACACCTAGTGAGTCTAAAGACTCAACACGTCATATTCTTGATAACGAGTAATACGTAATACAGTTAACATATAACAGTGAAAAATACTTATATTTAAAATATCATTTTCATGAAGATGCATAAACATAAATATTTTCGTAAATATTTTCATGATGCATAAAACTTTAAACAATAACATTTTCGTAAACTTAATCATATCATCCTCAACATATTCATATTCATATTATCATCAACATATACGTATTCCTTTTTACTTTCGTTGAATTCAGATCGTTAATTGTGACTTTCGTGTTCATCTACGTCTACGTCTACGTGTTGGGCGATGGATCCATCTACATGTAACCACAGTACTGGGCGGCGGGGACACCAGCAACACTCTCACCGGTCAACTGGGCCTTGGCCTTACGTATTAACATATCATCGTATACATCTACATGTCCGTATCCAAGGAAACACGATCGTCGGGCTCCCACTAGGACCCTGACCCTCACGAAATTTCCAACATATCATCGTATTAGTCACAATTATTTAACTTCCTTCAACGTTTCATATTCTCTTCACTTTATAAAATTTAAACATGCATATAACATTTTTCTTTTAAACCAAGCATGCAACATGTCTTTTAAATTTTCACGTTAAATCATAAAATCCATATAAATTTTAAAAAATAACATTTTAACATATAAAAATTCAATCAACATTCATAACCATTGAAAATAATCATATTAGCACATAAGACAGTATACAGGGCACTGCCATGACGTTTACTAATTTCTCGGTGTAAAATGACTGTTTTACCCCTAGACGTAAAATTTCATGTTTTTGACATTTTCTTAATTCCCTTGACTCCCACATGTCCCAAATAATTATTTAAGCTTACATGAATTTTTTCATATTTTTATTTAGCATAAATTGAGGACTTTTAAATTAATCTTTAAATGTGGCGTATTGATGCGTTTAAATCCCGAATTAAACCAAACCTTAGTATAAAATTCCCAAATTAAAAACTTAGACTTCTAATAATTATTTAAGCTTAAACCTAATTTTTCATAATTTTATAAGGCATAAAACTAGGCGTTTCAATTAACTCGTTAATTAGAGTTTCGTGCGGCGATTAAATTCCGAATAAATCCAAAACTCGTTATTTTGATCCCAAATTTTTAACATAGCCTTTTTATTATTTATTCTACCTTTCTATGTCATGAGCTACCCCCGTGGACCCATGGAATCAATTTTGCCTTAATTAATCTCGTTTTTGACCCTTCGACGAACACACCGAGCCATCTCCTAATTTACCTGAGCCACCTTGAACCAAAACCTAGCCAACTCATCTATGGACCATACTGTGCAAGCCCAGCCCAAAATCATGACCCTAACCCGTTCAAAAAGCCTACTGAACTTGACCCAATTCTGCACTATCATGGAACTCACGCCTATAGATTCCTAGTGCCACTAGGACACCTCCAGCCGCCTAACCACCGACCACCCATGACCATTACTGCCCCTAGACCAGCCCCCGACCCGAGCCACCCCCAGCCCGAGCCCCTGAACCACGCACCATCCTCCTGAAAAATCCAGCAGCCTGCGCGCGTCTCAAGCTATTATCACGTTTCCAGGTTTTGATCGTGCCTCCCTGAACCACACCACACCAGCCCATGTCCCAACCCTGGTGCATCATCCTTAGACCCTAAAGAACCCACCTGGACCCCTAGAACCTAGCCCTAAGCCCCTGACCCCAGCCACGCAGCCCCCACGCTTGCTGGTCTCTTCTCGGGTTGCTTGGGGAAGAGTCCTTGTGCTCTTGGACTCTTCCCTAGCCATCTATCTCGAGTCCTAGCGTGGCTAGGACTCCTCTCCTGACCCAACCACGTCCTAGCCAAGCTTTGGTCGAGCCAAAGCCAAGCCATGCATCCCCTTTCTTTCAACCGATCACATATGCTACCAATATTATCAATTTGGTTTCCAGTTTTTTTATTACTTACGTTGCAGCTTTTGTGGTGTGTTTCAAGGACCCTAAACTTGTGTAAAACAGTGTGTGATCATACCTTAAATCATGGCAGCCCTTTTACCATACAAAAACATGATTTGGGAATCAAAACTTTGCTTGAAAATTTCATGAGACACACAAAAACGAAAATACACCAAGTGTCACTTGTTTTCCATATTTTTTGATGCATAAAAACATAATATGGTGTGATGATGAGAAAAAGGAGAATATGGTGTGCCTTTGCGTTATATAAGCTCGAATAAACGTTGACGACGAAGAACGGAGGGACACCTTGGCTTGAACTTGCTAGCACCTTTGAAAATCCTTCCCAAATTGTATATGTGCCGTGTGTGTGTATGAGAGAGGGGTGGGGAGAGTTTTCCTATTTTTGAAAGAGAGTGGCCGATTGTTTTTGGTTTCTAGAATAGGGTTTTTGATTAATTGATACTTTAAATACTAATTAATCAACCTCAAGGCTTTTAGGCCTATTAAGCCTCCAAATTAAGCCCATTAGTCTAATTAGGATTTAAATAAAATATTAGCAAGTTTTTTCTTTAATTAAATATGTGATTTATTAGCCGGGGTGCCAAAAAGCTCGTATTTTAGTTGAAAAACCAACACCGATAAAATTTACGTCCCGGCGTATAAAATCACTTCAAAAACCTTTATTTTAAAAATTACTAAAAAGCATCAACCATATTTTAAATAATTAAAAATAATTATTTAATAAAAACATTTTACATTTTTTTTTCAGCCATCGGTCCCCGTTTCTCGATCGTCACTGGAATATTCCTTAAAATACATTTTTAATGCATCATGACAATTAAATCATATTTAACGAATAATCATGCATGTCACATAATCAATTAAGCAATTAATATCAATTAATTAACCATTTTTTAAAATTCCTAGATTTGCATGCCAGTTTGGTTACGTCGTCTTAATTTTGGACCTTACAGGCTACCTCCAACACCACTCTCTTGACCGGCCCCAAGACCAAGACCAGCAGGGGTTGGAGCTATTCTAGGCCACGGACCAGACCCTGGTGAGTCTGATCCAAGGCTCGTAACAGCCCCTGCACCACCGGCTCGCTCCATCTCTAGATCTAGCCATACGCGAACCAACCACCAAGTAACCTAGAGTTCGGCCTTCACCAACCCTCGACTACCTAGCGACTCCAGCCCCTTGACACCAAGACTCCGAACGTTTTCAGCCTTTAAACATGCAGCCGTGGCAGCCCCTTACATAAAAGCCATGAAAAATCGTGAGTTGCAAGCAAGAACATGCATATTTCATGGTAACCGATGCATAAACAATACAACAAAAGAATTTAAACATTTTTCATGCAAACACACACGTATCAGTATATATTAGCTTGAATGATGAGAAAAAAGAGGATTTATAGCGTGCCTTTGTGTTTACACTATCGAAACCTTGAATATCTACACATAGGACGAGCACTGGAGAGACGGGGTAGAAACCTTCTTGAAAAACCTTGAGATATTCGAAGGTTTGCTGCTAGAGTTTTTCGAATGGGAGGCTGCTGAATGGGGAGGGGCGGTCATGTGGTTGGGAAGAATTAGGTTTAGCGTTTAGTTGTAGGTTTTAAATAAAAAGTTTAGTGTATAATGAGCCCTAATTAAAATAATTAAGTTTAAAAAGATTTTTGGCCCATTATGAAATAAAATAAACCCGTCAAGCCCAATAACACTCCCGAAAAATATTTCGTTTTGGTACGTTTTTCGAAATATTGAACTCGCAAAAAGTCTTTCGACTCGCTAAAATTTGTGAACCGGTTAAAAATATGACCCGGCTAGTAAAAATACCCAACCAATGTCCATTTTCAAAAATCACACTTAATAAAAAACTTTTTCCTGATTATCCCGGTCTCTGTTCCTCGTTCGAGCGCGAAATACAACTTAAAACTCTAATGTATAAAATGTTTATTAAACATGCACTAACCCACATATTATGCAATAAACATTCATTAAACTCATAAATATAATTAAACACATAATTTAAATAAAAATCATAGATTACATGCAAGACAGATTATGTAGTTCGAATTTCTCAGACCTTACATTCCGTAAGTTTAGCCTAGCAACCTACCGATCACCATACTTCTCAGCTCACGCTTTAGTTACCGACCCTCTGAACTTGGGCCTCGGTCTAGAATTCTATATCTTAATACTTTAGCAGGTAACCACCTCAGTATGTCATCATCACGGCCATCTCCTGGGGCATCAGACATGTTAATGATTACTGAGCATGGTAACCCATGTTGCGAACCCAACTTCCACTACCATAGTTTTAGCCTGAAACTTGAGCTTGGCCGATGCAACCTCAAGCCCATGTCTTTTCCCTGACCCATAGACTATCCGACCATCCCTTCCTCGGACAACTATTACCTCCGTTACTTCCTTAGTGGGTTCAAAGAATTTGGTCTAGGTCATAGTGGAGCCCGACAACTATCCGGGGAATCAGTAGTCAGAGCTACATGAGTGTATTGGTACTCAAGATTAATAGTGCACAACTATAACTATAAATTCTCTAGTTCACTAGTGCTTATCACTTGGATAATTTAGGGTGAAATATTTTTAGTGAACTGATCATCTTATTAGTACATATTCACGTGTGTAGATATCCCCACATATATGCTGATAAAACGCGGTAATAACACATCATGAATACTAATGTCAAGTGAGAAAATTAAATGTCTCTTTTTTCAGGCAGGCCACGAATCAATTCAAAGACTGAAACACATTAAGAAATGTATATCATGATTGGTAATAATTAGTCGTTATTTGAGTTTATCCGGTTGAGTCGACCCAATGCATTGTAAAATAAATAAATAAATAGATTCGGTTATGATTTTATCAACACGTTTGAAGGCATATCAAAATGGGTCAGCTTATTTAGATTATGGGTTGAGACAAGTGGGGTGGGTTACCCTGCGAGCCAATCCCCATATTTATTTTTAAAAAAATTAAATTTTTATTAATTATTAAAAATCTACTTCACTCCTCCCTAATTTTTATTAATTATAAAAATTTAATTTAATAAAAATTATAAAAACTCCCTGATTTTTATTAATTATAAAAATTATTAAAAAAAAATTTCTTTACAAAAAATCGATTTTAAGTTTTTTTTAGTACTTGATATTTTGAGTTATCGAGATTTAATTTTTAAATATTTTAATTTATATGTATTTTACATGGAGAAATGAAGATTGTATAGATATTAAGACAGCTTAATTAGGCGAGAATTTATGATAATTGTTATTGCTCACTTGTTAGAGCTTTTTTTTTTAGTGTTTTCTTTTAATTTTTGGTGGCTAGGCCCACCTAGCCGGGAACTCCAGGATGGAGGGTTGGATTTAGGTTTTCTCCGCGTTTGGTGGCAGGGCTAAAATGGGCCGTTTTGACAGCTCCACGAACATTCGTGCAGCCGCATTTCCTATCAACTACAACAATCTCATAATATATATCTGATGTGATCTTGTTGAAATGGATGAGCCGGGTAAGGAGCTCCAACGGATCAAACCAACAATTTATAGTGTTTGGGAATTTTGAGTGAAGATAATGGCTGAGATTAACACCTGCAAACAAGAAAGTAACTCGTGAATGAGCGCCGGAGGGGTGTCCGACGTGGCCACTCCGATGCTTAAGTCAGCAGGTTGAAGATGAACACAAGCAATACTTGAGAAAAAAAAATATGCATAATGCTTAGAGTTCAAAGATTTCAGAATACTTTAAATGAGATTCATACTTGCTATTTATAGTAGAGGAATAGGTAGTTACCTCGATTTCCGTGCCATCTACTAAGTCGGTTTACCAAACTAGCTTCTGATGACTTCTCGGACACTCCAAACCCAAGTTGTTCTGACAGATTGGATTGCCCGTATCAATCACACTTGAGTATGGTTCATTTCTCGAGGTAATGCAGTTCTCGAGGTGGCCCAAGTGGTGATGTACCGGGAACTCTTCCGAGAAGGCGAGAAGCGCCCGGATGGCTCCGTGAGGGCCCGAGCTGTTTGGCAAAGAGCTCGGGTAAAGCCAAAATGCCCGGGAAGAGAAGACTTGCCCGGGTCTTTAGGAAACCTATCATACACATGGGTCATAATCTTGGCTATCCAAGTAACAAACCGGGTTAATGTTGACCCGGATTCTAATGGGGGTATCACCACCCATCCCTAAAATAGTCGGGCTAGAGCTTGACTCGCTATCCCGATCAGTCATATTTGTCGTTTAGTCCTCTCAGGAAGTCGAAGAAGTGTCATTATGACGCATGCATGAGTATTGGCACCGTCGAAAATTGTTCGTATTCCGAGGTAATAATGAGTCTGCCTCCTCGATATCTGTACATGTCTTTTCATCTGCCCAATACAACTTCCAAAGTTCATCCTAATCGTTCATGTGCTCATAGATTAAAGGCTACGATTGGCTCTCTCTTCCTATATATAATAGGTCACATATTTCCCCATCATACCAACAAATTATAATCTGAGAAGGATAATGGCAGGTTCAAGTAATTCGAAGGCTCCCGATATGGCAGCAGAGTTTATGAACGCAGCTTTTGAGAAGCGAAAAGTTGAACTGGAAGATGAAGTCTTCCAAAAGATCCTCAATTTCTGGGAGGAGTTGCAAGGATTGCAGTTCCTATACGAATGTGGAGAAGCTACCACTCCTCGGCTGGTGGCAAAGCTTGAGAAATATCGGGAACGCTTGCACATTTCCGATACCGTAAATCTTTTTGAGGACGACTATGTCCTCCAGCTAATGCTTTACAAGGAGAAGAAGATACTGTAGAACATTGCCGATTCTGATAGCTTTATGAAGGCGTTCACTGGCAGCTCTGTAAAGAGCTTGATGGTCAAGTGGATGGCTTCTGTAGAGGAAAAGTACTTAAATGTAATTCGTAAAAATTTCCTCAAATGAATAAAAATTTGCTTTGGTTTATGTCTTTTTATTTCTTGATAAATGACCCAATGAAATCATTTGAGGATAAATAACCGATGACGAACCAACCGAAATGCCATGATTTAATGGTCCCCGAGCTCAAAGATAAAATACTGTGAACTCCCATCTCCCGGGTTATTAAATCATGTACAGGGGCCTCAAACCTCCCGGGCTACAAAATAAGATGCCGGGGTCTCAAACTTCCCGAGATATGATATGGTATCATAATGATGCACGAATCAGCATTAACTTCCCGCCGAAAAACGTTTCATATTCCGAGGTAATAATGAGATCTCGTGTCATCGATACTTGTGTGCGCCCCTTCGACTACCCGGTACAATTTACGAGACGCGTCCTGATCGTCCACGTGTGTTTAAATCAACGGTTGTGATTAACTCTCCTCCTGAATAAATGGGAAAACGTTTTGATTGGTTCGAAACCTTCCGACTTCTTCCATATTGAATGCCACTTGCCTATAAATAAGATGGTAGAGATGAAAGGTGATCATTAATTCAATATGTCGAGTTCAAGTTATTCCACTGTTTGCAGCAGCACACACGACCTAGTGACCAGCGAAATGCGTCCTCATCTGGAGGAACTAAAGAAGACGATTGAAGAGTTCATATGGGTGAAGGTCATGTCCACCTGGTATAAGATTCAAGACCTGAATTATACATACCGGAATGGCTTGGCTACTACTCGCGCTCAAAGAGCAAGAGCGAGGAAGTATAAGCGAAATTTTGTAGTAGATCGAGTTACAGATCTGGCTACCGATCCAGTTCTGTTACACGCGATGCTATGGCAAGAATATCATCAGCTGAAAAAGATCTTAACTGCTGAGTCCTTCATCAATCTTCGGATTCATGAATTGACTGATTGGATAACCGTGTGGCAAGCTTCTGTAGCTTCGATAATGAATAATATAACAGCTCGTCGATTTTTCCTTTAATGAAATTTTTATTGACGTACTTTGCTTCCTTATTCTTCTGTGAATGAATCAATGTAAATTGCATAATATATAATCATCGCTAAATGAAATTGCAATGCCCGGACCTAATTTATTCTGAACTTGAAATGAAGCGCCGGGGCCTCGTGTCTCTCGGGCTTTGAATAAAATGCCGGGGCCTCGAATCTCCCGGGCTTACGATAAGATGCCGGGGCCTCAAACCTCCCGGATTATAAAATAAGATGCCGGGATCTTGGGTAACCCAAAGGGTGTCATGATAACGCGTGCCTTTTTACTCAACGGTCAGGAACATTTCGCATTTCGAGGAGCCGATAGGTCTGACATTTCAATAATTGCGCGTCCTTTCATATACCCGCACAATTTCCCAGATTTAGATCAACCGTCCGATTTGATTCAAATCAATGGCGCAGATTGATTCCCTCCCTTTATAAGTATTGGCGGCCCTATTTCTCAAAAACCACTTTCAAAATCAAATCTTCGGCGAAGCTATTGCAAAATTTTTCCTCGAAGCTCTTTTGCGCTAACCACCTACTTCCGGCGATCTTTTATCACTTTCCTCCTCAAAACTTGTAAGTTTCTCTTTCCGAGCTATGTCCAATTCTACTTCTTCTACCTCTGGAGCTAATGTGCGAGGATCTCCTAGCGATGAGTCCGCCGCACTGCGCTCTGACTCCCCTCCGTCTCCGCCCCGCCATTCTATTACCCAGACCTTAAAATCCTTCCCAACCAAACCCTCTTCTTCAAAACCCTCATCCTCGGGCACTTCCCGAGCTCCTGGAAAGGACAAGGGTAAGGGAAAAGCTCGGGTCTCTGACCATCCTTCTAATGAGGTCCCGGGGGTTCCTTGGTTCGCCTCAATGAGCAGTGCTTTGCGCTCGGGGGCGGATGAGGAACTCCGGTCTTTGGGGTCTATTCCTTCCTCTTTTTCTATTTTAGTGCCCGATCCTTCTAATAGGGCTAATAACCCCCATGCAGGGTATACCACCTTCTTTCGGGACCAAATTCAGAATTGTCTCCAATTTTCCGTCCACCCTTTTTATATTGAGGTCGCCAAGTTTTTCGGCGTACCAGTTAATCAATTACATCCTAATTCCTTCAGGATTATGGCCTCGGCCTATGTCCTTTTTAAGATGCATAATTACCTCATCACTCCCCTTATTCTCTCCACTATTTCTTTTCTTGACGGCTTGAAGACAATGCTTTTTCCCTGACTGCCCGGCTAAATGCTCGATTCCTTGATGACATCCCTTCCTCTCAAAAGGGATGGAAAGGAAAATTTTTCTATATTCAACTCCCGGGTCCTCTTCCCTGCCTGACCGGGTTTCTTCGATCCCTTCCCCGTTCCTATAAACTCGAGGAGCCCTTCCTTGTTAGTAAAAACTTGGTGGAGAGGCAGAAGTACTCCTCTTCCGTTTTTATCTCAGATGAGAACCTAATTACCTACGGGTTGAGTGCCCGTGCTGAGGACCCTTTGGACAGGGTGATTGACGAGGTTGCAGTCTCGGGCGCTCAACCCGGTAATTTGCGATATCCTGGTCCTGTTTTGAGAGTTTTATATTACTACTTGTGCTGAGATTTCTTCTTACTTTTGTGCAGATAACCCAAAAATGCAGGAGGCCTTCGCCAAAAAATGGGATGCTGAAAAGGCAGCCAAAGAAAGCTGCCCTTGAGCAGAAACTAGCCGAGGATGCGATAGCCCGGCGCACTGAGTTAGATCGGGTTGAGGCCCAACAAGAAGAGGTGGCCCAGGAAGCATCCCAAGAGGACCTTGAGGACCACGTCTCTCTGACCTAGAGGAAGCGAAACGCTATCACCAGCCCGGAGCAAACTTTGGCCGAGGACAGTTTGGAGGTAGGTCAAAACTCCTCTCTTGTGACCCGGTCAAACACCCCTCCTCCCCTCCCACGATCTGAGCAACAGCCTCCTCTCCTTGGGTTCGAGCAACAAACCCTTCAACAACCTCCTCTCTTCGAGCAGCCTCCCCGAATGAATATTCTTGAAGAGGGGTCTTAACCACGGGGGATGAAGATTCTCAAACAGCTTCTCACTCCTGACGAGGAGGCTCCTTAGAAGAATGCTAGTGCTTCTGCCAAAATTTTTGAGGGCTCGAACAAGCTCTTGTCGGTAAGTTTTTGTTAGTCCCTATAACCTTTTCTTACTCCGATCACCGTCGATTCTTATCGACCTTGTTTTTTGACAGGCCGCTCACTTGCTGATTTCCGCTTTTGAGGCGGTTGGAAGGACTGCTACTATCTCTAGTAAGCGAGCCCGGTCTTTCCAAGATGCTCAGGAGAGGCTGCAAGAGGAGCTAGCCCGGGCTCGAGCCACCCATGAGGAAGAAGTGGCTAAGATGCGCTCAGCTCTGGACAAGGCTCAAGAGGAGATTGCTGAAGGCCTTATCCGAGAGGAACGTCTGCAGGGTTCTCTATCTGTTTCAGAATCGAGTCTTCGTGTCGTTTCCGAACAGGTAGAGTTGCAGATGCATAGGGCTGAGAGAGCTGAAAATGCCCTGGCCCGGGCTGAATACAATAAGGACAAGTGGCAGGCTTCCTTCCTCCACTCTCCTGAGTTTAAGAAGGCCGTGGTGGACAAGGCCTACCCTCTTTTTCAAACCTGGTTTTAAGAAATGCCGGGAACAATTTGAGGAAGCCGGACTCCTACCCCAAGTTAAGGAAAATTTTTCGGATTTTGGTCTGGCCATTGCATCCCTTCCCAAGGATGGTGAGGAGGAGAAAGAGACGACACAAGAAGAGAAACCCGGGCCTGAACATGTAGATATAGACTAGGACTTATACTTTTATTTTTCTCTTTTTACTTCAAGCTTTTATTAATGCAATCTTCCTTTTCTTCTAACACCCCTGTATTTCTCTAACAAGTGCTCAGTGTCCTGTCTTTACAATAAACGAGATATCTGATAGGTCACCAGAAATTTATAAGTGTTAAGGACTTGATTGGTAATTTCTCGTGAGTATCCGGGCTTCAAGTCCATATAAGATAACAGGATGCTTATATCTTCACAGACAAACGAGATGTCATGATTTCAAAGAGAATAATCCCGGGTTTCAGAATGATCGAGATGTGGTTCCGGGAGCCAGGGTGTAGTGCCCTGGGCTTTTTAAGAACCAAGGTGCGGAGCCTTGGGCCGGGGAGCATGTCCCGGGACTTGTGAATGGTCGAGGTGTGGTTCCCCGAGTTTGATCATTGTTGTCCGAGTAAGATTCTACCCGGGAAGAGGTTTGCCCGATCTCAACTGGGAGGACTGCTTCAGAACCATATACCAAGTTAAAAGGATTTTCTTGAGTAGGTGCCCGAGGGGTAGTTCTGTAAGCCCAGAGAACACTGGGTAATTCTTCAACCCAATCTTTTCTTTTGCCTTGCAGCCTTGTCTTTAGTGCTTATACAATAATTCTATTGACAACTTCTATCTGGCCATTAGATTGAGGATATGCAACAGCGGTAAAAGATTGGGTGATCTTCATTTCTCTGCACCATGACGTAATTGCTTTGCCCTGGAACTGTCTCCCATCGTCCGAGATCAGTCTTCTGGGCACTCCAAATCGGCACACAATGTTCTTCCACAAGAATTTCAATACCTCCTGCTCAGTAATTTTGCCAAGGGCTCAGCCTCTACCCATTTGGAAAAGTAATCGACAGCCACTAATAAGAATTTTTTCTGAGCCCGAGCAATTGGGAATGGACCCACGATATCCATGTCCCATTGATCAAAGGGGCAGGATGCCCAGATAGGCTTCATGAGAGTGGTCCGGGCTGTGTTTAAAATTTGAGTGATGCTGACAACCTTCACAAGATTGGACCACCCGAGCATAATCTTGATTTAAGGTTGGCCACCAGAAACCGGCAAGCATCGTTTTTCGAGCCAAAGCCATTCCTCCGAGGTGCTCGGCACAAAAACCTTCATGAATTTCTCGGAGGACATAATCTACCTCCTTCTCATTTAAGCATTTTAAAAAAGGTCCCTGGAATGATCTACTGTATAAGATATTATATAAGAGAACAAACCTGGGAGCTAGTCTCTTAGTTTTCTGAGCTCGGGCTCTGTCTTCGGGTAGTTCATTATTTACCATAAACTTGATCAGAGGTGTCATCCAGGAATCCTCTGGCTCTGGTAACATTTCTTCCTCAGTAGAAAGGATTAAACGGGAAACACGCAAGACCTCCCGGGTATTTACCTCTGACAAAGAAGTAGCCATTTTTTGCCAGAGTATCTGCCTCACTATTCTCTCCCGGGGTATTTGTTCAATACCCCAATCCGCAAAAACTTCTGCTCGGGCTTTGATGAGCTGTAAATATTTTAGCATCCTGTCATCCTTAGCCTCATATACGCCCTTTATTTGTTGAGTGATGAGTTGTGAATCGGAATATAGAATAATCCGGGAAGCTCCGACTTCCCGGGCAGCTTGAATACCAGCCAGGAAAACCTCGTACTCAGCCTCATTGTTGGTTACCCGGGAGTCAATTCTAAGTGCTAGTTTAATCTTTTCTCTCGGGGGAGATATTATCACAACCCCTACTCCGCACCCGGCAAGGCTAGACGCCCCATCCACGAATACACTCCATACCTCCTCTTCATCGGGTTGGACCATCTCGGATAAAAAATCTGACAAAGCTTGTGCTTTGATGGCCACCCGAGGTTTGTACTCAATGTCATACTCCCCCAACTCTACTGTCCACTTGACCATATGCCCGGACACCTCAGAGTGAGTCATGATCCTGCCATGAGGACTATTGGTAAGAACAACTATTTGATGTGGCAGGAAATAAGGTCTTAGCTTCCGGGCAGTCATGATCAAGGCAAGAGCAATCTTCTCTACTTCTCTGTACCGGAGCTCGGTTCCTCTTAGAGCATGACTGACATAATAAACAGGCTTTTGATCGGAGCCCTCTTCTTTTATCAAAACCAAGCTGACAGCATACTCTGTGGTAGACAAATAAACATATAATTTATCCCCGGGTTCCGGCTTTACCAATACAGGGAGTTCTGCCAGATGAATCTTCAAGTCTTGGAAGGCCTGTTCACATTTATCATCCCATCCAAATTGCTGGGCCTTCCTCAAGACTTGAAAGAAAGGATAACTCCGATGCGCTGACCAGGAAATAAATCGAGACAGGGAAGCAATCCTCCCGGTCAACTTCTGCACTTCCTTGACAAATCGGGGAGATGGCATGCATAGCACAGACTTGACTTTTTCCTGATTCACCTCAATCCACCGATCTGTCACTATGAATCCCAAGAATTTGCCACTCTTTACGCCAAAAATACACTTGGCAAGGTTGAGCTAGATCCCGTACTGCATGAGAGTGGCAAAAGTTTCTTCCAGATCACCAATAAAGCTTGCCACTTCCCGGGTTTTGCCCAGAATATCATCCACATAGACTTCCACATTCCGCCCCAACTGCTTCTCGAAGACTTTGTTCATCAGACGCTGGTAAGTTGCCCCTGCATTCTTCAACCCGAAAGACATTACAATATAACAAAATGTACCTCCCGAGGTGATGAAGTTGGCTTTATCTTGATCACTCTTGGACATGGGGATTTGATGATATCCCTGGTACGCATCCATGAAGCTTAGCAATTCGAAACCCGATGTGGAATCCACCAGTTGATCAATGCGGGGCAGAGGATAATGATCTTTGAGGCAGGCTTTATTAAGATCGCGGAAATCTACACACATGCGCCACTTCCCAGTGGAATTGGGCACCAAGACCACATTCGAGAGCCATGAAGGGAATTGAATCTCTCGAATGTGACCAGCCTTCATAAGCTCTTTTACTTGTTCATCAATAACTTTTTCCTTCTCAGGACCAAAGTATCTTTTTTTTTTGCTTCACCGGGTGAGATCCCGGGAGAATGTTCAATTGGTGCTCCGCTATTAGGGGAGAAATCCCTGTCAACTCCTGTTGGGACCAGGCAAATACATGAATATTAGTTTTTAAACAGTCAACCAGACTAATCCGGGTGGATATGCTGAGATCCCGAGCAACTCGGATTTGTTGACCTGGTCCGATTTCTACCACTTCCTGCTCCTCTTCTGCCACAAAGTGTGCACCTCTCCTCTTTCCATTACTCCTCCCTCTAATCCATCCACCCTTGCCTTCTTCCCTTCCCTCCTCGTTTTGCTCTGATCAGCCCGGATTGCCTCCACATAGCATTTCCAAGAAGATGGCTGATCTCCCCGAACTTCTCCTACCCGGGCTCCCAACGGAAACTTTTTTTTTTGGTGGTAGGTGGATGCTACAGCTCTGAGCTCGTTCATAGCCGGCCTCCCCAGAATGATGTTATGAGATGATGGGGAATCCACCACAGTGAAGGAAGTCAACACTGTCTTTTTGAGATCCTGAGAACCCAGGGTTAATGGCAAAACAATCTCCCCCTCCGGGTAAACCACATGGTCAGCAAAACAAAAGATAGCAGTTTCCACAACTTCCAAGTGATAGCCCTGAAAATCCATCTGCATAAAGGCATCTTTAAAATTTACATTTACAGAACTGCCCGAGTCCACGAAGACTCGTAAAATATCATAATTTGCCACTCGGGCTTGGATCACTAGGGCATCGTTGTGGGGCAGATTCACCCCTCTCAAATCTTCCGGGCCAAACTGATGACCACTTCACTTCTTCTCGCTCCCTCCACCTCCAAACACTCCCTCCTACTTCTCGACTTTCTTGCCCGTTTGGAGTCTCCATCAGTAGAGCCTCCTAATATCATTTTAATCAATCCCGTGGCAGGGGGCAAGCTCTTTTTTCCCTCGGGTTCAGGCTCCCTTCTTCTACTGGGCTCAATCCTCAGAATATTCCTCATACTTCCTCCTCGGGCGCTGGATCCTGGTTGCCGAGATGTCCAAGGTGGCATTATCGGCCTCTGACTATTGTTGCTGGGTCCCGGGATGGAAGGTGAGACATAATTCCCCTTAATTGCTTTGCAGTCTTCCGTGTTATGGTGGCACACTTTGTGAAAAGAGCAAAATCCGTTCTTCTCTGGCCGGGAGAACTGATGATCCGGGGCCAAATCTCTATTGCACTCCTGCACTTCCCTTTCCCGGGCAATTTTCAGAGGCACGTAATGAGAAAAGTGCCCTGTATTGCCTCTCTTCTGTCCCCCCTCCTCGGGCTTAGACACCCGGTCTCCTCTTTCCTTCCTCACCACTTCCCTCTTCTGTTTCTGGGCCTCCTCCATATTGATGTACTTTTCTGCTCGTGACAACAGATCCTCGAAATCCCCAGGCACCTTCTTGGTTAGTGACTTAAAGAATTCACCCTCTCTCAAACACCTTCTGAAAGCCTTCAAAAGAACTGATACTTTGGGAAGTCAAGCCCTCGAACCACCTCTGAGCTGAATCCACCAGCGTTGTAAAGAACACCTTACACTTGATTCGAACAGTGTAACAGTGCAACATGGCCATATTTTCAAACCTGGCCAGGTGAGTCTTTTACCTTTGCAGATTTGAAATTTCCGGGAAGAGGTTCCCGGACAATGATATCAGTAAACGGGCATCCTCTCGGGAATGCCCGGGCAACGCTCCCTCTTTCCAGCTATCCTTCCAAGACCTTCATCTTCTGCCTTAATTCCAACAACTCCTCTGCCACGGTAGGAGATTTGGACCCGGCGCTGGATTCCTCATCTTCTCCTGCCATCTCATTCTCCCTCCTCCCCTGCTCTTGCTCCTGCTCATGTCCCTGTTTATCCCCGGGTGGTATAACAGGATGAGACTTCTTTTCTGGCCATAGCTTGCACGATGGCATCGGCCATCATTTTCTTTAACTCTTCAGGGGTCATGGTAATGAGGTTTGGTCCGGTGTTATTAGCACCAGCTTGTCTTGAAGTCCGTCCTCCATCACCCTGGGCGTGAGAATTATCCTGGTTGGTTTTTCTCGTACGAGCCATATCAACGTCTCGAACTCAGTATTTTCCCACAGACGGCGCCAGTGAAGTGATCTTGTTGAAATGGATGAGCCGGGTAAGGAGCTCCAACGGATCAAACCAACAATTTATAGTGTTTGGGAATTTTGAGTGAAGATAATGGCTGAGATTAACACCTGCAAACAAGAAAGTAACTCGTGAATGAGCGCCGGAGGGGTGTCCGACGTGGTCACTTCGATGCTTAAGTCAGCAGGTTGAAGATGAACACAAGCAATACTTGAAAAAAAAAATATGTATAATGCTTAGAGTTCAAAGATTTCAGAATACTTTAAATGAGATTCATACCTGCTATTTATAGTAGATGAATGGATAGTTACCTCGATTTCCGTGCCATCTACTAAGTCGGTTTACCAAACTAGCTTCTGATGACTTCTCGGACACTCCAAACCCAAGTTGTTCTGACGGATTGGATTGCCTGTATCAATCACACTTGAGTATGGTTCATTTCTCGAGGTAATGTAGTTCTCGAGGTGGCCCAAGTGGTGATGTACCTGGGAACTCTGCTCGAGAAGGCGAGAAGCGCCCGGATGGCTCCGTGAGGGCCCGATCTGTTTGGCAAAGAGCTCGGGTAAAGCCAAAATGCCCAGGAAGAGAAGACTTGCCTGGGTCTTTAGGAAACCTATCATACACATGGGTCATAATCTTGGCTATCCAAGTAACAAACCGGGTTAATGTTGACCCGGATTCTAATGGGGGTATCAATATCTATAAGTAAACATATATAGAGATAAATGGTACATAATAATATCAGTATTCAAATCTAGAAACATTCAAAATATGTCGTAAAACCATCAACAGTTGGCCTACAGGCACCTGCTCAACAATTGAGTACAACGAGTAACTGCATTTTACTTGGATACCCCTTTATTTTGATATTTATTGTCCAAATAAATGCCCAAAGAGACATTTCTCCTCGAGCAATTGCTGTTTCATCCATTGTTTTCACAATGTAGTTTGGACTAAAAATTATACTGCATATCAAAACAACACGAGCCATACCAAATGAGTATAGTCGTATTCTTCCTGCATCTTCAAATCCAAAATCTAAAGTGGGAAGGTGGGTATCTCAGAATCAAAACCATGCACCGCTTGATAAGCTAGGCGGGCTAATATATTCCGATATGGATCATTCTTTCTTTTCTCCTGGAGATAACCGATGCATTTCTCTACATCCTTTTTCACTTCTAAATACAACATATCACACTTTTCTTTGTTTTTCAATTCCTGCCTTCTACCTGCAAAAAATTGATGTCATTGAGACTAATGAATACATTAAACTGATCAACCAATCCACGCCAATGTATCTATCATACTAGTTCAATACACCAAAACTACAATTCAACATGCAAGAAAGAAAGCATACCTTCTGTCTCTATTGGCTTCCCAAAAAAGAAATAAAAACGCCCGGGAACTTTGGGTAGAATTATTGGAAGGTGTATTTCTTGGTTTGAAACTTCACCCCCAGCGTCACTCCTATAGTCAATCGTGAACAATTCAACAATATGGAAAGTAACAAAAGATTTAGGCAAAGTCACACGCACGGTTTACTTGCGGAGGAGAACAAAGTCATGAGTTACCCCATCAAATGGGAATTAAAATTGTTCACGAGAAGCCAATGTGAATAGAAAGCATATTACACCTACAACAACCTCCATAATTGTGGCTTTATGTTAATTGGGGGGAGCTAGGGAATCAAATCTCATCCTCCTTTTTTCAAAAATGAGCGACGAAAAGCTTCGCTGTCAGTTGATCAAAGCAACAAAAGTAATATCGTCACACAAAGAACAAATTCAAATGGCACTGTCATGTCAATAAACTAACACCACTGTTTTTAAAATTTTTATATATTATGCTCCGTAAATTCAACAAGGTTTTCAAACCATGCATTAACAAACTGAATTATTCAACTGAGGCTGTTTTTAAATGTATGATTAAAGTCAAATCAGCGCAAAGGTGTTCAAAGGTGTATGCCGCCGAATGAACCTCAAAAATGTCACTTCATCGTCATTTGATTGGGTCTATATATATATATATATATATATATATATATAACCATACTTTGACTTGAAAAAAAAGATAGTAACTATACTTCCAATTTTACTAAAATTTTAACATACATGATATGCTCTACAATGACAAAAGTAAACCTCATTAATTATTGCTGCACAGATGTCATTTAAAAAGTGTTAAAGAGGCATAACACAATGAAAAGCCAATGTTCAAACAACCTCAATTTCACCGTCTCGTTTGTTAAGTCCTCCATAGCTGCCTTTAGATATGGAATACTCCTTAGGTCGTCATAATCAAGCAATAACTGAACAAATGGCAAAAACCGTTTTAAATTTAAAATTAAATTCAGGAAATTAGATGGCAAATTTATTACACATCTAAACTCCATTTTCTGGCCAAATTCTTCCAGAAATGGATAAAGGACAAGATAAATGACATATTGGTTTTCTTTCTCCTCTTATTTTTTTTACCAACTGACAACAGAAAACAATAGGTAACTGCTACACTGTCGAGTCATATTCCATATGCTTTATGGCATCGAAATTGGTCAACAAGATCCAAAATCCAAAACTAGACCCCTTGCCAACAATTAAGTTCAGTAGCATACCTACAATGTAGGTGATAAAAAATTCATTAAGAATCAGTTAGCTCCGACTTGGAGATATATTTAGGTCCTCTTGCAAGAACAACTTTCGTATTTAATTGATTCACGTAGTTACATGCCTAATATAAGATAATTGACTATTCAAGCACAAAAATTATAAGCTTCTTCCAAAGCTAAAAATCAAACTTTCCTGTCCAATATCATCTTCCCCAACAGAACCAAAAGGTATGATTTTTGCTCCAAATCGTGCTGCCATCTTTACAAACTCTGCCTCTTCTGGCCAGAACAATTTGTATTCCTCACCCTTGAATTGTTAAACATTACATTTCCAACAACAGAGCATCATTCATGAAAATTACAACAAAATTTGCTTGATAAATTTGCATAAAAGTATCTCACTACATTACCTTTCTATGGAGTGCCTCACGCATTCCTCCAGGATACAGCAGGACATGGGATTTTGATGAGAAAAGTTTATACAAGTTAGGTGCTGATACTGGAACCGCACCCATTACCCTGAATGTATCAAAAGCTGATAAATCGGGTAAATTTCCTTCTTTTAACTTGGTAAACATCAATGGATGCGCTATTCCTCGTAAAAGAATATTTCTTTCCATCCAAATACGAGATACCAAAGGAATTAACTCAAGACCAAGCATCATGTGGTAACCAACAAATAGTACTGGCCCTTCAGATGGAATCCCAGCAAGGTTTCGGACAATCTTTCCACTTTCCATAGTTGATAGCATCACAGGGTTTGTGGCAACCTCAATCCACCTAGAGTTAATGAGGTAAATAGAATCCAAAGTGAGACATTTCATGCACACTTTTGCAAAGCGTTAGAAGAGGTTACACTTTATTCATACAATTTGGCAATAAATGAAACAAAACATTTAGTGAGTTGGACAATAACATCACTATAAGATAAAAATTGCAGAAGAAGAGACATCTAAGCATTTGTAAATATGCAAAATTAACTGAAATAAGGTGTTGTAATTGAAAGGTGTTCACCAGTGAATTTATCAAAACATAAACTAACCTGAGTGGTTCATAAACCTTTTGAAATTCGGAAGGGCTTGGTGGCAGGTAATCCGAGACATAGTCCAGGCACTTTCCACGCCGGTAAAAACTTGCTCCAACTAAGATTGATACCAGATTTATGCCCTCCTCCTGCATGTAAATGAACAAGCTGAATCCAACATAAATGGATTATGAGGTAGCAAATCAACGGGCATTACATGATAAGGATAAAAGCATAATTAAAATCAAAGCATGGAAAAATAGAGGTTGAAATCAAGGTATATTTTCTACAGTATTCTTGAGTATAGTGTCATAGATGTTGGCAAGATTGGATAAAACCTTTGAAAATTTTAACTCAAGTTTATTTTTATAGTCTTAATTATCACCAATCTTATCACGTGCAAAATTATCATTGAATTCACTCGTAGAGATTCTTTTTCACAGCACCTGTTAGCAAGTGAATCCCTTTATCTCTGTAGTTAAATTTGGGAGAGTTAGGAGAGAAAGAGGAGAGAGTTGGAATCACAGGCCTACCAAGAAGAGGGTATGACCACAATCGTTAAATATACGGATGTCACATTTAGGCAATAACTGACTAAGTCTTTCACCTTCCTCCCTACTTGGAAGTAAATGATCTTGGCCACTGCACAGTAATAATGAACCACATTAATGGCTATACAGGCAACATGGCTGATGAAAATTAAACCACAAGCGAACAAACAGGTAGATTTCCTAACATATTCAACTTTGTTAAGAAGGACCAGATTAAAGAACAACCTGATAAGTATCAGAGCTTCAGCTTTGACTGCATGAAGGCGTGAATTGGCAAAAGCAGCAGCTGATTTGACCATCCGGAGCTTCCATACAAGCATTTTCACAGTAAGAACATCAGATAGGACCTGTGATCTGAACCATCATTTTCTTGAGTATGATTGGAAAATGAACAATTATCTCACTGAGATCAAACTAAGAACTTACATTGAAAAGAAAGTCTCTGTATTTGAAGATATGCAAGACAAGAATTATGTGCAAAATGTAAAATCAAAAATTTAATTTATTTTATGATACTTAAAAAATGATATAGCAGGAGCATCATAGAAATTTGACTTACAGAAAGGTATGGCGATAAAAAAGTACAAGTGTCTTGAGAAATCTCCCCGATCACTTGCTCCAAGGAAAGTTGTTTCCTCATGGTTGTAGCCACCATCTTCGAAGTAGTTCCTAATAAACAAAAATTGTCCATCGAATGGGCTGCGATTCTCTAGTGACATAGAGTACAAGCAAGATTGTCCAAACAGGCTAACAATAGGTGATAATCTTGTGTGAGACCTTCAAAATCTATTTCATATGAGTGGAATACAGCATAGAATAATGGTGAATATGTTGGAATACAGGAAAGACGACAAGTGTTGGAGTTGAGAAACCTATGTAAACTCATGGTTTAAATTTAGGCAGCTTCAGAAGCAAAATGGATGCACTGCTATATGATTCAACAGATACAGAAAGAAGAATAAAGTGAGAAACCTGACAGTAAATTCAGTACATCGAGGAAGCTGGAATTCAGCCGGTGGGGAAACATTATTGATGATGGTAATAGAGTTTGAAGTTGCAACTGAGATTTGGTGAAAGATGTTGCTGCCAAAAGTAAAGCAACAAAGTACAAACAAAACACGGAGTCTCATTTATTAGATACATAACAAATTAATAGAAACCAAATAAATTTACCTGGATTAGCCAATATTAATTTAAGATCAATATCGTTATTAAGAGCAGCAACAGCTAGAGCGAGACATCCCCCAAAAGATTCTCCGACGAGATATATTGGTCTATTTGGTTTGCCGGAATACTCTGACCTGACAGTGTCTTCAACCTGCTTCACAAGGTCTGAGAAGCAACTAGATCATAGTACCACATTAACTTCCTATTTATTCCATCTCTTTTGACTTAAACATCATATTCTATCTAAAAGTGGTCCTTATTAAGTAAATCATCTACAGTAAATGGTATATTGCATAGCAGAACAAAAGGTAAATAAACAATCTGCGGAAAATATCAAGATCTTTCAGACTTGCAATGCTGTCATTACATGGTTAATTCCAAATCCAACTTTTAAGAGATCAATCTGAAAACATCATAATTACAGAGATAATTTCAAAATGAAGGCCAAGATCGGATGAATATATTAGCCTTTCCAACCTTCCATGCTACAAAAGAGTAAATGTCATTTGAGAGAGGCATTCTTTTCAGTTTTATCTCGAGACAGGGGCATGGTTAAAGATAGAAAGCAACCTGTAAATGATGTTCGATCTCTTATGGGAATGTGCAAGCACCATATATCAAAAATCCTGATGAATTAATCAGGACATCATTAACTTAGGGAATACAATCTTTGATAGGACTATCAAGTATAAAGTTCCTTCAGGAGATGAAAAGAAGGAAAATAAAAGTTATAACTAACAACAGCTGTAATGATTTATAATTAATAGCAAAACTATAATTTACTGATACTCACTTGCCTAGTCTTTCATGCTGCAATATAAGTCCAAGTCCAACTCCAATAAGCCCTACAATATCGGGGAAAAAACAAGAATTTGGAGCAAACTGAAACCATTGAGTTTCATCACAAAATCTTGATCAAGGAAACATTAATGAACAATTCTAAAACAACAATAGAGAGTACAAACTATAAGTAGTAACATGTTAAGAAATAGAAATCTCGCATTGTTCTCCAAGGGGTACATTTTGATTGGAGGTACTTGAAATCAATACATTGGATCCGTTAGATGAATTTATATTGGAGAAAATTCAACTCCGCCGATAATTAATTTAGTTAAATGTAATGGTAATTGAGATAGATTTAAAATATACCCACTTTATCCAAATTCATTATTCAATTATTCACAAAATCAAATCCCCTCGTCCTAATCAAATCCTTTCATTCAAATTCAATATAACAGACCGTTGAATTCTTTCTCTGAAACTTTGAAACATGTGGCCGCAAAATCACCACGATTAAAAATATCCATACTTTTAGAATCAACGAAAACCACATGTTGAGCACAAAGATTTTGTAAGAATAAGAATACAGAACATAAGAGAGAGCATAAAAAATTATGTTAATATTATCGTATCAGGAAAAACTAGATTGCGTACTTGTGTCATAAAAAATAAAAAAATTAAAAAATTCACACATGTAAAACAAACATGTTACTTTTTATAGATACTCTTATCATACAACTAGAATATTTAACCCACTTCTATCAGTAGTTGCTAGATTAACAGCTCCGTAATAACCTTGCTTGGAAGGATACTGCAGACCTCAGCCGTTCTGCACAAATTAATAAGAACAGAGAAGCAAACCTAACCAGGCAAGTACAGCAAGAGAGGAGAGTCTTTCATTCGCGCGCCACACTCCAGGGGAGAAAACCATCTAGGCGGTCCGCCGCCATCCGACGCCGTAATCAGCTCCAGAGATTGCTGAATGTAATGTTTTAAAGTCAAACCTCCAGTCGGGAACGAAGTCTTCTCCACCGCACTTTCCCTCCGCTGTTTTTCGGTCTTGATGACGGAGTGCCTCGGTTTTCCCGGAGCCGGAGATGCGACGTGGCGGCTGCCGGCAACAGCTGAGATTGTGGCATTGGCCCCGCTGGCAGCCACGGATATGTACATTCTTATTTTGAGTAGCAATACCGTTGGGGAAACGATGAAAAAGGGTATCACGGGAGAGTTTATTAAGAAAAAGGAAGTGAATCTAATTTACTTTTTTCTCCTTGTTTAAAATTTGTTTAAAAATTAATTTTTTTTTATTAGTGTATTATAATTTTATATATAATAAAATTTATAATTTAATTAAATAAAAAAATTTACTCCACTCAATTTTTTCATTTTTTTCGACTCAACTCTAGATCTCATTTCATTCTTTATCTTCACAAAAAATAATTTTTTTCTCAATCTTCCGTCATCTCATTTTTTGGCTAACAATTAACCATAAGTCTACAAGTTATTTTTTCCAACAAATCCAACAAAAAAATCACGTATTGATAAAAAATTTATTTTGAGATATGAAATTTATTGGCTCTCGTCAGTGTTCACGATCCAGGGTGAAGAACTTCACCCAGGGTCGTGAAGCCAAGGGTCGTGAAGCACAGCTTTCACGACCCACGGCTTCACGACCCTAGGGTCGTGAAGCACTTCCAACTTGGGTTGTGAAGCACTTGACCCACCGGGGGTCGTGACGTGAAGACTTCACGACCCCTTCACGACCCATTAAATTTAAATTTTTACAATTAATAACATTTGTTTTGTTTTAAATTTATGTTTGTTTTTTTTTTTACAGGTTTACTTTCCCGCTAAACTTAGAAGAAATCAATTTTTTGAATGCAAGTTAATTTCAGGATCAAGATAAGTTGAAATCTGTAAGAAGATTGTATCATTTTTAAATGACAAATAGATAGAATATTTGGTGCAGTACACTCAATTTGATAATTTAATTTTATATGCTAAGAATTATAACAATTTCAATCAAAACTGGGTCGAAGGTTATGACTCGTCACAAAATTGGGTCGAGATTATACTCGACCCACGCGACCTAATTTTGTTGGGTCGCGTGGGTCGAGATGGGTCGCACGATCTAATTTTGGTGGGTCGAGATGGGTCGAGAAGCCCCATAAAGCTATTTATATATATATATATATATATATATATATATATATATTAATATATTGTAAAATCTATATAGATTTTAATATATTGTAATAGATGGGTGGAGAAACATATTATTATAAAATTTGTTAAAATTTTTAGTATAATTATAAAATTTATAAATTTTGTTAATGTTTATATACAATAAACATTAATTTCATATGCTTTGATATACATTCATTACATTAAAGTGAATATGTAATGAAATTTGTTATGAATTTTTTTAGTTCTATTATTATAAAATTTGTTAAGAATTTTAGTAGAATTATAAAATTTGTTAATGTTTATATACAATAAACATTAATTTCATATGCTTCGATATACATTCATTAAAGTGAATATGTAATGAAATTTGTTATGAATTTTTTTAATTCTATTATTATAAAATTTGTTATGAATTTTAGTGGAATTATAAAATTTGTTAAGATTTTTAATCGAGTATAAATTCAATCCACATTGTTAGAATAAGAGATACATTCTTCTACTTGTTATGAATTTTTTAACTAACATACTTAAATTATAACATAGAACTAATGTTTACACAAATAAATTTTTTATATATATTTACATTCTAATCATATATAAAGTGAATTATATATTATAAAATGATCAAAACTCAAAAATTTCCAACTCACTCGACCCATCTCGACCCAAACTCGACCCAAACCCTAAACCCTAAACCAAACCTCTAACATTATCACTCGACCCACTCGTCCCAAAATTAAAACAATTTACCACCCGCGCGACCTAAATTTTAAAATCTACTACACACATTACAATCTTGTCCACTCGACCCACACCAAAATTAAAAATTCACCACAAACACATTACATATTAATAAAATCAAATCGATTGTCTTTAAATTAAAACAAATTACATATCATTCAATCTTATATTCTACCAAATTCTCTTACAGATGGAAATCTGTTTTGTTTTTTCCTTCCACGTCTTCTCTTGATCACATGTGGCATAACCTACAAAACATAGATAAGATTATTATAGTATAGATAATAGTATGAATTTAAAAAATATGCTTATTACAAATATGCTATTATATAGACGTATCGACTCACAGGTTGGTGCACATGTTGTGGGTCGAGGCACGGCTATCACTCTCTACTCACACTCCAGACCTAGCACATACGATCATACTCGAATCACACTTCATTCATCTTCTCGACCCACACAATAAACACGTTCCTCGACTGTAAATACTCACACTAACTCCATTCACAAAAATTCTAAAAAAAAACAATCAGAACTAAACTGAAACAAATCTAGTAATACAGAGCATTCGAGTATATACTTACTTCTCTACAAATCTTCAAATTTTCAAATGATTTTTGATTATTTTGTCGTGAAGAACACAAAAATAACGGGAATAAATGAAAACTCAAATCGAGAAGGGATATATCAATTAAAAAATATTTTTTTAAAAAAGTAAAATTTAACTCACTAATTAATGACCTAATAAATGAACTCACCTAATTAACAGCAGGCAACTCCCTTTTTTCGATTTAAAAAAGTCAAAATCTCTTTTATTTAATTAAATTTAAAATGAGTCGTATATTTTTTTATTGTCCCACCAATACCGTCCGTGTATGGTAATGGTTGACCATGGTTTGAGTTGATTCCGATTCATCAATTGATTGCTAGGAGACGTTGACGGCTACAAAAATCTTCTCAAGTAAAGGCTTGCTTAACAATCAATAAATCCATAATGTTGATAAATTTACTAAATATTGAAAAAAAAAAGAGTTTTGTTGAAAATAAAGAATTGAAATTATTTATCGTTGAAAATAAGAGTTGTAAATATTGAAAATTATTGTTTGATGATGTATGTAATGATGTATTTATTTTTTGATTATTTCTAAATAAATTCTATAAATAGGTCTCTCAATTTGTGAAGAAGAATACAATTGAGTGTAGAAAATTTTATAAAAGTGTGTAATTTAATATATTTTGTGAGTTTGAGATTTTTACTTTTACCGTAAATTTTTATTTTTAACACGTTATCAGCACGATACTCGAAGGTTCGGTTCTCCATATATTTCCAAGCTCCAAAACACAAGAAAAAGGTAACAATATTCAAATGTAATAATATTTATTTTATTGTTTATTTATTTTTATTGTGTATATATTTAATATCATATTATTATATAAAATAAGTTTATGACACCTCATTATAATAACGTGATATGATTATGTAAACGCCCCAGATTCGACGACTGTCCTCATTGTACCAAGACGAGTCTTTCCAGCGTGCTTATGTCCTCACTCACACGCACCCTAGGAAACTTCCCAGGAGGTCACCCATCCGAAAATTGCCCCAAGTCAAGCACGCTTAACTTTCGAGTTTTTATGTGATGAGCTACTGAAAAGAAGATGCACCTTCGTGATATGAGTAGTACAAATCAAATCTTTTAAACCCTCTTCAACTGTACAGTCCATTACATTGAACAGTCTCGGAAACCCTCTCATTCCCGTGTGGGATCGGTTCATTCATGTTCCCTCCACCTAGAAGCCTGCCAGGAGCCGCTCATTGTCTGTGCAACTGATGGCACCGGCGATCACCCCCCGCCCTCTTCGGCCCCGGGCCTCACATGCCCACCAGCTTCCGCTTCGGGGAAAGACGAGTCTTTACAGCGTGCTTATGTCCTCACTCACACGCACCCTAGGAAACTTCCCTGGAGGTCACCCATCCGAAAATTGCCCCAAGTCAAGCATGCTTATCTTTCGAGTTTTTATGTGATGAGCTACTGAAAAGAAGATGCACCTTCGTGATATGAGTAGTACAAATCAAATCTTTTAAGCCCTCTTCAACTGTACAGTCCATTACATTGAACAGTCTCGGAATCCCTCTCATTCCCATGTGGGATCGGTTCATTCATGTTCCCTCCACCTAGAAGCCTGCCAGGAGCCGCTCATTGTCCGTGCAACTGATGGCACCGGCGATCACCCCCGCCCTCTTCGGCCCCGGGCCTCACAGATTATATTATTACACTGCTTATATAATTTTATTGTGTTACTGTCTATTTATTGTATATATATATATATTTGAATAATATCATGTTATTTTATAAAATGAGTCTATGACACCTCATTATAATAACGTGATTTAATTATATTATTACTCTGCTTATATAATTGTATTATATTACTGTCTATTTATTGTATATATATATTTGAATAATATCATGTTATTATATAAAAAGAGTCTATGACGCCTCATTATAATAACGTGATATGAATATTTCAGTGTTTATATATTTTTATTGTGTTATATAATAATTATATATATATATTTGTATAATGTCACAGTATTATCTAAAAAGAGTCTCTCACATCTCATTATAATATTGTGATGTGATATACATAATTATTTAAACATGATTAACATTATATACATCATATTATTATCATAAAATTTACATATACATACATTTATTTTTTTATTTTGTAACGGTCATAAACGGCTAGTTTTTACCCTATAAATATGATTTAACAAACACATTCTGTAACGTCCCGAAAATTTAAAAGTCCACGCGAACCACATGCATGCAATTATTAAATTCCCTTGAATTTTAATTATTTGTTTTAATTGCATTAATTAATTATGTTGCGCATATTGACATGTTTAAAATATATTTTCTACATGGTTGCATTAAAATATAATTTTTAAAGGTTATTCGAGTTGCGATCGAGGAACGGAGACCGAGGGCTGAAAAATAGAAAATGATTTTAATTATTTAAAATATGGGTGATGTTTTTCTTATTTTTGAAACTAATGGGGTCTGAGGTGATTTTATACGTCGGGACGTAAATCTTATCGGTGTTGGGTTTTCAACTAAAATACGAGCTTTGTGGCAACCGGCTAATAAAGTCACAAATTTTATTAAACAAAAACTTTGTTAATATTTTATTAAATCCTAATTAAGACTAATGAGTTTAATTTAGGGGCTTGATAGGCCTAAAGCCTTATTAGTATTTAATGAGCTATTTATTATAATAAATACCTAAAAACCCTACACCTTGCATAAAAAATATAACGGCCACTCAATTTACATTTTGAAAAACTCTCTCCCAACCACACAAACCCCACGGCACACACTCACAATTTCAAGAGAAAAATTCCAAGGGTGCTAAGGAAATCAAGCCAAAGGTTTCGTCCTGTTCTTCGTCGTCAACGGTTTTTTTCGTGCGTATATAACGCAAAGGCACGCCATATATCTCCTTTTCTCATCCATCATATCATATTATTGTTTGAATTATTCTATGCATAAAGAAAAAATATTACTTTCAGAATTTTCAGTATGTTGCATGAATACATGAGGAAAGATGACTTTTGATTCAAATAACTTGTTCTTTGCACACACAATCCACCAAACTCACCACAGAAACAAGAAAAGCAAACTGAAATCGTGAGTTGCTGTCATGTGGTTAGGGGTGATCGGGTTCCATGAAAAAGGGATGGGATTGGTCTTGGCTTGGGTCCGCGCTTGGCCAGGGGCTGTCATGGGTCAGGGCGAGAGTCCTAGCAAAGCTAGGACTCGAGGTAGGGGCTGGGGAAAGAGTCCAAGCCATGCTAGGACTCTACCCACGAAGCAGCAGTGGATTGTGTGCAGGGGTGCGCAGCTTGCTGGGAGGGAAGGGCTCGGTCCAGGGCTAAGGGGCTGGGCTAGGGCGAGTCCTTAGAGTCCTAGGTAGGTGTCCTAGAGGGTGGTTCAGGGTTTGGAGCGCCGGCTAGGTCCACAGGTCTAGAAACTTAGAGTCCAAGCTTCATCAAACTCTCGGCTAGCATGGAGGTCATTAAAGAGGCCATGTTTTTATGGTTTGGATGGATTTCATGGTGAACTTAGGGTCCAATAGGGCACTCTAGGATGTTGGTCAGGTTTTGGATCAACATGGTTTGAGGGTGACTCATGAAAATCGAAAGTTGGCTCGGAGTCGAAGTTTAGGTGTCAAATTAGGGTTTTTAACTAACAAAAAATTGAAAAACGGCTCACGGGGGTCGAGTCATAGTTCAAAAGGGCTAAAATAATATAAAAAGACTAAATTTTGAATTTAAAAATTTTATATTAAAGTTTGGGATTTTTCGGGCTTAAAACACCGTCAAAACAATTAATTAAAGATAAAAGAAAAAGTCTAATATTTAAGCTAAATAAAATTATGAAAAAATTAATGTAAGCTTAAATAATTATTTGGGACGTGTTAGAGTCAAGAAATCAAGAAAAAGTCAAAAATGTAAAATGTCAAGTCCAGGGGTAAAACGGTCTTTTTACACCAAAAATTAGTAAACGTCATGGCAGTGCCCTAAATGCTGTTTTTATGATATTATGATTATTTTTAAATGTTTATGAAATTTTCATGATTAATTTATGATTTTTAAATGTCTGGGATTTTTATAATTAAGAAAGACATGTTGCATGCTTAGTTTCAAAAACAAAATTATATGTAATGCATGATTTTTATAAAGTGATGAGAATAAGAAACGTTAAAGAAAATGAAGTAATTGTGACTATTACGTGGTTACATTAGAGATATCGTGAGGGTTATGGTCTCAGTGGGAGCCCGGCGATCGTACTTCTATTGTTACCATTGAGGATATGATGATATGAGGTTTGAGGTAAGAATGGGAATATCGTGAGGGGAGAAGGCCCCAGAGGGAGCCCACTTATGGGAGAAGGCCCCAGAGGGAGCCATGACGATCGTATTTCTATTCGAAAGAGGATAGGCCAAGGCTCAGTTGACAGGTGAGAGTGTCGCTGATGTCCCCGCCGCCCAGTACTGTGGTTACATGTAGATGGATCCATCGACTTTTGAGGTTTGAGGAAAGTCACAATTAACGATCTGAATTCAACAAAGGAAAAGGAAAAGGAAAAATGTTTATGATCATGAAAAAGGTTTTACGTTATGTCATGTTGAGGAAAAAGAAAGGAAAAGGTTAAGGTTTATGTGATGTATGTCATGAAAAGGTTTATACTTAAAGTTGATGCATCATTATGAAAATGTTTCTATTTAAAGTTCATGCATCATAAAAAGGTTTATGAAAATATTCATGTTTGAAGTTTATGCATCTTCATGAAAACGATATTTTAAGTACAAGTATTTTTCACTGTTATATGTTGACTGTATTACGTAGTACTTGTTACCAAATTATGGTTTGTTGAGTCTTTAGACTCACTAGGTGTGATGGATGCAGGTGAGTTTGAGGGAGGACTTGATGGGTGATTTTGACTGGATTGAAGGTGCACACAATCCGAGGACCAGCGCTTCTACTTTTCCGCAATTACGACTATTGACTCATGATTTATGTTAAAGATTTTAAGACTATTTATTTATGCTTTTGAGAGATTTTTGAGAAGTTTAGTATGTGCTATACTTTTCAAATTTATTGATTTTTAGGTTTGGTAAAATATGCGACGATTTCATTTTATGACTATTGCACTTGATTTTTAAAATGCTAGTTGGTTAGTGTTTTATTTTAAAGAGGAAAATATTTTTAGGTACATGGCCAAAAAATTGGGTGTTTATAGAAAAAAAATTTCTAGTACTTTTAAAGCAATAAAAAAGGCAGACGTTTCACATTCAATCACTCCAAATTTACTCTTCCTCCCTAAAAAATTTTTTTATCAAAATTTTCGAATAAAAAGAAGATGATTCTTTCAATGTTATTTTTTATAATTATTTTGGTTATTATACTCAATAATCTTGTATTTATTGGAGAATATCTGCCTCGCATTTTTTCTTTATTTTTAAGAGTGGTTGTACTTATAATTTATTTGTTACTTTGTATTGTCATTTTAATAAATTTATAACTTAACTAATGAAATGCATTGTTGTTTTTATGGAACCACCATGTCAAATTTGGCAAGCTCGAATATGATGCTCTCGAAATTACGGGAAAAAATTATATGTCATGGACTTTCGACATAGAAATACATCTTGAGTCATTGGGTCTAAGTGAGACAATTAAAAAAATGGTATCTCATTATCACAAGAAAAAGCAAATATTATGATATTTTTGCGTCGACATCTTGATGAAGGATTGAAATGTGAATATCTAATTGAAAAGATCATATGGATTTATGGAAAGGATTAAAAAAAAGATTTGAACATAAGGGAAGTTATACTTCCGACCGCCAGTGTTGAATGAAATACGTTAATATTCCAAGATTTTAAGAAAGTCAGTGATTACAATTCGACGATATATCAAATAATCTCGCAATTAAAACTTTGTGGGCGTGAGGTTACGGAATCAGAAATGCTTGAAAAAACATTTTCCACTTTTCACGCATCAAATATAACTCTACAGAAACAATATGGAATGTGTGGATTTGCAAAATATTCTGAACTTATCGCATGTCTTCTTGTGGCGGAAAAGAATAACGAGCTGCTAATGAGAAATCAATAGTCCCGATCCACTGGATCAACAATATTTCTAGAAGTAAATGTTGTAAGTAAAAACAAATTTAAACCTGGAAACCAAAATCAAATTCAGATACAAGGTTTTGGTCGAGGTCGTGATCGTGGTTTTGAAAAAAATTGAGATAGTTACTTCTATAACTCATCTCAAAAGGGCGTCACGAATCACCCACTAAAAAGGCATCATGAGAAAATGAGTGTTAATGAAAATCTCTCAAAACGATTTGAAAGTTTTTGTTTTAGATGCGGCACTCCAGGACATTGGTCTCGTATTTGTCGAGCCCCCGAACACCTTTGTAAGCTCTATAAAGAAACAATAAAGGGAAAAAAAAAGACCAAATTCACTGAACATAGTAGTCGTTTGAGTGATTTAACTCATTTTGATGCTACAGATTTTCTGAAGGATTTCTCTGAAAATGATCAATATGTTGGTGGAATTGAAATGTAAAATATTTTATTTTTCATGTGCTCATATATTAATGTTTTATTATATAATTATGATATGCCTTATATTTTTCAATAAATTACATATGTATTGTCAGTAATTTTTTTTGCATATTTTATTTTGAAGTTCAAATATGAAAACTGCAATAAACAAAGCTAAACAAGGAACTAATTCCATGGAAGTTTGCATACCTGATAGTGGTACAACGCCCACTATTTTTCGAGATAAAAGATATTTCTTGGAACTAAAACCAATAAAAACAATGGTAAATACAATATCAGATCATGTAGACTTGATAAAAGGTTGTGGTAAATCACATTTTTTGGTATATAATGGTACAAATTTTCTTATAAATTATGCTTTTTATTCATCACAATCGAAAGAAATTTGTTGAGTTTTAATGACATATATTCAAATGGGTATGATACTCAGACAATAAATGAAAGAAAAGATAATTATGTTTCTTTCCACATATAAATTAGGAAAGAAATATGTACTTGAAAAACTATCAATTCTCCCTACTGGATTGCATTATACATATATAAGTCTAATTGAATCAAACATGATAGTTGATAATTCTTCAATACTGATTAATTGGCATGATCGATTAGGACATCCCGGTTCAACAATGATGCGAAGAATTATAGAAAATACACATGGTCATCCGCTGAAAGACCTGAAGATCTTTCAAAATAATAAGTTTCAATGCAAAGCATGTTTTCTTGGAAAATTTATTATAAGACCATCACCAGTTAAAATCCAAAATGAATCACCTATGTTTCATGAACGTACTCAGGTGATGTTTGTGGGCCAATTCATCCGCCATGTGGACCATTTAGATAATTTATGGTACTGATCGATACCTCCAACAGATGGTCACATGTATGTTTATTATCAACTCCGAATGTGGCATTTGCAAGATTACTTGCACAGATAATAAAATTACGGAATCAATTTACCGATCATACAATCAAGAAAACTAGACTTGATAATACTGGTGAGTTTACTTCCCAGACTTACAATGATTATTGTATGTCAATGAGAATCACTGTTGAGCATCATGTTGCTCATATACATACACAAAATGGATTAGCTGAATCATTGATTAAACGTCTACAACTGATTGCTAGACCAACGATTATGAAAAAAAACTCTCTGCTTCTATATGGGGACATGCAATTTTACATGTTGTTGCATTAATTCGTATCAGACCAAATGCATATCATAAATACTCCACATTGCAGCTTGCCTTTTGTAAAGAACCAGACATTTCTCATCTGATAATTTTTGGATGTATGGTATATGTGTAACGTACCGTACTTTGAACAGCTTTAAAATTTGCGGAAAAATAAAAATTTTCTTAAATACAAAATAAAATTTCAAATTTCGATCATCAATAAACTGTTCATCCAAAATATTTGCAATAAAAGAGTTCAAAAATAAAGTTTACTTAAGAAAAACACTTGTTTAAACATCGTAAACCATAACGTGAAATCAGAGTATTAAAATAGGCATGCATAAAATCTTAAAGCATGGGCGGTCCTCGGGTTTAGCCTCCTGCGCAGTCCAAGCCGACTCATTGGTCCCCACTCCTCGTCTCCTCAAAGTCATCCTTACGTGCATCGATCAAGTCTAGTGAGTCTAAAGACTTAACATGTATAAGCTGGAGATAGCAAGTACTACATAATAAAACCACATGCATTTTTAAAGTAAGGCTTACTTACTTGAAACTTGAAAACGTACTTGAAACTTGAACGTAGTAGAATAACGTACTTGAAACTTGAACGTAGTAGCATAAACGTAGACGTGCCATCATCATAAGACTTTTCTTAAACATACTTGCATCATACATACTTGAGCATACATAACATCATTTTGCGTAAAGATATGTTTCAAAGCAAGTGACCCATACATAAATGCTCCTGATCAGACTAAACCATAGTACTGAGCTGACAGGGAAAATTCACTGTCACATACATGAGATCCCCGATCATGCTTTACCGGGTGGATTGGACCCTGGTTATGCTTTACTGCTTTTCAATCCTGATCTAAACCCAGTCATGCCTTACGGGGTGGAGAGGTCCTCGGTCACGTTCACCGACTTCCAAACCCGTTCATAATTTGGTCATAAGACATTTAGCATACCTCAAAAAATTAAAAGTATTTTCTTTTGCACGTCGAACAAACTTACTTGGTGTTGAGAGATTCGTTGGATCTCGCTTGGGGCCACTGCTGCACATACTAACATGAGTTCGAATACCTATCTTGTATAACTTAGACGTATAGTCATGCTCACACCCAAAAATGACAAAACATTCTGAATCTCTCGGGACTTGATCACGTTTAATCATTGTACTAAATCATAACATCAAACCCCAAATCAATATCTGAAAAAAATTTAATTTTTTTAAAAGGACACGGACCCCGTGTAAGGGTCGGGGTCGGGGTCGGTGTAGGTGCTGGAAAATCACATTTTGAAGGAAAAAGGACACGGACCCCGTGTCAGGCTCCGTCTAAGGGTCCGTGTAGGTGCTGGAATTGTAAACCAAGGAAGAAAAACTACACGTATGTCTTATTCCTCCTAACTCGATCATATGGACCATGAACCAATGTCTCGAGACCCATTTCAGGATGCTATGACACTTATTCAAACTCAAACAAATGCTCCAAAACAACTACGCATCACAAACAACGCAACCCAGTCCGTGAACTCGACATTTGACACCAAAACGCATCCTACGACTTCTAATGCAAACAAATGGCTATCAATGCGATCCGACACACCAAAAACCATCCCAACATCATATTGAACATACTTAAATGAAGCAGCAATCACCCGTTGATCCCCAACAAAGCCTGCATAATAAAACTTCAAGAACGCATTTTCAGAAAAAAACAGTTTGAGCAGTCCCACAAAAACGATCATAACTCACTCATTTCTTATTTAAATATTTCGTATTTACTGTCAAATAGAAGGTATCAAAAATTTTTACGTTTTATATGTTGAAAGTTTTTCCAGAAAATCGACAGAAAAGTCGCAGTATTTAAAATGACAGCAAATTTCGAGTTTTCAGATCTAAAATCGTTTCAAAACAGATCCAACAAATTTTTGCTCAAACTTTATACAACATACATGGATTTTTACGCATAATAAACATAAAAACATATAGTATAACAAGATCGATGCAGAAACAAAATATTATACATGGCTTTTGATATTTAAAGTTACCGAAACGACGACACCGAAGCGAGAAGAATGAGAGAACGATTCGGGACGAACGTGGCGCAATTTTCTTGAAGAAAAGCCAACGAAATCACTGGGAAAATCAGAGAGGAGAGGGGCTGCTGCTGAAGTTCTTAGAACCCTAAATTATTTCTTCAAAACAAATGGAAGGAAACACAAAGAAATATGTGTGTGTGTGTTTTACGTGAGTGTGTTTGTGTTTTGATGTGTGTGTGTGTGTTTTTAATTATTAAGGAAATAAAATTTTGCTTAATTAAAATGTTACCAACAATATTAATCCACACTAATTTATCAATTCTCTTTATTAAAATAAAATACACAATTGCTAAACTCTAAAAGTTTTAAAATCTTAAAATCCCTTAATAATTAAACTAGGCTTTAAAAATGCTAAAAACTAAATAAATCATTTAAAATGCCTCAATCCTAACTTAAAATAAAATATCACATTTTAAAATCGCCAAAATCGTCGCCGGTCCCTTTTCCTCGATCCCGCATCGAATAATCGTCTGAAACATGAAACTCGAGAAAATCTTTTGACGTGCATCTCAAAAACATAAATAATTTAAAATAATGAAATTTCATAAATCATGCATCTCAAAAATTATTTTAAAATTTATTAAATAATTTAACAATTAAATAAATGCATGAGATTTATGTGTACTGATTTTGGGCTCTACAGTTCCTCTCCCACTTAAATAAATTTCGTCCTCGAAATTTAATCTTACCAAACAGTTCTGGATAGCGACTTCTCATATCTGCTTCTGTCTCCCAAGTGGCCTCCTCCACTGATTGATTCAGCCACCGGACTTTGACCAACTTGGTCACCTTGTTCTGAAGTCTACGCTCCTGTTTGTCTAGGATTTGGACAGGTCTTTCCTCATACGACAGATCCGGAGCGAGCTGTAACGGTTCAAAACTCAACACATGCAAAAGATTAGCTAGGTACTTCCTCAGCATCGAGACGTGGAACACATTGTGCACATCGGCCATATTCAGCGGTAGGGCTACACGATAAGCTAGTGTCCCTACTCTGTCAAGAATCTCGAACGGTCCAATAAACCTCGGGCTAAGCTTGCCTCTTTTCTTAAATCTCGTAACACCCTTCATGGGTCCTGTCTTCATGAAAATGTGATCCCCAACGGCAAACTCGAGATCTCTCCTCCTTTTGTCCGCGTAACTCTTTTGACGACTATGAGCGGTCTTCATCCTTTCTCGGATTTTGACCACCACATCTGCAGTCTGCTGAACAATCTCTGGACCAAGTTCTTCTCTCTCACCGACTTCATCACAATGAATCGGTGATCTGCACTTCCTCCCGTACAGTGCCTTGTAGAGAGCCATACCTATGGATGATTGGAAGCTGTTGTTGTAGGTAAACTCCACTAGAGGTAGCTTTGATTCTCAATTCCCATGGAAATCGATCACACAAGCTCTCAACAAATCCTCCAAAATCTGGATCACACGCTCAGACTGGCCATCTATCTGCGGGTGAAATGCTGTACTGAATAGCAACTTCGCCCTCATGGCTGCATGGAAACTCTTCCAAAAGGACGATGTAAATCTCGGGTCCCTGTCGGACACAATAGAAACTGGGATTTTGTGCAATCGAACTATATCTCTGATATAAAGCTCTACATATTGCATCATGGAGAAAGTCGTCTTCACTAGCAATAAGTGCTGCTGACTTAGTAACCAAAATGGCATTGGATCCTCTAACTGACCCCGGAAAACCAATAACGAAGTCCATGGTGATATTCTCCCATTTCCACTTGGGGCAAGGGAACGGCTTAAGCATTCATGCTGGCCTTTGATTCTCTGGATTCACTTGTTGACAAGTGAGGCATTCAGACACAAATCGGCAGATATCTCGCTCCATCCCTGGCCACCAATACCAGGTCTGCAAATCCTTGTAGATCTTGGTACCTCCTAGATGAATGGAATACGGAGATACATGTGCCTCTGTCAGAATACCCTCTCTGATCGAATCAACACTAGGCACCCACATTCTCCCTCTGTATCTCACAATAACATCAGATACTGTGTAGAGTACACTGCCCTTGGCTTCATTCTTCAGTCTCTATTTGTGCAACTGCTAATCTGGAAGCTGACCTTTACGGATTCGATCAAACAACGAAGACTGGACAGTCAGATTAGATAGCTTAGGAGCTCTGCCCTTATGATAAACCTCTAACCTAAATCTATAAATTTCTGACTGAAGAGATCTTTGCACTGACAGCTGTGCTACGACTGCAACCTTTCTGCTCAAGGCATCTGCCATAACATTATCTTTCCTCGGATGGTAGCTAATTTCACAATCGTAGTCTTTCACTAACTCTAATCACCATCTTTGTCTCATATTCAGCTCTTTCTGAGTGAAGAAATACTTGAGATTCTTGTGATCAGTGAATATCTGACATTTCTCACCGTACAAGTAATGTTTACATATCTTCAACGCAAAGACGATAGCGGCTAACTCAAGATCATGGGTCGGGTAGTTTTTTTCATGCACCTTCAACTGTCTGGAGTCATATGCTATAACTCGACCATGCTGCATCAAAATTGTGCCTAACCCGAGCTTAAAAGCATCGATGCACAACACAAAATCGCCTTGCCCTGATGGTATGGCTAAAACTGGCGCTGTAATAAGAGCTTGCTTCAAAGTATCAAAGCTCTTCTGGCACTCATCACTCCATACGAATTTAGCATTCTTTTTAGTCAATGAAGTGAGTGGCGCTGCTATCGAAGAAAATCCCTGAATAAATTTCCTGTAGTAGTCTGCTAGGCCTAGGAAACTGTGGATCTCTGAAGCATTCTTCGGTTCAACCCATTTCTTAACTGCTGTTACCTTAGCTGGATCCACCTCGATACCACTGCTAGATATTATATGACCCAAAAATGCTACCTTCTCCAACCAGAATTCACACTTACTGAATTTTGCAAACAACTTGCGACTCTGCAAGACCTGCAAAACTGTACCCAAATTCTGACAGTGCTACTCATGGCTCTTCAAGTAAATGAGATGTCGTCGATGAACACTATGACGAACTGATCTAGATAGGGCTGGAATACTCGGTTCATGAGGTCCATAAATACAGCTGGAGCATTAGTCAGTCCGAATGGCATTACTAAGAACTCGTAATGCCCATATCTAGTCCTGAAGGCTGTCTTATGAACATCTGTATCTTTTACCTTCAGCTGATGATATCATGATCGCAGATCTATCTTAAAGAACACTGTAGCTCCCTGCAACTGATCGAATAAGTCCTCGATCCTTGGTAGTGGGTATTTATTCTTGATCGTTACCTTGTTCAGTTCTCGATAATCGATACACAACCTCATGCTCCCATCCTTCTTCTTTACGAAGAGTACTGGTGCGCCCATGTAGAGAAACTAGGGTGGATAAATTATCTATCCAAGAGCTCCTAAATCTGCTGCTTGTGTTCTAACATTTCAGCTGGAGCTAAACGGTACGGTGCCTTTGAAATTGGCACAGTGCCTGGCATAAGGTCGATGGCGAACTCCACCTCTCTCTCTGGTGGAAGGCCTGTGACTTCGTCTGGAAAGACGTCAGGAAAATCTATGACAATCGGTACATCAGATATCGACAGAGTGGGTACGTCAGGTGCAAAAACAATGATGGCCAAGAAAGCCTGACAACCCTTATGAATAAGTCTCTGTGCCTGCATACAAGAGATCATGCAAGAGAAACTCCTCCATCTATCTGGCTCAAAGAGAAACTGCTCCATGCCCAAAGGTCTTACCAACACTAACCTTTTCTGGAAATAAATGAGAACTCTGTTTTTCGTCAGCCAGTCCGTTCCCAAGATAATATCAAATTTTGGCATCGGCAACACGATTTGATCGGCATACACTAGGTGGCTTTGCAGTTCGAGATCGATGTCTCTGACCACGCTAGTAGCTGACAATTCTTCCCTGATGGGACAATCACTGAATATCTCACGTCGAGTCCAATAGATTTGACGTCCAGGTGACTAACGAACGTCTCCGAAATAAAAGAGTGAGTGGCTCCTGAATCTATCAAGGCCTTCGTCGTTACCCTCTTAATGAAAATATTTCCTGAGAGACGTTGGTACAACACAAAACTTATATCTCAAAATTCTAATCTTAACATCAAGCATAGTAGAAATCTCTACACCCAGTCACCAAAATTACTAACTAGCACACTAATAATCCCATATAAAAAAATCAAAACATGCATAACAAAATTTAATACTGTGCTGAATTAAATTAGTTACCATTCAGCAGGGTCGTGTCTGGGTTCACCTCCTCGGCCTGCATGGTGAACACTCTACCTTGGATCGGCTGTCTCTATTGTGGGCAGTCTTTAACATATGATCGCTAGCTCCGCACTTGAAGCATTTGCCCGATACAAATAAACACTGTCTCGGATGCTGGCGGTTGCACTTCGGGCACACTGGGTACTCACCGGGTCTCTGAGGAGCCTTCTGTTGAGGAATATGACCCTTGCCTTTCGGCGGTCCCTGAAATGACCTCTTCCCCTGCTGCCCCTGGAAAGGCCTCTTAAACTGGGTTCGCTGATGCTGCTACTGCTGAGGTGCCTGATAGGGCCTCTTGCCCTGCCTATCGACCTCAATTTCCCTCTGGTCCTGCTCTTCTGCCAAAGCTCTCAACACAGCAACTACATAATCGTAGGACCAGCAACTCGAACATCACGGCGCAAGATCGGCCGCAACCCATCCATAATATGCCTCAGCTTATCTCGGGCATCATTTGCAATCATGGGACACAAAGTGACACCCCCTCTCAAACTTCCTGACGAAGTCTGCCACGCTGCTGTCTCCCAGTCGCAGTGACGTGAACTCCCTGGTCAGGAGGGAGCGTACTTCTTCAGTGAAGTACTTGGAGTAGAAAACCTCCTTGAACCCATTCCACGTCAGTGTTTGTAAGTTCACTTACATTGATGCGCTTTCCCACCAAAGCCTGGCGTCTCCAGTCAACAAGAAGGTGGCACATCTAACTCTGTCTGCATCCTACAGCTCCATAAATGCAAAGATTACCTCGATGGACTTAATCCATCCTTCCGCTATTATCGGGTCAGTAGTCCCCGAGAACTCCTTCGGATCCATCCTCCTAAACCCCTTGTAAATTGCCTCAGGTTTGGGCCTCACCCCTGTATCCACGGTAGCTTGGTTCCCCACAAACTGTTCGAAAAAATGAATCATTCCTACAAGCATCTGGGTTTGCATATCTGGGGGTGGACGAGGAGGAGTGACCCTCTCCCCATCCTGGGCTTCCCTATTCTCATCGCCTGCTTCACGCACAATCCTACGTCTGGGAGGCATACTGTTCGAACATTTACCCAACACGTAAACCCAACATGCATGAACAAAATACTAATATCATAAGATGCACGTAAATTGAACTCAAACATGCACAAGCTGATATCATGACTGGATGCATATTACATGAATGAATTTAAAACTTTAAAACTTACAGATTTGAGGTGTGACTTCGTGAGCTTCTCGCAACTGGCAGTAGGCATAAACCGTTACAAGAACACCGCTCTGATACCAACTGTAACGTACCGTACATTGAACAACTTTAAAATTTGCGGAAAAATAAAAATTTTCTTAAATATAAAATAAACTTTCAAATTTTGATCAACAGTAAACTGTTCATCGAAAATATTTGCAATAAAGAGTTCACAAATAAAGTTTGCTTAAGAAAAACACTTGTTTAAACATCATAAACCATAACGTGAAATCAGAGTATTAAAATCGTCATGCATAAAATCTTAAAACATGGGCGTTCCTCGGGTTTAGCCTCCTGCGCAGTCCAAGCCGGCTCATTGGTCCCCACTCTCCGTCTCCTCAAAGTCATCCTTACCTGCATCGATCAAGTCTAGTAAGTCTAAAGACTCAACATGTATAAGCTGGAGATAGCAAGTACTACATAATAAAACCACATGCATATTTAAGGTAGGGCTTACTTACTTGAAACTTGAAAGTAATAGCATAAACGTACTTGAAACTTGAACGTAGTTGAATAACGTACTTGAAACTTGAACGTAATAGCATAAACGTAGAAGTGCCATAATCATAAGACTTTTCTTAAACATACTTGCATTATACATACTTGAGCACACATAACATCATTTTGCGTAGAGATATGTTTCAAAGCAAGTGACCCATACATAAATGCGCCTGATCAGACTAAACCACAGTACTGGGCTGACAGATAAAATCCACTGCCACATACATGAGATCCCCGGTCATGCTTCACAGGGTGGATTGGTCCCTGGTTATGCTTTACTGCTTTCCAATCCTGATCTAAACCCGATCATGCTTTACCGGGGTGGAGAGGTCCTCAGCCACGTTCATCGACTTCCAAACTCGTTCATAATTTGGTCACAAGACATTTAGCACACCTCAAAAACTTAAAAGTATTTTCTTTTGCACGTCGAACAAACTTACTTGGCGTTGAGAGATTCGTTGGATCTCGCTTGGGGCCGCTGCTGCACATACTAACATGAGTTCGAATACCTCTCTTGCATAACTTAGACGTATAGACATGCTCACACCCAAAAATGACAAAACGTTCTTAATCTCTCGGGACTTGACATTGTTTAATCATCGTACTAAATCATAACATCAAACCCCAAATCAATCCCTAAAAAAATTTAATTTTTTTTTAAACGAAGGACGCGGACTCCGTGTAAGGGTCCGGGTCGGGGTCCGTGTAGGTGCTGGAAAATCACATTTCGAAGGAAAAAGGACACGGACACCGTGTCAGGGTCGGGCTAAGGGTCCGTGTAGGTGCTGGAATTGTTAACCAAGGGATAAACACTAAACTTATGGCTTATTCCTCCTAACTCGATCATAGGGACCGTGAACCAATGCCTCGAGACCTATCCTAGGATGCTATGACACTTGTTCAAACTCAAACAAATGCCCCAAAATAACTACGCATCACAAACAACGCAACCCAATCCGTGAACTCGACATTTGACACCAAAACGCATCCTACGACTTATAATGCAAACAAGTGCCTATCGATTTGATTCGACACACCAAAAATCATCCCAACATCATACTGAACATACTTAAACTGCAGCAGCGATCACCCGTTGATCCCCAACGAAGCCTGCACAATAAAACTTCAAGAACACATCAAGAACGTATTTTCAGAATCGTAGTTTAAGCAGTCCCACGAAAACAATCCTAACTCACTCATTTCTTATCCAAATATTTTGAATTTACTGTCAAAACGGTATCAAAAAGTTCTAAATTTTATATGTTGAAAGTTTTTCCAGAAAATCGATCGAAAAGTTGCAGTATTTAAAATGACAGTAAATTTCGAGTTTTCAGATCTAAAATCATTTCAAAACCGATCCAACAAATTTTTGCTCAAACGTTTTACAACGTACATGGATTTTTACGAATAATAAACATAAGAACATATAATATAACAAGATCGATGCAGAAACCAAAGATTATACATGCCTTTTGATATTTAAAGTTACCGAAACGACGACACCAAAGCAGGAAGTATGCTAGAGACGAGCCGGGACGAACGTGGGGAGATTTTCTTGAAGAAAAGCCAACGAAATCTCTGGGAATAATCAGAGAGGAGAGGGGCGGCTACTGAAGATCTTAGAACCCTAAATTATTTCTTCAAAACAAATGGAAGGAAACACAAAGAAATATGTGTGTGTGTCTTTTACGTGAGTGTATGTGTGTTTTTAATAATTAAGGGAATAAAATTTTACTTAATTAAAATGTTACCAACAATATTAATCCACATTAATTTAACAATTCCCTTAATTAAAATAAAATACACAATTGCTAAACTCTAAAAGTTTTAAAATCTTAAAATCCCTTAATAATTAAACTAGGCTTTAAAAATGTTAAAAACTAAATAAATCATTTAAAATGCCCCAATTCTAACTTAAAATAAAATACCACATTTTAAAATCGCAAAAATAGTCGTCGGTCTCTTTTCCTCGATCCCGTATCGAATAATCGCCTGAAACAAGAAACTCGAGAAAATCTTTTAACGGGCATCTAAAAAACATAAATAATTTAAAATAATGAAATTTCATAAATCATGCATCTCAAAAATCATTTTAAATTTGATTAAATAATTTAACAATTAAATAAATGCATGAGATTTATGTGTACTGATTTTGAACTCTACAATATGTGCCTATATTGCACCGCCTCAACGAACAAAAATGGGACATCAAAGAAAGATCGGAATTTATGTTGGTTATGATAGCCCATCAATCATTCGATATCTTATGCTTCAGACAGGCGACGTGTTTATAGCACGTTTTGTTGATTGTCATTTTAATGAGGAAATTTTCCCGATGTTAGGGGGAGAAAAGAAACATATCGAAAAAGAAATTATATGGTATACATCATCATTATTACATCTGGATCCACAAACTAAACAATGTGAAAAAGATATACAACAAAATGTGCACTTGCAAAGAATAGCAAATCAGATGTCAGATGCATTTGCAGATACAAAAGGGGTAACTAAATCATATATACATGCTTTAAATGCCTTTGCTCGAATTGAAATTCCAAAGATTCAAGACAATCATGATGTCATTAAACACTTGAAGCGTGGAAGGCCAATCGGTTCCAAAGACAAAAATCCTCGAACAAGAAAAAGCATAGAGAAACACGATGATCACAAAATAGAGAATGATATTCCGACAGAAATACATGCTGATGAAAATGTTCAATCAGAACCACAAACTGATGAGAATCGTGAAATCTCTATCAATTATATTAATACTGAAAAAATATGGAACCGAAAATATATATAAAAAATTGATGAGATAATTTCTTACAATGTGACATTTGACATCATAAATGACAATGATCATGAACCAAAATCTTTTGGTGAATGTAAAAATCATCAGGACTAGATAAAATGGAAAGATGTTATTCAGATTGAATTGGATTCGCTGAATAAACGTAACGATTATAGGCATATAGTCCTTACACCTGAAGGTGTAAACTCTGTTGGGTACAAATGGGTCTTTATTCGAAAGCGAAATGAGAAAAATGAAATAGTAAGATATAAAGCTCGACTTGTTGCACAAGGTTTTTCTGAAAGGCTTGTAATTGATTATGAAGAAATGTATTTTCCTATTATGGATGCAATTACGTTTCGATATTTGACTAGTTTGGCGGTATCTGAAAATTTAGAAATGCGTCTTATGGATGTTGTCACAGCTTACTTATACGGATCACTCGATAGTAATATATATATATATATATATATATATATATATATATGAAAATCCCTGAAGGATTTAACATGTCTGAAGCACAAAGTTCAAAACCCAGAGAATGTTATTCTGTGAAATTGTAAAGATCATTATATGGGTTAAAGCAATACGGGCGAATGTGGTATAATCGGCTAAGTGAACACTTATTGAAAAATTGATATGTAAACAATTCAATATGCCCTTGCGTTTTCATTAAGAAAACAACATCTGGATGCGTAATTATTGTTGTATATATTGATGATTTAAACATCATTGGAATGAATAAGAAAATTCAAGAAGTTGTGTCGTACTTGAAGGAAGAATTTGAAATGCAGGACCTTGAAAAAACAAAGTATTTCTTGGGTTTGCAAATTAAACAAAAAGAAAGTGGAATATTTGTTCACCAGTCAAATTATACAGAAAAATTCCTTAAACATTTTAATATGGATAAATCAAATGATAGGATCGATTGACGTGTCAAGAGTGTTTAGAAGGGGAGGTTGAATAAAGACTCTCAATTAATATTGGTCTTATCGAATTTTTGAGTTCAGTTTGGTGACAAACTGATTCTCGGAATCTTGTTGGTCAATATCAATAAGTTAAACTGAGGTAGTTGCGGAAGGTAACTGACTGACAGATAGAATATAGAACTGAAATAAAATACACAAGGATTGTTTCTGGATGTTCGGAGAATTCAATTACTCCTACGTCACCCCTTCTATCTCAAGGATAGGATTTCCACTAAAAGACTTTGATCCAATACAACACTTGTACAGACCCACTTCAGTTAGAACTTACCCACTGCCTAAACTGAAACTCTTAGTATTACAAAATGATCTCTATGCGTAACTGATCTTAGCACTATTGAATTAAAAAATATTACAGAGTGCTAGTTTGCTCAACTTGTAGCCTTGATTGCTACGAATAAATCAAGTAAAAGTGAGCTGAGATTTTGACAGAGTAATAGCAAGTTTTGAATGATGTATCGTCACTTCTTCTTTTTCTTCTGCCATATTTATACTCTTCTTTTCCAACGGTAATCTTGAGATAAATTTGAATCTTTGTATCCGTTGGTTTCCACTTGATTATTCCTTCGATATTGTTTGCTTCATTTATTGTAATTCGGCGTCTTAATTGCTTTGTCCGGAATGCGTTGTTTTAAGTAGTCTTGGTTGTTGTGCGGTGCTCTTGTAATCTGTTATGTCTTCTTTGTTCTTTCTCGAGACATCTTCAGTTGAGAGACTTTGAGGCATTCGGCTGAATGTTTTAACTGATCAGTTCCAACTGATCAGTTCCAACTGATCAGTTTACTGTGTATCATTGTATCAGCTGATTTCAGTTGATAAGTTTAGTTGCCGAATTTTCTTGCGCGTATCAGTTGATTCATATTTTGTTAATCGATTGATTCATGTTTTGTCAAACTCCAGAATCTAGTTTCCAACAATTTCCCCCTTTATGGTGTTTGACAAAACCAAGTGATTTAAGATCGAATAACTGAGCTCTTTGTAGATAATAGATTACGCAACTGAATCATAAAATAACTGGATTCCTTGTAGATAACATAAAATCTGAGAATATTATATCAGTTGATTCTAATAATCTGATTAATTCTTCTTCAGCTGCTGTTCTTCCCCCTTTTTGTCAAACAACTCCATTTTTTCTGATAACTTTCGAACGTCAATGGAAAGAATTTTTACATCTGATGAGATACTTGTGGCAACAGTTGTGAGGGAGTCTGTAGCAATTCTATTTTATTTGAAACAGAGGTTTCCAGTCGCTCAACTCTCTGACTGATTACATCCTGAGTTGTAAAGAGTGAGTTAACTAGCCCCTTCTTTATTTCATGCACAGTTCTGCTAAGAGAGTCCATGTTGGCTTGAAGAGCGTTTAGTTTCGCCGAGCCAAATTCAGTCGAAGAATCTAATTTGACAGTATGAGACAGTTGTTCGAATTGAATTTTCTTGATTTCAGCGAGCATCTGCTGCATATTGTACTGTATGTTCTGGATTTCTTCAAGAACAACATCCATTTCTGTGGATTGAATTGGAGGTCGCTGGCTGTGCATTTCTGAATGCTTCGATATTTGTCCAAAAAGAACTAATGCTTGATTAGTTTCCATTGTTGCAGCCATAGGCTGAGCTGGAATGTTTTCTTGAATTTGAGATGATGAACGTTGGTTTTGATCAAGAAATGGACTGTCTGGCTGAATGATGGAGATGGATGGTTCATACATAGGGGCCTCCTGTGGAGAATTAACTGAAATTTGTTATTGCTCCTTTGATTCAGTGAGCAACTGACCTTCTACATGTTCAGCAGTTTCTTGTTCTGAGGGTTTTGCTTGTTCATCAGTTTGAATATCTTGTTCAGCAGAAGTTTCTGGCTGAACTGGTGCTTCAGTTTGAGCTTTTTCCGATTCAGTTATTTCTTTTTCTGAAGTTTGGTTTGGCACTTCAGTTTGATCTTCAGTTTGAGCAGATATAAATTTTTCAGCAATAAGTGACTCAGCTGGTGCTTCAGATGATATCTTAATGTCTTGCTCTGGTTGTTCAGCTGAATGGGTAATTGAGTCATATTGTATTTCCTCTAGCTGAGCTTCCAAGGTAACAGCTTGAATGATTTCATCAATGTTTGCCAAGGATAGTTCTGCTTCAGAATATAGTTGATGTTCTGTCTGAGAGGATTGAGGTATTCCCTGAACTGGCTTTTCAGTTGCCTGTTGTGGAGATGGTTCTTTTTGTGGAGAGGAGGATAAATCTTTTTCAATATTTGAGTTGGGGGGTTTGTCATGAAGAACTAGTTCCTGATCTTCTTCCCAAAATCTAATTTCACTCTGCAGACTACTAAGATCTGTGTCCAGTTGAGTGAACACAGCTCTATCATTGTATGCAGTTGGACTTGTGGGATTGTAGTTGGACTTCAGCTTTGCTACCATTCTTGTTAGCTTTTTGACGCGAATCTGATTAAAGAAATATTTCTGCCTTTCTAATGCCTGTGGAATTGTAGCAGCTTTGACTACTTTTATCACAATTGCTTCTAGCTTGATGAACTTTTTCAGTTGAGATCTATGCTTCAGTTCTTTGGCAAAGATTTCTGTTCTGAAACTTTTCAACAATCAAAAGATTTTAATTGTGATGTGGCAAATGCATTGACCTGTTCCCAAACTAGGTCAATGTGTGTTTGAATGACATTGGATGGCCGGGGTTCTTCAACCAGCTTGCTTTTTCCTTTTTCAGTTGAGAGAATGTGAGGAAGATCCATTCCAAAATGTGTGGAGTGCACTGGTTCCCTTAATATTACACCTTTAGATTTGGCTCTAGGCAGGATGGTAGGGCGATTTACAAGAGTCAAGGGAGCTCTTACCTTAGCTGGTGTCTTTTCTTTGGTAACTGAATCATCAGGTGAGACTACTTGCAAAGGGATAGCCTGAATGGGCTGTTGAGCAGCTGATTGAATAATTTTCTCAGGTGGAATGACTTCCACTGTGGTTATTGGTTTGGTTCTTTGAGTCCTTGGTCTCTTGACAAGCTTAGGGGAAGGAGTTTTCTCTGAATCTGATTCACTGAGAATCAGTTTCCTTTTTGCTGTTTTGACTTTCTTGACTGGTGATGGCTCAACCTCTATTTTGGTTTTTGATGGCAAGGTGTTTTTGGCAGTAAATACCTTGAATTTTGATGATGTTTCAGCATTTTCAGCTACCAAACCCTTCAGTTTTAACAGATAACTGATTTGGATGGCGAAGCCACATGACTGTTTGGATGACTTGAGCATATTCTTCAAGATGTTAAAAAGAATATATCTCCAATTTGCTTTCTTTTCACCCATGATTATGGTCATTACCTGGAATTTTTCGAGTGTAAGAGCAGCATAAGAACCGGCTTTTGCTAATATTCCCTTTGCCACGATATCAGCTAAAAACTGAATTTCTGGTTTCAGTTCCTTCTTTGGATCGGAAACCTTGATTTTCCGTCCATCAGCAGATAGTCGAGACTGCATTTCTTCAATGTCATGAGTTTTTACTTCAGAAAAGCTGACATAACCATCAGTTGGCAAAGAGAAGATTTCTCCGAAAGCTTCTTCAGAAAGGAGTAGCAACTGATCATTGATAGTCACAGAGATAGTGTCATTAGCAGTGATAAATCCCTTCTGATAGAATTCATTGACCTCCTTGAGGTATATCTTCTGAGAAGATTGTCCCAAGAACATCCTGAGACCTGCCGACTCAAGCTTTAGAAATACATTCTTAACGTCTGCTTCTTGAATCGATAGAACCGAGTTAAAATCGATGACCATCGCATTCAAGATATGGGCTGGGATCTGGTTTGCCATTTCGGAAAGTGTAGTGATCTGCAAATTGAAGAGAATATGTTCTGAAATTTGTATACTCTTAGAAACTGATTGTAATTGTGAAGAATAGAACTGAAGTGAAGCGGGCAAAATGCTTTTGTTCGTGACTGTTCAAATTCTGGACACGTGTCAGCCCGAGAAAAATTTTGAATAAAAATGTGTGCACGTGTGCTGTAATCGTGTGTATATAATAATGAGCAGGTTTTAAAATATGCCACGTCATAAAAATTTAGTCACCTCATTTGATTTGGAATATAATACGTTTTTAATTGGTTAACTTATGTGAGAATATTTGTAAAATTTTCAAGCTGAACGATCAGTTGGGAAACTGATTCAAGTCAGTTGAGAATTCACAAACGATTGTCTTCTCAGTTAACGTCTTAAAAACTGACATTCCCCCTAAATTGGTGCATATAATAATTAAAGTAGTGCTACAAAATAATTTTAAGAGTCAGAGAGGTTATTGGTTTTGCTGAAACGTTGACGACTCTTCAGCTTTCTTGATATTCTGCTATAAATAGAAATGGCTCAATTAGTTTTAGACATATCATCCAAAATATTCAAGATAAAAAATGTCTGATACGGGTGACTCAAGTCTTTCTCCCTTTTCTGTGGAGGCCAGGAAGGCTGAGATAGAAGATGAAGTCTTCTATGAAAGTCTGCATTACTGGGAGCGATTGCAGGAGCTTGAGCTCTTATACAACTCTGGGGAGGCCACCACTCCTGAATTGGTGGCAGAACTGAATCAAGTGCGAAAGCACTTGAATATTGCTGTGTGGGTGGACGTCTTCAAGGACGGTCACATGTATCAGCTGATGCTCCGCAAGGAATTGAAGATCCCTAGGCGCATAGCTCATTCTCAGAGCTTTCTCATGACTGCTCCTTCTTCTCTATCTGTTTGGCTGAAATTTTGGATAATTGTTGTGGAGGAGAAGTATGATGATGTAATCCAGACCAACATTTATAAGTAATGAAATATTTATCTGGTTTTAACTCTGTTTTTCTGCAAATGATATATTTCATCAGCTGTGATATGTAAATAAATGAACTGATGAGAGACTAACTGTCATAAGTTGATCATGAACTGGGACTATTTAAACAACTATTAATAGAATTCAAACTGGTGTCAGTTGACAATGAACAACTGATAACTTAAAGTCCTTGGTAAATGTGAAAGACGCATTGATTAACTTGAGGCTCTTCAGCTTCTCCAACGTCATTTTCCTATAAATAAGATGATAGTGATAAAAATGTGATGCAATATCAGTTCAAAAATATTTCAATATGTCGGATTCTGATGCATGCAGCAGCACTCATGTTCATGTTACTGAGCAGTCAACCCCTCGTTTAAAAGATATCAATAGAAAGATAACCCAAGTAAATCTTGAAAAATCATCTACGACCACCAAGGTGTATTTCATTCCCCCTAAGCTCATGATTGGTATTGGACCGAAGAGATCCATGTACAATAGTTCTAAGCATCGGGATGAAGACTTACAGCCCTTGTTTTTGAAAGAAGATCGTACTTGTTTTTCATACTGACATGCTGAGCAAAGTTTTTCTTTTGAAAAATTTATTTTGGGCAAACCAGTTATAAGTTCATGTTTACTCAGATAGGCAATGGATTTAAAGTTTAAATGATTTAACCTTTTATGCCACAACCAGTTTTGAGATGATTTTGAAGCAATAAAGCAGACTGGTGCATGAGGCTGTTCATTCCAACTGACTTTATATGTGTTTCCACATCGTTTGCCAGTTAGTATGATTTCATCAGTTGATGTTTTAACTGAGCATGAGTTTTTATCAAATTGTACCGAGAATCCATTGTCGCATAACTGACTGATGCTAATCAAGTTATACTTCAGATTCTCTACTAATAAAACATCTTTAATAGTAAAGTTACCATGGATAAGCTTACCCTTACCCACGGTTTTACCTTTGGAATTATCTCTGAAACTGATGTTTGGACCACTATATTTGGTCAGTTGAGATAGCATACTTGCATCTCCTGTCATATGTCGTGAGCAACCGCTGTCCAAATACCATATTGAATTTTTATCTGTACCTGTTACCTGCAAGCACACACATAATATGATTTGGTACCCATATCTATTTGGGTCCAAAACTTATTAGTCCCTTTGGAACCCATACTTGGATTAGTCTAACTGACTTTCCAGTAGCTGTATTCCAAATGGTTTTTCTCGGCTTTTGTGTGCTTGGTGAGTAGTGTACAGTTGATACAGTATGTGTTTTAGTCTTATTCAACTGATTGTTCAATCTGTATCTCTTCTGAACTGGCTTGCAGTTATAGTAATTGACATAGCCATTCGAATAGTTTTTGTGAAATCTTTTTGATGACCCGCTTTGTGAATCAGTTGAAAGCTTTTGGCTATAGCCAATCCCATATCTTTTAGCCTTGTTCAACTTCTCAGTAGGTTGTTCAATCAGTTGACTGGGCTCAATTTGTTCTTGTACCACTGCTGATTTGACAAAGTGAATGTACTTCCCTTTGTTCATTGTCAGCTTTGGTTGAGTATCATTTGAAAACGTTTCTCCTTGATTACTGAACCCTAAACCAGTTTTATCAGAAACTGATTTTTGTGAATTCTGCATCTCATTCAGTGCAGTAGACGACTTATTCCAAGATTGAATGAGTTCAGTCTGTTTTGAATTTTCAAGGATCAATTTCTGGATCAGTGACTGATCTTTCTTTCTCTCTGCTTTTAACTCAGCAATTTCCCTTTTTAGACTCAACCCATCAACTGATTCATCAGTTTTGGTTTTATTGTCCATTGGATCATTTTGCTTTGACTTTATTTCCTCAAATGATGATGCAAGTTTCTGGTACTCATTTACCATTTCATGCAATGTTAAAATGAGTTCTTCTCGTGTAAAATCAGTTGAACTAAAATCAAATACCTGTTGACTTGTAGATTCTGCTTCTGTATCATTGGCCATTAGACATTTGACTTCCTCTTCATCACTTGAGCTATATGAGCTTTCTGGTTCTGATTCGTCACTATCAGTTTTTGCCCATTTGGATTTGTTCTCTTCAGCTAATAGAACCTCATGTTTCTTTTTGTAGGTTTTCTTATCATCTCTGGATCTTCTCTTATGCTCATATGATTTCTTTCTTCTGTCAGTTGATCCTTGACTGTCCTTTTTAGGTTTAGGACAGTCAGCAATATAATGACCTGTTTTGCCACAATTGTAGCAAGCATTTATTTCTTCTTTGGAATTGTTTCTCTGGTATTGCTTCTGAAAGTTTTCTTGGTTCTTTCTCATGAACCTCCCAAACTTTTTGATGAATAATGACATAGCATCATTGCTTAACTGATCGGCAGATTTCTCGACTGAACTGGTTGATTCAGTTCTTACAGCTGCTAGAGCAGTTGTAGCTGTAGGAGTAAATGGTTCTCCTTCTCTGCTCTGCAATTCAAATTCATAAGCCTTTAAATCAGCAAATAGTTCATGAAGTTCGATCTGGTTCAAGTCTTTAGATTCTCTCATAGCCATAGTTTTGACATCCCATTCCTTTGGAAGACCTCTCATCACTTTTAGTGCAACCTCTTTGTTAGTATACACCTTTCCGAGTGCATTTAATTCATTTACAATACTGCTCACCCTTTCATCATACTCATTCATTGATTCTCCAACCTTCATTTTGATATTGTCAAATTTCTGAACAGTAACAGAGAGTTTATTTTCTTTTGTTTGGTCATTTCCTTCATATAACTGAATCAACTTTTCCCAAATTTCTTTTGCTGTTTTGCACATCTTTATTTTGTTGAATGTTGCTTTGTCCAGTGTTTTGTATAGAGTATCTTTGGCCACATTGTCAAGATTGGCTTTTCTTTTGTCCTTAGTTGTCCACTCTTCTCTGGGCTTTTGAATTCTCTATGGTGCCCCTTCAGTTATGGCAATTGCTGTATTTGCTTTTAGAATCTTCATGGGTCCGTCTGTTATGACATACCACATGTCATCATCTTGTGCAGCTAAGTGAGCCTGCATTCTGATTTTCCAATCATCGAAATATTCTCTTGAGAACATAGGAATTTTATTGAATGAAGTCATGCTAGCAGATTTATAGATCAGAAGTATTCAAGAACAAGATTCAACCGCTCTGATACCACTTGATAGGATCGATTGACGTGTCAAGAGTGTTTAGAAGGGGGGTTGAATAAACACTCTCAATTAATATTGGTCTTATCGAATTTTTGAGTTCAGTTTGGTGACAAACTGATTCTCGGAATCTTGTTGGTCAATATCAATCAGTTAAACTGAGGTAGTTGCGGAAGGTAACTGACTGACAGATAGAATACAGAACTGAAATAAAATACACAAGGATTGTTTCTGAATGTTCGGAGAATTCAATTACTCCTACGTCACCCCTTCTATCACAAGTATATGATTTCCACTAAAAGACTTTGATCCAATACAATACTTGTACAGACCCACTTCAGTTAGGACTTACCCACTGCCTAAACTTGAACTCTTAGTATTACAAAATGATCTCTGTGCGTAACTGATCTTAGCACTATTGAATTAACAAATATTACAGAGTGCTAGTTTGCTCAACTTGTAGCCTTGATTGCTACGAATAAATCAAGTAAGAGTGAGCTGAGATTTTGACAGAGTAATAGCAAGTTTTGAATGATGTATCGTCACTTCTTCTTTTTCTTCTGCCATATTTATACTCTTATTTTCCAACGGTAATCTTGAGATAAATTTGAATCTTTGTATCCGTTGGTTTCCACTTGATTATTCCTTCGATATTGTTTGCTTCATTTATTGTAATTCGGCGTCTTAATTGCTTTGTCCGGAATGCGTTGTTTTAAGTAGTCTTGGTTGTTGTGCAGTGCTCTTGTAATCTGTTATGTCTTCTTTGTTCTTTCCCGAGGCATCTTCAGTTGAGAGAATTTGAGGCATTCGGCTGAATGTTTTAACTGATCAGTTCCAACTGATCAGTTTACTCTGTATCATTGTATCAGCTGATTTCAGTTGATAAGTTCAGTTGCTGAATTTGCTTGCGCGTATCAGTTGATTCATATTTTGTTAATCGATTGATTCATGTTTTGTCAAACTCCAGAATCTAGTTTCCAACATCAAATCTTTTAAGTACTCCAATAGTTGTTAGATCATTAAACATAGAAAAAGATCCATTACGTCCATGTGAAGATGATGAAGTTATTCTTGGTCCAGAAGTACTATATCTAAGTGCTATTGGTGCCCTTATGAATATTGAAAATTGCACAATACCTGATATATCTTCTGCTGTAAATTTATTGGCAAGATTTAGCTCATATCCAACAAAAAGACACTGGAACAGAATTAAACATATATTTCATTATCTACGAGGAACTACAAACTTAGGACTTTTGCATTCAAAAGATACCAATCAAAGTATAATTGGTTATGCTGATGTTAGGTATTTATCTGATCCACACAAGACACGTTCCCAAACCGGATATGTATTTACTCGTGGAGGCACTGCAATTTTTTGGCATTCACAGAAACAAACACTTGTAACTATTTCATCAAATTACGCCGAGGATTATTGCACTACATGAAGCAAGCCATGAATGTGTGTGGCTAAAATCAATGACCGAACATATCCAAATCTCATGCGGATTATCATTCGACAAGAAGCCTGTGATACTATATGAAGATAATGCTGCATGTGTTACTCAAATGAAAGAGAGATACATAAAAAGCGAAAAAACTAAACATATTCCCCATAAGTTCTTCGCATTCACCCAAGAGCTTGAGAAGAATAAAGATATTGATATTCGTTATATTCAATCAAGTAAAAACTCATTAGATCTCTTCACAAAGTCACTTCCTATGACAATATTCAGAAATCATATATATAACATTTGGATGCACAATCTACGAAATTTGTGAAGAATCGTTTGTGTTAACATTAGGGGAAGTTTACGTGACTGCACTCTTTTTCCCTTACGATGGTTTTTATCCCAAAGGGTTTTTCCTAGTAAGACTTTTAACGAGATAATATAAAAACACGTAACGTAGACAATTATTATATCACGATCATCATCCCAAGGGAGAGTGTTGAAAATAAAGAGTCGTGTTGAAAATAAAGAGTTGAAATTATTGAATGTTGAAAATAAGAGTTGTAAATATTGAAAATTAGTGTGTAATGGTGTATTTATTTTTTGATTATTTTCAAAGAAATTCTATAAATATGTCTCTCAATTTGTGAAGAAGAACACAACTGAGTGGAGAAAATTTTAAAAAAGTGTGTAGTTTAATATATTTTGTGAGTTTGAGATTTTACTTTTTACCGTAAATTTTTACTTTTAACAGTGATTACATAATTTGCTACAATTTTCACATACGACATTCTATTTCTTTTTAAATCAACTTAGCAAGGTAGCGCTACATTTATGCATCATAATTATCAAATAGTCAAATCATGGAATCCCAATTTCTCAATTTTAGACAACAACATTATTGGAGTACAATTTTCTCCTGCTAAAAAATAATCGAAGTTTAGCCAAATAAATCCCAGGTTTCGCCCCTTCCCACCGAAAGGAAGCATCATCTCTAAGCATATACGTGGCACAGCTAACACGGTCAACGTCTTCCATATTCAAATAACGAAAGTGCACCTCAAGTGATCGAATCCAACCCTCAACAGCGAACAGGTCGGTGGTGCCAGAAAATTCCTTCAAACCCAGCCTCCGAAACTGATCATAAACATCAAGTTGTGGCCTCGGAGCCTGCTGAAACTGCTGCTCAAAAAAGCGAGTCATGCCCTTCAGTGCTCGAATAACAGCATCCCCATTAGGAGGTGGGGGTACATTCCCTTGACGATCCTCAGTATTCTCAACTTGCCTATCAGTACTAGGTGCGCGTCTAGAAGGCATTATATCTGAACGTTTTCCAAATTCTAAACGTAACCAACATGTTTAAATCGAAGTTTCTAACCATGCAACATATATTAATCCCCTTATGAGCATCTTTTAAGCATATATATAACATTTAACCTTAAAAAGCTTTAAACATTTAATGTAAGCATATAAACCAAATAAACATGCATGTATCATCATAAAAAGCATGTAAAGCAATTAAAATTACAGACTTGAGGCTTGACAACATAGCTTTTTGGAACTGGAGGTGGCAGAACCCTTTGCAGGAACATTGCTCTGATACCAACTGAAACGTCCACTACTCGTTTTTCTTTAAAATATAATAACTTTTTTTTCCTTCCTATACTAATCATTTGGCCGAAATATATATTTTCATATATATATATGTTTTTGAAACCACTTAAAAATAAATCAACCAAATATTATTTGAAAATCCAAAAAAAAAAAATAATTCAAAGCACAAAATCGTAAATCGTCAACCAAACCTAATTTTAACATTTCCAAAACTAACTTAATTATAACATCCTCTCAAAACCTCTCAAAGTCATCATAAACCATAAAGTCTTAAAAATACGTAAATTATTTAGCATAAGTCATAAACATAATTCATAAACGTAAATCATAAACATAAGTTAATTGCGGAAAACTAGTGCTGGTCCTCGGGTTGTGTGTACCTTCAGTCCAGCAAGATCAATCATCAAGTCCCTCATTAACATCAACATCATGTTCACCTGCATTGATCACACCTAGTGAGTCTATTGACTCAACAAACCTTAACCATGATAACAAGCAATACATATACATCCAGATGCAACAGTAAAAATACTTTTACTTAAATAGCTTTTCATGAACAATTACAAATTTAAAACATTTTTCCTATTATCAACAACATTTTTCATTTTATCATATACATTTTTCTTTTCATCATATACCTATATGTTTTACTTATATTGAATTCGGATCGTTAATTGTGACTTTTGTTTCAACTGAAGGTCGATGTATACATCTACATATAACCACAGTACTGGGCGGCAGGGAAACCAGCGACACTCTCACCCGTCAACTGAGCTTTGGCCTATCATATCATGTCGATGGAAATACGATTGTCGGGCTCCCTTTGGGACCTTCTCCCGTAAATGGGCTCCCTCTGAGGCCTTTTTCCTCCCAATATCTCCAATCATATCATCGTATTAGTCACAATCACTTCATCTCCTTCAAATTTTAATATTTTCATCACTTATAAAAATTCAAGCATATATAAATCATTTTTCTTTTAAACCAAGCATGCAACATGTTTTTAGCATTAACGTTTCATCATATAATTTCATAAACATTTAAAATAAGCATTTTAGCATATATTACAACATTTAGGGTACGCCAGGACATCTAACATTTTTCAGGTGTAAAATGACCGTTTTACCCATAGACTTGGAATTTCTCGGTTTTCACTTTTTCTTACTTTCATTGACTCTAGACCATCCCAAATAATTATTTAAGCCTAAATTAAATTTTTAATATTTTTATTTAGCTTAAATTCGAGGCTTTCGATTTATTTTCCTATTTTTTAATTCGTAAAACATTTAATTCCCGAATTAATTCAAACTTTAATATTTTAATCCAAACTTTTATCATGAACCTTTCATACATAAATTACCCTTGTGACCCATGAATCGACCCCCCGTGGACCATGGTTCGACCCCTCAATCTTTTACTTCGAACAACCGAACCCTAGCTAGTTCCCCTCGAGCCATCTCTCAATTCCTTCGAAGCACTCCAAAGCCACATCAAGCCAAACCCTGACCTAGGGGCCCTATGAACCAGACCTGAGCCACTTAACCAGCCCCTAGCTCATGCCACAAATCCTGCACGAGTCGCGACCGATAGCTCACTTAAAGATTCCTAACTCGCCGAGGAACCTTCCCCCGAGCCACCACCTGAGTCCTAACCCTCATGACCCTCACTGGTCCACCCTCAGACCTAGCCTGGAACCCCTGGCCAAGCTGTGACAGCCCCTCGCACAGCTGCTGCTCTCGGCTTGCATGGGAAGAGTCCCATCGTGCATGGACTCTTCCCTAGCCGTTGTGCATGAGTCCTAGCATGGATAGGAATCTTCCTCACACCTAAGCACGTCCAGCCCGAGCCCTGGTCAAGCTCTAGTCGAGCCGCACGCTTGCTTTCGCCCTAACCGAAACCCTTATGCACAACTCTTGCAATTTCCATCCAAGCTTGGCTCGCATAAGACCAGCCATTGTGCGGCCTCTCCTAGGCCCTTGAACCCTTTGAAATTCATCCCTTTTTATCGTCCTAGGATGGCAGCCCCTTTATGCATCATATATATGAGTTTTATATCATCAAAGCATGAGTTATATGCATGTATGTCCATAAAAACGAAAATAGATCATGTGCCACATATTTTTCATGCAAATACAATCAATATACATAATATGGTGTAAAGGATTTTTGAAAGAAATTTAAGGCGTGCCTTTGCGTTTATTGCGCACGAAAACGAGTTGGCGATGCGAAGAACGGCGATGTAGAAGCCCTAGGATGAATTCTTCCTCAAGGACGTTACCTTTCCCTTCGAATTCACGTGTGGAGTGTGTGTTTTGGCTGCTAGGAGAATTCCTAGTGTTTTAGTGGGGGTTGGGGCGTGAGTTATGAGGTGTGGAGGGGTAGGGTTTAGGCTTTTATTCTTTTAAATTAAAACTTCTAGTATAATCTTAGGCCTATTGACATGGTAAACTAGGCATATCAAGTCCATTAAGTAATTTTTAAAATATTTTTTTTTGAAAAGTTCGTGAAAATATTAGCCGAGTTCTCAAAAAGTTCATATTTTCTTCGAAAATCGAACACCGTTTAAAAATACGTCTCGACGTATAAAATCACCTCAAAACACCCAAGTTTCAAAAATATCATATAACATATACCATATTTTAAATAATTATTTAAATAAAAATATATTTTTTTTTAGCTCTCGGTCTCCGTTTCTAGATCGCGTCTCGAATAAGGTTTTAAACACAATTTTATGCATTCGTGTCGAAATGTGTATTTTAAACATGTAAGAATGCACCTTATATTTAATTCATGCAATTAAAATCCTTTAATTAGTTATTTTGTATTTTTCCTAGATTCACATGCAGTTATGTTACGTTATCGCATTTTGGACCTTACAGAACGAGTAAGCGTGCTTCGTGTAAGGGCTCGAGTGAGTTGTTGTTGTAGTATCATGCATGGCCGCGTGTATGGGGGCTGTAGCCATGGGTTGGTTGGTCCAGGAGAGGGTCCACGGTTTTGGTATTGGCCCTAGGGTGGTCTAGTTAAGGGCTGGTCCGGCTTAGTGTGGGCTAGGTTCGAATATTGGAGGGTTATGTGTATTGGGGTTTGTTGGTGGCTAAGGGCAGAATTTTCCAGCAGCTATATGGCCTTTTCCGAGGGTCCTAAGTGGTCTGAAACAAGTTGTTTAGGGGCTGGTAGGGTGTGGTATAAGTTTGAGAGAGTTTGGTTATGGTTTGGATTGATTCGGGTTAAAACAGGGACCCCAGTCCATGTTTTAAAACGAATAGTATAAGTTATGATACATGCTCGAGTTTACGTCTAAGAAATGATTATAAATATTTTTGAGATGTTTTAAGGTGTTTGATTGACTTCGGGTCGAAATTTTGAGGTCTAGAGGTAAAACGATCATTTAGGGTTTTGAGGGGCAAAATGATTATTTTGCACCCGAGTCGAGGTAGCAGTCCTGACAGCGCCCTGATCACAAAACTGTATGTTTTTAAATGTATACAATATCATGAACATGACTTTTTATTTAATTATGAAAAATACATTGCATGCTTGATTTTAAGGAAATTTACGTATATGCATGATTTTATCAGTAATAAAAATGATGACATGTTTTGAACGATGAGAGTTCATTGTCACTAATACGAATATGTATACGATGATATATAAGGTCAAGGCTCAGTGGATGGGTAATGCTGTCGCTGATGTCCCCACCGCCGAGTACCACGGTTATACATAGATGGATCAATCGAATAGAGATGATACGATAGAGCTGATACAAAAGTCAAAACTAATGAACGAAATTCAAATAAAGAAAATGAATATATATATATAATGATTTGATGAGACATGTTTTGGACACATTTATGCATTGACAAGTTATGTTTAAGTTCATGTTTTTAGGTCATGAAAGGTATTTTAATTACAGCACTTTTTACTGTTGCATGTTATGTATATGTACTTGTTATAACAGTTCAGGTGTCTTGAATCTTTAGACTCACTAGGTGTGATTGATGCAGGTGATCTTTGGTTGAGGAGATTGGAGGCATTGAAGACTGAGTAGGCTGAGCTGGGGGTGCAAGTGAAAACCCGAGGACCTTGCATTTCTTCCGCACTATATGTTTATAAGTCATGGATGATGAAACGTCTGCTTATTCGTTTTGCTTAAAAAGTACTAGAATTTTTTTTTAACCTCACTTAGCATTGGCCGAACCATAAAATATTTTTGACATCATTTTAAAAATAAACATCCAACTGCCATTTAAAAATCCAAAGGAAAATATTTTAAAGCATAAAATCGCCAAACATTTTACCAACCTAAAAACATTATTTGAAAAGTATAGCCTATACTATAACCTCTCAAAAATCACTCACAAATAAATTTTCGTAAAAATATCTTTAACATCACGTAAAATCATAAATCATAACTAGTGCGGAAAACTAGCGTAGGTCCTCGGGTTATGTGCACCTTCAGTCCAGTCAGATCAAACATCAAGACCTCCAAAAACATTAACATCAAAATCACATGCATCAATCACACCTAGTGAGTCTAAAAACTCAACACGTCATATCCTTGATAACAAGTAATACGTATTACAGTTAACATATAACAGTGAAAAATACTTGTACTTAAAATATCGTTTTCATGAAGATGCATAAACTTTAAACAATAACATTTTCGTAAACATTTTCATGATGCATAAACTTTAAATAAAAACATTTCATAATCATTTTCATGATGCATAAACTTTAAATAAAAACATTTTCATAATGATGCATGAACTTTAAACATAAACATTTTCATAAACTTAATCATATCATCCTCAACATATTCATATTCATATTATCATCAACATATACGTATTCTTTTTTCCTTTCGTTGAATTCAGATCGTTAATTGTGACTTTCGTGTTCATCTACGTCTACGTCTACGTGTTGGGCGATGGATCCATCTACATGTAACCACAGTACTAGGCGGCGGGGACACCAGCAACACTCTCACCGGTCAACTGGGCCTTGGCCTTACGTATTAACATATCATCGTATACATCTACATGTCCGTATCCAAGGAAACACGATCGTCGGGCTCCCACTGGGACCATAACCCTCACGAAATTTCCAACATATCATCGTATTAGTCACAATTACTTCACTTCCTTCAACGTTTCATATTCTCATCACTTTATAAAATTTAAACATGCATATAACGTTTTTCTTTTAAACCAAGCATGCAACATGTCTTTTAAATGTCCACGTTAAATCATAAAATTCATATACATTTTAACATATAAATACCCAGGAACATTTAAAATAATCATATTAACATCAAAACATTAAAATAACATATTGACATGTTAAATCATAAACATTTAAAATAAATATTTTGACATAAAAATCCTTATACATATAAAATTCCATAAACATTTAAAATAATCGTTTTAACATATTAAATTCTATAAACATCCATAATCATTGAAAATAATCATATTAGCACCTAAAACAGCATTCAGGACACTGCAATGACGTTTACTAATTTCTAGGTATAAAAAGACCGTTTTACCCCTAGACGTAAAATTTTACGTTTTTGACTTTTTCTTAATTTCATTGAATCTAAAATGTCCCAAATAATTATTTAAGCCTACATGAATTTTCTCATAATTTTATTTAGCTTAAATCGAGGACTTTTAATTTAATATTTAAATATAACGTATTAAAGCGTTTTAACCCCGATTTAAACCAAAACTTAATATAAAATTTCAAAATTCAAAACTTAGACTTATAATAATTAATTAAGCTTAAACCTAATTTTTCATAATTTTATAAAGCATAAAACTAGGAGTTTCAATTAACTCGTTAATTAGCATTTCGTGCGGCGATTAAATCCCGAATAAATCCAAAACTCATTATTTTGATCCCAAATTTTAAACATAGCATTTTTATGATTTATTCTACCCTTCCAAGTCATGAGCCACCCCCATGGACCCATGGATTCAATATTAATTCTTTAATATTTGTTTTAGACACTTATCGAACCACCCGAGCCATTTCTCAATTTACTCGAGCTATGCCCGAGCCACCTTGAGCCAAAACTTAGCCAACTTGTATAGGGACCCTACTGTGCAAGCTCTAGCCCAAAGGACCAGCCCTTAACCACTCGAAACCTCCTGCCCGAATGCACCAGAACACACGGCTATCTCTTTGTATTTGTTGGGTCCTTATCAATCTAGGACTCTTCTACCTTATTAACACCCGGTCACCCACCTTGCTAACCATCACTGGACCACGCTCCACCCTAGCCCTAGACCAGCACCGAGCCCCTAACTCCCCCAAACTCTCCTGGAACGTGACCCAACAATCTGTGCGTGACTCTTCCTAGCTGCTGCTGCAACCTCACGCTCAAAGACTCCTAGGGACACTGGGACACTTCCATGCGAGCCACCACCAAGCCTACCTGACCCCAACTGACCCTGGACAAAGCCTAGACACGACCCAAACCAGCCATTACCCTGGAACCCACCAGCGAAGCTCCTAAACCATAGAAGCACAGCCCGCGCGTTCCCTAGCTTCCTGCGTGCGTGAGTGTGTTGCTTCGCGTGGACTCTTGCTCGAGCCACCACAAGCCCTGACCCTTCCTACCCCTCTCTGGACCGTCTCAAGCCATCACCCAAACCACCTAGCTCAGCCCCTACCAAGCTGCAGCCCCTTAAACTCTCGGCCAAACACAAATACATCACCCTCGGGAAGTTTCCTAACCAGCGAGGACTCTTCTCCAGCCCTGCTGCGCGAGTTCTAGCCCACTAGAACTCTACCAGGCCCTCACCCAAGACTCTCCTTGAGCCCCAGCCGACCCTGGACGAGCCCCCAAGCCCCATGCATAGAAACCAACCCCTAGCATCAAGAACAAGCCAACACCACTCACGGTTCTCCATTAGCTTTTGTCCCACGGTTCCAGATTGTTTTTGTGGGGACCCGGGCTCTAACTCGATTCTTTTTGGGATTAGTTGGATCTTTGCTAGAAAATGTGGGTCAAATTTTTGCTTTTAACATTAATTCAAATGTATATAAACATGCACAAGGTCTTCATTTATTTTATTTCTACAAACATAATATACATGTCTTGTCCAGTACATATTCAACAAACCAGTATTCAAATACAATACATGACAAAAGTACAACTACTAGTACATCTGCTATGCCCGTGATCACCACGCTATATCCATCTCTCATCTCTGCTGCGACCCAGATTCTGCCCTACCTGTTGTTATGCACACATACAGACACAACAACAGCCGAAAACTCCGATGAGAATAAATTCCATTATAAAACATGTGTACATGCATGTCATGCGGTTTCATACAAATCATAACACATAATCAGTATTTATGACACATTAGTGAATACAGATAAAACAATCTGACTCTTACTCTTTAACTCGACTCGTATCTAAGTCTAGGGATCCCGGTGTGAATAAGATGTAACAGGTCTCCCACCTACTCTCCCAATCGTGGTGGCGTTGCATCTTATTCCTAAACTTCGGTCTGGTCTGTATCGAAATCTACAATCGGAGTGAATCTGATCCGAAGCATCGATATCACCGAACGTTTAGAAAATTGGCGTATCTACCAATGACACTCCTATCTCAGTACATATATGTAAATTAATATAAAATACAAATAGAACAAGTATGTGATTTTGTTGGGAAACTCAAATTGAATCTCATTTGAGTTGTGTCTTCCCCAAACAAACATGAATTATACCTTCTTGTCGTTCGTAGAAGTCGAAGTCTCGTATTCTTGTTATCGAATCTGTCAAACCAAATCTGAAATGACATATATACAATGCACCATATCAACTTCTAACTCAAAAGGATACACATACGGAGCAATATTCAATCTCGGTACATTTCGACGGCATAACGGCGTAGTTTCTCGATACCGACAACTCAACCAATACTAGTCTATAACAATCAACTCATAACCACTATCATAAACATGCCCAACTCTGAAAATCTGCATAATTTCCATTCAATACATGTTGGAATTTCATAAAAATCGTATACGGTATCTTTTTTTCGTTCCGGTGGCGAATATAGTATCTTCATAATTATAGGAACATATCATAGAGCTCAATTCCTCATTCTCCCAACACATATATATCAAACCATGCTGGAATTTAATAAAACATATACCCTTTTGAAGCCCTTGATGCAAGGAACAAGAATCTCTACTTGGATCAAAGTTTGGGTGAATAATTCTTGCACAAATCAATTTCTAAGCTATGAAGGAATCTTGAGCTTCTATGGAATTTGCTCTCTCTCGGTTCTCAGCTGCTGCAAGGAAGGGAAGAAGCCAACTCAACATATATGCATGGCCTAGGACAAATGGCTTATTCTTTGGAGTACACGTTTCGCGCATATGCGCGACATCACCCGCCTTTATGCGCGAGACCTACTGGTCTCGGCAATGTCAATCTTAACTCCTCGCGCATATGCGTGCTTCATCTCGCGCATATGCGCCAAAGATTCTGGACGTGTCGCGCATATGCGCGTATCTACTCGCGCATGTGCGCCAATGTTTCTGGAAATGTTGCGCATATGCGCCGGACTGGTGGCGCATATGCGCCGAGCTCATCTCACACCAAAAATTGCATTTACTTTTCCGTCTCTTCCGGTCCGATACAATGCGTCTACAATCCCCTTAATTATCAACAAAACAAGTCTGATTATGATAATCCAATTCTCGGGCCTTACAGTTTTCTTTTGGTTTTTGCAACGTTTTTGGTGTGTTTTAGGACCCTTGAAAACACGTAAAAACATCCCTTAACCATTCCTAATCATGGCAGCCCCTTTAACAACATAACAAAACATGATTTTTGAAATAAAAAACACAAGTTTAAAACACATGTGCATGAAGTTACGAAAATTCAACGTGTGTGCCATGTTTTTTCTCAAAAATTATGCATAAACAATTACTATGGTGTGATGATGATTAAAAGGAGAATATGACGCGCTTTTGTGTATTTTACGCACGAAAACCCGTTGGCGATTGAAGAACGGGGACGAAGAAACAACGGCTTGAAAATCCTTGCAACTTTTGATGCTTTTTCCTTCAACTTTTGTGTGTGTGTCGTGTGAAAATTGAGGGGAGAATTTTTGATTTGCTAGGAGAGTGGGGTGTGTAGTGCCAAGGGTTTGGGGTAGGTTAATTGCATATTATATAGTTTAATTAATCCTTGAACAAGCTTAGGCCCATTAGGTAGTTAATTAGGTCCAATTAAGCTCATTAGTGATTAATTAAAATATTAAAAATAATTTTGTTTAGAAATGTTTGTGAATTTATTAGCCGGGTTGCCAAAAAGCTTGTAATTTTGTTGAAAAGCCAACACCGATAAAAATTATGTCCCGGCGTATAAAATCACCTCAAAATCTCTTATTTTCAAAAAAATAAGAAAAAGCATCACCCATATTTTAAATAATTAAAAACAATTATTTAATAAAAACATTTTCTATTTTTCATCCATCGATCTCTGTTCCTCGATCGCAACTCGAATAACCTTTAAAAATTACATTTTAATGCAACCATGTAGAAAAATATATTTTAAACATGCCAATATGCACCACATAATTAATTTATGCAATTAAAACATTTAATTAAAATACACAGAATTTAATAACTCAAATGCATGTGGTTTTCATGGACCTCTAAATTTTCGGGGCGTTACAGATGAACATTGTTTGTTTTATACACTTTCACCTTTTACCACGTTGATGATTTAGCAGGATTTTGAAGGTTACACTTGAATTCTTTTAAATAACAGTCTAGGGTTTTGAGGATGATAAATTGTTTTTAACTACGGTATTTTTACTCGGTAGTCATTTACATTTTTATAATGCACGATTGACTGTTGTTATTATATGCATGTATTTAAATATATTTTCACAAATGGTTCAAAAAAAAAGTAGGAGAGCGCCACCCCCTCCCCTAATTCAATCATCCTCAACAAAAAAAACCGTAGACCATAACCACCGTGGCTGGATACGATGGACGCCGATTCGACCCAGCTCTAGCAAGCACAATTGGCGGCTATTATGGGGCCTGACCCGGCGGCGTTCGAGACCCTAATCTCCCATTTGATGTCTTCTTCCAATGAGGAGCGATCCCAGGCTGAGTCCATCTTCCATTTGCTCAAGCAGAACGATCCTAATTCGCTTGCTCTGAAACTCGCCCACCTCCTCTCCTCCTCAGTTCGGTTCTAGGCACGCGCCATGGGCACCATCCTCCTCCGGAAGCAACTTACTCGGGATGATTCCTTCATTTGGCCTCAACTCAGTGAATCCAATCGCTCCTCTGTTAAGAACATCCTTTTAAGCTCAATCCAGCGTGAGGAGATGAAATCCATAGTTGATACCCCATGGATGAGCCCATCAAGATCTGGCCCAAACCCCCGGCCCATATCTAAGGCCCACAGGTAGCCCACAGGTGAAGGGCTCATGACAAGCCCAGGTATTCTCCTATAAATACCAGGTTTGAGCGTACGATATTTCATTCACTATATTGTTTTTAGCAGCGCCCTTAGCTGCTCCCCCCATATATCATCAGTCTCTGACTTGAGCGTCGGAGGGGCTACGCCAGGATACTCTCCTGGCCCCCTCCTAACGGTCTTATTTGTGATTTCAGGCCCAGGGTAATTTTGAAGCCCGTGTCTGGATTAGTGACGCTTGCGTGGATCGGACCCTAAATTTCCCGTGAATATCACTTGGCGCCATCTGTGGGAATCTTTGAGTTAAGACGTAGAGATGGTAGGGAGGAGAGGGAGTGGAAGAGCCACCTCAGCATCATCGCGTCCTCGGAGGGGACCCGAACCATCTCGCGCTGAGGCGGGACAGGAACAACCGCATCTTGAGACGAGACAAGAACAACCTCGTCAAGAGGCCAGAACTGAGGAGCCCATCCACGAGACGAGGGTCGAGCAAACCCGTCCCAATGAGAATGTGGGAAACTTGACCCTGGAACAGCTGGGCCAATTTATCACCCGAACAGTGGATGAGGCCATGAAGAAGAATCAAGAGTCTATGTTTGTAGAGGAACAAGCCGCCCATCAGGAGCGGGAGGAAAATGTTGAGGTCCATCATAGCAGGGTTGAAGAGACGCAACCCCTCCAGAGTGGGGAGATTAGTGAGATGGGAGAGATGTGGAAAGAGATAAGGAGGTTGAGGGAGCAGGTGGGAAGCAGGGCGCCGGTACCCAAGAGAGGAAGCCCTTTTTCACTAGCCATCTTGGAGGAAGGGCTTCCTCCGAATTTCCGACAATCAAACGTTGGAGAGTATGACGGACATACAGACCCTGAGGAACACTTGGGGAGATTTGAGAATGCGGCTCTGTTGCACCAATATTCGGACGGAGTCAGGTGCAGGGTGTTTCTGGGCACGTTGGTGAGGTCAGCCCAGCAATGGTTTAATACCATGCAGCCCAACTCCATACAATCGTTAGAGGATTTCTCTGCAGCCTTCTTGCACCGATTTGCCAGCAGCAAGAGGCATCAAAAGAACTATTTGAGTTTGTTTGTGATGAAACAGCAAGAGGCTGAAACGTTGCGGGAGTTTGTCCAGCGCTTCAACACTGCAGCGCTAGAAATACCATCGGCTACCCCTGACATCATGATAAGTGCCTTTACACAAGGACTAAGGGGAGGAGAGTTTTTTAAGTCGTTGGTCAAGAAGCCTCCGTCGAGCTATGATGATTTGTTGGCTCGAGCTGAGAAATATGTAAACTTGGAGGATGCTCAACGATACAGGAGGATGGAAAACCGGTCCGGAGGAAGTAGGGTGGAGGGAGCCGAGAGAGGTGGAAAGAAGAGGGGTGCAGGGGAAAGAGATGAGGACAGAACCAAAGGTAGAAGACAATTCTCATCACATGTTCCTCTGAATAGGAGTCGGGATAAGGTGATGGAGGTGAGGGAGTCGGGGGAGAGGGGGGAGAAGTCACAGAGGGTTGAGAGCAGTGCTCGACCTCCGCCACGGGGTAGACAAGAAGGGTCCTCGTCCGGGAGTGAGCTGAGATCTCTCCCGTCTTCTAGGCGGGGTCGAGGCCCTCCATGGATACATCCGAGGATCGAAGAGCCGAGGAGAGAGGGTCGAGGTCAGGATGTCCCTCGCGAGCCCGCTGAACCGAGGAGGAGAACGAATGAGGATAATCACCCGACGAGAGGAATAATTCATATGATCTCGGGGGGTGCTACTGATGGGGATTCCGGGCGAGCGCGGAAGGCGCATGGGAGGAGGTTGGAGAATTTTGAAATATCGAGGAGTGCGAACTTACCCCATGATCCTATCATCAGTTTTGGGCCAGAGGATCTACGATGCATTGTGGCTCCTCATAACGATGCCTTGGTGGTGACGACTACCGTTGCCAATTACGATGTGGCACGAATCTTTATTGATAATGGAAGCTCTGTTAATATCCTGTTCAAGAGTACTCTGGATCAGATGAAGGTGGAAGGATTTGAGTTTGAGCCAATCTCCGCTCCTCTATATGGGTTCGCAGGACATTGCATCCCGCCGCTGGGTCAAATTGTCCTTCCTTTATCTTTGGGGCATGAGCCTCGGCGGGTGACCAAGATGACGAAATTTACTGTGGTGGACACCCCATCCGCTTACAATGGAATTCTGGGGCGACCAGCCCTAAAGGATTTCAGAGCTGTAGCGTCCACGTATCATCAGAAGTTGAAGTTTCCCGTGGGGAGGGAGGTTGGAGTCTTATGTGGGGACCAGAAAGTCGCTCGTCGGTGTTATGAGGGGATATTAAAAGAAGAGGGGAAGAGGGCACGTGTGGAGGTCAATATGATTAGAAAGGGGCGAAGCGGGTTGCCCGTGGTAAGGAGAGAGGTTCATGAGGTGATGGATGAGAAGCCGGAGATCGTGACATTGGGGCCTGACAAGAAAACTCTAAGAATAGCCCCTGACCTTGACCCAGAGGTAAGGGAAAAACTTATTACTTGTTTACAAGCTAATCTCAACAGGTTCTCTTGGTCAGCCCAAGAGCTCACAGGGACGAGTCCAGATGTAGCAGAACATCGGTTAAACATCTTGCCGAATTCTCGTCCCGTGAAACAGAAGAAAAGACACTTCGGGCCTGAGAAAGATATAGTTATAAAAAAGGAGGTGGGAGAGTTGCTCAGTGCTGGGCAAATTCGAGAGGTACAATTTCCTACTTGGCTCTCGAATGTCGTTCTTGTTCCGAAAAGTTCGGGAAAATGGAGGATGTGTGTGGACTTCAGAGATCTCAACAAGGCATGTCCTAAAGATTGTTATCCCTTGCCGCGGATAGATCAGTTGGTGGACTCCACAGCCGGACACCAGTATTTGTGCATGCTGGACGCTTATCAGGGGTACCATCAAATCCCCTTGGCCGTGGAGGATCAAGATAAAGTAAGTTTCATCACCTCTGAAGGAACTTTCTGTTACGTGGTCATGCCCTTCGGACTAAAAAATGCCGGAGCCACGTATTAGCGGTTGATGGATAAAGTCTTTTCTAAGCAGGTGGGAAGGAATGTGGAAGTGTATGTGGATGACATCATGGTAAAGTCTAAGGATTCAGCCCTGCTCATACCTGACTTAGTGGAGACCTTTTCCACCCTCAGGTCCTATGGGCTGAAGTTGAACCCTCAGAAGTGTATATTTGGGGTGAAGAGTGGGAAGTTTCTGGGTTATATGGTGACGGAGAGGGGAATTGAGGCTAACCCTGAGAAAATTCAAGCTATCCAAAATATGGTCTCTCCTCAGGGGCCCAAAGATGTTCAGCAGTTGGCAGGGAGGATTGCTGCGCTGGCACGTTTTATCTCGAGATCCGTCCATAGAAGTTTACCTTTTTTCCGGACCCTGCGAAAGGCGAAAAAATTTGAGTGGGGGCCGGATTGCGAGAAGGCTTGCACAGAACTGAAGGAGTACCTTGCCGAGCTTCCTGTTCTAGCCAAACCGACAGCAGGGGAGCCTTTGTGGGTATATTTATCTGCCACTGAAGGGGCCGTGAGTTCGGTCCTTGTCAAGCTTGATGGATCAGTTCAACAGTCGGTGTACTATGTTTCGCATGCACTCAAGGGGGCAGAGATCCGATACTCGGGGTTGGAAAAGTTGGCTTTGGCGTTGGTAATGACAGCCAGACGCTTGAGGCCTTACTTCTTATCTCATCCGATTGTGGTGCTCACTAACAGTCCATTAGGCAGAATTCTCACTCATTCTGATATGTCCGGCCGCCTGGTTAAGTGGACTACGGAGTTGGGAGAATATGACATCCAGTATGAGCCGAGAACAGCTATTAAAGCACAAGCGTTAGCCGATTTTCTGGCTGAGACTGTACATAAGGAGAATGAGGACCCTTGGAAGGTGTATGTGGATGGTTCCTCGTCGAAGGACGGAAGTGGGGTGGGAGTAGTACTGATTTCACCAGCTGGGGAAGAAGTGAAGTTGGCTGTAAGGTTGGACTTTCGAGCATCCAATAATGAGGCATAGTATGAGGCTGTGTTGGCAGGACTTCGAGCAGCCATAAATGTGGGAGCTACCCGGGTACTTATTTTTTCTGACTCACAGTTGGTAGCGCAACAGATGAAGGGGATGTATGATGTGAAAGATGAGAAGCTTATTGAGTATGCTCGAGAAGTGAACAGAATCAGAGAGAAATTCACAGAGATTACATTTGAACAGATTCCCAGGAAAGAAAATGAAAAGGCAGACGCTCTAGCCAAAATGGCTGGAACGATGGGAAGTTGGAAGAATAGAGATGTGGTATTTCAAATCGAACTCACACCTCACACGATTTCACCTGCAGTTGAGCAAGAAGAAGATGATTGGAGGACTGACATAATTGATTACCTGAAAGAGGGAAAGCTTCCTGATAACCCTCTCGAAGCTCGTAAGTTGAAGATAAAATGTTCACGCTATGTAATGGTTGGGGACGTGTTGTTTAGAACGTCTTTTGCAGGGCCACTTCTTCGGTGCTTAAGTTACAAAGAGGCTGATTATGTGCTCCGAGAAGTTCACGAGGGGTGTTGTGGAAATCATTTAGGGGCTTATGCATTAGCAAGAAAAGTACTGCTTGCCGGTTATTCTTGGCCCTCAGTGCTGCATGATGCTCAAGAGTTGGTAATGTCTTTTGATAGTTGTCAACGTCATGCGCGGTTGAATCACCAGCCGGCCGCGATGATGAAGGCTGTCACGGCCGCCTGTCCCTTTGACCAGTGGGGAATGCATATCGTGGGACCTTTTCCTATAGCTCCTGCTCAGAAAAAATTCCTACTGGTAGCAGTTGATTATTTTTCAAAGTGGGTGGAAGCAGAGCCTTTGGCCAGAATCACTGAGAACGACGTCCTGAAATTCTTGTGGAAGAGTATAGTATGCAGGCACGGGGTACCTAGGAGGCATCCGATAATGGGAGACAGTTCCAAGGGGCCAAAATCGAAGCTTGGTGTAAAGAGATGATGATCCAACAAGTCTTTACCTCTGTAGCTTACCCGCAGAGTAATGGCCAGGCGGAGGTGACTAATCGGACGCTGGTACAGGGTCTAAAAGTTCGACTGGGCAAAGCCAAAGGCAATTGGGTGGATGAGCTACCAAGTGTCTTATGGGCATACCGAACCACTCCGAGAGAGGGAACCAAAGAAACTCCTTTCAGTTTGGTCTACGGTAATGAAGCAGTGCTCCCGGCTGAGATCGGGTTGGAATCGGCAAGGGTGATGTTTTATGACGAGGACAATGGTGCGAGACGCGCTACTGACCTTGATCTTTTGGAAGGAAAAAGGGAGGCTGCCAGCATTCAATTGGAAGCTTATAAGAACCGCATTGCACAGTCTTATAATCGAAGAGTCGTGCAGAGGAACTTTCAGGTGGGTGACTTGGTTCTGAGGAAGGTACAAGAAGAGCAGAGAGGAAAACTGGACCCAAAGTGGGAGGGTCCCTTCAAAGTGATCGAGAGGCTGAGCTCTGGAGCCTATTACTTAGAGAATGCGCAAGGCAAAGCTTTGAAGAGGCCTTGGAATGCTTATCACCTTAGGAAGTATTATTCTTGATTCTGTCGTCGATGTATTTTACTTTCTAAACTTTCTTATGTAATCCATTGGAATTCAATAAAATCAAGTTCTTCTTTTCAGTTCATGAATGGTGGTGTATTATGAAAGTGAGAAAAATTAAATTTTCCTGCTAAGGCATCGCCTAGCAGAGGAGCAGAGTTGGGGTGGAGAAAAATTAAATTTCCTTACTATGGCATCGTCTAGTAGAGGAGCAGAGTGCAGGGGAGAAATTAAATTTTCCTGCTAAGGCCCGGCTTAGCAGAGGAGTTAGAGGGTGGGGGAAGTGAATTTTTATTTTCCTGCTAAGGCCCGACCTAGCAGATGAGTTAGAGTGTGGAGGTGTTGAATTTTTATTTTCCTGCTAAGGCCCGGCTTAGCAGAGGAGTTAGAGGGTGGGGGAGGTGAATTTTTATTTTCCTGCTAAGGCCCGACCTAGCAGAGGAGTTAGAGTGTGGAGGTGTTGAATTTTTATTTTCCTGCTAAGGCCCGACCTAGCAGAGGAGTTAGAGGGTGGGAGAGGTGAATTTTTATTTTCCTGCTAAGGCCCGACCTAGCAGAGGAGTTAGAGGGTGATGATGTTGATTTCTATTTTCCTGCTAAGGTGTCACCTAGCAGAGGAGTTAGAGGGTGGATATGGTGAATTTCTATTTTCCTGCTAAGGTATGACCTGGCAGAGGAGCTAGAGGGTGATGGTGTTGATTTCTATTTTCCTGCTAAGGTGTCACCTAGCAGAGGAGTTAGAGGGTGGAGATGGTGAATTTCTATTTTCCTGCTAAGGTATGACCTGGCAGAGGAGCTAGAGGGTGATGGTGTTGATTTCTATTTTCCTGCTAAGGTGTCACCTAGTAGAGGAGTTAGAGGGTGGAGATGGTGAATTTCTATTTTCCTGCTAAGGTATGACCTGGCAGAGGACTTAGAGGGTGATGGTGTTGATTTCTATTTTCCTGCTAAGGTGTCACCTAGCAGAGGAGTTAGAGGGTGGAGATGGTGAATTTCTATTTTCCTGCTAAGGTATGACCTAGCAGAGGAGCTAGAGGGTGATGGTGTTGATTTCTATTTTCCTGCTAAGGTGTCACCTAGCAGAGGAGTTAGAGGGTGGAGATGGTGAATTTCTATTTTCCTGCTAAGGTATGACCTGGCAGAGAAGTTAGAGGGTGATGGTGTTGATTTCTATTTTCCTGCTAAGGTGTCACCCAGCAGAGGAGTTAGAGGATGATGGTGTTGATTTCTATTTTCCTGCTAAAGGCATCGCCTAGTAGAGGAGTAGAGGGTGATGGTATTAATTTCTATTTTCCTACTAAGGCATCGTCTAGTAGAGGAGTTAGAGGGGGAAGGTGGTTGATTTTTATTTTCCTGCTAAGGTGTCACCTAGCAGAGGAGTTAGATGGTGGAGATGGTGAATTTCTATTTTCCTGTCACCGAGCAGAGGAGTTAGCAGGGGAAGGTGGTTGATTTTTATTGTCCTGCTAAGGTATGATCTAGCAGAGGAGTTAGAGGGTGATGATTTTATTTGCCCTAACAGGTTAATAGTATCAGAGACAAACTCGTAAGAAGCAGTAAATTCAAATGCAAAATACTCAAGGTTGCATAAATAAAACGAGTTCGTACATGTCAAAAGTGCGCAAAAGGAAAGAACCAAATGTAAACGTCCCAAAAGTCGTATAATCCTATGGAAAATAAAACAATGCAGAAAATAACATAAATAAAGGTGCTCAATCTAGGAATCGGGGGGAAGACTAGATATGAAGCCCTCGAAGTCGATAAAGTCAGTAGGGGCGCCTGGCGGAGGATAGCTCTGAGCATTGAAAAGGCCGACTGCACCCTCGAAACCCACCCCCAGGTGGTGAAAAGCTTTCGGGCCACAGATCTCGACAAATTCTTCGGATTTGAGAAATTCCTCTTTGAAGGAGGAGGCTTCTGCAACATGTCGTGCCTTGGCGTCTTTAAGCTCAGCCTGTGAGTTCTTTAATTCTTTCTTCAGCTTCTTGATCTCTTTAGCTTGATCCTCTATCAGCCGCTGAGACTCCTGCTTCTGTTTTGAGAGCTCGCCGCACTGGATATGGGACTCCGACAATTGAGCTTGGGACTCCGACAATTGAGCTTGGGACTCCGAAAGCTCCTTGGCATGCGACACTTTCATCTCATCAATAGTAGCCTGGAGCTGTTCGCGGAGAGCCTGAACCTCGCGTAATTCTTGACAAGAGTCAGATCGAGCGGCGTGAGCACGCTCAGCCAACTCCTCGACGTACATCATGCCCTGCATAAGTAGACAAGGGTGAAAAGACGATAAGAAGATCAAATGTATATTAAACATCAATCTAAAGGTTATAAGGAGAAGTATACCTCGGTGACACTGCTGCACGTCCGGCGGAGGAGGTCTGACCACCTCAGTGAACCCATGAACGCTGCATCGGCGTCGGAAGGAAGCTGATAAATTATCTTCTGAGCTAGAGGAGTAGGACCCCGCCCCACGATGGCCGAATCCGAAGTGTATAGAGGATGCACCGCCGATGCGAGGGGAGGCCCCTCATCGGGCTCGGACCCCTCTGGAGAAGAGACCGATACGACAGAAATCTCAGAAATCTTGCGCTTGCCATGCTGAGAGGCTGACGGGCTAAGATCAGTGGATGCATTTTGCTTACCAGACGGAGGAGGGGAGTTGGCGCGAGGAGGTGGCGAGGAGGCTCGCTCTGAGGCGGAGGAGGAGGAGCCTGCCTTCTTCTTCTTCGCAGCAGTAGGGGAGCTAGGGGAGCTAGCAGGCTTCTTCGCGATAGTAGAACAGGAACCTGTTTTCTTTTTCTCAGCAGCAGAACAATCTCCCTTTGGGCCCATCTTGACTGCCGGGGTAATGGATTTCTGGGAAGCTGATGAAGAACCCCCGGCCTTTGTCTTGGAAAGTTCACGGAGAAATAGGGTGTTCATGACTCTAGTACCTGCAAGCAGAGACAAGGAACCAAATGAGAATGTTATCAAGTAACATAATAAATAAAAGAAAAACAAGAAGTATGGACAGATGAGAATATCTACCAGCATTCTCCTTCAGCTTAATTTTAACGGGACTTAACCCGGCATGACATAGGAGATCCTCAGATAGAAGTTTGGGAATGTTAAAGCATCGATCTCCTAGTACACTCATTATCTGTAGGTACTCCTCATCTTTTTTATAACTCTTGGAAAGTTTGGGTTTAGTGAAGACAGGATACCAATCGGTAAAGCAAGTCAATTCTTTGGGTGGCTGTACAAAGAAGAAGTATTTTTTCCAGTCCTTCACATGATTGGGGGCCCCATCGAACAGTTTGTGGCTAGACCGGGAGGTTACATAGAAAGGTCCATCTTTTGACCTGGACAAAACTAAGAAGTAGGAAAAAGTGGTGCAATTCAAAGGGAGGCCTAAAGCTCTAAATAACACAGCGAAACAGCTTATCAAACGGAAAGCATTGGGCGTGAGTAAACCTAAATGCACCTGGTAGTACTTGCTTAATTCTTGAAAGAAATCGCATAAAGGGAAACGAAGACCTGCATCAAAGTGATGCTGAAAGAAGGTATAATAGCCCTTAGGGGCTAGATAGGGCCGGTCCTCTGGGCTAGGAATGATAATCTGGTGGGAGGAAGGAATGTGCCATAAAGTTCTAAGTTTTGGCTCGCTACCGGAAGGGATGTGGGATGACAAATGACCATACCACAAGTTGTCTGCGTTAGATATGTTCATCTGTTGGGTCACGTGACGAACTTCCTTACCCGGACGACTATGAGTGGTGACTTCCTCCTCAGGAGGATCAATGGTAAAATCAGGATCGGCTAGGGAAATCTTACTCTGGCTAGACTCGCTGGACCTGCTAGACCTGCTGGACTCGCTAGACTCGCTAAACCCCTCAGAACCACCCAAAGAACTAGACTCGGAATCGGAATCGGAAGAAGACATAAGTGCTAAGGATAATCAAACAGGAAAAGGAGAGAACTGACCCGGATGAGGCAGGGGAAAATAATCAAAGCAATAGAATCGCAAGAATGACCGAGCAAGGTGCGTTACGGCGCGTGAGGGCTGGCGTGCAAGGGCGAGGGGCGAGCTGGTGCTCGGGTGATGGGCGAGCGTGTGATGCTCGGGCGCGCGGCAGGCAGACGCTCGGCTAGAGAGGGCGAAAGCGGCAGGCGAGGGTCGAGCGGGTGCTCGGGTGCTGGGCGAGCGTGGGACGCTCGGCGCTCGAGCGAGCGTGGCACGACGGGGCGAGCTCGTGGCACGGCGGGGCGAGCTCGTGGCACGGCGGGGCGAGCTCGTGGCAGGGGCGAGTGTGGCACGGCGGGGCGAGCTCGTGACAGGGGCGAGCGTGGCACGGTGGGGCGAGCTCGTGAGAGGGGCGAGCGTGGCACGATGGGGCGAGCTTGTGGCAGGGTCGAGCGTGCGGCCAGGCGAGCTCGTGGCAGGGTATGTGCACGAAGGGGGCGAGGCGCTCGGGCGAGCGTGACAGGAGCGAGCGAGACGCTCGGGCAGCAGGGGCGAGCGTGCGGCTTGGCGAGCTCGTGGCAGGGGCGAGCGTGCGGCCGCGCGAGCTCGTGGCAGGGTATGTGCACGGAAGGGGCGAGGCGCTCGGGCGAGCGTGACAGGAGCGAGCGAGACGCTCGGGCAGCAGGGCGAGCGTGATGCGCGAGGGGGCGAGCACTTCGGCAGGGCACTCAGGCGAGGGATGCGCGCAAGAGCAGATGCACGCCGGGTGAGCGCCTCGGCAGGGCGAGCGTGTAGCTGGCTTGGGCGGGGCGCTCAAGCGCTGGGCGAGGCGAAAGGTGAGTTGCGCCCGGCGAGGCGAGCGTAGGCAGGGCGCTCGACGAGGGGCGAGCTTGGAAGGAGGCGAACTCGGGGCTGGGCGCTGGCTAGGCGAGCGTGGCGCTCGGACGCTCGGGCGGACGGGGTAGAGGCAAGGTGGCGAGGCGAGGCGTTGGCTAGGCAGGGAGTTGGGCGGTGGCTCGAGCGTGAGCTGTCGAAGAGGGTGGGCGCGCGCTGGAGTGATGGGCGTCTGGCCGAGTGTGGTGATGGGTTGCGTGAGCAGGGCGTGAGCGTGATTGAAAAATTATGTAGGGGTGAAGCGAGAATGAAGTGGGGAAGGAGCCTATATTTATAGGGGAGCACAAATCTTATCAAGATTGCGATTTGATTTGATATCTTTTCCTTTCAGAGCAGGACCATGATTAGATTTGCTTCCAAATCTTTGGAGACTGGAGGACGGCAGAAAAAAAAAAAAAAATCTTTTGGGGGCGTTGCCCCCACACCCCCACGACCTGACCAGGCAGGTCGATTCCCGCGACCTGACCGGGCAGGTCGATCCCCGTAATTTTTGCAGCGGTGAACATCGTTCGTTAACGGCAAACGAAATTAATTTTTTCTGGTACGATACATCCTCATCGCCGATGAACCAAGGACAACACCATTAATCGAACTTTGAACCTACGATTCAGTTTGACTCGGGAGGGGGAGACTGGTGATACCCCATGGATGAGCCCATCAAGATCTGGCCCAAACCCCCGGCCCATATCTAAGGCCCACAGGTAACCCACAGGTGAAGGGCCCATAACAAGCCCTGGTATTCTCCTATAAATACCAGGTTTGAGCGTACGATATTTCATTCACTATATTGTTTTCAGCAGCGCCCTTAGCTGCTCCCCCCATATATCCTCAGTCTCTGACTTGAGCGTCGGAGGGGCTACGTCAGGATACTCTCCTGGCCCCCTCCTAACGGTCTTATTTGTGATTTCAGGCCCAGGGTAATTTTGAAGCCCGTGTCTGGATTAGTGACGCTTGCGTGGATCGGACCCTAAATTTCCCGTGAATATCAATAGTCATGAAACTTTGTGACACCGTGTCACAGCTAGCATCCTCGCTTCTCCCTGATAATCAGTGGCCTGAGATTTTGCCTTTCATGTTTCAATGTGTAACCAGTGAATCCGCCAAACTTCAAGAATCTGCTTTTTTGATGTTCTCTCAATTGGCTCAGTTTATTGGAGAAACATTGCTTCCGTATATTACTGATTTGCATATCGTTTTCTTGAATGTATTGAACAATTCTCCAAATGCTGATGTTAAAATCGCCGCATTGAGTGCCGTGATTAATTTTATTCAGTGCTTGTCCAGTTCGAATGACCGGGATAGGTTCCAGGATCTGTTGCCTTCTATGATGAGGACATTGACAGAGGCACTGAATTCTGGGCAGGAGGCCACAGCCCAAGAGGCTTTGGAGTTGTTGATAGAATTGGCTGGAACAGAGCCTAGGTTTCTGCGCAAGCAGATTGTTGATGTAGTGGGTTCCATGCTACAGATTGCGGAAGCGGAGAGTTTGGAAGAAGGCACAAGGCATTTAGCAATTGAATTTGTTATTACTCTGGCGGAGGAGCGAGAAAGAGCTCCTGGGATGATGCGCAAGTTACCGCAGTTCATTAGTAGGCTTTTTTGCATTTTAATGAAGATGCTTTTGGATGTTGAAGATGATCCTGCATGGCATAGCGCAGAAACTAAGGATGAAGATGCAGGGGAGACCAGTAATTATAGTGTTGGGCAGGAGTGTTTGGATAGGCTTGCATCATGGTTCGCCGGAACGGCCGTGTTGCGACCGGAACGGCCGTGTTGCGACCGGAACGGCTGTTCCGGAACGGGAACGGCCTTTGCTGTTCCAAAGTTCCGGGGTGGGTAGGTTGATGGCTTGTAGCGGCGTTTCGTATACCGAAAACGGCGATATGACGGTGGAAAACGGAGATGTAACGGTGGAACGGAACCGGAACGCAATTCGCGACGGTTTTGTCTTGAACCGTCGCTACTAGGGACGGTTTTATGTATGTAGCGACGGTATTAAAACCGTCGCTAATATCGCTACTATAGAGACGGTTTGAATTAAAAATAAATAAAGGTTCACGGATTCAAGAATCCGTGACCACACAGTGTGGTCACGGATTCATTTAATCCGTGACCCATCCGCTTATAAAGTGCGTCCGTCTCTCCTTCAGAAATTGCTCATTTCCGCAGCATGAGTGAATATTGTTCTTGATTCATTATAATCATTTCTTTTGCGTCCTCTCCGCTAATGAATGCAGCATGAGTAAAGTGCACACTTGATTCATTTGCGTGAATTGTTTCTTGTCGCTTCAATTTTTCCACGGCTATTTTTCAGCTTTAATTTTTACTGGTCCGGAGATATTGTGTAATCCAAATTTCACAGGTATTAATTTTTTTATTGTAATTAAAATAATTCTGTTTTATAATTTTTTTAATAAAAATGTTTAATATTGACAGGTAATAATATTCTTTGTTGATTTTACGAAGGAATCTTAAAAGGTAACGTTATTATTTTTGTTCATAATATTTATTATTGTTCGTTGATTGATTGAACTAAAATTTATTGATTGAATTTTATTTGAGCTAGTTTTTAAACCTAGAGTTGTATTGACAATTTAATTAATTTTACAGAAATACTATATATTTAAAGATTTTAAATAATATTATTTAATATATATTTAAATTCTTTAGTAACGACAATTTAATTAATAATAGTATATTGTTTAATTATGTATTATGAATTACTAATTATTTATAAAATTACTTAATCATCTTTATCACAGGTTTTTTTACGTATTATATTAAAATTCTTTGGTAAATTAAATATTTGTAAATCCTATGAACAATGGCTCCGAAACTCGATATTGGTTGGGAGTTTGGTAAATCCATCGGAGGTGATAGAAAGACAATACAATGCAAACTTTGTGGAAAAATTATAACTGGTGGAATTACAAGATTAAAGCAACATATTGCTCATGTTGCTGGAAATGTTGAGTCATGCACTAAAGCTCCAAAAGAAATATCATTGATGTTCCGGAAACATCTTCAAGATACTAAGAACGAGAGAAATTTAATCAAAAAAAAGAAAGAAATTGCTATTAATGCAATTCAACAGAGCATACATGGACTCGATAATTGCAGTGACAGTGGACATGATGATAAATTCGATAATACCTATGAAGAAACTTTAGAAGATATGGAAAATAGGGCACTGCGAAAAGCAATGAAAGAAAGTCGTAGAAGAAGAGCATTTGAGGAAGATATGCAAAACCGATATGGTTCAGGTAAATAAATATTTTATTTTTATAGTTGATGCATATCCGATATGGTTCAAAATTAATGTATCATTTTAAAAACTTAATTTTAATGGAGTAATATAAAAATTCTGATTAGATTATATTATTTAATTTCAGGACACCAATTGCAAATCCCAATTTAAGAAAACAGATGACTCGTAGCTTTAGCGTACGAGAGGGAGCTCAGTTACCATCGAAAGGGATTGATTCTTACATGTTTTCATCAAAACGAAAGAGTATAAAAAATTGGTTTGCTCCTGAAAAGGTCAAAGATGTTGGGAAGGCTATTTCAAAATGGTTTATATACAATGCAATTCCATTTCATGCAGCAGATAGTGGTCCATACTACCAAGCAATGATTAATACCATCGCAAATGTTGGACCTGGAGTACAAGGTCCTTCGGGACGTCAAATAGGTGGTGTTTTCCTAGAAGAGGAGGTCGAAGATATCACTATATATTTGAATACATTAAAATCCAAATGGCCAAAATATGGATGTACAATAATGTGTGATGGTTGGAGCACACGCAACAAGCATCCTATCATTAATTTTATGATATACTGCGATCGCAACATGATATTTCATAGTTCAGTGGATTGCACAAACAAAAGAAAGACAGCCGATTTTATATTATCTCTTCTGAATAATGTTATTGACGATATTGGAGAAGAAAATGTTGTACATGTGGTTACAGATAGTGAAAGTCAAACAAAGCTGCTGGACAGAAATTGATGATTGAAAGACCTCACATGTTTTGGTCACCTTGTGCTGCACACTGCATTGATCTTATGCTTGAAGATATTGGTAAAATGACAAAGGTAAAGAGGTGCATTGATAAAGCAAAGCAAATAACAAGTTTTATATACAATAGTGAAAAAATCGTGAACTTAATGAAAATCTACACAAATGATCGTGAATTGTTGAGACCTGGAATCACTCGCTTTGCTACTGAATTTATTTCTTTAGAAAGTCTCGTCCGGTATTGTCAAGATTTGAAGAGATTGTACACTTCAGTTGAGTGGCGTGAGTACAACAATACAAGCAAGAGAAGAAAAGATGTCGAAAAAATTACAGCGATCAATTTGGACACAAAATTTTTGAAGTCGGCTCGTGATATATGCACAGCAATGGAACCTCTCGTCAAAGTTTTGAAGTTGGTTGATCAAGACAATAAGCCAACGCTATCGATTATATATGAAGCAATGGATAGAGCTAAATTATCTATAAAAGAAAGTGTGAAAGACTGGCAATTGTACTGGGATGTGATTGATGAGCGTTGGTATAATCAATTACACCAACACCTACATGCTGCAGGTAAAATTAGATTATATTTACAAAAAATAAATCCATTGTTGTGGTTATCGTTATATAATTTTATATTTGTGTGTTTTTAGCATATTTTCTCAATCCAATGCTCCAATATTCTGGAACATGTGTTTACACTGATGAAGTAAGACGAGGATTGAAGACAGTAATCAAAAGACTAGAGTCCGATTTAAATACACAAGCTGCAATGATTAATGAGGTATGATATTTATAAGTTTTGCTTAACATATTTTATATCCAGTATACTATAGTTTTTCTCAAACATGTTTCACAGATTAAATTGTTTACTGAACAAATTGGAGAGTTTGTGATGCGATCATGGTAGCGTTGCAGGGACTTATGATCAATCAAGGAGGGCTCACGGGAAAGGAGCAAAGTGCCGAAAGGTTCGTGATGCATGGGAGTGAGTTCGGAAGCCAAAGGATTATCATCCAAGCATTGTTAGATCAGACCGAGGCTATAAGGACGTGTACACGGACCTGCACACGGGGTCCGTGTCCTATACACTTGAGGAAGAGAAATCCCGAACATACACGGACCCTGATCCGGACCCATACACGGGGTCCGTGTCCTATGATTAGCTGCGAATATTTGCGAAGATTTGGTGCAGATTTTGTTACCTAGTTATCTTTTTGTTCTTTGGATTTGGTATCAATATATAGACGAATTTTATCATTGTAGAAAAAACTTTTTAGTCAATAATTGAGTTTTATATAAAACTTTTCTTTGAGAATTCTCTCAAAAATAAGCTTAAGTTTCGTTATATCTTTTGCGTTGTATCAAATCAAACTTATCAAAAGATTTATCTTTTGTGGCGTTTGTCAATCGAATATCACGAGGGTTGCCAAGGACGGGTTCTTTGGAGGTTCTCTTGAACGAGATTGTTTCTATCGTTGATGAATTGTTGCTAGACCGCGTGATCTAGAGGCGATTATCACACCTATCAATTACTTGTTTCAAAGATCGGGACAAATCAAAGATCTCGTGGGCGGGATCGCATAAGGTGGTATCAGAGCTCAAGGTTTTTGATTCAAGTAAGCGTATCCATTCAATTCTTCGTAGGATTTTCAATACCGATTTTCGTGTAGCGATTTCTACGGATTTGTTGAATTTTAAAAAAAAAATCGCGAATTAATGTTCATTCGCCGGAGTTACTGTTCATCGTTGCCGAAGTTACTGTTCATCGTTGCCGAATTTACTGTTCACGCGTATTGGATTTACTGTTCACGCGTACTGTTCATCTTCCGGAATTACTATTCATCCGCCGAGATACTGTTTATCGTCACCGAAATTACTGTTCATCTGCCGAAAATATTTACGAAACTGTTCATCGCCGGATTTACTGTAGCGTACTGTTCACCCGAAACAAAAAAAAAGGAGAAGAAAAAAAATATATATACTATACTCGGGTGTTTGTTGGAATTTTAGCGCTTATATTTCAGCGTTAAGTTTTTCCTTGTCATTTAGTCGCATTCTAGTCAATTTCCAGGGTTGCTTGTTCTTGTGTGGTCTAAGTGAGTCGAATTTCAAGCGTCACAGGATTGATCTCATAAGTTTGATACGTGGAAGCCACGAGACTTAAGCGCCCCCTTGAGAATTCTCACTCAAGTGAACATATTTGAGTGGAGTGAATTTTCATTGGAGTGATTTGTGAGGTTTTGTGGTGAGGGAAAAAGACGAGTGCGAGTGAATTTTCATTGGAGTGACTAGTGAGAATTTGTGGTGAGGAAACTTTATTCTTTTATTGTTTTATACTAACCTTTTCTTGCAGGTATAATGGTTGACGATCTTCAATTTCAAACAATGTTAAGGGGGTTTGATGGAATATGGGAGAAGGAGCTTAAGCCTTTACATGAAAGGTTGGATAGGCTTGAGGGTAGTGCTAATGAGAAGAGACGAGGTAGTAGATTTGGTGGGGATAGAGCATTGCATTTGGATCGTGATGATAGGAGGTGCAAATCGAGTGGTAGGCAGGGAATTGACTCGTGGAAGGAGTTCTTGACATCCGCACGAAGGTCGAGTGAAGAGAAGAAGGTCAAGACTAGACCGAAGTTGGTTTTGAAGCATGAATATCAAGGTACATTTAAAAACTCAAATTCTTGTACTTGTGATATTATATGTTGTTGGTGTTTAGAAGTTGGGCATGATATCACCCAATGTCCACGTGAGGAGGTGACGGTAGTAAAATCGCCAGTTGAGCTTAAATCTCAAATGGAGGTTGATGTTGCGGTTGGGCTTGAATCTCAAGTGGAGGTTGTGGTTGATAAAGTTGTTGATGACATTATTCCACTAGTTGGTGAGTTGAATGTTGTTGAACCTAAAGTGGAGGTTGAGAGAATTGAGGAGGTTGGTACTCCACTGATTTCTTACTTGAGCATAGAATGTTGTGCTGTGGAGGGTGAATTCTTAGATGGTGAATTTTCTTCTAATGTGTGTGCTACGGAGGAGAAAGAAGAAAGTAGTAATAATTTGATGCACGCATGTTATGATTCATCATGTACCTTTCTTGATCAACCTATTTCAATTGTAATTACTGATGATCAACTGCAATTTAATTGTGAGAGTGAAAGAAAATTTAAATTGGCCGAAAGAATGAGTGATCAAAAGAGTGAGATGACCATAAAAAGAGAAGAAAAAGAAAAAGAGGCCAAAGAAAAAGAAAAAGAAAAAGACAAGAAAAATAATTTTAAGGCCCAAAAGAGTGAAAAGAGTGATTTAATTTTGTATAAATCTCTCCAAGTACCTTTGTACAAAGATGAGATTTATATATCTAGTGATGATATAGCCGGTTCAATCCCGAGCAGTATTAATTCTTCTTTGTAGGACTTGGACGCCCTTGAGATGAGGAGGCAAGTGAGTGTCGAGGATGGATGGGTTCAATGGGTTGATCCACATATCAATCGAGGAGAGGTAAAAATAGTTGTTAATGCAACAACTATGAGGTATGAGCTATTTCCCCCTGTTGATTATGTGAGTTTTAGTTTTCATGGGTTTGATGGAAAATTTGCACTTGTGAGGTATAAGAGATGTGACTTGGATTTAACTTTTATTTCCAGATTTTATGGGTTTGATATTAGTGAGGAACCACATGCTTTAAGTTTAGACATTATTGATTGTGATTCTTCACAAGTTGTCAAAGTAATGGAGTTATGTATTGAGAATATTAGTTGCATGGATAGCGCATGTGACGTGTTTTATGTGTGTGTTCCATATCTAGTTGTTGATAGTGTTGGTAATTGCATGATTGAATGCGGGAATTTTTATGTGCATAGTGAATACAATTTTAAAGAGAATAAATTTTTCATTCAATTTTCGTTGCATAAGTTACTTGCTAATGAGGCATATGGTGATGGCTTTGAGAGGTTGATGGTTGGACATAATAATTATTTCATTCATGATGAATATATGTGTAGAGAGAATAAATTATTTGGTCTATATTCATGTCATGATCAACTTGTTCTTGAGACGCATAACTGTGGTTTGATCGTTGATATATTCATGATTATATGTGTTGGTTGCATATAAAGAGGTATATTAAGTTGTGTAGTGAAGGATGCATTACATATAGGGAAAAGGCGCTTAAGTTCAATTCTTATGTGTGGCATGAAGTAATTCTTAATCCTAGTAAGCAATATACTTACATTTGTATGATACTTGCTTTGGTGTTGACTAGGTCTAAGAAGGGGAAGAACTTGATATTTGTGATACTTAACGGTATTTTATCATTTTATGTCATTTGTTACCTGGTATATGTTGATGTTGATGAGTTGATGGTGAATGCTGCCATGGAGTTAGGGATCAAAACGTTGATGTCGCGTCTGGGCGATGGCACCTACAAACTTGAGCTTAGAGGTAAGCATGTTGATAATATCGTCCTTGTTATTACTAACTTGCTTCGTTTTTGTGCAGGGGGGCAAGATTTGAGGACAAATCCTTTTCAAGGAGGGGAGGATGATGCGATCATGGTAGCGTTGCAGGGACTTATGATCAATCAAGGAGGGCTCACGGGCAAGGAGCAAAGTGCCGAAAGGTTCGTGATGCATGGGAGTGAGTTCGGAAGCCAAAGGATTATCATTCAAGCATTGTTAGAGACGGCCGAGACTACACGGACCCTGATCCGGACCCATACATGGGGTCCGTGTCCTTTGTTTGCTGGAGAATATTTTTGGCCGAGTGTACACGGACCCATACCCGGAGGCCTACACGGGGTCCGTGTCTTATGATTAGCTGCGAATATTTGCGAAGAATTGGTGCAGATTTTGTTACCTAGTTATCTTTTTGTTATCTTTGGATTTGGTATCAATATATAGACGAATTTTATCATTGTAGAAAAACTTTTGAGTCATTATTTGAGTTTATATAAAACTTTTCTTTGAGAATTCTCTCAAAAATAAGCTCAAGTTTCGTTATAACTTTTGCGTTGTATCAAATCAAACTTGTCAAAAGATTTATCTTTTGTGGCGTTTGTCAATCGAACATCACGAGGGTTGCCAAGGACGGGTTCTTTGGAGGTTCTCTTGAACGAGATTGTTTCTAATCGTTGATGAATTGTTGCTAGACCGCGTGATCTAGAGGCGATTGTCACACCTATCAATTACTTGTTTCAAAGATCGGCACAAATCAAAGATCTCGTGGGCGGGATCGCATCAGTTTGGATCTCCACTTGCAAAAATGGCGGTTAAAAAAAGTCTTCCAGGTTTGAATTTCTTTATGTTTTTTCATAGATATTAAAGTTATACAATATATATCATATGTTTCATTTCTCAGCTGAATGGTGGAATGAGTATGGTGAAGAAGCTCCCCACCTAAGAAAACTTGCAATTAAAGTTCTTAGTCAAACATGTTCATCTTCTGGTTGTGAGAGAAATTGGAGCACATGGTCTTTAATACATACTAAGCTTCGCAATCGTTTGGCGATTGAAAAATTGCATAAATTGGTATATGTCCATTACAATATGCGGTTAAGAGTAAGAAATTTGATGCAAAAAAGTGGAGATGATGATTACTATAGTCCTATAGATCTTGATCACATATTCAAAGATGATGATATTTTAAATGAATGGACTAGAGATAATGAACCCTCTGTGTTGCAAGACGATGACTTAGAATGGTTAGATCAAGGTCATGAAATATCAAATGCCCAAGAGAGCAACAAGAACAAAAACAATGAGGGCACCTCAAGATTATCAAAAGGAAAAGGAAACATATTAAATGAAAGTGATGAAACTGACAATGACGATAAAAGTGACGACAATGATGATAGTGGTGATGGGAACAATCGGGAAAGTGGCAAAAAACATGGAGACGCTGATCAAGCATGTCAAGATGATCAATATGATGCTGGCATGTCATGGGCACGGGGGAAAGAGAATTATTATGCAACACAAGACACTGATCATGGGTATCGTCCTGGGATAGAAGAACAACGTCGCTTTTTAGCAAGTTTGACAGGGTTCTCGAGTGCTGAAGATGATGAACATTTTAGTGGATCTTCAGATTCATATATGCGAAGAGAAAATAAAAAATTTGGGCTTGGGGGTCACCATCAATTTCAGTTTGGAGATGATTCGAGAAATTACCATTGGAGCTCTCAAGATTTTGGTCGTGGTGCCATTGGATATAATGAACCAGACTTGGGTATTCTCATGGTTCTAGGAATAATCAATTTGAGAGATTTTCTAATAGTTGCCGAAATAGATATCATAATCCTCAAGCACCAGCAGCCACTGGTATTAGACATGAAGGTCATGGTTCTATATCTTCAAGTGAGGCCAGTAATTCTTTTGGACATCAAGAATTTGGAGACTACCATCGTCGTGACGATACATTATTAAATTCTCCCTCATTACACCATATACATTCAGTTTCAAATCCACTATTCAATGCATATCCACCAGGACAATTTAACACTGGTTTATATCAGCAACCATATGGTGGAGATTAATTTTCTCAACTGAATCCCAAAGAAGAATACACAAATGATTTTGTTCCTCCACGTCATTCCTCATGGTATTAGTCTCGATGATATAACATTTACAGGTACCTTTCTATATAAATGTTTGTTTTCATCAACTTATATTTCATTTCTCATTGTTATTTTATTATCATATGATATGAGTAATTTAATAAGCTTAACATTAATTTCACTAGGAACATTGGAAAGCAAAGCAACTCGGTTGATGTGAGATGGTGAATCTTGAGTCTTCTTCCCGCTGCATCCATCAATGAAAAACTAATAAAGAATAGACCGCAAGTCAACTATTTCTATTGAGAAATTTTCATTACAAAGTGTGAAAAAAACTAAGTAAATTATAAAATTTTTCTATTTTAATTGATGTTAAATAATTTGTAACATCACTTTATATAAGATTTGATGGTTATTATTAGTTCATCACTCTAAATCGATTCAAATTTGTGCGAACTTATATATATCAAATCGAAAATATTTTAATGTTTTAATTAATTAAATACAAATAACTTTTAATAGTATATTTAATTTTTGATATGATTGGAAATATTTTAAATATAATGACGATATAAATTGTGTTCAATAAATTGTTAATAAAATTTTAAAAATATTTAAATTTCTTATTTACATCAAATATTATATTTAAATGATATTTATTTTAATTTTTTTATTTCTAAATATTTTTCAAAAATTTTAAATTTTTATATATTTATAATATTTTTTTTAAATACCCGTTCCGCGACCGTTCCGCGAAATTTCATTGTAACTGGAACGGTAGCATCCGTTCCGATCTCCGCGACCGCGACAGCGAACCATGCTTGCAATCGCACTTGGTGGGAACACTATTGTTCCTGTGGCATTCGAGCAGTTTCAGGCATATCTGACCATGTCGGAGTGGCAAAAGCATCATGCAGGCCTCATTACCCTTGCACAAATTGCATAGGGTTGTTCAAAAGTATTAGTTATTGTAATCATCATTTTCTTTCTATTGCTATAATTTCATACTTTCTAAATCTCAAGAGTTCACAAAAGAGTGAAGTGGTATAAAATCTATAATTTGACGTATTGCCTTGTTGGTTTGAGGAATTCATTAGCTGTTTTGTGTTATATGATTTTTTTATCTTAATATGATGAGGGGTCAAATGCATTGCTAGTTTTCCAAAAATAAAATTTTGGGGCAAAATGTTTTTGGATGTTTCTTTAATTCCATTCTAATATCCATTTGAAATCAAATTGTTGCCTGTGATCGCCAAGCATAACTGTGTGCCTATCCCATTTAAACATTATACAGTATAAATTGCTACTTTTACTGTACATATTCTCATTGACTATCTAGTACTATTATGGTGCATGCGATTCATGTTTGATATCATTTTTGTAAACATTTTGATGTGTTAGATATTGCATAATTTTAAGTGGTCTTGTTAGAAATACTTGAATGTTTTTATTGATGTCTGCCTTAGAAAGTCCCTGTGTCGGTTGACTTAACTCCAATTGTGCTTTTTGATTGTTAGGTGATTGATACTCACGGGAAATTTAGGGTCCGATCCCAACGAGCGTCACTAGTTCAGACGTGGGCTTTAAGATGACCCTGAGCCTGAAATCAAGAAAAAGACCGTTAAGAGGGGGCCAGGAGGGTATCCTGGCGTAGCCCCTCCGACGCTCAAGTCAGAGACTGAGGATATATGGGGGGAGCAGCTAAGGGCGCTGCTGAAAACAATATAGTGAATGAATCTACTGAACACTCAAACCTGATATTTATAGGAGAATACCTGGGCCCTTGGTGGGCTTGTTTTCCACTTGGGCTAGGGATGGGCCAAGGATAATGGGGCCCTTGATGGGCCTGTCTTCCATGGGGTATCACCAGTCTCCCCCTCCCAAGTCGAACTAAATCGTAGGTTCAAAGTTCGATTAGTTGTGTTGTCCTTGGTTTATCGACGATGAGGACGTACCGTACTAGAAAAATTTATTCCGCTTGTCGTTAACGAACTATGTTGTCGCTGCAAAAATTACGGGGATCGACCTGCCCGGTCAGGTCGTGGGGGTGTGGGGGCAATGCCCCCATAATTTTTTCAGAAACCATCATTCGCAATCAAATCGCAATCCTATTCTGGAAAGATATCAAATCAAATCACAATCTCCTCCCAAATGGTAAGATTTGGTCTGAACTCCTCTATAAATAGAGGTCCTCCCATACTTCAATTTCACTTCTCCCCACATAACTTTCTCCTCAATTTCGCTTACCAGCTCTCCCCAGCCCACGCTTCACCTGCGTGTTAACCCTAACACTGCTTCATCATCACCTCGCCGTCATAGTCATACCCTATCCACCGCCTTGCTTGAGCCGCTCGCGCGAGCCCTCGCCTGCCAGCCGCCAGCATCGAAACCTCGCTGCCAACCCACGCCGAGCACGCACGCCCACGCCGAGCACGCACGCCCACGCCGAGTCACAACCACACGCGCGTGCGCCACCTGCCCCAAGCCTCGCGCGTTCGCCCTCGCCTGCCAGAACTCGCCAGCTGCGCGTCCCTTGCCCAGCGTGCACGCTCGCCCCCGAGCTCCCTTCCCAGCACCGCACGCTCGCCGTCGAGCTTCCAGCCACGCTCGCCTCTCCAAGCGCACGCTCGCCCCCGAGCTCCCTGCCGCGCGTCCCCTGACCAGCGCCGCACGCTCGCCCTCGAGCTCCCAGCGCACGCTCGCCCCTCCAGGTGCACTCTCGCCCCCGAGCTCCCTTCCCAGCACCGCATGCTCGCCCTCGAGCTTCCAGCCACGCTCGCCCCTCCAAGTGCACGCTCGCCCCCGAGCTCCCTGCCAGCGCTCGCCCAGCCGCGCCGAGCGCTGCCCACACCGCCTTCGCCCTCTCGCTTAGACACACGGGCTCGCCTCGACACATGGGCTCGCCCCTGCATGCTCGCCCCCGAACGCACTTCGCCACGCCCATACACTCGCCCGGCCTACCGGCCGAGCTCGTCCTCGCCCACAGCAGCTCGCCCACCACGCCACGGCCCAGCTGCACGCTCGCCCGGTGCATCTCTAGCCCCGCACGAGCGTGCCACTCCCCAGCGCGTGCCCCTCACCTGCTCGCTCTTGTGGTCTTATCTCTTGAACATTCTTTTCCTCGTCCCATCCGGGTCAGTTCTCTCCTCTTGCTGTTTGATTATTCTTAGCACTTATGTCTTCTTCCGATTCCGATTCCGAGTCTAGTTCTTCGAGTGGTTCTGAGAGGTTTAGCGAGTCTAGCGAGTCCAGCAAGTCTAGCAGGTCTAGCAGGTCCAGCGAGTCTAGCCAGGGTAGAACTTCCCTAGCTGATCCTGATTTTACCCTTGATCCTCCTGAGGAGGAAGTCACCGTTCATAGTCGTCCGGGTAAGGAAGTTCGTCACGTGACCCAACAAATGAACATATCTGAGGCAGATAACTTATGGTATGGTCATTTGTCATCCCACATTCCTCCTAGTAGTGAGTCGAAAATTAGGACTCTGTGGCACATTCCTTCCTCCCACCAGATCATCATTCCTGGCCCATAGGACCGACCTTATCTAGCCCCTAAGGGCTATTATACCTTTTTTCAGCATCATTTTGATGCCGGCCTTCGTTTCCCCCTGTGTGATTTCTTTCAAGAATTAAGCAAGTACTATCAGGTGCGCTTAGGTTTACTCACGCCTAATGCCTTCCGTTTGATAAGCTGTTTCGCTGTGTTATTCAGAGCTTTAGGCCTCCCTTTGAATTGCACCACTTTTTCCTACTTCTTAGTTTTGTCCAGGTCAAAAGATGGACCTTTCTATGTAACCTCCCGGTCTAGCCACAAACTGTTCGATGGGGCCCCCAGTCATGTGAAGGACTGGAAAAAATACTTCTTCTTTGTACAGCCACCCAAAGAATTGACTTGCTTTACCGATTGGTACCCTGTCTTCACTAAACCCAAACTTTCCAAGAGTTATAAGAAAGATGAGGAGTACCTGCAGATAATGAGTGTACTAGGAGATCGATACTTTAACATTCCCAAACTTCTATCTGAGGATCTCCTATGTCATGCCGGGTTAAGTCCCGCTAAAATCAAGCTGAAGGAGAATGCTGGTAGATATTCTCATCTGTCCATATTTTTTGTTTTTCTTTTATTTATTATGTTACTTGATAACATTCTCATTTGGTTCCTTGTCTCTGCTTGCAGGTACTAGAGTCATGAACGCCCTATTTCTCCGTGAGCTTTCCAAGACAAAGGCCGGGGGTTCTTCATCAGCTTCCCAGAAATCCATTACCCCGGCGGTCACGATGGGCCCAAAGGGAGATTGTTCTGCTGCTGAGAAAAAGAAAACAGGTTCCTGTTCTACTACCGCGAAGAAGCCTGCTAGCTCCCCTAGCTCCCCTACTGCTGCGAAGAAGAAGGCAGGCTCCTCCTCCTCCGCCTCAGAGCGAGCCTCCTCGCCACCTCCTCGCGCCAAGTCCCCTCCTCCGTCTGGTAAGCAAAATGCATCCACTGATCTTAGCCCGTCAGCCCCTCAGCATGGCAAGCGCAAGATTTCTGAGATTTCTGTCTTATCGGTCTCTTCTCCAGAGGGGTCCAAGCCCGATGAGGGGCCTCCCCTTGAATCGGCAGTGCATCCTCTATACACTTCGGATTCGGCCATCGTGGGGCGGGGACCTACTCATCTGGCTCAGAAGATAATGTATCAGCTTCCTTCCGACGCCGATGCAGCGTTCATGAGTTCACTGGGGTGGTCAGACCTCCTCCGCCGGACATGCAGCAGTGTCACCGAGGTATACTTCTCCTTATAACCTTTAGATTTATGTTTAATATACATTTGATCTTTTTTTCGTCTTTTCACCCTTGTCTACTTATGCAGGGCATGATGTACGTCGGGGAGTTGGCTGAGCGCGCTCACGCCGCTCGATCCGACTCTTGTCAAGAATTACGCGAGGGTCAGGCTCTCCGCGAACAGCTCCAGGCTACTATTGATGAGATGAAAGTGTCGCATGCTGAGGAGCTTTCGGAGTCCCAAGCTCAATTGTCGGAGTCCCAGATCCAGTGCGGCGAGCTCTCAAAACAGAAGCAGGAGTCTCAGCGGCTGATAGAGAATCAAGCTAAAGAGATCCAGAAGCTGAAGAAAGAATTAAAGAATTCACAGGCTGAGCTTAAAGACGCCAAGGCACGACATGTTGCAGAAGCCTCCTCCTTCAAAGAGGAATTTCTCAAATCCGAAGAATTTGTCGAGATCTGTGGCCCGAAAGCTTTTCACTACCTGAGGGTGGGTTTCGATGGTGCAGTCGGCCTCTTCAAGGCTCAGGGCTATCCTCCGCCAGGCGCCCCTACTGACTTCATGGACCTCGAGGGCTTCATATCGAGTCTCCCCCCTGATTCTTAGATTGAGCTCTTTTTTTTATGTTATTTTCTGCATTGCTTTACTTTCCATAGGATTATGCTACTTTTGCACTGTTTACATTTGGTTATTTCCTCTTGCGCACTTTTGACATGTACGAACTCGTTTTATTTATGCAACCTTGAGTATTTTGCATTTGAATTTACTGCTTCTCACGAGTTTGTCTCTGATACTATTAACCTGTTAGGGCAAATAAAATCATCACCCTCTAACTCCTCTGCTAGATCATACCTTGCAGGAAAATAAAAATCAACCACCTTCCCCTGCTAACTCCTCTGCTAGGTGACACCTTAGCAGGAAAATAAAAATCAACCACCTTTCCCTGCTAACTCCTCTGCTCGGTGACAGGAAAATAGAAATTCACCATCTCCACCCTCTAACTCCTCTGCTAGGCGATGCCTTAGCAGAAAAATAGAAATCAACACCATCACCCTCTAACTCCTCTGCTAAGTGACACCTTAGCAGGAAAATAGAAATCAACACCATCACCCTCTAACTCCTCTGCTAGGTCATACCTTAGCAGGAAAATAAAAATCAACCACCTCCCCCCCTCTAACTCCTCTGCTAGGTGACACCTTAGCAGGAAAATAGAAATTCACCATCTCCACCCTCTAACTCCTCTGCTAGGTGACACCTTAGCAGGAAAATAGAAATCAACACCATCACCCTCTAACTCCTCTGCTAGGTGACACCTTAGCAGGAAAATAGAAATCAACACCATCACCCTCTAACTCCTCTGCTAGGTCATACCTTAGCAGGAAAATAAAAATCAACCACCTCCCCCCTCTAACTCCTCTGCTAGGTGACACATTAGCAGGAAAATAGAAATTCACTATCTCCTCCCTCTAACTCCTCTGCTAGGTGACACCTTAGCAGGAAAATAGAAATCAACAACATCACCCTCTAACTCCTCTGCTAGGTGACACCTTAGCAGGAAAATAGAAATTCACCATCTCCACCCTCTAACTCCTCTGCTAGGTCATACCTTAGCAGGAAAATAAAAATCAACCACCTCCCCCCTCTAGCTCCTCTACTAGGCGGTGCCTTAGTAGGTAAATAGAAATTAACACCATCACCACCCTCTAACTCCTCTGCTAGGTGACACCTTAGCAAGAAAATAAAAATTCACCATCTTCATCCTCTAACTCCTCTGCTAGGTCATACCTTAGCAGGAAAATAGAAATCAACACCATCACCCTCTAACTCCTCTGCTAGGTGACACCTTAGCAGGAAAATAAAAATGTACCACCTCCACCCTCTGCTCCTCTACTAGGCGACGCCTTAGTAGAAAATAGAAATTTTTTCTTCCTCACTCTTCTCCTCTACTAGGCGATGACTTAGTAGGAAAATAAAAATCAACACCATCATGATATAACAACATTCATAAATTCGAAAAGAAGAACTTTATTTTATTGAATTCCAATGGATTACATAAGAAAGTTTAGAAAGTAAAATACATCGACGACAGAATCAAGAAGAATACTTCCTAAGGTGATAAGCATTCCAAGGCCTTTTCAAAGCTTTGCCTTGCGCATTCTCTAAGTAATAGGCTCCAGAGCTCAGCCTCTCGATCACTTTGAAGGGACCCTCCCACTTTGGGTCCAGTTTTCCTCTCTGCTCTTCTTGCACCTTCCTCAGAACCAAGTCACCCACCTGAAAGTTCCTCTGCACGACTCTTCGATTATAAGACTGTGCAATGCGGTTCTTATAAGCTTCCAATTGAATGCTGGCAGCCTCCCTCTTTCCTTCCAAAAGATCAAGGTCAGTAGCGCGTCTCGCACCATTGTCCTCGTCATAAAACATCACCCTTGCCGATTCCAACCCGATCTCAGCCGGGAGCACTGCTTCATTACCGTAGACCAAACTAAAAGGAGTTTCTTTGGTTCCCTCTCTCGGAGTGGTTCGGTATGCCCATAAGACACTTGGTAACTCATCCACCCAATTGCCTTTGGCTTTGCCCAGTCGAACTTTAAGACCCTGTACCAGCGTCCGATTAGTCACCTCCGCCTGGCCATTACTCTGCGGGTAAGCTACAGAGGTAAAGACTTGTTGGATCTTCATCTCTTTACACCAAGCTTCGATTTTGGCCCCTTGGAACTGTCTCCCATTATCGGATATCAGCCTCCTAGGTACCCCGTACCTGCATACTATGCTCTTCCACAAGAATTTCAGGACGTCGTTCTCAGTGATTCTGGCCAAAGGCTCTGCTTCCACCCACTTTGAAAAATAATCAACTGCTACCAGTAGGAATTTTTTCTGAGCAGGAGCTATAGGAAAAGGTCCCACGATATGCATTCCCCACTGGTCAAAGGGACAGGCGGCCGTGACAGCCTTCATCATCGCGGCCGGCCGGTGATTCAACCGCGCATGACGTTGACAACTATCACAAGACATTACCAACTCTTGAGCATCATGCAGCACTGAGGGCCAAGAATAACCGGCGAGCAGTAATTTTCTTGCTAATGCATAAGCCCCTAAATGATTTCCACAACACCCCTCGTGAACTTCTCGGAGCACATAATCAGCCTCTTTGTAACTTAAGCACCGAAGAAGTGGCCCTGCAAAAGACGTTCTAAACAACACGTCCCCAACCATTACATAGCGTGAACATTTTATCTTCTACTTACGAGCTTCGCTAGGGTTATCAGGAAGCTTTCCCTCTTTCAGGTAATCAATTATGTCAGTCCTCCAATCCTCTTCTTCTTGCTCAACTACAGGTGAACTCGTGTGAGGTGTGAGTTCGATTTGAAATACCACATCTCTATTCTTCCAACTTTCCATCGTTCCAGCCATTTTGGCTAGAGTGTCTGCCTTTTCATTTTCTTTCCTGGGAATCTGTTCAAATGTAATCTCTGTGAATTTCTCTCTGATTCTGTTCACTTCTCGAGCATACTCAATAAGCTTCTCATCTTTCACATCATACATCCCCTTCATCTGTTGCGCTACCAACTGTGAGTCAGAAAAAATAAGTACCCGGGTAGCTCCCACATTTATGGCTGCTCGAAGTCCTGCCAACACAGCCTCATACTCTGCCTCATTATTGGATGCTCGAAAGTCCAACTTTACAACCAACTTCACTTCTTCCCCAGCTGGTGAAATCAGTACTACTCCCACCCCACTTCCGTCCTTCGACGAGGAACCATCCACATACACCTTCCAAGGGTCCTCATTCTCCTGATGTACAGTCTCAGCCAGAAAATCGGCTAACGCTTGTGCTTTAATAGCTGTTCTCGGCTCATACTGGATGTCATATTCTCCCAACTCCGTAGTCCACTTAACCAGGCGGCCGGACATATCAGAATGAGTGAGAATTCTGCCTAATGGACTGTTAGTGAGCACCACAATCGGATGAGATAAGAAGTAAGGCCTCAAGCGTCTGGCTGTCATTACCAACGCCAAAGCCAACTTTTCCAACCCCGAGTATCGGATCTCTGCCCCCTTGAGTGCATGCGAAACATAGTACACCAGCTGTTGAACTGATCCATCAAGCTTGACAAGGACCGAACTCACGGCCCCTTCAGTGGCAGATAAATATACCCACAAAGGCTCCCCCGCTGCCGGTTTGGCTAGAACAGGAAGCTCGGCAAGGTACTCCTTCAGTTCTGTGAAAGCCTTCTTGCAATCCGGCCCCAATCAAATTTTTTCGCCTTTCGCAGGGTCCGGAAAAAAGGTAAACTTCTATGGGCGGATCTCGAGATAAAACGTGCCAGCGCAGCAATCCTCCCTGCCAACTGCTGAACATCTTTGGACCCCTGAGGAGAGACCATATTTTGGATAGCTTGAACTTTCTCAGGGTTAGCCTCAATTCCCCTCTCCGTCACCATATAACCCAGAAACTTCCCACTCTTCACCCCAAAGATACACTTCTGAGGGTTCAACTTCAACCCATAGGACTTGAGGGTGGAAAAGGTCTCCACTAAGTCAGGTATGAGCAGGGCTGAATGCTTAGACTTTACCATGATGTCATCCACATACACTTCCACATTCCTCCCCACCTGCTTAGAAAAGACTTTATCCATCAACCGCTGATACGTGGCTCCAGCATTTTTTAGTCCGAAGGGCATGACCACGTAACAGAAAGTTCCTTCAGAGGTGATGAAACTTACTTTATCTTGATCCTCCACGGCCAAGGGGATTTGATGGTACCCCTGATAAGCATCCAGCATGCACAAATACTGGTGTCCGGCTGTGGAGTCCACCAACTGATCTATCCGCGGCAAGGGATAACAATCTTTAGGACATGCCTTGTTGAGATCTCTGAAGTCCACACACATCCTCCATTTTCCTGAACTTTTCGGAACAAGAACGACATTCGAGAGCCAAGTAGGAAATTGTACCTCTCGAATGTGCCCAGCACTGAGCAACTCTCCCACCTCTTTTTTATAACTATATCTTTCTCGGGCTTGAAGTGTCTTTTCTTCTGTTTCACGGGACGAGAATTCGGTAAGATGTTTAACCATGTTCTGCTGCATCTGGACTCGTCCCTGTGAGCTCTTGGGCTGACCAAGCGAACCTGTTGAGATTAGCTTGTAAACAAGTAATAAGTTTCTCCCTTACCTCTGGGTCAAGGTCAGGGGCTATTCTTAGAGTTTTCTTGTCAGGCCCCAATGTCACGATCTCCGGCTTCTCATCCATCACCTCATGAACCTCCCTCCTTACCACGGGCAACCCGCTTCGCCCCCTTCTAATCATATTGACCTCCACACGTGCCCTCTTCCCCTCTTCTTTCACTATCCCCTCATAACACCGACGAGCGACTTTCTGGTCCCCACATAAGACTCCAACCTCCCTCCCCACAGGAAACTTCAACTTCTGATGATACGTGGACGCTACAGCTCTGAAATCCTTTAGGGCTGGTCGCCCCAGAATTCCATTGTAAGCGGATGGGGTGTCCACCACAGTAAATGTCGTCATCTTGGTCACCCGCCGAGGCTCATGCCCCAAAGATAAAGGAAGGACAATTTGACCCAGCGGCGGGATGGCATGTCCTGCGAACCCATATAGAGGAGTGGAGATTGGCTCAAACTCAAATCCTTCCACCTTCATCTGATCCAGAGTACTCTTGAACATGATATTAACAGAGCTTCCATTATCAATAAAGATTCGTGCCACATCGTAATTGGCAACGGTGGTCGTCACCACCAAGGCATCGTTATGAGGAGCCACAATGCCTCGGAGATCCTCTGGCCCAAAACTGATGACAGGATCATGGGGTAAGTTCGCACTCCTCGATATTTCAAAATTCTCCAACCTCCTCCCATGCGCCTTCCGCGCTCGCCCGGAATCCCCATCAGTAGCACCCCCCGAGATCATATGAATCATTCCTCTCGTCGGGTGATTATCCTCATTCGTTCTCCTCCTCGGTTCAGCGGGCTCCCGAGGGACATCCTGGCCTCGACCCTCTCTCCTCGGCTCTTCGATCCTCGGATGTATCCATGGAGGGCCTCGACCCCTCCTAGAAGACGGGCGAGATCTCAGCTCACTCCCGGACGAGGACCCTTCTTGTCTACCCCGTGGCGGAGGTCGAGCACTGCTCTCAACCCTCTGCGACTTCTCCCCCCTCTCCCCCGATTTCCTCACCTCCATCATCTTATCCCGACTCCTATTCAGAGGAACATGTGATGAGAATTGTCTTCTACCTTTGGTTCTGTCCTCATCTCTTTCCCCTGCACCCCTCTTCTTTCCACCTCTCTCGGCTCCCTCCACCCTACTTCCTCCGGGCCGGTTTTCCATCCTCCTGTATCGTTGAGCATCCTCCAAGTTTACATATTTTTCAGCTCGAGCAAACAAATCATCATAGCTCGACGGAGGCTTCTTGACCAATGACTTAAAAAACTCTCCTCACCTTAGTCCTTGTGTAAAGGCATTTATCATAATGTCAGGGGTAGCCGCTGGTATTTCTAGCGCTGCAGTGTTGAAGCGCTGGACAAACTCCCGCAACGTTTCAGCCTCTTGCTGTTTCATCACAAACAGACTTAAATAGTTCTTTTGATGTCTCTTGCTGCTGGCAAATCGGTGCAAGAAGGCTGCAGAGAAATCCTCGAACGATTGTATGGAGTTGGGCTGCAGGGTATTAAACCATTGCTGGGCTGACCTCACCAACGTGCCCAGAAACACCCTTGCACCTGACTCCGTCCGAATATTGGTGCAACAGAGCCGCATTCTCAAATCTCCCCAAGTGTTCCTCAGGGTCTGTATGTCCGTCATACTCTCCAACGTTTGATTGTCGGAAATTCGGAGGAAGCCCTTCCTCCAAGATGGCTAGTGAAAAATGGCTTCCTCTCTTGGGTACCGGCGTCCTGCTTCCCACCTGCTCCCTCAACCTCCTTATCTCTTTCCACATCTCTCCCATCTCACTAATCTCCCCACTCTGGAGGGGTTGCGTCTCTTCAACCCTGCTATGATGGACCTCAACATTTTCCTCCCGCTCCTGATGGGCGGCTTGTTCCTCTACAAACATAGACTCTTCATGGCCTCATCCACTGTTCGGGTGATAAATTGGCCCAGCTGTTCCAGGGTCAAGTTTCCCACATTCTCATTGGGACGGGTTTGCTCGACCCTCGTCTCGTGGATGGGCTGCTCAGTTCTGGCCTCTTGATGAGGTTGTTCTTGTCTCGTCTCAAGATGCGGTTGTTCTTGTCCCGCCTCAGCGCGAGATGGTTCGGGTCCCCTCCGAGGACGCGACTGATGCTGAGGTGGCTCTTCCACTCCCTCTCCTCCCTACCATCTCTACGTCTTAACTCAAAGATTCCCACAGACGGCGCCAAGTGATACTCACGGGAAATTTAGGGTCCGATCCCAATGAGCGTCACTAGTTCAGACGTGGGCTTTAAAATGACCCTGAGCCTGAAATCAAGAAAAAGACCGTTAAGAAGGGGCCAGGAGGGTATCCTGGCGTAGCCCCTCCGACGCTCAAATCAGAGACTGAGGATATATGGGGGGAGCAGCTAAGGACGCTGCTGAAAACAATATAGTGAATGAATCTCTTGAATATTCAAACCTGGTATTTATAGGAGAATCCCTTGGTGGGCTTGTTTTCCACTTGGGCTAGGGATGGACCAAGGATAATGGGGCCCTTGATGGGCCTGTCTTCCATGGGGTATGAGTGATGATTAAAAATTTGGAGCAAATTGTGAACATGGTTTTGAATTCCTTTCAACATCCTCATCCTCGTGTGAGGTGGGCAGCTATCAACGCAGCTATCAACTGACTTGGGCCCAGATTTGCAAGTTCAGTACCATCAGCGTGTGTTGCCAGCACTAGCTTCAGTTATGGATGATTTTCAAAATCCTAGAGTACAGGTTTGCAAATTCTTAGATTTTTCAACTGTATTTCTAAGTGTAAATAAATTTGTCTTCCTCACATTTTTAAGTGCAATTGGATGACTTATAACATGGAACCTTCGCTAAAATGGACTTTAGCTTATTTTCATCTAGTTTTTTTGTGCTTTTAATGATTGTATTTGTTTACGGAGTGGAAAACTATGTTTTCTTATCTAGATGTTGAATTCTCTTCATAGTACAAAATTTACGAATTGGATTTAAGATTTATCCACTGTCAGGGAGCAATTTTGGCTTGGTCATTGTTGGTGCAGAAATCTTAATTAACTTATGTGTCATTTGATTATGCCTTTTTTTTCTACAACTAATGCAGATCAATATCTCCAAACATGAGTTATTGAAGATATTAAATGTGTTTATCATGTATTACAAAATATGCTGATTTGTCACAATTTTTTTAAAATTGATCCCTGAATTTCTTTTCTAATCATTGTCCTTAAGAGTGCAATGCTCACCAAGGCATCAAGGGATCTTGGAGCCCGAGGTGCAAGCACAAGGAGAGACGCATTGAATAAAAAACATGATATATACCAAACAATCTATATTCCAGTTCAAATATAACCAATAATTCAAAAATCTCATTAATTAAAATTTTCATGAATTTAATCTTTGATAGAGAGTCTACACATTTTTAAGCTACGAGGTTAGCAATGAACATATGCACCTAAAATCAAAATTTCATCTAGTAAAACCAAAATAATCTGCGAAAATTTCTCAAAAAGATGCAACTAAATGATAAAAATAATAAATTAATGTATTTCAGTCAAAATAACATTAAGAGACTTAGATCTAAAGATTTACTAAAAATTATGTGTAATAAATGAAAGAAAAGAGAAAATCACCCTAAAATGCTGAAGGACATGTAGGACAAAACTTGTTGGAGCTACCCCACGTCGCTAGAGGTTGGAATTTGGCTGAAGGGTGGTAATCTAGGGAAGACCCTTTAATTGAGTTGCTATTTTGTTCAAGGTTTTTCCACTATGGTTGTCCACTTGTTTTTATGTTCTTGATGTTTGTCCTCTTATTTTTATCATCTTTATGTGGTGTTTTGTAGGCACATGCCGCTTCAGCAGTCCTTAACTTCAGCGAGAATTGCACCCCGAAAATTTTAACACCATACTTAGATGGGATAGTGCACAAGCTGTTGTTACTTCTACAGGTGCTATTGCATATGAGAATAAAATAAATAATTCGAGACATACATGATAATATATGCATTTATGGTAGAAATATGCTTTTTAAGCTAATTTATGTCTTTTATTGTTGCAGAATTCCAAACAAATGGTACAGGAGGGTTCTTTAACTGCATTAGCTTCTGTCGCTGATTCATCTCAGGTATATAAATGCTGTAAAGATATTCTGGGTGAAGTTGGTAGTATATTTTTCTTTTATGTAAACAGTTTATGGGTCGGTGGCATGACAGGAACACTTCCAGAAATATTATGATGCAGTTATGCCTTACTTGAAGGCTATCTTAGTGAATGCGACGGAGAAATCTAATCGAATGCTTCGTGCTAAGACCATGGAATGCATAAGCTTGGTTGGGATGGCAGTTGGAAAGGAAATATTTTAGGAGGATGCCAAGCAGGTAACTGTGCTCCTTTTCTTTCTTTGTGTTACGTAGGGGGTACCTTATATATTGTTTATCTATATGCATGGCATATTTAATGTATGTGTTGGCCCATCTCAGATTTCTCCTAGTGATATTTTTGTGCTGAGACAAAATTCTTGGTTAACAACAGCCGCTGTAAGTTTACACTACTCACCAACTAGGTGATTTATGTATCTGTTTTTTGCTCCAGGTCATGGACGTTCTTGTGTCACTACAAGGATCACAAATGGAGACTGATGATCCCACAACTAGTTACACGCTACAAGTACGCTTTGTCCCAAAAAATGAAAGACTCTTAATGTTTGTATGTTTGCATATTAAAGCTCTTAACCAAATCTTTTTCTTCTATTTTAGGCATGGGCCAGACTTTGCAAGTGCTTGGGACAGGATTTCCTTCCTTATATGAGTGTTGTCATGCCTCCTTTGCTGCAGTCTTCTCAGCTGAAGCCTGATGTGACCATCACATCAGCTGATTCTGACAAAGAAATTGATGACTCTGATGATGAAAGGTTCCTTCATTATTAATTTTCCATGTTTTATATCTCGGTTTTTTTCACTTTTGTTAACTTGATTTAAATTAAACAGTTTTAAACATTTTTAAGTAAATGAATCTATATTCTTTATAGTTCCGATGTGAAAGCCAATAATTATGCATGATTTGTTTTGCATCCTTCGCTACATTGTTTTGCATCTTCTTAATCTTGATGCTAAAATGTTTATTTGCATTCTTGTGTATTGTATTTAAAATTTCAAAGAAATTGTTAAACTTTATTGTAGTTAATCTGGTTAAAAATGATTTGTGCATTATATTGTTTGAATTCAGTCTCCATTCCAGAGTTTGGTGGTTTACTCCATTATTTTCAGCACATTGCTTGATAGACATCAACAACATTCTTTTCGGTAGACTTACTCAATTCACCAAGTTTTTTTCTGTATTATATATTTATCTTGAAGAGACAAACTACGAGAAATTTGTTTTCATATAAAATGTTGAACAAATATGCCTTCTAGTAATTATATTAATTTGAGCATGTTTGTTATGTACTTCTTTTGCTGTTGAACTATGTATGTGGTACGTATTGACAGGTTCATATTGACAAATTTTAGTATGCTTTCTCTTTTAAATTTGCATAGAATGTTTAATCAATTGTTTCACTTTTGTGATTTTCCCATTTTCATCCAAAAACTCCTATTTTTAAAATAGATAATCTTCATTTTTGAAGAGAAATTGTTACTTTTGTAAACCATCTACCTTGATGAGGCACCACAAAGTGTGTACGCCACATGTTGAGGGGTCTTTGACTTGATCATTTTTAGTGATTTCTATGACTCGCATGGTAGCTTATGAACAAAAAAACTGGTATTTATAATTATATTTTCTTAAATCTTGGAACTTTAGCATTAATAAAATTATGATATGAGTTACTACCATGCAATTAGATTCTGATGTATCTATTTTGTTAATAATGGCCATTCGGTTAGATTGTAAGATTTTACCACAGCACATGTTCAAAATTTCAATTGGAATAGATGTTGATCGGCTTTGATGGTGTTTACTCAGGCTCCTAACTTGATTCAGCTAAAAATTTTGAGGAAAATTTGGTTAAAGTCTTTTGAAATGTTGTTTGGATATGTTGATAGTCAGTGTGGCATGTAATGAAGTGATTATTTGTAATAATTGAATGAAATATATTATGATATAAAAGAATTGTTTGTTTACAAATTTTTTAGGAGAGAAATCTTATAATTTATATTGTGCAATGTGACTTAATAATTTGATTGCAATGGTTGCAAACGTAAACAAAAATTTTTGGAGTTGGGTATTTGTAAAAATTTAGTTGTGAACCTAAAGTTTTTCTTTGATGGATTTTGGATGATGAACAAAACTTTATATATGTGAAAAAGTGGTCTCATAAATTTATTCATTGTGGGTATTTTGGTTTTTCTCCAAACTGTTTTATGTTACAGTATTCTATGTTTTTTTAAGAAATAACTTTACCTGCTACTGAAATTTTGTTCTAATTCACAAACTCTCAGATTTCTGGACCACTTGTAGATGAGAGTCGGGTTAAAAGTATTGTGGATGAGATAAAAAATGTGATAACTGCTAGCTCAAGTAGAAAAAGAGAGAGAGCTGAGAGAGCAAAAGCTGAAGATTTTGACGCTGAGGAGGGAGAACTGCTTAACGAGGAAAATGAGCAAGAAGAAGAAGTGTTTGACCAGGTTAGTTTGTAACACTTGTGTAGTTATATTTGCAATTTGCTTATATTCAGTTAATAACTGAAAATACATGTTATTTTCTGAGTGGTGCAGGTTGGTGAAATTCTGGGAACATTGATCAAAACATTCAAAGCGTCATTCTTTCCTTTCTTTGACGAATTATCGTCATACTTGATGCCTATGTGGGTAAGTTGACCTCTTTCTTTTCCTTTATAATCCACTTGTTTTTCTTTTCATGTTAAAAAAGATGAGGTATTCGGCTTGAGAATTCAATCACTGTCCATTATCCTCACCACACGATTATGGTGGTTTTCCTTTCAGGGCAAGGATAAGATAGCTGAAGAGAGAAGGATTGCCATTTGCATCTTTGATGATGTGGCTGAGCAATGCCGTGAAACTGCTCTAAAGTATGTTTGTGTACCATGATAAATTCTTAAATTTGGTACAAATATAAATTTTTAATATAGATTTTTCCCCAAATCAGGTATTATGATACACATCTGCCTTTCCTCCTGGAAGCTTGCAATGATGAAAACCCAGATATCTGGCAGGTTTGCTGAAACTTGAACTTAAACATATGGTTATCTTGATGTAAACTGCACAATCTAAGCATACTGAAGTGCATCATTGCTATTCTCAGGCTGCTGTCTATGGGCTCGCGGTATGTGCAGAATTTGGTGGTTCTGTATTTACACCACTTGTAGGAGGTAAGATATACTTGGCGTGGGGTTGTAGAATATTGTTATATGTTATGTACTGAATTGATCCATTTATCCTGTTCAGAGACTCTTTCCAGGCTCAATGTAGTTATCAGACATCCCAATGCTTCACAACCAGAATTTGTAATGGCATATGATAATGCTGTTTCAGCTTTGGGAAAGATATGCCAATTTCATCGAGACGGGATTGATTTAAATCAGGTATCTGTCACTTGTTTGATTGAAATGATACATTACCATATATACGAAAAGGTTTGGATAGGCGATGTTAGATTTGGATTATGGTCATGCCCTAATATTTGCGTATTTCTGAACTAACTATTATCCAAGAGGCATATGTAATTCATATGACCATCAGGTATAATCTCTCCAGTATAATGTTCACCTAATATCTATTTATTTTGCGCATTGTGCTTTTGGACTTGTGTTTCTGAGTTTAGAAATCAATTTACTCTTTGCACGTGCGTGATATTTTTCCGTGTAGGGTTATGTATATTCTTGGTAAAGAACATTTGATTTTTATATTTATTCGATTTTAATAAAACCTAATTTTGATGTGAGGTCTAATTTTACAGAAAATGGAAGGCACAACATTTTTGTGGAGTTGTGATTCCTAAATATCCACCTTTGACCTATTTCTTACTGGTTTTGTCTCGTCTCCTTCCTCATTTCGTCAAGTTCTTAACGTAAGGAGTTCATAACAGGTGATTCCAGCCTGGTTGGGTTGTCTGCCAATAAAGGGTGATCTTATTGAAGCAAAAGTTGTTCATGACCAGCTTTGCTCTATGGTTGAGAGGTATGGATGCCACATTTTTTCTTGCCTACAGTTTTCATTTTTATTGCAACAATTTTCTGAAATGTTTCTGTTTGTCCCCTTCGCTTTCTTTGTTGGCCATGTTTTCCTCTTTCAGGTCTGATCGGGAACTTTTGGGCCAGAATAATCAGTATCTTCCTAAAATTGTATCTGTATTTGCAGAGGTTAGTTAGAAGTATACCGAATCATTATCAATATAGAACCCTGTATAAGAATGGGTGTACGATTTTTTGTTCATGTTGAAATGATTATATAGCCATACCAGAAGATTCTCTGTAGCTTTATTTGTGTATTTTGTGCATTATATTTTGACCTTCGGATAATTGCGGAAAAGTTTTATATTCACTGCCCAGATTTCTCAAAATGATTTGAAAATTCCCTTGCAACAGCGGCCACTTTTTAGTCAAGTTGAGATTTTTTTGTTACAGGTTCTTTGTGCAGGCAAGGATCTTGCCACAGAGCAAACAGCTAGTCGAATGATCAATCTGTTGAGGCAGCTACAACAGACACTACCTCCTACAACAGACAGCTTGCATTACAGTCAATTCTGTCAACATAGACTGTTATGTCACATTGTGCCAACCATATATTTATTCCTGGACTCTTTCTGCTGAGAGAGAGATGTTCAAAGCATTCATCTATTTGGTCGACTGTTGGTGCCGCTTCCTACTAAATGTGGACTGCCTGTAGAGAGTGCATTTTACAAGCAATTTCTGTATTGTTTTCAAAAATTAAAAGGAAATGAGTGGACTGGTCTGGGGATGGTCTCAGGGGTCAGGGCTCATTGTAATTTGTGAGGTATTGGTCGATCGATCGTTTTATTCAAGGGTTGTGGAAGAGGCAATTCATGTTGCAGTTTTGGTCTCATCATATTTTACAACTCAAGTATTCGGATATGGTATACACATGGCTACATATTTTGTTAAGTTTGATCATTTGTGAATATGGATGCAAATTTGGTTTAAGAGACATATTTAAAAAATAGAGTTTACTTTCGTATTGGAATCTCATATTTTGATGTTCTATTGTTCTCATTGTCTTTTAATTGAACTTGATCTATTACATAGCTGCAACAGAGTGGATCTCAGTGGCACATACGACTCAGATGAATGTGCATTTTGTTTCATAGTTTCATCATTTTGAGAAATAAAGTTTCGTTCTACTCTATGTTGGCCATGTTTCTTGCTTGTATTTTTGGGTCAAAGTCTGGAATCCGATCATTGTTTTGTGTGGTGAAGTTCAACTGTTCCAACAACCATCACTGCAATCTTGTCTTCAAATTCATTGACCAGTCGGTCGTTTTCCTGAAATTGTTATTTGGGGGTTTATGAGTCGCATAGATTCCTTTCGAGGATTCGACAGTATCACCTAATATAAAGCTACATTTTGACATATTTAATAGTTTATTATTATATATATCATATATATATTGGAAAATAAAATTAGGATGTATGTCCGAATGGCAGGTTTAAATGATGTCAATTTCAAAATATTTACTTCAAATTTTGCAGGCCTTCGTGGCTCCAACTCCCCAGTTTTAAAATTCAGCATTTGACCAAGTGAAGAAAGAAGCTTACCAACCTATGATATAAAGTTATGAATGGTCTTCATCTACTACACGATTGACTAACTTTTTTATTTGTTTGTCTGTGATATTCCTCCCTGTGGATGATGAAATGGCTCCCATGTCTTAATTTTTATGCGTATTTTTTCTTTTATTTCTTGTATTTTTTTCCACTTGTTTGATTTCCATTTTACGGTCCCACCCAACGATTTGTTACATAAGTTACAGTTAAGAACAAATAATTATCTATTGTCGAAACTATATCATATCAGTAATTCAGTATCCAATGAAATCATTTGATACAAATACAAAGCAAAAACAAGGATGAGGGGATATTTTAGGGATTTAAACTGTGGTGTTTAGTTTAGATGAAAGATAAAACTAAGAGTCGAAATAGATAAAGTTGAAAAATTGGTGTCAAAATTTGATCTTATGTAGAGACTAAAGAAATTGAGTTGGCCAAAACCATGCCATTTCTCCCCTCACTAAAGGCAAAGAACGTGTTTACCAACACGGATATAATAAGGATAAGCATGCCATCCTTGTAAATAAACAATTTCTCATAAGCATGCTTACGACTAATGACATAATAATAGTTACCCACTCTGCTTTCAAAAATCAGACAACTATTCACAAAGGAACAAATTCAGTCTTAAAAAACCGGACAAATATATAAGATAACACACTTGCCTGCTTTAGCACTATAAATACATCCCCTCTCATTGTTCCTCTTTAGTACCACCAAACATTGTATTAATATTAATTATTACAATGGAAATTCAGTTCCACAACACACCTACAAATCACAACACTGTCAGAAGAAGCAAAAGCACAACCAAGAAGAAAAAGTTTGTTGGTGTGAGGCAAAGGCCTTCTGGAAAATGGGTTGCAGAAATAAAAAACACAACTCAAAAGATCAGAATGTGGCTCGGAACATTCGATACTGCAGAAGAGGCTGCTCAAGCTTATGATGAAGCCGCATGCCTCCTCCGCGGAACGAATACAAGAACGAATTTCCTCAACAACGCGCCATGTAACCCGGTTCTCTCTTTGAAGATTCGAAATCTTCTCAATCAAAAGAGATGCCTAAATAAAAACAAAGTCCAACCTTCTCCTGATCTTGAGAATGATCAGTTGTCTCAATCTGTAAAAACATCTTCCAAAAGTTCTTCATCTAGTAGTGGGAATTTGAATAGTTACCATATTGACGAGTCTCTGGCCAGTGACCCAAATCTAGCCAGTTCCGAGGGGGTGTACAAGCCCTGTTTCTTGGGAGGATGTGATTATGAAATGTACTCCTCACGTTACTTAAATAATCAGGATCAAGATTCAGCGTATGGGATGTATTTTGACAAGATTTCTCCTCAACAAGATGGGTTCTTTTACGCCCCGAGTGTTAGAGTAGATGTCCTGTAAGCCAACGATTGGCTAGGGAATTTATTGACTCAAGTGAAATAAAAAATCTTTATTTTAATATAATTTAACTTTTTATGATCTTGTTATACTTTATCTGTATACCCATGCAAACAGCATAGATAAAGTCCTTGATTATGCTTTAATACAAATGAATCGTAATTCGATGTTGAAACTCATTTGTAAACACTGCATATTCTAAATTCGTTCCTAGTCGATTCAGCCGCATAAAACAGGGATAAAGGCCGCTTGAGCTCGAGACTAGCATCTGTGATGTTGTGTACTGCGTTTCTTGGTAAGGGCATAGAGATGTCCAAACATGCAGATGGGTAGTCATATGATGATTATACCGAACAACCCTCCATCGGACTTTCCAAGTGGTTATCATTCATCGAGAGGATAAGTCCGTGGTTATGATTGTACACCATTAGTTCTTACGACCCGGGACAACACTGAGGCTCTATATGCTAGGGCTGTGCTTTGACTCGTTTACCGGCTCCAGGAGAGTCATCAGGTGGCGAGGTTGGGTACAGTTGCGACACATATAGGAGCCAGTGCATTGTAGTCGGGGATTCACCCGCTCACCTACGGGTGTGGATATCCTATGTGATCTAATGAAATAATAGTGCGTGGAATCTCTGCCAGAGTATGAGATGTACATTAGAGAAGGAGTTCTCCAATGGTACATGCGAGCAGATTCGATCGGGATATATGAGATGAAGGGACCGTACTGTACGTTAATTATAATCGACTGGTTCTTGCAGGCACTATCAGTGATACCTAGGGGATCATGGGGCGATGCTACTAGACGCTCTTACCATGATCCGATGGGTGCAATCAGAAATGAGTTCTGACATTCTTGATCAAGGTGTTGATGAAAAGAATGGGGCTAAATAAGGGTAGGCCCGAATAAAGGATTATGTCCTGAATCACAAGGAGTTGTGAACCCACGGCTAGCTGTATCCCTGAACCATTGAGGGTCACACAAGTAATGAATTATTTTGTCCCCGTTGAGATAATAAATTCAAGGAGTTGAATTTATAGAAAACATTGAGAGAATAAATTCAAGGAGTTGAATTTATATTATAATATAGTAAATTCAAGGAGTTGAATTTATGATAATTAAATTTTGAGAAAATAAATTAAAGGAGTTGAATTTATGATATAGTAAATTCAAGAAGTTGAATTTATGAAATTTGGAGAGAATAAATTCAAGGAGTTGAATTTATAAAATTTGATAATTTAATTTATTAAACTCAAAAGTTGGGTTTATTAAATATTAAATTTTGGAGGTGATAAAAATTCATGGAGTTGAATTTGCAATTTAAATAATAAATTCAGATGTTGAATTTATAATGTATTTAATTTATTAAGCTCAAAAGTTGAGTTTATTAATTAATGAATTAAAATTGGTGGGAAGTATATTTATGGGCTTGTAGGAGTACAGGTCCAATATACTTAATGATTAAGGTTTAATGGACTTGGATTAAATAATTAAACTAGTTGGACTAGTCTAATAAATTAATCAAGTCCATTAATGTTAATTATATATTTTAGGTCATGGGTTATATATAAATAAGTTTTTGCAAGTCAAAAACCTAGCCTCCACTACATTTTCAAAAGGCGATTCACGTGAATCACAAAAGATTCCTCCAAAAATTCTTGGCCATTTTTGAAGAAAAGAGATTTGATGCTCTCTCAAAATGTTCTGTCTCAACGCAAAATATCTTCTACACTTTCTAGTGCAAGTTAGAAGAGGAACAAGTAATGCGGTCGTGGACCGGATTAGGAGATTGAAGAAAAGATATTTGAAGAACGTACGTGGGATTTACAACAAGAGCTACGTTCGCTTATACCGGCGTAGTTGGAGCCAAGTGAAAATTGTTCACTAAAGGTATATTACTAAACATCCTATGTATGTTTTTGTTAAATCATACGAGCGCCTAAAGCAATATTATTTTGTTTTTCAAAATAAAATAAAAATTTTAAAACTTCTGCTGCGTTTGGGCGTGTAGAAAACCGAGATCAAACAGTGGTATCTGTGGGGACCCGGGCTCTAACTCAATTCTTTTTGGGATTAATTAGATCTTTATTCAAAATGTGGGTCAAATTTTTGTTTTTTTAACATTAATTCAAATGTACATACTAAGCATAATATTTTTCTTTATTTAATTACAACACATATAATATACATGTCATGTTTTACTACCAACACATCACTAGGGTTTAATACAAACCATAAACTACAAGTAGTACAAATCTAGTACAACATCACTATTGATATTCTGCGCCCGTAGTCACCATGCTATCTTGATCTCTCATATCTGTCGCGACCCTGATCCTGCCGCACCTGTTGTTATGCACACATACAGACATGACAACAGCCGAAAACTCCGGTGAGAACAAATCCCAGTATAAAACATGTATACATGCTGATACGAAATCATAAATCATGCATGAAAGCAATAACAATGGCTCCATAGTCTATGAAACCGATCTATCTAAACATGCAACTCAAATCAAATCATGTCTTGACTCGAATCGACTCTACTCTAGGGATCCTGGTGTGAATAAGACGTCACTGTCTGTCACCTACCCTCCCAATCGGGATAACTGTACGTCTTATTCCTAGACTTCGGTCAAGTCTGTATCGAATGTCTACAATCGGAGTGAATCTGATCCGAAGCGTCGATACCACCGAACATCTAGTTTGGCAAGTCTGCCAATGACTCTCCTATCTCAAAGGCTTGAATATAAATCTATAAACAAGACATCATCATATCAAGAGATTTGAATATAAATCTATAAACAAATCGTAATCATATCAAAAGATAAACAATAATTCTAGTATGTGATTTTGTTGGGAAACTCAAATTGAATCTCATTTGAGTTGTGTCTTCCCCAAACAAAACATGCATTATACCTTTCGTCGCACAATCTCTATCGATATTGAAGTCTCGATGTCAAAGTCGCCAATACAAATCTGAAATGGCATCATCAATGTACATTCTATCAAGCTCTAGTATACCTCAATACACATGAGATTCAATATTTCATTTCAATGCAATTTCGACGGCATAACGGCGGATTCTCGATATACCGATCAACTCATATAACAGTAATCAATAACCACAATCCAAAATCCTCATGAATCACATGTACTATTCTGAAATCTGCACCATCTCAATTCCATACATGCTGGAAAATCATAACAATCACATATAGTATTATTTCTTCTATCTCTTTTTCCACTATATGTTCACAACAATCATAAGAACACAAAATAGAAACCAAATCTGATTTCCTTTAACAGCTCAACTTCAAAACATGCTGAACTTAATAAAACATATACCCTTTTGAAGCCCTTGATGCAAGGAGCAAGAATCTATACTTGGAATGAAGTTTGGATGTGTAATTCTTTCAAAATCCTAACCTTGAAGCATAAGGAATTGAAGTTTCTCCCCACTCTCTCTCGTTTCTCAGCTGATGGAAGTGGAGAGAAATGAATCAGCACATTTCTCTATATATATACCATGCCATGTGTCAACTTGAGAAACAAAGGTGGCTTTCTCGCATGCAGCACCGCGGGTGCGGTCACTCTTCACCTGCGGGTGCGCTGTGCCCACGACATGCCTTTCATTTTCTGAAATTCGACGACCGCGGGTGCGGTACATATAAGACCGCGGGTGCGGTGTCATTTCTGTAATTAATTCCCAACTCTCTGTCCCTCAACCGCGGGTGCACTCTGTCTTGGACCGCGGGTGCGGTGACCCTACTGTAAAATGACCAATTTTCTGTCCATGCACCGCGGGTGCGGCATCAGAAGGGGCGCGGGTGCGGTCTCTTCCTTCAAGCAACACTTCATCATTTTCATTTTATCCACATACAATCTAGGGCATTACATTTCTCCCCCTCTTAGATATTAGTTCGTCCTCGAACGTGAAATCAATTAATCAAAGTATGTAAAAACAGCAGTAAAATCAAAAGTTGAATAAATACTCACATCATGAGAATAACTCGGGATATCTCTATCTCATATCTGCTTCTGTCTCCCAAGTCGCTTCCTCGGTGCCATGACGACTCCACTGGACTTTCACTAGCGGAATAATCTTCGTTCTGAGCTGTTTCTCTTTCCGATCAAGAATCTGTATCGGTTGTTCGACATAACTCAACGTCTGATCTAGCTCAGCTTCGTCAGGCTGAATGACATGAGAATAATCTGGCATGTATCTACGCAGCATCGATACATGAAAAACATCATGTATCCCGGATAGAGAAGGAGGAAGAGCCAATCGATATGCTCGATCGCCAATCTTTTCCAGAATCTCATATGGACCAATGTATCTAGGAGACAATTTCCCGCGTTTGCCAAATCTGACAACGCCTCTGAAAGGAGAAATCTTCAAAAATACTCTGTCTCCTTGTTCAAATACTAGCGGTCTACGTCTGATATTGGCATACTTGGCCTGTTTATCCTGTGCCGTCTTCATTCTTTTCTGGATTATCTTCACTTTCTCAGTCATATCACGAATCATATCAGGCCCAAGTTCTGGTGCCTCAGAGATATCATCCCAATATAGAGGAGATCTGCATTTCTTGCCATACAACGCCTCAAACGGTGCCATCTCTATGCTCGTTTGATAGCTGTTGTTGTACGAGAATTCACACAACGGTAGTGAATCTTGCCAACTAGTGCCGAAATCTAGCACTACAGCTCTCAACATGTCCTCTAAAGTCTGGATAGTCCGCTCTGACTGTCCGTCTGTCTGGGGATGATAAGCAGTGCTCAGGTGCAATGTCGTACCTAAAGCCTGCTGCAGACTGTGCCAAAAGTGAGAAGTGAATCGTGGATCACGATCTGATACGATAGACTTCGGCACACCATGTAATCTAACTACCTCTCTGACATATATCTCAGCCATCTGATCATGTCTGTACGTCATTCTGTACGGAATAAAACACGCTGATTTGGTTAATCTTTCTATCACAACCCAAATCGCATCACAACCCCGGGATGATCGAGGTAACTTCGTCACGAAATCCATGGAAATATGATCCCATTTCCAATCAGGAATAGACAAACTCTGAAGTAAACCTCCGGGCTTCTTTCTTTCGGCCTTCACCTGTTGGCAATTTAAGCACTTAGACACATATTCGGCAACATCTGATTTCATCTGTTTCCACCAGAACTGTGTCTTCAAGTCGTTGTACATCTTTCTGCTACCAGGGTGAATGCTGAACCGACTACAGTGCGCTGCTGACAATATTTGTTGTTTCAACTCTGAAACATCTGGCACTACAATACGGTTATTCACATACAGTACAAAATCATGTACCTGATATTCAGACTGATGTCCTGATCTGACCATCTGAATTGACTTCTGTATATTCTGATCTGTTCTTTGAGCTTCTTTGATTTTCATAATCAAATCTGGCTCAACTTGAATCGTGGCAAGTCTCAATGGTCTACTATCTGTGTCAAATGCTAAACCAGACAAACAACAATCTTCAACTAAATTCGAAACACCTATCGTCGATAAGGATAGGGCACAAACCTTCCGACTCAAGGCATCTGCTGCTGCATTTGACTTCCCTGGATAGTACTTGATCTCGCAATCAAAATCTTTCAGTAGATCAAGCCATCTACGCTGCCTCATGTTCAACTCTGACTGAGAAAACAGATACTTCAGGCTTTTATGGTCAGAGTAAATCTCAAATTTCTCACCATAAAGATAGTGACGCCAGATTTTCAAGGCAAATACGATAGCCGCCAATTCGAGATCATGAATGGGGTATCGAATCTCGTGTGGCTTCAGCTGTCTAGAGGCATATGCGATCACATGACCACGCTGCATAAGAACACATCCCAGCCCTCTGTGAGATGCATCACAATATACAACGAAATCACCAGTACCCGAAGGAATCATCAAGACAGGTGCACTGGTCAGCCTCTTCTTCAACTCTAGGAAACTAGATTCACAATCCGCAAACCACACAAACGGCGCATTTTTCTGTGTCAACTGGGTAATCGGCTTCGCAATACTGGAGAAATCTTTGATGAATCGTCTATAGTACCCTGCTAGACCCATGAAACTGCGTATCTCTGGCACAGAAGTCGGTCTCGGCCAACTGATCACAGCTTCCACTTTACTCGGATCTACAGAAATACCGTCTCCAGATATGATATGACCCAAGAAGACAACCTGTCTCAGCCAAAACTCACACTTTGACAGTTTCGCATATAATCTTTCATTTCTTAGTGTTTGCAACACAATTCTCAAATGATTGGCATGCTCATCCAAATTCTTTGAATACACCAAAATATCATCAATAAAAACAATCACAAACTCATCTAAATATTTCTGAAAGACACGGTTCATCAACCCCATGAACACCGCTGGAGCATTCGTTAAACCGAAAGGCATGACAATAAATTCATAATGTCCATACCTGGTTCGGAATGCTGTCTTTGGTATATCAATAGCTGGTGATATCCAGATCTCAGATCGATCTTGGAATAGATAGATGATCCCTGCAACTGATCAAATAAGTCGTCGATACGAGGCAAAGGATATTTGTTCTTTATCGTTTCCTTGTTCAGCTGCCTGTAATCTATACACAATCTCATAGAACCGTCTTTCTTTCGCACAAATAGCACTGGTGCACCCCAAGGAGATACACTAGGTCTGATATATCCCTTGGCTAGAAGATCTTCTAGTTGTGCTTTCAATTCCTTCAACTCTATAGGCGCCATCCTATACGGAGCTCGAGATATAGGAGCGGTACCTGAAATAAGATCAATGCTAAAATCTACCTCTCGGGCTGGAGGTAACCCTGGAATCTCGTCAGGAAATACATCTGCAAACTCCCGTACTACTGGCAAATCTGCCAATGTCGGGCTCGGTTTCAGTAAGTCTACTGAATAAATAAGGAACCCTTCTGTTCCTTAGTTGCAACAATCTACTCATAGTCAGAGCAGATACCAAGGGAATCCGAGATCTGGAACCCTTACCATAGAATTTCCACTCCTCTGTCATTTCAGGTCTGAATCTGACAATCTTGTGAAAACAGTCTACGGTGGCTCTGTACTTAGTCAACATGTCAATCCCGACAATACAATCAAAATCAGATAAACCAAGTACAACACATTCTAAATCGATCTCATGCCCTTCAAACTGTAGTACACAATGTCTAACTGAAGTCACAGATATCAGACCACTTCCTAACGGAGAAGAAATAGACACTACAGTAGACAATGACTCTACAGGCAATGCATGTGTCAATGCAAAACGTTCTGATACGAATGTATGTGATGCACCTGTATCTATCAATATATATGCAGGATAACCGCAAAGAAAACAGTTACTTGCAATCACATCGTCTGTTGCATCTTGGGCCTGCTTCTCGGTCAGTGCAAACACCCTAGACTGCTGTCTAGGAGGTTGGCTCACTGTCTGGCCACCACTAGCTCTAGGCTGGGATTGTGCAGATGGTGGCTGGAATGAATGTACAGATGTCTGTCTCTCAGGCTGAGTCACTGATGCTGATGACCCTGTATTTTGAAATCTCTGGGCACCTCTCTTGGGACAAACTCTGGCAAAGTGTCCCTGTTGCCTGCATATATTACATCTGCCCATCACTTCCTGACACCGCTCTGTGGCATGTCGGCCTCCACAAGTAGTACAATATACACCTGTCACATCTGTAGTCTGGCCAGGACCTCTCTGTCTTGACCCACTGGAGCTCGATGAACTGCTCCCTGCTCTCTTGAACTGCTTACCCTTAGCCTTCAAAGAATCTTTCTTCCTACTACTACTGATTCCACTATCAAATCGAGGAGGAGGTGGTGGAAACTGTGTGGCAGGCTGTGGTGGTCTCTGACCCTGAACACTATAGGAAGCTCCTCGCTGTCTAATCAAGCCAGCCTCTGCTCCCTTCGCTCGATTCAGCGCCTCAGAAAAAGTGTTGGGTCGCCCCGTGTTCACTAGGGTAAAGATGTCCGGATTCAAACCATTTATGAATTGATATGCAACTGCCTCATCATTCCCTGCCACATGTGGTGCAAATCGGAGCAAAGAAGAAAACTTGGCAACATACTCTTCTATGTTCCACTGGCCCTGTCTCAAGTTGGCAAATTCGGCCCCTTTGTCTTTTCGGTATGACACTGGAAAGAAACGTTGATAAAATTCATCTTTAAAAACTTTCCAAGTAATATCAATACCTCGATGTTCTAAGGCTCGTTTCGCCGTTAGCCACCAACTCTTGGCCACTTCTTGCAATTGATGCCCAACCAGCTTCACTCTACGTTCTTCTGTATAGGCAAGTGATTCAAATAACATCTCTATATCATCCAACCAGCTTTCACAATCCACTGCATTTTATGTGCCCTTCAAGGTAGGTGGATGGAATGATTGAAATCTCTTCAACAAAGTCTCCATCGGTGTCGCAGTAACATCCATCTGAGTACCCGACGTACTACCCTGTTCCGGCACTTGACCTGCAGCTAGTTGTGGTCTTCTTCTAGGCGGCATATCTGATTATCAAACAGATTAGGATTCAATCTATACAATCTGTCTCAGCCCTCCTCTGATCATATACCTCTGATCCAGAATCGGTTCTGATTCAGTCTTTACAAGTATATGCTGTAAATCAACTCAGATACAATACAACATATAATAGGGAAAGCATTAAATCATGCTAGCACATCAAAAGCAAGGAAGAAGACTCGATCTACCCCGCTCATTCTATTCTATCTCAGTCTACAGAACCTACGGCTCTGATACCACCTGTTGTGGGGACCCGGGCTCTAACTCAATTCTTTTTTGGATTAATTGGATCTTTATTCAAAATGTGGGTCAAATTTTCGTTTTTCTAACATTAATTCAAATGTACATACTAAGCATAATATCTTTCTTTATTTAATTACAACACATATAATATACATGTCATGTTTTACTACCAACACATCACTAGGGTTTAATACAAATCATAAACTACAAGTAGTACAAATCTAGTACAACATCACTATTGATCTTCTGCGCCCGTAGTCACCACGCTATCTTGATCTCTCATCTCTGTCGCGACCCTGATCCTGCCCCACCTGTTGTTATGCACACATACAGACATGACAACAGCCGGAAACTCCGGTGAGAACAAATCCCAGTATAAAACATGTATACATGCTGATACGAAATCATAAATCATGCATGAAAGCAATAACAATGGCTCCATAGTCTATGAAACCGATCTATCTAAACATGCAACTCAAATCAAATCATGTCTTGACTCGAATCGACTCTACTCTAGGGATCCCGGTGTGAATAAGACGTCACTGTCTGTCACCTACCCTCCCAATCGGGGTAACTGTACGTCTTATTCCTAGACTTCGGTCAAGTCTGTATCGAATGTCTACAATCGGAGTGAATCTGATCCGAAGCGTCGATACCACCGAACATCTAGTTTGGCAAGTCTGCCAATGACTCTCCTATCTCAAAGGCTTGAATATAAATCTATAAACAAGACATCATCATATCAAGAGATTTGAATATAAATCTATAAAAAAATCGTAATCATATCAAAAGATAAACAATAATTCTAGTATGTGATTTTGTTGGGAAACTCAAATTGAATCTCATTTGAGTTGTGTCTTCCCCAAACAAAACATGCATTATACCTTTCGTCGCACAATCTCTGTCGATATTGAAGTCTCGATGTCAAAGTCGCCAATACAAATCTGAAATGGCATCATCAATGTACATTCTATCAAGCTCTAGTATACCTCAATACACATGAGATTCAATATTTCATTTCAATGCAATTTCGACGGCATAACGGTGGATTCTCGATATACCGATCAACTCATATAACAGTAATCAATAACCATAATCCAAAATCCTCATGAATCACATGTACTATTCTGAAATCTGCACCATCTCAATTCCATACATGCTGGAAAATCATAACAATCACATGTAGTATTATTTCTTCTATCTCTTTTTCCACTATATGTTCACAACAATCATAAGAACACAAAATAGAAACCAAATCTGATTTCCTTTAACAGCTCAACTTCAAAACATGCTGAACTTAATAAAACATATACCCTTTTGAAGCCCTTGATGCAAGGAGCAAGAATCTATACTTGGAATGAAGTTTGGATGTGTAATTCTTTCAAAATCCTAACCTTGAAGCATAAGGAATTGAAATTTCTCCCCACTCTCTCTCGTTTCTCAGCTGATGGAAGTGGAGAGAAATGAATCAGCACATTTCTATATATATAAACCATGCCATGTGTCAACTTGAGAAACAAAGGTGGCTTTCTCGCATGCAGCACCGCGGGTTCGGTCACTCTTCACCGCGGGTGCGCTGTGCCCACGGCATGCCTTTCATTTTCTGAAATTCGACGACCGCGGGTGCGGTACATATAAGACCGCGGGTGCGGTGTAATTTCTGTAATTAATTCCCAACTCTCTGTCCCTCAACCGCGGGTGCACTCTGTCTTGGACCGCGGGTGCGGTAACCCTACTGTAAAATGTCCAATTTTCTGTCTATGCACCGCGGGTGCGGCATCAGAAGGGGCGCGGGTGCGGTCTCTTCCTTCAAGCAACATTTCATCTTTTCATTTTATCCACATACAATCTAGGGCATTACAGTATCAGAGCCAGTTTTAACTAAATCGTATGTTTTGATATTGAATAATTTATTTCTAGCCACACAAGAAAATTTTTCAGAAAATTTAGCACCACGAAAATTTATTTTTTTCAGATTTTCGAAAAAAAAAAAAAATTAAATCTGCCCGGAACTGTTCCGGGCAGTCCGTGCGCGCAGGGCCGCGCACGGCAGCGCGCAGGCGCCGGACGCCTGCGCGCACAGCGCTAGCGCAGGCGTCAGACGCCTGCGCGCGGCGTCGGCGCGCCCGTGCGCGTTCTGCGGGCACAGGGCCGCTGCCCGAAACGTTCGGGCAGCGGGCGGATGCCCGGGAGCGTCTCGGGAAGCGCGCTGAATAATGGGCTTGAATTGTTTGGGCCTAGGGTGCGATTTTCTGATTTTTCAAAATTTTTGGGTAAAATTGATATTTTTGAAAATTGGTTCATTTTTATTTTGGAAATTAATTTTTGGAAAATTAATAATTTTCTTGTAAAATAAATAATTAAAATATGATTTTAATTATTTATGGTAAAAATGAGTTTTTACAAGAAATCAATTATTATTGATTTAATTGGAAATTAAATAAAGGGGTTTATTTAATTTGTTAAATTCTTTAATATTTGTGGTGGTTAGTGATAAATTATTAGATATATGATTTATCAATTAATTAAATTGTTTAATTAAATTAATGTTAATATTTGATATTAAATGTATGAAGGATGATCGAGAGCCTTGACCAATGTGTTAGGTGTATGTTAGGATATTTTACTGTTTTGTTCATTTTGTTAATATTTGATATTATTAAAGTGGGCCTGGTTTATGGCCCGTTCCCACCCAGAAATAGTGGGAGATCAAGACTGGAAGATGGTGGGCCCGATGATCAAGATGAAGACATGTAAAATATTGGAAGCTCTTGTAATTGTTGCATTTGCATCCCTGCATTCACCTAGGTTTTGGACCTGGATCCATGTTTGGCTCACATGGATTTAATAGTGTTGGCGATCGATCATCCTTATTTATTGTTGAATGTCATATTATGATATATATGCGATATATAGTAGTATGCATGTATGTATATTATTAGATAATATAGTTGCATGAATTCGACAAACATACAAACTCGTGGCACGCGATTTTTAAATTAAAATGATGAGACAATTTTAAAATTAAAATCCCTCATTTTGAATAAGATTCAAAATTTATATCAAACCGAAAAAGTAAAAATTAAAGGAGTTTAATTTTTCCTTGCCTTCCATCAACCGTGGTTGCATGTTGATCGCTACCCGCGGACAGTGTCTGGCTCATATTATTGGGGAGGTCTGTACGCCGGAAAGCTGTGACTTCCACCGGACATATGATGTGAATTGAGTGGAACTCCCATGACTTCGGCTCATATTATTGGGGGAACTCATGGCGACCGTCTACTACAATTCAATATTGATGGGTTGGTTTGACACGCGAAAATAAACGACGTCATATTATTGGGTCCTTATTAAACGTGAGGTAAAACACGCGGAGGTTGCATAGGGATGCAATTGGACTCTACCTTTTAGAAATTATAATTAGGCTGATATTATTCGGGATTATAATTGGCTAATTGGACTCTACGTGCCTACTAAGGAAATACGATTTCCCTTTTCCATCAGAGGGTGGTGGAAATGTCAAAATAGTAGGAGGGTAATTTATAAAATGAAATCCATATTTTATATCTTAAAATTATTTTAAAATAATCAACAACAATTATTCTGTTTTCATATCAGTATATTTTCGATTTTGTCACGAAATCCATTTTTGTTATTAACAAGCTAATCGAATCTAATTTTCAAGACTGGTTGGAAAATTGTTCTGAATTCGGAGAAAATGACATACACACTATTGTCAGTCCTGCTGAACTGACAAAGTATGCAAGATGGTAGGACCATAGTATACATGCTAAAGTGTAACATGCTCGCTTCTATGTCAAATGAACTGTAGGGACAGTTTGAGGAAATTTTGAATGTTGCTGACATTCGAATAAACATGCAAGAGTTGCATGGCACATGAAACTCGTACAGTGATGCACACCATTTTAAAAGCTCATGACTACATGCATGCAAGATGGGGCTCTGGCCCATGAGCGTGGTGTACATATGATTGGGCTTATTGAAAATGTGGTGGGCCTGAAATATGTGATTCCTAACGAGTTAATTGATAACATCAATTTGTTGTCTTTCTCTTCCTCATTTGACGGGGTTATGGTGAACTTCAAGTTTAATAAGATATTTGATAGCCTTGAAGAGCTGGTCAATATGCTTATAACTTATGAGATCACCATAAAATAAGAAAAATCGTTGTTTTTTTAATGGGCCTCTCGTCAGACGAAAGATATCCCACAAGGTAAGGGAAAGAAATGTTCCGCCCCTCACAAGAAAAACTATCCCAATAAGAGGCAAACTCTGAAAGACACTTAAAAGGCCTACAAAACCCGATAAGTTAGAACATATTTATTTCACTGCAAGAAGTCCGGACAAAAGAAATTATATGTGCCAGAAATGTTCTGGAAATGATAAGTGAATGTCCAAGCAAACATGATTTCAACAAAAAACCAAAAGAAAGTTAGATGATCCAAATCCCACACAAATATGGCACGCTAGACTAGGTCATATTTCCCAAAGAAGGATGCACAAGCTAGTGGGAGAAAGCATGTTTGACTTTTCAGACATAAATTCTCTACCTACTTGTAAGTCCTGTCTAAAAGGAAAATTGACCAAGACTCCATTTAATGGAAACGTGAAACGTGCGCATGGTCTATTGGATTTGATCCACACAGACATTTGTGGCCCGCTAAGTGTTAGCACAAAATATGGGCAATCATACTTCATTACCTTTACTGATGAACATTCGAGGTATGGGTGTGTTTATTTGATAAAACACAAATCTGAAGCATTTGAAAGGTTCAAAGAATTCAGATCTGAAGTAGAAAACCAGCTGGAAAGAGTATTAAGACATTTCGATCTGATCGAAGTGGAGAATACTTGAGTGCTGAATTTTTGGGTTATCTAAAAGAGAATGTGATTCTCTCACAGTGGACTCCACCAGCAACACCACAATTGAATGGTGTTTCTGAACATTGTAAGCGAACCTTGTTGGACATGGTTTGATCAATGATGAGATTCACTGAATTGCCTACATCGTTTTGGGGCTTTGCGCTTAAAACTGCGGCAATGTTGTTGAATAATGTCTATACTAAGGCAGTGGATAAAAACCCATATGAGATATAGATGGGAAAAACTCCCAAATATTCTTACATGGTAATATGGGGATGTCCTGCTTAAGTGAAGCAGACAGTGGGAGACAAATTGGATAGTAGATCCACTTTGTGCTACTTTGTAGGATATCCAAAGAACTCTGTTGGATATTATTTCTATCATCCCAATGAAGCAAAAGTGTTTGTTTCAAGAAATGCCACTTTTTGGAAAAATGAATTTCTATTAGATAGAAAAGGTAAGATGATAGAACTTGAAGAAATTCAGGATACTCCCTCAACTATAGTAGTTGAACCTAATCTCCAACAACCAGTAGTTGAAGTACAAGCTCCTAGGAGGTCTGATAGTGTTATTAGACCACCTGCTAGATATATGCTTCTTCATGAACAAGACCATGATGAGTCTTGTGTTGGATATGATCCAATGAACTTTAAGGAAGCAATATCTGATACTGATTCAACCAAATGGCATGAAGCCATGCATTCAAAAATGGACTCTATGTATTCAAACCAAGTCTGGAAATTGGTGGATCAACCTGAGGGAATCGTTCCTATAGGGTGCAAATGGATCTACAAAAGAAAGCTTGGGGCGGATGGGAAGGTAGTGACCTTCAAAGCAAGACTGGTTGCAAAAGGATATACTCAAAGGCAAGGAGTTGACTATGAGGAAACCTTTTCACCAGTTGCTATGTTTAAGTCCATTAGAATACTACTAGCCATAGCAGCATGCTACGACTATGAGATATGGCAAATGGATGTAAAGACTGCATTCCTCAATGGAGACATCAAAGAAGAAATATATATGTCTCAACCTGAGGGATACACATCAGTAGGAAGTGAGCATAAGGTATGCAAACTTCAGATATCAATATATGGTCTCAAGCAGGAGTCAAGGAGTTGGAACCTCAGATTTGATAGCACTGTCAAAGAGTTTGGTTTTGCTAAGAATCTTGAGGAACCATGAGTGTACAAGAAAGTTAGTGGGAGTGCGGTGACATTCCTAGTACTTTATGTTGATGATATCCTGCTCATTGGGAATGATGTAGGATTACTGCATTCAACTAAAGTATGGTTAGCCAGTAAATCCTCCATGAAAGACATGGGTGAAGCATCCTACGTATTGGGAATACAAATCTATAGAGATAGATCAAAGAGGATGCTAGGACTCACCCAAGTCCCTTATATCGATACCATTTTGAAACGATTCTCTATGGAAGAGTCCAAGAGAGGATACTTACCAATATGTCATGGTGTTACTCTATCTAAAGCTTTGTGTCCTAAAACTGATGAAGAGATAGAGATGATGACACATATTCCATATGCATCAGCCATTGGTAGTATCAGGTATGGTGTGATATAGACACGTCCTGATGTTGCTTACGCTCTGAGTGTTACAAGCAGATATCAGGCAAACCCTGGTCCAATGTATTGGAAGGCCGTGAAAGATATTCTTAAGTACTTAAGAAGGACTAAGAACTTGTTCATGGTCTATGGGGTGGAGAATTGAAATTGAAAGGCTACACTGATTCTAGCTTCCAATGTGACGTAGATGATTCGAAATCGACCTCTGGCTTTGTATTCATGCTTAATGGTGCGGCTGTCTCTTGGAAAAGTTCCAAGTAAGACACCGTTGCGGATTCCACCACTGAAGCTGAATACATTGCTGCATCTGATGCAGTTAAAGAGGTAGTTTGGATGAGGAATTTTGTCCAAGAGTTGGGCGTTATTCCTAATGGAGTTGATCCAGTCCCGTTGTACTGGAACAACACTGGTGCCATTGCACGAGCAAAGGAACCAATGTCTCATCAGCGATCCAAACATGTACTGAGGAAGTTCCACATCATACGGGAGATTGTGGGAAGAGGAGACATATCAGTCGAAAGAGTCCCCTCTGCAGATAATGTTGCTGATCCACTTACATAGCCCTTGCCAGGACCATTGTTTGAAAAGCATCGCGAAGCAATGAGATTAAGGGTAGTTGGCTCTAGGGCAAGTGGGAGATTGTTAGAGTAGATGCCCTGCAAGCCAACGGTTGGCTAGGGAATTTATTGACTCAAGTGAAATAAACAATCTTTATTTTAATATAATTTAACTTTTTATGGTCTTGTTATACTTTATCTGTATACCCATGCAAACAGCATAGATAAAGTCCTTGATTATGCTTTAATACAAATGAATCGTAATTCGATGTTGAAACTCATTTGTAAACACTGCATATTCTAAATTCGTTCCTAGTCGATTCAGCCGCATAAAACAGGGATAAAGGCCGCTTGAGCTCGAGACTAGCATCTGTGATGTTGTGTACTGCGTTTCTTAGTAAGGGCATAGAGATGTCCAAACATGCAGATGGGTAGTCATATGATGATTATACCGAACAACCCTCCCTCGGACTTTCCAAGTGGTTATCATTCATCGAGAGGATAAGTCCGTGGTTATGATTGTACACCATTAGTCCTTACGACCCGGGACAACACTGAGGCTCTATATGCTAGGGCTGTGCTTTGACTCGTTTACCGGCTCCAGAAGAGTCATCAGGTGGCGAGGTTGGGTACAGTTGCGACACATATAGGAGCCAGTGCATTGTAGTCGGGGATTCATCGCTCACCTACGGATGTGGATATCCTATGTGATCTAATGAAATAATAGTGCGTGGAATCTCTGGCGAGAGTATGAGATGTACTTAGAGAAGGAGTTCTCCAATGGTACATGCGATACCACTATTTATAGTTACCACATAGTTATCGAATTATTATGCAACCCTCGATGAACCAATGGTTGCAGATTCGATCGGGATATATGAGATGAAGGGACCGTACTGTACGTTAATCATAATCGACTGGTTCTTGCAGGCACTATCAGTGATACCTAGGGGATCATGGGGCGATGCTACTAGACGCTCTTACCATGATCCGATGGGTGATATCAGAAATGAGTTATGACATTCTTGATCAAGGTGTTGATGAAAAGAATGGGGCTAAATAAGGGTAGGCCCGAATAAAGGATTATGTCCTGAATCACAAGGAGTTGTGAACCCACGGCTAGCTGTATCCCTGAACCATTGAGGGTCACACAAGTACTGGATTATTTTGTCCCCGTTGAGATAATAAATTCAAGGAGTTGAATTTATAGAAAACATTGAGAGAATAAATTCAAGGAGTTGAATTTATATTATAATATAGTAAATTCAAGGAGTTGAATTTATGATAATTAAATTTTGAGAAAATAAATTCAAGGAGTTGAATTTATGATATAGTAAATTCAAGAAGTTGAATTTATGAAATTTGGAGAGAATAAATTCAAGGAGTTGAATTTATAAAATTTGATAATTTAATTTATTAAACTCAAAAGTTGGGTTTATTAAATATTAAATTTTGGAGGTGATAAAAATTCATGGAGTTGAATTTGCAATTTAAATAATAAATTCAGATGTTGAATTTATAATGTATTTAATTTATTAAGCTCAAAAGTTGAGTTTATTAATTAATGAATTAAAATTGGTGGGAAGTATATTTATGGGCTTGTAGGAGTACAAGTCCAATATACTTAATGATTAAGGTTTAATGGACTTGGATTAAATAATTAAACTAGTTGGACTAGTCTAATAAATTAATCAAGTCCATTAATGTTAATTATATATTTTAGGTCATGGGTTATATATAAATAAGTTTTTGCAAGTCAAAAACCTAGCCTCCACTACATTTTCAAAAGGCGATTCACGTGAATCACAAAAGATTCCTCCAAAAATTCTTGGCCATTTTTCAAGAAAAGAGATTTGACGCTCTCTCAAAATGTTCTGTCTCAACGCAAAATATCTTCTACACTTTCTAGTGCAAGTTAGAAGAGGAACAAGTAATTCGGTCGTGGACCGGATTAGGAGATTGAAGAAAAGATATTTGAAGAACGTACGTGGGATTTACAACAAGAGCTACGTTCGCTTATACCGGCGTAGTTGGAGCCAAGTGAAAATTGTTCACTAAAGGTATATTACTAAACATCCTATGTATGTTTTTGTTAAATCATACGAGCGCCTAAAGCAATATTATTTTGTTTTTCAAAATAAAATAAAAATTTTAAAATTTCCGCTGCGTTTGGGCGTGTAGAAAACCGAGATCCAACACCGATAAGAGATGGCGAGGCGGAATTTTCAGATATTGAACGGTTGAAAGTCGAGAGACAAATATCAGCATCGCTATATGCAATGAACGGCATAAGCGAATACTGGGAAAACATGAATGATTGTAGTGATCCTTGCTGGGATATCTCCACAATGTATCAAATGTTCTGTCCAAGTTAAATTTATATTTTTTCACATGGATGATATCATCATTAGGGGAATCAAACAAGTGAGATAGAGCTTTTTCTTTTGGCAGAGAGAACGACATACGTACGGATATTCGCAATATTTTGAAAAACACGCTTATTAGTCTCGTCTGCAATTGTATCATTATGATGATATTGATTCTCAATCTGGTTTTTTGGGCATTCACGTGGAAACTATGGTGATTCTTCTTTGGGTAAAAAAATCAGTGCATGTGTATGCATAATTTTTGTGATCAATATTATGTTGGATCAATTTTATTTTTATGGGCTTCTATGTGAATAATTATGTGTGTGAGTTGTCTGTTAAGTTAAGCCCAAAATAAAGTGATCAAATAAGGTTTCGGGTTATTGGGCTTTAATGTATCTAATAGGTTGTGGCCCTTTAATGTGTAGAGACATAAATATAATTTCTGTTTTTATGATGGACTAAAATAGAAATATCAGAAGATAATAATAAACATTATCTATAAATATAGGTCATGGTCCCCAGATCTCGCGTTATCACTTTAATTATTCTCTCCCCCATTACAAAAAATAGTTCTGAAGAGAAACTAAAGGATTCCCTCAAGGAAAGAGCGCGTAGATCTGGAAGATCAAGACACGTTCTAAAGAATTCAGGATTATGGCTTCATGTACGCTTCCGCTTAAGTTTTCAGTCAAATTCGTAATGATTTAACGTGATGGATTCTGCGGTTTATGGGTTTTCTCCAACATATTATGCCAAAACTTAATTTCTAAAAATAAAATAAATAGATTTCAAACTTGATCGTTTGTTCTAATATCCTAAGCAAATACAATGTTAAAAATAAAGAAAAGTGGATAAAAATTATTGGAAGTTGCGGAATAAACTCATGATACAAACTGTTTTTATAATAATACGTAGGAATTTACAAAATATAGAAATATAATAAAAGTTGATGAGAAGCACCAGAAATTGTGAAATTTGCTAAATCTGGAACGACAATATGAAATATTCTTGAACTAAAAATAAGAAATTTTTCTTGGACTTTCAAGATTACTCCGATATGTGATGTGTGTAACTGAGATGTCTTCCGATGCCCCTCTTGTTCATTTTTATGGGCGGGTCTCCCACTCTTGCCAATGATTTCTTCAACGATCTTCTCCTGTTTTTTAGTTTCCTAGTTTTTTATACAAATTCCCCCACGTGCATTGATTGATGTTTCCTAGTTTCTTATACAAATTCCCCCACGTCCATTGATTGATTAAGCCAAAATGCTTGTATATAAGATCATTCATGATACTCCCATAAGAGCATGGGTCATGAATGACCCGGGAAAGCTAAATGGATAGCCCAAATTTGAGTCAATATGCAAACTACTTTCTTCAGCAGCCGGGCATAGGGATGCCCGGGATATTTTCTCCCCGGGCAATCTGGAGCCTGGAGTCTCGTGCAAGCTCCCGGGAACTTTTACCCGGGCTACCTCAAGAAGCGCACCACACTCAAGTGTATCAGTATGTGCTATCTTATGCTTGATAATCATTTCTGTCAGAACGACATGTGAAACGTCTACAACTCGTTTTCTTAAAAAGTACTATTTTTTTTTTAAAAAAACCTCACATTCAATTCGGTCGAAACATACCAATACATTTAAAATATTTTTGTCACCATTTAAAACAACCAACTAATATTTTAAAATCAAAGGAAATAGTTTGAATCGTAAAATCATCCAATGTTTACCAAACCTAAAAGCAATATTTGAAAGTATAACCCATACTATCACCCTCTCAAAAACCACTCATAACATAAATAAATAGTCGTGTGTGGAAAAATAGAAGCGCTGGTCCTCGGGTCATGTGCACCTTCAGTCCAGCAAATTTAACCATCAAGACCTCCCATATCATTATTTTCAAACTCACCTGAATCAATCACAACTAGTGAGTCTAAAGACTTAACACAACATTTTTTTTGATAACAAATAATACGTATAAAATCACAAGCAACAGTGAAATACTTTCACGTAAAATAACATTTTCATGACATGCATAAACTTAAACATAATCATTTTCATGAACATTTTCATATCGACATATTCATATTCATCATAAACATATTCATATTGGTATTAATGTTCGTTGAATTCAGATCGTTGATTGTGACTTTTTGTATTCGTATTCGTATTCGGCGATGGATCCATCTACATGTAACCACAGTACTGGGCGGCGGTGACATCAGCGAGACTCTCATCCGTCAACTGAGCCTTGGCCTTACGTATTAATATATCATCGTATCACATGTTCGTATTAGTCATAATCCCTTCCTATTCTTCAACATTTCGTATTTTCATCTCTTTATAAAAACATGCATATAAATATCGTTTTTTTCTTTTAAACCAATCATGCAACATATCTTTCAAATATCCATATTAAATCATAAAAATTCATAATAATTTAAAATAATCATTTTAACATATAAAACAGCAATCAGCGCACTGCCATGACGTTTAATAATTTCTAAGTGTAAAATTACCGTTTTACCCCTAGATGTAAAAATTCTCGAATTTGACTTTTTTTTAACTTCATTGACTCTAACATGTCCCAAATAATTATTTAAGTTTAAATTAAATTTTCCATAATTTTATTTAGCTTAAGTTCTAAACTTTTTAATTAATTCTTAATTATTCATTTTTAATGCATTTTTAATCCCAAATTAATTTAAACTTTAATATAAGATTCCCAATTTAAAAAGTTAGACTTTTTATATTAGTTTAGCCCTCGTGAACCATGACTCGACCCCTGTGAGCCATGTTTCAACTTTAAAGCCAATAGAAAACCCTTACCAAACCATCTAGCCTACCCTTGAGCCATTTTCGTTTTCCATGAGCCAAGCTCGAGCCACGCTGGACCAACTTCGAGCCAGACCCCCTATGGACCCTACTGGACCCTTAGCACCCAAAGAACCTGACCCTATCCCCAAAACCAAAGCCCCCAACTCAGCAACCAAAACTAGCCGAGAGCTCATCCTAGCCTAGGACTCTTCGAACTCGCCCCTAGGACCTAGCCCCTGGACCAGACCCTGAACCAGACCCACGAGCACCCTCTTATCACCCTAAGGACCTAACCTAGCAAAGTCTAGAGCCCCTGAACCCTTGCGCGTTGCGGTGCACAAGCGCGCATGCGCTGCCCTCTCACGGGTTGGAGTCCTAGCAGCTTGGACTCCTTCCTAGCCCTGGTGTTCGAGTCCTAGCATGGCTAGGACTCCTTCCATGACCCCTCATGAATCCTAGATAGCCTTGGTCCCAGCCAAGACCAAGCCAAGCCAAATTTCCCATAAACCGAACCCCTAAGATGATCAAACACACGATGGGTTCCAGCTTTTGTTAATGTACGTGTGCATCATGATTCAAGTGTTTTAGGACTCCTTAAAATTGTGTAAAACAACCCTTAATCCATACCCTAATCATGGTAGCCCCTTAACCACATAAAAAACATGTTTTTGAAACCACAAATCTAGAGTTTAATCCATACATATGCATAGTTACGAAAATAACATGATGTGTGACTTGTTTTCATAAACATGATCAATTAAATACTATGATGTGATAGATGATTAAAGGAAAGAATATAGCATTCGTTTGCGTGTTTTACGCACGAAATAACGTTGACGATTGAAGAAGAATGTAGAGGAGATCCTTGGCTTGAAAAACTATGCAAAACTCGATGCTTTTCCTCCCAAAACCTTGTGTGTGTCGTGTATGTTAGCGGACCGGTTACGGTGGCCGGAAGCGCAACAGAAGTCAAAAATTTTTAATTTTAATCTCAAATTTTCGGCCACCATGTTTGTGTGCAACATTTACATACAAACACCATACAAGTCATACATAGGGTGTTAGAAATAGTTTTACCCATCAACCTCTTGAGGTTGATGAATGGCACCAACTTCGTTGTTAAACAACAAAGCTCTTCAATGGATGACAAGTCTACAAGCTTCCTCCTCCTTCAAAATTAGGCCCACCACTTGTTAGGTAAATCCCTTCTTGTTTTGCACTAGAAAAACAAGAAGATTTTTCAAAGAGAAGATAGTGTTTTCAACAAATTGAAGAACACAAAAGTGAAAGAAAAATTTTGAGAGAAAATGCTCTCTATGTTTCGGCCAAGCTAGTGTAGAATGAGGGAGGGAAGAGTTGTCTTGGTAGTGCAAAAAGTTGATCTAAAAAGCTAGCATGCCATGCATTATTTTAATCAAAAGTATTCCCCAACTCTTCACCTCCCATGCATACTTTGCATGTGGGCTTATAACAATTTACAAGGGCCCATGGACTTTTATTTAAATTGTCTCAAACCCATTTGAGCCCAATTAGACTTTACTTGATTTTACTCAAGCCCACTAGTTAAATAATTATTCCCAATTGGGCTCTACAAGGCCCAATGATATTTAGTTAATCCAACACTTGAATTAATTTAATTATTTGAACTCTACTAGGCCCACTAGTGTTTAATTAATTCAACACTTGAATTAATTTAATTTAGTCCATAATAATGTTTATGAAAATCACAATTTTCAAATACATTATTCACTTGGCCCAATTTTAATTTAGGAACACTTCCATAAATTAAAATTTATATTTCTCTCATAGAAGTCATACTTCTATTTTTCTTTACGCTTATAAACTCATTTATAAGCCGTTCAACACATTGAACTATTTTACTTCTCATCGGGATTTAGAAAGCAAGTACTTGTGTGGCCCTCAATGGTTCATTGATACAACTAGCCGTGGGTTCACATCTCCATGTGATTCGAACTAAACATGTCCTTATATGAGCATACCCCAATTGCTCCATTCTTACTTATCAACTCCTTGATAACAAGAACGTCAGAACTCAAGTCTGATAATACCCAACCACTCATGTTAAACGCCTAGCAGCATCGCTTACATGATTCCCTAGGTATCAAATGATAGTGCCTGCAAGAACCATTCAATTATGGTTAGCGTACAGTACGGTCCCTTCAACTCATATATCCCGACCGATTCGACAACCATTGGTATATCGAGAGTTGTCAATGAATCGATACTATATGTCATGTCGTAGTTGCATCGATGGTGTAATCTATGAAACCCCTTTCATAATTACCACCATACTCTGATCAGAGATTTCAACCTACATACACATGATAACACATAGGATATCCATACCCGAAGGTAAGCGGTGAATCCCCGACTACAAGTCATCAATATCGCTTTGGAAGCTAGAGTCGGTATAGCCTTCCAATTTCAGTTCTCCACCCCCATAGACCAAGAACAATTTATTGGTCCTTCTCAAATACTTGAGGATGTCTTTCACAGCTTTCCAGTGTGGAAGACCAGTGTTGGATTGATATCTACTCACTACACTTAGTGCAAATGCCATGTCAGGACGTGTAGATATCATCCCATATATGATACTACAAATAGCCGAAGCATACGGAATTCGTGTCATCGCCGCTATCTCTGCATCAGTCTTGGGAGACATAGACTTGGATAGGGACACGCCATGACACATTGGTAGATGTCCTCTCTTGGACTCATCCATCGAGAACCGCTTCACGATGGTATCAATGTATGTGGACTGGGTGAGACCAAGCAATCTTCTTGATCTATCTCTATAGATCTGTATTCCCAATACAAATGATGCTTCACCCAAGTCCTGCATCTAGAACTTACTTGCTAACCATATCTTAGTTGATTGCAACATTCCTACATCATTCCCAATTAGTAGAATGTCATCAACATAAAGAACAAGGAATGTCACAGCACTCCCACTGACCTTCTTATACACACAGGGTTCCTCAGGATTCTTAGTAAAACCAAACTCTTTGATTGTACTATCGAATCTGAGGTTCCAACTCCTAGATGCCTGCTTAAGACCATAAATAGATCTTTGAAGTTTGCATACCATATGCTCACTTCCGATAGATGTAAACCCTTCAGGTTGAGACATGTAAATCTCTTCCTTAATATCCCCATTAAGGAAAGCAGTCTTGACATCCATCTGCCATATCTCATAGTCATACCATGCAGCTATGGCTAGCAAAATCCTAATGGACTTGAACATTGCAACTGGAGAAAAGGTTTCCTCATAGTCAACACTTTACCTTTGAGTATACCCTTTTGCTACCAATCGCGCCGTGAAGGTCAATACCTTCCCATTCGCCCCAAGTTTCCTCTTGTAAATCCATTTACACACTATGGGAACAGTTCCCTCAGGTGGATCCACAAGATTCCACACTTGGTTCGAATGCATGGAACTCATCTCAGATTCCATTGCTTCAAGCCATTTGGATGAATCGGCATCAGATAATGCTTCCTTGAAGGTCCTTGGATCACATCCAAGGTTAGGCTCATCATGGCCCTCTTCAAGAAGCAGACCATACCTCATAGGTGGTCTCGAGACTCTCTCGGATCTTCTAGGAGCTTGTATCTCCTCACTTAGCTCATTGGGTGTGGGTTCTACAACTGTGGGTGTCTCTCGAACCTCTTCGAGTTCTATCATCTCGCCTTTTCTATCCAATAGAAATTTCTTTTCCAAAAAAGTTGCATTCCTAGAAACAAACACCTTTGTTTCTTGGGGATGATAGAAATAATATCCAACGGAATTCCTTGGATATCCCACAAAGTAGCATAAAATGGATCGACTATCCAATTTATCTCCCACTGCCTGCTTCATATAAGCAGGACACCCCCATATTCTAAGATAAGAATACTTGGGAGGCTTACCCATCCATATCTCATATGGAGTCTTGTCAACTGCCTTTGTATGGACTTTGTTCAACAACAGTGCCGCTGTTTCAAGCGCATATCCCCAAAAGGATGGCGGCAACTCCATGAACCCCATCATAGACCGAACCATGTCCATCAAAGTCCGGTTACGACGCTCCAAAACACCATTCAACTGCGGTGTAGCGGGCGGAGTCCACTGCGAGAGAATCCCATTCTCCCTAAGATACTCTTGGAACTCGGCACTCAAGTACTCACCACCTCGATCCGATCGAAGTGTCTTGATGCTTCGTCCCAATTGCTTCTCTACTTCACTTCTGAATTATTTGAACCTTTCAAAGGCTTCAGACTTGTATTTCATCAAATACACATACCCATACCTCGAAAAGTCATCGGTAAAGGTGATGAAGTAGGCATGTCCATGCTTAGTGGTGATGCTAAGCGGACCGCACACATCGGTATGGATCAAATCCAATAACCCTTTGGCTCGCTCCGCATGGCCCTTAAAGGGAATTTTGGTCATCTTTCCTTTTAGACAGGATTCACAAGTCGTGAGAGCATTAATATCGGACATATCAAACATGCCAACTCCCACTAGCTTGTTCATCCTTCTTAAGGAAATATGTCCTAATCGAGCATGCCATAATTGTGCCGAATTAAGAGTATCTTGTTTGCGCTTATTTGTTGTTGTTATTGCTTGGACATTGTTAAGTGGAATATCTTTCAATTTTAAGGTGTAGAGATTGTTTTCAAGTTCTCCGGTACCAACTAAACATTCATTCTTGTAAATATTGCAAACACCTTTGCTAAATAAACAAGAAAATCCATCAATATCAAGCATAGGAATGGAAATAATGTTTTTAATCAAGTCTGGTACGAACAATACATCTCTCAAAACAAAATTAAAATCATTGTTCAAATGTAAATAAACATCTCCCACAGCCTTGGCAGCAATCCTTGCTCCATTGCCCATCCTCAAGAAGGTCTCACCTTCCCTGAGCTTCCTACTTCTTCCCATCACCTGCAAATCATTACAGAGATGTGAGCCATAGCCGGTATCCAATACCCAAGAAGTAGAGTTAATGGAGATATTTACTTCAATGTAGAACATACCTTTGCTAGAACCCTTATGGGCAAGATATTCCCTGCAGTTACGCCTCCAATGTCCAGGCTTCTTGCAGTGATGACAGATGTCAACTGTCTTCTCAGCCTTGGCTGGCACGGCTGCCACAACGGGACCCGGAGTTTGCCTCCTCAAGGGCACGCTCTTCTTGGGACGTTGGAAAGAACGCTTCTTTCCCTTCCCATGTGGATCGTTCTTTGTGCCAGATGAAGAACCCACATAAAGAGCCAGCTTCTCCTTTTTGATAGTGGACTCAAAAGTCACAAGCATGTTCACCAACTCTTCAAGGTTTGGCTCAAGCTTGTTCATATTAAAGTTCACGATAAAAGGATCAAACGAGCTAGGCAACGACAGCAGCAGCACATCCGTGGTCAACTCCGAAGGCAAGATTAGATCCATGCTAACGAGCTTGTCCACGAGCCCAATCAACTTTAGGCCATGCTCATGGACCGAAGCCCCATCTCGCATGCGTAAAGTGATGAGCTCCTTGACTGTGGCGTGCCTTAGAGGCCGAGTCTGATCACCAAAGAGCTCCTTGAGGTGCAAATGAATGTCAGCAGCATTCTTTGCATCCTCGAATCGCCCCTGCAGCTCATCGTTCATCGAAGCCTGCATATAACACCTTGCCTTCAAGTCATGGTCACACCATTCCTTGTAGGTCTGCAATTCCTCGGGAGTGCAGCTAGTCGGAGCCTCAACAGGGGGCGACTCAGTTAGTGTATATGCGATCTTTTCCGAGTTTAGGACTATTTTCAGATTTCTTAGCCAAGTGAGGTAGTTAGGTCCGGTTAAGACATGTTTTTCGAGAATAGCGGAAAGCGGGTTGCGAATTGATGACATTGTCAAAGATTTGTACTGAAAAGTAAAACAGATAAATGTTAATGACTATTTTAAAATATTTAATAAGATATAAAGTTTGGACTTTTACTTTATAAATTATCGCTCTCACTGTTTTGACATTTTCACTACCCTCTAGTGAAAACGGGAAACACTTTCCTCAGAAGGTACGTAAGGTCCAATTAGCGAATTGTGATCCCGAATAATATCAGCCAATCACAATTCCTAAAAGGTAGTTTCCAATTGCATCGCTATGCAACCCTCTACGTATACTTTTGTCTCACGTTTGATTAGGACCCAATAATATGACGTCGTTCATCTTTACGTGTCAAGCCTAACCCATCGATATTGAACCTTAATGGACGGTCGCCATGAGTTCCCTCAATAATATGAGCCGAAATCATGGGAGTTCCACGTAGTTCACATCACCATGTCAATGGATGTCACAGCTTTCCGGTACCCAGGGCCCCCAATAATATGAGCCGAGCCCCGAGTACGGGTAGCGTTCATCATGCACCCATTGTCGATGGAAGACAAGGAAATTATAAACAAATTTATAATTCCCCTTTTCGGACTTGATATTAATTTTGAATCTTATTCAAAATGAGGGTTTTTAATTTTGAAAGGTCTCATCATTAATTTTATTTTAAATGCTCGCCATGTTTGATCGTATGTTTGCCGGATTCATGCAACTTTGTTATTATCATAATAATAACGCACATACTCATTATTTATAACATATCATGCATATATTATAAACAGTAAACAAACAAGGATGATCAATCGCCCCAAAACTAATGGCCCGTGTGAGCTAAACACGGGCCTAGGTCCAATCCTAGGGTAAATGCACGGGATGCAAATGTAACTATTACATTAGCTTCCAATATTTACATGTCTTCGATCTTCATAATCATCATGGCCACCATCTTCCAATCTTGATCATCCACTATTCTAATATTTACAAATAAATATCCATGGCACATAGGGATACATCTCATGGGGTGGGAACGGGCCATAAACCAAGCCCACTTTATAAATTGATAATTATTACAATCATTCAACACAAAATATCCTAGCATACACCTAGCAAATTGGGCTTGGGCTTTTGATCATCCTTCATGCATAATATCACATATCATACACCATCAATTAATTATCACAATAATTAATTGATCCAATATTATATATCTTGATCCAATCACTAACCGCCACAATTATAAATTAAATTAACAAAGTATACAAACACCTTTGTCTACTTTCAAATTAATTTATTTATAATCGAATTTCTTGTAAATCACAATTTACTATAAATAATTAAAGTCCTACTTCAATTATTTATTTTATGAGAAAAATATATGCAACAATTGTAAATTTAAACTTAAGGGCCCAAAACTCATTTTCACCTAAAATACTTTGGCCTATTTAAATTTCACAAAATATGTTAGCCATCCAATGGCCCAACAACTCAAAGCCCATGACACTTTGATAATCCAAAACACTTTTGGAAACCCTAGTCGTCATCGCCGTCACCGGAGCTCCGTCGCCGGATTCCGGCAACCAAAAAAAAATTATTATTAGTTTTTTTTATTTAAAAACTGGAAGTTTCGGGTAGCCCGAAGGCTGCCCCATTTGCTGCCCGAAATTCTCGGGCAGCCCGAGATTCACAGGCAGCAACAAGCTGCCCGAAATTTTTTTTTTGTGTTTCAAAAATTTCGGCCTTCATGTATACCTTGCAAAAATATTTCTCAAGCGGTTAGAAATCGATCTCAACATAATATTACGTAAATATTACACAAAAACCGTAACCTTAGCTCGGATACCACTTGTTAGCGGACCGGTTACGGTGGCCGGAACCGCAACGGAAGTCAAAAATTTTTAATTTTAAGCTCAAATTTTCGGCCACCATGTTTGTGTGCAACATTTACATACAAACATCATACAAGTCATACATATGGTGTTAGAAATAGTTTTACCTATCAACCTCTTGAGGTTGATGAATGGCACAAACTTCGTTGTTAAACAACAAAGCTCTTCAATGGATGACAAGTCTACAAGCTTCCTCCTCCTTCAAAATTAGGCCCACCACTTGTTAGGTAAATCCCTTCTTGTTTTGCACTAGAAAAATCAGAAGATTTTTCAAAGAGAAGATAGTGTTTTCAACAAATTGAAGAACACAAAAGTGAAAGAAAAATTTTGAGAGAGAATGCTCTCTATGTTTCGGCCAAGCTAGTGTAGAATGAGGGAGGGAAGAGTTGTCTTGGTAGTGCAAAAAGTTGATCCAAAAAGCTAGCATGCCATGCATTATTTTAATCAAAAGTATTCCTCAACTCTTCACCTCCCATGCATGCTTTGCATGTGGGCTTATAACAATTTGCAAGGGCCCATGGACTTTTATTTAAATTGTCTCAAACCCATTTGAGCCCAATTAGACTTTACTTGATTTTACTCAAGCCCACTAGTTAAATAATTATTCCCAATTGGGCTCTACAAGGCCCAATGATATTTAATTAATCCAACACTTGAATTAATTTAATTATTTGGACTCTACTAGGCCCACTAGTGTTTAATTAATTCAACACTTGAATTAATTTAATTTAGTCCATAATAATGTTTATGAAAATCACAATTTTCAAATACATTATTCACTTGGCCAAATTTTAATTTAGGAACACTTCCATAAATTAAAATTTATATTTCTCTCATAGAAGTCATACTTCTATTTTTCTTTACGCTTATAAACTCATTTATAAGCCGTTCAACACATTGAACTATTTTACTTCTCATCGGGATTTAGAAAGCAAGTACTTGTGTGGCCCTCAATGGTTCATTGATACAACTAGCCGTGGGTTCACATCTCCATGTGATTCGGACTAAACATGTCCTTATATGAGCATACCCCAATTGCTCCATTCTTACTTATCAACTCCTTGATAACAAGAACGTCAGAACTCAAGTCTGATAATACCCAACCAATCATGTTAAACGCCTAGCAGCATCGCTTACATGATTCCCTAGGTATCAAATGATAGTGCCTGCAAGAACCATTCAATTATGGTTAGCGTACAGTACGGTCCCTTCAACTCATATATCCCGACCGATTTGACAACCATTGGTATATCGAGAGTTGTCAATGAATCGATACTATGTGTCATGTCGTAGTTGTATCGATGGTGTAATCTATGAAACCCCTTTCATAATTACCACCATACTCTGATCAGAGATTTCAACCTACATACACATGATAACACATAGGATATCCATACCCGAAGGTAAGCGGTGAATCCCCGACTACAATGCATCGACTCCTATGTGTTTCGACAGAACACCCAACCTTGCCACCTGATGACCCCTTGAGAGTCGGTAAACAAGTCAAAGTGTAATTCTAGCACATAGAGTCTCAATGTTGTCCCGGGTCATAAGGACTAATGGTGTACAACCATAAACTAGGACGTTTCCACTCGATAAGTGAGAACCACTTGGAAAGTCCTTTATGGAGGGTTGTTCAGTGCACTCTACCAGGAGCACCTATCTGCATGCTCGGACATCACAATGTCCCCTACCAATGAAACATGGTACTCACATCACAGATACTAGTCTCTAACTCAAGCGGCCTATGTCCTTCTTATTGGCGGCTGAATCGACTAGGAACCGTTTAGAATATACAGTATTCCAAATATGAGTTTCATGATACTCATTATATGAGCATCTCATATTCTTTCTACTATTTGTATATTCAAGGACTTTATCTATGCAACTAGCAAGGGTATACAGATAAAGATGCGCCAATATAATAAATTCAAATATTATTAAAATAAAGATCATTTATACATAGAGTTTCATCGTGAACACTCGGCCAACACTTGGCTCGACGTGCACCTACTCTAACAGTGTAATATGAGGGAGAGAATTTTATGTTTGATGGGGAAGGGGTCGTGAGTTTATGAGAAGGGTTAGGGTAAGTTTTGCACTTTAAATATTAATTAAAATTCTAATCAAACTTTAATTGCTAGCTTAGGCCCATTAGCAATGTTAATTACGCCTATTTAGCTCATTAGTATTTAATTAAAATATTTTGTTTAATAAAATTTGTGAATTTATTAGCCGAGTTGTCAAAACGTTCGTATTTTTGTTGAAAATCCAACACCGATAAAATTTACGTCCTGGCTTATAAAATCACCTCAAAACTCCTTATTCAAAAAAATAAGAAAAATCATCAACCATATTTTCAATAATTAAAAACAATTATTTGATAAAATTATTTTTCATTTTTTCAGCCCTCGGTCTCCGTTCCTCGATCGCAACTCGAATAACCTTTAAAAATACATTTTAATGCATATACGTAGAAAAACTACTAAAACATCATATAAACATATCACATAATCAATTTAGAAATTAAAATAAATTGAGTAACTATTTTCCATATTTCCTAGATTCGCATGCTGTTGGATTACGTCGTCTTAATTTTGGACCTTACAACATGGGTTTGGTGTGTCATAGAATTCATCAGAAGCAGGGTATGGACAGCCGTATTACCATACTTAGCAGGTGGGCACTGAAAACAAGGTAATAATGTGATTTCCTCCTATAAATAACAGGTACACTTCTCATTTAAGATTCCGGAATTTTGAACTCTCAAGCACTCATGTATATCACCACATATACATCCATTTTACTCTTCGCCACCTGCTGACTTAAGCATCGGAGTGGCCACGTCGGACACTCTTCCGGCGTCCATTCACGAGTTCATCTTCTTGTTTGCAGGTTACAGTTGATGCCATATTACAGAGGAATAACTTCATCACAAGTTGTATTCCCTTGCTCACTTTCCTAAACACAACACTTATATCATAATCCGGTAAATTGCCCCAACTTTGCTCAACTGAATTACTAGGATTACATCATTGGCTCCATCTGTGGAAAATTGAGTTCAAGATGTTGATATAGCTCCTACCAGAAGAACTAATCAAGAGACTTCCCGGGTTTCAGGAAATGATGCGCTTGTCTCTGGATAAGGTGGTATTCCACCCACAGGACCTCCAACTGTCATTACTTTATCCCCGGAGGAGTTGGATTGGATCATATCCGAGGCCGTGGAGAAAGCTGTAGCCCGGAGAGATCCCTCTCATCATGCTACGCAGCCGAGAGGAGAATATGAGGTAGGGGAAGAGGAAACAAGGATGGAAAAAAGAGAATCTAGCGCTGGGTCTAAGTCTCTAACTGTGGCGGAGGAGCTACAAGAATTAAGGCAGAAGATGAATGTTGGAGGGGCAGATGGAAGGCCGGAGTCATTCTCAGGTAATCATAAAATGATGCCCGTTTGCTGAAGCTATTGTCCGGGAACCTGTTCCCGTGAACTTTAAATCTGCCAAAGTAAAGGATTATGATGGCAATACAGACCCCGAGGAACATTTGGCTAGGTTTGAGAATATGGCTATGTTGCACTGTTATGCTGATAGAATAAGTGCAAGGTATTCTTGACCACTCTAGTTTATTTGACTTAGAGATGGTTTGAGAGATTGGCCCCTCAGAGTATTCATTCTTTTGAGGATTTTCAGAAGGTGTTTCTTAACCATTTTAGTAGCAGTAAAAAGTACAAAAACACTGAATTTAGACTTTTTTAAGTCAAACAAAGCCAGGAAGAGAGTCTGAGGGCTTATATCCGAAGATTTAACAGAGTTGCTTTGGATGTCCTTTCGTGTGCCCCCGAGACCAAGACAACTGCATTCATCCAGGGGCTGAAGGAAGGTGAATTTTTTCAATCATTGACAAAGAAAATGCCTGGGGACTTTGAGGATTTGTTGGCCCGGGCAGAAAAGTATAATATGGAGGAGACGCAAAAACAGAAGAGGGAGACAGTGAGGAGAGAGAGGGGAGACCGGGTATCTAAGCCCGAGGAGAGATTACAGAGAAGGGGTAACCAGTGGCATTTTTCTCATCATGTGCCTCTGAAGATTACTCGGGACAGGGAGGTCCAAGAATGTAGTATGTATTTGCTTCTATCTCAACAATTTTCCAGGCCTGAGAAGAAGGGATTTTGTACCCTTCACAAGGTGTGTTACCATAACACAGAGGACTGCAAAACGCTAAAGAGAGATTATGTCCCACCAGCTGTCCAGGGACATAATTAATGAAGCAAGAAGCCGAGATTGCCACCTTGAGCAGCTCGACAGCCCGGCCCCAGTACCAAGGAAGATTCAAGAAATGCCTCGAGGAGGAGGAGAGATTCAGAGCCCGAGAGGAAGAAGTCTTCACCCCCTGGCTTGGGGGTAATTAAAATGATATATGGAGGCTCCACTGATGGTGATTCTATTCGGGCTCGTAAGTCGAGGAGTAGAAGAGATTGTATGGAGGTGGAAGGGGTGAGGAGAAGTGAGGCAGTTATCAGTTTTGGCCCAGAGAATCTTAAAGGTGTCAATCTTCCTCACAATGATGCCCTGGTAATTCAAGCCAGGGTACAAAAGTATGATATTATGAGGGTTTTCGTTGACTCGAGCAGTTCTGTCAATGTTATTTTCAAGGAGACCCTCATACAAATGGATTTGCAAGGATATCATTTGGATACAGTGGACACAACACTTTTTGGCTTTACTGTCCATGCTGTCATCCAGAGGGGGAGATTGTCCTGTCTTTAACTTTCGGCACCAGAGAGCTGAAGAAGATGGTGATGACAACTTTTACTGTGGTGGATGCCCCGTCATCATATAATACCATCTTGGGGCGGCCGCCCATGAACGAACTAAGGGCCGTAGCATTCACATACCACCAAAAGATTAAGTTCTCGGTGGGAAGCCAAGTGGGTGAAGTCTGAGGAGATCAACATTCTTCACGGAAGTGTTATGTAGAAGCGTTCGGGGTGGACCAGAAGAGAGCGAGGAAGGAGGGAAAAAGACCCAGTGGTTGTGAAGAAGTGGAGAGGGTAGTCGGGAAGGGGGAAGTGCAATTTGTGGCAGAGGAAGATCAGAAGGTGGTGAAGACTGGGCCAGTCAAGGAGATTCGGGTGGCTCGAGACCTTGGCTCATCCACCCGACTCAGTTTAATAAATTTTTTAAAACTAACTTTAATTTCGCCTGGTCCCAACAGGAATTAACCGGGATCTCTCACCGGATAGCTGAACAGTCATTTGAACATCCTCCCGGGATCTCAACCTGTGAAGCAGAAGAAGAGACACTTTGGTCCAGAGAAGGACAAAGTAATTGGTGTACATATTCGAGATTTGCTGAAAGCTAGTCCCATTCGGGAAATACAATTCCCTACCTGGCTCTCAAATGTGGTGCTGGTACCAAAATCTACTGGGAAGTGGAGGATGTGTGTTGATTTCAGGGATCTCAACAAAGCTTGCCCCAAAGACCATTATCCTCTGCTCAGAATTGATCAATTGGTGGATTCCACCTCTTGCTATGAACTGCTGAGTTTCATGGATGCTTACCATGGGTATCATCAAATTCCTCTGGCCAAGAACGATCAAGACAAGTGTAGCTTCATTACCTCGGGAGGCACATTCTGTTATGTGGTCATGCCTTTCGGGTTGAAGAACGCCGGGGCAACCTATCAGCGTCTTATGAACAAAGTGTTTCAGAAGCAGTTGGGCAGAAATGTAGAGGTATATGTGGATGACATCTTGGGCAAGTCCAGGGAGGTTTCTGATTTCATCTCTGACTTAGAAGAGACTTTTGCCACTCTAATGCAGTATCGAATTAAGCTCAATCCGGCCAAGTGCATTTTTGGCGTAAAGAGTGGTAAATTTCTGGGTTTTGTGGTCACTGACCGGGGGATTGAGGTGAATCAAGAGAATGTCAAGTCAGTGCTAAACATGTCGTCCCCTCGATCTATCCGGTAAGTGCAGAGGTTGGCTGGGAGAATTGCTTCTCTTTCAGAGTTCATATCCCGGTCAGCACATCAGAGTTATCCATTTTTTCAGATTCTTAGGAAGGCACATGAATTCGGGTGGGATGAAAAATTTGAACACGCCTTCCGGGATTTAAAAGTCATTTGGCAGAGCTCCTGTCGTAGTGAAGCTAGAGCCCGGGGAGAAATTATTTGTCTATCTCTCCACTACTGAGTATGATTTCAGTTCAGTACTGATAAAGGAATAAAGCTCTGATCAAAAGCCTGTCTATTATGTCACCTATGCTCTAAGAGGCCCCGAGCTCCATTACAGTGAAGTGGAGAAGATAGCTCTCGCTCTTGTTATTATTGCCCGGAAACTACGACATTATTTTCTGTCGCATCAAATTATTGCTCTAACCAATAGTCCTCTCGGGAGGATTATGACTCATTCTGAAGTTTTCGGGAGAATGATCAAATGGACAGTGGAGCTAGGAGAATATGATATTGAGTATAGGCCCCGGGTTGCCATCAAAGCGTAGGCCTTGTTAGATTTCTTAGCAGAGATGGTTCAGCCTGATGAAGAGGAGGTCTGGAGGGGTATTTGTGGATGGGGCATCTAACCTTTCGGGATGTGGTGTAGGGGTTGTGATAATAGCTCCCTCGAGAGAGAAGATTAAACTGACACTGAGAATTGACTCTCAGGTGACTAACAATGAGGCAGAGTATGAGGCTGTTCTCGTCGGTATTCGAGATGCCCGGAAAATTGGAGCTTCCCGGATCATTTGTTATTCTGATTCGCAATTGATCACTCAGCAGATAAAGGGCATTTATGAAGCTAAGGATGACAAGATGCTTAAAAATCTCAAGCTCATTCAAGCCCATGTAGAAGTTTTTGTGGATTGGAGTATTGAGCAGATACCCCGGGATGAGAATGGGGAAGCACACGCTTTGGCGAGGATGGCCGCCTCTTTATCAAAAGCCAATACCCGTGAAGTATTGCATGTTTCCCGGCTAATCCTCTCAACGGAAGAAGAGACATTGCCAGCACCAGAGGATTTTTGGATAACACCCCTGATTAAATTCATTGTAATCAATTAATTTCCTGTAAACAAAGCTCGAGCTCGGAAGATCAAGAGACAAGCTCCCAGGTTTGTTCTCTTAAATAATATATTGTACAGAAGATCATTTCAGGGACCTTTGTTAAAGTGCTTATCTATGGGAGAGGTTGATTATGTCCTCCAGGAGATTCATGAAGGGTGTTGCGGAGAGCATCTCGGAGGAATAGCATTGGCCCGGAAAGCAATGCTTGCCGGATTTTGGTGGCCCACTATTAGCCAAGACTCTGCTTGAGTGGTCCGGGATTGTGAGGGTTGTCAACATCACTCTAATTTTCAGCACAGTCCGTTTACTCTCATGAAGCCTATATGGGAATCTTGCCCCTTGGATCAGTGAGGCATGAACATTGTTGGTCCCTTTCCAGTTGCTCGGGCCCAGGAGAAATTTGTTTTGGTAGCTGTTGATTAACTTTCTAAGTGGGTAGAGGCCGAGCCCCTGGCAAGGATTACTGAACATGACGTTTTGAAGTTTCTGTGGAAGAATATTTTATTCCGATTTGGAGTCCCCAAGAGACTAATCTCGGACAACGGGAGGAAATTTCAGGGAAAAGAGATCACGGCTTTGCCAAGAAATGAAGATCACTCAGTTTTCACTTATGTTGCTTATACTCAAGCCAATGGTCAAACAGAGGTTGTGAACAGAATTATTGTGCAAACCTTAAAAACTAGACTACAGGGCAAAGGAAAAGACATGGTGGAGGAATTGCCTAGTGTTCTTTGGGCATACAGAACTACTCCTCGAGCACTTACTCAAGAGACTCCTTTTAATTTGTTATATGGTTCTGAAGCAGTTATTCCGGTTGAAATCAGGAAATCTTCTGCCCGGGTAGAATATTACCCGGATGACAATGATCAATGCCGGGCAATGGAATTGGATCTAGTAGAACATAAGAGAGAGCAGGCATTGATTCGAATGGAAGCTTACTGAGGCCGGGTCATGAAATCATACAACCGGTGAGTCCAAATCCGAGACTTTCAAATAGGAGATCTGGTGATGAAAAAAGTCAATCCAGCCGGAGACGTTTGAAAATTGGAAGCTCGGTGGGAAGGAACTTTTAAAATAACCCGGAAAGTTAGATCGGGAGCTTTTTATCTAGAGGATGCTCAAGGACGCTCTCTTAAGGAGACCATGGAATGTATTTCATTTAAAGAAGTATTTTACTTGAAAGATGTAGTTATTTGTTTGAAGACATAACGAAAGTTCCTTTCTTCTCAGAAAGTGTATGAATATTATATTTAAATCGGGAGGTACGAAGCCTCGGTTAATCTACAAAGTCCTGGGACATGATCCCCGACCCAAGGCTCCGTACCTTGGTTATTAATAAGCCCAAGGCTCTACACCCTGGCTCGGGGCACCACACCTCGATCATTCACAAGTCCCGGGACATGATCCCCGGCCCAAGGCTCCGTATCTTGGTATTCGATAAGTCCAGGGCTCTACACCCTGGCTCGGGGCACTACATCTCGACCATTCCCAAGTCCCGAAACATGATACTCAGTCCAAGGCTCCGTACCTTGGTTATTAAGCCCAGGGCTCTACACCCTGGCTCAGGGCACCACACCTCGACCATTCCAATGTCCTAGGACATGATCCCCGGCCCAAGGCTCCGTACCTTGGTTATTAATAAGCCCAGGGCTCTACACCCTGGTTCGGGGCACCACACCTCGACTATTCCCAAGTCCCGAGACATGATCCCCGGCCTAAGGCTCCGTACCTTGGTTATTAATAAGCCCTGGGTTTCTACACCCTGGCTTGGGGCTCCGCACCTCGACCATTCACAAGTCTTGGGACATGATCTCCGGCCCAGGGTTCCGCACTCTGGTTATTGAAAAAATCAAGGGCTTTGTACCCTGACTTATGGGTTTACACCTCGATCATTTATTAAGTACAAAGATTTTTATTCAGTTCAGGACTCAACATTCCGACTACTTATTAGAATTCCTGGTTATTTTCAACACTTTGAAAATTTTTGAGTTTCATCATTTACAAAAAGTGTGGGATTAACTTTTCATCGGCCGGTTAAGTTGTGTGATGTTTATTCATCTATGGAAGTAAAATAATATAGGATGAAATAAATGAATTTTCATTAATAAAGCCCGGAGGCTGAAAGTACAAGCAAATTACAAGAAGAAAATCAAAATAAATTACAAGCCTATTCTAAATCTATTTGTTCAGACCCTGGCTGCTCTTCCTCTTCAGACTCCTCCTTCTCCTCTGCTCCATTTTTCTGGAGGGATGCTATGGCTCGGCCAAAATCAGGAAAATTTTCCCTATCCTTAGGCAAGAACCAGCCTCTTCAAATTGTTCCCGGCATTTATCAAAGGCGGTCTTGAAAAGGGGATAAGCCCGATCTTCTACGACCGCCTTGAATTCTGGAGAGAGGAGGAAGGAGGCCTGCAGTCACTCCTTATTCAATACAGCAGCATCCAGGGTCCTCTCCGTGGCCTCCGCCCGGAACATCTGTCTTTCCATGTCCTCTGATAAGGATTTACCCTTGGTTTCAAGGACATAAAAGTGCCCTTGCAGAGTCTCCTCCTGAATGAGGCCTTCGTTGATGTCGTCCCGGGCCTTCTCCAACTGTTGGTTGGCCTTGTCCAAAGCAGAGCTCAAGCCGGCCACTTCATCTTCGTGAATGGCTCGAGCCCGGGACAATTCCCCCTATAGTCGCTCCTGGGTTTCCTGGAATTGCTGAGCTCGATTATTAGAAATGGTGGCTGCGGAGGCTACCTCTTCGTAGGCCGAGATCAGTAGTTGGAAGCCCTTTTCAAAAGGAGATATTAAAAAAAATTAATAAAAAAGAGATAGCCAAGTCAAAAGAACTTACTGAGAGAATCCTGTTGGAACTATCGAAGAGCTCGGGGAAGGGCAGGTTGCGGGGGGAGAGAAGGAAGAAAGCCGGTTAGGCAAGCAAGAGGGGTAGGGAGGTGAATTAAAAATAATTGTCCTTTCCATCCCTTCTGGGAAGAAGGGATGTCATCAAAGAACCGGGAGTTAAGCCGAGCGGACAGGGAGAAGGTGTTGTCTCCCAGTCGACAAATAAAAAAGTAATGTAGAAAGAAGGGGTTGATAAGGAGATTGTTCAATTTGAAAAGAACATAGGCCGAGGCCATAATACGGAAGGAATTAAGGTGGAGTTGGTTAATAGGTACACCAAAAAATTTGGCGACCTCGATGTAGAAGGGGGGGATGGGGAACCGAAGACCATTTCTGACTTGGTCCCGGAAGAAAGTGGTAAAGTCGGGAGGGGGGCTGTCTGGCGTATCAGAAGGGCCGGGTATCAAAATTGTACAAGTTGAGGGGATGGAGCCGAGAGTCCTAAGCTCCTCATCCGCTCCCGAGCGCAGATTTCTGCTCATTGAAGCAAACCAGGGAACTCCTGGAGTCTCAGATTGGGGTGGGGAGGAATCTCGGGCTTTTCCCTTGTCCTTGTTGCCCTTGCTCTTTTTCAGAGCTCGCGAAGGGCCAGAGGAGGAAGGCTTGGATTTTTTTGTTTTTGGCTTTTTAGAAGACTGGGCGAAAAGGCATGGTGGGGGAAAAGGAGGAGGTGAATCGGAGCGTATCGCGGTGGACTCGTAGCTAGGCGAGCTCGCGCATTTGCTCCGGAGATGGAAGAGGTAGAGTTTGACATTTTAAGAAAATAAAGAGGGGACTTGCTTGATTAGATTGGAGATGAAGGTGACAGTGGTTGAAGTTCACCGGAGCTGGGGAGGCGCTATGCTGCAGAGGTGGGAGAATATTTGAGAGAATTTGAATCTTAGAAAGTGACAAATGAAAAGGGTATGCTATTATATATAGGCGGAGGAGGGAGTTAATGTAGAACCCGTAACTTAGACTACGTATAAGCCATGATTCATTTAAGTTCCTTAATTAAGGGGTTAGTTCACTAAATTAATTAAGGGATAGGTAAGGCTCTTAAGGTATTAAAATTTATCAACTAAACAACATTTCCCCTTCATTTTTATTGTGTAAATTCGGCCACCCTTAATTGATTAAGCATTGATACGCCAACTCACCCTTTGACCCATTCTTTGTTATTTTAGCATGCTAACCTTTTAATTATTAATCAACCTTAATTAATTAATTAATTATTAAGCTTTATCCTAGTCTAGATTTGCATGAGAGAATCGGCCACTCATTCTAGATCCATCCAAGAAGCCATTTGATATCAACCAATTCAAATTTCAAAAAGAGAGGAGACTTGGTCATAACATTTGAATTCCTTTATTAGTGGATCTCCCTCACTCTCCTAACCATCACCTCCCCTCACCCATGAACGAAAATTCAGAGCATTTTAGAGTAGAAATTTCGTGAGCCTCATAGCAAGAAGTAGGAGAGGAAATCGAGTAGCAAGAAAGAAAAGAAAACGCTCCACCTCCTCCGCGCCGGATCGTTTCGTTCTTTCGTTTTCTTTCAAAACGAAACCAGGCATGCATATATTATTCTTTGACTCTTCAATCAAGTCCTAATATCATTTATTTTCATTACATGATCATTTTTCTATGGAAAAAATCGAAATACAGCAAGCATTTTTCAGAAAAACCAACATGCAGAATTTCAACTTTCATTGTGCAGTTTCACGGTTTGCTTTGTGTTGTGGATTTCAGGTATTGGCTCGATTCGAGGCTCCCAAGGCGACATCTAGACATGTAATAGGATGCATTAGGATCATGTTGGTCCACTCATTCAACACCATGCACGCTGGAAAACACGAAGATGACAGCAACTCATCACCCTTGCCATATTGAGTTTCGAAAATCTGTTGTTGCTGTCCAAGGAAATGGATCTGATCATGGCTGCCCTAGGGGCCTATAGCCATGATTAGATCACTTCCCTAGCATGTCCAAGATGTGACTAATTCGCCCTTTTGGTGGCTTGGTCCACGGTTAATCGGTTTTTACATAAAACTCAAGAACAGCCCCCCCACTTTCGCCCCTCTCATTTTACAGCATGTATGGTTCGGTTTCGGTGGTTTGGTTTGGATCCTGGTTGTCCTATGGCCTTTAACCACGGTTCATACCATACCCCAAGATGTCTAGATCGTGCCATGGTCAATCAAATGGCCACTGGAATGAGACGAGACAGCAAGCGAATCACAACACACACACGCATGCAAGGTGTTCTCGGTTGGAGTTTTTCTTGTGTTTGCTGAATGGCGCAAATTGTGGCTGGTCTAGGGCCCATAGCCATGGTTCAAATCATTCCTTAGGATGTTGGTAAGAGGTTCTGGTCGGTGGTTCAAGCCCCAATGGCCATTAGCCTCGCAAACGACACAAGCAACCCAAGCGCAGATGCTGGAATTTCTGGACAGCAATTTGCTGCGTCGGTTCGGTGGCTCGTTCTAGTTCTCGGTTGGCTTTTAGCCCATGGCCTTGGACTGGACAGTGCCTCATCGAGTTAGGAAGGTCATGTTTTTGGCCGTTTGTCATTCGGATCATTGTTGAGGTCGTACGAGAATTTACGGTGCGATATGCCAAATTGACTCTCGAAAGAGCGTTTCATGTTTTGGCCTTCATTCACCTAAGATTCGACATGAATCATTTGAGGAGCATTAATTCATCATTTTAAGCATATTTTAATCATGACTATATGATGTTTCAGTGTTGGTTCGGGTTGGTTCGGAGTCATGATTAAATACGAAGTCATTAGGCGCATTTGTCTCAGTTTTTGGTTTTTAATTGCATGGTTTGGTCAAGTAAAAACTATTGCATATTTTTCATGGCATATTTAGGTTGCATCGAGCCTGGGAGCGATCCAATCAGTAAAATTGTTACAGGATATTTAATTCAGTTATTTAATTATATTACGTGCAAAAATACAAATTTTGAGATTTATGCGATATGGCTTGTGGTCACTTTACTATCATGATTAAATCCGGTCGCCAGTTACCGGTCTGGTCGTCAGTTACCGGTTATGAGAGCATTACTAAGTCCTGTCGCCAGTTTCAGGCCCGGTCGCCAGTTACCGGTCAGTTCAGTTGTTTCACCCAGTACTGTGGCAGTGGTCTGATCAGACGTACATTACTAAGTCCTGTCGCCAGTTACAGGCCCGATCGCCAGTTACCGGTCAGTTCAGTTCAGGGACCACATGCGTAGACCATAATCTCACCAGAAAATTATTACAGGCTATTTCAGTACAGGGCTCCAAGGAGCAAACATTTTCACTATGATTTTCAGTTCAGTTATGCACGTATTATAATTAATCATGACACGACATTTTTACGTTATGCTTCATGACATGATATTTTTCACTTGCATGCAAGCTTATTATTTATTTATTTACTTGCTATTTACGATATATGCATGTTGAGTCTTTAGACTCACTAGACTTGATTGTTGTAGGTACTGATGATGTCGGGGCCGAGGGCGGGGACCAGTGAGCTAGCTTGGGTCGGCAGAAGTGGAACCCGAGGACCTCATTTACAGCACTTGCCATTTTTTTTTATGCTCAAACATTTTATCAGTTGTTGGATACTTTAACTTGTTATTTTGGCGAGTAATAATTTCTTCCGCTGCTATTTTGAACATTTAAACTTGATTTATCAGTTGATTTTATGAATGAGGCAATTTTGATTATTTTAAATTTTTTTTTTTTAATTTTTCCGCAAATTTTCAAACATGAATTTTCGGGACGTTTCAGCTGGTATTAGAGCAATGATTCTGTAAAGGGTTATACTACTACTGACCTCGAGAAGCTCACAAAGTCACGTCTTCGGTCTGTAAGTTTTACATTTACGCATTTTATTTAAAGCATGAAATATTTTAACAGCAGGTTTTCATGAAATCTTTTACGTTCAGATTTTGGTTATGTAGTATTTATTTAAATTTAAAGAAATAATGTAATTATGCATGTTGGTTACGTTGAAATTGGACATGTCTAAGAATTCGAATATTGGGTTTTAGAAGAGGGTGAAAATGATTTGACTATATTAATTTTTAGGTCAGTAGTACTGATTCCTCCTTATGGGTTATAAGTAAATCTTGAAAATTAAGAATGCTTTTGAGACTTGTAGAATTTCTAAGAAATTATTAATGGTTCTTGGTTGCTAGTCGAGTTAATTTTTGAGGATTTCATATAAGCAATAGCGATTCGAAGACTACGACAATCTTTAGGATTATAAATGTACAATTTGAGGAATTTAAGTATATATGAAAATGTAAGATTAATTATGAGAATTTATTTAGGATGCATGCTCTACATAGTTGGATTTAAGGATTGAATTACAGGAATTGAGAATTTTAAGGACATAATTGTAATAACCAATGATTTGAGGGACCTAAGTTCCAAAATAAAAATTCTAAGGGACTATTTTCGAATTTACCAAATTTTGGGATTTAATTTTAAGTTCGAGAATTTAAAAGTTTAATGAGGTAAAGATGGAAAATGTTATGGGGACAATGATGCAAATTTCGAAGAGTTGTAGGTCCAAAATGTAAACTTGGGGAACAGTAAGGGCCAGATTGCAAGTTTCAAAATTTTAAGGATGTAATTGCGAACTTTTGAAGAACACTTGGGATTTTAAGTATTTATAGAAATGTAAGATGTGTTATGGGAATTAATTTTTGGTTTAATAAACTTAAGGCTATTGAACCTTATGATGCGGGAAATCTATAAAATGAAATTGGGAATACTGAGGACTAATGGGTAATTGTGGAATTTCGAGATTTAGAGAAAAAAAAAAGTGAACGATATTCGAGGAAAGTAAGAATTAATTTTACAATTTTAAGAAATTTGAGAAATTATTTAGTAGTAAGTGAGAATTGAATGGTTTAAATGGTAGGAATTTTCGGTTATTTAGGCTAAAAAGAAATATAGAATATTTAGATATTTGGATTATAATATTATAATGAATGGTAACCAAGGACATTGGAGGATGAATCAATTTTAGGCGTGAAAATTTAAGCGTTAGTGAAATCATGTTGTGGCAAATTAAGGATTTAAAGTGATGACGATTTAAGGTAAATTTGATCGGGTAGTTAAGTTATAAGGATAAACATGGAGTTAGTAAATTTTTGGGAACATAAGTTTGATGTGTCACAAGTTTTAGTCATGATCTTAACAGTTAAGATTATACCTTGTGAGAATTTAAAATTTTTAGGAAAGTTGGGTACGATGATGGTTAGTTTAATTGGTAGACGCACGTAAGAGGTGAGGTAGACGCCTTGTCTTGAGAAATTTTGGTAGTCATTAACAAACTTGGGAGTAAACAGATATGTGTATTGGAATTATTTTATTCAAAGCTATATGGATGAGGTAAGTTTGAATTTCAAATTTATGGGATATTTGTTCATACGAAAATTTTGGGTGAAATAAAAACAAAAGGGAAATAGTTTAAGCATGTAATTGGTGCTAGAATAATTTTATTATTTAGGTGGAAGATCGGTACCGTATATTTTGGGTTTTATGGATTAAGACTTCTCGAACTTAAGATTTGCAACAACGTTATATTGGGATGTACTTCTAAATAATTAGGTTATGTAAGTTGGGTGCGGTAAGATTAAAATTCGATTCAAGGATCTTAGTCTAATATTATTATGGGTTGCGATAAGGTTTAAATTTTAAGTGCTTTACTAAGATCTCCTAAGTCGAACTGCATGACTGCCAATACTTGGACTTGAAGCTTTAACATATCTTGAGTTCAATAAAGTTAAGAAGGGATACTGTTAAGATTTCAATATTGGAATATAATAGGTCAATGAACATCTTAGGTATATTATAAGGAAAGTAATGTGCGTTAAATTTGGACAACCATCTCTAGTATGAGAAATTGTGAGATAAGTCAAAATTTGAGGTTATAGAAAAATAGAACTAGGTCACCATGGATCGTTTTAAGTTGCGATTCGCAAACGAGAATTTTTGTAGACAAATTTAATTTGGATTGGGGAGACTTAAGGACTGGTTAACACTTATTTTATCAGAGTAGTGCAGCAGAAGCGTGGATTATTGTGATACTAAAATTAAGAGTCTAAACTTTTGTTTATCAAGGATGAGCGAATTTCGGGGACGAAATTCAATTTAAGGGGGTAAGGATTGTAGAACCCGTAACTTAGACTACGTATAAGCCATGCATAATTATAGTATTTAAATTAAAATGATTTTTATTTCATGAGTATTTAAATGCTTTTCCTTAAGTTGATTATTTTATGCAGTAGTTTGATTTTTATCATTTCAGTTAATTCAGTGAGGCCGGACTGGAGTTGGAGTTTAGAGATAAAATTTAAGATTTAGAAATCATTTCCAGAATTTATTTTAGCTAGCAAGTAAGTTAATTTAAGTTAATAAGGAAGTTCAATGAATTATTTAAGTTACTTGAGGTGAGTAGAAAATAAATTCATTTAAGTTCCTTAATTAAGGGGTTAGTTCACTAAATTAATTAAGGGATAGGTAAGGCTCTTAAGATATTAAAATTTATCAACTAAACAACATTTTCCCTTCATTTTTATTGTGTAAATTCGGCCACCCTTAATTGATTAAGCATTGATACGCCAACTCACCCTTTGACCCATTCTTTGTTATTTTAGCATGCTAACCTTTTAATTATTAATCAACCTTAATTAATTAATTAATTATAAAGCTTTATCCTAGTCTAGATTTGCATGAGAGAATCGGCCACTCATTCTAGATCCATCCAAGAAGCCATTTGATATCAACCAATTCAAATTTCAAAAAGAGAGGAGACTTGGTCATAACATTTGAATTCCTTTATTAGTGGATCTCCCTCACTCTCCTAACCATCACCTCCACTAACCCATGAACGAAATTCAGAGCATTTTAGAGTAGAAATTTCGTGAGCCTCATAGCAAGAATTAGGAGAGGAAATCGAGTAGCAAGAAAGAAAAGAAAACGCTCCACCTCCTCCGCGCCGGATCGTTTCGTTCTTTCGTTTTCTTTCAAAACGAAACCAGGCATGCATATATTCTTCCTTGACTCTTCAATCAAGTCCTAATATCATTTATTTTCATTACACGATCATTTTTCTATGGCAAAAATCGAAATACAGCAAGCATTTTTCAGAAAAACCAACATGCAGAATTTAGGCTTTCATTGTGCAGTTTCACGGTTTGCTTTGTGTTGTGGATTTCAGGTATTGGCTCGATTCCAGGCTCCCAAGGCGACATCTAGACATGTAATAGGATGCATTAGGATCATGTTGGTCCACTCATTCAACCCCATGCACGCTGGAAAACACGAAGATTACAGCAACTCATCACCCTTGCCATATTGAGTTTCGAAAATCTGTTGTTGCTGTCCAAGGAAATGGATCTGATCATGCCTGCCCTAGGGGCCTATAGCCATGGTTAGATCACTTCCCTAGCATGTCCAAGAGGTGACTAAGTTGCCATTTTGGTGGCTTGGTCCATGGTTAATCGGTTTTTACATAAAACTCAAGAACAGCCCCCCCCCCCCCCCCCCACTTTCGCCCCTCTCATTTTACAGCATGTATGGTTCGGTTTTGGTGGTTTGGTGTGGATCTTTGTTGGCCTATGGACCTTAGCCACGGTTCATACCATACCCCAAGATTTCTAGATCGTGTCATGGTCAATCAAATGGCCACTGGAACGAGACGAGACAGCAAGCGAAGCACAACACACACACGCATGCAAGGTGTTCTCGGTTGGAGTTTTTCTGGTGTTTGCTGAATGGTGCGAATTGTGGCTGGTCTAGGGCCCATAGCAATAGTTCAAATCATTCCTTAGGATGTTAGTAAGAGGTTCTGGTCGGTGGTTCAAGCCCCAATGGCCATTAGCCTCGCAAACGACACAAGCAACCCAAGCGCAGATGCTGGAATTTCTGGACAGCAGCTTGCTGCGTCGGTTCGGTGGCTCGTTCGAGTTCTCGGTTGGCTTTTAGCCCATGGCCTTGGACCGGACAGTGCCTCATCGAGTTAGGAAGGTCATGTTTTTGGCCGTTCGTCATTCGGATCATTGTTGAGGTCGTACGATAATTTACGGTGCGATATGCCAAATTGACTCTCGAAAGAGTGTTTCATGTTTTGGCCTTCATTCACCTAAGATTCGACATACATCATTTAAGGAGCATTAATTCATCATTTTAAGCATATTTTAATCATGACTATATGATGTTTCAGTGTTGGTTCGGGTTGGTTCGGAGTCATGATTAAATACGAAGTCATTAGGCGCATTTGTCTCAGTTTTTGGTTTTTAATTGCATGGTTTGGTCAAGCAAAAACTATTGCATATTTTTCATGGCATATGTAGGTTGCAGCGAGCCTGGGAGCGATCCAATCAGTAAAATTGTTACAGGATATTTAATTCAGTTATTTAATTATATTACGTGCAAAAATACAAATTTTGAGATTTATGCGATATGGCTTGTGGTAACTTTACTATCATGATTAAATCCGGTCGCCAGTTACCGGTCCGGTCGTCATTTACCGGTTATGAGAGCATTACTAAGTCCTGTCGCCAGTTTCAGGCCCGGTCGCCAGTTACCGGTCAGTTTAGTTGTTTCACCCAGTACTGTGGCAGTGGTCTGATCAGACGTACATTACTAAGTCCTGTCGCCAGTTACAGGCCCGATCGCCAGTTACCGGTCAGTTCAGTTCAGGGACCACATGCGTAGACCATAATCTCACCAGAAAATTATTACAGGCTATTTCAGTACAGGGCTCCAAGGAGCAAACATTTTCACTATGATTTTCAGTTCAGTTATGCACGTATTATAATTAATCATGACACGACATTTTTACGTTATGCTTCATGACATGATATTTTTCACTTGCATGCAAGCTTATTATTTATTTATTTACTTGCTATTTACGATATATGCATGTTGAGTCTTTAGACTCACTAGACTTGATTGTTGTAGGTACTGATGATGTCGGGGCCGAGGGCGGGGACCAGTGAGCTAGCTTGGGTCGGCAGAAGTGGAACCCGAGGACCTCATTTACAGCACTTGCCATTTTTTTTTATGCTCAAACATTTTATCAGTTGTTGGATACTTTAACTTGTTATTTTGGCGAGTAATAATTTCTTCCGCTGCTATTTTGAACATTTAAACTTGATTTATCAGTTGATTTTGTGAATGAGGCAATTTTGATTATTTTAAAAAGAAAATTTTTAATTTTTCCGCAAATTTTCAAACATGAATTTTCGGGACGTTTCAGTTAATCTCACCCGTTGGTCTAAAGTTAAATCGGACGGTCAGGAGGCATCTCGGAAATTGTGTAGTTAGATGAAAGGACATGCACGTATATCGAAGCATCAGACTTATCATATTCTCGGAATACGAAACATTTCAGACCGTTGGAATACTAGGGCATACCTCATCATGACATCATCTACACTGCCGAGAATACTAAACGAAAAAATATTCAAAGTCCGGGAGACATGAGGCCCCGACATCTTATTCAAAATCCAGGAGACATGAGTTCCCGACATCTTATTTTAAGCCCGGGTGATTGAAGCTCTCGGCACCTGATCCCATCTATGGGATATTTGAAGCCCCCTGATGCTTTTATGAATTTGAATTGGTTATCTTTCTATTGAAGCCCAAGCGTGACTGATCGGGACATCAAGTAAGACTCTAGGCATGGGGATGCCCTGGATATTTTTTCCCCGGGAAATCACGAGCCCGTGCTCTCGTGCAAGCTCCCGGGAACTTTTACCTGGGCTAGCTCGAGAAGCGCCCCACACTCGAGTGTATCAGTATGGGCTACCTTATGCTTGAAAATCATTTCTGTCAGAACGACATGGGTTTGGCGCGTCAGATAAGCCATCAGAAGCAGGGTATGGGGAGCCGCCTTACCATACATAGTAGGTGGACACTGAAAACAAGGTAATCATGAGATTTCATCCTATAAATAGCAGATATTCTTCTCATTTACAAATTCTAGAATTTTGAACTCTCAAGAACTTACGTATATCACCACATAAACAACCATTTTACTCTTCGTCACCTGCTGACTTAAGTATCGGAGTGGCTACGCTGGACACTCCTCCGGCGCCCATTTACGAGTTACTCTTCTTGTCTGCAGGTCATATTTGATGCCTTATTACAGAGGAATAACTTCATCACAAGTTGTATTCCCTTGCTCACTTTCCTAAACATAACACTTATATCATAATCTGGTAAATTGCCCCGACTTTGCTCACCTGATTTACCCAGATTACATCAATATACTATCTCACTCTATCCATTAGCAACAATGAAGCCCAAAGTAGCATTTATGGAGTTGGACAGTTTTTTTTTGGAAGAAGTAACTCCCCCATTAAGTTTCAAATTGAGAAAGAACGCTTCCCGCTCGTCTTCTACCATCTCTAAATCTCCTCATAATTTTTCTGTAAGGAGTTCCAACACAAGCCTAACCTTACTTCATCATTCACACTCTAAATTCTTAAATCAAAAGCCCTAGTCCCGAATCCTCCATTTGGCTCTCCTGTCAATCTTTTCACTATTTATACCCTACGGTCACAACCTTCTGCTATTGCTACTGTCGAAAAATTTCGTGCTCGGCCACCTCTTCTTCTGAACTTCGAGGACCCCTCGTTTTATGTTGTTGCTGCTGCCAGAAAGTGTATGTCCTCAATATCGTCTGGCACCACACCTCAACTCCACTCAACGATTATCCAATCTTGCAGCTAGGTCACTGCCGCTATACATTCTCAGCCTTCCGAGATGCTAGTGTTACTCCATCCTGTTTGCTACCCGTTTATTCCATTTTTCATTTTGTTTATCTCAACTAAACACATGCATCTTGGCTCAATCATATCCCTTTCTCTGGGCCGCTTTAGGGAATTCCATTCTTATCTTATCCGTGTCAGACTTGTTGGACAATATGAGTACTCCTGCCGTGATGCTTCAACAACAACTGGTTCAACTCCGGATTCAACTAAGGATATTGCTTTGGTGGCCCCTGTTATGACTCACATGACTCCATACGCCTCATTCTCCGTCCTCTATGACCATTGGTACTTTTATTGCCCCTTTCTTGAATCTTGTGTGATATCTCCAATTTATTGGTCTATAAAATTCATTGAATCGTTATTTGGATTTGTGTAAAAAATGATTAACTGCAATTTTTTGTGACCTTGATTAGAAAAGTTTTTTTATTTTTATCTGCTTTCTATGATTCATCCTGAGGCGCTCATGCTTCACAGAAACAAAGTATATGTTCTTGCATGAGTAAAAATCCTGATAACCAATAACATAATAAAATGAATGAGTAAAAATATTCATATCCAACAGTGAAAAGTACTGTAATCAAAATACGTTCCATGATCTTAAAAGCATAAACGTAAATATATCGTAAAAGCATAACGTGTCAAAACATCTCATCATATCATCATACACTTGTTCATTTTCTTTAATCGAATTCAGTTTTTTTGTTATGACTTTCGTATCAACTCTATCGTATGAGCTCTATCGTAACAGCTCTATTCGATTGATCCATCTATATACAACCGTGGTACCCAGCGGCGGGGACATCAGCGACAATATTACCCATTCACTGAGCCTTGGCCTTACAACTCATCGTATACATATCGTCAGTCACAACAACTCACATCCTTCAAAAACATCGTCAATTTCATCACTTATCAAAATCATGCATACACGTAATTTTTCCTTAAAATCAAGAATGCAACATATTTTTTCGTAATTTCATAAAAAGTCATAAACGTGATAACATATTCATTTAATAACATGACAACTCGTGCTCAGGGCGCTGCCAGAGTTTCTAACCCGACCCGCAAGCAAAATGACCATTTTGCCCCTTGGAAACCCTAATTGACCATTTTACCCCTGGAAACCTTAATTGACCATTTTACCCTGGACATCAAAATTACGACCTGAAGCCCACCAAACTCCTAAAAACACCTAAAAACATATTAATAAACATTTTTTAGACATAACTCAAGCTCGTTTCAAAATTTATACGATTTGTTTTAAAACTTGTACCGGGGTCCCGATTTTAACCCGAATCAACCCGAAACTTGACCAAATTTCTCCCAACTCAAACCATGACTCAAACCTACCTGACCAGCCTCTCAACAACTTATTTCAGACCACTTATGACCCTCAAACAATAACCGAAAGTTTCTGGAATTTTTCTGCATGGATACACCAAAGCTCTAGTTGCACCCACGACCCCGTAGTCGATCCTAGACAAACAACCATCATGTCCAGCACTTAACCAACTCTCCTAAGACCATTATCAATCAAAGGACCACTCTTGGACCAACCAAACCCACGCCTACTGCCCATGCAGTCAACCACACGCGAGTTACTCGAAAACAAGCAACACCCGATCCTTCTCATTTCATGCGCCTCGACCCCAGTTAACCCGAGACCAGCCATGTAAGAACCTCCCCTAGGCCTCGGTTTGGACCCTCCTAGACCACACCATGACCTGGTTTAGTAACCCTTGGTCGTGCTGTAGAGGCCCGTATTTCGTATTTGTAAATTTGCGGAATTATTTAAAATTTTTCTCTTTAAATAAATAACATGCATCATACATAAAATAAACTGATAAATGGATTTAACTTTAAAATAACAGCGGAAATAAATATTGTGTTTCAAAACCACAACTTAAAAATCATTCGACGTATTAAAACTGAGTTTGAAGATAAAATAGTGAATAAACTGAAACATGAGGTCCTCGGGTTCCTACTACTGCTAACCCAAGCTAGCTCACTGGTCCCCGCCCTCAGTCTCGACCTCATCAGTACCTACAACAATCAAGTCTAGTGAGTCTAAAGACTCAGCATGCATATATCGTGAATTACAAGTAAATATATCATAAAATTTCATGTAACGTAAAAATATCGTATCGTAAAGCGTAAGGTGAAAATCATGTCATGAGTAATTATAAATACGTGCATATCTGAAAATCATACGTAAAAGCTTTGCTCGATAGAGCTCTGTCATAACATATCATATCGTAATTTTTGGTAGAGATAATATTTCTACGCAAGTGGCCCGTAACATAACATGAGCGTCTGATCAGACTAAACCACAGTATACTGGGCGGTATAGATCACCACAGCCCTTGGACTGGATATCCATACCCATACAAAATCGTAAACCGATCGTAAGTCATCGGGTGAAGCAATCCCATAAGTGTAAGGTGGCCATAAGTCATATCGCGTATATATAAAAAATAAACATTTTATATTTTATGCACGTAATATAATTATAACCCTGTTTTACCGGATGATTTGGATCGTTCCCAGGATTGCTACGACCTAATTCTAACATGAGAAACATGCAAATAATCTTGACTTGACAAAGACTTCATAACCGAGCCAAAAACGAGACAACTACGCCCAACAAACTTAGTATTCAACCATGGCTTCGTACCAACCCGAACCGACATTGAACCATCGTTTAGCCATGAATAAAATACACCTAAAATACTGAAAAACATAACCCTAGGGATGTAATACACGAAAAATGTGAATGGATGCCAAAATAATGAAACGCTCTTTCGAGAGTCACTTTAGCACATTGCACCGTAAATTCTCGTACGACTTCTGAACTTAACCAAATCAAGAACAGCCAAAAACCTGACCTTCCTAACCCATTGAGGTACTGTCCAGTCCAAGGCCATAGGCTAAAAACCAACCAAGAATTCAAACATGACCTCTGAACTGAAGCCATGCTGCTGTCAAATGCGCGATGCCAGCAGCTGCGCTTGCTGTGCTTCGTTTAAGAGGCTGATGGCATTGGGGCTTGATCCACCAACCAGAGTCTCTTACCAACATCCCAAGGTGTGGCTTGAACCATGGCTAAGGGCACTTGGTCAACCACAACTCAAGCAAACACCTAGGACAACTCGAAGCTCAAACCGAGAGCACCAAAGAAAATTCTGTACGGTGATATATCAAAATGTTTGTTGTCTTGCATCGTTCCAGTGGCCATATGATCGACCATGGCTTGATCTAGACATCATGAGATATTGTGTGAACCATGGCTAAGGGCTAGAAGCCAACCAAGATCCCCCCAACACTAAGAAGCCGAAGCTTCACTCACATAGGAAATGAGAAAATCGAAGGGGCACTTGTGTTGTTGCTTTGCAATTTCGCTGGATCCATGAACCAGGACTTGAAAGGCCATCTTGGTCACGTCCTAGACATGCTAAGGGAAGGTTCTAACCATGGTTACAGGCCTTAGACCAACAAAGATTCGAACCCTTGCCTTAGAAAAACATGAATCAAGAATCGAGACTCAAACTCGCAACTATGGAAGAAGTTGCTGTCAAGTCTCTTCCTTGCGTGCATGGGCTGGAACCGATGAACCAACATGACCCTAACATACATGTCTAGATGCAGCCTTGAGTGCCTGGAACCGAGCCAACCTCCTGAAATCACAAAACAATCAAACCCGTGAAGCACAAAAGGAGCCGAGAAAATCTGTGCAGGTTTTCGAAAAAAATGTGCTGTCAAATTCGATGATTTCGTGCTTCATGTACATAATATGGTTTAAAAATGTATATATGACTTGATTTATGAGAAAAGAATAACATATACATGCCTGGAAATTTGTTTAAGAAAGAAAACAAACTATACGACGAACACGGCGCGGTGGAGACGTAGTTCCTTTTCTTCCTTGTTTTCTTGATGAAGGCTCACGATTATTAGCTGCTGGTTTATAAGGAATTAAGGGGGAAGGTTATTAATTAAATGAGGAGGTTGAATGGCAGATCAAATCATTCTATCCTAGTTGCTAGTGAGATATGAAATGAGGTGTGATATTATTGGATTGAGGGAGATTTGATAGGTGAGTTGGCCAAGATTTGCTAGCAAAATGGAGGTAAAAATATTGCTTAAATCATGTATTTTAAATCCTTAAAGTTTTATACACCCATTAAGTATTTTAGTGAATTAATAAATTAAATTAGGATAATCATTTCTTGCGTGCATGCCTAAATCTTAAAATAAATTACTAACATGTTAAGTTACAATTTCTTAAATAAAATAGGCCTAGATTAATTTATCCCAATTGGTTACACATTTTAATTTAGGATTTTGATTAATTATTGGCCAAAAAGAACTTATTTACTAACTTACTCCAATTAATTTAATAAATCCTTAAACATTATTTAACATTAAAATAAATTATTCATTGGCTTAAATTAAATTTAGGAATATTTTCTTATTATTAAATTTTATGTCAATACTCCAACTCCATTCCGGCCTCGCGTATTTAACTGAAAAGATAAAACTAAACTTCTGCGATTTAAAATAAATGATCATGACTTAACAAATTTTAAAATGCCTTAAAAACTCCATAAATATAAAAGAAATCATTTTTAATTTAAATAATAGTAATTATGCATGGCTTATACGTAGTCTGATTACCGAGTTCTACAACTCTCCCACCTTAAAAGAAATTTCGTCCTCGAAATTAAAACTTACCGAATAATCCGGGATACCGTCCACATTCTGGCTCAGATTCCCACGTAGCTTCTTCCTCCGAATGATTAAGTCATTTGACTTTTACTAGCTTCACCAGTTTGTTCCGAAGTTTCTTTTCCTGTCTGTCTAAGATTTGTACTGGTCTTTCTTCATAAGACAGGTTTGGAGTGAGCTGCAACGGTTCAAAGTTCAAGACATGCGAAGGATTCGCTATATACTTCCTCAGCATAGAGACGTGGAATACGTTGTGTACTCCGGCCAGATTCGGCGGAAGAGCAACACGATAAGCTAGCGTCCCAACCCTGTCGAGGATCTCAAATGGTCCGATGAATCTCCGACTAAGCTTTCCTTTCTTCCCCAACCGCATGACACCTTTCATAGGTGCTATCTTCACGAAAACATGGTCGCCAATGGCAAACTATAGATCTCTCCTCCTCTGATCCGCATAACTCTTCTGTCGACTCTGAGCAGCCCTCAACCTATCACGGATCTTGACTACTACATCGGTAGTCTGCTGAATAATCTTCGGACCCAATTATGATCTCTCTCCTACTTCATCCCAATGAATAGGCGATCTGCACTTATGACCGTACAGTGCTTCATATGGAGCCATACCTATAGACGACTGAAAACTGTTGTTATAGGTGAACTCTACCAATGGCAACTTCGACTCCCAACTCTCTGACAAATCGATGACACATGCACGGAGAAGATCCTCCAAAATCTAGATAATTCTCTCTGACTGCCCATCTGTCTGAGGGTGGAAAGCTGTGCTAAACAACAACTTTGTACCCATAGCCGAATGCAAACTCTTCCAAAATGAGGAAGTGAATCTAGGATCTCGGTCAAACACTATAGAAACGGGGATACCATGAAGTCTGACTATCTCTCGGATATACAACTCTGCATACTGAATCATGGCGAAGGTCGTCTTAATAGGCAAGAAGTGCGCTGATTTGATAAGACGATCAACAATCACCCAGATAGCGTTTGATCCTCTGACTGACTTCGGCAAACCGACCACGAAGTCCATGGTAACATTCTCCCACTTCCACTCGAGAATAGGAAGAGGCTTGAGCATACCTGCTGGTCTCTGATGCTCCGCTTTCACTAGCTGACACGTCAGACACTCGGATACCAAACGTCTGATATCCTTTTTCATTCCGGGCCACCAATACAATAACTGCAGATCTTTGTACATCTTCGTACTCCCAGGATGAATAGAGTATGGCGACATGTTTGCCTCAGATAAGATATCTGCTCAAATAGAATCGCTGCTAGGAACCCACATTCTGTCTCGATATCTCACAATACCGTCGCTAACTGTATACAAGATACTGCTCTTGGCCTCATCTCTCTGCTTCCACTTTGCCAACTGTTCATCTGCTGGCTAACCACTGCGAATACGGTCTAGAAGAGAAGACTGAATCGTCAAAGTAGATAGACGAGGAACTCTACCTCGAGGATAAGTTTCTAGATCAAACCTATGCATCTCAGACTGAAGGGGTCTCGGAATCACCAAATGAGCCATCACTGCGACTTTCCTGCTCAATGCATCTGCCACTACATTAGCCTTGCCCGGGTGATAGCTAATGTCACAGTCATAGTCTTTCACTAGCTCCAACCAACGCCTCTGACGCATATTCAACTCTTTCTGCGTAAAGAAGTACTTGAGGCTCTTATGGTTGGTAAAGATCTGGCATTTCTCTCCGTACAAATAATGCCTCCAAATCTTCAAGGCAAATACTATGGCTGCCAACTCTAGATCGTGGGTAGGGTAGTTCTTCTCATTGATTTTCAATTGATGAGAAGCATAAGCTATCACCTTTCCATGCTGCATCAACACTGCGCCTAAACCGAACTTCGAAGCACCGGTATACAAAACAAAGTCTCCGGGCCCTGACGGCATGGCCAGTACTGTGCTGAGATAAGAGCTTGCTTCAAAGTATTGAAGCTCTTCTGACACTCATCGCTTCACACAAATTTCGCATTCTTCTTTGTCAACGACGTGAGTGGAACTGCGATAGAGGAGAATCCCTGAAAAAACTTCCGATAATATCCTGCTAGCCCAAGGAAACTACGGATCTCTGATGCATTCTGCGGCACGACCCAATCTCTGACTGCTGCAACTTTCGCTGGGTCTACCTCAATACCGCTGCTAGAAAAAATGTGGCCTAAGAACACCACTTTCTCTAACCAGAACTCACACTTACTGAACTTCACGAATAGCTGGTGCTTCTGTAAGGTCTGCAAAACTGCGGTCAGATGTCTGTTGTGCTCCTCATGATTCTTTGAGTAGACGAGAATGTCGTCTATGAATACTATCACGAACTGATCAAGGTACGGCTGAAATATGCGATTCATGAGATCCATGAAGATCGCTGGCGCATTCGTCAAACCGAACGGCATCACAAGTAACTCAAAGTGGCCATAACGAGTCCTAAAAGCAGTCTTGAGAACATCGGCGTCTTTCACCCTCAACTGGTGATAACCAGAACGCATATCAATCTTTGAGAATACTGAAGCTCCCTGCAACTGATCAAAAAAATCTTCAATCCTCGGAAGTGGGTATTTGTTCTTCATTGTAACCCTGTTCAACTCCCGATAGTCAATGCAGAGCCTCATCGAACCATCCTTCTTCTTCACAAATAAGACTGGCGCGCCCCATGGTGAAAAACTCGGGCAAATGAACTCTTTGTCAAGAATTTCCTGAATCTGCTTCTTGAGTTCTGCCATCTCTGTCGGTGCTAATCGGTACGGTGCTTTTGAGATCGGTGCGGTCCCTGGCATAAACTCAATAGAAAACTCCACTTTCCGCATGGTGGCATACCAGAGACGTCGCTAGGAAACACGTCTAGAAAGTCCCTAACAATTGGGACATCGGAGGCTGACTGACTGGGTGCTTTGGGAACAGATACAAAAGTTGCTAAAAACGCTCGACACCCTCTACGCATGAGCTTCCTAGCCTGGACACAAGGTATAATACGCGGGGAAAGTACCTGTCTGGTTCGAATAAGAACTGCTCTCTCCCAAGAGGTCGGACTAGAACAGATCTCCGGTGGAAGTCAATGAAAACTCTGTTCCTTAATAGCCAGTCCATACCCAGAATGATATCAAATTCTGGCATCGGCAATACGATAAGATCCGCATAAACAAGATTACCATGAAGTTTGAGGTCTATTCCTCGGATCACATTAGTAGCTATCATCTCCTCTCCAGAAGGCAGTACTACTGAATACGCTATATCTAGCCCAATGGTCTTGACCTTGAGGAAATTCACAAAGGTCTTCGAAATGAACGAATGAGTAGCCCCTGAATCTATCAAGGCATTTGTAGCTGAACCAGCTATAAAAATTCTCCCTGTCAAGAGCATCGTCTCCGGGTTTGTTTCCGCTGCGTGAAGAGAAAAAATCTGCCTTAGGTGGGCAGACTCCCCTGAGGGCAATTCTTCAGTAAGTGGTCAGGATTACCACACTTGTAGCACATCCCGGAACCATACCTACAAACTCCGGTATGGCGGGGTGAGCACTTGGCACAGACTGGGTACTCCAAGGTCCTCGGGACTACACGTCTTTGCTGCTGCTGTCCTCTGCTCTTGGATGGGTCGTGGAAAAGCTTCTTACTCTGATGTTGCTGATGAGGAGGGCGATGCGGATCTTGGACTGGTCGTTTGCCCTGGAGATCTCTCTCAATATCATTCTGATCCTGCTCTGCAGCTAGAGCTCTAGAGACAGCGATATCAAAGGTAGTAGGGCCAGACACCCTAACATCACGGCGCAAGATCGGTCGTAGACCATCCATAAATTGTCTTAACTTGGCTCCAGCATCGTTTGCAATCAGTGGTACGAAATGGCAACCCCTCTCAAACTTACGGATAAACTCTGTAACAGTCATGTCTCCCTGCCTCAGGGTCATAAATTCCCTGGTCAACCTGGAATGCACTTCGTCAGTAAAATATTTGGAGTAGAATACCTCTGTAAAGCGCGTCCAGCTCAGAGTGGCCAAATTCAGGGCTACAGATGCTTCTTCCCACCACAAGCAAGCATCTCCTCCAAACAGATAGGTCGCACAACGAACCCTATCCTCATCTCCAAGCTCCATGAATTCGAAGATAACCTCAAGGGACTTAATTCAGCCCTCGGCAATCATAGGATCTGCCATCCCTGAGAACTCCTTCGGTCTCATCTTCATGAACCACTCATAGGTAGCCTCAAGTCCCGTCTGCCTGGCTACACCAGCATTGTTCCCCACAAATTGTGCGAAGAACTGTGTCATTCCGGAAAACATCTGGGCGTTCATGTCCGGTGGAGGGGGTGGTGGTAAATCTCTCTCTTGCCTATGATCCTCACCGTCCTCATGACGATGCTCATCATCTCTCACGCGCTCAGGAATGCGTCTAGGAGGCATGCTGTTCCATACATATAACCCATGTAACCAACATGCATAATTCCATTATCTCTTTTAATTTAAACAAATACTGCATAATCATAGTCTTGACATAAAACATTTCATGAAAACATGCTGTTAAAATATTTCATGTTTTAAACAAAATGCGTAAACGTAAAACTTACAGAACGAAGACGTGACTTCGTGAGCTTCTCGAGATCAGTAGTAGTACAACTCTTTACAAGAACATAGGCTCTGATACCAACTGTAGAGGCCCGTATTTCGTATTTGTAAATATGCGGAATTATTTAAAAATTTTCTCTTTAAATAAATAACATGCATCATACATAAAATAAACTGATAAATGGATTTAACTTTAAAATAACAACGGAAGTTAATATTGTGTTTCAAAACAACAACTTAAAAATTATTCGACATATTAAAACTGATTTTGAACATAAAATAGTGAATAAACTGAAACATGAGGTCCTCGGGTTCCTACTCCTGCTGACCCAAGCTAGCTCACTGGTCCCCACCGTCAGTCTCAACCTCATCAAGACCTAAATCAAGTCTAGTGAGTCTAAAGACTCAGCATGCATATATCGTGAATAACAAGTAAATATATCATAAAATTTTGTGTAACGTAAAAATATCGTATCATAAAGCGTAAGGTGAAAATCATGTCATGAGTAATTATAAATACGTGCATATCTGAAAATCATACGTAAAAACTTTGCTCGATAGAGCTCTGTCATAACATATCATATCGTAATTTTTGGTAGAGATAATATTTCTACGCAAGTGGCCCGTAACATAACATGAGCGTTTGATCAGACTAAACCACAGTATACTGGCGGTATAGATCACCACAGCCCTTGGACTGGATATCCGTACCCATAAATAATCGTTAACCGGTCGTAAGTCACCGGGTGAAGCAATCCCATAAGCGTAAGGTGGTCACAAGTCATATCGCATATATCTCAAAAATAAACATTTTATATTTTATGCACTTAATATAATTATAACCCTGTTTTACCGGGTGAGTTGGATCGTTCCCAGGCTTGCTGCGACCAAATTCTAACAGAGAAACATGCAAATAATCTTGAATTGACAAAGACTTCATAACCGAGCCAAAAACGAGACAACTACGCCCAATAAACTTAGTATTCAACCATGGCTTCGTACAAACCCAAACCGACATGAACCATCGTTTAGCAATGATTAAAATACACCTGAAATAGTGGAAAACATAACCCTAGGGCTGTAATACATGAAAAATGTGAATGGAGGCCAAAATCATGAAACGATCTTTCGAGAGTCACTTTGGCACATTGCACCGTAAATTCTCGTACGACTTCTAAACTTAACCAAATCACAAACGGCCAAAAACATGACCTTCCTAACTCATTGAGGTACTGTTCAGTCCAAGGCCATAGGCTAAAAGCCAACCAAGAACTCAAACATGACCACTGAACCAAAGCCATGCTGCTGTCAAATGCGCGATGGCAGCAGCTGTGCTTGCTGTGCTTCGTTTAAGAGGCTGATGGTCATTGGGGCTTGAACCACCGACCAAAGTCTCGTACCAACATCCCAAGATGTGACTTGAACCATGGCTAAGGGCACTTGGTCAACCACATGTAAGGCTTGAGATTCATTAGTCTTCATTGATGTGATATTCGAAGATATGAGAATGCATGACAGGTAATGAGAGGCATTAAATGAGATTAGGAAGGATTGCATAAAGTCTAGACCGCACCCGCGCTACGAACAAGACCGCACCCGCGGTTGATGGACAGAAAGTTGGCTATTTTTACAGTAGGGTCACCGCACTCGCGGTCCAAGAAAGAGTGCACCCGCGTTTGATGGACAGAGAGTTGGAAATTATTTACAGAAATGACACCGCACCCGCGGTGCAGAACTGACCGCCCCCGCGGTCGACGTTTATGCAAATGTGGATGGACCGCCGAAGCTTGAGCGCAGCCGCGGTTCATGAACTACCGCACCCGCGGTCATACGTGTTACTTGAAAAATATGACACTTGCCCCTCAACATGCAAGATATATATATGACTTGTACGTCCTTTCTTCATTCTTCACCTGCGTTCAGAATTCCTCAACTCTCATTATAGCTTAGATTTTGAATTGCGAAAGATCGAGCCACCCGAATTTCGATCCGAATTTGGTTCCGTACTCCTCTTGTTACCATCTACAAAAGGATGTAAGTATTTCTACATTTCAACATGTTTTGAAGTTGAGATATTGGAAGAAATCAGATATGATTATTATTAGATGTTCTTGAGATTATAAGCAACGTATATTCGCAACAGGATCAAAGAACGGACATCTCATGATATTATTATTATTTTTCAGCACATATATGAATGAGATTTTACAGATTTTGAGGTTAAGGAACATATTAGTGATGATTATGAGTTATTGTTATGATTATTGATGTTTGAGATGACCGATATCGCAAGATTACGCCGTTATGCCGTTGAAATGTACCGAGATTGAATATTGATCCGTATGTGTATTGAATTGAGTTAGAGATTGATAGAATGCATCTTGAATATGTCATTTCAGATTAATATTGGCAGATTCGACATCGAGACTTCGACTACGACAGATTGTTCGACGAAAGGTATAATTCATGTTTTGTTTGGGGAGACACAACTCAAATGAGATTCAATTTGAGTTTCCCAACCAAATCACATACTAGAATTGTTGTCTATCTTTTGATATGATTTTGATTTGTTTATGGACTTATATTCTAATTCCTTGATATGATGATGTCTTGTTTATAGATTTATATTCAAGCATTTGAGATAGGAGAGTCATTGGCAGACTTGTCAAACTAGACGTTCGGTGGTATCGACGCTTCGAATCAGATTTAATCCGATTGTAGACATTCGATACAAACAGGGCCGAAGTCTAGGAATAAGACGTACAGTTACCCTGATTGGGAGGGTAGGTGACAGACAGTGACGTCTTATTCACACCGGGATCCCTAGAGTAGAGTCGGGTCGAGTCAAGACATGATTTGATTTGAATTGCATGCTCATATAGATTGATTCATAGACTATGGAACCCATTTTTATTGCTTTCATGCATGAATTATGATTATGTATTAGCATGTATACATGTTTTATACTAGGATTTGTTCTCACCGGAGTTTTCGGCTGTTGTTATGTCTGTATGTGTGCATAACAACAGGTGGCACAGGATCTTGGTCACGATAGAGATGAGTTCGAGATAGCGTGGTGACATCGGGCGCAGAAGAGTACTAATTGTTTCTTACTAGACTTGTACTACTTGTGGTTGTAGTTTTTATTAAACACTGGTTTATATGAATGTATTAGAACAAGACATGTAATTATGTTTATTGAAATAAAATGAAGAACTTTCTTGTGCTATTTATATACATTTGAATTAATAATAAAAAGCAAAATTTTGACCCACATTTTTTAATAAAGATCCGAGTAATTCCGAAAAGAATTGATTTAGAGCCCGGGTCCCCACAACAGGTGGTATCAGAGCAGTAGGTTCTGTAGACTGAGATAGAATAGAATGAGTGGGGTAGATCGAGTCTCCTTCCTTGTTTTTGATGCGCTAGCATGATTTATTGCTTTCCCTATTACATGTTGTATTGTTATTTGAATTGAATTACAGCATGTAGTTGTAAAGACTGAATCAGAACCGATTCTTGATCAGAGGTATATGATCAGAGGAGGGCTGAGACAGATTGTATAGATTGTATACTAATCTGTTTGATAATCAGATATGCCGCCTAAAAGAATACCGCAACCAGCTGCAGGTCAAGTTCTAGAACAAGGTAGTACGTCAGGTACTCACATGGATGTTACTGCGACACCAATGGAGACTTTGTTGAAGAGGTTTCAATCATTCCAACCACCTACCTTGAAGGGCAGAGAAAATGCAGTGGATTGTGAGAGCTGGTTAGACGATATAGAGATGTTGTTTGAATCTCTGGCTTATACAGACGAACGGAGAGTGAAGTTGATTGGGCATCAATTACACGAAGTGGCAAAAAGTTGGTGGCTTACAACGAAACGAGCCCTGGAGCATAGAGGTATCGATATTACTTGGAAAGTATTTAAAGATGAATTTTATCAACGTTTCTTTCCAGTGTCGTATCAAAAAGGCAAAGGGGCCGAATTTGCCAATTTGAGACAGGGGCAGTGGAACATAGAAGAGTATGTTGCCAAGTTTTCTTCTTTGCTCCGATTTGCGCCACACGTGGCAGGAAATGACGAAGCGGTCGCGGACCAGTTCATCAATGGTTTGAACCCGGATATTTTTACTTTGGTGAACACGGGAGGACCCAACACCTTTTCTGATGCACTGAACCGAGCAAAGGGAGCAGAGGCTGGCTTGATCAGGCAGCGAGGAGCTTCTTAAAGTGCTCAGAGTCAGAGACCGCCACAGCCCACCGCCCAGTTTCCACCACCTCCTCCTCGATTTGATAGTGGAAGCAGTAGTAGTGGCAAGAAGGATTCTTTGAAAGTTAAGGGTAAGCAATTTAAGAGATCAGGGAGCAGTTCGTCGAGCTCCAGTGGGTCACGACAGAGAGGTCCTGGCCAGAGTGCAGAGTATATTGGTGTTTATTGCAGTTCTTGTGGGGGCAGGCATGCCACTGAGCAGTGTCAGGGAGTTATGGGCCGATGCAATATTTGTAAACAGCAGGGACACTTTGCCAGAGTCTGTCCACAGAGAGGTGCACAGCAAGCTCAGAGTATTGGGGCGTCTGGTTCAGTATCTCAGCCGGAGCGGGAAGCATCATCTGTTCATTCCTTCCAGCCACCACCTGCACCGTCCCAGACAGCAGGCTCGAGTGTTCGCACCGACAGAGGAGCAGGCCCAGAATGCGCTAGATGATGTGATTGCAGGTAACTGTTTTCTTTGCGGTTATCCTGCATATATGTTGATAGACACAGGTGCATCCCATACATTCATTTCTGAACATTTTGCATTGACACATGCATTGCATGTCGAGTCATTGTCTACTGTAGTATCTATTTCTTCTCCGTTGGGAAGTGGTCTGATATATGTGACTTCAGTTAGACATTGTATACTATAGTTTGAGGGGCATGAGATTGATTTAGACTGTGTTGTGCTTGGTTTATCTGATTTTGATTGTATTGTTGGGATTGACATGTTAACCAAGTACAGAGCTACTGTAGATTGTTTCCAGAAGATTGTCAGGTTCAGACCAGAGATGGCTGACGAATGGAAATTCTACGGTAAGGGTTCCAGATCTCGGATTCCCTTAGTATCTGCTTTGACTATGAGTAGATTGTTGCAAAAAGGAGCAGAGGGATTCCTTGTCTATTCTGTAGATCTACAGAAATCGAGCCCGGCATTGGCAGATTTGCCAGTAGTACGGGAGTTTGCAGATGTATTTCCTGATGAGATTCCAGGGTTACCCCCAGCCCGAGAGGTAGATTTTAGCATTGATCTTATTCCAGGTACCGTTCCTATTTCGAGAGCTCCGTATAGAATGGCACCTATTGAGTTGAAAGAATTGAAGGCACAGTTAGAAGATTTGCTAGCCAAGGGATATATCAGACCCAGTGTATCTCCTTGGGGCGCACCAGTGCTATTTGTGCGAAAGAAAGATGGTTCGATGCGATTGTGTATCGATTACAGGCAACTGAACAAGGCAATGATAAAGAACAAGTATCCTTTGCCTCGCATTGATTACTTATTTGATCAGTTGCAGGGATCATCTGTTTATTCTAAGATTGATTTGAGATTGGGATATCACCAGCTGAGAGTTAGAGATGTTGACATACCGAAGACAGCATTCTGAACCAGGTATGGACATTATGAGTTTGTTGTCATGCCTTTTGTTTTAACGAATGCTCCAGCGGTGTTTATGGGGTTGATGAACCGTGTCTTTCAGAGGTATTTGGATGAGTTTGTGATTGATTTTATTGATGATATCTTGGTTTATTCTAAGAATCTGAATGAACATGCCAATCATTTAAGAATTGTGTTGCAAACATTAAGAAATGAAAGATTATTTGCTAAACTGTCAAAGTGTGAGTTTTGGCTGAGACAGGTTGTCTTCTTGGGTAATATAATATCCGGGGACGGTATTTCTGTAGATCCGAGTAAAGTTGAAGCTATGATCAGTTGGCTGAGGCCGACTTCTGTGCTAGAGATACGCAGTTTCATGGGTCTGGCAGGATACTATAGACGATTCATTAAAGATTTTCCAGTATTGCGAAGCCAATTACCCAGTTAACACAGAAGAATGCGCCATTTGTGTGGTCTGAGGATTGTGAGTCTAGCTTTCTAGAGTTGAAGAAGAGGCTGACCAGTGCACCTGTCTTGATGATTCCTTCAGGTACTGGCGATTTCGTTGTATATTGTGATGCATCCCACAGAGGGCTAGGATGTGTTCTTATGCAACGAGGTCATGTGATCGCATACGCCTCGAGACAGCTGAAGCCCCACGAGATTCGATACCCCATTCATGATCTTGAATTGGTGGCGATCGTATTTGCATTAAAGATTTGGCATCATTATCTTTATGGCAAGAAATTTGAGATCTACTCTGATCACAAGAGCCTGAAGTATCTGTTTTCTCAATTAGAATTGAATATGAGACAGCGTAGATAGCTCGATTTATTAAAAGATTTTGATTGCGAGATCAAGTACTATCTAGGGAAGTCAAATGCCGCAGCAGATGCCTTGAGTCGAAAGGTATGTGCCCTATCCTTATCGACGATAGGTGTTTCGAATTTAGTTGAGGATTGCTGTTTGTCTGGTTTAGCATTTGACACAGATAGTAGACCGCTGAGACTTGCTACGATTCAAGTTGAGCCGGATTTGATTTTGAGGATTAAAGAGGCACAAAGAACTGATCAGAATGTACAGAAGTCGATTCAGATGGTCAGATCAGGACATCAGTCTGAATATCAGGTACATGATTTTGTTCTGTATGTGAATAACCGTCTTGTAGTTCCAGATGTTTCAGACTTGAAACAACAGATTTTGTCAGAAGCGCACTGTAGTCGGTTCAGTATTCATCCTGGTGGCAGGAAGATGTACAATGATCTAAAGACACAGTTCTGGTGGAAACAGATAAAGTCAGACATTGCCGAATTTTTGTCTAAGTGTTTAAATTGCCAACAGGTGAAAGCTGAGAGAAAGAAGCTCGGAGGTTTACTTCAGAGTTTGTCTATTCCAGAGTGGAAATGGGATCACATTTCCATGGATTTCCTGACAAAGTTACCTCGATCATCCCAGGGCTGTGACGCGATTTGGGTCATTATTGACAGATTGACCAAATCGGCTTGTTTTATTCCATACAGACACGATCAGATGGCCGAGACCTATATCAGAGAAGTAGTCAGATTGCATGGTGTGCCGAAGTCTATCGTATCAGATTGTGACCCACGATTCACTTCACACTTTTGGCACAGTTTGCAGCAGGCCTTAGGTACGACATTACACCTGAGTACTGCTTATCATCCTCAGACTGACGGACAGTCAGAGCGGACTATCCAGACTTTATAGGACATGTTGAGAGCTGTAGTGCTAGATTTCGGCACTAGTTGGCAAGATTCACTACCGTTGTGTGAATTCTCGTACAACAACAGCTATCAAACGAGCATAGAGATGGCACCGTTTGAAGCATTATATGGCAAGAAGTGCAGATCTCCTCTATACTGGGATGATATATCTAAGGTACCAGAACTTGGGCCTGATATGATTCGTGTAATGACTGAGAAAATAAAGATAATTCAGAAGAGAATGAAGACAGCACAGGATAGGCAAGCCAAGTATGCCAATATTAGACGTAGACCGCTAGTATTTGAACAAGGGGACAGAGTGTTTTTGAAGATTTCTCCTTTCAGAGGCATTGTCAGATTTGGCAAACACGGGAAATTGTCTCCTAGATACATCGGTCCTTATGAGATAATTGAAAAGATTGGCGATCGAGCCTATCGACTAGTTCTTCCTCCTTCTCTATCTGAAATACATGACGTATTTCATGTATCGATGCTGCGTAGATATATGCCTGATGCTTCTCATGTCATTCAGCCTAACGAAGCTGAGCTTGATCAGACTTTGAGTTATAATGAGCAACCGATACAGGTTCTTGATCGGAAAGAAAAACAGCTCAGAACGAAGACTATTCCGCTAGTGAAAGTCCAGTGAAGTCGTCATGGCACCGAAGAAGCGACTTGGGAGACAGAAGCAGATATGAGACAGAGATATCCCGAGTTGTTTACATGATGTGAGTATTTATTTAGCTTTTGATTATATTGTTTTTCATTTATGATATGATTGATGGCCTGCGATTTCGAGGACGAAATCATTTCTTAGAGGGGGAGAAACGTAAGGCTTGAGATTCATTAGTTTCATTGATGTGATATTCGAAGATATGAGAATGCATGACAGGTAATGAGAGGCGTTAAATGAGATTAGGAAAGATTGCATAAAGTCTAGACAGCACCCGCGCTACGAACAAGACCGCACCCGCGGTTGATGGACAGAAAGTTGGCTATTTTTACAGTAGGGTCACCGCACCCGCGGTCCAAGAAAGAGTGCACCCGCGGTTGATGGACAGAGAGTTGGAAATTATTTACAGAAATGACACCGCACCCACGGTGCAGAACTGATCGCCCCCGCGGTCGACGTTTATGCAAATGTGGATGGACCGCCGAAGCTTGAGTGCAGCCGCGGTTCATGAACTACCGCACCCGCGGTCATACGTGTTACTTGAAAAATATGACACTTGCCCCTCAACATGCAAGATATATATATGACTTGTACGTCCTTTCTTCATTCTTCAGCTGCAAGGAACGAGAGCAAGGTTCAGAATTCCTCAACTCTCATTATAGCTTAGATTTTGAATTGCGAAAGATCGAGCCACCCGAATTTCGATCCGACTTCGGTTCCGTACTCCTCTTGTTACCATCTACAAAAGGATGTAAGTATTTCTATATTTCAACATGTTTTGAAGTTGAGATATTGGAACAAATCAGATATGATTATTATTAGATGTTCTTGAGATTATAAGCAACGTATATTCGCAACCGGATCAAAGAACGGACATCTCATGATATTGTTATTATTTTTCAGCACATATATGAATGATATTTTACAGATTTTGAGGTTAAGGAACATATTAGTGATGATTATGAGTTATTGTTATGATTATTGATGTTTGAGATGACCGGTATCGCAAGATTACGCCGTTATGCCGTTGAAATGTACCGAGATTGAATATTAATCCGTATGTGTATTGAATTGAGTTAGAGATTGATAGAATGCATCTTGAAAATGTCATTTCAGATTAATATTGACAGATTCAACATCGAGACTTTGACTACGACAGATTGTTCGACGAAAGGTATAATTCATGTTTTGTTTGGGGAAGACACAACTCAAATGAGATTCAATTTGAGTTTCCCAACCAAATCACATACTAGAATTGTTGTCTATCTTTTGATATGATTTTGATTTGTTTATGGACTTATATTCTAATTCCTTGATATGATGATGCCTTGTTTATAGATTTATATTCAAGCATTTGAGATAGGAGAGTCATTGCCAGACTTGTCAAACTAGACGTTCGGTGGTATCGACGCCTCGGATCAGATTTAATCCAATTGTAGATATTCGATACAGACAGGGCCGAAGTCTAGGAATAAGATGTACATGTTACCCCGATTGGGAGGGTAGGTGACAGACAGTGACGTCTTATTCACACCGGGATCCCTAGAGTAGAGTCGGGTCGAGTCAAGACATGATTTGATTTGAATTGCATGCTCATATAGATTGGTTCATAGACTATGGAACCCATTGTTATTGCTTTCATGCATGAATTATGATTATGTATTAGCATGTATACATGTTTTATACTGGGATTTGTTCTCACCGGAGTTTCCGGCTGTTGTTATGTCTGTATGTGTGCATAACAACAGGTGGGGCAGGATCTGGGTCACGACAGAGATGAGTTCGAGATAGCGTGTTGACTTCGGGCGTAGAAGAGTACTAGTTGTTTATTACTAGACTTGTACTACTTGTGGTTGTAGTTTGTATTAAACACTGATTTATATGAATGTATTAGAACAAGACATGTAATTATGTTTATTGAAATAAAATGAAGAACTATCTTGTGCTGTTTATATACATTTGAATTAATGTTAAAAAGCAAAATTTTGACCCACATTTTTGAATAAAGATCCGAGTAATTCCGAAAAGAATTGAGTTAGAGCCCGGGTCCCCACACCACAACTCAAGCAAACACCTAGGACAACTCGAAGCTCAAACAGAGATCACCAAAGAAAATTCTGTACTGTGATGTATCAAAATGTTTTCTGTTTGCATCGTTCCAGTGGCCATATGATTGACCATGGCTTGATCTAGACATCATGAGGTATTGTGTGAACCATGGCTAAGGGCTAGAAGCCAGATATTATCCCCCCAACACCAAGAAGCCGAAGCTTCACTCACACAGGAAATGAGAAAATCGAAGGGGCACTTGTGTTGTTGCTTTGAAATTTCGATGGATCCATGAACCAAGCCTTGAAAGGCCGTCTTGGTCACGTCCTAGACATGCTAAGGGAAGGTTATAACCATGGTTACAGGCCTTAGACCAACCAAGATTCGAACCCTCGCCTTAGACAAACAAGAACCAAGAATCGAGTCTCAAACTCGCAATTATGGAAGAAGTTGCTGTCAAGTCTCTTCCTTGCGTGCATGGGCTGGAACCGATGAACCAACATGACTCTAACACACTCTAGTACATGTCTAGATGCAGCCTTGAGTGCCTGGAACGGAGCCAACCTCCTGAAATCACAAAACAATCAAACCCGTGAAGCACAAAAAGGAGCCGAGAAAATCTGTGCAGGTTTTCGAAAAAAATGTGCTGTCAAATTCGATGATTTCATGCTTCATGAACATAATATGGTTTAAAAATGTATATATGACTTGATTTATGAGAAAAGAATAACATATACATGCCTGGAAATTTGTTTAAGAATGAAAACAAACTATACGACGAACACGACGCGGCGGAGACGGAGTTCCTTTTCTTTCTTGTTTTCTTGTCGAAGGCTCACGATTATTAGCTGCTGGTTTATGCTGAGATTTTTAAATGAGAGGGTGGAGAGAATGTTAAGGAATTAAGGGGGAATGTTACTAATTAAATGAGGAGGTTGAATGGCAAATCAAATCATTCTATCCTAGTTGCTAGTGAGATATGGAATGAGGTGTGATATTATTGGATTGAGGGAGATTTGATAGGTGAGTTGGCCGAGATTTGCTAGCAAAATGGAGGTAAAAATAATGCTTAAATAATGTATTTTAAATCCTTAAAGTTTTATACACCCATTAAGTATTTTAGTGAATTAACAAATTAAATTAGGATAATCATTTCTTGCATGCATGGCTAAGTCTTAAAATAAATTACTAACATGTTAAGTTACAATTTCTTAAATAAAATAGGCCTAGATTAATTTATCCCAATTGGTTACATATTTTAATTTAGGCTTTTAATTAATTATTGGCCAAAAAGAACTTATTTACTAACTTACTCAAATTAATTAAATAAATCCTTAAACATTATTTAACATTAAAATAAATTATTCCTTGGCTTAAATTAAATTTAGGAATATTTTCTTATTATTAAATATTATGTCAATACTCCTACTCCATTCCGGCCTCGCGTATTTACTTGAAAAGATAAAACTAAACTTCTGCGATTTAAAATAAATGATCATGACTTAACAAATTTTAAAATGCCTTAAACACTTCATAAATATAAAAGAAATCATTTTTAATTTAAATAATAGTAATTATGCATGGCTTATACGTAGTTTGATTTACCGGGTTCTACACGTGCATTCCCTTTTCTTGCACTAGACCAACCAAAACCCTAGCCGCTCAAGGAGAAACGATCGGCCCTCTCTATTTTCGTTGACAACTTGAGAATCCAGCCCCTAGAAACCTTCAATCCCTTCGTGTACATCCCTTACATGCCTTAACCTAGCATCCCCTTGCACAAGGACATGAAAAACTTGAGTTGTACACAAGATATATGCATGTTCATGTCAAAACCTTTGCAAAAACGATGCTATATGCTAGACCAACGAAATTTCATGCAAAAACATGTACAACAACATTTAAATGGTGTAAATGATGAGAAAAAAGATACATGGCGTGACTTTGCGCTTATACGCTCGAAAACTTGAAGATACCCGCGTAGAACGTTCACCGGAGAGGCGGGGGAGAAGTTTTCTTGAAAACCTTTGAGAGAAAAAGAGATGGCTGCTAAAAAAAGAAGGGAGGGCTGCTGCTGAATATTGGAGGGGCTGCCACAAGGGTGAAGGAGGCTTAGGGTTTGCTAATGAGGTGTATAAATGGTATAATTAAGCACTAATGGGTCCTAACATAAAAATTAAAGGGATTAAAAGGGTTTTAATCCTATTAAGCATTAAAATAAACCCATCAAGCCCAAAAATTCCCAAAAAATATTTTGTTTAGGTAAGTTTTAGAAAATATTTCTCGAGTCCTCAAAAAGTCCTACAAATCGATAAAATTTGCGGACTAGTTTAAAATACGGCCCGACAAGTAAAAATACACAATTAAAGCCCATTTTCTAAATTATCCTTTAAATACACCTTAAATTAAATAATTAAAATTAATATTCAATAAAACTATTTTTTTCGTGATTATCCTCCGGTCTCCGTTACTCATTCAAGCGCAAAATGCAACTTAACACCATAATGCATGAAACTTTAAATAAACAATGAATTTAAATACATATTTATGCAATAAACATGCATTTAATACATTAAAACAATTTATTAAAATAAATAAGAAATTTGGTAACTTGTATGCATGTGGTTCACGTGTACTTTCAAATTTTTCGGACGTTACAATTAATATTTTAAGACTGCGATTCGTCACACTTTAAACTATAAAATATTATACAAAACATTTAATAAATATACATTTTTTTATATTAATCAGAGGCTTACAAATGGCGAAACTACAATAACTACCCAACTCCCCACAAGAAATAAACATACACAAATAAAAGAAGGGCGGTAGCATGTAAACATTTAGCCATCAGAGCAAGGGTCCTGTATAGGGTTGTGCCGTTTCCAGCTTCTTCAGCTCAGTCTTCAAGCTTCAAGTCTGTAAGTTTCTATGATTTTAAATGTTTAAAATGATTTAATGATATCACCTACATGTTTACGCGATATATTTTTCAGCGATTTTCAGTAACATGTCTAACTGTTTTTTTGATTGAAAGAGTATGTGTCCTGAAAACTAGATTGGATTGCTTGTTGGTTATGTTTGGAATTGGACATGTCTGAGAATTCAAATATTGGGCGTTAGAGAAGGTTGAAAATGATTTGACTTTATTGATTTTTGGTTAGTAGTACTGATGTTCTACTTATGGGTCATAAGTTAATATTGAAGATTATAAATGCTTTTGGGGCATGTAGATTTTCTAAGAAAATACTGATTATTCGTGGCTATTAGTTGAGTTAGTTTTAAAGATTTCATATAAGAAATAATGATTTGAAGATTACGACGATATTTAGAAGTATAAAATGTATAATTTGGGAATTTTAAGTATTTATGAAAATTTAAGATTAGTTATGAGAATTGATTTTGGGTTTAATAAGCTTAATGTTATTGAACTTTATGATATGAGAAACTTATAAAATGGAATTAGGAACGCCAAGAACTTATGGGTAATTGAGAAATTTTTGTAATTAAGGACCAATTGGATAATTTTCGATGAAATTAGAAATTATTTTGCAATTTATAACAAATTTGGGGATTAGTTTAGCAATAAGAGAGAATTGAATGATTTAAATGATAGGAATTTTCAATGATTTAGGCTTGAAGAGATATTTAGAACATTGAAATATATTGGTTATAAGGGTATAAGGAATGTTAATCGAGGGCATTTTAGGATGAATCAATATTGGGCTGAAAAATCTAAGCGTTCATGGAATAATGTTGTGACAAATTAAAAATTTAGAGTGATAGAAATTTAAGGTAAAGTTAATCAATTAATTAAGTTACATGATTCATTAAGTTAACATATTTTTGGGAACTTAAGGTTCGATGTAGCATAAGTTTTACTCATGATCTTAGGAGTTAAAATTATACATTTGTCAGAGTTAATTTTTTTTTCAAAGTTGTGTATGATTAGTGGTTAGGTTACTCGAAAGACGCATGTAAGAAGGGAGAAAGACACTTTGTCTTGAGAAACTTTTGGAAAGTCATTAAGAAACTTGGGAATAAGTGAATATTTGTATTGGAATTATGGGTTGTGTAAGCTTGAATTTCAATTTTATGAAATAGGTGTTCATACAGAAATTTTGGGTGAAATAAAAACAAAAGGGTATTAGTTGTGTTCAACATAGAATACCGATGAACGAATATTAAGATTTTTATTGAGTAAGAAAATCTAAAACCTTGATATGGGGATTCTAGAACTCTATGGGTTATAAGTGAGGTTGATTTATTAGAGTTTTTTATACGCTAGTATTAATTATGCATTAAGGATACATAAGAATGCGATGTTTGTTGCAATGAGGAAGGCCCAAAAGTCTTAGACCTCAACTATATTGTAATTGAGAAGGAAATAGTTTAAATATGTAATTGAGGCTAGAAGGGCTTTATTATATAGGTAGAAGATCGATATTTTATATTTGGGTTTTTATGGATGAACTTTACTCGAGTTTTAAGATTTGCAACAATTTAATATTTGGGATGTACTTGTAAATATCTAACTTACGTAAGTCTGGTGCCGTAAGATAAAGATTCGATCTAACTATCTTAGGCTAATCTTATTATAGAGTTGAGATAATGTTAGATTTTATGTGTTTTACCCAGGATAGAAGTCGATCAGAAAATTTTGGTTCTAAGATCTCCTAAGTCGAACTGCATGAATGCCAATATTTGGATTTGAAGCTTTAGTATACCTTGAGTTCAATAAATTTAAGAAAGGATGCTGTTTGGATTTTAATATTGAAATATAAATGTCGATGAACATTATGGGTATTGTATAAGCAAAGTAAAGTGTGATAAGTTTGAACATTCATTTCTAGTTTGACGAATTGCAAGAAAGGTCAAATTCAAGGTCGTAGTAGAATAGAACTAAGTTATAATGGGACGTTTTAAGTTGGGATTTCGCAAATGAGAATTTTGGTAGACAGTTTAATTAGGATTGGGGAGACGTAAGGACATCTTAACACTTATTTTATCAGAGTAGCAAAGCAGAAGCTTGAATTGTTGAGATACTAGAATTTAGAACCTAAAATTTTCGATTATCGAGTATATTTGAATTTTGGAGATGAAATTCAATTTAAGGGGGATAAATTGTAACATCCCGAAAATTTGAAGGTACACGTGAACCACATACATACAAGTTAAAAAATTTCTTATTTATTTATTAAATTGTTTTAATGCATTAAATGCATGTTTATTGCATAAATATGTGTTTTAATTCATTGATTATTTAAAATTTCATGCATTAGGGTGTTAAGTTACATTTCGCGCTCGAACGAGTAATGGAGATCGGGGATAATCAGGAAAATAATTCTTTTATTGAATAATTAATTTTAATTATTTAATTTAAGGTGTATTTAAAGGAGAATTTCGAAAATGAGTCTTGGCTGGGTATTTTTACTCGTCGTGCCGTATTTTAAACCGGTACGTAAATTTTATCGATTCAGATGACTTTTTGAGGGCTCAGACAATATTTTCTAAAACCTACTTACATGAAATATTTTTCGAGTCTTTTTTTGGACATGATGGGTTTATTTTAATTTTTAATGGGCTTAAAACCCTTTTAATCCTTTTAAATTTTATGTTATGGCCCATTAGTGCTTAATTATACCATTTAAACACCTCATTAGCAAACCATAAGCCTCCTTCACCCTTGTGGTCGCCCCTCCATTATTCAGCAGCAGCCCTCTCTTCGTTTTCAGCATCCATCTCGTTTTCTCTCAAATATTTTCAAGAAAACTCTTCCCCCGCCTCTCCGGTGAACGTTCTACACGGGTATCTTCAGGTTTTCGAGCTTATAAATGCAAAGACACGTCATGTATCTTTTTTTCTCATCATTTGCAATATTTATATGTTGTTGTATATGTTTTTCATGAAATTCGTTGGTCTAGCATATAGCATCATTTTTGCAAAGGTTTTGACATGAACATGCATATATCTTGTGTACAACTCACGTTTTTCATGTCCTTGTGCAAGGGGCTGCTAGGTTAAGTCTTGTAAGGGCTGTACAGGAAGGGATTGAAGGTTTCTAGGAGCTAGAGTCTCGAGTTTTCCACGAAAGTAAAGAGGGCCGATCGTTTCTTATTGAGCGGCTAGGGTTTTTGTTGGTCTAGTACAAGAAAGGGGAGGCATGGCCAAGGGGAACTAAACCAGGTCGGGGTGCGGTCCAGGAGGTTCAAAACAGAGGCCTAGGGGAGGTCCTTACATGGCTTGTCTCAGGTTAAGTGGGGGTCGAGGTGCATGAAATGAGAAGTATCGGGTGTTGCTTGTTTTTCGTGTAACTCGCGTGTGGCTTTTTGCATGGACAGTAGGCGTGGGTTTGGTTGGCCCAGGAGTGATTCCTTTGCTTGATCATGGTCTTAGGAGAGTTGTTTAAGGGCTGCACATGATGGTTTTTGGTCTAGGATCGAATACGGGGTCGTGGGTACAACTAGAGCTTCGGTGTATGCATGCATGCAGAAAAATTCCAGCAGCTTTGGATTACTGTTTGAGGGTCATAAGTTGTCTGAAATAAGTGGTTTAGAGGCTGGTCATGTAGGTTCGAGTCATGGTTTGAGTTGGGAGAAATTTGGTCAAGTTTCGGGTTGATTCGGGTTAAAACTGTTAGAGTAGGTGCCCGTCGAGCCAAGTGTTGGCCGAGTGTTCACAATGAAACTCTATGTATAAGCAATCTTTATTTTAATAATATTTTAAATTATTGTTTTGGCAAATCATTATCTATATACCCATGCTAGTTGCATAGATAAAGCCCTTGAATATACAAATAGTAGAAAGAATATGAGATGCTCATATGATGAGTATCATGAAACTCATATTTGGAATACTGTATATTCTAAACAGTTCCTAGTCGATTCAGCCACCACTAAGAAGGATATAGGCCGCTCGAGTTCGAGACTAGTATCTGCGATGTGAGTACCATGTTTCATTGGTAGGGGACATTGTGATGTCCGAGCATGCAGATAGGTGCTCCTTGTAGAGTGCACTGAACAACCCTCCATAAAGGACTTTCCAAGTGGTTCTCACTTATCGAGTGGAAAAGTCCTAGTTTATGGTTGTACACCATTAGTCCTTATGACCCAGGACAACATTGAGACTCTATGTGCTAGAATTACACTTTGACTTGTTTACCGACTCTCATGGGGTCATCAGGTGGCAAGGTTGGGTGTTCTGTCGAAACATATAAGAGTCGATGCATTGTAGTCGGGGATTCACCGCTTACCTTCGGGTATGGATATCCTATGTGTTCTCATTATATGTAGTTTGAAATCTCTGATCAGAGTATGGTGGTAATTAAGAAAGGAGTTTCTTAGATTACACCATCGATGCAACTACGACATGACACATAGTATCGATTCATTGACAACTCTCGATAAACCAATGGTTGTCGAATCGGTCGGGATATATGAGTTAATGGGACCGTACTGTACGCTAACCATAATTGAATGGTTCTTGCAGGCACTATCATTTGATACCTAGGGAATCATGTAAGCGATGCTGCTAGGCGTTTAACATGATTGGTTGGGTACTATCAGACTTGGGTTCTGACGTTCTTGTTATCAAGGAGTTGATAAATAAGAATGGAGCAATTGGGGTATGCTCATATAAGGACATGTTTAGTCCGAATCACATGGAGATGTGAACCCACGGTTAGTTGTATCAATGAACCATTGAGGGCCACACAAGTACTAGCTTTTTAGATCCCGTTGAGAAGTAAAGATAGTTCAATATGTTGAACGGCTTATAAATGAGTTTATAAGCGTTGAGAAAAATAGAAGTATGACTTCTATGAGAGAATGTAATTTTTAATTTATGAATGTGTTCCTAAATTAAATATAGGCCAAGTAAATAATGTATTTGAAAATTGTGATTTTCATAAACATTGTTATGGACTAAATTAAATTAATTCAAGTGTTGAATTAATTAAACACTAGTGGGCCTAGTAGAGTTTAATTGGAAATAATTATTTAACTAGTGGGATTGAGTCAGAATCAAGTAAAGTCTAATTGGGCTCAAATATGTTTGAGACAATTTAAATAGTCCATGGGCCTTGTAATAGTTACAAGCCCAAATCACATTGCATGCTTGGTAGGTGAAGAGTTGAGGAATACTTTTGATTAAAAAATTGGCATGGCATGCAACTTTTTGGATCAACTTTTTGCACTGCCAAGACAACTCTTCCTTCCCTCATTCTACACTATGTTGGCCGAAATTTTTAGGGATTTCTCTCCAAGTTTTTCCTCTTCAAGTGTTGAGGAAGAAATATTCTTCTCCTTGAAAAATCCTCTTAATTTTCTAGTGCAAATTAAGAGGGGATTTATCTAGCAAGTGGTGGGCCTAATTTTGAAGGAAGGAGAGCTTGTAGATTTGTCATCCTTGAAGAGCCAAGTTGTTTACAACTTGGTTGGTGCCATCATCAACCTCAAGAGGTTGATAGGTAACGATTTTCTCAACACCCTATGTATGATATTGGTGTTTTATTGTATTTGCTACACAAACAAAGAGGTGGCCGAAAATTTTGATGAAAAATTTGATTTTTTAAACTTCCGTTGCGCTTCGGGTCACCGTAACCGATCCTCTTTCAAGTGGTATCCGAGCTATGATTACGATTTTGTGTAGCAATTACAAGATATTATGTTGAGATCGATTTCTAACCGCATGAGTGTATTTTTGCAACCAAAAACCGAGGCTTATTGAGGGGAACTTCGGGCAGCTCGGGCTGCCCGAGGGGCTGCCCATTTCGGGCAGCTAGGGCAGCCCGAGGGGCTGACCGAACAGCCCCATTAATAATTAAAAAAATAATAATTTTTTTGGTAAGTAGGCCGGAATCCGGCGACGGAGCTCCGGCGACGGCGATGACGACCAGGGTTTCCAAAAGTGTTTTGGATAATCAAAGTGTCATGGGCCTTGATGTTGTTGGGCCATTAGATGGTTAACATATTTGTGAATTTTAAATGGGCCAAAATGTTTTTGGTGAAAAATGAGTTTTTGGGCCCTTAAGTTTAAAATTACAAAAGTTGCAAATATTTTCTCATGAAATAAATATTTAAGTTGGATTTTAAATATTTATAGTAAATGGTGATTTACGAGAAATTCGGTTATAAATAAATTAATTTGAAAGTAGAAAAAGGTGTTTGTATACTTTGTTAATTTAGTTTATAATCGTGGCAGTTAGTGATTGGATCAAGATATATAATATTGGATCAAATAATTAATTGATGGTGTATGATATGTGATATTATGCATGAAGGATGATCAAAAGTCCAAGCCCAATTTGCTAGGTGTATGCTAGGATATTTTGTGTTGAATGATTGTAATAATTATCAATTTATAAAGTGGGCTTGGTTTATGGCCCGTTCCCACTCCCATGAGATGTATCCCTATTTGCCATGGATATTTATTTGTAAATATTAGTATAGTGGATGATCAAGATTGGAAGATGGTGGCTATGATGATTATGAAGATCGAAGACATGTAAATATTGGAAGCTAATGTAATAGTTGCATTTGCATCCCTTGCATTACCCTAGGATTGGACCTAGGCCCGTGTTTAGCTCACACGGGCCATTAGTATTGGGGCGATTGATCATCCTTGTTTTGTTTACTGTTTATAATATATGCATGATATGTTATAAATAATGAGTATGTGCGTTATTATTATGATAATAACAAAGTTGCATGAATCCGGCAAACATACGATCAAACATGGCGAGCTTTTAAATAAAATTAATGATGAGACCTTTCAAAATTAAAAACCATCATTTTGAATAAGATTCAAAATTAATATCAAGCCCGAAAAGGGGAATTATAAATTTGTTTATAATTTCCTTGTCTTCCATCGACAATGGGTGCATGATGAACGCTACCCGTACTCGGGGCTCGGCTCATATTATTGGGGGAGCTTTGGGAGCCGGAAAGCTGTGACATCCATTGACATGGTGATGTGAACTACGTGGAACTCCCATGATTTCGGCTCATATTATTGAGGGAACTCATGGCGATCGTCCATTAAGGTTCAACATCGATGGGTAAGGCTTGACACGTGAAGATGAACGACGTCATATTATTGGGTCCTAATCAAACGTGAGACAAAAGTTTACGTAGAGGGTTGCATTGTGATGCAATTGGAAACTACCTTTTAGGAATTGTGATTGGCTGATATTATTTGAGATCATAATTCGCTAATTGGACCTTACGTACCTACTGAGGAAAGGAGTTTCCCGTTTTCACTAGAGGGTAGTGAAAGATGTCAAAACAATGGGAGCAAATATTTATGAAGTAAAAGTCCAAACTTCATATCTTACTAAATATTTTAAATAGTCATCAACATTTATCTGTTTTTACTTTTCAGTACAAATTGACAATGTCTTCGATTCGCAATCCGATATCCGTAATACTCGACAAACACATATTAACTGGACCTAATTACCTCACTTGGCTAAGAAACCTGAAAATCGTCTTGAATTCGGAAAGGGTAGCATATACACTGGCTGAGTCGCCCCCTGCTGAGGCTCCGACTGACTGCACTCCTGAGGAATTGTAGACTTACAAGGAATGGTGTGACCATGACTTGATAGCCAGGTGTTATATGCTGACTTCTATGAATGATGAGCTGCAGAGGCGTTTTGAGGATGCAAAGAGTGCTGCTGACATTCATTTGCATCTCAATGAGCTCTTTGGTGAGCAAACACGGCCTCTTAGGCATGCTACCGTCAAGGAGCTGATCACTTTGCCCATGCAAGATGGGGCCTCGGTCCATGAGCATGGCCTGAAGTTGATTGGGCTCGTGGACAAGCTCGTTGCCATGGATCTGATCTTGCCTTCGGAGTTGACCACCGACGTGTTGCTGTTATCATTGCCTAGCTCATTTGATCATTTTTGTGGTGAACTTCAACATGAACAAGATGGAGCCGACCCTTGAGGAGTTCGTGAATATGCTTGTTACGTTTGAATCAACCATCAAGAAAGAGAAGTTGGTTCTTTGTGTGGGTTCTTCATCTAGTACGAAGATTGATCCACATGGGAATGGAAAGAAGCGTTCTATCCAACGTCCCAAGAAGAACGTGCCCTTGATGAGGCAATCTCCGAATCCCGTTGAGGCAGCCAGACCAGTTAAGGCTAACAAGACTGATGATGTATGTCATCACTGCAAGAAGCCTGGACATTGGAGGCGTAACTGCAGGGAATATCTTGCCCAGAAGATTTCTGGAAACTATATGTTCTAAATTGAAGTAAACATTTCAATTAACTCTATTTCTTGGGTATTAGATACCGATTATGGTTCACATCTCTGTAATGATTTACAGGTGATGGGAAGAAATAGGAAGCTTAAGGAAGGTGTGACCTTCTAGAGGATGGGCAATGGAGCAAGAGTTGCTGCCAAAGCTATTGGAGATGTTTACTTGCTTATGAACAATGATTTAAGTTAATTTTAAGAGATGTTTGTTTGTACCGGATTTGGTGAAAAACATTGTTTCCATTTTTATGTTGATAAAGATGGATATTCTTGTTTATTTAGCAAAGGTGTTTGCAACATTTACAAGAACGAATGTTTGATTGGTACTAGAGAACTTGAAAACGATCTCTATAACTTAAAATTGAAAGATATTCCACAAAATGTCCATTTAAAGGCAGACACCATATGAGATATGGATGGGTAAGCCTCCCAAATATTCTTGTCTTAGAATATGGGGGTGCCCTGCTTATGTGAAGCAGGTAGTGGGAGATAAATTGGATAGTCGATCCATTTTATGTTACTTTGTGGGATATCCAAAGAATTCGGTTGGATACTACTTCTATCATCCCAAAGAAACAAAGGTGTTTGTTTCTAGGTATACATCCTTTTTGAAAAAGGAATTTCTATTGGATAGAAAAGGGGAGATGATAGAACTCGAAGAGGTTCGAGAGACACCCACAGTTATAGAACCCACATCTGAAGAACCAAGAGAGGAGATACAAGCTCCTAGAAGATCCGAGAGAGTCTCGAGACCACCTATGAGGTATGGTCTGCTTCTTGAAGAGGGCCATGATGAGCCTAACCATGGATGTGATCCAAGTACCTTCAAGGAAGCGTTATCTGATGCCGATTCATCCAAGTGGCTTGAAGCGATGGAATCTGAGATGAATTCCATGCATTCGAACCAAGTGTGGAATCTCGTGGATCCACCTGAGGAAATTGTTCCCATAGGGTGTAAATGGATTTACAAGAGGAAACTTGGGGCGGATGGGAAGGTATTGACCTTCAAGGCGCGATTGGTGGCAAAAGGATATACTCAAAGACAAGGAGTTGACTTTGAGGAAACCTTTTCTCCAGTTGCAATGTTCAAGTCCATAAGTATTTTGCTAGCCATAGCTACATGGTATGACTATGAGATATGGCAGATGGATGTTAAGACAGCCTTTCTTAATGGGGATATTAAGGAAGAGATTTACATGTCTCAACCCGAAGGGTTTACATCTATCGGAAGTGAGCATATGGTATGCAAACTTCAAAGATCTATTTATGGTCTAAAGCAGGCATCTAGGAGTTGGAACCTCAGATTTGATAGTACAATCAAAGAGTTTGGTTTTACTAAGAATCCTGAGGAACCCTGTGTGTATGAGAAGGTCAGTGGGAGTGTTGTGACATTCCTAGTGTTGTATGTTGATGACATTCTAATCATTGGGAATGATGTAGGAATGTTGCAATCAACTAAGATATGGATAGCAAGTAAGTTCTTGATACAGGATTTGGTGAAGCATCATTTGTATTGGGAATACAGATCTATAGAGATAGATCAAGAAGATTGCTTGGTCTCACCCAACCCACATACATTGATATCATCGTGAAACGGTTCTCGATGGATGAGTCCAAGAGAGGACATCTACCAATGTGTCATGGCGTGTCCCTATCCAAGTATATGTCTCCCAAGACTGATGCAGAGATAGCGGCGATGACAAGCATTCCTTATGCATCTGCGATTGGTAGCATCATGTATGAGATGATATCTACACGTCCTAACGTGGCTTTCGCACTAAGTGTAGTGAGTAGATATCAATCGAACCCTGGTCTTCCACACTGGAATGCTGTGAAAGACATCCTCAAGTAGTTTGAGAAAGACCAATAAATTGTTCTTGGTCTATGGGGTGGAGAACTGAAATTGGAAGGCTATACCGACTCTAGCTTCCAAAGCGATATCGATGACTCGAAGTCAACCTCTGTGTTTGTATTCATGCTCAATGGTGCTGCTGTCTTTTGGAAGAGTTCCAAGCAAGACAATACTGCGGATTCCAGCACAGAGACCGAATACATTGCTGCATCAGATGCAGCAAGGGAGGCTGTTTGGATAAGGAATTTCGTCTAAGAGTTGGACGTCATTCCTAATGGAGTTGCTCCTCTCCCGGTGTTGTGTGACAACACGGGAGCTTTAGCTCAAGCAAAGGAGCCAAGGTCTCATCAGAAGTCCAAACATGTATTGAGAAAGTACCACATCCTCCGAGAGATTGTGGAAAGAGGAGAAGTGTCGATTGACATAGTCGGCTCCGCAGATAATGTTGCTGATCCACTAGCTAAGCCTTTACCTGGACCATTATTCGAGATGCATCGCGAATCAATGGGTTTGAAGCATATGGGTAGTTGGCTCTAGTGCAAGTCGGAGATTGTTAGAATAGGTGCCCGTCGAGCCAAGTGTTGGCCGAGTGTTCACAATGAAACTCTATGTATAAGCAATCTTTATTTTAATAATATTTGAAATTATTGTTTTGGCAAATCTTTATCTATATACCCATGCTAGTTTCATAGATAAAGCCCTTGAATATACAAATAGTAGAAAGAATATGAGATGCTCATATGATGAGTATCATGAAACTCATATTTGGAATACTGTATATTCTAAACAGTTCCTAGTCGATTCAGCCACCACTAAGAAGGATATAGGCCGCTCGAGTTTGAGACTAGTATCTGCGATGTGAGTACCATGTTTCATTGGTAGGGGACATTGTGATGTCCGAGCATGCAGATAGGTGCTCCTTGTAGAGTGCACTGAACAACCCTCCATAAAGGACTTTCCAAGTGGTTCTCACTTATCGAGTGGAAAAGTCCTAGTTTATGGTTGTACACCATTAGTCCTTATGACCCAGGACAACATTGAGACTCTATGTGCTAGAATTACACTTTGACTTGTTTACCGACTCTCATGGGGTCATCAGGTGGCAAGGTTGGGTGTTCTGTCGAAACATATAAGAGTCGATGCATTGTAGTCGGGGATTCACCGCTTACCTTCGGGTATGGATATCCTATGTGTTCTCATTATATGTAGTTTGAAATCTCTGATCAGAGTATGGTGGTAATTAAGAAAGGGGTTTCTTAGATTACACCATCGATGCAACTACGACATGACACATAGTATCGATTCATTGACAACTCTCGATAAACCAATGGTTGTCGAATCGGTCGGGATATATGAGTTGAAGGGACCGTACTGTACGCTAACCATAATTGAATGGTTCTTGCAGGCACTATCATTTGATACCTAGGGAATCATGTAAGCGATGCTGCTAGGCGTTTAACATGATTGGTTGGGTACTATCAGACTTGGGTTCTGACGTTTTTGTTATCAAGGAGTTGATAAATAAGAATGGAGCAATTAGGGTATGCTCATATAAGGACATGTTTAGTCCGAATCACATGGAGATGTGAACCCACGGTTAGTTGTATCAATGAACCATTGAGGGCCACACAAGTACTAGCTTTTTAGATCCCGTTGAGAAGTAAAGATAGTTCAATATGTTGAACGGCTTATAAATGAGTTTATAAGCGTTGAGAAAAATAGAAGTATGACTTCTATGAGAGAATGTAATTTTTAATTTATGAATGTGTTCCTAAATTAAATATAGGCCAAGTAAATAATGTATTTGAAAATTGTGATTTTCATAAACATTGTTATGGACTAAATTAAATTAATTCAAGTGTTGAATTAATTAAACACTAGTGGGCCTAGTAGAGTCTAATTGGAAATAATTATTTAACTAGTGGGCTTGAGTCAGAATCAAGTAAAGACAATTTAAATAGTCCATGGGCCTTGTAATAGTTACAAGCCCAAATCACATTGCATGCTTGGTAGGTGAAGAGTTGAGGAATACTTTTGATTAAAAAATTGGCATGGCATGCAACTTTTTGGATCAACTTTTTGCACTGCCAAGACAACTCTTCCTTCCCTCATTCTACACTATGTTGGCCGAAATTTTTAGGGATTTCTCCCCAAGTTTTTCCTCTTCAAGTGTTGAGGAAGAAATATTCTTCTCCTTGAAAAATCCTCTTAATTTTCTAGTGCAAATTATGAGGGGATTTATCTAGCAAGTGGTGGGCCTAATTTTGAAGGAAGGAGAGCTTGTAGATTTGTCATCCTTGAAGAGCCAAGTTGTTTACAACTTGGTTGGTGCCATCATCAACCTCAAAAGGTTGATAGGTAACGATTTTCTCAACACCCTAGGTATGATATTGGTGTTTTATTGTATTTGCTACACAAACAAAGAGGTGGAATAAAATTTTGATGAAAAATTTGATTTTTTAAACTTCCGTTGCGCTTCCGGTCACCGTAACCGATCCTCTTTCAAAAACCGGGACCCCGGTCCAAGTTTTAAAACGAATCGTATATGTTTTGAAACTGGCTCGAGTTTACGTCTAAAAAAGGTTTATTATTATGTTTTTAGGTGTTTTAAGGAGTTTGGTGGGCTTCAGGTCGTAATTTTGAGATGTAGGAGTAAAATGGTCGATTAGGGTTTCCTGGGGGCAAAATTGTCATTTTTTCACTCGGGTCGGGTTAGAAGGTTTTCAGGATTATTATGTTCTGGTTATTAGGATTTTTACTCGTTGATATTTGTTTTATTTTTTTAAATGCAGTATTTTCATCCGGTAGATGATTACTATTATTTTTGAAATGTGAAATTTTCAGTAGTGTTACATGCATGCATAATTTATGAATTTTCGAGAATGAGCTTGTACAAATAATTAGTAGCATTTTTAAGTAGTATATGTTTCATTAATACTTTAGTATTTGCAGAAAAATTTAAAATTTTCTTATTAAATAATTTATTATAAATATAACTCGTAAAATAAATTGACGGTCACAACTCACACTAAAATAAAATTAATATTAAAACTCCATTATTTGAAATACCACAACCATTGAAATCCCAAGTTTAAAACTTCCACCATAATTTGAAAAAGTCTAATATAATATAAAAAGTTTAGCATTCTAGTCACCAAAATCAGTGCAATAAAAGAAGAGTAAATAGTTTTGAAAATGTGCATAATAAAACTCGTGAACTACAAGGTCCTCGGACTTGCGCTACCACTAGTCCGAGCCTGCTCACTGGTCATCGCCTCATGTCTCCTCAACTACATCATTTGCATTGATCAAGTTTAGTGAGCCTAATGACTCAACATGCATAAACCGTAAATAACAAGTAAAATATAATAAAAATCCATACAATTTTAAACATAGCTCGTACATAGCATAATATAAACATAAATATGTATAACGCGACTTTCGTGCATAAACAATTTCATATTTTTGTGTTCATCATCTTAATCGTAAATCATTTTGCGTAGATTTATGTTCAATGCAAGTGGCCCATAACATAAATCGTTTGATCAAACTAAACCACAGTATTGGGTCGGCAGGGATCACCACGGCCGTTGAACTGGATATTCGCTCCCCAACATAACACAATTCATGCGAAGAGGTTTGAGAGGTTCCCGAACACGTTCTCCGGCTTCCAAACCCGCAACATAATTTGGCCACAAGACAAATCGCATATCTCAAAAATAATTATTTTGCACGTCATACATACTTATTGAAACGTCTCTAACTCATTTTTTTTAATAAACTAAAATTAATTTTTTCTATTATAGCTCTCGGCCGAATCATATATATATATGTATACTTTTTGCACCATTAAAATAAACTCAACATTTATTTTACTCTAAAACTCAGAAGTGCAGTGAAAATAATAAAATCGTAAACGTCAAACCAAACCTTAAACTAGCATTTTCAAAAGTAGCATAAACATTATAATCCTCTCAAAAACCACTTTTTACTTCCAAAAATCATAAAACTCTTTAAAATAATGTAAAATCATAACTCTGCGAAAAAACTAGCAATGCATAGGTCCTCGGGTTAGTGCACCATCTGCCCAGCCGGTTCAGTCATTCAACCCTCATGTCTCAACATCAAAATTCTTACCTGCATCAATCACACCTAATGAGTTTATCGACTCAGCAAAGCTTAAACATATTAACAAGTAATACGTATACTGTAGAGCCCAAAATCAAAATACGTAAACCCTTACATTTATTAAATGGATAAAATTATTTCTTTAATTTTAAAATGATTTTAGCGAGGCATGATTGATTATTTTAAATGATTTTAAATTATTACATGTTTATTTGATGCACGTTAAAATGTTTTATTGAGTTTTATGTTTCAGGCGAATATTCGATGCGGGATCGAGAAATGAGACTGGTAACGATTTAGGCGATTCATGAAAATGTGGTATTTTATTTTAAGTCATGAAAAGTAGTATTTTAAACGATTTATGAAATTTTAAGCATTTTAAAGTCTAATTTAATTTATTAGGTGTTATGAGATTTTTTAAGCTTTTCCAAAAAAATTACTAAGTTGAGTAGTGAGGATTTTAAAACCTTGTAAATTTGTTTATTTAATCTTTTAGTGGGGTTAGATAGTTTGATTAGTATTATTTTATTAATAATTATTTTCCTAAACAATTCTTTAGCTCCTAATTAATTAATTAAGCAAAATGATTCCCACTAATCACACACACGTTTCAGCACACACTACACACACATTTCAAAACTTTGGAGGAGAGCTAGGGTTCTAAATTCTCAACAGCAGCCACCCATTTTCTCTTGCAAAATTTCTGAAGATTTTGTTTTCTTTTCGAGCAAAAATCGTGCATCAAGTCGTCCTGGATCGAGCCACGCATTCCCTCGCGTCGTTATCCAGCGTTTCGTGAGTTTAATCAGCAAAGACATGTATATTCTTTTATTTTTGCATCGATCTTGCCGTATTAAGTATTTTGATGCGTATTGTATGCAAAATCTGAGTATGTTATTCAAAAGTTTTAATAAAAAAGTTTGAAACGATGTTGGATCAAAATTCTAAATCTCAAAACTGAGTCTGCTATCATTTCAAGTACTGTGAATTTTAGGTCGACTTTCTGGAAAACTTTCCCCATATAAAACGTAGTACTTTTTGATACCTTCGATTTGACAGTAAATTCGTAATTGTTGGACAAGAAACAAGTGAGTTATGATCATTTTCGTGTGACTGCTCAAACTGTGACATTTTTGAAAAATGTTCTTCGTGTTCCTTGACTTATTTGATTGCAGGCTTTGTTGGGAATTGCCTAGTGGTCATTGCTGCGTTTAGGTGTGTCATGTGTTGTGGTAAGTCACCTTTCAGTGTTTTGTTTCGATTCGGTACGAGTTTGGTTGCATTAGAAGGCATAAAGAAGTGAATGGGTAGAAGGTGTCATTTTTGGAGTTGAGTTCACGCAGGGTTAGAGCCACAGCGCTGCACTAGGAGCTCTGCAGCGTTGCATTTTCGCACATGGTAGCTCCTAGGCGCTGCTCCTCAGTGCCTCGGCGATGGTTCTGGTATCTTCGGGATTCGAGTTTAGGTGGTATTGCTTCCTTTTGGTACTAATACGTCGTTATGTCCAAACTTAGTGAGGGTTAGATTAGACTTTATGAAGTTTGAATAGGGAACGTTGAATTATGGTTTAGGCGAGGTTCGAGTCTTCCATTGCATGGGAAATTTCATACTCCATGTCAATATTGTTTCGGGGTTTGAGTCGTGGTTTAGTATGTTGATTAGACATGGTCTAGTACCATTGGTCTAGAAAGTCATAAGTTATTTAATTACTTCGGTGGTGACTTTGTTTGGTACGGTTAAGTTATGAAATTTTAAGTTGTTGGAATAATGTACTAGTATACATGTACAGCAGTAGCCCCAAGCGAGATCTAAAAAATCCCTCAACACTATGTAAGTATGTTCGACGTGCAAAAAGAAAATATTTTTTGTTTTTGAGGTATGCTAATTGTATTGTGACCAATTATGAACGGATTTGGAAGCAGGAGAACGTGTCCGGGGACCTTTCCACCCCAGTAAAGTATGACTGGATTTGATAAGGATTGGAAAGTAGTAAAATATTATCACTTACCAATACACCCGGTAAAGTATGACCAGTGAACTTATGTATGTGGTAGAGGACATCCCTGCCAGCCCCGTACTGTAGTTTAGTCTGCCAGGCGCACTATGTTATGGGTCACTTGCTTTAAAACATTTCTGTACGCAAAATGATGATGATTACGTATGTTTAAGTATGTATGATGTAGTACGTTTATGAAAATGTTTATGCAATGAAGGCACATCTATGTTTATGTAAGTATGTTCAAAGTTAAGTTACTTATGTGCTTCTTTAAAATGTATGTGGATTTTATTACGTATTATTCGTTATTCTCAGTTTGTACATGTTGAATCTTTAGACTCACTAGACTTGATCGATGCAGGTGAGGACGAGTACGAGGAGACGAGAGGCGGGGATCAGTGAGCTGGCTCAGACTGTGCAGTGGACTAATCCGAGGACCGCCTTAGTTTTCCAGGATTTTTATGCATGTTATTTCATTTAATTTGATTTTTAAGGAATTTACTTTATGATGTTTTAAACAAGTACTTTTGCAAGTTTGTTACATTCCAAATATTTTGTCACATTTTATTTGTATTTCATTTTGAAAGATAATTACTTATTTACGAAATTTTTTTATTTTTCTGCAAATTTTAAGTATGTTTAAAAGTACGGTACGCTACATACACGTCCACATGCAATAGTGAAAATATTTTTAATAAAAATAGCTTTTTCATGACATGCGTAAAATTAAACATTTTCTTTCATAACATAATTTTCTTTTTATCATAAACGTTTTCTTTCATCATAAACTTATACATATTCATTAATTTTGATCATATACATATAAGTTTTCCCCTTAGATGAATTTGGATCATTAATTGTGACTTTAGAATCAGAAGTTTGTCGATTGATTAATCTTACGTATTACCATGGTACTAGGCGGCGAGGACATCAGCGACACTCTCACTCGTCAACTGAGCTTCGACCTTACATGTCATCGTGTCATTTCGTATTCATAATTGTGTTCGAGTTCGTATTAATCATAATTAAATCACTTTCTTCAAAACATTTTATCATATCCATCACTTATAAAAATTCATCCATATAATATTTTCTTGAAACCAAACATGCAACTTATTCTTTATAATTTTAAATTTTTCATCAGAAAACTCCATAACCTTTCAAAATATGCATTTCAACATTCGTTACCGCATTCAGGATATTATCAGGACTCCTAACATTTTTTAGGTGTAAAATGACTGTTTTGCCCCAGAAACTCTAACTTTAACAATTTACCCTTGGACCTTAAAACGACGACCCGAATCTATTAAAGCATACCATAACACTTTAAAATACACCCATAAATAATTTTTAGATGTAAACTTAAGCTCCTCGACTAAATTCGTAATTCGTTTTAAAACTTGAACCGAAGTCCCGATTTTATCCCGAATCAACTCGAAACTTAACCAAACCTTAACCATAGTTTAACCACACCTAACCATACCCCATGAAACACAAATCAAGCCATTTAAAACCCACAGAAAAGCCTAGAAAGCTACTAAATTTTTTGCCAATTATCGAACCAAACCCTATCTTTGCCCGATTTCAATTTCTTCCATCATAGGCCTTAACCAACGTGACCAGCCCTAACCAGCATCGTAGGACCTAGACCAAACCCTTAGGAACCTACTGGCCAGCCCTAACGCGCCATGCACAAAGACGTGCATGGTGAGATCCAACACACCCACGCGCAAGGCTAAATATCCGTGCGCCTACCTCTTCCCAACCGATCAGACCATGTCTGGACCATCTTGGCTCATGGCTCGGACCCTCACAACCCCTGCCCCTTGCCTGAACATCCCCCTTCACGGTCCTCTTCCGTTATTTCCCAAAAACTAGCCCTAGTTTCTATTAGAACCTAAATAGTGCCGCCCCTATTTCCTTGAACCATACAAGGCCTACATCATGCATCTAAGGACCCTTAATTCCTCTTAAAAATGCTCTACCTTGGCAACCTCCTTTAGCAACAAGAAACATCAAGAATCATGCAAAAAAATCAAGGTTTCCATGTAATAACCCTAAAAAATGAAAATAAATAAGATGGTGACATATTTTTCATGCAAACATGTATATTCACACATAATATGGTATGAACGAAGAACAAAGAAAGATTAAGGTGTGTCTTTGCATGATTCTCGCACAAATAAACAATTCTAGATGCGAAGAACGTTGGCAGAGAGATGGGGGAGACCTTGCTGCATTTTTCTTTCAATATCCATGTGAATTTCTTCAAAAAAACGTGGGTGTGTGCTGGCCGGGTGTTGTTAGGGAGAAACCCTAGGTTTCTTGTGTGATATGAAGTGTTTTGTGGTTTAGAAGTTCCATCTTTGATATAAATAATTGGGTAGAAAGATAGTCCCAATAACCTTGGTATAATAGGCCCATTATATTGTTGGGAAAATCTCTTGTTTAGTAAAGTTTTAGGAAATATTATCCGAGCCTCCAAAAAGCTTTGTTTTCTTCCAAAATCGATTACTAGTTTAAAATACGACTCGGCATGTTAAATCACCTCAAAAGACACCATTTTCGAATATTACTTATTAAATATACCATATATAAATAATTAAAAATAATCATTTAATAAAAATATTTTTTTTTTTTCAGTCCCCGGTCTTCATTCCTCGGTCACGTCTTGAATAACCCTTAAAATGTTGTTTTATGAATTCTAATAGAAAATCATATTTTAAATATGTAAACATGACTACCACGTATAAATAATGGAACTAAAATAGTTTAATTTGACATTTTCTATTTTTCCTAGATTTACATGCAATTGGATTACGTTATCGCATTTTCCATCCCTTAAATGAAATTCGTCTTTGAAATTAAGACTCACCAAATAACTCTGGGTAGCGACTCCTTATGTCGGTCTCATTTTCCTGAGTGGCTTCTTTCTCTTAATGATTTAGCCACTTGACTTTGACCATATGAATGACCTTATTCCGAAACATTCTTTCTTGCCTATCCGGAATCTGCGTAAGCCTTTCCTCATATGACATATTCGGAGTCAATTAGAGGTTCATAATTCAGTGCATGTGAAGGATTTGACAAGTACTTTCGCAACATCGAGATATGGAACACATTATGCACTCCAGCCAACATTGGTGGCAACGCCACTCTATAAGCTAATGTTCCAATCTTCTCTATAACCTCAAACAACCTTATAAACCTTGGACTGAGTTTGAATTTTTTGTCAAATCTAATAACAGCTTTTATAGGTGCTATCTTCACAAACATGTACTGTAAGCTCTAGCTCCTTTCGCCGCTTATCAGCATAGCTTTTCTGGCGGCTCTGAGCAGTCTTCATCCTATCTCGAATTTTGACTACTAGCTCTAATGTCTGCTTGATCAAGTCCGGTCCTAACTCTCTTCTTTCACCAACCTCGTCCCAATATATAAGTGATCTACACTTCCTCCCATAAAGTGCCTCATAAGGAACCATACCTATAGACGACTGATAGCTATTGTTAAAGGTAAACTCCACTAGAGATAAATTTGATTCCCAGCTGCCTTGAAAATTGATCACACAAGCTCAAAGTAAATCTTACAGAATCTTAATTACCCTTTCAGACTGACCATCGGTCTAAGGATGAAACGCTGTACTGAACAACAGCTTTGTCCGCATAGCTGAATGCAGACTCTTCCAGAAGGATGTGAGAATCTCAGATCTGTTAGAGTTGGTGCCCGGCACGGTTTTATCGACTCTGATATAAAACAAGCTTTATTTTAATAATATTTTATGATTTTATTTGATTATGGCATTATACTTTATCTATATACCCATGCAGATTGCATAGATAAAGTTCTTGAATATACAATAGGTACCATGAGGTTTGCTTCTCAACGTAAGACCATGAAACTCATTAGGAAGTGAGCCATATATTTTAAATAGGTTCCTAGTCGATTCAGCCACCTAAAATAAGGATAAAAGTCGCTCGAGCTCAAGATTAGCATCTGTGATATAAACGATGTTTCATTGGCATGGGCATGGAGATGTCCATTCACACGGATGGGTGATCATATGATGATGCACTCAACAACCCTCCATCGGAATGTCCAAGTGGTTTTCACTTATCGAGTGAAATAGTCCGCAGTTAGGGTTGTACACCATTAGTCCTCTGACCCGGGACAATGTAGCGACTATACACCTAGCATGCACTTTTATCCGTTTACCGACTCCATCGAGGGTCATCGGCTCGCGAGATTGGTTGTAGTTTCAAAATACGTACACTACAAGAAAAAAGGCCTACGAAAATGTTTAGACAACGGTTTTTAAACGTTGTCGTAGGTCTTTTAAAATTGTTGTTAAAGGATGCGCTCAAAGACAGCGGTTTTTTCCCGTTGTTGTAGCTACAATTTGCGACGGTTTATGAGAAACCATCGCCTACAAAATTAGCGACGGATTTATGTAAAACCGTCGCCTACAAATGTAGGGACGGAATTAAGAAACCATCGCTAAAATTAGCGACAGTTTGCTCATGCATTCCGTTGCTACCCTTAGCGACGGTTGTATCATGATTTTCGTCGCTAATATTTTCGATAAAATAAAAAAAATTTCTTTTAATAATTTAATAAATCTAAAAAAACTTACAATATTACTATGATAACATAATTTTTGATCTTAACTAACACTTAAAAATTTAACAAAACTAAAGGAAAAAAATTTACAATAAATCGAAACTAAAATCGTGTAAGAGATGAAAATTTTAAGTGTTGTGAAGTAGTAAAATTGTGTAAGAAAGAAAAATTTTAACTGTTGTGAGGTGGGGCTAAGAAAATGGATCGAAAGTGGCGGTATTTATAAAAAAATTTACGACGGTTATTGGTTAAACCGTCGTAAATAGCAACGGTTAATGACAAAACCGTCGTTAATTATGGCGTTATTTTCAAAATTTTAATTTTGCGACGGTTTATTTTATGACCGTCGCTATATGTAGCGACGGTAAACTATAACCGTCGCTAATATTAGCGACGGGTTTAGTAAAACCGTCGCTAAGTGAAAACATACGACAGTTTGCCTTTACCCGTCGCTAAATGTAACGAAAATATAACGACGGTTTTAAGTCAAACCCTCATAATTTTGAAATAGCGACGGTTTAATCAAAACCGTCGCCAAATTTAGTGACTGTTTTGCACCGTCGCTAAATATGGCAACAGATTACACAAACCGATGTCGATTGTCCAAAAAACACATTAATAGACAACAGTTCACAGAACCATTGTCATAAATGCTCAAAGACAACGGTTAACCGTTGTCATTGACCCTAAAAACCGTTGTCTTTGACCCCCAAAAGACAACGGTTTTTATAAAACCGTTGTCTTTTTCCTTCAAAAGACAGTTCTGTCTTTTGCTTAAAAAAACGCTCTTAAAACCGTTGTTAAAAATTTTAACAACGGTTTTAGTTAAAATCGTTGTCGTATGTGTATTGTTGATTAAAAAATTTCTTGTAGTGGTAGGAGCAAATGCATTGTAGTCGGGGATTCACCGTTTACCTACAGGTAAAGATATCCTATGTGGTCTGACGGCTAAATAGTGGTATTAATCTCTGTCCGGAGTAAGATATGTGCAGTTTGGAAAGGTGTTTCCTCAGTTGCGTATAACATGACACTATTACTCTATTATAAATCACATCGCTATTAAATTAATATGCAACTCTCGATATACCAATGGTTGTAGATTCGATTTGGATTATGTGTTGAAGAAACCGTACTGTACGCTAACCATGACTATAGGTTCTTGCAGGCACTATCTATAACGCCCCAGATTCGATGAATTTCCTCACAGTACCAAGACGAATCTTTCCAGCGTGCTTATGTCCTCTCTCACACGCACCCTAATAAATTTTCCAAGGGTCACCCATCCCAAAATTTCCCCAAGCCAAGCACGCTTAACTTTGGAGTTCTAATGTGTAAGCTCCCGAAAAGAAGATGCACCTTCTTAATATGTGTAGTACATATCAAATCTTTTAAGCCCTCCTCAACTGCACATTCTCATACCTGAACAATTTCGAAATCCCTCTCCTTCCGTTGTAAGACCGGTTCATTCATGTTCCCTGCAACTAGAAGCCTGCCAAGAGCCGCTCATTGTCCGTGCAACCTCATGGCACCGACGATCACCCCCCACCCTCTTCAGCCCCGGGCCTCACATTCCCACTAACTTCCGTTTGGTTCGTCCCCGTACCACACTGTACTAGGAAAGATCGACTCTGATACCAACTAGGAAGTTTCGTAATTTTTCAGCAGCATCATTGGCATTCAAGGGCACAAAGTGACAGCCCCTATCAAACTTCTGCACAAACTCGGCAACGGATCAATCCCCCTGACGGAGACTCATAAACTCTCTCTTCATCCTAGAACGGACATTAGATGTGAAGTAATTGTCATAGAACACCCTCTTGAACTCCTCCCATGTCAATTTCTCTATGTTCACTCCTCACTCCGCTCCCTCCCACCATAATGAAGTGTCGCCCTTCAGCAGATAGATAGTGCAACGAACTTGATCAGCGTCCGCCATATCCATATAATTAAAAATAACCTCCAAAGATCGAATACATCCCTCAGCAACGAATGGATCAGTAGTGCCATGAAAATCCTCGGGGTTCGTCTTCGTAAAACGCTCATAAGCAGCCTCTGGTCTAACCCTCGCACCATTTCCTACGTGTTGCTAAAAAAATGGGCCATGCCGGCTAGTACACAGGCACAAGCATCTTGATTAGGTGGAGGCTGTGGAATCTCCTCCCCATGTCTATCCTCATCATTCCTACGCAAAATCCTTCTAGGAGGCATCTCTGTATACGTCGTCCAAACCACGTAACCCACATGCATTTAAGATTTTACATGCAACATGCAATATGAAACTAACATTTATATCATGTCTCATAAAAGCATTTTAAAAGAATTTAAGTGTATAAAATATAAAACAGTAAAAACTAACATATTTGAGGCTTGAATTCTTGAGCTTCTCAGAGTGACAGTACACAACCCTTTAATGAACCTTGGCTCTGATACCAAATATAACGCCCCAGATTCGACGACTGTCCTCACTGTACCAAGATCCGATCTTTACAGTGTGCTTATGTCATCTCTCACACGCACCCTAGGAAATTTCCCAGGGGGTCACCCATCCAAAAATTTTCCCAAGCCAAGCGCTTAAATTTGGAGTTGTTATGTGATGAGCTCCCGAAAAGAACATGCACCTTCTTGATATGAGTAGTACATATCAAATAATTTAGGTCCTCCTCAACTGCACAGTCCCATAACTGAACAATTTAGGAATCCATCTCCTTCCGGTGTAAGATCGGTTCATTCATGTTCCCTCCGCCTAAAAGCCTGCCAAGAGCCGCTCATTGTCCGTACAACCTCATGGCACCGGCAACCACCCCCCGCCCTCTTCAGCCCCGGGCCTCACATGCCCACCAACTTCCGTTTGGTTCGTCCCCTGTACCACACCATACCAGGAGAGGTCGACTCTGATACCAACTGAAGAAAAATGACCTCGACTTTTTTTAAAATCATAAACTCGAAGATAATAATTAAAATAACTTAACATTTTCATAAATCATAATAATTTAACATTTTAACCTCGAGTGTATTAAAATATCCTTAAATCATCGATTAACCAAAAATCCTACGTCGACCTTTAAAAAGATAAATTTACATAAATTTAAAGCATTAAGTTATCTCTAATAAAATTATTAACTTAAATCTTTTAAATATTATATCTAACAATATATTGCGGAAACATAAAGGTCCCTCGGGAATGTACTGCTGCACTCGATCCACTCGATCTTCAGCACCTCCCATAAATCATCAAATCATGTATCATATAAATCTAGTGAGTCTAATGACTCAGCAAGTTCTAAACATGAGTAGCAAATAATACATATACAATCACATGCATTTAAAAATCATACTTTTATTTAAAATAATCTTTTAAACATAAATAAATCATTTAAATTCATTTAAGCAGAAATAAATCATTTAAAAAGCTTTTAAGCATAAATCATATATCATAAATCATTTTAATTGTAAAGCTTTCAATCATTTATCATTTTAGGTGAAGTTTGCTCCTAGAAAGTGACTAGTTTTTATCTTTTGGTCGACTGATCAGTCTTCATCACCACATGGTCCATGGGGTGGGCACTAGGTTCCACCATGGAAATACGATCTCGAGGTCCCTCTGGGGCCTTTTCCCATACATGGATTCCCTCCGGGGCCTTGGCCCGTAAACGAGGTCCCTCTAGGGGCCTTGGCCCGTATATGGGCTCCCTTTGGGGCTTTGGCCCTCACGATATCTCCACAAAATTGTAAGTTCACTGTTCCCTCAAAAAAGGGATCCCCCCACATATAATATATCATTTGTCACAGTCAATTCACATCCTTCAAAATATTTTTCCTTTTCTTTAAAAATCGTAAAATAACACAGCATTTCAAAAATAACATTTTAAACAGTAGAAATTGCACAGTTTTATCATAAATCATAAAATATCATATTTTCATAAAAATCAACATTTTAAATCATACAACATCATTTAACAGGCATTATGATCCTTCGAGACGCTGCCAAGATATTTCGTATTTTCCCAAATATAAAAAGACTGTTTTGCCCCTAGACGTAAAAAATCTCGATTTTATCTTTTTCTTGATTTTAATGACATGGATTAATTATGATTAAATATAATTTTTCATAATTTTATGCGGCTTAATTCGAGGCTTTTTCATTAATTAATTAATTAACGTTTCGTGAGGCATTTAAATCTCGAATAAATTCAAAACTCAATATTTTGATCACAAATTTTAATCATAACCTTTTTATTACCTAATCTACCCTTGTAAGCCAGGAACCACACCCGTGGACCCATGATTCAAATTTTTCTTATTAAATTCTCCTTTTTGACCCTTAATCGAACATACCGAGTCATGTCCTAAATTACTCGAGCCACCTCGAGCCAAACCCGAGCCAACCCAACTAGGAACCCTACTGACCAAGCCCAGCCCATATAACCAGAACCTAGCTCGCTCAAACACTACAGGAACCAGACCCAACAATTCTGTGCCTGAACCTATCCTCGCCCAATACTCCTAGTTAGCTTATGACTCTTCCATCCCTCTAACAACTCATCACCCACGACCCTTACTGACCCTAGACCAGTCCTAGACCTATCCTGGACCACCACCAAGCCCCTACCCCGTGCAGCAAGCCACGCGAACAACCCCAACACCCCTAGCAGCAACCTGCACGCCTCCATGTTCTCTCAAGTTTTCTCGGGCCAGCAGCCAACCCAGCCACTCCAGCCCCTGTCCCAACCCTAGAACACCTTCCTTAGACTCTAAAAGACCCACTGTGAGCCTCCCTGCCCTAGCCACATTCCCCCTTGGCTGTTGTCAACCTCACCAGTTCGAGCAAGTTGTCCATGCTCCACGGGGCTCCTCCAAAGCTGCGACCAAGAGGTCTTAGCCATGTAGGAATCTTCCTGACCTTGACCCACATCCAGCCCAAGCTCCAACCCAAGCCGTGGGCACCCATGCAAACCACCGAGCCACATGACTCTTGTGCAATCATATAAAACCCACTGCTCCCATCCTCTTGTTTCATTCGGTTTTTCCAGCTTTATTACCTTTAAATTTTGTCTTGTTTTAACCATTTTTCATTCATATTTCATCCTACCTTGGCAGCGTACTCGTTGGATTTAAAACGATTTTCATATAAGCTTAAAAACAACGCATTTTTTTTAAAATAAACGTTCTACCGTAAAAATATTCAAACACCCATTTATTTTTTCATGAAAAAACAATTAAATCATGCATATATGAGTATGATGTTTAAAAGGGTTTAAAAACGTGCCTTTGCATTTATAACGCTCGAATAGACAATCACTGTCGAGGGTACGACGTTTGGACGATCGGACGGCGAAGGGACCGTATTGTACTCTAACCATGACTAAATGTTCTTGCAGGCACTATCAGTGATATCTAGGGGATCATGTGGCGATCCTACTAGACGCTCTTACCATGTTCCGATGGGTGCAATCATAAATGAGTTATGACATTCTTGATCAAGTTGTTGATGAAAAGAATGGGGCTAACTAGGGTAAGTCCGAAAAATAATAAATGTTAATCTGAATCACATGGAGATATGAACCCACAACTAGCAGTATCCTTGAATCATTGAGTGTCACACAAGTATCGGATTCTGTGTTCCCGTTGAGATAGCCAAATTTCAAGGAGTTGGAACTTGGTGAATATAATTTGATGGAGATCAAACAGGAAGCTTGTAAAGGATTTTATGAGCTGATATGGAAGAAATGGAAGTTAACAGGATTGCTAAATAAGGAAGGAGAGTGGAACTGCTTATTTTGTGAAGGAGTTCACGAGTGCAACTGCATGTTTTGTGAAGGAGTTCACTACAACTAGCAGCTGCCAAATATGCTAACTGCCATATAGAGTAAGTTCTAAATTTGGTAAACAAAATTTTATCTTCGAAATTTTCAATTTTCATTATATGAATAAGATTTGTATCTTTGGTACATTGGAGCTCTCAAATCGTCGATCGAGGTTATAATGAGTACATAATCTTTTTTTTTGTGAGTTTGGAATTTACTGATTAAATGATTGTGCTTGTAGTCGTGACTACTAACATGCACAAATTTTCATATATGTTCTAGAAGAATCTATAATTAAAATAACCAAGGAGTTGATTTATAAATTAAATAATGGTTATTTAATTTAATTAATAACATGTATATATTTTATATGGTGATATAAAATATGTGTATAATATTATTATATCATATATTATTAAATGTTAATAAATATATTATATATTATTAAATATCATGAAATTATTAGAGTCCTTGTGAGAGAGAAGACTCCTAATTAGATTAAGATTCTCACTCTATAAATACACCACTAGAACTTATGATTAATTACCATTATTTTTGGACACAAAAAGAAAAAAATCTTTCCAAATTCCTTTCGAAACCCACGGCCTTTCTTTTGGGAAAAGAAAATTTTGGCCAGTTGTTTTATTCCATCACGCCGCACCACCGTCGATACTTTGTCTTCTTCTTTTGGAAATTAGGAGACTACAATCTCAACGCAAAAATTGTTTGGAATTACTAGTGCAATCCAAGCGAGGAACATACTTTCTGATCGTGGATCTAATTAGGCGATTGGAGGAGGAAAGCCATTCGTAGAGAATTACAAGAAGGGCTATATCCGCCTAAAAGGGATTAGTTTTGTGTTTAGCGTTTGATACGCGAAGGTATAAATTTTTAGAACACCCTATGAATGTTTCTAAACACACGATGCCCAAAAATAAAATTTTAAACTTCCGATACGTCTTGGGTGTGAGAATTTCGATGTCCCAACAGTGGTATAAAAGCCAGTACTTCTCAATCGTGTGTTTTAATTAAATCATGTTGAGTATATTATTTCTAACCGCGTAAAAATTTTGAAAAACTCCCCTAATTTTTTTTAAAAAAATAGTTTTTAGTAAAAAAAATATATTTTGGGGTCTGCTCGGAATGCGCGCTACGCGCCATGCCGATGCCCGCATGGCGTGCAAGCAGCGTGTGCGGGGCGTCCGCATGGCGTGCTTGCAACGCACGCGTGACGGGCGTGCCGCAGACCGTGCGCGTAGAGGCGCACGGCCTGCCCGCCAGCGCTCGATTGGATCGAGTGGGCGAGCAACACGAGCAGGTGCCTGTGAATGTCTCGGGCACCGCGTCGGGCCGAGGGGCGATTTTCAAATTTTTCAAAATTTTGGGGAACAAAATGATATTTTTTATATACAGACGATTTTACTCCTACAACGATTTTTATAAAATAAATTTCTTACAAAATAAATAATTGAAATATGATTTTGATTATTTATGATAAAACGTGTTTTACAAGAAATTTATTTTTTAAATTAAATAAAAATGTTAATTTAATTTGACAATTTTGGATGTTAGTGACAATTTACGAGATACACGATTTATTGATAATATGTGATATTATCGGATTTGTATAATATATGATATTATATGGTAAAAAGATGATCGAGAGCCATGACCAATGTGCCAGGTGTATGTTAGGATTTTTTTCATGTTGAAAATTTTGATTATTTGATAATTAATTGTGGACCTGGATATTTTATGTAAATATTAGAATTAGTGGGAGATCAAGATTTGAATACGGTGGGCTCGATCCTCGGAAAGAGTTTTGAAGATCGAAGACATGTAAAATATTGGAAGCTTATATAATATCGCATTTCCATCCCTGCATTTATCTAGGTTATGGACATGGATCCGTATGTGGCTTGTACGGATCAATTAGCTCTCGATTATTTATCATCTTTTATTATTATTTATGATGTATGTGATATATTATAAATAATCAGTATGTGCATTATTATATAATAACAAGAGTTTCATGAATCTGGCAATCATACAAACAAACATGGCACAAGATTTAAAATTAATGATGAGACAAATTTTTAAAATTAAAATCCCTCATTTTGGATGAGATCCAAAATTTAAATCAATCTCATTAAAAGGATAATTAAAAGAAAGTTTAATAATTCCTTGTCTTGCATCAACGGTGGTTGCATGATGAACGCTTCCCGCACTCAGTGTCTGGCTCATATTATTGGGGAGGCCTGGACGACGGAAAGCTGTGACTTCCATTGACATATTTGATGTGAACTACGTGGAACTCCCATGACTTCAGCTCATATTATTGGGGGATCTAATGGAGACTGTCCACTAAGGTTCAACATTGATTGGCCAGGCTCGACACGTGATTCTAAAACATGAGACAAACTTACTTAAGGGTTGCAAGGAGTTGCAATAGGGCTCTACCTTTTGGAAGTTACGATTGAATGATATTATTCGGGATCATAATTTCTCAATTGGGCCTTGCGTACTCACTAAGGAAATTGGATATCTCGTTTTTTCATCAGAGGGTGGTGAGAATATCAAAATAGTGAGAGGCAATTCGTAAAAACAAAAGTCCATATTTTACGTCTTACAAAATATTTTAAAATAGTCAGTAACGTTTGTTCTGTTTTCTTTTCAGTATATTTACAATGTCGTCTCGAAACCCACTATCTGTTATACTTGATCAAAATAAGCTAATAGGACCGAATTATCATAATTGGTTAAGGAACTTAAAAATTGTTTTGAATTCCAAAAAGATAGCATATGTGCTCACCAAGGCCCCTCCGGAGATTGCTAAACCAAATGCCGCTGAGGAGGAGCTGGCTAACCTTGAAAAATGGTAGGACCATGACTTGCAAGTCAAGTGCTATATGCTAGCTTCTATGTCAAACGAGCTGCAGAGGTGGTTTGAGGAAGTTGTGAATGCTGCTGACATTACGGGCACCTACAAGAGTTGTATGGTAAACAAAAGCGTCCACTGAGGCATGCTACTGTCAAAGAACTCATGATATCACGTCTGCGAGAAGGGGCCTCGATCCATGAGCATGGCGTGAGGATGATTGGGCTTATTGAAAAGTTAGTGGGCCTGGACCTTGTTATCCCCAATCAGTTATCCACGAACATTCTACTGTTGTCGCTGCCATCGTCGTTTGATGGGTTTGTGGTGAACTTCAATATGAACAAGTTGGAGGCAAGCCATCAAGAGTTGGTCAACATGCTGACTAGTTATGAAGCCACCATCGAAAAGGAAAAACATGTTTTGTTCGTTGGCTCTTCGTCTGGGACGAAAAAGGGGCCAAAAGGGAAGGGCAAGAAGCGTTCTCGTCCTTCCAAGACAAACAAACCCAACAAGAAGCGAGTGGCAAACACTTCTAAGGGGCCCGAAAAGCCTAACAAGGGAGAAGACGTTTGCTTCCACTGCAAAAATCCTGGACACTTGATGCGCAATTGGAAGGAATATCTCTCCCAGAAGAGTTCTGGCAATGGTATGTTCTATATTGAAATAAATGTGTCAATTAATTCAACTTCTTGATTATTGGATACGGGATGCATGTGGATCTCATCTTTGCAATAATTTGCAGGTGATGACAAGAAGTAGAAGACTCAGGAGGGTGAGACCTTCATAAGGATGGGCAATGGAGCAAGAGTTGCGGCGATAGCCATAGGGGACGTTTATTTAATATTAGACAATAATTTTAAGTTACTTTTGAGAGACGTTTTGTTTGTTCCAGATTTAGTTAAAAAAATTGTTTCTATTACTATGCTTGATAAAGATGGATTTTCTTGTTTATTTAGCAAAGATGTTTGCAATATTAACAAGAATGAATGTTTGATTAGAACATGTGAAATACAAAACGACCTCTATATCTTAAAAATAAAAGATATTCCAAACAAACATTAAACACGATAACAACAACGACAAACAAAAGAAAACAAGATAGTATAAACCAAGCACAATTGTGGCACGCTAGGCTAGGACATATTTCCCCAAAAAAGATGCACGAGCTAGTGGGAGAGGGCATGTTTGACTCGTCACACATAAACTCTCTAGAGACATGTGAGTCCTGTCTGAAAGGAAAAAAGACCAAAGCCCCTTTCCTAGAAAAAGTGGAACGTGCACATGATCTGTTGGAAATGATCCATACAGATGTGTGAGGCTCGCTAAGTGTTAGCATGAGATTTGGCCAATCCTACTTCATTACCTTTACTGATGATCACTCGAGGTATGAGTATGTGTATTTAAGAAATACAAGTCTGAAGCCCTTGAAAAATTAAAAGAATTCAGTGTAGAAGTAAAGAAACAACCAAGAAAGAATATTAAAACACAACGATCACATCGATGTGGAAAATACTTGAGTAGTGAGTTTCAAGACTACCTTAAAGAGAGTTGGATTCTCTCGCACTGGACTCCTCCTGCCACACCCCAATTGAATGGCGTGTCAGAACGTCGTAATCGGACATTAATGGACATGGTCCGATCTATGATGCGGTTCACTGAATTGCCACCATCCCTATGGGGATATACGCTTGAAACATCGGCAAAGTTCTTTAATCAATTCCATACAAAGACAGTGTAAAAAACTCCATATTAGATATGGATGGGAAAGCCACCCAAATATTCTTACCTAAGAATATGAGGATGCCCTGCTTACGTGAAGCAAGCAGTGGGAGACAAATTGGATAGTAGAGCCAATTTGTGTTATTTTGTGGGATATCCAAAGAACTCTATTGGATATTACTTCTATTATCCTAGTGAAACAAGGGTGTTAAATTTCAAGGAATGCCATCTTCTTAGATAAAGAGTTTCTATTTGATAGAAAAAGCGGGATGATAGAATTCGATGAAATTTGAGAACCACCTACTACAAAAATTGCAGAACCCATACCCCAACAGCCAATCAAAGAAATACGAACTCTTAGAAGATCCGAAAGGATCTCAAGGCCGCCTAATAGGTTGAGCCTGCTTCTTGAAGAGGGCCAACGTGAGCCCAATCTTGGATCTGATCCAAGAAATTTCGAGGAAGCATTGTCTGATGCCGATTCATCTAAATGTCTTGAAGCCATGTAGTCCGAGATGGACTCCATGTATTCGAAACAAGTATGGTCCTTAGTAGATCCATCTGAGGGAATTTTTCCAATCTGATACAAATGGATTTACAAAAGGAAACTAGGAGCGGATGGGAAGGTGGTGACCTTCAAAGCTAGATTAGTAGCAAAAAAATATACTCAAAGGCAAGTTATTGACAATGAGGAAACCTTTTCTCCAGTCGCAATGTTCAAGTCCATTAGGATACTGCTAGCCGTAGCAGCATGGTATGACTATGAAATATGGCAGATGGATGTGAAAACATCGTTCCTTAATGGGGATATTAAGGAAGAGATTTACATGTCTCAACTTGAAGGATTCACATCAGTAGGAAGTGAGCATAAAGTATGCAGACTTCAGAGATCCATTTATGGACTCAAATAGGCATCAAGGAGTTGGAACCTCAGATTTGACAGCACTATCAAAGAGTTTGATTTTGCCAAAAATCCTGAGGAACCTTGTGTATACAAGAAGGTTAGTGGGAGTACAGTGACATTCTAGTACTTTATGTTGATGACATACTACTCATTGGGAATGATGTAGGGATGCTGCAATCAATTAAAGTATGGTTATCTGGTAAGTTCTCCATGAAAGATATGGGAGAAGCAACATATGTATTAGGAATACAGATCTATAGGGATAGATCAAAGAGGATGCTAGGGCTCGCTCAATCCACATATATCGATACCATACTGAGGAGATTCTCTATTGAGGAGTCCAAGAGAGGATATCTCTCAATGTTTCATGGTGTGAATCTATCCAAGTCTATGTGCCCTAAGACTGATGAAGAGATGAAAACCTTGAGCCGCATTCCATATGTGTCTGCCATAGGCAGTATTATGTATGGTATGATATCTACTCGACCTAATATTGCATATTCATTGAGTGTTGCAAGCCGGTATCAGTAGAATCCCGGTCCACCGCATTTGAAAGCAGTGAAGGACATTCTTAAGTAAGTACTTGAGAAGAACTAAGAATTTGTTTTTGGTATACGGGAGTGGAGAACTAAAGTTGTAAGGCTACACTGATTCTAGATTTCAATCAGATGTGGATGATTCGAAATCGACCTCTAGATTGTATTCAAGCTCAATGGTGGTCCTGTCTCTTGGAAGAGTTCCAAGCAAGACACCACAGCGGATACAACCACTGAGACCGAATACATAGTGCATCGGCTATAGCAAAGGAGGGTGTTTAGGATAAGGAATTTCATCCAAGAGTTGGGTGTCATTCCTCAAATAGTTGATCCAGTCCCAGTCTACTGTGAAAACACCAGGTGCCGTAGCGCAAGCAAAGGAACCGAGGTCTCATCAGCGATCCAAACATATACTAAGGAAGTTCCACATAATCCGAGAGATTGTGAGAAGAGGTGATATTTTGGTAGAGAGAGTCGTCTCCGCAGATAACGTTGCTGATCCACTGACGAAGCCCCTGCCAGGACCATTGTTTGATAAGCATCATGAAGCAATGAGTCTAAGATCTATAGGTAGTTGGCTATAGGGCAAGTGGGAGATTGTTAGAGTAGGTGCCCGGCAAGCCAACTTGTTGCTCTGGTTTTATTGACTCTGATATATAACAATATTTATTTTAATAATATTTTACTATTTTATTCGATTATGACATTATACTTTATTTGTATACCCGTGCAAGCTGCATAGATAAAGTCCTTGAATATACAATAGGTACCATTAAACTTGTAATGCCCAATATTGTAGGTTGATCAAATGAAATTATGAAGAGTTGCATGAGGTATAGACCGCACCTGCACAGCAAAACATACCGCACCCGCGGAGTGGTGGCAGAAAGTTAGAGTTTGATTTCGAGTGGACACCGCACCCGCGGTTGATAGGCAGAAAGTTAGAGTTTTGCACACGAACCAACACCGCACCCACGGTGTAAAAAGGGACCGCACCCGCGGTCGTCTCTTTTTAAAATCTGGATGGAATGCCGTGATCTTAGCGCACCCGCGGTCCGGAAGGAGCGCACCCGCGGTGCTCTGTGAGAGAAATCCACCTTGAAGTATTATGTTGACACATGGCATGTGATATATAAACTTTGTATTGCTGTCATTCTTCAGCATCTTCCAAGCAGGAACCGAGAGAGACCCTCAAGAATTCCTTCATGCTTCATTTTCTTAGAAATTGATTTGTGCAAGATTTATCTATTCAAATTTCAATCCAAGCATAGATTCTTGCTCCTCTCATCAAGTACTATCAAAGGATGTTAGTATTGTTAGATTTCAGCACGATTCAGATTTCAGAAGTTAGGGAAATTATGATATCATGGTTATGATATGTGCTTAAGATTCTAGCCATTGTAGAAATGCAACCGGATCGAAGAAATGATATCGTATTGTGATTATTGTGAATTCCAGCATATGTTGAGTTAAGAATATGCAGATTTTGAGAGTATGATGTGTATATGGTGTTGCTTATTCATTGTGAGAGTTGATTATTTTTGATGAATTGATTGGTATCGAGAAATTACGCCGTTATGTCGTCAAATGTATCAAGACTGATTATTGATACATACATGTGTTGAATTGAGTTGTGGATTGATATTGTACATTCCAACATTTTTGTTTCAGAGTTGATCTTGACAGATTTGGCATCGAGAATTCGATTACGACAAAGACTGTGCAACGAAAGGTATAATTCATGTGAATTCGGGAAGATACAACTCAAATGAGATTCGATTTGAGTTTCCCAAAATCACATACTTGTTATGTTTGTACTTTATATTGAATTATATATATGTACTGAGATAGGAGAGTCATTGGTAGATATGCCAATTTTCTAAACGTTCGGTGATATCGAGGCATAGGGGAAGATTCACTCCTATTGTAGAATTCGATACAGACAGGACCGAAGTTTAGGAATAAGATGTAACGCCACCCCGATTGGAAAAGTCGGTGGGAGACCTGTTACATCTTATTCACACCGGGATCCCTAGAAATAGATATGAATTGAATCAAAGATATGAGTTTGAATTACATTGCTTGACTTATTCTGATTATGTTTTATAGTCTATAAGATGTGTTGTTGTTGATTACATCCATGATAGTATGTTAATGATTTATATTGTGTATATGCATGTATACATGTTTTGTGGGGACCCGTACGCTAATCATCTTCTTAATCATCTTTGGGATTTAATTATCAATTAAACTAAACAGGGTCTAAAAATTTTTCTTTTAAAACACAAGTGCGGAGCGTAATGGAATGTAACTAATATACATCTCAGTATATAAGTACAATAATGTACAACAATTATTTAAACTAGTCTAAGGTTCAACTACTAAATTTCAAGTATTAAACCATGTCTACAATAAGTCCGGAATCACCACTCTAAACTCGTCTTCTCTCATCATCTTCTTGACCCCGATCATGTCCCACCTGTTGTCATGCACACATACAGAACAAGACAACAGCCGGATACTCCGGTGAGAATAAATCCCAGTATAAAACATGGTAGACATGCATATAAACAATATAAATCATAAAGCATATTATCATGCATAAATAACAATAGGTTTCATAGTCTATGAAACCAAATCAAAATAAGCATGCAGTAACAATGGGTTCCATAATCTCTGAAACCAAAATAAAATAAGTCTGCAACTCAATTCAATTCATATCTTGACTTGACTCGATTCTAACTCTAGGGATCCCGGTGTGAATAAGACGTCACTGTCTGTCACCTACCCTCCCAATCGGGGTGACGGTACGTCTTATTCCTAGACTTCGATCCTGTCTATATCGAATGTCTACAATCGGAGGAAATCTGCTCCTATGCGTCGATACCACCGAACATCTAGAAATTTGGCAAATCTGCCAATGACTCTTCTATCTTAAATGCTTGAATATACATCTATAAACAAAGCATAATCATAACAAAATATAAACAACAATCTAGTATGTGATTTTGTTGGGAAACTCAAATTGAATCTTATTTGAGTTGTGTCTTCCCAAAACAAAACATGAATTATACCTTTGTCTTCCCGGTCTGACGAAGACGAAGTCTTGTATTCCAATCTGTTCATACCTAGTCTAGCAATGACAATCGCATAAATACAATATCAATATATAATTCGATTCAAAACCTGTTCTGATCAATACTCAAATCAGTATATAATCTGATCTATATCTGAACAAGGTACAATCTAATTCATATCAACGATATCACGATACAATCGAGATCATTACTGAATCTGATCATTCTAAATCAACTGATGTTTCGACTGGCATAACAATACAGTTTCGATATCCCCGTCAATCTCAACATCACAGATATAATATCAGAATTCATAATCAGTATCAGTACAATTCATAATCTCAATATCAGTACACTTAAAATCAGTAACAACACAACTCTGATGTCAAATTTCAGTCAATATCTTTCGAAAATCATAACAATTGCATAACCAGTCTATTCTTTAATCTGATTTCAATTATACAATGTCTACTGTAACAGAAACATCATATTCGATTCATATTCAATTCTGATAATATCATAATTTCTAATCATGTCTAATCGTAACAAAACTTATGTCTAGTTGTAGCTGTCGTCGCTAGGAACTCGGTATTGTACTCGGATTTCAATTCAAACGGACGGATTTCCAAACTCTTCAATCCCAAATCGAAATCCTACCTCAGAGTCTTTTTCTCGATTCTTTACCTTAATTCTAAAGAAGGAATCGGTTGTATACGTATATATATTACATGCAAGATAAGAAAACGTGGCACACTCCTTTGTGCAGCACGTCTCGCGCATATGCGCGACCACCATCGGCGCATCTGCGCGAGACACAATTCCTTGGCGCGTGTCTCGGCAGTTCTCTCGCGCATATGCGCGAGACACAATTCCTTGGCGCGTGTCTCGGCAGTTCTCTCGCGCATATGCGCGTCACTCTTCCGCGCACATGCGCCCAAGGTTCTGGACGTTCCGCGCATGTGCGCGTATTCAAGCCGTGCATGTGCGCGCATGGTTCTGTCTTCCTCGCGCATGTGCGCCCATACATGTCGCGCATGTGCGCGGGGACTCTTCCTTGCACCTCATGTCAAATCTTTTTTCGGCTCTCCCGGTCTGATCCGTTCCGTTTATAATCATCTCAATTAATAAATAAATCATTTCAGATTAATCTCAGATTACAGTAATAAAATCTCGGGCCTTACATTTCTCCCCCTCTTAGATCTGAGTTCGTCCTCGAACTCGCAAGTAATCAATTCAGAGATATCAGAAGAAATGTATACAGAGTTTAAATCAGAAACTCATCTCAATGAATCCATTCTGAAATCTCAATCTTATATTAGATCCTATCTGTCAAGTAGTCTTTTTGCTATTCTGAAAATCTTACTGTGTTTTTAACAACAGAATAATCTTCATTTCTCTCTGATTCCAAACTGGAATAATAATTCAAGAAGTATAATATCATAATACCCTCAAAATAATTCTAACATAATCAATCTCGCATTATTGGCTATACAACATCTGTATATACCAATCAACAACTCATTACAAATCAACATCATCAGCTGTTATCAAATCTGTTTATCCCAGTCAAGGATTTACTCAATCTTCGGCCCCAAATACCAATCGTCACCATCCGACGTTGGCATATTAAGTCTGTCTGGTCTAAGCTATCTTCCTTCTCTTCTGAATTAGCTACATTTTCTTTGTCATATTTCTGACCGTATCAGATCCTATCTCAGGTATCTCCGAGATATTATTCTTATACCAAAGAAATCTGCAGTACTCACTGTACAATGTATCGTCTGTAACTATTTCATTATCCATCTGGTTATCTGATCCGTTCCGTTTATAATTATCTCAATTAATAAATAAATCATTTCAGATTAATCTCATATTACAGTAATAAAATCTCGGGCCTTACATGTTTTATACTGGGATTTGTTCTCACCGGAGTTTCCGGCTGTTGTTGTGTCTGTATGTGTGCATAACGACAGGTGAGACAGGATCTGGGTCGCGACAGAGATGAGAGATCGAGATAGCGTGGAGATTACGGGCAAAGAAGAAGACTACTAGTGGTTTCTTACTAGACATGTACTACGTGTGGTGTGTAGTTAGTATTGAACACTAGTTTGTATACCTTTGAAATGAAACAAGACATGTATTTAGGTTTGTTGAAATAAAAGAGAGAAAGTTATTGTGCTTGATTTATATACATTTGATTTAATGTTAAAAGCAAAATTTTGACTCACATTTTCTAGCAATTATCCAATTAATCCCAAAAAGAATTGAGTTAGAGCCCGGGTCCCCACAACAGGTGGTATCAGAGCCATAGATCCTTTAGACTGAGATAGGGTAGAATGAGCGGGGTAGATTGAATTTTTTCCTTGCTTTTGTGGTGTTAGCATGATTTATTGCTTTCCCTATTACATGTTGTCTCGTTATCTGAGTTGATTTACAACATGTATTCGCAAAGACTGAATCAGAACCGATTCTGGATCAGAGGTATATGATCAGAGGAGGGCTGAGACAGATTATATAGATTGTGTACTAATCTGTTTGATAATCAGATATGGCTCCTCGACGAGTACCGCAACCAATAGCAGGTCGAGCACCAGAACAGGGCAGTACATCCAATGATCCGATGGACGTGACCGCTACACCGATGGAGACTTTACTTAAGAGGTTTCAGTCATTTAGACCACCGACACTGAAAGGTACAGAGAATGCTATCGATTGTGAAAGTTGGCTCGATGACATCGAGATGTTATTTGATTCCCTTGAGTACACCGATGATCGACGAATGAAATTGATTGGACATCAACTGCAAGAAGTTGCAAAGAACTGGTGGCTTACCACGAAGAGAGCATTGGAGCATCGTGGCACGCAGATTACTTGGAAGGTGTTTAAGACTGAGTTCTATCAGCGATTCTTTCCCGTCTCCTACCGAAAGGACAAAGGTGCTAAATTTGCCAATTTGAGACATGGACAGCTGAACATCGAGGAGTATGTTGCCAAATTCTCGTCATTACTCAGATTTGCTCCTCACGTTGCCGAGAATGAAGAGGCCGTTGCGGATCAGTTTATCAATGGCCTGAATCCGGAAATCTTTACCTAGGTAAATACCGGTAGACCCAACAACTTTACTGATGCGTTGAACCGTGCCAAGGGGGCAGAAGCTGGATTGCTTAGGCAACGAAGCACTTCCTATGTCACTTCGACTCCGAGACCGCCACAACCCTTATTTCAACCCCCTCCTAGATTTGAGAGTGGTGGTAGCAGCAGCAGAAGGAAAGACCAGTTGAAAGCAAAGGGCAAACAGTTTAAGAGATCTGGGAGCAGTTCGTCGAGCTCCAGTGGATCTCGACATAGAGGTCCTGGCTAGAGTACAGAGTATACAGGTGTATATTGCAGTTCCTGTGGAGGCCGACATGCCACCGAGGAGTGTCAGGGTGTTATGGGTCGCTTCAACATCTGCAAACAGCAGGGACACTTTGCCAGAGTTTGTCCCCAGTAGAGGTGTACAGCAAGCTCAGAGTGTAGGAGCATCTGGTTCAGTAACTCAGCCTGAGAGGCAAACTTCATCTGTTCATTCCCTTCAACCCACTCCTACACAGACACAGCCCAGAGCCAGAGGTAGCCAGACTGTGAGCCAACCTCCCAGACAGCAGGCTCGAGTATTTGAACTGACTGAAGAACAAGCCCAAGATGCACCAGATGATGTGATTGCAGGTAACTGTTTTCTTTGCGGTTATCCTGCCTATGTATTGATAGACACGGGTGCCTCTCATACTTTCATATCTGTGCATTTTGCATTCATTACCTGTCGAGTTATTATCTACTGTAGTGTCTATTTCTTCTCCGTTGGGAAGTGGTCTTATATATGTGACTTAAGTTAGACATTGTATACTATAGTTTGAGGGTCACGAGATTGGTTTAGATTGTATTGTGCTTGGGTTACCTGATTTTGATTGTATTGTTGGGATTGATATGTTAACCAAGTACCGAGCCACTGTAGACTGTTTCCAGAAGATTGTCAGGTTCAGACTAGAGATGGCTGATGAGTGGAATTTCTACGGTAAGGGTTCCAGATCTCGGATTCCCTTAGTATCTGTTTTGACGATGACTAGATTATTGCAGAAAGGAGCAGAGGGGTTCTTTGTATATTCAGTAGATCTACTGAAATCGAGCCCAGCATTGGCAGATCTGCCAGTAGTTTGCGAGTTTACGGATGTATTCCCAGACGAGATGCCAGGGTTACCTCCAGCCCGAGAGGTTGATTTCAGCATTGATCTTATACCAGGTACAGTCCCTATATCTCGAGCTCCCTATAGAATGGCGCCTATTGAATTGAAAGAATTGAAAGAACAGCTCGAAGATTTATTAGCCAAGGGTTACATCAGACCGAGTGTATATCCTTGGGGTTCTCCGGTATTATTTGTTCGAAAGAAAGACGGTTCGATGCGATTGTGTATTGATTATCGGAAATTGAATAAGGCAACAGTAAAGAACAAATATCCATTGCCTCGTATCGACGACTTATTTGATCAGTTGCAGGGATCCTCTGTCTATTCCAAGATCGATTTGAGATCTGGATATCACCAGCTGAGAGTCCGAGATGTTGATATACCGAAGACAGCGTTCCGAACCAGGTACGGACATTATGAATTCATTGTCATGCCTTTCGGTTTAACAAATGCGCCAGCAGTATTTATGGGACTGATGAATCAGGTTTTTCAGAAGTATTTGGATGAGTTTGTTATTGTTTTTATTGATGATATTTTGGTATATTTCAAGAATGAAACTGAGCATGCCAGACATTTAAGAATTGTGCTGCAGACATTGAGAAATGAGAAATTATATGCTAAACTGTCAAAATGTGAGCTTTGGCTGAGACATGTTGTCTTCTTGGGTCATATTATATCCGGAGACAGTATATCTGTGGATCTGAGTAAAGTTGAAGCTGTGATCAGTTGGCCGAGACCGACTTCTGTGCCAGAGATACGCAGTTTCATAGGTTTAGCAGGGTATTACCGACGATTTATTAAATATTTCTCCAGTATAGCGAAACCGATTACCCAGTTGACACAGAAGAATGCGCCATTCGTGTGGTCTGAAGCCTATGAGTCTAGCTTTTTAGAGTTGAAGAGAAGATTGACCAGTGCTCCAGTGTTGACGATACCTTCAGGTACTGGTAATTTCGTCGTATATTGTGATGCATCTCACAGGGGGCTAGGATGTGTTCTTATGCAGCGAGGACATGTGATCGCATATGCCTCAAGACAGTTGAAGCCACACGAGACTCGCTACCCAATCCATGATCTTGAATTGCCGGCCATTGTCTTTGCATTGAAGATCTGGCGTCACTATCTTTATGGCGAGAAATTTGAAATCTACTCTGATCAAAAAAGCCTGAAGTATCTATTTTCTCAGTCAGAGTTGAACATGAGACAGCGTAGATGGCTCGATTTGCTGAAGGATTTTGATTGCGAGATCAAATACTATCCAGGAAAGTCGAATGCAGCAGCGGATGCCTTGAGTCGAAAGGTATGTTCCCTATCCTTATCGACGATAGGTGTTTCGAATATGATTGAAGATTGCTGTTTCTCTGGATTAGCGTTTGATACAGATAGTAGACCACTACGACTTGCTACGATTCAAGTTGAGCCAGATTTGATTTTGAGAATTAAAGCAGAACAAAGAACCGATCAGAGTATTCAGAAGTCAGTTGAGATTATCAGATCAGGGCACAATTCAGAGTATCAGGTACATGATCATGTTTTTTATGTGAATAACCGTCTTGTAGTGCAAGATGTTTCAGATTTGAAACAACAGATATTGTCATAAGCGCACTGTAGTCGGTTCAGTATTCATCCTGGTGGCAGGAAGATGTACAACGATTTGAAGACACAATTCTGGTGGAAACAGATGAAGTCAGATATTGCAGAGTTTGTGTCTAAGTGCTTGAATTGCCAACAGATGAAGGCCGAGAGAAAGAAGCCCGGAGGTTTACTTCAGAGTTTATCTATTCCTGAATGGAAATGGGATCACATTTCCATGGATTTCGTTACGAAGTTACCACGATCATCCCGGGGCTGTGATGCGATTTGGGTCATTATTGACAGATTGACCAAATCAGCATGCTTTATTCCGTAGAGAATGACGTACCGATATGATCAGATGGCCGAGATATATATCAGAGAAGTGGTCAGATTACATGGTGTGCCGAAGTCGATCGTATCAGATCGTGATCCACGATTCACTTCTCATTTGTGGCACAGTTTGCAGCAGGCTTTAGGTACGACATTGCTTCTGAGCTCTGCTTATCATCCCCAGACAAACGGACAGTCAGAGCGGACTATCCAAACATTAGAGGATATGTTGAGAGCCGTAGTGCTAGATTTTGGCACTAGTTGGCAAGATTCACTACACCTTTGTGAATTCTCGTACAACAACAGCTATCAGACAAGCATCGAGATGGCACCGTTTGAGGCGTTATATGGCAAGAAGTGCAGATCTCCTCTGTATTGGGATGATATATCTGAGGTACCAGAACTTGGGCCTGATATGATTGGTGAAATGAATGAGAAAGTGAAGATCATTCAGAAGAGAATGAAGACGGTGCAGGATAGACAAGCCAAGTATGCGAACATCAGACGTAGACCGTTAGTATTTGAACAGGGAGACATAGTATTCTTGAAGATTTCTCCGTTCAGAGGCATTGTCAGATTTGGCAAAACGTGGGAAGTTATCTCCTAGATACATCGGTCCGTACGAGATTCTTGAGAAGATTGGTGATCGAGCATATCGACTTGCTCTTCCTCCTTTATATGGGATACATGACGTTTTTCATGTATCGATGCTGCGTAGATAGATGCCTGATGCTTCTCATGTCATTCAGCCTGATGAGGCCGAGCTTGACGATACACTGAGTGATTTTGAGCAACCATTACTGATTTTGGATCGAAAAGAAAAGCAGCTCAGAACGAAGACTATTCCGCTAGTGAAAGTCCAGTGGAGTCGTCATGGCATTGAAGAAACGACTTGGGAGACAGAATCAGAGATGAGACAGAGATATCCAGAGCTATTTTCATGATGTGAGTATTTATTCAGTTTTGATTATATTGCATCTTATATATACCTTGATTGAGTGCTTGCGAGTTCGAGGATGAACTCTTATCTAAGAGGGGGAGAAATGTAATGCCCAAGATTGTAGGTTGATCAAATGAAATTATGAAGTGTTGCATGAGGTATAGACCGCACCTGCACAGCAAAACATACCGCACCCGCGGAGTGGTGGCAGAAGTTATAGTTTGATTTCGAGAGGACACCGCACCCGCGCTCATGTTTTGACCGCACCCGCGGTTGATAGGAAGAAAGTTAGAGTTTTGCACACGAACCAACACCGCACCCGCGGTGTAAAAAGGGATCGCACCCGCGGTCGTCTCTTTTTAAAATCTGGATGGAATGCCCTGAGCTTAGCGCACCCGCGGTCCGGAAGGAGCGCACCCGCGGTGCTCTGTGCGAGATATCCACCTTGAAGTATTATGTTGACACATGGCATGTGATATATAAACTTTGTATTGCCGTCATTCTTCAGCATCTTCCAAGCAGGAACCGAGAGAGACCCTCAAGAATTTCTTCATGCTTCATTTTCTTAGAAATTGATTTGTGCAAGATATATCTATTCAAATTTCAATCCAAGCAAATTCTTGCTCCTCTCATCAAGTGTTATCAAAGGATGTAAGTATTGTTAGATTTCAGCACGATTCAGATTTTAGATGTTAGGGAAATTATGATATCATGGTTATGATATGTGCTTATGATTCTAGCCATTGTAGAAATGCAACCGGATCGAAGAAATGATATCGTATTGTGATTATTGTGAATTCCAGCATATGTTGAGTTAAGAATATGCAGATTTTGAGAGTATGATGTGTATATGGTGTTGCTTATTCATTGTGAGAGTTGATTATTTTTGATGAATTGATTGGTATCGAGAAATTACGCCGTTATGCCGTCAAATGTATAAAGACTGATTATTGATACATACATGTGTTGAATTGAGTTGTGGATTGATAATGTACATTCCAACATTGTTGTTTCAGAGTTGATCTTGACAGATTTGGCATCGAGACTTCGATTACGACAAAGACTGTCCAACGAAAGGTATAATTCATGTGAATTCGGGAAGATACAAATCAAATGAGATTCGATTTGAGTTTCCCAAAATCACATACTTGTTATGTTTGTACTTTATATTGAATTATATATATGTACTGAGATAGGAGAGTCATTGGTAGATATGTCAATTTTCTAAACGTTCGGTGATATCGATGTTTTATAGTCTATAAGATGTATTGTTGTTGATTACATCCATGATAGTATGTTCATGATTTATATTGTGTATATGCATGTATACATGTTTTATACTGGGATTTGTTCTCACCGGAGTTTCCGGCTGTTGTTGTGTCTGTATGTGTGCATAACGACAGGTGGGACAGGATCTTGGTCGCGACAGAGATGAGAGATCGAGATAGCGTGGAGATTACGGGCATAGAAGAAGAATACTAGTGGTTTCTTACTAGACATGTACTACGTGTGGTGTGTAGTTAGTATTGAACACTAGTTTGTATACCTTTGAAATGAAACAAGACATGTATTTAGGTTTGTTGAAATAAAAGAGAGAAAGTTATTGTGCTTGATTTATATACATTTGATTTAATGTTAAAAGAAAAATTTTGACCCACATTTTCTAGCAATTATCCAATTAATCCCAAAAAGAATTGAGTTAGAGCCCGGGTCCCCACAAAACTTATTAGGAAGTGTACCGTATATTCTAAACAGGCTCCTAGTCGATTCAGCCGCTAAAATAAGGATAAAAGTCGCTCGAGCTCAAGACTACCATCTGTGATGTAAACGTCATGTTTCATAGGCAAGGTCATGGAGATGTCCATTCATACGGATGAGTGATCATATGATGATACACTGAACAACCCTCCCTCGGACTGTCCAAGTAGTTTTCATTTATTGAGTGGAATAGTCCGTAGTTATGGTTGTACAACATTAGTCCTTTGTACCAGGAAAATGTAGAGGCTACACGTACTAGTAGTATGCACTTTGATCTGTTTACCGACTCCATCGAGGGTCATTAGGTGACGAGGGTGGGTGTAGTTTTGAATTACGTAGGAACAAATGCATTGTAGTCGGAGATTCATTGTTTACCTACAGGTAAAGATATCATATGTGGTCTGATGAGCCAATAGTACAAGTAATCTCTGGCCGGAGTAAGATATGTGCAGTTTTGAAAGGTGTTTCCTCAGTTGCACATACCATGACACTATTACTCAAAGATAAATTACATCACTATCGAATTCATATGCAGCTCTTGATATACCAATGGTTGCAGATTCGATCAGGATATATGTGTTGAAAAAACCGTACTGTATGCTAATCATGACTAAAGGCTCTTGCAGGCACTATTAGTGATACCTAGGGGATCATGGGACGATGCTACTAGACGCTCTTACCATGATCCGATGGGTGCAATCAGAAATGAGTTCTGACATTCTTGATCAAGGTGTTGATGAAAAGAATGGGGCTAACTAGGGTAAGCCCGAATAAGAATAAATGTTATTCTGAATCACATGGAGATGTGAACCCACAGCTAGCTGTATCCCTGAACCATTGAAGGTCACACAAGTATCGGATTCTGTGTTCCTATTGAGATAGTTAAATTTCAAGGAGTTGGAACTTGGCGACTATAGTTTGTTGAAGAATAAACAGGAAGCTTTTTAAAGGAGTTTATGAGCTGATTCTATAGGATGGAAAAAATGGAAGTTAGGAGGATTGCTAAATAAGGAAGGAGAGTGGAACTGCCTGTTTTAGAAAGGTGTTCACGAGTGAAACTGCCTGTTTTGTGACGGAGTTCATTAAAACTGGCAGCTGCCAAATATAGTAACTGCCGTATAGGGTAAGTTCTAAATTTGGTAAATGTAAATTTGATCTTCGAAATTTTCGATTTTCATTACATGAATAAGATTTGTATCCTTGGTACATCGACGCTCTCGGATTGTCGATCGGGGTTATAATGAGTACATAATCTTTTATTTGTGTGATTTTGGAATTTTACTAATTAAATGATTGTGCTAGTAGTGGTGACTACTAACATGCACAAATTCTCATATATGTTCTAGAGGAATCTAGAATTAAATTAACCAAAGAGTTGATTTATAAATTAAATAATGGTTATTTATTTAATTAATATACATATATATATTTTATATGGTGATATAAAATATGTGTATATAATATTATTATATCATGCATTATTAAAGGTTAATAAATACATTATATATTAAATATATGGGAGTTGTAATATAATGAAAGTATTATAGTCATTGTAGGAGAGAAGGACTCGCAATTAGATTATGAGTTTCACTCTATAAATACACCACTAGGACTCATGGTTAATTACCATTATTTTTTCACACAAAAAAGAAAAAAAAATATATCTCCAAATTCCTTTCAAACTCACGGCCACCCTTTTGGGAAAAAAAAAATTTGGCCAATTGTTTTATTCCATCACGCCGCACCACCGTCGTTGCTTTATCTCCATCTTTTGGAAATTCGGAGACTACAATCTCAACGCAAGAATTTTTTGGAATTACTAGTGCAATCCAAGCGAGGAATAGAGTTTCTGATCGTGGACCTAATTAGGCAATCGAAGGAGGAAAGTCATTTGTAGGAAATTATAAGAAGGACTATATCCGCCTAAAAGCGGAATAGTTTGGTGTCCAGCATTTGATACGCGAAAGTATAAATTCTTAGAACACCCTATGAATGTTTATAAACACACGACGCCGAAGAAAAAAAATTTAAACTTCCATTGTGTCTTGGGTGCGAGAATTCGATGTCCCAACAGGATCTCTGTCCGTAACAATAGATACTGGAATTCAGTGTAATCGGACTATCTCTCGAATGTACAGCTTTGCATATTGTGTCATGGTGAATGTCGTCTTAATAGGTAGAAATTGCACCGACTTTGTAAGATAATCAACTATCGCCCAAATGACATTAAATCATCTGATAGTCCTTGGCAATCCCACTACGAAATCCATCGTGATATTTTCCCAATTCTACTCGGGAATAGTGTTAGAGTAGCTGCCCGACAAGCCAACTTGTGGCTTTGTCTTTATTGACTCTGATGAAAAACAATCTTTATTTTAATATTATTTTACGATTTTATTCAATTATAATATTTACTTTATTTGTATACCCATGCAAGCTGCATAGATAAAGTCTTTGAATATACAATATGTACCATGAGGTCTGTGTCACAACGTAAGATCATGAAACTCATTAGTAAGTGTATCGTATATTCTAAAGAGGTTTCTAGTCGAATCTGCCGCCTTAAACAAGGATAAAGGTTGCTCGAGCTCGAGACTAGCATATGTGATTTAAACATCATGTTTTATTGGCAAAGGCATGGAGATATCCATTCACACAGATGGATGATCATATGATAATGCACTGAACAACCCTCCCTCAGACTTTCTAAGTGGTTATCCTTATCGAGTGAAATAGTCCAAAGTTATGGTTGTACACCATTAGTCCTTTGATTCGGGAAAATGTAGGGGCTATACGTACTAGCATGCACTTTGATCTGTTTACCAACTCTATCGAGGGTCATCAGGTGACGAGGTTGGGTGTAAATCAAAATATGTAGGAGCAAATGCATTGTAGTCAGGGATTCACGTTCTCCTACGGGTGAATATTTCTTATGTGATCTGATGAGTTAATAGTGCAAGGAGTCTATGTCCAGAGCAAGAAATGTGTTTTACGAAAATGTGTTTTTCTAGTTGCACATGCCATGAAACTATTAGTACTCAAAGATAATTCGCGTTGTTGTCGAATTCATATGCAACTCTCGATATACCAATGGTTGCAGATTCGACCGGGATACATGTGTTAAAGAGACCGTATTGTACACTAACCATGACTAAAGTTTCTTGCAGGCACTATCATTGATACCTAGGGGATCATGAGGTGATGCTACTAGACGCTCTTACCATGGTCCGATGCGTGCAATCAAAAATGAGTTCTGACATTCTTGATCAAGGATTTAATGTGAAAAATGGGGTTAACTAGGGTAAACATAACAAGGAATAAATGTTATTCTGAATTACATGGATTTGAACCCACAACTAGCAGTATCTCTGAACCATTGAGGGTCACACAGGTATCGAATTCTCTGTTCCCATTGAGATAGTCAAATTTCAAGGAATTGGAATTTGGCGACTATAGTTTGATGGAGATCAAACAGGAAGCTTATAAAGGAGTTTATGAGCTGATTCCATAGGATGGAAGAAATGGAAGATAACATGATTTCTAAATAAGGAAGGAGAGTGGAACTGCCTGTTTTTTTGTGTGAAGGAATTCACGAAAATGGCAGCTGCCTAATATGGTAAGTGAAATTTTTTATCTTCGAAATTTTCGATTTTCATTATATGAACAAAACTTATATATTTGAAACATCGACGCTCTCGGATCGTTGATCAGGGTTATAATGAGTTCAGAATCTTTTATTAAGTGAATTTGAAATTTATTAATTAAATGTTGGTGCTAGTAGTAGTGATTACTAACATTTACAAATTTCCATAAATGTTCTAGAGGAGTCTAGAATTATATTAACCAAAGAGTTAATATATAAATTAAATAATGATTATTTAATTTAATGTATATATACTTGTATATATTTTATATTGTGATATAAAATATGTGTATATGGTATTATTATATCATGTACTATCAAAAGTTAATAAATATATTATATATTAATTATATGAGAGTTTTAATATAATGATATATGTAAAGTCTTTGTGGGAGAGGGACTCCTAATTAGATTAGGAGTCTCACTCTATATATACATCATTAGTGCTAATTATTAAATGAAGAAAAATTGCACACAAAAAGCAAACAAAAACTCTCTTCTTCATTCCTCACAAGTCACGGCCACTTGCTGAATTTTAGTGGAAAATTTCGATCACTTTTTGCTCCAACCAATGTCTTGCCACCACTGCTGAACCGCCTCTGGATTTTGAAAATTCGGAGTAAGCAATCTCAACGCACAAATCACTTGCGATTTCTAGCGCAATCTAAGCGAGGAACAAAGCCTCTGATAATGGACCTAATTAGGCGAGAAGGGCTATCTCCGTGTAGCAACGGGATAGTTGGTGTCTAGCTTTTAATACACAAAAGTATAATCTTAAACACCCTATGTATGTTTTTAAAAACACTATGCCCAAAATTTTTTTTTTGAACTTTCGCTGCATCTTGGATGCGAGAACGCGATGACACAACATTGGTATCATAGCCGGTAATTCTCAATCGTGTGTTCTAATTAAATCATGTTGAGTATATTATTTCTAACCGCGTAATAATTTTTGAAAAATGTCCCTAAAATTTATTTTTTAAAAAGTCATTTTTTTCATAAATTGTTTTTTGGGAATTTTCTTGGTTGACGAACGAGCTTAAACGCGGCGCGCCTGCGAGCGAATGCGCACGGCAGCGTGCCCGTCAACGCCCGATTAGATCGAGAAGCGAGCGGGCAGGTGCCCGAAAATGTCTCGGGCACCGTGCCGAGCCAAGGGGGCGATTTTCAAAATTTTCAAAATTTTGGGGACTAAAATTATTTTTTTGAAATACGTACGATTTTACCCCTACAACAATTTTAATAAAATAAATTTCCTTGCAAGAACTGAATGAACCATAGCTGCTGGAGGAGAAAAGTGGGGCGGCCGAGTGGAGGGGTGAGGATAGGGTTTTAGGAGTGAAAAAATGCTATAACAAATAATAGGATAATGGGCCTAGATTCAAAATATTAAAGAGAAAAGAGTTGACCCAACATTCTATTAAAATGGGCACATTAAGCCCAAAAACAATTACGCAAAATATTTCGTTTTGGTGTGTTTTTAAAATATTACCTGAACAATCAAAAGTCCTTCATTATGCTAAAAATCGCCTACCGGTTTAAAATATGGTTCAATGTATCTAAAAAATTCCCATTTTCGAAAATTACATAATAAATAAACCATATTTGAAATAATTAAAAATAATAATTTGATAAAACATTTTACTAAACTGTCACCGGTCTTCGTTCCTCGTTCAAGCATAAAGTACTGCTAAAAGCCCAAATAAATATTATCTACTAAACCATGCCATAAAATCATGACATAACCATGCATTAAATGAATTTAAAAATAATTAAATAAACATTTTAATACACCCTAGATTTGCATGCAGTCTGGTTACGTTGTTCGAATTTCTATACCTCACAATCCCTCTCCCCTTTAACTAGAATTTCGTCCTCGAAATTTAAAACGTACCGAATAGCTACTCCTCATCTCAGTCTCGGCCTCCCGAGTAGCTTCCTCCTCGGAATGATTGTGCCACTTAACCTTGACCATTTGAATCACTTTGTTCCGGAGACTTTTTTCTTGTCTATTTGGAATTTGGGTAGGTCTTTCCTCAAAAGACAGGTTCGGCGTCAACTGCAGAGGCTCATAGTTCAGCACATCCGAAGGATTCGATATGTACCTCCGCAGCATCGAGACGTGGAACACATTATGAACTCCTGCTAGATTCGGCTGTAATGCAACTCTGTAGGCTAGTGTCCCAACTCTCTCGAGAATATCAAATGGTCCTATGAATTTAGAACTGAGTTTATCTATCTTGCCAAATCGCATTACATGATAAACATAAAAAATTATTCATTGATTAAATGTTTTATAGTATAAATTTATAGTTTTTGTTTTATTAAATGTTTAAATATTATATTTTTTAAAATAAATTGTATAAAATATAAGTTATTGTGTAATTATAAATTTTTACTATTTTTACAGGTTTGATAAAACAAGAATAACATTGGCTTTGCAAATGGTATTAAGATGATTCTTGGACCTATAGAAAGTTGATTTTAATATCTACAATATTGGTGGCAAGCATGAGATAAAAATCTTCTCAACATTGGGATAAAATAAAGCAACAAATAAAGTTACCAAAGGAGTGAAAGTTTTACCATACTCTAGTATTTTGACCATATTTCTCAAATTACTTGGTCAAAATGTAGAAAAATACCACAATTCAAACAACTCAATTATCTACATGTTTTGTTTTACGTGGAAAAGCAAAATCGGATGGGAAGATTTTCAAAAGTGAAGTGTATGATGATATAATTTATTGGAACACCAATGAAGACTTATATGTATAAAATAATATTTTACTTGTGGTTGTCTCTCCAAATTTGGCTATAAATAGGGGTGCATTGTAATGTATATAGATATCCCTCATTTTATGAACAAATCTTTGAGTTCATAATATTTCTCTCTTTGTTTTTCCTTTATTTCTTTATTTAAATATATTTAGCATTTTATTTCATATTCAAAGTTTTACACTTTGAATAATGAGTAGCTAACTTCCCAAAGTTGAGATGAAAAGGTGAAACTTTTCGTATGATAAAAATGTTATTAAAAGATAATAATCTATATTTTATATTATTTAATCATTATTTATTGTTTATGTTATATTTAATTTTTTAAGCATTATTATACCCTACCTATAGAGAGAGTTTTGATTTATTGTTGTTATATATTACATTAAATTCTTGGAACCATTTAAATGTTAGTTTATTATTACCAACATTTAAAGAGGATGCCTTGATTTATTATGTATGAATATATCATAATATTAATTTCTTGGTGCCATTTAAATTTTTGTTTGGTTTTACAAACCATTTGAAGTGGGAACCTTGATTTAGTGTTTACAAAAATATATATAGCACAACAAATACTTGACAACATTTGTAAGTTTTTGTATATATTATATAATTTTAAGATAATAATATATAACATAATATAAATATGATTAATTAATATATTGAAACCATTTTATTAAGTGGATTTTAATAAAGTTCATTAATGATAATTTTATTAAAATATCAAAGAATGGATCCTCTAATTTCAACTACTTGAATTAAAATTTGAACAATTAAAAATTACCAATTAAATTTTCAAACAATTAAAAGAAAAAACAACAAAACAAAAGGATATTGTAGTGGACTTGTATTTAACTTAGTTTTCCTGTGGATACGATATTCGGACTCACCGAATTATACTACTTGTGGACAATTTGCTTTTGGGAGTGCAAAAATCAAAATCGCATCACTACACCCTTTATAGGTGCAACTTTCACAAAGACATGGTCACCCACTGTAATCTAGATCTTTGCGCCGCTTATTTCCATAACTATTCTGTCGGCTCTGGGCAGTCTTCATCCTATCGCGGATCTTGACTACTAGCTCTGCAGTCTGTCTGACAATGTCTGGACCCTACTCTGCTTGTTCACGTACCTCATCCTAATTGATCAGTGATCTACATTTTCTCCCATAAAGTGCCTCGTAAGGAGCCATACCTATAGATGTTTGATAACTGTTGTTGTAAGTGAACTCCACGAGAGGTAACTTGATATGAATCCACGTACGTAAGAATAGCAAACACGATTAATTTTAGAATCACGCCCTCAATTCAATAACGAACACAGATTGTTTTTGTGTCCCGATCTTTTGATTCAAGTATGACGTGATTTTCACCCCTAAACTACGTGGTTTAGTAACAAAGAATCAAAATGAAACAATTGAAAACCAAACGAACCTTCAAAGAACATGTCCTTGACAATCCGTATGAAATCAACCGGCATACGCCACAAAGTAAAACTTTGATAAGTTTGATGTTGATTACAAAGCAAAAGCCTTGAAAAGCTTGAGAGAAAATTCTCAAAAAGTTTTATAAACTCAAAAATAATATTTGAATTATGTCCAAAATTTCATCCAATATGTTTACATATAATCAAAGATACAAAATCTAGTTACCAAAATAATGAAAACCCTAAATTAGGAAAAATCTGCGCCGCGCGCATATGCGCGAAAGTTTTTGTCTTTGCATTTGCACCGCACGCATATGCACGCCTATACCCGCGCATATGCGCAGAAGTATCTCTCTGTAGCTTTGAATAATTTTCTGTCGCGCGCCCCATCTTGCGCATGTGCGCGAGGTCTTCTGTCCAGATTTGTGCTTTGCTTTGCGTGCATGCTTGAATAGTATTCATATAACTCCCAAACTTACTCCCATGCATCACGGACCCTTTAGCATTCTGTACCTCGCTTGTACATCCTTCTTCTTTACTCATAAGCCCATTCAATGCTTCTTTGAACCTCTTCAGTCGTCCCCTCGTGATTGGTCCCTCCGGCAACTCTAAAGGATCCCATTCTTTCCTTGGGGCTTAACCAACCGTGTTCGCATCATCCTCCCCTTCTTGAAAAAGATTTGTCCTCAAATTTTGTTCATCACCTACATCAAACAACGACAAATCACTAACATTGAAAGTAGAACTGACATTATAATCATCTGGCAGGTCGAGTTTGTAGGCGTTGTCATTGATCCTTTCGAGAACTTGAAATGTTCCATAACCCCTAGGTAGTAGCTTCGAACGCCGCTTCTCGGGGAACCTTTCCTTCCGCAAGTGCAACCACACCCAATCACCCTTCTCAAACACCACATTTTTCTTTCCCTTGTTAGCTTGCTTGGCATATTGCTCATTCTTCTTCTCAATGTTGGCCTTGGTCTTTTCATGAAAACTCCTAACAAATTCAGCCTTCTTTTTTCCATCCATCTTTAACCTTTCACTCACAGGTAAAGACATCAAATCCAAAGGAGTCAAAAGATTATTACCATAAACAATCTCAAATGGCGAATAATTTGTAGTAGAATGCACACTACGATTATAAGCAAACTCAACAAAAGGCAAATAATCTTCCCAATTCTTTAAGTTCTTTTTAAGAATAGCACGCAAAAGTGTTCCTAAAGTTCTATTAACAACTTCAGTTTGTCCATCCGTTTGGGGATGACAAGTAGTAGAGAACAACAATTTTGTGCCAAGTTTAGCCCACAAAGTCTTCCAAAAATAACTCAAGAATTTAACATCATGTTCAGAAACAATAGTCCTAGGCATACCATGCAACTTAACGACTTCTCTAAAGAATAAATTCGCAATGTTAGAAGCATCATCAATTTTTTGACGGGCTATAAAATGTGACATTTTTGAAAATCTATCAACAACAACAAATATAGAATCCCTCCCCGTCTTTGTCCTAAGCAACCCCAAAACAAAATCCATAGAAATATCAACCACAGGTTCACTAGGGATGGGAAGTGGTATATACAATCCATGTGGTTGTGTTCTAGACTTAGCTTGCCTACAAGTTATGCACTTATCACATACTCGTTCAACATCACGTTTCATATGTGGCAAATATAAATGTTCATGCAATGCACTTAAAGTTTTAGCCACGCCAAAATGCCCCATCAAACCAGCCCCATGTGCCTCCCTAACAAATAATTCACGATTTGAAGATTTAGGAAATCACAACTTATCTTCTCTAAATAAGAAACCATGATGCAAATAAAATTTGTCATGTGGTTCTTGCATACATGTTTCAAATACACCCATAAAATCCTCATCTAGCACATATAACTCTTTCACATGCTCAAACATCAAAATTTTTGCATCCAAGGTAGAGATTAGTACGTACCTACGTGATAGTGCGTCGGCCACTACATTTTTCTTACCTTGTTTGTACTTGATTATGTAGGGGAATGTCTCTATGAATGCCACCCACTTAGCATGCCGCTTGTTCAGCTTCTGTTGCCCCTTAAGGTGCTTTAAGGATTCTGATCCGTATGAATCAATAACTCCCTAGGCCTCAAGTCGTGCTGCCACGTTTCTAGTGTCCTCACAAGTGCGTACAACTCCTTGTCATACGTTGGGTAGTTCAGCGCTGGTCCATTGAGCTTCTCACTAAAGTACGCCACCGGCCGTCCTCCTTGCATCAAGACTCCACCAATACCTACACCTGAAGCATCACATTCAATTTCAAAAGTATTAGCAAAATCAGGTAAAACAAGTAAATGAGCATTAATTAATTTTTGCTTAATAGTATTGAAGGACTTCTCTTGCCCCTCGCCCCAATGGAATGGGACGTTCTTCTTTATCACTGCCGTCATTGGTGCTGCCAGTGTGCTAAAATCCTTTACAAACCTCCTATAGAAGCTTGCAAGTCCATGAAAGCTTCGGACTTGACCAACAGTAGTAGGTGCTGGCCAATCTCGAATAGCACTTACCTTGTCCTCATCCACTTGTATCCCCTGTGAACTTCCCACAAAACCAAGAAAGACAAGTTTTTTTGTACAAAAATCACATTTCTTTAAGTTAGCATACAATTTTTCTTCCCTTAGTGTGATTAGCACAAGTCTCAAATGTTTAACATGCTCATCCAAGTTTTGCTATACACTAGGATATCATCAAAGTAAACCACAACAAATTTTCCTATGTATGCACGCAAAACATGGTTCATTAACCTCATAAAGGTGCTAAGAGCATTAGTTAAGCCAAAAGGCATGACCATCCACTCATATAACCCATACTTGGTTTTAAAAGCAGTTTTCCACTCATCACCTTCCCTCATCCTAATTTGGTGATAACCACTTTTCAAATCAATTTTGCTAAAGATACAAGCACCATGCAATTCATCTAAAATATCATCTAGCCTAGGTATGGGATGCCTATACTTGATGGTTATATTATTAATTGCCCTACAATCCACACACATACGCCATGAGCCATCTTTCTTAGGAACTAGTAAAACAGGTACATCACAAGGAGACATGGACTCACGTACAAAACCCCTATCTAACAACTCACTTACCTGTCGTTGAAGCTCCTTAGTCTCTTCCGGATTGCTCCTATAGGTTGGACGATTTGGCAATGCACTCCCGGGCACAAAATCAATTTGGTGCTCAATCCTCCTCAATGGTGGTAGTCCTTGAGGTAGCTCCTCCGGAAATATATCATCAAATTCCTGCAAAAGTGAAACAACAATGCTCGGAAGGGACCCGGCTATATCACTTGTGTTAAAGAAGATCTATTTAAAAAGAATCAACACAAGTGGTTCATGTGTGTGCATCAATTGCTTCAACTCATTCTTTTGGGCCATATATGTTTTTTTCTTGGCCTCTTTCCTCTCATTTTCTTGCCTCTCTTTTTTGTTTTGTATGGATATCTCACTTTTTTTATCACTCTTTTTTTCAGTCATCTCATTTTTGTATTCAAAGGCCATCTCACTTTTTAGTTCACTCATTTTTTCGGCCTCATCTCTCTTCTTTTTTTTCAATTAGTCCTCCAACACTTGCTTTGGGGACAATGGAAGTAAAACAACAGATTCCTTCTTGAGAACAAAGGAATACCTATTCCTAAACCTGTAATGTGTCACCCGCCTATCATATTGCCACTGTCTACCCAACAAGATATGACAAGCATGCATGGGCACCACATCACACAAGACCTCATCCACATACTTCCCAATAGAAAAAGAAACCAACACTTTTTTGTCCACCTTCAGTTCCGGATAATCATTCAACCATGGAAGCCTATATGGTTGAGGGCTTTAACGTAGGAAAATACAATTTTTCCACCATCTCACTACTGGCCACATTGGTTCAACTCCCCCTATCTATGATAAGATTGCAAACCTTTTGATTTACAAAACACCTAGTATGGAATAAGTTCTCTCTTTGGTTAATCCCCTCTTCCTTGACTTGGGAACTCATGATCCGCCTAGTCACTAGTGCTTCTCCTACAACCGCCTCATATCCTTCATCAGGATCCTCTAACGCAGGCATCTCATCATCATCACCCTTGTCATCACCCTCACTTTGAGACTCATACTCACCATAGCCATTCAAGATCATCACCCTCTTATTAGGACATTGACTAGCAATATGACCCACCCCTTGACACATAAAACATTAATATCCCTAGAACGATTAAGAGGAGTTTCAGGTTTACCTTGCACTCCTTGCTTAGGCATTTTTTTGCTTGGTCTCAACCTTGGGTTTGGTCACCAATTTACTTTCATCACGTTTTGCCCCATTTGGTTGCCAAGAAGATGATGAACTCCCAGTTTGATTGGTGCGGCCAACTCATCGCCTGTTGAGTTGTTGCTCCACTTTTATGGCCATTTGCACCATCTCGTCTAGAGTCAAGTACTGCCTAAGCTCCACTTGATCTTGAATCTCCCTGTTCAAACCACAAATAAAACGTGCCATCGTCGCCTCACTATCCTCCTCGATATTTTCCCTAATCATGACTACTTCCATCTCCTTATAGTAGTCCTCAACACTCTTTACTCCTTGCCTCAAAGTTTGTAGCCTCTTAAACATCTCCCTATAGTAGTGATTTGGCACAAACCCCTTCCTCATGACGCTCTTCATCTCATCCCAAGTTTCAATGGCCTCTCATTATATCTCCTTCTAGTGGTCACTAGTTGATCCCACCAAATGAGAACATAGTCTAGGAATTCAACCATCGCCAACCTAACTTTCTTTTGTTCGGAGTAGTGGTGACATTCAAACGCAAACTCTACCCTCTTTTCCCATTCTAAGTATGCCTCCGGGTCAGATTTCCCATGGAATGATGGGATTTTCATCTTAATACTACCCATATTACTATCCTGCCTATTACCATCATTGTACCTACCCTGTTCGGCTTCCCTTTTTCCTCTCCCAAATCCTCTACCTTGTCCGTTCCTACACCAATTCTGATTTTGGCTGTCGTCGTCCGCTCCCACATCAATTCATCATCTTCTCCTCCTCTACCAACATCTTTAGGCTTATACCTACTCCCACTAGCACTAACTTCAAGCTTATCCAACCTCTCATGTAAGGGCTCCAACTCGGTCCTCATCATTCGACTGAAATGCCCAAACAACGCCTCCATTTGAGTCTTAGACAACCCTCGTTCGAACTATCTCCTTCCTCCCTCTTCATTTTACTTTCAGATTCGTACCTACAAGAAAACGTTAGTAGAAAACAAAAGATATTCCTCACCCAAATGCTCACGATCACTCCAAAGAAAGTCGCTCGTCTCTCCTCTCTTATTTTTTTTTGCTCACAACAAATACTCACTAGTCACTCCAAAGAAATAACGCTCGCACTCAAAGTGTTTTCACTCGAATTTGATAGTTCTCTCGAAATGGTGCTCAAGCTTTGTATTTGTATATATCAAACAATCAAGTTCAATTTGTGAAAAATTGTGATCGACTCACTTAGACTGCGTAGACAAGCAATAAGAATATATAGGAATTTTTTATTTTTTTTTGACTACGAGAGACAATAGAATATGACTCTCCAAAGGAACTAGAACAAAAAACAAAAACAAAATAATGGTGAGTTTTCGGAATTTTTGTACTCGTTTTTTTTGTGAGTACTACTCGAAAATCCCAACAAAAAAAATCACCAAAATTTCAGAAACTGACGAAGAACAATATACCAAAAGATAGATCTGAAAAAAGAACGAAAGTATAACAGATCTGATAATAGAACGAAAGATAAACTTACTTGAATTCAATGAGCCAAAGCTCTGATACCAAATGATATGAATCCACGTACGTAAGAATAGCAAACATGATTAATTTTAGAATCGCTCACTCAATTCAAGAACGAACACAGATTGTTTTTGTGTCCTAATCTTTTGATTCAAGTATGACGTGATTTTCACCCCTAAACTACGTGGTTTAGTAACAAAGAATCACAATGAAACAATTCAAAATCAAACGAACCTTCAAAGAACATGTCCTTGACAATCCGTATGAAATTAATCGACAAACGCCACAAAGTAAAACTTTGATAAGTTTAATTTTGATTACAAAGCAAAAGCCTTGAAAAGCTTAAGAAAAAATTCTCAAAAAGTTTTATAAACTCAATAATAATATATGAATTCTGTCCAAATTTTCGTCCAATATGTTTACATATAATCAAAATACCAAATCTATTTACCAAAATAATGAAAACCCTAAATTAGGAAAAATCTGCGCCGCGAGCATATGCGCGCCCTGAGCTCGCGCATATGCGCGAAAGTTTCTGTCTTCACATTCTTACCGCGCGCATATGCGCGCCTATACCCACGCATATGCGCGGAAATCTCTGTCTGTAGCTTTGAATAATTTTCCCTCATGCGCATATGCGCGCCCTAGTTCCACGCATATGCGCGAATGTCTCTGTTCAACAATTTGGTGGTAGTGTCTCTCGCGTATATGCGTGCCCCATGTGGCGCATGTGCGCGAGGCTCGCGCATATGCACGCCTTGTCGTCGCGCATGTGCGTAAGGTCTTCTGTCCAGATTTGTGCTTTGCTTTGCGTGGATGCTTGAATAGTATTCATATAACTTCCAAACTTACTCACATGCATCACGCACCCTTCAGCACTCTGTACCTCGATTGTACATCCTTCTTCTTTGCTCATAGGCCCATGCAATGCTTCTTTGAACCTCTTCAGTCGTCCCCTCATGATTGGTCCCTCTGGCAACTCTAAAGGATCCCATGCTTTCCTTGGGGATTGACCAATTGTGTTCGCATCATAACTTTGGTTCCCAACTACCCTGGAATTCAATCATGCAAGCACAGAGGAGATCCTCCAAGATCTGAATCACTCTCTCAAACTGATCGTCGTTCTGAGGATGGAAAGCTGTACTGAATAGTTACTTGGTACCCAATGCCTTATGTAGACTCTTCCAGAATGCAGATGTAAACCTCGAGTCCTTGTCTGACACAATGGACACTGGGATCCCATGAAATCTGACTCCCTCTAATGTACAACTCTGTGTATTGAGTAATGGTGAAAGTCTTCTTGATCAGTAGAAAATGTGCTGCTTTAGTGAGTCGATCAACTATAGCCCAAATGACATTATATACTCCAACTGTCCTCGATAGCCATGTCACAAAATCCATAGTGATGTTCTCCCATTTCTACTCGAGAATAGGGAGACGTCAAAACTTCCCAGCAGGTCTCTGATGCTCTGCCTTAACTTGATGACATATCAAACACTCAGACACAAAACGCAAAATCTTTGGCTTCATGCCTGGCCACCAATACAAATATTGTAGATCCTTATACATCTTCGTACTCCGTGCGTGAAGGGAGTACGGGGTGCTGTGGGATTCCTTCATAATTTCTTCTCTCAGTTAATCACCACTAGGAACCCACTGTCTGTCGTGATATCGGACTACACCATCCTCGACAGAATAAAATCTCAGACCCTTGGACTCATCTCTCAGTCTCCACTTTTGTAACTGATCATCAAAAGACTGACCTGCTCGAATCGGGTCCTTCAGCGTCGACTGTACTGTCAGGGTAGAAAGATTAGGAGCATCGTCCTTGGCATACACTGCAAGCTTGAATATCTGAATCTCTATCTGCAAGGGTCTCTAGAGCTGACAGCTAAGAAAATAATGCATTCTTCCTGCTCAAAGCATCTGCGACCACATTAGCCTTTACCAGGTGGTAGCTAATGTCGCACTCATAGTCCTTCACCAGCTCTAACCATCTCCTATGTCTAATATTCAACTCTTTCTGTGGGAAGAATTACTTCATACTCTTGTGATTTGTGAAAATATTTCACTTCTCCCCATACAGTTAGTGTCTACAAATCTTCAGAGAGAATACCACTTCTGATAGCTCGAGGTCATGAGTTGAATAATTCTTATAATGAACCTTCAACTGTCTGGACGCATAGGCTATCACCCTGTCATGCTACATCAGAACTGCGCCCAAACCAAGCTTCGAAGCATCTGTGTATAGAACAAACTCTTCTTGCCCTGATGGCATCTCTAGAACTGGCGCTGAAGTAAAAGCTCTAATGAAATTTTGGTCCCCATATGGATTTGGAATTTTTTTTCGTCAAGGCGGTCATGGGTACCACCGTAGAAGAAAAGCCCTAAATAAACTTCATTTAGTACCCAGCCAAACCCAAGAAACTTCAGATCTCTGTCACACTATTTGGTATTGGCCAATCTATGACTACGTCAACCTTGCTGGGATCAACCTCGACTCCATCTTTGGAGATAATGTGGCCCAAGAACACCATTCTGTCTAGCCAGAACTCACACTTGCTGAACTTGGCATATAATTGTCTGTCTTTCAATGTCTACAGTCCAGTTCTCAAGTGCTGATTGTGCTTCTCCCTGCTCGAATAGATCAGCATGTCATCTATAAACACTATGACGAATTGATCCAAATATAGCTGAAATACGTGATTCATGAGATCCATGAAGATCGTTGGCACATTATTCAACCCGAATGACATCATCATAAACTCATAGTGCCCTTATCGAGTCTTAAAAGCCGTCTTGTGAACATCCGCCTCTCTCACTTTCAACTGATGATGACTTGATCGAAGATCTATCTCCAAAAACAATGATACTCACTGAAGCTGATTAAATAAGTCTTCGATCCTAGGCATATGATACTTGTTTTTTACTGTGAATTTGTTCAACTCTCTATAATCGATGCATAGTCGCATGTTGCCGTCTTTCTTTTTCACAAAATGTACTGGTGCGCCCCATGGAGAAAAACTAGAGCGAATAAAACCCTTGTCCAACAAATCTTGAATCTGATCTTTCAATTCTTTCATCTTTGCAGATGCTAGACGATAGGGTGCCTTAGAAATCGGCATTGTACCTGACATCAGCTCAATAGAAAAGTCTACCTCTCTGTCTTGTGGAATGCAAGAAACGTCCTCAGGAAAGACGCTAGGATAATCTCTGGCGATCTCGACATCCTCTAGTCTCAGACTGACTGGCTTAGATACTGACATAATACTCATAAAAAATGCTTGGTAGCCTCTCTTTTTAAGTTTCCTCGCAAAAATTCAAGAAATTATGTGCGGCATCTGCTTGTTCCTTGTTGCCTCAAAAACAAAGGGCTTCCCGCTAGACGGTCGAACATATACTGACCTCTGCTAGAAATCTATCGAAGCTCCATTCGATGAAAGCCAGTCCATGTGCAGAATGATGTCAAACTCAAGCATCGGTATCACAATAAGATCTGCCTGAATAGCATTCTTCTGCAAACGAAGCTCCAAATTCTTCAATATCCTCGGCGTAAACATCTTATTAGCGGAAGGAATCGAAACTCTAAAACCCAAATCCATGGCCTCTGGTACAATTTCCAGTCACTTTAAAAAATTCTTGGATATAAATGAACGTGTAGCTCCTGAATCTAGGAGTGCATAAGTGGCTACACCTGAAATAAATATCTTTCTTGCGATAAAATATACCATTAAATCCGTTCAAGCCAAATAAATTCAAGAAATTCAATCGATAAACCAATAATTATCGAAAAATCTCCAATTAAATTCCTAGAATTTTTTGAAATTGCTTATTTTAACCAACTAAAATTTTTAAAATTACCAATTCGGCCCCTAAGATTCTCAAAATAATAAGTTCACCCCTTAAATTTCCGAAAAATTAGCAATTGAGTCCCAAAAAAGTTCGGTTATTGCAATTTAACCCTCACAATTCCTAAATTATATCAATTCAACCATTGATCAATCTAATTAGAGCATGCAACATATTTTAGTCTAAGTTCTTGGTTCCAAAAGTAGTTCTACTAACCAACTTAACATTTCATGCAATCAAGGAATATTTTTTTAAAATGCTAACCAAATAGGTTACCAATCATCAAGATCGAGTCGGGCTCTGCTTCTGTCTCCTCTGCATGCATGACATAATCCCTACTAGTAGTAGGCTCCTTGTTCCTTGGGCAGAGCTTTGTGGCCTTCCTCTTTGCAGATGAAGAACTTAAACGTCTCCCACATGCATTTACTGTAATGAAAACGGTTGCACTGATTGCTTGGCTACCTCTCCTCCTGCTTTGGGGCAGCTGTATTCTGAGGGTGCTTCTGCTGCCCCGGCTTCTTGAACTGAATTTGATGCTTCTGCTTCACCGGGTGTCTTGGAGGCCCTGTGAACTGCCTCTTACTCTTATGTGAGCTCTGCAGTGCCTGATGCCTCTTCCTCTGCATCTCCACATCTGAATCCCTTAAGGCTAGCTCTACTTGAAAGGCACAAGCAGTGCATCATCATAACCAGCCGGTCTCATTAGTATAACATCCCGGTGAATGGTTGGTGTGAGGGCATCCATGAAGTGCCTCAGCTTCTCTGTAGCATCCCTAGAAATAATGGACACAAAGTGACAACCTCTGTCAACTTCCAGATGAACTCTGCAACAAATGAATACCCCTGTCGGAGACTTATAAACTCCCTAGTCAGGCGCCCCTGACGTCTACAGGGAAATACATGTCGTAGAAGAGGCCTTTTAAACTGATCACACGTGAGAGTAGCTAGATTAACCCTGTGGGCGGCTCCTTCCCACCACAAGGACGCATCGTCCCGCAACATATATGTGGCACATCTGACCTTGTCAGCATCCCTCATGTCCTTCTATCGAAAGTGCAGCTCTAGGGACCTGATCCAACCCTTAACAACAAATGGGTCGATGGTGCCACTAAATTCTATGGGATTGAGCCTCCTGAATTGCTCATACACGTCTACCTGGGGTCTGGGATCCTGCTGAGCCTGCTCCATCAATCGTGCTATACCATCCAGAACTCGGGTTGCAGGATCACCCGGTGGCGGTGGTGGAAAAGCTCGGTCATCCCCATGGTTGCCATCCTGCCTGTCCATACTGGGATCTCTTATAGATGCATAATATCTTAATACAATCCAAATTCTTAGCGTAACCAACATGCAATTCAATCTAGCTTTTAAACCATTTAACGTCAACCATAAAATCATATCAGCATGTAATGAAAAACACAAATCATGTAAACATGCAGGTGATAACATTAAAACTTTTAAATCATTTAAAGCATGAAATCTTAGAGACTTGAGGCTGGACAACTGAGATTTCGAAGCTGGCGGTGTCACAATCCTCTATGAGAAACTTTGCTCTGATACCAACTGTAACGTTTACTACTAAACTGGTACTGAATTATTATTTTTTTGAAGCTATAATCGAACAGACACACATACTCATATACATAAAAAATAATTCAACCATGCATTTTAAAAATTCATCCAACCACTGAATGAAAATAAATGCAGTTAATTAAATCTTAAAATGTAATCAATCTCCTAGTCTACTATTTTAAAAGAAACTCGACCATACTACCAAAATCTGTCAAATCATCCACATAATAAGAACTCATAAACTTTGTAAAATACTGATTTACCCATGTATCAAAAATCATATTATACAGAAGAAACGCAAGGTCCTCGGGTTTTCACGTGCACCCCCAGCCCAGCCTACTCAGTCTTCAGCACTTCTAGTCTCCTCATATCATGAAAACCTGAATCAATCACACCTAGTGAATCTAAAAAAGACTCAACACACCTGAACCATTATAACAAGTACGTATACATATAATGCAACAGTGAAAAGTATTGTAAACAAAGTAACTTTCATGATCTTCAAAAGCATGAACATAAACATAAACCTTTTCATATCAAATCATGTCATATCGTAATGTCATATACATATTGTTTTACTTAATTTGAATTCAGGTCATTAGTTATGAATTTTGTATCAGCTCTAAATCGATGGATCCATCTACGTATAACCGAGGTACCCGACGGCGAGGACATCAGCAACATTTTTACCCGTCCATTGAGCCTTGGCCTTATATGTTCGTGTTCCTGTTTGTATTAGTCACAACCAACTCACCTCATTCAAAAACATGTCATCGTATTCATCACTTGAAAAATTCATGCATATACATACATTTTCTTAAAATCAGGCATGCAACGTGTTTTTCACCATTATCATAAACATTCATAATCATAATTCCATAAAAATTTTAAATATGCAAAACAGTTGATAGGGCACTGCCAGGACTGATAACCTAACTCGGTGCAAAATGACCATTTCCCATTCAAACTTATCAACCGCCTTAAAAGACACATTTTTAATCATTTCGTAGACGTAAAATCGAGCATGCGCTTTAACTTCTATAATTCGTTTAAAAATTAAACCGTAGTCCGAGTTTTAACTCGAATCAACCCGAAACCTAGCCATAGTTCAGAGACTCCTATCCAAACCCCATATGACCCAATTAAACCATCAATAACCTTGGACATATTTACATATCGACACCAAAAACGCAACATATCTACTAAAATCTCTAAAAAAAACATGCACTGGACATGCGGCTAAGCACTGGCTATGTAACATTGCAGCGCTACAAGGGCTGAAGCTCAAGCAATGCGACGCCAAATGAGCAGCGCCGCGGCACCACCCCATGCGACCAAAAACCCCAAACCAACTTCAAAGCCAAACTCTACCCCACAACCAACCAGCCCGGACCAAGCTTGAACCAGCCTCTCCTAGACCAACACTGACCCTTACTGAACTGGCTGTGGCCCTCAGCCCCATGCACCCGAATACACGGGAACCACCTGAACTCTCCAAAACCGAGCCACAAAAAATGGAATCAATTGGACTCAGACCATGCCTTAGTCCAGGTCCAAAATCTTCACCTAAACCTACTCTCAACCTCTTGAAAAATGTTCCCCAACCTTCAAGAACCATCAACCACCTTCAACCATAACAGAATGTGAGCCATATATAATAAAAAAAGTTTTCTCATACCATACCAAGAAAAATGTGAAAGAGACATGAAATCTGATATGGATTCTGCATAAACATTCAACAATAAATATTATGGTGTGAAAGATGAGAAAACAAAGGTATAGGGTGTGTCTTTGCATTTATATGCTCGAAAACCAACGCAACAATGTGAGAGACGGACACCGGAGGGAGGGAAAGACCTTGGCCTCGTTTTTCCTTGCAAGAATCGATTGAACCCTAGCTTCTGGAAGAGATAATTGGGGCAGCCAAGTGGAGGGGTGAGGGTAGGGTTTTGAGAGTAAAAATTGGTATAACAAATAATAGGACAATGGGCTTAGGTTCAAAGTATTAAAGAGAAAGAGTTTAGCCTAACATCCTATTAAAATGGGCCCATTAAGCCCAAAAACAAGTACATAAAATATTTTGTTTTGATATGTTTTTAAAAAATTAACCGAACCCTCAAAAATTCCACCATTTTACTGAAATCACCTACCAGTTTAAAATATGGTTCATGTGATGTCTACTAATTTATTATGCTGCTAATTTTTTTTATTTTTTTTGTAAAGCTCACAATTTTTGAAAATAAACATTTATGTATTATGCATGCATGCAACGCTACAGAAAAATATGCCATAAAAAAAATCGTAAACAATCGACAAATAAAATACTATAGACTAAAAATGTGCCAACTCGGTCCTTAAACATACGTGAACGAAATTAAGATGAGTAAAATATTGAAAATCCACATCATAGCATAATAATGTATAAAACTGATCATGTCTACTCAAAACTCCTAAAATCATAATGTGCTGGAAAGTGTGGTCCTCGAGTCATGTGCGCACATCCAGCCCTGCCTACTCAGAGTTCGGCATCTCCAGTCTCCTCATCCAGATGCTCACCTGCATCACACACGCCTAATGAGACTAAAGACTCAACACACTTGTATCGTTAATAGAAAATACATATATATAGCACACAGCAGTGAAAAATATTGTAATCAACATACATTTCATGAACTTAAAAGCATAAACGTTAACGTTTCGTATAATATCATAACGTGTCAAACATGTCTCAACATATCATCATATACGTATACATTTTCTTTTAATTGAATTCAGTTCATTTGTTGGGACTATCGTATCAGCTCTATTCGATGGATCCATCTAATATAACCGCGGTACTCGGCGGCGGGGACATCAGTGATAGCATTACCCGCCCACTGAGCCTTGGCCTCAAATCATAATATCTCTTATAATCATGTTAGTCACAACCAACTCACATCCTTCAAAACGTGTCATCATATTCATCACTTAATAAAAACATGCATATACATAAATTTTCTTTAAAACCAAGCATGCACCGTATTTTTCGTAATTATGTAAAAATCATATACATGAAACATAAACATTTAAAACATGCTAGATTTTGTGCTCAGGGCGCTATCTGAACAAAAATCTCGACTCGGGTGCAAAATGACCTTTTTGCCCCTAGGAACCGAAAATGACTGTTTTACCCCTAGACCTCAAAATTTCGACGCGAAACATACAAAACTCCTTAAAACATCCTAAAACATATTTATAAGAATTCCTTAGACGTAAACTCGAGCCCGTTTCAATACTTAAACTCTTCGTTTTAAAACTTGGATCGGGGTCCCGAATCAACCCGAAACTCAACCAATTTTTTTCCCAACTCTAACCATGACTTAAATCTATATGACCAGCCTCTAAACCACCTTTATGACCCCCGAAACCAGCCCAATGGTTGCTGGAATTTTACTACTCCATCTAGTCGAAACCTAGCCGTGACGCTAGCACACATTCACCGACCCTACACCAAAACCATTGGGACCAGTATATCCTAGATCACCCTAGGACCCCTCTAGACCTACTGAACCCACGACCATAGCCCCATGTAAGCCGCACGATTAACATGCTCGATATTTCCCAAAATCGCACAAACCGAGTCAAACCTCACCTGCCTCCCTCTTGTGACTCCTAGGACAGGACCATTAGTGTTCGAGCCTTTCCAGACCATGTCTCAGACCTACCAGATTCTGGTCAGACCCACCAGAGTCTGGTCCAAGGTCTGGAGTCACCCTTGCACCATCGGTTCACGCTTAACCACCGATCTAGCCCAATTAAGCCCTATCTGAACGTTTCACCCTAGTTACCCAACAACTGAACCAAGCCATGACTCCAGATCCTAGTTCCCTTAAACCTCGACTTTAGCAGCCCTTAGCACGCACCAAATACAACAGCCCCTTGCAACCATACAAGAAAACGTGAGAATCATGCAAAGGAAATCGAGTTTCATGTAAAATTTTTCACAAAAACTTATACACAAGCAAGATCGAAGGATGAACATGAAAATACATATATTTCAATATATTGATGGCATGAATGAGGAGAAACGAGATACAAGCGTGTAACGTCCGAAAAATCAACCCACGTAAACCACATGCATGCAAAAATTATTTTAATTGCTTAATTGTTTTAATCAATTGATTTTAAATGCTAGCATGATATTTATTGTGTTATTAAATGTATGATTGCATGATTAAATGATAATATGACATGAATACATGAAATTAAGGATTTTACCCGAATATTCGATAATAGGCATGGGAAAGGAGACCGGGGACGACCAAGACAAGAATAATTATTTTTCATAAATTAATGGCAAGGCTTCCTAATATGATTTAAAAATGATTTAATTTTCCCTAAAAATGTTGGAGTTCGAATTATTTTACGAGTCGAGCTCGATTTTTCCTGAGAAGCCAGTTTTGGACAAACAAGAAGTTTTAAAAGATCAAAAATATTATTTTATGGGAAACTAATTTTATAAACTTTTATTATTTAATTAAACAAGTGTTATTGGGCCCAATTTAATTAATTATGTAAGCCCAATTACCCTTAATCTTGCAAGCCCAAAACTGAAGCCCATTAATATGTATTTAAATTTATAAATAACTAAACCTAGGTATTTTAACCTCACAAATCACCACCAAACAGCCATGAATCACCCTTGCACACACAATTCAGATTTTCAAATTTTAGGAAGAAAGAAAAGCTTGTGTTCTTCATCGTCCGATCGTCCAACGTCGCACCCTCGCTAAAGATCGTATATTCAAGCGTTATAAACGCAAAGTCACATTTCATAAACCATTTTAAAACATCATACAAATCATAATATGTGTGTTTAATTGTTTATGCATGAAAAATGTGGTTGTTGGATTATTTTTACAGTAGTTCGTATATTTTCAAAAACGCGACGATTTTACGTTATAATGAAAAACGTTTTTGATTCCAACGGACATGCTGCCAATACATGATAAATTATGAATGATTTATAGCCCAAAACATTATAAATTTAAAGGTAATAAAAGCTGGAACCATGGGTTTTATCCAGAAGGACCGAAGGGAGTTTTGTTGTTGAGTTGTATAGGTTCAAGGGCTCGATTGGTTGCATGGGGTCCTGGGGCTCGTCAAGGGCTCGTGCAGGGGGAGTGGTGGTCTCGGTCTAGGGTTGGGTTGGGTCCTAGGGTGGCTATGGTTCGAGCCATGGGCTGGGGAAGAGTCCACGTGAAGTAGGACTCTCCCCCACGGTCATGTTTGTGCAGCATCGGCCAAGGGGGCTCGCTGCTAAGGCTGGGTGGCTCATGGTAGGTATATAAAGGTCCAAGGGTGATTGGCAGGGGTCGGGCCAGGGGTTGGGATGGCTGGGTTGGCTGATGGCTCAAGAGAACATGAGGGATGCATGGTGCACGCAGCTGCTGGCTTCAGGAACTAGTGGCTCGCTGCAGGGGTTCAGGGGTCTGGGCTGGGCATGGTTTGGTCTGGCCATGGTCCAATGTTGGTTAGGGTCAGGTGGGCTCGATGGTCAGGGAATTGGGCCTGTTCAGTAGGGTGCTTAGGTGGGTTGTTTAGAGTTTTGCTCGAGGTGGCTCGGGCATGGCTCGAGTAAATTGGGAGATGGCTAGGGTAGTTCGATAAGGTGTCAAATTCGAAAATTAAAAGGCTAAAATTGAATCCATGGGTTCACGGGTGTGGCTAATAACTTGGAAGGGTAGAATAAATAATAAAAAAGTTATGTTAAAAATTTGTGATCAAAATATTGAGTTTTGGATTTATCCGAGATTTTATCACCGCACGAAACCAAAATTAAATAATTAATTGAAAAGCCTAGTTTCTAGCTTTATAAAATTATGAAAAATTATATTTAAGCTTAAATAATTATTTAGAATAATCCCATGAAATTAAAAGTGAGAAAAAGATATATTCGAGAATTTTTACGTCCAGGGGCGAAGCGATAATTTTACACTTAGGAAAATAGGAAAACGCTTGGCAGCGTCCTGAAGGATCATAATGCTTGTTACTTTCAAGGATCAAACTTCACCCAAAAATGATATGTGATTGAATGCTAATGATAAAAATGATTCTTATCATATATGATTTATGATGAGGATTAAAGATTTTTTAAAAAATAATTTATTTATGCTCAAAGTTTATTTAAATTATTTTTGAAGGATTTATTTATGCTTAAAGTTATTTTAAAATGATTTTACAATTTATGATTTAATTATGCTTAAATGATTTTTAAATATTTTATTTATGTCCAAAAGCTATTTTACATAAAAATATGATTTTAATGCATGTGAATGTATATGTGTTATTTGCTATCCATGTTTAGAACGTGTTGAGTCTTTAGACTCACTAGGTTTGTATGATGCATGTTTGGATTATTTATGGGAGGTGATGACGTTTGAGTGGATCAAGTGCAGCAGTAAACACCTGAAAGCCTTTATGTTTCCGCACTAGCTTGATAGATTAATGATTTAAAGATTATGTTAATGCTTTTTATTAGAGATATTTTTATGCTTGATCTTTTTAAAGGTCGATTTAGGAATTTTGGTTAGTCGATGATTTAGGATTTTATTTTATGCATTTGAGATTTAAATTGTTAACTTATTATGATTCATGATTATATTAAATTATTTTTTTAGAATTTATGATTTAATATTAGAAAAAAAATAGAGGTCGTTTCAAAACGTGCCTTAATGATTATATGCTCACAAACTAGAAGAAATGCGCGTCAGGGAGGCACCGGGAGCGGGGAATGATCTTTTATTGAAGTTGAGGGGAAAACCGAGACTTGGCTACTGTAAAGCTTTGAAAAGCTGCTGCAAGGAGGGCAAGGGGACGGCTGCTGAAGATTAGGAGAGTTTAGGGTTTGTAAAACAAGTTTAAGTTAATATAATAACACCTTAATGGTCCCTAATTAAAAAGTAAGTATTTAAAAGAGTTTTGAGCTCATTAAGCATTAAAACCAATCCATCAAGCCCAAAAGCACCTCGAAAATTATTTTGTTTTGGTAAGTTTTTGAAAATATCGTCCGAGCCCTCAAAAAATCCTCCGAAATGTTGAAATTTGCCTAACGGTTAAAAATATAACCCGGCGGGTAAAAATACCCAACCAGGGCCCATTCTCAAATATCATACTTAAAAACACATCATATTAAATAATTAAAAATAATTATTCAATAAAAAATATTTTCTTGAATATCTCCGGTCCCCGTTCCTCGTTCGAGCGCGAAATGCAATTTAAATCCTAAAGAAGACAATAAACACGCAATAAATGCAAAAAATCATTAAACAAAAATATTAAGTAAAAACCCTAGATCGCATGCATTCAGGTTACGTAAAATTTAAATTTTCTGGACCTTATAGTTCAACTTGAAAAAATATCTTAAAAATGCTCATTTTCAAATATTACATAATAAGTACACCATATATTAAATAATTAAAAATAATTATTCAATAAAACATTTTCCTTAACTGTCCACGGTCTCCGGTCCTCGTTCTAGCGTAAAGTACTGCTAAAAGCCCAAATAAATGCAATCTAGTAAACCATGCATTAAAATCATGAAATCATGACATAACCATGCATTAAATGTATTTAAAAGTAATTAAATAAACATTTTAATACACATAGATTTGAATTTAGTCTGGTTACGTCGTTCGAATTTCTAGACCTTACATTTTGTCTATTGAAAAATATAATAATCAACTTTTACTAGAATTTTTACACCCTGCCAGTAGTAGGGCCCTTGTTCTTAGGGCAATCTGCCGCCTTGTGACCCTCCTCCTTGCATATGAAACATTTGAAAGTCCCCCACATACATTTGCCGCAGTGGAACCGATTTCACTGCTTGCACAGCTGTCTGTCCCTCGGCTTAGGAGCCCCTGGTGCCTGTGATGGTGTCTGTTGTTCATGCCTCTTAACCTGTCCCTGGGGTTTCTGCTGCTCCTGCTGTCTCGGTGACCCTGTAAGCTGTTTTTTCTGTGGCTGCGAATACTGGGTCTGATGTCTCTTTCACTGCATCTCCACCTCAATGTCCCTCAAAAACTGCTCCAACCGGTGGCCTCATCGTAACTCGCTAGCCTCATCAGCATAACTTCTCGGCACAAGGTGGGTCTCAGGCCATCCATGAAGTGCCTCAGCTTCTGGGCGGTATCTCTAGCAATAAGGGGTATAAAGTGACAGCCCAGATCAAACTTTCAAATAAACTCTGCCACAGTCAAGTACCCCTGGTGGAGACTCATGAAGTCCCTCGTCAGGCGACCACTGACATCAGCTGGAAAATATTTGTTGAAGAAGATCTCTTTGAGCTGGCACCAAATAAGCGTAACCAAGTCCACTCTGTGAGCGGCTCCCTCCCACCACAGGGATGCGTCATGCCTCAGCATATACGTGGCGCACCTGACCCGCTCGCCATCCCTCATATCCAGATACTGAAAATGTAGCTTCAAGGACCGTATCCAACCCTCCACTAGAAAAGGGTCAGTGGTACCCCCGAACTCCTTCGGGTTGGGTCGTCAGAATTTCTCATATATGTCAGTCTCGGGTCTGGGAGCTTGCTGTGCTTGCTCCATAAGTCTAGCAATACCCTCCAAGACTCGAGTAGCGGCATCTCCTGGCAGTGGTCGTGGTGGTGGAAGGCCTTTACCGCCTCCAGAAATATCATCATGAAGGTCGGTGTTAGGGACGCGTCTGGGAGGCATGATATCTGAATACAGTCCAAATTCTAAACGTAATACATCATGAAATTTAATCTAGTTTTCAAAACATACAATCCTCAAATTATAAAAACAGCTAGACATGTACTGGAAATCGCTGAAAACATATATCGTATGAACATGCAGGTGATAGTATTAAATCATTTAAAACATTTAAAATCATACAAACTTACAGACTTGAGGCTTGAAGACTGAACTGGCGGTCGCACGACCTTATACAGGACCTTTGTTTTGATACCAACTGAAACGTCTACTAATTAAAATACTACTAAAATTTTTTTCTGCCACCTCATTTTCGAAAAAATTCATCTTTAAGCATGCATGCGATAACAATTGAAAGTTTTATATTTAAAAAATAGAAGTTTTCAACTATCATTAAAAACACTGCAGTTAAAAATAGACAAATTATCAACCATGGTCTTACGTTTTAAAATAATGCAATTATGACACGTGTTAAAATCCTGTCTACCATCAACATAATAAAAAGACATAGTATGAAAATATCCAAAAGTCACTCCATCTCAAAAACATGATCTGCGGAAAATATGGTCCTCGGGTTCGCATGCGTACAACCAACTCTGCCTACTCAGTCTTCGGCATCTCCAATCTCCTGATCAATAGGCTCACCTGCATCATTCACACCTAGTGAGTCTAAAGACTCAACAAACATGTAACGTTATAGCAAATACATATACATAGCAGGCAACAGTGAAAAGTATCGTAATAAAAATACATTTCATGATATTTAAAGCATAAACACCATAAAGCATACATATCAAAGCATGACTAAACTTCTCATCATATATGTTTTCATTTCCTTTTAATTGAATTTCGTTCATTAGTTGTGACTTTCGTATCAGCTCTATTCGTTGGATCGATCTACGTATAACTGTGGTACCCGGCGGCGGGGACATCAGCGAAAGTATTACTCATCCACTGAGCCTTGGCCTTACAACGCATCGTATACATATACATATTAGTCACAACCAACTCTCATCCTTCAAAATATGTCATCATATTCATCACTTATCAAAATCATGCATATACGTAATTTTCCTTAAAATAAAGCATGCAACGTATTTTTTCATAATTTCATAAAAAGTCATATACATGATAATATAAACATTTAAAACATGTCAAATCGAGAGTAGGGCATTGCCAAGACTAAAACTCGAACCGCGCCCAAAATGACCATTTTGCCCCTGAAAACCCTAATTGACCATTTTACCTCTGAACCTCAAAATTTCGACATGAAGCCTACCAAACTCCTAAAAACACCTCAAAACATAATAATAAGCATTTCTTAGATGTAAACTCGAGCCTGTTTCAAAACCTATACGATTCGTTTTAAAACTCGGACCGAGGTCCCAATTTTAACCCGAATCAACCGAAAATTTAACCAAATCTTTCTCAGCTTAAACCACGACACCAGACCAACTAAGCCCGTCGAACAGCCCCAAAAATTTGCGAGAATTTTACTGCACGTGCTAAAAAACTTTAAGATACGCGCGTAGGGCTTGAACCAGAGAGGCGTGGAAGAAGTTTCTTGAAAACCAAGGGAGAAAAGTCGAGAGGCTACTGGTTTTTCCTCGAAAATGTAGGCTGTTGAATGATGATGAATGAGGGATGGGGGCCGAATGGGTGTGCTGGGATTAGGGTTGTCTAATGGTGTGTTTATATAAAAGGTTTAAGCATAAATGGGCCTCTAATTAAAATTAAATGGATTTAAAAAGGTTTTGGGCCCACTAAGCACTAAAATAAACCCATCAATCCCAAACACACTCTTGAAAAATATCTTTTTTTGATACGTTTTTGAAAATATTGCTCGAACCCTCGAAAAAGTCTTCCGAATCGATAAAATTTGTGTACCGGTTTAAAATACGGTCCGACGAGTAAAAATACCCAACCAAGGCTCATTTTCAAAAATTCTCTCTTAAATACACCATATATTAAATAATTAAAAATAATTATTCAATAAAAATATTTTTCCTGATTATTCCTAGTCTCTGTTACTAGTTCGAGCGCGAAATGCAAATTAAAACCCTAATGCATGAAACTTTAACAACCAATGAAATACACACTTAACCATGAAATACTCATGCAATAAAATGCATAAAAATGGAAAATCACATATTTTAAATAAAAAACCCCAGATCGTGTGCATTCAGGTTACGTAGTTCTAATTTCCTAGACCTTACAGAGTGGGTTTGTACAAGGCGTTGTATAAATCATAGTATTCTAGTGGATCCTACATGAGGTGGTAGAATGAATGACGTAGGAGCAGTTAAAGCATACGAATATCCATAAACATATTTTGTGTACTTAACTGTTTAACTATTGTTTTCAAATTGATTTGATCAGTTCGAGATGTCATCATTTCAGTTCTGACCATAACTGACTGATATATGCAAGAATGGATTCACCTAATTTCAGTTATTTAGTTTACACAAGTTAAAAGACTTTCAAATTAATCAGCTTTCTTAACAAAGGATTATTTCGAGTATTTTCCGCTTGGTTTAAAACCAAACTCGATCTAATGCATCCGTGTTTACATTCTTAGAACTCGAGCCTTTGCAGCTCATTGAGAATTTTGTGTTTGAAGCATCTTCTTCACAGGTGTAAGAACCGATCCATAAATTGGTGAAGTGCATGATGACGTGCAAACGAGGAAGAAAGAAAAAATGAACTACCGCAAAATGATTGGACTAGTCTGCATGAGCTCCACATTTTCACATGTAAGTCACTCATGTTTCATGTCTAACATTGAACCTAAGAACATTAATGATGCACTAAAAGACAAATTTTGAGTCAACGAAATGCATGAAGAACTTGAACAATTTGTGCGCAATGATGTATGAAATTTGGTTCCTAGAATATCGAATGCCAATGTTATTGGAACAAAATAGATTTTCAAAAATAAAACAGATGAATCCGGTAACATTGTTTGGAACGAGGCTCGGTTGGTAACTTTGTTGAGTGCATGTCATCTTTATTTGCAAAATTTATGTAGATGACATTATCTTAGATGTTTCATCACAAAAGCTTGTTGATAACAAATTTAAGTGCATGTTCTCGCAATTTCAAATGAGCATGGTAGGAGAGTTGAATTTCTTCTTTGCATTGCAAGTTAAACAATTGCGTGATGATATATTTATGTGTCAATCCAAGTATGCTAAGAATCTGGTTTAAAAGTTCTCAAATTATAATTCTAAGCATATGAAAACTCCCATGGGGGAAAGTGAAAAACTGTCGTAAGATGATGTTGCCGACGGTGTTGCCGACGGTGTTTACAACACCGTGTACCGTAGCATCATTGGTACTCTTTTGTACATAACTGCTACATGTCCCGATATTATGTTCAGTGTCTGTTTGTGAGATAGGTACCAAGCAAATCCAAAAATATCACACCTAAAAGCTGTGAAACGCGTTATTAGATACACTACATGTACATTAGAGTTAGGATTGGGGTACACACAAGAAACAAACACAAATTTGGTAGGTTTTACTGATGCTGACTGGGCCGTAGACTTAGATGATAGGAAGGTCTCATCGGGTTGGTGTTTCTATCAAGGGAATATCCTTGTATGAAACGACCTCGACTTTGTTTTCTCTCGAAAATACTAAATAAAACCACTTAACATATCCATAAATAAAACTAATTTAACAATTTCCATCTAAGGTGCATAAAAAAAAATCTCTAAATCGTCAACTGACCAAAACTTCTAAATCGAACTTTACAAAGATCAACTAACAATAAAATAAAGTATAAAATCTCTAATACAAATCGTCAACATAATCTTTTAAATCATTTTATCTAACAAGCTAGTGTGGAAAATAAATGTCTCTCGGGAATGTACTGCCGCACTCGGTCCACTCAATCGTCAGCGCCTCCCATAATATCATCAAATCTTGCATCATACAAACCTAGTGAGTCTAATGACTCAACACGTTCTAAACTTGAATAGCAAATAATATATACATTCACATGCATTTAAAAATAATATTTTTATTTAAAATAACTTTTTAGCATAAATAAACAATTTATAATAATTTAAGCATAAATCATATATATTAAAATCATTTTAATCGTAAAATTTTCAATCATTTATCATTTTGGGTAAAGTTTGATCCTTAAAAGTGAGTAGCATTTATCCTTCGGTCGACTGATCAGTCTTCAGCTCCACATGGCCCATGGGGGCGGGCACTAGGTTCCGCTATGGAAATACGATCATCGGGCTCCCTCAAGAGCCTTCTCCCATAGACGGTCTCTCTCTGGGGCCTTTTCATATATATGGGCTCTTTCTGGGGCCTTCTCCTATAAATGGGCTCCCTCTCGACATCTCCACAAAATTGTAAGTTCATTTCATCGTTCTTTTTAAAACGGATCCCCCACATATCATATATAATTTGTCACAGTCAATTTACATCCCTCAAAATATTTTTCCTTTTTTTTAAAGCATAAAATATCTAACTTTGCAAAAATAGCATTTTAACAGTAAGAATTGCATAGCTTTACCATAAATCATAAAACATCATATTTTCATTTTAAATAACTTTTTCTTACTTTTAATGACATGGTTTTATCCCAAATAATTATTTATGCTTAAATATAATTTTTCTAATTTTATTTAGCTTATTTCGAGGTTTTTCATTTAGTTCCATAATTAATAATTCGTGAGGCGTTGAAATTCCGAATAAATTAAAACTTGAATATTTTCTTCCAAAACTTTAATCCTAGACTTTTTATTACTTAAACTACCCTTGTAAGCCATGAACCACCCCCGTGGACCCATGGTTCAAGTTTTTTATTCGTTAAATCTCGAATTTGACCCATTAACAAGGCCACCAAGCCATCTCTCGATTCCACCGAGCCACGACCAAGCCACCTAGAGCCAGACCTTAGCCAACCCACGTAGGTATCCTCTTGACCAGCCCTGACCCTTAGAACCAGACCCTGCACGCCACGCGTGCCCTGCAACCAGGACACAAAGCTGTGTGCAAGAGCTTCTCATGCCTATGCCTCCTAGAGACCCTAGGACTCTCCTACTCGAGCCACCACCGAGCCCACCTAACCCTCAGTGACTCCGCACCATGCCTAGACCCATCCAAGCCCAACCAAAGCCCCTGAACCACGCACAAAGGCACTGCAAGCCTCCTGCACCAACAAGCCATGCGAGGTGCACTATCACGTTTTGCTCGAGCCCACGTCGAGCCACCCCAACCATCCCCATGACCCGACCCCTGACCATTATCCCTAGACCCTATTGGAATAGCCTAGCCAGCCTAACCCTCGCCCAGCACCCTACTTAACCAAACCGACGCACGCATGCCATGAGAAGAGTCCTAGCACGATAGGGCTCTTCCTTTGGCTGTTGTCCAAGAGTCCTAGCCCTGATAGTACTTTTCCTAACTCGGACCCACATCCAGCCCAGGCCGCAACCCAAGCCCTGGCCAAGCCATGAGGCCCCATGCACAAAGTCGAGCCGCTTGAATCATGTGATCTCTTCCAAACCCTCGGCCCCTCTCCTTGATTTTCCTTCTATTTCCAACATGTATTTATTCAATTTCATAACACTTTTCTGTTCCTTAAACACATATTATTTGTAGCGTGTCCGTTGGATTCGTAATATTTTTCATATAAGCATAAAATCATCATATTTTTGAATATAATCGTTCTACCGTAAAAATACTCAAACACCTATATTTTACATGAATCAACAATTAAAACATGAATATTATGATTTGTATGATGCTTCAAAAAGTTTAGAAAACATGCATTTGCATTTAAAATGCTCGAATATTCAATTGCTAGAGAGGGTGCGAAGATAGACGATCGGACGACAAAGAACCCTAGAATTTCTCCTCTTGATATTATCGAAAATAATGTGTGGGCTGGTGTGTGTATTTCGGCTGTATTGTGGCTCCCGAAAGACCTAGGTGACTTATTTATAGATTTTAATTTTGCATGCTAATGGGCTTTGGTTTTGGGCATCCAAGTATAGGAGCAATTGAGCCTCCTCAGTTTAGTTAAATTGGGCCTAATAACTCTTATTTAATTAAAACTTAAAATTTTATAAAATTAGTTTCCCAAAAATAATATTTTGGATCTTTTAAAAACTTCTTGTTTGTCCAAAATCGGTTTTTCGAGAAAAATCGAGATCGACCCGTAAAATAATTTGAACTCTAACATTTTTAGAAAAATTAAATCATTTTTAATCATATTAGAAAGCCTTGCAAACATTTAATGAAAAATAAATATTCTTGTCTTGGTCATCTCCGGTCTCCTTTCCACTAACTATTATCGAATATTTGGATAAAATCCTTCAATTTAATGAAATCATGTTATATAATCATTTAATCATGCAATCATTGCTTTAATCATTTGATAAACATCAAGTAAGCATTTAAAATCAATTAAATAAAACAAGTAAGGAATTCAATAATTTTTCATGCATGTGGATTACATATGTTGGTTTTTCGGACGTTACATTGTATCTAGGTACAGTAAAAAGAAAAATTATGTCTCCCTATCCCCTGCTGAGCTTGAGTATGTAGCAGCTACTAGTTGTTTCTCACAACTTGTTTGGATGAATGAAATGATTATGGCTTTCAGAGTGACACCATGATGGTATATTGTGACAACTCCAGTGCAATAGACATTTCTAAAAATCATGTTCAACACTCTCGAACAAAACACATAGAAATAAGACATCACTTTATTCGAGATTTGGTTGAAAAATGCATAATTCGGCTTGAATTTGTTAGGACTGAAAACCAGCTGGCTGATATATTCAAGAAATCTTGGGACTTTGAGAGATTCTCCAATCTTCGGAAATCTCTCAGCATGTGCGTACAATAATCACACACCCATGTTGTCATTATTGTTGTCAACACCGATGACACCACCATTTTTGCATGTCTATTTTTAGGATACTAGGCATACTGTATAATCATAATCATCCCATTTAAGTGTAATGTGTACAAGTGATGACAATCTCCTAGTCTGCACCTTGAAAGAGATCAATCTTCCAATCAAGTTTTGTTGGTATTTGATGCTCAATCTCAATCATAAAATAATTAAGGAATCTTGAGATCTTCATGATCTTGTTCAATATGAAAATGTTGACTTGAAGAACTTGGACAGTTTGGTGAAAAATAGAAAAGATGAAGAAAATGAAATAATTAATAATCTGATTAGAAGAAAATGGAAAAATCTACATAGAAAAGTCCTTTGAAGACCGTTCTTCTGGTGTAGAAACTACAACTTCTAAGTCAAAATAGAAATGGAAAAGGTTACCTAAGGAGACCGTTTTTTTAGTGTGGGAGCTATTATATCTAAACAAAAACAATTTTTGTGGAAGTATTATGTAGTGCCCGAGAACCAGTACACATAAACCTCATGCATGATTTAATTTGTTAACTTATTTAATTAATTTAAAATGAGTTAAATGGTGCATGTTACATGATTTAATTTATGTAAAATGTTTATATGTTTATTTTCATGTAAATTAAAATGTTTTCCCGTGTTTTAGCTTTTCAGGAGAACATTTGATGTCGGATCGAGGAAAGAAGACCAGAGATGATGTACGTGATTTAATAAAATGTAATATTTTTATTTTAAGCCAATAAAATTTGTTATTTTAAATGATTTATGAATTTTTGCATTTTAAAGTCAAATTTAATTTATTAGATGAATTAAAATATTTTAAGAATTTTATTTGCAATTTTTGAAAATTAGGAGTTAATTCTTAACTTATGGTTTATTATTTTAAAAATTTTGTGGGCTTAATTATTTAGCCTAATTAGTAGTTCAGCTATTAATAATATTTAATTAAAAGTTAAAAAAGAAGAAGAAGAAGGGCTCTAAACTCACGCACACACAAACACACACATACTCACATTTTTCCACACACTAAAAAACGTGAAAAGCTAGGGTTCTAAGCTCTTCTTTCAGCAGCCACCATCTCAGCTTCTTGCTTGCAAAATTCTGAAGATTCACGTTCTTTTTCTAGCAAGAAAACGCGCAGCAAGCGTCTCTCGTTCATCCCCCATAATCCACCGCGTCGGTATTCATTATCTTCGTGCGTTTTAATACAAAGACATATATAAACTTTTCTTTTACGCATCTATCTCGTCATATTCTTTATTTTGATGTATATCATTCCTGAAAATTTGTTCGTTATATGAAAAGTTTGATAGATTATGGTTTAAACGATTTCTGGAATATTTTGGGTAACAAAACCCGTAACTATCAGTTATTTCGAATTTTTCGACTTATAGGTTGGTTTTCTGGAAATGTGTTCATTAAATGATTTGTAGCACTCTCTTTATCTTCGATTCGATACCAAACTTTTAATTTTCTGATAAGAAACGAGGGAGATATGATTTTTATCGTAAAGCCGCACAAGCTATGAAATTTCTATATAAGAAAACCCGCCACCCTCTGTTATTTCAAATTCTATGACTTAGAGGTCGGTGTTCTGGAAACGTGTTCAACGAATGATTTGTAGTACTTTGTGTTATCTTCGATTTGATAGTAAATTTGAAATTTTATGATAAGAAATGAGAGAGATATAATTTTTTTCGTAAAACCGCTCAAGTTGTAAAAAGTTGTGCATGTTCTTCATGTTTTCTAAAGTTTTTTGTTGCATGCTTCGTTGGGCTCTCCTGGGACTTTGTTGCTGTGTATGGTTACATCTTAGCGTGCGTTTAGATGCTTTTTTCAGTCCTTCATGGTCCAGGAGTCGACTGGATGAGTACAAGGTCGTGAAAGGTTAAGATGTGCAAGCTGCATGCATGTGTGAGGAGTGGGCTGTTTGTGTTCGGCCGATTGATTCGATGCATGGTCTGGTTAGGTCTTGTGTCTATGGCTAGGAAAGTGTCTTGGGGTCAAGTCTGGTTTGGTCTTGTGGCTATGGCTAGGAAAGAGTCTTGGGGTCAAGTTAGGAGCCTTGGATGGGCTAGATAGGCTTAGAAGGGTCTGGTTGCTCATAGGAAAAGGGAGAACACATGCTGTTTTCTTTCGAGTCTTATGAGTTGTATGGGTTTGGTGGTTCGTATCTATGCAGGGGCTGGACCAGGGCTCTTGGCTATGGTTTGGGGCATGTCTTAGGGTCTTAGGGTGAGCCTAGTGTTGGTCGTTCATGGGCTAGAGTGACAACAAGATGTCTGGAACCAGAGAACCAACAGCTGCGCAGCTTGGGGTCTCATGTAGGGGCTGTCACAGTTTTGATGTTATTAGGCCTAGGCGCTGGTTCTGTGCAAATGAGGGTTGGTCTATGGAATTAATTTATGTATAAGGGTCGAGTCTAGGGCCTGTTTTGGGCCCGGTTCTAGTTGGTTTAAGCGTGGAGTCGTTAGAAGCGCATATGGGTCGTAGCGCGATTCCTTGGGATAATTTTTTTTTCTATGGATCGTATGTTGTTTAAAGTTGGTTTGATTTTAGTTTTGGGCTGGTTAGGGCCACAGACAGTAGTTTAGGATGTCATCTAATTATGGTTTGAGTCCCGAGTCGTTCAGTGAGTCGAATGATATTTTAAATAATTCGGGAGTTGCATGTGTACGTTTGGGCTTTTATGCTAAGTTCAATTATTTAAATTTTAAGGTTATAACAGCAAGTCCAGGACATTCCAACGAAACACACGACGTTTGTAAGTATGATTCACGTGCAAAAATATTTTATTTTGCATATATGTGATTTGTCTTGTGGCCACCCAGTAAAGCATGACTTGGGATTTATGATTATGGGATTGGAAAGCGGTAAAGTAGGAACAGGGACCCCTCCACCCGGTAAAGCATGACCGGGGATTTATGTAGGTGGGAGTGGACATCCGGTCAAAAGGCTGTGGGGATCTCTGCCAACTCAATATTGTGGTTTAGTCTAATCAGGAGATTAATGTTATGGGTCACTTGCTTTGAACACATTTCTACGCTAAATTTTGTATGACTATGTATGTTATGATGGAAGCACTTCTATGAAAAAGTATTTACATTTATGGCACGTTTATATTTATGTCTCTTCAGTTGTTATTTCGTACACGCTACTTTAAATGCATGTGATTTTATTAAGTACTATTTTCTATTCATGGTTTATGCATGTTGAGTCTTTAGGCTCATTAAACTTGATCGATGCAGATGTTAATGCTTTTGAGGAGACAGAAAGTGATGACCAGTGAGCTTGCTCGGACTAGGTGCAATGCAAACCCAAGGACTGCTATTGTTAAGAAAAGATTTTATACACGTTAAACTTTTTATTCCGATTTTATTTATTCAAAATTTTGTTGGCAAAAAGGTATTTTTAAATGCTCGTTTTGGATAACGCTTTTACAGTAGTGATGATTGATATTTTTTTATGACATGGAAATATTCTTTACTTGGATTATTTACAAGAATTTAATCGATCATTTTATTTAAATTGAGAAGGCGAGAATTTATTATTTAAATAAGAAAAAATTTTATTTTCTGCAAATTTTAAAGTACTGTTAGTTATTTTATTACGAGATGTTACATATTGACTCATAAACAGTGGTGTTTCCAGGAGGTGTTGTCAACACCTAAGTTCAAACATAGCACATTTTATACATTGTCTCACATTTTGATAATTTATCATATGTTAGGCACATTTAAGACATGCATATAGATTTTTGTTCCGTGAATTAATCATGTGCAGTGACATATCAGTATCTGACCTATGACAGTTGATGAAAACTTTATTACCCATATTTTGAATTATTGTGACTATTTTTGTTAGTGGGTTTTGATCGACATGGGTATCTAATGGATAATCGTCTGGAATCTTCGTAACACGAGGTTGAATCAATGTTACCGTTTAATTTAGGGGTAAAATCATGATTAGGGCTTTGGGTGAATTTCAGAAATATTACTTTTGGGTTTGGGAGTGTTTGTTATGGGAAGTGCAATAATTACATTTTTTTTACCGTTGCACTATCTATTTATCTATGCTGAAAGCGATTACATTGAAATTACTTTACCAATTCAGCATTTTATTCGCATTCCCTTCACGTAATCGAACCCTCCTTGCAATTTCTTCATGTTAACTATGTATTTAAATCTTTCTTCCACAGATACTGATGGCTGATAATCAATTTGATCATTTGGATATCCGTAGCGAAATGGCTGCCAGTGGCGGTGTTCCACCCCCTGGGGCAACACAACCAATAGAGCCCCCCCAACCCCTAAGAATCCACTACAGATGATTGTTGCTGCTCCGAAGGCTGTTCCACTGGAAACCATTGCTCCTAGTGAGGCGGAAAATCCAGTTGATATTGACAATCCTCCGGGTTACGAGGCTTATCGAAGGGCATTTCCCCCTCAATCCATGGGGAGGCGTTCCAAACGGCAAGCAGGGTATGGCCTTGATTTTTCTCCAGCGAAGAAACCACAGGTCTTATTTTCTCCCAAAATGTCCTCGATCCCCATTTTTCTTCGGGAGATGATTTTAACGATGAGGATTTTGAGCTGGTTGCATGCCTGTGACCTACTGTTGCCTCAAAGTCGTCCACTTCTACTTCCGCAGCACAGCCTAAGGACATTCCAAAACAACTACTAGAGGTTGCTTTTTCTTCTGAGGATGAAGAGTCCCTGGCTGACTTCCTAAATATCCTAAAAGAAGCCAAAAACAGAAAGGAAGCAGTACAGGAGTTTGATGATGAGCCCGATGAATAAATGGCTCGAGAATTGGAGGAGAATCGCCCAACTTCAGCATCCAATCTCTCATCCACTTCATATTTTGAGAATGAGGAAGAGGTTGATGCAGAGTCCACTGATGCTGACTCTGAAACAGCCGCTAAAGAGAATGAAGATGCAACTGATGTTGTCAGTGGTGTTGACAACACTGACAACATCACCGACAACACCACTGGTGCAGAATATGGTTTACCTGCTGCTTTTTCCAATGCTTTCTATTTTGAGGATGTCGTGGCCTGATGGTATCTATATGCTCACCGATAATTCATTGAAGAGAGGAATGTTGATGAATTCTCCTATGAGAGGCAAAACCTGATTTCTTTTCTCCGAACCTGAGGGTTGCTCGCCACTGTGAATTGCATTATGCCCTACTCAAAGAGGCTAGTGCGCGAATTTTTCTGTAACCTCACATATGACATTGGAGAAGTCAACTCTGTTCGATTTGGAAGATTGTTTGTGCGGGATGCCATCTATCAATTTTCTCCGAACTTTATCAATGAATACTACCGCACACCTTCTGTTGCTGAGGACGCTCCTCCTGTTGATATTGATGAGATCACTACCGTGTTGACTGGGGATGTTATCACCAAATTCCCAGTCCGCCCTCATCGCCTAGATGCTGACAATTTGACTTCCTTTTACTCAGTGCTGAATAAGACGGCCATCAGAAATTGGACACAGTTGTCCAATATCACTGTGGTGACTAGGCCACAGGCTTTTCTTCTGTTTGATATTGGAATGTGTCGCCCCATTGATTTTGGACAGTTGGTGTTCAGAACTGTCTTACAGTTTGCTAAAGGTGGATTGAAGTCCACTCGCCTTCCATTCCCATCATTGATCTTTGCGATACTAGAGGCATCAGGCTTCTTCAAAGAAGATGATGAGACCCTCTCTGATGTGAGCAAAACTCTAAAGATCGCTCCTACTTTTTCAAAAGTAACAGTAAACTGGACCTACCTTGGTCTTAGAATGGTATTGCCGCAGGTGTTGGCAACACGGCGTCCACCTCAACTCCTGAAGGATATGTCATGCTCTATGTCTCTCATCTACATGCACAAATTGACTTTGGTTTGCAACAGATTCAAAAGGCCAAAGATGTCATTGCCTACTACGAAGAACAAGTGGCTGAGTATAGACTACTGGTGGAAGTTGGCCAACATTCTGGCCAAAAAAGGGGAGCAGAAGAACCAAAAATTATAGAGAAAGATGAGGCTGAAACATTTGCTGGAGGAGCTGAAACTGATGAACTTTTAGACACTGAAGAAAATAAAGAATAGATGATTTTATGTAGTCTGTATTGCGGTTTGCGGTGTTTTTTTGTTTGTTCGTGAAATGTCCACTACTTTTAAGCCTAAATTCCTATTAAATTTTTTTCTTTATAAAATTCTAACCTTTAGTTAAAAACCACACAACTTTTGAAAAATCGTAAATGCATAAAAATTAATTTAACATTTAAAATCTCACGTGCATAAAATCCCTAACTCATCAATTAACAAAAACCTACGTCAACCATTAACATGATCAACACTAACTTCAAAATAAAGCATAAAAATCTCTAATTAAATAATTTACAAAATCGTTAGAACTTTGACTATCAAGCTAATGCGGAAAATAATGTCCATCGGGAGTGTACTGCGGGACTCGATCCACTCAAGCGTCATCACCTCCCTCAATCTCATCCTCACCTGCAACATTCAAACCTAGTGAGTCTAATGACTCAACACGTTTTAAACATGAGTAATAAATAATACATATATAAGCACATGGTTTAAAAATCATACTTTTATTCAAAATAAGCTATCATAAATTTGTAAGTATAATTTATATCCTAAATCGTAAAATCATAAAGCTTTCCATCATTTATCGTTTTGGGTAAAGTTTGATCCTAGAAAGTGACTAGCTGTATCTTTTGGGTAAAATCATAAAGCTTTCCATCATTTATACAAGCACACGTTGGGCTCCCTCTGAGGCCCTCTCCCGTAAACAGGCTCTCTCTGGGCCTTCTCCCTCACGGTATTCCCAGTAATCATATATCATATTCTTTTTATCACAGTCAATTCACATCCTTTAAAAAAAATTCTTTTTTCTTTTTACTCATAAAATATCGTATACTTTCCACATTCGAAATATAGCATTTTAACAGTAAAAATTGCATAACTTTATTATAAAACATAAAATCCCATAATTTCATCATAAACATTTTAAAATATCATTTACCATGCATTATGATTTTTCGGGACACTGCCAAAACCTTTCGTACTACCCATGTGTAAATTGACCGTTTTGCCCCTATACTCAAATATCCTCGGTTTTTGACATTTTTCTCACTTTTATTGACTTGAGACTATCTCAAATAATTATTTAAGCTTAAATTTGACTTCTAGCATTTTTATTTGATGTAAACTCGGGCTTTTTTGTTTAATTCTTTATTTACTAAACGGTGAAGAGTTTTAATCCCGAATTAATTCCTAACTTATTGATTTCTTCCCAAACTTTAAACATAAACTTTTTTATATATAAACTACCCTTATGAACCATGAACCGCCTGGACCATGATTAGAATCATTATTCTTACTAGCCTAAACCGAACCCTTAATCTTCTATATATCAAGCCACGACTCGTTTCCCTCGAGCCACCATCGAGCCATCATGAACCAGGCCAAGCCCTTGCCACAAGCATGCCCTTTCCCTTATTCTCCAAAATCGCGGCCTTCCTCCAACTCGAGCCACCATGGACCATGGCTGCACCAGGGCATGACCGACCCCTAGCCCTCTTCCCTAAACCTTGCTGGACTAGCCTAGAACCCAATTCCAACCGTGAGCCTCCCATCTCCTGAACCCTGTCATCTGCGACAAGGGGGAAGAGTCCTACCCATAATGGACTCTTCCCTAGCTGCTGTCCATGAGTCCTAGCCATCCTATGAATCTTCTTAACCCTTAGTCACGACCCACGCTGAGCCCCTGACCATCCCTGGCTGAGCCCCGATGCACCACGCCTCCTAGCCGAGCCCATAAAATCCTTACACTCCATGACTACCCCAAGAAAGCCCTAGGGTGATCATCTCTTGCCCATGCATGTTCCAGCCTACGTCCCACCCTTAAACGACTCCTTTTCCATCCCATAAATACATCCTATTGGCAGCCTGTCCTTGGAATTCATAACGTTTTTCCAACAAGCATAAAACTGTCAAAACATTGAAAACATTTGTTCTAGCGTGAAACGATTCATGCTTCAATATTTTTCATGCGAAAATAATTAAATCAAGCATAATATGATATGAATGATGCATCAAAGGAGTTTAGAAGCGTGCCTTTGTGTTTTATAACACTCGAATATACGATTGTTGGCTTGGGGTGCGAAAAAGGACCAACGGGCAACGAAGAATCCTGTTTTCTCCCCTAGAAATTTTTGAATTTTTAATGTGCGGTGTGTGTGAAACTAGGCTGCTGTGAGCTTAGAAAAACCCTAGGATTTCTATTTTATAGATTTAAAATTTTCATGTTAATGGGCTTAGGAATTGGGCCTTTGGGTTTAGGAGCAATTGGACATACGAATCCTAGGTAAATTAGGCCTAACAACATCTATTTAATTGAAAAATAAAAGTTTATAAAATTGGTTCTCAAAAATAATACTTTTGGTCTTTTAAAAGTCCATCTTTGCCCAAAATCAGCTTCCCGAATAAAATCTTTCTCGTCTCAAAAAATAATTTGAACTCTACCGTTTTTAGAAAATTTTAATCATATTAACAAGCCTTAAAATATTTATTGAAAATATTTTATTTTAGTCGTCCTCGGTCTCCTTTCCCCAGCCTATTATCGAATATTCGGATAAAATCTTCAATTCTCATGAAATCATGCAATCTAATCATTTAATAATGCAATTAGACATTTAATCATATAATATACATCAAGTGAGCATTTAAAATCATTTAAATAAAACAACTAATCAATTTAAATCTTTTGCTTGCATGTGGTTTACATGAGTTGGCTTTTTGGACTTTATAATCCTCCTCCTCTTAAATAAATTTCATTCTCGAAATTAAGACTTGCTGAATAGTTCGGGGTAGCGACTCCTCATCTCCGACTCAGTCTCCCAAGTGGCTTCTTTCTCCGAGTGATTTAGTCACTAGACTTTGACCATTTTTATTACCTTGTTCTCCAACCTTCTCTCTTGACAGTCCAAGATTTGAGTAGGCCTCTCCTCATAAGACATATTTGGTGTAAGTTGCAGTGGCTCAAAGTTCAAAACATGTGAATGGTTTGGCATGTTCTTGCGGAACATCGATACGTGGAACACATTGTAAATTCCTACGAGATTAGGTGGCAACGCCACTCGATATGCTAATGCTCCCACTCTTTGAAGTATCTCAAATGGTCCGATGAATCTTAGACTAAGTTTGTCTTTCTTGCCAAACCTATAACATTTTTCATAGGTGCTATCTTTAAAAACACGTGATAACCTACTGTGAAACGACCTCGACTTTTTTTTAATAATCATAAATAATAAATTCGAAAATAATAACTAAATAAAATAACTTAACATTTCTAACAATCATTAAAAATTAACATATAAATCTCCAGTGCATAAAATAAATCATAAATCTTCAACTAACCAAAATCCTATATTGACCTTCACAAAGATCAACTAACAATGAAATAAAGCATAAAAATATCTCTAATAAAATCATTAGCATAAATCTTTAAATCATTTATCTATCTAGCTAGTGCGGAAATAAACAACCCTCGGGTATGTATTGCTGCACTCGATCCACTCAATCATCATCGCCTCCCATAAATCATCAAATCCTGCATCATACCAACCTAGTGAGTCTAATGACTCACCACGTTCTAAACATGGATAACAATTAATACATATACAATAACATGCATAAAATCATATTTTTATTAAAAAGAGCTTTTAAACATAAATAAACTATTTAAAATAATTTAAACATAATTAAAGCATAAATCGTAAAATTAATTAAAATAATTTTTTGAGCATAAATAAATCATTTAAAAAATAGCTCTAGATCATAATTAAATCATGTATCATACAATCATTTTAATCGTAACGTTTTCAATCATATAACATTTTGGGTGAAGTTTGATACTTGAAAGTGACTAGCTTTTTTCCTCCGGTCGACTGATCAGTCTTCAGCTCCAAATGGTCCATGGGGATTGGCACTAGGCTTCACCATGAAAATACGATCGTCGGGGTCCTCTGGGGCCTTTTCCCGTACACGGGGTCCCACTGGGGCCTTGGCTCGTATATGGGCTCACTTTGGGGCCTTGGCTCTCACGATATCTCCACAAAATGGTAAGTTCACCGTTCCCTGAAAAAAATCGAATCCTCCACATATCATATATCATTTGACACTGTTAATTCACATCTTTCAAAAATATTTTTCATTTTCTTTAAAAATCATAAAATAACACAGCTTTCCAAAAATAACATTTTAAACATTTGAAATTGAACAGCTTTACCATAAATCATAAAATATCATATTTTCATAAAAAATCATCATTTTAAATCATAAAGTATCATTTGACATTCGTTATAATTCTTCGGGACGCTGCCAAGCTTTTAAGTATTTTCCTAAGTGTAAAATTATTGTTTTGTCCTTAGACGTAAAAATCTCGATTTTATCTTTTTCTAACTTTTAATGACATGGGCTTAACCCAAATAATAATTTAAGTTTAAATCTAATTTTTCATAATTTTATTCGGCATAAATCCAAGCTTTTCAGTTAATTCTTTAATTAACGATTCGTGAGGCGTTTAAATCTCGAATAAATTTAAAACTTAATATTTTCTTCCCAAATTTTAAACATAAACTTTTTATTACCTAAACTAACCTTTTGAGCCATGAACCACACTTGTTGACCCATGGTTCCAATTTTATTCTTATTAATTCAAAATATGACCCTTATAGTAACACACCGAGTCATCTCACAATTTACTCGAGCCACGGTCGACCCACCTCGAGCCAAACCCGATCAAACCCACCTAGGAACCCTCTTGACCAGCTTTGACATTTAGAACCTGACCCTAGCTCATGCCCAATCCCAGCAACCGAGCCACAAAATCTGCGCGCAAGCTTCTTTCTTCACTTAGGACTCTTGATCGAACTAGGACTATTCTAGCCACTTAACCAGCGATCACCTCAGACCCTCTCCTAGACCCAACCAAGCCCAGCCCAGACCCTGACCCAGCACCGCAAGCCACCTAAAGCAAACAGCAGCCGCGCGCTCACTATGTGCTCTCTCACGTTTTGCTAAAGCCATGTCGAGCCACCCTAACCAACCCATGGCCCGGCCCATGACCTTCTCCCTTGGACCCGGACAAACCTACCCTGAGCAACCCATCCCCAGCAGCGAGCCCCCTTGGCCGCTGCTGCACTGCCCATGCATGGGGGAAGGTCCCTCTTCACGTGGACTCATCCCCAGACCAAGGCTCAAGCCCTAGCCCTCCTAGGACTCTTCCTAGGAACTAACCACAACCAGCCCAGCCACCTGGCCGAGACCCAACAGCACAAGCACAGCAGCTGAGCCACCACCAAGTGCAAACCATACAAAAACCCTCGGTACTCTCCTCTCTTGATTCCCTTTGTTCCCAGCTTGTTTTTCTTTAAAATTTGATCATGTTTTAACCATATTTCATCATATATTGGCTGCGTACTCGTTGGAGATCATAACATTTCTAAAACAAGTGTTAAATCATCATATTTTTTAAAATAAACGTTCTACCGTAAAAATAATCAAACACCTATTTTTTTCATGCATAAACAATTAAGACAAGCATAAACAATTAAGAGATGCATAATATTATTTGTATGATGTTTAAAAAAATTTAGAAAACGTGTCTTTGCGTTTATAAAGCTCGAATAGACGATGGTTGGCGAGGATGCGACGTTGGATGACCGGAGGACGAAGAACACAAGCTTTTATTGTGATGGGCCTAAAACTCCTTTCTTGAAAATTTGCGGAAAATTAAAAATTTTCTTTTTAAAAGAACTCAAATGGCCTCATTCATAAAAATCACTGGTGAATCAAGTTCCATATTTCAAAGTATTGCAGCGGAAGAAAATTAAAGTTTTGCCAACAACAACGATTTAAAAATATCCGACGACTGATAAAATTGTTTGCGAAAAAAATTAACAACTGCTGCTCTGAGGTCCTCGGGTGCCACTACTGCCGACCCAAGCTGGCTCACTGGTCCCCGCCCTCGGCCCTGGCCTCATCAGTACCTACAACAATCAAGTCTAGTGAGCCTAAAGACTCAGCATGCATATATCGCAGGTAACGAGTAAAAATCTGAATTAAAATATGCATGAGTTAACATATCCTGTTCTGAGGCATACTGAAAATAATCTGTACTGAGCAATTATAATACGTGCATAACTGAACTGGAAATCACTGTAAAAATATTTGCTCCTTGGAGCCTGTACTGAAATATCTGGTAAAATTTTCTGTTGAGATTATGTTTTACGCCTGTGGCCACTGCACTAAGCTGAACTGATCGGTAACTGGCTACCGGGGAGGCTGAAACTGAACTGAGCTGGCCGGTCACTGGCGACCGGGTGGTACCATACTGAACTGATCGGTCACTGGCGACCGTATAAAATAACACTCCCAAATAGTGAATGAACCACAAGCCATATCGCATAAATCTCAAAAATAATCATTTTCTATTTAATGCACGTAAAATAATTAACTGGCGTAATGAAAATTCCTGTAATTTTACCAACTGGATTGGATTGGATCGTTCCCAGGCTCGCTGCAACCTAACTGTGCCATGAAAAATATGCAATAGCTTAAACTTGACCAACTACGCAATTTACGTTCAAAAGATGCGACTATGACGCCTAATGACTTCGCATTTAATCATGACTCCGAGCCAACTTGAACCGACACTGAACCGACGTATAGTCATGATTAAAATACGCTGAAAAATCATAAAATAATGCTCCTAAAATGAAAGGGTCGAAATCTAGGTGAAATGGAGGCCAAAACACGAAATGCTCTTTCGAGGGTCAATTTGGCACATTGCACCGTAAATTCTCGTACGACCTCAAAAATGATCCAAATGACAAACGGTCAAAAACATGACCTTCCTAACTCAATGAGGCACTGTCCAGTCCAAGGCCATGGGCTAAAAGCCAACCACAAACTCAAACGAGCCTCTGAACGACACAGCAACTTGCTGTAATTTCCAGCAGCTGCGCAACTACAAGACTTGCGTTGGTTTCGAGACTATCGGCCATTAGGGGCGTGAACCACCGACCAGAGACTCTTACCAACATCCCAAGGAATGATTTGAACCATGGCTAAGGGCCCTAGGCCAGCCACAATCCGCATCACACCATAACTCAACCGAAGGGTCCAACCGAGAGCAACGTGCATGCGTGTGTAGTGTTTATGCTATGATCGATGTCTCGTGTCGTTCCAATGGCCATTTGATTGACCATGGCACGATCTAGACATCTAGTAGCATGATATGAACCGTGGCTAAGGGCCATAGGCCAAACAAGATCCACACCAAGCAAACACAAACCGAAACCAAAAGCTGAACAAATGAAGAAGCCGAAGGGGTATAGGGGCTGTTGTGATGTTTTTATTAAAAACCGATGAACCATGGACCAAGCCACCAAAAGGGCAACTTAGTCACGTCTTAGACATGCTAGGGGAGTGATACAACCATGGCTAAGAGCCCTTGGGGCAGCCAAGATCAGATCCTTCCTCCATGACAAGAAACTGAATTTTCGAACAACATTTTCTGCACCTATGGGGACTTGCTGTCATTCTGAATTTCCAGCAAGCATGGGGCTGGTTTGAATGGACCAACATGGTCCTAATGCATCCTAATACATGTATACAAGCCGCCTTGGGAGCCTGGAGTCGATCCAATACCTGAAACTCACAAAACAAAAGAAACCGTGAAGCTTGCCAAGGAATTCGAAAATTCTGCATGTGTGGTTTCAAAATGTTTTGACATGGATCTCGATTTTTGCTTGAATAAACATGATCATGTACTGAAAAATAAATGATAATATGACTTGATTGAGGTTTGAAAGAAATCTAGACATGCCTGGTTTTGTTCCGAAAGAAAACGAACGAAACGACGACGACGCGGCACGGAGGAGGTGGAGCGCTTCTCTTGTTTACCTTTCTTGCTCTCGATTTTTCTCCCTTTCTCCCTAGCTGTTATTCACGTTTTTTCTACTGAAAATGGGTCTGATTTCGGTGGGGAGGGAGTGTGATGGAGTGGTTATGAGGGGTGAGGAGGATGGTGCAAGATATAAGGATCATATCAAGACCAAGTCTTCATGCATTTGAATTTTGAATTTTGAATTGCTTTCAAATGATCTCTTAGGTGATTCTAGACTATAGTGGCCGATTTTATCATGCCAAACAAGGGTTAGGATAGTGGTCTAGTATTAATTAATTAAGGTGGAAAAATAGCTAAAAGAATTAGCATGCTAATCAACCAAGAATGGGTCAAAGGTGAGTTGGCAAGTCCTAATTTGTTCTTCTAGGGGTGTGGCCGAAAATGCATGATAAATGGTAGGGGAAAATTGATTATCTAGTAATTTAATAACCCTTAAAAGCCTTACTAATCCTTTAATTAATTTAGTGAGCTAACCCCTTAATTAAATAACTTAAATGAGTTCATTTCTTAATCACCTGAAATAATTAAATTAAATCCTCAAACCTCCCTTACTAACTTAAATGAACTTACTTGCTAGCTAAATTAACTTCTGGAAATATTTCTCAAATCTTAAATTCTATCTCAAAACTCCAACTCCAGTCCGGCCTCACTGAAATAACTGAAATGCTAAAAATCAAACTACTGAACTGAAATAATGAATAATTAACTTCAAATAAATGCATTTAAAATAATTATGCAATGAAGTCAATTAAATTTAAAAATCTAGAATTATGCATGGCTTATACGTCTACTGATTTACGGGTTCTACAATCCTTCCCCCCTTAAATAAATTTCGTCCTCGAAATTAGAACTCACCGAATAACTCAGGGTATCGACTTCTCATCTCCGGCTCAGACTCCCACGTAGCTTCCTCCTCTGAATGGTTGAGCCATTTGACTTTGACTCGCTTAACCAACTTGTTCCGAAGTTTCTTCTCCTGTCTGTATTGGATCTGCACAGGCCTCTCCTCATAAGATAAGTTCGGAGTAAGCTGCAACGGCTCAAAATTCAGCACATGCGAAGGATTTGCCATATACTTCCTTAGCATGGAGACGTGAAAGACATTGTGTACTCCGGCCAGATTTGGCGGAAGAGCCACACGATACGCTAGCGTCCCAACTCTGTCGAGGATCTCAAACGGTCCAATGAATCTCGGACTGAGCTTCCCTTTCTTGCCAAATCTCATGACACCCTTCATAGGTGCCACTTTCACGAAGACATGATCGCCCACTGCAAACTCTAACTCTCTCCTCCGCTGATCGGCATAACTCTTCTGTCGGCTCTGAGCAGTCCTCATTCTATCACGAATCTTGACTACTACCTCTGCTGCCTGCTGAACAATATCTGGACCCAACTCTGCTCTCTCTCCTACTTCATCCCAATGAACAGGAGATCTACACTTGCGGCCATACAGCGCCTCATACGGAGCCATACCTATAGACGATTGGAAACTGTTGTTATAGGTGAACTCTACCAATGGTAAGTTCGACTCCCAACTCCCAGAGAAATCAATGACGCAAGCACGGAGAAGATCCTCTAAGATCTGAATAACTCGCTCCGACTGTCCATCTGTCTGCGGATGGAAAGCTGTGCTAAACAGCAACTTCGTACCCATAGTCGAATGCAAACTCTTCCAAAACGAGGAAGTGAATCTGGGATCTCTGTCGGATACGATAGAAACTGGAATACCATGGAGTCGGACTATCTCTCGGATATACAGCTTTGCATACTGAACCATGGTGAAAGTCGTCTTAATAGGCAAGAAGTGCGCTGATTTGGTAAGACGATCTACAATCACCCAGATAGCATTCGATCCTCTGGCTGACCTCGGCAATCCGGTCACAAAGTCCATGGTAATGTTCTCCCACTTCCACTCGGGAATAGGAAGAGGCTTGAGCAAACCTGCTGGTCTCTGATGCTCGGCCTTCACTAACTGGCAAGTCAGGCACTCGGATACAAAATGCCTGATGTCCTTCTTCATTCCTGGCCACCAATACAATAGCTGCAGATATTTGTACATCTTCGTACTCCCAGGGTGAATGGAGTACGGGGACGTATGGGCCTCTGATAAGATGTCTGCTCGGATAGAATCACTGCTGGGAACCCATATCCTATCTCGGTATCTCACAATACCGTCGCTGACTGAATACAAAACACTGCCCTTGGCTTCATCTCTCTTCTTCCACTGTGCCAACTGCTCATCTGCTGCCTGACCGCTGCGAATACGGTCAATAAGAGAGGACTGGATAGTCAAGGTAGATAAACGAGGAACTCTACCTCGAGGATAAGTCTCAAGATCAAACCTCTGCATCTCAATCTGAAGAGGTTTCTGAATCGTCAAATGAGCCATCACTGCGACTTTCCTGCTCAAAGCATCCGCAACTACATTAGCTTTACCCGGGTGGTAGCTAATGTCACAATCGTAGTCTTTCACAAGCTCCAACCAACGCCTCTGACGCATGTTCAGCTCCTTCTGCATAAAGAAATACTTGAGGCTCTTATGGTCGGTAAAGATTTGACACTTCTCCCCATACAGATAGTGCCTCCAAATCTTCAAAGCAAAAACTACGGCCGCTAACTCCAGATCATGGGTAGGGTAATTCTTCTCGTGGATTTTCAGCTGTCGAGAAGCATACGCTATCACTCTCCCATGCTGCATCAAAACTGCACCTAAACCAAGCTTCGAAGCATCGGTATAAAGGACAAACTCACCAGATCCTGACGGTACAGCCAAAACGGGTGCTGAGATAAGAGCTTGCTTCAAAGTATCGAAGCTCTTCTGACACTCCTCGCTCCACACAAACTTCACATTTTTCTTTGTCAGTGCTGTGAGTGGAACGGCGATAGAGGAGAATCCCTGGATGAATTTCCCGTAATATCCTGCTAGCCCAAGAAAACTGCGGATCTCTGATGCATTCTGAGGCACAACCCAATCTCTGACTGCTGCAACTTTCGCCGGGTCTACCTCAATGCCACTGCTAGAAACAATGTGGCCCAAGAACGCCACCTTCTCTAACCAGAATTTGCACTTACTGAACTTTGCGAATAGTTTATGTTTCTGCAATGTCTGCAACACTGTGGTCAGATGCCTGCTGTGCTCCTCCCGACTCTTGGAGTAGACGAGAATGTCATCTATGAACACTATCACAAACTGGTCGAGGTACGGCTGAAATACGCGACTCATTAGATCCATGAAGATCGCTGGCACATTCGTCAGACCGAACGGCATCACTAGGAACTCGTAGTGGCCATAACGTGTCCTGAAAGCTGTCTTCGAGACATCAGCATCTCTCACCCTCAACTGGTGATAACCGGAACGCAGATCTATCTTGGAGAAAATCGAAGCTCCCTGCAACTGGTCAAACAGATCCTCAATCATCGGCAGTGGGTATTTATTCTTCACTGTAACCCTGTTCAACTTCCGGTAGTCAATGCAAAGCCTCATCGAGCCATCCTTCTTTTTCAAGAATAAGACCGGCGCGCCCCATGGAGAAAAGCTCGGGCGAATGAACTCCTTGTCGAGAAGTTCCTGAATCTGCTTCTTAAGCTCTGCCATCTCTGTCGGTGCTAGACGGTACGGCGCTTTGGATATCGGAGCCGTACCTGGCATAAGCTCAATGGAAAACTCCACCTCTCTCTCTGGTGGCATACCAGAGACGTCTTCGGGAAAAACGTCTAAGAAATCTCTGACAACCGGAACATCTGAGGCTGACTGGCTGGGTTCCTCGGGGACAGATAAAAAGGTCGCTAGAAATGCCCGACACCCTCTATGCATGAGCTTCCTAGCCTGAACATAAGGAATAATGCGCGGTAAAGGAAAGTACCTGTCCGGCTCAAATAAGAACTGCTCCATTCCAGGCGGTCGGACAAGAACAGATCTCCGCTGGAAGTCTATCAACACTCTGTTCCTCAATAGCCAGTCCATCCCTAGGATGATGTCAAATTCCGGCATCGGTAGCACAATCAGGTCCGCATAAACAAGATTACCGTGCAGCTCAAGGTCTATATCTCGGATAACATTGGTAGCTGCCATCTCCTCGCCTGACGGCAACACTACTGAAAAGGCTGTATCTAGCCCAATGGTCTGGATCTTGAGAAAGTTTGCAAAGATCTCCGAAATAAACGAGTGAGTGGCCCTTGAATCTATCAAGGCCTTGGTAGCGGAACCGGATATAAAAATTCTCCCTGAAAGAGCGGAGCTCTAAGTTGAATCTCACTACAAGATCTAAACTTATAGACATGCAAAGGTCTAGGTTCCTCTAGCTTAATTCCTCTGAAATAAATCTGAGTAGAGCATGCAATCCTATAACAGTTCTAAGTTCAAAATCTAAATCCCGATTCCCAAAACACGGAAATTCAAATAATAGCTTAAAGTTTAAAGGTACCTGTCAACAACATAGTCTCCGGGTTGGTTTCCGCGGCATGGAGAGCAAAAACTCTGCCTTGGGTAGGCAGATTCCTCTGAGGACACTGCAGCAACATGTGGTCTGGACTGCCACACTTAAAACACTTTCCTGAGCCAGCCATACATGCTCCAGGATGGCGACGTGAGCACCTGGGACAAACTGGGTGCTCCTGAGTCCTCGGGGCTGGGCGTCCCCGCTGCTGCTGCTACTGGCCTCGGTTCCTGGGCGGTCCATGAAAAGGCCTCTTATTCTGCTGCTGATGCTGATGAGGAGGAGGGCGGTGCGGTGCCTGGACTGGGCGCTTGCCCTGGCGATCCCTCTCGATATCCCGCAGATCCTGCTCTGCGGCTAAGGCCTTGGAGACGGCAATCTCATAAGTAGCAGGGTCAAATACCCTAACATCCCGGCGCAAGATCGGCCGTAAACCCACCAGGAAGTGCATCAGCTTGGCTCTGGCATCATTCGCGATCAGGGGCACAAAGTGACAGCCCCTCTCGAACTTACGGATAAACTCCTTAACCGACATATCTCCCTGTCTCAGGCTCATGAACTCGGTGGTCAGCCTGGTGCGAACCTCCTCAGCAAAATACTTGGAGTAGAAAACCTCCGTAAAGCGGGTCCAAGAAAGTGTAGCCAAGGTCAGGGCTACCGAAGCTCCTTCCCACCATAAGCGGGCGTCTCTAGTGAACAGGTAGGTGGCACATCGGACTCGGTCTGCATCTCCCAGCTCCATAAAATCGAAGATAACCTCGAGGGATTTGATCCATCCCTCGGCAACCATGGGGTCAGATGCCCCAGAGAATTCCTTCGGGCGCATCTTCATGAATCGCTCATAAACAGCCTCGGGCCCTGTCGGCCTGGCTGCGGCTGCGGCTACGGGTGCGGCATTGCCCCCCGCAAACTGTGCGAAGAACTGTTCCATCCCAGCTAACATCTGGGCACTCATGTCCGGTGGTGGCGGTGGAGGAGGTGGTAGGTCTCCCTCCGGTCTACGCTCCTCTCTGTCCTCTAGGCGAGGCTCCACCTCTCTGTTGCGCTCTAAAATGCGTCTAGGGGCATACTGTTCCAACATAACCCATACGTAACTAACATGCATAATTCCATACTTTATTTTAAATGAACTCTGAAATACTGAAAAATCTGGAAGCATGCTGACAAAATAATTCATGCTTTAACTAAAATGCTGAACAAAATGCTGAACTGAAAAACTTACAGACCAAAGGCGTGGCTTCGTGAGCTTCTCTCGGTCAGTAGTAGTGAAACCCTATACAGAACCACCGCTCTGATACCAACTGTGAAGGGCCTAAAACTCCTTTCTTGAAAATTTGCGGAAAATTAAAAATTTTCTTTTTAAAGAACTCAAATGGCCACATTCATAAAAATCACTGGTGAATCAAGTTCCATATTTTAAAGTATAGCAGCGGAAGAAAATTAAAGTTTTGCCAACAACAACGATTTAAAAATATCCGACGACTGATAAAATTGTTTGTGAAAAAAATTAACAACTGCTGCTCTGAGGTCCTCGGGTGCCACTACTGCCGACCCAAGCTGGCTCACTGGTCCCCGCCCTCGGCCCTGGCCTCATCAGTACCTACAACAATCAAGTCTAGTGAGCCTAAAGACTCAGCATGCATATATCGCAGGTAACGAGTAAAAATCTGAATTAAAATATGCATGAGTTAACATATCCTGTTCTGAGGCATACTGAAAATAATCTGTACTGAGCAATTATAATACTTGCATAACTGAACTGGAAATCACTATAAAATATTTGCTCCTTGGAGCCTGTACTGAAATATCTGGTAAAATTTTCTGTTGAGATTATGTTTTACGCCTGTGGCCACTGCACTAAGCTGAACTGATCGGTAACTGGCTACCGGGGAGGCTGAAACTGAACTGAGCTGGCCGGTCACTGGCGACCGGGTGGTACCATACTGAACTGATCGGTCACTGGCGACTGTATAAAATAACAATCCCACATAGTGAATGAACCACAAGCCATATCGCATAAATCTCAAAAATAATCATTTTCTATTTAATGCACGTAAAATAATTAACTGGCGTAATGAAAATTCCTGTAATTTTACCAACTGGATTGGATTGGATCGTTCCCAGGCTCGCTGCAACCTAACTGTGCCATGAAAAATATGCAATAGCTTAAACTTGACCAACTACGCAGTTTACGTTCAAAAGATGCGACTATGACGCCTAATGACTTCGCATTTAATCATGACTCCGAGCCAACTTGAACCGACACTGAACCGACGTATAGTCATGTTTAAAATACGCTGAAAAATCATAAAATGATGCTCCTAAAATGATAGGGTCGAAATCTAGGTGAAATGGAGGCCAAAACACGAAACGCTCTTTCGAGAGTCAAATTGGCACATTGCACCGTAAATTCTCGTACGACCTCAAAAATGATCCAAATGACGAACGGTCAAAACATGACCTTCCTAACTCAATGAGGCACTGTCCAGTCCAAGGCCATGGGCTAAAAGCCAACCAAGAACTCGAACGAGCCTCTGAACGACACAGCAACTTGCTGTAATTTCCAGCAGCTGCGCAACTACAAGACTTGCGTTGGTTTCGAGACTATCGGCCATTAGGGGCGTGAACCACCAACCAGAGACTCTTACCAACATCCCAAGGAATGATTTGAACCATGGCTAAGGGCCCTAGGCCAGCCACAATCCGCATCACACCATAACTCAACCGAAGGGTCCAACCGAGAGCAACGTGCATGCGTGTGTAGTGTTTATGCTATGATCGATGTCTCGTGTCGTTCCAATGGCCATTTGATTGACCATGGCACGATCTAGACATCTAGGAGCATGATATGAACCGTGGCTAAGGGCCATAGGCCAACCAAGATCCACACCAAGCAAACACAAACCGAAACCAAAAGCTGAAGAAATGAAGAAGCCGAAGGGGTATAGGGGCTGTTGTGATGTTTTTATTAAAAACCGATGAACCATGGACCAAGCCACCAAAAGGGCAACTTAGTCACGTCTTAGACATGCTAGGAGAGTGATCCAACCATGGCTAAGAGCCCTTGGGGCAGCCAAGATCAGATCCTTCCTCCATGACAAGAAACTGAATTTTCGAACAACATTTTCTGCACCTATGGGGACTTGCTGTCATTCTGAATTTCCAGCAAGCATGGGGCTGGTTTGAATGGACCAACATGGTCCTAATGCATCCTAATACATGTATACAAGCCGCCTTGGGAGCCTGGAGTCGATCCAATACCTGAAACTCACAAAACAAAAGAAACCGTGAAGCTTGCCAAGGAATTCGAAAATTCTGCATGTGTGGTTTCAAAATGTTTTGACATGGATCTCGATTTTTGCTTGAATAAACATGATCATGTAATGAAAAATAAATGATAATATGACTTGATTGAGGTTTGAAAGAAATCTAGACATGCCTGGTTTCGTTTTGAAAGAAAACGAACGAAACGACGACGACGCGGCACGGAGGAGGTGGAGCGCTTCTCTTGTTTACCTTTCTTGCTCTCGATTTTTCTCCCTTTCTCGCTAGCTGTTATTCACGTTTTTTCTACTGAAAATGGGTCTGATTTCGGTGGGGAGGGAGTGTGATGGAGTGGTTATGAGGGGTGAGGAGGATGGTGCAAGATATAAGGATCATATCAAGACCAAGTCTTCATGCATTTGAATTTTGAATTTTGAATTGCTTTCAAATGATCTCTTGGGTGATTCTAGACTATAGTGGCCGATTTTATCATGCCAAACAAGGGTTAGGATAGTGGTCTAGTATTAATTAATTAAGGTGGAAAAATAGCTAAAAGAATTAGCATGCTAATCAACCAAGAATGGGTCAAAGGTGAGTTGGCAAGTCCTAGTTTGTTCTTCTAGGGGTGTGGCCGAAAATGCATGATAAATGGTAGGGGGAAAATTGATTATCTAGTAATTTAATAACCCTTAAAAGCCTTACTAATCCTTTAATTAATTTAGTGAGCTAACCCCTTAATTAAATAACTTAAATGAGTTCATTTCTTAATCACCTCAAATAATTAAATTAAATCCTCAAACCTCCCTTACTAACTTAAATGAACTTACTTGCTAGCTAAATTAACTTCTGGAAATATTTCTCAAATCTTAAATTCTATCTCAAAACTCCAACTCCAGTCCGGCCTCACTGAAATAACTGAAATGCTAAAAATCAAACTACTGAACTGAAATAATGAATAATTAACTTCAAATAAATGCATTTAAAATAATTATGCAATGAAGTCAATTAAATTTAAAAATCTAGAATTATGCATGGCTTATACGTCTACTGATTTACGGGTTCTACATTTATTCTTCTCCAACTGTCTAAAATTGTGTGTGTGCTTGAGGTGTATTTTGGCTGCTAGGTTATGAATTATGGGGTTTAAAAGACCTAGGTATCATATTTATAATTTATTTAACAAGCTAATGGACTTTAGTTTTGGGCTTGCAAGCTTAAGGAAAATTGGGCCTACTTTAAATAATTAAATTGGGCCAAATATTACTTATTTAATTAAAACATAAAAGTTTGTAAAATTACTTTCCCAATAATATTTTTGATCTTTTAAAACTCCTTGTTTGCCCAAAACCGGCTTCCCGAGAAAAATAGAGCTCAACCCGTAAAATAATTTGAACTCTAACATTTTTAGGAAAATTAAATAATTTTTAATATTATTAGGTAGTCTTGCCATTATTTAATGAAAATTACATATTCTTGTCTTGGTCGTCACCGGTCTCTTTAACCTACCTATTATCGAATACTCAGGTAAAATCTTTAAATTTCATTTAATCATATCATATAATCATTTAATCATGCAATCATAAATTTATCCATATATTAAACATCATGCTAGCATTTAAAATCAATTAATTAAAACAATTAAGCAATTAAAACAATTTGCATGCATGTGGTTTACGTTGGTTGGTTTTTCGGACGTTACAATTCCCCGCCCCCAAAAAAAATAGAATTTCGTCCTCGAAATTTTTCCTTGTCTGGATGGTTGCAAAGATTATATTCCCTCATCTATCTCAAACATAACCTCTAACTTAAGTCTTACTCTTCAATTTGGTCCTTAAAATTTTGAAAATTGCAATTCTAACCCAAAGATTTCCCAAAGTCGACTCCTAAATCCAGCTCAAGTAGTGCATGCATCCTATCCTTCTATATGTTCTTCAATATCCCAATCAATTCCCTTAACCCAATTTAACATTTCGTACAATAAAAGCATCGAAAAAATGTTGAACAGCTAAGTTACCTAGAAATCAGTGTAGTGTCGACCCTGCCTCTGCCTCCTCAGCTTGCATCACATAGACCCTTCCAGCAGTGGGTTCCTTGAACTTTGGGCAAAACAACCTTGTGTCCCAAATTTCTGTATTTGAAGCACTTGTAGGTGCCCCACATGCACATTCCAAGATGTGGACAATTGCACTCCCTACACAGTGGTCTCTCATCAGTCTTCGGAATTTTCCTTCTTGGTGGTTGTCCTTGTCGTTTTGGTGGTTTTGGTTGCTTAGGTGGTCCCACATAAAGCTTCTTATTACTCTGACTAGCTTCCTGAGCACGGTTCATCTTTCGATGCAGCTCCCAATCAATATCTTTAAGTGACTGCTCGGCTCTAAAAGCTTTGGCCACATCAGTAGTATAATCAATAGGATCGTCGAGCATCACATCACGACGGATAGTTGGCCTCAAACAATCTAGGAAGTGTCGTAATTTTTCAGAAGCATCATTGGAAATCAAGGGCACAAAGTGATAGACCCTATCAAACTTCTGCACAAACTCGGCAACAGACCAATTCCCATGACAGAGACTCATAAACTCTCTCTTCAGCCTAGAACGGACTTTAGATGTGAAGTACTTGTCATAGAACATCCTCTTCAAATCCTCCCATGTCAATGTCGCTATGTTCACTCCTTGCTCCGCTCCATCCCACCATAAGGAAGCGTCGACCTTCAGTAGATAGATAGTGCAACGAACTCGATCAGTCCGCCATATCCATATAATGAAAGATAACTTCCAAAGATCGAATCTATCCCTCAGCAACAAATGAATCAGTAGTGCCATGAAAATCCTCGGGGTTCATCTTCCTAAAACGCTCATAAGCAGCCTCTGGTCTAACCCTCGTACCATTTCCTACGTGTTGCTCAAAAAAACGGGCCATACCGGCTAGAACACGGGCACTAGCATCTTGATTAGATGGAGGCTGTAGAATCTCCTCCTCATGTCTATCCTTATCACTCCTACGCAAAATCCTTCTAGGAGGCATCTCTGTATACGTCGTCCAAACCACGTAAACAACATGCATTTAAAATTTTTCATGCAGCATGCAACTAACATTTATATCATGCATCATAGAAGTCTTTTAAAGAATTTTAACATATAAATTATAGTAAAAACTCACATACTTGAGGCGTGACTTCTTGAGCTTCTCGGAGTGACAGTACACAACCCTTTGGGGAAAACCTCGGTTCTGATACCAACTGAAACGACCTCGACTTTTTTTTCTAATCATAAATCATAAACTCGAAAATACTAACTAATTAAAATAACTTAACATTTCTAACAATCATTATAAATTAACATATGAAATCTCCGGTGCATAAAATAAATCTTAAATCGTCAACTAACCCAAATCCTATTCGACGTTCACAAATATCAACTAACAATGAAATAAAGCATAAAAATATCTCTAATAAAATCATTAGCATAAATCTTTAAATCATTTATCTATCTAGCTAGTGCAAAAATAAACGGCCTTCGGGCGTATACTGCTGCACTCGATCCACTCAATCGTCAGCGCCTCCCATAAATCATCAAATCCTGCATCATACAAACCTAGTGAGTCTAATGACTCAGAACGTTCTAAACATGAATAACAATTAATACATATACAATCACATGCATTAAAAATCATATTTTTATATATAAAAAAAAGCTTTTAAACATAAATAAACCATTTAAAATAATTTAAGCATAATTAAAGCATAAATCGTAAAATCATTTAAAATAACTTTTGAGCATAAATAAATCATTTAAAAAATAGCTTTAGTGTATAATTAAATCATATATCATAAAATCATTTTAATCGTAAAGCATTCAATCATATATTATTTTGGGTGAAGTTTGATCCTTGAAAGTGACTAGCTTTTATCCTCCGGTCGACTGATCACTCTTCAGCTCCACATGGTCCATGGGGGTGGGCACTAGGCTCCATCTGGAAATACGATCTTCGGGGTTCTCTGGATCCTTTTCCCATACACGGGATCCCTCTAGGGCCTTGGCCCGTAAACGGGGTCCCTCTGGGCCTTGGCCCTCACGACATCTCCACAAAATTGTAAGTTCACCGTTCCCTCAAAAAACCGGATCCCCCACATTACATATATCATTTTTCACATTCAATTCACATCCCTCAAAAATATTTTTCCTTTTCTTTAAAAATCATAAAATAACACAGCTTTCCAAAAATAAAATTTTAAATAGTAGAAATTGCACAATTTTACCATAAATCATAAAATATCATATTTTCATAAAAATTATCATTTTAAATCATAAAGTATCATTTAACATGCGTTATGATCTTTCGGGATGCTGCAAAGCTTTTACGTATTTTTTTAAGTTTAGAATTACTGTTTTGCCCTTAGATGTAAAAATTCTCGATTTTATATTTTTCTCACTTTTAATGACATGAGCTTAACCCAAATAATTTTTTAAGCTTTAATCTAATTTTTCATAATTTTAGTCGGCTTAAATCCAGACTTTTCAATTAATTCTTTAATTAACGATTCGTGAGGCGTTTAAATCCCGAATAAATTCAAAACTTAATATTTTCTTCCCAAATTTTAAATAGAGACTTTTTATTACCCAAACTACCATTGTGAGCCATGAACCACACTCGTGTACCCATGGTTCAAATTTTATTCTTATTAATTGGAAATATGATCCCTATAGGAACACTGAGCCATCTCACAATTTACTCGAGCCACGGCCAAGCCAACTTGAGCCAAATCCAAGCCAACCCACCTAGGCACCCTCTTGACTAGGGCTGACCCTTAGAACCTGACCCTAGCTTGTGCCCAAGCCCAGCAACCAAGCCACAAAATCTACGTGCAAGCTTCCTTCATAATTATGTTTTCGTTATAGTTGTATTAATGTTTAAGACTGCCGTTTTTTGTTCTATTTTCATTTGAGTTGTAAGATGATTAAGTATTTGGTTTTCGCTTTTAATTATTGTTATTAAGTTTAATGTTGCATGTTTATTAGTCTGTTTAGTAGTGGCTAGGGTAAGGGCGCTACAACAATGGAAGAAGCTGGGGCAGCAAAAGCCACCACTACCTGGAGCACCAAAACTTGAAGAGAGGCCCTTATGGAAAGAGTGCAATAACTTACATTATGGCAAATGCATATGGGGATCATATAGGTACTTCATACGCAAGGAAGAGGAACATATAACGGCTGATTGCCCGAGAAGAGAGGACCAACGGTGGGCAGAGCTTATGTGATGAACGCTGAAGAAGCTGAGGAGGAGCCAGACATGACTCTAATCACTAGTAATCTAGTTATTTAACGTTTTCATATTACTTTTATTGCATGAAATGTTAAATTGGCTTTGAGAATTGATTGAAATAATGAAGAACCTAGAAGAAATTAGGTTGCATCCTCTACTATCATTGGTTTTTATGAATGAATTAAATCCAAATAAGAATTTTAAGGCTTAAAATTGAGAAAAATCGAGGATAAAGGCATGTATGGGTATTTTCAAAAACCTAGGGGCCAAAATGCGAAATCCAAAAACCTAAGTGGTTAAACTGTACTTGGTCGAGATTTTAAGGACTAATCTGAATTTTTGAGGAGTCCAAGGACTGAAATTGAGATAAACCAAAAATTCTAGGATGAATATGGGATTTTCAAAAATTCAGGGACTAAATTACAAATTTTAAAAGACTAGGGGTTTGTAAATCTTAGGTAATTAAGGGCTGTTTTCGCAATTTATGAAATCCTAGTGGTTAAATCAATAATTTCCAAAATTTTAGTGCCCAAATTGTAGAATTTGAAATTCTCTAGGGTTAGAAATGCCATTTGCGAAAAGTTAATGAGTTGAAATGCAATTTCGAAACTTTTAGTGATGAAAAGGCTATTTTCGAAAATTTAAGGGGTTAAATGTATATTTTTAGAAAAATTAGGGTCCAAGCATTTAATTTTCATAAAAATTGGGAAAATAATCATAGAAAATCGTTGAGTTTCAACACGAATAGATTTGACGGTGGATCCGTCGCAGGAAAAATATTCATTATAGGTGTAGCTACCTACGCATTGCTGGATTCGGGAGATACACACTCATTCATATCCGAGACATTCTTCAAGCGCTAAATATTATACTCGAGGATTTGGGATTGGATTTCAAAGTTTCTATTCCCTCCGGTGACCAAATGATCACTTCGAGCATTGTGAATAATTTGGAGCTTCGTTTGCAAAAGATGTGGTTCAGGCAGATCTCATCGTACTCCCAATGCCTGAATTCGACATCATAGTTGGTGTGGGGACCCAGACGATAATTCATTTCTTAATCGTCTGTGGGAATAATTAAATCAATTAAATAAACATGGTCAAAATTTTTATTTTTTAACATACAAGTGTCAAATGCGGAACGTAATGGAATTCATTCGAATATATACATCGAAAGCAAAGTACAAGTCTTGTACCGTATACAGTCATTTAAAACTAAGGTTTAACAACTACATATCAAGCGTTCAAACCCTATCTAGAATTCAAGTCCGTAGTCTCCACTCTACTCACGATCTCTCTCATCTCCTCGACCCTGATCCTGTCCCACCTGTTGTCATGCACACATACAAACACGACAACAGCCGGATAACTCCGGTGAGAAATACATGCCAGTATAAATCAATGATACATGCAATCATATAATCAATATAAAGCATGAAACAGATATCAGTAATATGTATCAAAATCTGAAAACGTAATTCAATATAAATCTGTAATTCAACTCCTGACTCTATATCTCATACTAGACTCATTCCTAGTCTAGGGATCCCGGTTTCCAGATGTTGGCATACTATATCGAATTTCAGTAAAAGAAGTAAATCCACTTCTAATCAAACATCGATATAAACCAAACATCCAGTGTCTTGACCTATCCGTCCCAGACTTTGACAACCTCCGCCAATCACTATTCGGTGACAATGTGCAATGGGTCAGTGACGATTCCATCACCATCAGGCCCGTCTGTCACAAGACCAATCGTCTAATACATGCTTTCTATAAATCAATAAAACAAGCAAATCAATCCAATCAATGCACACAATAACAATAAGTAGGTGGTTTAGAGAAACTCAAGTATTTCACACTCGAGTCATTCTCCCGCTTCGACATTGACTTATACCTTTCTTTAGTTGCAGTTCTGACAACGTTCAAGTCTGGAATTCGAAGTCTGTCAATACTCAATCTGGCAATGACAATATCAAGAAGTACAATATCAATATACTGCTCAAATCAATACCGAATCTGATCAATCTGAATCTAACTCAAAATCAACGGCATAACGGAACAATCTGAATATCCCCGTTAATATAATATCAACTAATATCAATTACCACAACTCATAATCGATATTACACAAATATGATATCAATATCAATCAAACCAACTCTAAAAAATAATAACGATTCCATATTGTATCTGTTCTTCAATCCGGTTTCGATTACACGATGTCTAACATGTCGAGAACACCATATATGAATCATATCCGATTCTGACAGTATCATAATTTCAAAACATATAAAAACAGAAGAAAACTTACTTCCAGTTGAAGCTCTCATCGATAGGAACATGGTACTGAAGTCGGATTGAAAATCAGACGGACGGATCGAAATATAAAGGCGTAAGGATTTCTGAAGGATTCTCGATTCCCTTTCTTTGTTTATACTGAATTCTGAAGGATATATGTATATATATATATATCCTAATGCATGGCCAAGATACGTGGCAAACTTTTCTTGCGTCTCCGTCGGCGCTCTGGCGGTCTAGAATTACCGCCCGGGCGCCAAACTTTCTGTCCGAGACATTTCTTTGCTGAACATTGGCGCTCGGGCGGCCCTTTTCTACCGCTCGGGCACCAACAGTTCTGTACAAAATATACATAAATCACATGCTTCACCCATCTGGTCTCGGGAAGATCCATCTTTAAACACATCAGTTCAAAATCGATAATCTCAGAATAATAGAATGCAAATCTCGGGCATTACATTTCTCCCCCCCTAAGATATGATTTCGTCCCCGAAATCAAAGGCAATCAAATCATATCAGAAAGAAATGTAACCGAAGCTAAATAGAAACTCACATCAGTGAAATAACTCAGGAAATTTCTGTCTCATGTCTGACTCAGTCTCCCAGGTAGCTTCTTCGACGCCATGACGACTCCACTGCACTTTCACAAGCGGAATAGTCTTCGTTCTGAGCTGTTTTTCTTTTCGATCGAAAATCTGGATCGGTTTCTCGAAATAACTCAATGTCTCATCCAGTTCGGCCTTGCCTGGCTGAATAACATGTGAAGCATCGGAAAGATATTTTCTCAATAACGACACATGAAAGACATTATGTATCCCAGATAAAGAAGGCGGTAATGCGAGTCGATAGGCACGATCTCCTATCTTCTCGAGAATCTCATAAGGCCCAATATATCATGGAGAAAACTTCCCTTTCTTGCCGAATCTGACAATTCCTTGGAAAGGTGAAATCTTCAAGAACACTCGGTCTCCTTCTTCAAATACCAATGGTCTACGTCAAACATTGGCATATTTGGCTTGTCTGTCTTTAGCTGCGTTCATTTTCTTCTAAATCGGCTCCACCTTCTCAGTCATATCTCTGATCATGTCAGGTCCAATCTCAAGAACTTCAGAGATATCGTCCCAATAAAGAGGGGATCTGCACTTCTTCCCGTACAACGCCTCAAAAGGAGCCATCTCAATACTCGTCTGATAGCTGTTGTTGTACGAAAATTCACATAGTGGCAATGCATCCTGCCAACTAGTGCTAAAATCAAGCACTACAGCTCTAAGCATATCTTCTAATGTCTGGATGACTGTCCGTCGGTCTGAGGATGATATGCGGTACTAAGATGTAATTTTGTACCTAGAGCCTGCTGTAAACTCTGCCTAAAGTGTGAAGTAAACCAAGGATCACGGTCTGATACAATCGACTTCGGCATTCTATGCAATCTGACCACTTCTTTGACATAAATATCGGCCATCTGGTCATGTCGGTACGTCATCTTGTACGGAATAAAGCATGCTGATTTGGTCAATCTGTCAATCACGACCCAAATTGGATCACAACCTCGGGAGGATCTTGGTAATTTCGTCACAAAATCCATGGAAATGTGATCCCATTTCCATTCAGGAATATATAAACTCTGTAATAATCCTCCTGGTTTCTTTCTCTCGGCCTTCACCTGCTGGCAATTCAGACATTTTGATACAAACTCAGCAATATCAGCTATCATCTGTTTCCACCAAAACTGTCTTTTCAAATCATTATACATTTTTCTGCTACTAAGATGAATACTGAATCGACTGTTGTGTGCTTCTGAAAATATTTGTCGTTTCAAATCGGAAACATTCGGCACAACAAGGCAATTATTCACATACAGTACACTATCCCGTACCTGATACTCTGATCGATGTCCTGCTCTGACCATCGATATCGAGTTCTGCACATTCTGATCAACTTTCTGAGCTGCTTTAATTCTCAAAATCAGCTCTGGTTCAACTTGAACAGCACCTAATCTCAGCGGTCTACAATCTGTCTCAAATACCAATCCAGACAAACAGCAATCTTCTATCAAATTCGAACCACCAATCGTCGATAAGGATAAAGAACATACCTTTCAACTCAGTGCATCTGCTGTTGCATTGGACTTCCCCGGATAGTACTTGATTTCACAATCAAAGTCTTTAAACAAATCAAGCCATCTTCGTTGTCTCATATTCAACTCTGACTGTGAAAACAGATATTTCAGAATTTTATGATCAGAATAAATCTCGAACTTCTCACCCGTATAGATAATGTCGCCATATCTTCAAAGCAAATACAATAGCAGCCAATTCAAGGTCATGAATTGGGTAACGAGTCTCATGTGGCTTCAGCTGTCTCGAGGCATAAGCAATAACATGTCCTTGCTGCATCAGAACACAAGCCAATCCTCGGTGAGATGTATCACAATAAACCACAAAATCACCAGTACCTGATGGAATAGTCAATATCGGTGCACTGGTCAGTCTTTTCTTCAGCTCAAGAAAACTGGACTCACAGTCTTCAGACCATACAAACGGAGCATTATTCTGAGTCAACTGAGTAATAGGCTTGGCAATACTCGAGAAATCTTTAATAAATCGACGATAATATCCTGCCAAACCCATAAAACTACGAATCTCGGGTACTGATGTCGGTCTTGGCCAAGAAATCACGGCTTCAACCTTGCTGGGATCAACTGATATACCATCTCCGGATATGTTGTGACCCAGAAATACAACCTGTCTCAACCAAAACTCGCATTTTGACAGTTTAGCATATAATTTCTCCGCCCTCAAAATTTTTAATACAGTTCTCATATGCTCAGCATGCTCAATCATATTCTTCGAATAAATCAAAATGTCATCAATGAATATAATAACAAAATCATCAAAATATCTCTGGAATATGCGGTTCATCAGACCCATAAACACAGTTGGAGAATTAGTCAAACCGAACGGCATGACAATAAATTCATAATGTCCATACCTGGTTCTGAATGCTGTCTTCGAGATATCAGAATCCCTGACTCTCAGCTGATGATATCCAGATCTCAGATCAGATCTTCGAATATACTGAAGAACCCTGCAACTGATCAAACAAATCATCAATGCGAGGCAAGGGATATTTATTCTTTACCGTTGCCTTTTTCAGTTGCCGGTAGTCGATACAGAGTCTCATAGAACCGTCTTTCTTTCGAACAAACAATACTGGAGCACCCCAAGGAGATACTCTCAGTCTGATATACCCATTGGCCAATAAATCCTCCAACTGTTCTTTCAACTCTTTCAACTCAATCGGTGCCATTCTGTACGGAGCCCTCGAAATCGGAACTGTACCTGGCATCAACTCAATACTGAAGTCTATCTCTCGAATCGGAGGCAAACCAGGAATCTCATCTGGGAAGACATCAGCAAACTCACACACCACTGGCAAATCAGCTAATGATGGACTCGATTTCAGTAAATCAACTGAATAGACAAGGAATCCCTCCGCTCTCTTCTGTAACAATCGAGTCATAGACAATACGGATATCAAAGGAATTCTAGATCGAGAACCCTTACCGTAGAATTTTCACTCATCAGCCATATCCGGTCTGAATCTCACAATCTTGTGGAAACAATCAATAGTAGCTCTGTACTTGGTCAACATATCGATACCGATAATACAGTCAAAATCAGACAACCCAAGCACAATACAGTCTAACTCAATTTCATGCCCATCATACTGTAGCATACAATGTTTAACAGATTTCACTGATATCAATCCTGTCTCCAAAGGAGAAGAGACATATACTACAGCAGATAATGACTCAATAGGCAAAGAATGCATCAATGCAAACCGCTCAGATATAAATGTATGCGATGCACCAGTATCTATCAATACATATGCAGGGTAACCAGAAATAAAACAGTTACCTACAACAACATCGTCAGGTGCCTCCTGAGCCTGCTCCTCTGTCAAAGCAAATACTCTGGCCTGCTGTCTAGGAGGCTGGCTCAATGTCTGGCTACCTCCTGGCCTCTGCTGTGACTGAGATGGTGCTGGCTGGAACGAATGAACAGCAGCTGATCGTCTATCAGTCTGTGCCGCTGATCCAGATGATTTGGTACCCTGTGATCTCTGAGAATCTTTCTGGGGACAAACTCTAGTAAAATGTCCCTGCTGTCTACAGATACGGCAACTGCCAAACACTCCTCGGCACTGCTCTGTGGCATGTTTCCCTCCACAAGTGCTGCACTAGGCTCCTGTATAACTCTGGCCCTGACCGATCTGTTTTGAGCCACTAGAACTGGATGAACTGCTTCCAGATCTCTTAAACTGCTTCCCTTTGGCTTTCAGGAAATCTTTCTTTCCACCACTACTGCTGCCACTCTCAAACTGTAATGCCCGAGAATTTGACTATTGTAATCTGAGATGATTTATTGATTATGAACTGAGGTGAATATAGCCGGGCCATTCCGAGATTAGACTGGGAAAAACATATGAAAAGTACAATGTTTGGACAGAACTGTTGGCGCCCGAGCGGTAGGAAATGACCGCCCGAGCGCCAGTGTTCAATAAGAATACCATTCGGGCAGAACCTGTGGCGTCCGAGCGGTAGAAAATTACCGCCCGAGCGCCAATGGATAACAAGCCGAGTACTGGGCAGAGTGTTCGGCGCCCGAGCGGTAGTTTATAACCGCCCGAGCGCCGACTGAAAATCATGGAAAATGGGACACGTATCTTTACATGAAACTTAGGATATATATATACATATATACTTCATTTCCAACATATGAAACGAGGAAAGGGAAGAGATAAACGGCTGAAAAATCCTTACGCCTTTATATTTCGATCTGCACGTCTGATTTTGAATCCGACTTCAGTACTGTGTTGACTGAGATTGACTGAGATTGTATTGTTGTACTGTATGTCGATTGTCATTGATCAGATAGTATGTTGATTTGAGTATTAATCAGAACAGGTTCTGAATTGAGTTACATATTGATATTCTGTCTGTTCGGTATTGTTATTACCAGATTGAGAATGGACAGAGTTGAATTCAGGACTTCCTAGAGCGAGAAGATAAAGGTATAAATTAATGTTGAGTTGGGATTGCACAACTCGAGTGAGGTTTGGCTCGAGTTTCCCTAAATCACATACTTTACCTTATTATATTGATTTGATTGATGTATTTGTTCTCTTGATTTATAGACAGCAGGTATTAGACAAGAAATCTTGTGACAGAAGTGCCTGATAGTGGTGGGATCGCCACGAGCACATTGCACGATGTCACAAGGTAGTGTATTGGCGATAGTGCCAAAGTCTGTCACCGAATGATTGGCTATCGATGTGGATAGAAATGTGGCTTCTTCTATTACTGGTGATCGGTACTGTATCGATGTGGATAGAATCGTAACTCTTCTATTACTGAATATGGTACATGATGAGTTATGTTCCTGATGATGGTACATGTTTAGAATAGGATTTATTCTTAATATGGATTTATATTCTGATTCGATACATGTTCGAAATATCCATTATATGCTTTTATATTGTTTATATGATTGCATGTATACATGATTTATACTGAGAATGTAATTCTCACCGGAGTTATCCGGCTGTTGTATTGTTTGTATGTGTGCATGGCAACAGGTGGGATAGGATCAAGGTCAAGAAGAGAACGAGGCTGGACTAGATAGCGTGGAGATCCGGGCTTCGAAGCAACTTAGGATTCAGCACTGATATATAGTTGAACCTAGTTGAATTCTTGTAGATAAAACAAGATTTGTATATTTATGTTTAATATGTAATTTGAATTGAATTACATTACGTTTCCGCTTTTATTTTTAAAAAAAATTAGACCCTGTTTATTATAATTGTTTGAATTATTCCTAAAGACGATTAAGGAATGAATTAGCGTCCGGGTCCCCACACAAACTGGGGAGGTGGTTGCTGTGGTCTCGGTGCTAGAGGCACAAACAAAGCTCCTTTCTGTCTCATCAGACCAGCTTCGGGTCCCTTGGCTCTGTTCAAGGCATCAGTAAAATTATTCGGTCGCCTCGTATTTACCAATGTAAATATTTCGGGATTTAGGCCATTAATGAACTGATCTGCAACAGCTTCGTCGTTTTCAGCCACATGTGGAGCAAATCTCAACAAGGTAGAGAACTTGGCCACATACTCTTCGATGTTCAGCTGACCCTATCTCAAATTTGCAAATTCTGCACCTTGGTCCTTCAGATACGACACTGGAATGAATCTCTAAAAAAATTCGGTTCTAAAGACATTCCATGTAATAATCGTACCTCGATGCTCCAATGCTGTATTCGTCGTAATCCACCAATTCTTTGCAACGTCATGCAATTGGTGCCCAATCAATTTCACTCTCCGCTCATCGGTGTAATCCAAGGACTCAAACAGCATCTTAATGTCATCTAGCCGACTCTCACAATCCACTGAAGTCTCAGTACCTTTCAGAGTCGGTGGATGGAACGACTGAAATCTCTTCAGCAATGTTTCCATTGGTGTTGCTGTCACATCCATTGGAGGATTCGAAGTGCTACCCTGTTCTGGTATTCTTCGAGGAGGCATATCTGATTACCAAAAGAGTTAGCAACCAAATACAACAAATCTATTTCAGTCCTCCTCCGATCATCTTACTGCTGATCAAGAATTGATTCTGAATCATTCTCAATAGCACATGTTTCCAAATCAAGTCAGATAAATAGATAAACATGCATTATAAAGCAGTAGAACATGCTAGCAATAAAAAGCAGGAAAGAAAACTCAATCTACCCCGCTCCCTAGCTTCTATCTCAATCTAAAGGATCTATCGCTCTGATACCACCTGTTGTGGGGACCCGGACGCTAATTCATTTCTTAATCGTCTGTGGGAATAATTAAATCAATTAAAATAAACATGGTCAAAATTTTTTATTTTTTAACATACAAGTGTCAAATGCGGAACGTAATGGAATTCATTCGAATATATACATCGAAAGCAAAGTACAAGTCTTGTACCGTATACAGTCATTTAAAACTAAGGTTTAACAACTACATATCAAGCGTTCAAACCCTATCTAGAATTCAAGTCCGTAGTCTCCACTCTACTCACGATCTCTCTCATCTCCTCGACCCTGATCCTGTCCCACCTGTTGTCATGCACACATACAAACACGACAACAGCCGGATAACTCCGGTGAGAAATACATGCCAGTATAAATCAATGATACATGCAATCATATAATCAATATAAAGCATGAAACAGATATCAGTAATATGTATCAAAATCTGAAAACGTAATTCAATATAAATCTGTAATTCAACTCCTGACTCTATATCTCATACTAGACTCATTCCTAATCTAGGGATCCCGGTTTCCAGATGTTGGCATACTATATCGAATTTCAGTAAAAGAAGTAAATCCACCTCTAATCAAACATCGATATAAACCAAACATCCAGTGTCTTGACTTATCCGTCACAGACTTTGGTAACCTCCCCCAATCATTATTCGGTGAAAATGTGCAATGGGTCAGTGACGATTCCATCACCATCAGGCCCGTCTGTCACAAGACCAATCGTCTAATACATGCTTTCTATAAATCAATAGAACAAGCAAATCAATCCAATCAATGCACACAATAACAATAAGTATGTGGTTTAGGGAAACTCAAGTATTTCACACTCGAGTCATTCTCCCGGTTCGACATTGACTTATACCTTTCTTTAGTTGCAGTTGTGACAACGTTCAAGTCTGGAATTCGAAGTCTGTCAATACTCAATCTGGCAATGACAATATCAAGAAGTACAATATCAATATACTGCTCAAATCAATACCGAATCTGATCAATCTGAATCTAACTCAAAATCAACGGCATAACGGAACAATCTGAATATCCCCGTCAATACAATATCAACAACTATCAATTACCACAACTCATAATCGATATAACACAAATCTGATATCAATCTCAATCAAATCAACTCTAAAAAATAATAACAATTCCATACTGTATCTATTCTTCAATCTGATTTCGATTACACGATGTCTAACATGTCGAGAACACCATATATGAATCATATCCGATTATGACAGTATCATAATTTCAAAACATATCAAAAAAGAAGAAAACTTACGTCGAGTTGAAGCTCTCGTTGATAGGAACACGGTACTGAAGTCGGATTGAAAATCAGACGGACGGATCGAAATATAAAGGAGTAAGGATTTCTGAAGGATTCTCGATTCCCTTTCTTTGTTTATACTGAATTATGAAGGATATATGTATATATATATCCTAATGCATGGCCATGATACGTGGCAAACTTTTCTTGCATCTCCGTCGGCGCTCGGGCGGTCTAGAATTATCGCCCGGGCGCGGAATGTTCTGCCCTACTCTTGTTATCTAATGGCGCTCGGGCGGTCAAAAACTACCGTCCGGGCGCCGAACTTTCTGTCAGAGACATTTTTTTGCTGAACATTGGCGCTCGGGCGGCCCTTTTCTACCGCTCGTGTGCCAACAGTTTTGTACAAAATATACATAAATCACATGCTTCACCCAATCTGGTCTTGGGATGATCCATTTTTAAACACATCAGTTCAAAATCGATAATCTCAGAATAATAGAATGCAAATCTCGAGCATTACAGTTGGCATCGACTGGCTATCTCCGAATGGATTTTAGATACATTTTCGGCAGAGGTCAGTGTCTATTCGACCGCCCAACGGGAAATATTTTATCATAGAGGTAGTAAGGAACAAGCAAATTCCGCACATCATCTCCTGCATCAATGCGAGGAAACTTATTAAGCGAGGCTTCCAAGCTTTTCTAGCATGTGTTACGTCATTGCCCATTCCTAACAGTCAGAAGCTAGAGGATGTTGAAGTCGTGAGAGACTTTCCTAGTGATTTTCCTAAGGACGTTTCTGGCATTCCACCAGACTGAGAGGTGGAATTCGCTATTGAATAGATTTCGGACACTTTGCCAATTTTTAAGGCATCCTATTGTCTAGTACCCGCCGAAATGAAAGAGTTAAAAGATCAAATTTAAGAATTGCTGGAAAAAAGTTTTATATGCCCTAGTTGTTCTCCGTTCGGCGCACCGGTATTATTTGTGAAGAAAAAGGATGGAAGTATGCGACTCTGCAGTGACTATCGAGACCTGAATAGAGTCACCATCAAGAATAAGTATCCTTTGTCTAGAATTGAAGATTTATTTGATCAATTTCAAGGAGCATCGATTTTCTCGAAGATAGATATTCGTTCGAGATACCATCAGCTAAAATTGAAAGAGTCCAATGTTCATAAGACGACTTTTAAGATTTGATATGGGAATTACGATTTTATGGTCATGCCATTTGGGTTGACCAATGCGCCAATGATCTTCTTGGATCTCATGAATCGCATATTTCAGCATATCTGGATCAGTTCATCATAGTCTTCATTGATGACATTCTGATTTACTCAAAGAGCCGAGAAGAGCATATTCAGCACTTGAGAACGACGCTACAAATATTGCAAGATCGAAAGTTATTCGCCAATCTTGCTACTATGACAGTTCAATCGACTCTGAGGGATAGAATTCGAGAAGGTCAGTCTTCTGATGAGCAATTACAAAAATGAAAACTGATAGATGAAGCTAAGGGTCGGAAGCTGTATTCTGAGGAGGATGGCATATTTTGATATCAAATCGACTATGGTTCCTAATGGAGATTCACTGCGAGAGGTTTTAAAAAGGAAGCTCACAATACCCCGTAATCCATTAATCCTGGAAGTATGAAGATGTACAAGGATCTACAGTTGTTGTATTGGTGACCGGACATGAAACGAGACATCTTTAGTTTTGTGTCCAAGTGTTTGAAATACCAGAAAGTTAAGGCTGAGCATCAGAGGCCAACGGGGAAGCTTCAGCCACTTCTTATTTCCGAGCAGAAGTTGGAAAATATTACTATGGATTTTGTGGTAGGATTTCCAGAGACTATTAGTGGTTTCAACACCATTTGGGAGATAATTGATCGTATTATGAAATCAGCGCATTTTCTACCTATCAAGACGACATTCACCATGACACAGTATGCAGAGCTGTATATTTGAGAGATAGTCCGACTGCATGGGATTTCAATGTCCATTGTTTCTGACCAAGACCCGAGGTTCATCTCATCTTTCTGGAAGAGTCTACATGCAGTGATGGAGACAAATTTGTTATTGAGTAAAAAATTCCATCATCAAACCGATGGTAAGTCTGAAAGGGTGATTCAAATTTTGGAGGATCTAATCCGAGCTTGTGTGAGCGATTTCCAAGGAAGTTGCGAACCAAAGTTACCTCTAGTGCAGTTCACTTGTATCAATAGTTACCAATCATCTATATGAATGACTCCTTAAGGGAACTTTATGGAAGGAAGTGTAGATTACCTATACATTGGGAAGAGGTTGGTGAAAGAGGAAAATTTGGTCCAGACTTAATCCAGCAAACAACGAAGCTAGTAGTCAAAATCCAAGATAGGATGAAGACTGCACAAAGCCTTCAAAAGAGCTACGCTGATAAGCGACGAAGAGAGCTGGAGTTTGCAGTAGGCGACCACGTATTTGTGAAAATAGCACCTATGAAGGGTGTTATGAGATTTAACAAGAAATTCAAGCTCAGTCCGAAGTTCGTAGGATCCTTGGAGATTTTGGAGAAGATTGGAACATTAGCCTATAGAGTGGTGTTGCCACCAATGCTAGCTGGAGTACACAATGTGTTCCATATCTCGATGTTGCGAAAGTACATTTCGAACCCTTAACATATACTAAATTATGAACCTCTGGAATTGACTTCGAATATCTCATATGGAGAAAGACCTATAAAAATTATGGATATGCAAGAAAGAAGGCTCCGAAAAAAGTCATTCAAATGGTCAAGGTCAAATGGCTAAATCACTCGGAGTAGGAAGCTATTTGGAAAACCGAGACAGATATGAGGAGCCGCTAGTTGGAGTTATTCGGTAAGTTTTAATTTCGAAGACGATATTTCATTTAAGAGAAAGAGAAATTGTAAGGTCCAAAACGCGATAACATTGTCCAACTACATGCAAATCTAGGAAAAATGGAAAATAGCTAATTAAATAATTTTAATTGCATAAATTAATTATGTTAGACATGTTTATATGTTTAGGAAACATTTTTCTACTTGAATGCATTAAAACTGTATTGTAAAGGTTAATCGACATGCGATCGAAGAATGGAGACCAGGGACCCCGTGAGGGAAACTGTTTTTATTAAATAATTAATTTTAGTTATTTACTATATGGTATAGGGTATTTTTTGAAAATGAAGTGTTTTGATGTGTTTTTATATGCCGAGTCATATTTTAAAAAGTATTCCATTTTCGACGAAAATATGAAATTTTTGAGAACTCGGCTAATATTTTCCCAATCTTTCCTTAAAAAAAGATTTTAAATATTAACTATGGGGTTTAATGGGCCTAAGCTTATACCATGAGTTTTAATTAATAAATAAAAGCCTAGAACATTACCCCAAACCCCATAATTCACACGTCCCTTCACCAAAAAATTTCTAGGTCTCTCCCCTCCACTTGACACACGCACACACGAGAATTTGAGAAGGAAAGTGCACGAAATCTTTGAAGATAATTCAGCAAGGTCCATCTCCGCCAACGTTCCTCGCATCACCAAATTGATTTCGAGCGTAATATACGCAAAGGCACGACTTAATCTTTCTTTTTCTCATTCATCTCACCATATAATAATATGTTTGATGCATGTTTGCGTGAAAGAAATATGAACCTTCGTATTATTTTCGTTTTTATGCCATATTATGCCAAGAACTCAAATTTTTATGATTTAAAACTCTTGCTATTGATGCATGAAGGAGCTGCCATGATAAGGACACCAAAACGGATGAATATATGAGGGTTTAGAGGGCTTAAGTGAGGGTGCATAAGGGCTGGACGTGAGGGGTTAGGAGTATGAACAAAAATTATATTCCTAGTGGCTAGGAGTCCTTGTTGGTTAAAGTTTCTATCTACTGATAGAGTATGAATTGGAGACCCAAGAGGGCTGTATGATGGTCTTAAGATGGTTGCACGAGGGTTGGCTAGAAGGGCAAGGTCGAACGCGTGATGTGATGGAATCATGTGCATGCGTTTGGGACGGGTTTGAGGGGCTGCGGGTTTTAAGCTTCTAAAGATCGGTCCAATAGGGTCCATAGGGATCCAATAGGGTCCTAGGGTGGTCAACTAGTGTCTGGTCGAGTTCCTTGAGGGCTCAGGTTGAATCTTGTATTGCAATACAACCCAGGGTTTTCGAAATTAGGTGCTGAAGTTCAGTAGGAGTCCAAGGCTTGATATGTATGGGGTTGAATTTGATTGAATATGGTTTAGTTAGGTATAATTAAGCCTTGGTGCAAATTTGGTAAAGTTTGGTCAAGTTTCGAGTCCATACGAGTCAAAACTGGGATGTACGTCTAAGTTTAAAAATGAATTGGGAACTTAATCGAGAAGCATAAATTTACGTCTAAGAAATATTTATGAGTGTATTTTAAGGTAATACGTTCAGTTTAGAATGAGTTGGGTCGTCTTTTCAAGGTCTAAGGATAAATATGGAAAGTTAGGGCTTCAGGGGCAAAAATGTCATTTTATACCTGAAAAATGTTAGACGTTCTGGCAGTGCCTGAATGCTGTAAAAAATGTTAAAAATTTTATTTTAAATGTCTTTGAAATTTTATGATGAAACAGTTAATACTAAAAGACCTGTTGCTTGCTTGGTTTAAAAGAAAAATGATTTATATGTACATGAATTTTTATAAGTGATGGAAATATGAAAAGTTGAAGATATGAAATGATTGTGACTAATACGATGATACAGATGATATGTAATGCCAAGGCTCAGTTGACGGGTGAGAGTATCGGTGATGTCACCGCCGCCCGGTACCTGGAAATACGTAGATGAATCCATTGAACTTCAGATAATACGAAAGTCACAATTGGGGATATGAATTCAATAAAAAGAAAAGCGTATACGTATATGTTGAAATGAAATATGATATGATATGTTGAAAGGAAAATGTTAAAGTTTATGTTCATTAAAAGCTATTTTATTAAAATATTTTCACAGTTGCTTGTGAATGTATGTGTGTTACTTGTTATCATGATTAAATTTTGCTGAGTCAATAGACTCAGTAGGTGTGATCGATGCAAGTGAGCATGAGATTAATGTTATTAGAGGTCTTGTTGGTTGAACTAGCTGGACTGAAGGTGAACACAACCCGAGGACTATCGATAGTTTTATACAAATAAAACTAAGTTTATGATTTATGATTACTAAAAGATTTTATGACTTATGATGCTTTTGAGAGGCTTTTGAGAGGATGTTAGAGTTAAGTTTAGTTTTGAATGATGTTAGTATACGTTGGTTGACGTTTACGATTTTATGCTTTGAACTACTTTCTTTCAAATTTTTAAATAATAGTTAGTTGATTTAATTTAAATGGTGCAAGAATACTTTAAATATATATGTATACGTATTGAGTTTTTCGGCCGAATATAGAAAAGAAAAAAAATTTCTTTTATATTTTAAGAAAAACGAGTAGTGCACGTTTCACAACCATTTTTAGAAAATTTTAATCATATTTAATCATATTAACAAGTCTTAAAATATTTATTGAAAATATTTTATCTTAGTCGTCCCTGGTCTCTTTTCCCCAACCTATTATCGAATATTCGGATAAAATCTTCCATTCTCATGAAATCATGCAATCTAATTATTTAATCATGCAATTAGACATGTAATCATATAATATACATCAAGTGAGCATTTAAAATCAATTAAATAAAACAATTAAGCAATTTAAATCCTTTTCATGCATGTGGTTTACGTGGGTTGACTTTTTGGATGTTACAAATACTCTCCCCCTTAAATAAAATTTCGTCATCGAAATTAAGACTTACCGAATAGTTCGGGGTAGCGACCCCTCATCTCCGACTCAGTCTCCCAAGTGGCTTCTTCCTCCGAGTGATTTAGTCACTGAACTTTGACCATTTTTATTACCTTGTTCTGCAACCTTCTGTATTGACTGTCCAAGATATGAGTATGCCTCTCCTCATAAGACAGATTCTGTGTAAGTTGCAGTGGCTCAAAGTTCAGAACATGTGAAGGGTTTGGCATGTACTTGCGGAGCATCAATACGTGGAAGACATTGTGAACTCCTGCGAGATTAGGTGGAAACGCAACTGCAAATGGTCCCACTCTTTCAAGTATCTCAAATGATTGAATTAATCTTGAACTAAGTTTGTCTTTTTTGCCAAATCTCATAACACCCTTCGTAGGTGCTATTTTTACAAACACGTGATCACCTACTGCAAACTCAAGATCTCGTCTTCTTTTGTCCGCGTAGCTCTTCTGTCGCCTCTGAGCAGTTTTCATTCTATCTTGGATATTGACGACCATTTTCGCGTTGTGCCGAACTATCTCGGGCCGTAACGTAGCTCTTTCTCCTACCTCATTCCAATGAATAGGCGACCTACATTTTCTTCCATAGTGTGCCTCGTAGAGAGCCATTCCTACGGATTACTGATTACTGTTATTGTAAGTGATCTCCACTAGAGGTAGTTTCAGGTTCCATGCAACTTCTTTAGAAATCAATTGTACATGCTCGGAGTAGATCCTCTAAAACATGTATGACACTCTCAAACTGACCGTCTGTCTGAGGATGAAATACGGTACTAAATATAGTTTGGTTCCCAAGGCCGCATGTAAACTCTTCCAAATGATGAAGTGAATCGTGTGTCTCTGTCCGACACTATAGAGGCAGGAATTCCATGAGGCGTTGTACAAGTATAAATACTTGTACATAATTCAAACATGTCTTTTATTTATTAAAATTATATTTGTGTATTTATAATTAACTTCCGCTGTATGTTATGCACTCGTGTTGACAACACTGTGTCACAACACTAAAAATTTGATACACACAATATATTTATTTCATGTACATTTATTATCAATAACGCCCTTTCATTGCCAAAGAATTTGGAATAGATTCGAGATGGTTGTTTTTGTAAATTTTCTTACTTGATTACAATGTGAATAAAACCAATTAGGAAGTTTTATGTTTGGCTTTTTTGGTAAATGCGTTGGTAGCTACGTTATTTTAAATTGGTATTGAGCTAATTATCGTTGGATCAATGTAAAGGATTGTGTGTTACATACGGCGAATGGTGTGGAATCTACTGGAGATCCACGTGAATTTATGTGTGATCTCCAGTAAGAAAAAAAAGCCTAGAGAGAATAAGAGCCTACCACTTCGAATACGGGAATACGGGAATATCGTGATTAACATGTGTTGGATACGGTGGGGCTATAAAATTATAATTATACAAAAAAAAAAATGATTTTTTGGGGTCCTTCGATCTTACCGACCAAAATTGGCCAAATACCAGGGAGGGGTAGTACCCCTTGTAGGGTCGAATTTCCCGAAAAGTTGATGTAGTTTGTGAGCAAAATAACAGTAATTAAATAGTGAAAAATCTATTTTCTAATTATGTCGTAAATTATACCTTGGTCTGGAATGATGCTTTCCTAGTTTTAGAATCAAAATTTTTTTTAATGTGTGATGTCGACTGGTTGAATCGTGTTAAGCTTAGTGGGAAATTACACCGGGTTGGGTAAATTTTGGCTCGGGCACACTAAAATTGGGATGAAAAGTATCCGAGACGAAGAGTTTGCACTAATATTAGTGGGGCGTCATAAGGTATTTCCGACACGGCCACTCCGAGAGTGAAACTTGGAAGTGGTATAGGTTCTCAGATCTGACAACCTATACTACTGAAAGACATGGTCGTGGTCACCCATACTCGTGGTGATCTGATGGGTGTCCTTGGTTGGTGCTTTTTTAGGCCATCTCCAACCCAAAACTCTATTTTAAAGCAACTCTACTCTAAAATAGTGCAGTTTTTGCACCAAATACAATATTTATCTTCAACCCATCTACTTCAAATCTTACTCTAAAAAAAATATTTTCGGAATATTAATTTTTATTTTATTTATTTCATTTTTTTATAAGTTATTAAATAAATATTTTTTAAATTTAGTGATATAGTTATAATTACATTTTATATTGAATATATTTAATATTATATTTTTAATAAATGTGATAATATTACAAAAATGATTAATTTAATTATTTTAAATATATTATTGAAATCTATATTATACGAATTGAAATATGAATAATTTCAATTGGTGAAATAAAATTAATACATGACATTAAATTAAATAACATATTACAAATACAACTTCAAATATTTGAACGACCATATTCATCCCATAAATTATCAATTAAAGCATTTCGTAATACATAATGAGCAGTCTTTGTCTTTTATTTTTTTATATCGAGCGATAAATTCTCGAAATCTGATATGCTCATTGACAGCCATTTCTACCATTGGAGTCGGTGCTTCCCTAGCATCTTCAATCGATGCACTAAGATCACGTTCATCTTCGATTATCATATTGTGCATTATAATACATGCTTTCATTATATCATTCAAATGATTTTTCTTCCAACCACGTGCTGGAGATGCCACAATCGCAATTCGTGATTGAAGAACGCCAAATGCACGCTCCACATCTTTCCTGCATGACTCTTGTTTCATCGCAAAATACTGCTTCTTCGGACCACGCGGATCATGGATAGTTTGCACTATAGTTGACCATTTCAGATAAATACTATCAGCTAAATAATATCCAGTGTCATATTCTTTTGATCCAATAGTGTAATGAGCTGGAGGAGCAATTCGAAGATGAATTCGAATTCGTATTTTTATTTTAACTATGTACTTGAATGTCATATCCTTTATTGTATTTGCATTTAAATTATCTGAATTCGAATTCGTATTTTTATTTTAACTGTGTACTTGAATGTTTAAATATTATTCAATAAATTTGTGTGTTAGATGTTTAATTATAAAATTATTGTAAAATATATTTGTAAAATTATATAATTAAATATTTTAATTTTTATAATTTTATATTTAATAGATATTATCTAATTATTAAATTAATATAATAATAAAATTATTATACAAAAAATATTTATAATTTTTAATATAAATATTTATAATTAAAAAAACAAAAAAATTAAAAAAAAATAAGAAAAGAACTCTACGCCACATTTGGCGCAGAGAATGTGGCGCAGAGGGAAGCTCTGCGCCACGAGAAGAAGGGAGCTGCGCTATTTGCACTCCATTGGAGAAGCCGAAAACGCTATTTTGCTGCTTGGGTTGGAGATGCCCTTAGTTGTCTAATTTTACCACAGCTCGGGCTCTAAGATGACCCAGGTACTTGTGCGGGGTATCACCACTCTCTCCCTGAATAGTCGGACTAGAGTTCTACCCACTGTTTAGAGTCATCAAATTGGGCTCGGGGGAGAGATGAGTCAAAGTTTTGAATTTTGAGCGGGCTATGGATTATGACAGCATGATGCAAGCCTTAGCAGTCGAATTCGTATTTTTATTTTAACTATGTACTTGAATGTCATATCCTTTATTGTATTTGCATTTAAATTATCTGAGCTCGTTCCTCCACCCTTTCGGCCGATGACTTCTCTTTTTTGAAGATCTTTTTTTTTTTTATTTTGTTTCTGAGCCTCTTCCATGTTGATATAATTTTATGTCTGAGACACCAGTTCCTCCAAGTCTCGCGACAGTTTCTTCACTAAGGAATGGAAGAAGTCCTCTTCCTGGGCCCCTGTGTGAACATCGTACTTTTGGTTTCAGGGGTGCAGGAAGGTACTTCCAAAGCTGCTTTATTGAACTTGCAAATGAATGTCCGCAATGAGCCGTCCCTGCTCTGCTTTAATTTGAACAAACTGAAAGCAATTTTTTTATCTTTTGCTGCTGCTGAAGTGATGTAAAAAGACACTTTTGAAGTCATCAAAAGATTGTATGCTCTAAAGCTCGAGCTTGTCAAACCAACGTTGGGCTGAATCCGCCAGCGTGGTTAGGAAAGTCTTGCACTTTATCTTGTCATTGTAACAATGAAACATGGCCTTGTTTTCAAACCGGGACAAATGCTTCTCTGGGTCCGAGTTTCAATCATACTCCCTGATTTTGCGGATTTAAAATGGGCAGGTAGGGGCTCATTGATTATGTGGGTAGAGAAAAGACGCCCTCTTGGGTGGACTTGGGAGGCTAAGGAGGACCCGACTTGTCAATCCAATTTCTTCAACTTCTGCCTTAAGTCTTCCAGTTCTTCGGCCATGGTAGGAGCTTTAGAATATTCTTGGGAGCTTTCTTCCCTCTTTCCTCTGTTCTAAGGAGGATATTCACCTCCGAACCCTTCCTCACGGAGTGTGTGGCTGCTGCTGGGAGGTAATTTTTTCATCATGGCCTTTTGTATGGACAGTGATGTAGGGCCCAGGTCCAACATTAATACTAATAATTATAAATTTAACAAACTAAACAATTGAGTAAAACACATAAATCTGGGGTTCACAACCCGACATAAATATTGTCAAAATAAATTAAAGGTCTCAAGTGTTTGAAATATAAGTTTTAACATGCCAAAATAACTAGTTAGCCAAAATAATCCAAACATCATTAAATAGCTCTTAAGACCCGAGAATCCACTTTAACTCGTGTCTCCTCGCTTGGAGATGGACTCTGACATCCCAAGACTAGCCTCACCTACCGTCAAGCACATGAAAACAAGAGGTAGCCGACGTGCCGGTGAATATAAACCCAGTATGATACAATAAAAAACACATCATAATTAAAATGACAAATAGTTCATATGAAATTCATAAAGATGCAATATAATGCAATGCATGATCAGAAACTGTTGGCTATCAAAAAATCTCAAGATCAAGTGAATCATCTGGTCATAGGGTATCCAAGGGAAGAGAATCTCCCAACAACATCCACCGACTCATCCGCTCGAGGTGGGGTGTTGTGTTCTACAATCCCAGAACTATGGTGCGCCTATAAAAAGTGTTTATGCCATAGCAGCGACCTCCGCATACACTATGCCAACTCAACTATAGCCTCATACGTCCAACAAATCAATAAATGAAGGCGACCTCCTCCATATCAAATCTGAATCAACAAGTGGCTCAATATGCAATGTAATGATGCAAATCATTATCATCATCTTGATATCAAAATAAACTCATCTCAAGACAACAATCATCATCAAAGCACAAGTAATTCATCGAGCCATAGAATTTTCAATTTAAAATAAAAATGATAATTTTACCTCGTATGTTACCGACAATAACTTACCTTTTAAATATTATCAAAAGAAGATTGAAACGTGTAGTTGAGAAATCTTGAACCCCTGAAGTCTACTATAAGTCAAGAACTCAGATCATTTATCAAAACAAAGTGATTTCTGTACAAAATTCATAATTAATTCAATGCTGCTTCAAATCAGGATCCGCAAATTGGATATACAAGAAAACTCAATGTCCAACAATTATCCTTCACAACGTTTTGTCAAATAAGGTTGTTGACCTAGCCGTTCATAATCTGAAACATATAACATAATTCTCATGAATTCTACGTTAATACATTTCTGGCACATTTTATTATTTTGAGCATAACGTCCTCAATATTCAATGGAATGAAGCCAATTTGGTATCATTACGAATAGAAGACAATGTTTTATAACTTTTATTTGAACATCAAATCCAGAATTTCAATATCCCAAAATTCGAATAAACAGAAGGCATGTACCCAAATCTGTACTAACACGGAGTTCCAGACCAGTTTTAGTAAAAATCATGTATCTCTTTCAATTATTCCTGGAATTGAGTAATTCACGAACCAAATCGAAGCCAACTCGATGATCTTCAGGTTTGATGAAGACCCTAACTCCAAAATTCAAACAAAATTGTCCCATATACACGAAATACAGAAGGTGTAAAAACTGTTCTTTGAACATAAACAAGAAATCATTCTCATATTCTTTTTAAGTTCAAACCAACTCAAATACAACATCTTAATATCTCAAATATAAACTCAAATAACAATTCCAAATTTCAACTCATTTTCAAACTTGAATAAAATTGGGAAATACTTGCGTCATCTTGAAGCCCGTGATGAGAGGATTACAAATTTACCTTCATTTTATATTTTTCTTGAGAAAATCTCCTTTAAATTGAAGAAGAAGTTTAAAAATGGAAGGAGAGAAAGGGTTTCGATGGAGAAGGAGGAGAGAAAATGGAGATAATGATTAGATTAGGTGAAAGTGAGTTTACATATTGATTTTTCCGTCTTAGTGCCGCAGCACCACTTTCTATCGTCTCAGCACTAAAAATCCCGCATCTCTAGCGCCTAGGTGCTATTATTCTAGCGCTAGCAATATTTGAAAAGTAACATGATGAACAATAATATTTTTTTCAATTTTTTTTTAAAATTCGGGCATTACAATTTCTTTTCTTTAAAAATAGATTTTGTCCATACGAAATCAAATAATCAATTTCAAGTCTACGATATAATTAGTTTCAACATCGAATTACGAATCATTTGTATTAAAGTATAATCACGCTCTTTATCTATATTGATCACATTGGTATACAGATAAAAAAAATAACAAACCATGAAATAATGCATTATGTTAAAATAAAGATTATTTATTACCATCGAGTCAATAAATTTTTTAGCCAACAATTGACTTACAAGACATCTACTCTAATATTTGAATCACTGCTAATTTTAAACCAATTCTTCTCTACTCTAACTTTGAAACACAAGATTTATGTTTATTAAATTCTATGACAAATGTATAAATGCTTCGATTGATGTAATGTCGATTTTGTTCATTACAAATTAACTTTCCTGCAAGCTGTAATGAGAATAATGTAGATAATAAATATTTTTAATAATGCTTAAACTATGGTTTTTTTCTTTTTTGTTTTGTTTTCATTTCAGAATCATAGATCTGAAAATGATATTGAGCAGGCCTAATTTTTCTCTGATTACAAGTTTGGACGTGACTTTCAAGATAATATTGCAATTTAGTATGATAGCAGTTCCCGAAATGGGAGGATAATAATAAGTATGATGGCGCAATTTGCATCCCAATTTTTTTTTTTTAAAAAAGGAAATAAACTCTCAATTCATTTAAATTGAGAACAATGGAATTAATAAATATAAAATATAATTACATTTTCATTATATATGTTAATGTCAGCGTTTTCGGTGGAATTATTTTGAATGCTAATAAAAAACGATATGTGGCACGTACGATTTTGTTGCGTGCGACGACAATTGGGGGCAATTTTTTCTTCAAATATTTGTGCTGATAATATCGAGCGTTAATCATCCTTTTTTTTTTTTGGAAATATGCATGCATATGCGTATCCATTCTCCCGAAGATCGAAAGAAGATCATGAAAATGACCGAGTAAAACGAGTTGACCTCAATTTAGCTATCCATTCCTACAGCTCCACGTCCCAATAATGCTTTCATTTTTTTTCCTATAATATTTATAATTTTTGGTTAAATGCACAAGTCCTGTGAAAATTCTAATTGTCACGTAACCTTTTTGATGGGTTATGGTCCAATTTAATTATTTAGCATATTGTTAAAGCTCAATTTGCTTACAAAGATCCAAACCTGTTACACACTCTTATAAATTGAGGAAAATTCTCATTATTTTATGTTTAAGCTCTCTAGAACATTTTTTAATAATGAAGGATCATGTGCTGGATACCTTGAGGTGCTTCAAACACAATATTCTCCAAGAGCTGCAATAGCTCGTGTTCTAAGAATATTTACACCCCCTTCTAAATACTTCTTCACTCCCAATCGATCTTAACAAATAATTTTCTGACTTGAGCGTCGGAGTGTCTATGCCGGCTAACCTCGATGCTTTTGATGTTTGTTTTGTTAGAGTAGATGCCCTGCAAGCCAACAGTTGGATAGGAAATTTATTGACTCAAGTGTAATAAACAATCTTTATTTTAATATAATTTATTTTTTTATGGTTTCATTTTGCTTTATATGTATACCCATGCAATCAGCATAAATAAATTCCTAGATTATACTTTAATACAAATGAATCGTAATTCGATCTTGAAACTTATTTATAATCACTGTATATTCTAAATTTGTTCCTAGTCAATTCAGCCACCTGAAATGAGGATAAAGGCCGCTTGAGCTTGAGACTAGCATCTGTGATGTTGTGTACCGTGTTTCATGGTAAGGGCATTGAGATGTCCAATCATGTAGATGAGAAATCATACGATGATTGTACCGAATAACTATCCCTCGAACTTTCCAAGTGGTTATCAGTCATCTAGAGGAAAAATCCGTTGTTGTGATTGTACATGATTAGTCCTTACGACCCGAGACAACACTGAGGCTTTACGTACTAGGATTGTGCTTTGACTCGTTTAACGAGTCCCCGAGGGTCACAAGGTGGCGAGGTTGGGTGCAATTGCGAAATGTATAGGAGCTAGTGTTGGGACAGTCTTATTCTCGCACCCAAGACGCAGCGGATTTTTAAAATTTTTTTCTTGGACGTCGTATGTTCAAAAACTATTCATAGGATGTTTAGAGTTATACCTTTGCGTATTAAACGCTGGGCTCCAAACTATTCCAATTTTAAAGCGGAGATAGCCCTTCTTCTATATTCCTACGAACAGCTCTTCAATATTGATCGCCTCATTAGGTCCACAATCGAAAACTTTGTTTCTCGCTTGGATTGCACTATAAATCGCAAGAGATTTGTGTGTTGAGATTGCGCACTCGGTGTAGCGTCGGCGAGGCGGTGGAAGGACACAAGGTGGAAAAATTTCTTCACAAGAAACTCATGGTGGCCGAGACCTTCAAGGTGAAAAATTGGAGAGGATTTTTGACTAAATCTCATTTATTCTTAATCCATAATTAGCATAATTGTTATTGATTCGTAATCAATAATTTACGCAAATCCAATTTTCTTATTTGGGCAAAATGTTCTTCCCAAATTTTGGTGATGGCCGAGAGTTTCCATGGGAAAAAGGATGGAAAGATTTTTCTTTAAATCATAATTGATTCTAAATAAATTATTATGGAAATTAATTAAGTCACTTAATCCAAGAATTAATGACTTGATTTTCTTCTAATCCTTAAGTTTGGCCGTGACTTTTCAATTGGGAAAGGAAATTTTTGTGAATTTTTTATGTAAAAAAATCTCTATTGAATTATGCCCTCTTATGGTGTATTTATTGTGATGCCCGGTTTAAAAATTCATAATTTAATTATTTCCTTACTGAATGCCACATTTTTTACAATATTTATTTATTGAACTTCTATCTTTATTTTTATCCTTATTATTATTTAAAAATATTGTAGATAGAAATTTAAATATTTTCTACTATCATTAAAAGATTAAATACATATATTTACATTCTTATTTCAAATATGTACAATTATTTTATAGCGGAAGTTTAACATTTATAAACAGATCGTTCCAACTTTCAAATGCTCTTATTTCAGCTTCAGTTATTTTCCTCCTGTTTCAATTCTGGGGTTCCTGTGTCTTAAAATTAAAATAGACGAAAAGAAACAGCGGGTTAAGTCTTTGAGGACTTAGTGAGTTTAAATTAATATATAGCTTTTAAATAGCGCTTTATCATAATTATGCATGAAATAATAGGCATAACAATTTAGATGTTATGAATGTTATGCAATGTAATAATAGATAAATGAAAATTTCATAAATTATCATTGGTGGCTCTAATTGAGCACTTTTTACGAGCCGGGTGAACCATTCTCCGGACCGAAGTATTCGGTGCGCGTTGTTCAAATGAACCATATACCCAAAACATTTGACCCGTTGTTCATTGGACTCATTTTTCGGGCCGAAGCCACGTTCTCCAGTGGACTCAATTTTCGGACCGAAATCTGTTGTCCATGACTCCATTCATTAATGATATATCAATCCATTCATAAATATGCAAGAAACTATATCAGTAATCGAAATGAATTTTAGATGATATTTGAACATTAAATAAATGCTATTGAAATTTCAAGGCCAAATGCCAAAGGCTTTAATAGAAGAATGAATAGTAATTTCTTCACCTGATAACTTACAGTTTAGGCTTGATTAGTAATTGGAATTTGTTGAAGCAAGTCCTAAAAATATATTATGAATGATATTTATATGTTAGAGTTTAAATAAATAGCTGATCATTTTCAGATTATTTTTTTGTTCAAAATTTAACCCGGTTGATTTTTTATTTAAGTTTGCAAAATTCATATTAATTAGAAGATATCTCTAAACATTACGAAAATTGGCCAAAAAGTCGGAATATCACCAGAAATGTTCGGCCACCGGAATTCCGGCGATACGGCGGCTCGTGCGTTACACGCGCCGATGGCTCCAACGCGTGACTGGCCTTCCGGCGGCCACGTGCGGCCGGAATTTTTCCAGAATATGTAACTTTTTAAGATCTTTATTTCTTATGTTAAAAGTATTTTCAAATTCCTACCTGATCAATACCAGATTTAAATATCGTCCTATGGTGAACTAAGGTACTCCGGCATTCCGAAAATGTTAGTTCCGGCAATGTTTTGGGACGACGGACGGTATGTACCTTATCTATGCAACAAGAGGTACAACTTTTATGTTCAAGTCAACCTCTAGTTTGGTGTGTAGCTATAAGAAAGATTAGCGTAGATTACCTTTCTTGAATACGAGATTCCGTTGCCGTTTCTCGGAATATCTTTGTTCGATTTTCTTGTTTTTGCTTGATTCTCTTACGTCACCTCCAGTGCTATATTGCTTTACGATATGAGGTGAATAGTTGGTGATTTATTAGGATTTTTTCAGAAAATTTTGTGGATTTTCTTCTATTTTTTTCTTCCTCTTTTTCCCTTTCCTTCTTCTTCATTCTTTCGTTTTTTCTTTCTCTTTCTTCGGATGGTTTGGGAATTGAAAGTATTCGGTTATATATATAGCTGATAATTCCATGTTTATCCATTAATTTTATTATTAATTTTTATTTTTATTTTTATTTATTTTTATATTTATTAAAATATGATGTTTATCCAAACTTAATCTTATTATATTCTTGTATTATATTATATTAAACTTATGTATTGAACCTAATTATAATTTATTTTACATTGAACCTAATAATTATTGTACTTAATTACTTGACATATATATTGAGCTCAATTATAATATTATATTATATTTTATTATATTTTGGGTATTTGATTTTGGAATGGGAATCCCATAGTGCTTGATTAATTTTTAAGTGTATTGTGATGTATTTTAATGTATTTCTAGATACTTTGAACAAATAAAATTTGTACCGACAAATAATGTGATAAAATTAAAAAAATGAAAATAGTAAAATTTATATTAATAAAAATGCATTTATGCACCTTTGTTTTTAGGGTGTCACAATATCCCCTCTTTTTAAAAATCTGGTCCCCATATTTAAGTGTTATTGGAATAAATGTGATATTGACATCTCATATCTTTATTTGTTCCCCACGTTGCTTCTTCAATGTTGTGGTTTCTCCAAAAGACTTTTATCAACTGAATTGGTCGACCACAAAGTTCCTTTATTCTTTGGTCCAAAATTTTCACAAGTTGTTCTTCATATGTTAGATTTTCTTCCAGAACTATATGTTGGTGGTCAATCAATTGGGCTGAGTCTACTTTGTATTTACTTAATTGTGATACGTGGAATACATTATGTATACCAGAGATATTTTCGGATAGAGATAGACGATAAGCCACAGTGCCTATTCGTTCTATCACTTCAAAGGGTCCCACAAATCGAGGATGCAACTTTCTCTTCTTTGCAGTACGCTTGATTCCTTTTCTTGGTGATACTTTTAGTAATACGTAATCTCCGACTTCAAATTTCAAATCTTTCCGCCTTTTATCTGCATAACTCTTCTGTTGACTTTGAGCTGTTTGTATTCGTTGCCTGATAAGTTGTATTTTGTCGATAGCTTCTTGTATAATGTCAGGCCTGATTGCTCGTTCTTGTCCATTCTTTGTGCCTCTCCATTCATCCATATCCCAGTTAAGAGGAGAGGGACATTTTCTTTCATATAATGCTTCATATGGTGCAATTTTTATTGAGGATTGATAACTATTGTTGTATGAAAATTCAACTAGAGGCAAATGTTTTCCCCAGTTTGCCCCAAAATCCAGCACACATGCGCGAAGCATGTCTTCCAATATTTGAATGGTTCGTTCCGACTGACCATCAGTTTGCGGATGTGCTGCTGTGCTAAAATTTAATTTGGTACCAAGGCATTCCTGAAGTTTTTTCCATAATCTTGATGTAAACTTCGGATCTCTATCAGATACTATGGTAGTGGGGATACCATGCAACCGTTCGAGGCATTGTATAGTGAGAACTACAGATTTTCTTAGTATGGGGATTATATCTCGGTGATACCTGAGATTGGATTTGATAGGATGAGAAATATGAAAAAGAAATTGAAACTGATTCAGAAGAGAATAAAAACAGCTCAGAATAAATAGACAGAATAAGTCAACGTCGGATGATGACTGTTGATATTTGAGGTTGAAGGTTAAATATAACCCTGATTGAAATTATCAGATTAATAAAAGAAGATAGTATTGATTTGTTACGAGCTGTTAATTGGTATATACGGATGTTGTATAGCCAGTATTGCAAGATTGATTCGGACAGGGTTATTCTGAAGGATATTATGATATTATACTTCTTGAATTATTATTCCAGTTTGGAATTAGAGATCCGTAAAAGACAGATATTTCAAAATGAAGATTATTCTGTTGTTGAAAACATAGTAAGATTGTCAGAATATCAATGAGTATCTAAAAGACAGAATCCGCTATGAGATTGAGATTTCAGAAGTGATTCATTGAGATGATTTTTCTGATTAAACTCGGTTTTACATTTCTTCTAATGTATCTGATTGGATTGCCTATGAGTTCGAGGACGAACTCATATCTAAGAGGGGGAGAAATGTAAGGCCAGAGATGTGGATTGGTAAGCAGAACTTATTAATGCATGATTTGATGTATTTATCGAAAGGTGATGGAAGAACAGACGTGGAGAAGCGACGTTGCAAATTGAGTTGTTGACAAAGAGAGAGACCGCACCCGCGCCAAGAAGTAGACCGCACCCGCGGTATAAAAGTGAGCGCACCCGCGGTCCTTGTTTCTAGAAAAATGGATGTGGATCAGTACACTGAGCGCACCCGCGGTCCAAAGATGAGCGCACCTGTGGTGAAACGTGTGTGTTGAAGAATGAGCCACACGTCCTTTCCATGCGTTGATATATATAATTGATGCAATTCCTTCAGATTCAAGGGAGGAAAACGAAGGGAATTCCCTTGAAAAGCTTCAAAGTTCCTTGAAGTGTAGAAATTTGATTTACAAGCGATCCGTCCGTCTGATTGGAAATCCGAGTTTAGTACTGAGTTCCTATCGACGCAGGCTATAACTGGACGTAAGTTTTGTTACGTTTAGACATGATTTGAAATTATGTTATTGTCAGAATCGAATATGAATCAGATATGATGTTTCTGATACAGTAGACATCGTATATTTGAAGTCAGATTAAAGAACAGATTGTTAATATAATTGTTATGATTTTCGGAAGATAACTACAAGAAAAATGCTATACGACAACGGTTTTTAACCGTTGTCATAGCCATTTTAAAATTGTTGCTAAAGCCAGTGTTGTTAAATGGTCCGCTTCAAAGACAACGGTGAGACACAAATGAAAAACCGTTGTCGTAGCTACAATTTGCAACGGTTTTAACGACCGTCGCAAAAGATATTTGTGACGGTCAGCATATATCAACCGTCGCTAATTAGCGACTGTTCTTTAGGTCGTCGCTAAATTTAGCGACGGTTTCGTATTAACCGTCGCTAGATGTAGCGACGGTATTTATGTGTAAAGTCGTCTCTAATTAGCGAGAGTTTATACATTCCGTCGCTAACTGTTTAGGTAAAATAAAAAAAATTAACAATTTAATAAATCTGTGTTTTGAATTGGTACAATCGTGTAAGAGATAAAAAAATTTAAGTGTCGTGAAGTGATAAAATCGTGCAAGAGATAAAAATTTTAATTGTTTTGAAGTGGTAAAAAAATCGTGTAAGAGATAAAAATTTTAAGTGTTGTGAATTGGTAAAATCGTGTAAGAGATAAAAATTTTAAGTTTTATGAAGTTGTAAAATCTTGTAAGTGAGAAAATTTTAAGTGTTGTGAAGTGAATGGAAGAAAATGAAGCGAATTTGAAGGTATTTATAGAGAGTGGTGGAAGAAAATGGAGGGAAGTTTAGGCGGGATCGAATTTTTGAATTTGCGACGGTTGGCTTGGGGCCGTCGCGAATATTTGCAACGCAGTTTTCCTAAAATCGTCGCTAATATCAAATTAGCGACGGTTGTACATGACACTGTGGCTAACTTTAGCGGCAGTTCAAATGTAACTGTCGCTAATTTGAAATTAGCGACAGTTTTAAAATAACCGTCGCTAATTTGAAGTGAATTGAAGAAAATGGAGGGAAGTTTAGGCGGGACAGAATTTTTGAATTTGCGACGGATAATTTAGAACCGTTGCAAATATTAGCAACGGTTTGGTTTAAATTGTCGCTAAGTTTAGCGACTGTTAATTTTAAACCGTCGCTAATATCAAATTAGCGACGGTTTTACATGATATTGTTGCTAACTTTAGCGACAGTTATTGACCCTAAAAATCGTTGTCTTTGACCCCCAAAAGACAACGGTTTTATAAAAACCGTTGTCTTTTGCTTAAAAAATTATCTACGACAACGAACCGTTGTCTTTTGCTTAAAAAATTATCTACGACAACGAACCGTTGTCTTTTGCTTAAAAAATTATCTACGACAACGGTTTTAGTTAAAACCGTTGTTAAAAGTTTTTTAACAACGGTTTTAGTTGTATATACAATTGTTATGATTTTATGAATGAACATGATCAGGATTGTATAGATTTGAGATTATGATCTGTTATTATTGAGATTGACGGGATTACTGAGACTGTGTCCCTATGCCGTCGAAACAGCAGTAAATTAGTATTGATCAGATTCAGTAGCAATTGAGATTGTATTGTATGATATTGATTATTGATCAGGATATGTCTTGATTTGCGTATTGATCAGAACAGACCTTGAATTGAGCTGTATATTTACATAGTCTATTCGCTATTGTCATTGCCAGATTGAGTATGGACAGAGTTGAAATAGAGACTTCGACTTCGTCAAACGGAGAAGATAAAGGTATAAATTAATGTTGAATTGGGATTGCACAACTCGAGGGAGGTTTGACTCGAGTTTCCCTAAATCACATACTTTACCTTATTGCATTGATATTTGCATGGACTTGATTTGATATGCTTGTTCTATTGATTTATAAAGAGCAAGTGTTAGATGAAGATTAGATGAGTGATCCTGTGACAGAAGTGCCTGATAGTGGCGGGATCGCCACAGGCACCTTGCACGATGTCACAAGATAGTGTATTGACGATAGTGCCATCGTCTGTGACGGATAGGTCAAGACACTGGATGTTTGATTATATCGACGTGGATAGAATCAGAGTTTCTTCTATTACTGTTGGTCGATATAGGAATACCAACATCTGAAAATCGGGATCCCTAGACTAGGATTGAGTCTAGTCTGAGATGTGGAGTCACAAGTATGATTGGCAGTTTATATTGATTATGTTTCTTATTTTGTTGCGTGTTACTGACATCTGTTACATGTTTTACATGCTTTTACATTTTTTATATAACTGCATGTTTCGTTGGTTTATACTGGGAATGTAATTCTCACCGGAGTTATCCGGCTGTTGTCTTGTTTGTATGTGTGCATGACAACAGGTGGGACAGAATCAAGGTCAAGAAGAAAACGAGGCTGGATTAGATAGCGTGGAGATCCGAGCTTAGAAGTAAACTAGGAATCATCACTTGATATATAGTAGTAGAACCTAGTTGAATCATTGTCGGAAATACAAGACTTTTACTTTTATGTATAATGTGTATTTCATATTGATTTATCTTACGTTTCCGCATTGTATTTAAAAAAAAAATATTTAGACCCTGTTTATTATAATTGACTGTTTAATTTTAAGAACGATTGAAATTGGAATTAGCGTCCGGGTTCCCACAGCAGTCATTGCCGATTCCTCAATGGAAATGTGAGCTTATTAAAATGGACTTCGTGATTTGACTTCCCAGAACGCAGAAAGGCTATAACTCTATTTGGGTTATCGTTGATCGGTTGACCAAGACAGCGCATTTTATCCCAGTTAAGAAAACATATTCCATGAACCAGTATGCCGAAGAGTACATAGCAGTGATTGTCAGACTTCATGGTGTTCCTGTGTCGATCGTGTCTGATCGTGACCCTAGATTTACTCCGGAGTTTTGGAAGAGTTTACATAGAGCCTTGGGTACACGATTAGCATTCAGTACAACATATCATCCCCAGAGCGACGGTCAATCATAGAGAGTTATTCAGATTTTGGAGGATATGCTCAGAGCTTGTACTATCGATTATCGTGGTAGTTGGGATTCCAAATTGCCTCTTGTTGAGTTCACATACAATAAAAGCTACCAAGCGACGATTGCCATGGCATCGTATGAGGCACTTTATGGCAGGAAATGTAGATCCTCCTTATATTGGGACGAGATTGGTGAGAGAAAGATGTTGGGTCCAGAGTTGGTCCAACAGACAGCTGATGTTGTTGCTGTTATTCAAGAAAGGATGAAGACAACACAGTCAAGAAAGAAGAGTTATGCTGATGTAAGACGTAGGCCGTTGCAATTTGAGGTTGGCGATCACGTGTTTTTGAAAATTGCACCTCTTAAAGGTGTGATGCGGTTTGGCAAAAAGGGAAAGTTGAGTCCAAGGTTTATTGGCCCATTTGAGATATTAGATAGAGTTGGTGATCGAGCTTACAGGTTAGCCCTACCACTAGATCTTGATAGAGTTCATAATTTTTTTCATGTATCCATGCTCAAGAAGTATATTGCGAATTCTTCCCATGTTCTTCGTCACGAGCCATTGGATTTGACGCCGAATTTGACGTACCAAGAGATTCCAGTTCAGATTCTGGATCACAAAGTTAAAGTATTGAGAAACAAAGAGATCGGCATTGTTAAAGTCCTTTGGAGGAATCAATTGATTGAAGCAGCCATGTGGGAACCAGAGGATGAGATGAAAGAAAAATATCCTGAGTTGTTTACGCAATGACGTCAATTTCGGGGATGAAATTTCTTTAAGGAGGGGAGATTGTAATATCCAAGTTTGGTGAACGGTACGGTTTAAGATTTCTTATGTTTATGGACTATTTGGTCAAGTTTAAGTATATTTTTGATGTTAAAAATTTTGATTTATGATTTATAGTATTGTTGATTTTAGATGATGTGTAGTTATATGGTAGCGTCGTTACGATTAATTCATGATAATTTGTATGTTGAGCCAATTGGTATGAGGCCTGAAACGTCTCCTTATTCGTATTCTTAGAAAGTACTAGAATTTTTTTTTCCCTCGTAATTAAATATACTTATATACAAACATTTTAAAATACCTTTTCACCATTTTTAAAATAAAACATTCTACTAGTGCTTGAAAATCCAAAGAGAGAAGTCAAACATGAAATCGTAAATCGTTTACCAAACCTAAAAAACAATAATTATTTGAAAAGTGTAGCCCATACTACCTCTCAAAAATCTCTCAAAATCATAAAGTAAAATGTCGTAGAAATCTTTAACTTAAAGTGATAAACTTAAATGCGGAAATAGAAGCCCTGGTCCTCGGGTTATGTGTACCGACAGTACAGCAAGTCACCCGTCAAGACCTCCAATATCATTGCCATTAATCCCACCTGCATCAACACACCTAGTGAGTCTAAAAACTCAACACGTCCTATCTTTGGTAACAAGTAATACGTAATACAGTTAACATACAACAGTGAAAAATACTTATACTTAAAATATCATTTTCATGAAGATGCATAAACTTAAACTTAAACATTTTCATAAACATTTTCGTAATGCATAAAAACATTTTCAAAAGACATAAACATATCACTTAAACATATTCATATTCATGTCCATATTCGTATTCATACTCATGTTCGTGTTCATGTTCGTGTTTGTTGAATTCAGATCGTTGATTGTGACTTTCATATACGTGTTAGGCGATGGATCCATCTACATGTAACCACAATACTGGGCGGCGGGGGACACCAGCAACACTCTCACCGATCAACTGGGCCCTGGCCTTACGTATTATCATATCATCGTATACATATACATATACATATCCGTATCCAAGGAAATACGATCGTCGGGCTCCCACTGGGACCATAACCCTCACGATATCTCCAACATATCATCGTGTTAGTCACAATCCCTTCACATCCTTCAACATATTATCATCACTTAATAGAAATCATGCATATAACATTTTTCATTTTAAACCAAGCATGCAACATGTCTTTTAATGTTATTGTTTCATCATGAAAATCCATAGGCATTTAAAATGAACATTTTAACATTTTAAATTATAAACATATAAAATAATCATTTTACCCTGTAAACATTCATAAACATTAAAAATAATCACATTAGCATATAAAACAGCAAATAGGGCACTGCCATGACGTTTACTAATTTTTCAATGTAAAAAGACCGTTTTACCCCTGGACGTGACGTTTTACGTTTTTGACGTTTTCTTGATTTTATTGACTCTAACATGTCCCAAATAATTATTTAAGCTTAAATTATAATTCCCATAATTTTATGTAGCTTAAAAATGAGACTTTTTAATTAATTCGTATTTGGACGTGTTTGAAAGGCGTTTTAATTCCGAAAAATCCCAAACTTTAATATAAAATTCCTAAATTCTAATTTTAGTCTTTTATATTATTTTAGTCCCCATGAACCACTACTCGACCCCCGAGAGCCGTTTTTCAAGTTATTTTTCGAAATAAAAACCCTAAGCTACACCCAAGACCACCCATGAGCCAACCCGTGATTTTGTCGAGCCACGCCCGAGCCACCGTGATCCAAACCCTTCCCAGCCCCATTAGGGCCTACTGGACTCATGCTAACCCACAGGACTCGAACCCAGCCCCAAAACAGAACATAAACTTCTACCCTTACCATGGCCGAGAACTCCTATGATTCATGGACTCTATATTCCTGCGTTTAGGACCCTAGCCATCAAGACATTCCTTGAACCAGCTTGTTGTGCACCCCCCTAGGACTCTAAGGTCTCACCCTAGCCCAGCCGAAGCCCCCTTGGCCGAGCCTTTTCTCCTGCACGCTGCTGTCAAGAGCCGCGATCCCTCCTTGGCTCTCTGGTGGGAGTCCTAGCTTAGCTAGGACTCCTCCCATTCACCCAAACTCGGGTTCTAGTATGACTTGGACCCTACCCCTGACTCCCCCATGGTCTTAGCTCGGTCTTGGTCCCAACTGAACCCCAGCTAAGCCATCCTTCATGAAACCGAACCATATGATCCCATATGGCAGCAACTTGCTTCCAGCTTTTGTGTATTCTTTTGTGCAGTGATTGTGGCTTGTTCTAGGACTCTAAACTCATATAAAACAATACTTGGTTGTGTCCTAATCATGGCATCCCTTTATACAATATAAAAACATGTTATTGGACAACACAACCCATGTTTTAGAACCCATATACATGAAATTTCGAAAATAATGAAAAGTGCTTCTTGAATTACGTATTTTTCATGCACAAAAATATAATATGGTGTGATGATGTTTTAGAAGGGAAGAGTAGGTGTGCCTTTGCGTATTTAACGCTCGAATATCCGTTGACGACGAAGAACGGAGGACGGCTATGGCTTCTGCTTGACTTGTTGCCTTCGAACAACCCTTCCTCCAAGTGTTAGTATGTGAGCTGCCGTGTGTGGAGGTGTAGGAAGGTTTTCAGAATATATATTATAGGGTGGCCGATTGTTTTCCCCCAAACTAGACTAGGGTTTGTGATATTTTTACACTTTAAATACTAATTTAATTACTAAGTAGGCTTTAGGCCTATTAAGCCATAAAATTTAAGCCCATTAGTTTTAATTAGGATTAAATAAAATAATAACAATTTTTTTCTTTAATTAAATATGTGAATTTATTAGCCGGGTTGCCAAAAAGCTCGTATTTTAGTTGAAAAACCAACACCGATAAAATCTACGTCCCGGCGTACAAAATCACCTCAAAACCCTTATTTTCAAAAATACTAACAAGCATCGGCCATATTTAAATAATTAAAAATAATCATTTAATAAAAATATTTTACATTTTTCAGCCCTTGGTCCCCGTTCCTCGATCGTCACTTGAATATTCCTAAAAATACAATTTTATGCATTATGACAATAAAATCTCCTTTAGCATATAAACCAGTATGTCACATAATTAGTTAGCAACTAAAGTCGATTAATTACTAAATTTTCATAATTTCCCAGATTCGCACGCAGTTGGTTTACGTCGTCTTAATTTTGGACCTTACAAGGCCAATCGGAGTAGTTAGATAAGACATAGAGGTGCAACTTTCATGTTGAGAGTGTTGCCAAAATATGAGGAGAAGCGATGTTGCGATTCGATTTTTAGTTGCAAAGGATATTGTTGGCTTCAGGGGACAGTGCACCCGCGCCAGGAAGCTACCGCACCCGCGGTGTTTGGGCAGTAGGTCTATCGCACCCGCAGTCCATTATTCAGCGGACCCGCGGTCGTTTTCTTCGGATTTTCGGAAGTGGTACAGACTACCTAGCGCACCAGCGGTGGAAGAGTTAGCGCACCTGCAGTGTGTGAACAGTAAAGTCGTGTTTTGGAGTTTTAAGTTATATAATACAAGGGTTTGGATCATTTCTCTCATTCTTTTCCCTTCTTCTCGGTTTTTCAGCTCAAGGGAGATCTAGGGTTCTCATTCCTTTCTTTTGTTCCTTTGATTCAAGCTCCTAGTTGGATTATTGAAGTGAGAACAAGATCATTTGGGGTTCAAGGAGCTAAGGTAATGTTGTGGTTTAAGTTATTCTTGGATTATGGTGTGGGGGAAATCATGGAATGTGTGATTGTATTGATTGTATGGGTTTTATGGTATGGGTTTTTGATTATTAATTTGTTGATGATTCAATACATGGTTTATTGTTGTAGGATTTGTACCAAGAGTTTATAATCAAGCTTTCCATTGGTTGTAAGTGGAATTCATTTCTTGTGCTCACATGAAGTATATGTATTGTATTTCAATGGTTTTAATATGCTATTCCCTTCCACTTGATTCATCTTATGTATGGATACACTTTGTTGTGTATTAGAGGCTTCTATATGTCTCAATTATATAGAAGGGAATGCAAATGAAAGAGTATTCAAAGTGTTTGTTTTAATGTCCAAGAGAGAGTTCAAACGATTTATTGGATTGATAAATAGATAGTCAGAGATTGCATGCAATTAGTTGATCAACGACCATAGGCTTATATCCCAAAAGAGTAATCGATTTATATCGATGGGATAAAGGTACAGAGATAGAGATACTGTTTAGATATCAATCCACCAGAGAAAAGATAAATACCATCGTTATTGTCATGTTATACTATGTTATTCATGTTTCAAGAGTTACATGATATTTAATGATTTCAAAGCCATGTTTTACAGAGTATGATATGTATACATTGTTATGTAAGAGTTCCACTTGCTAAGTTTTATACTCATTCCAGTTATTTAATGTGATGCAGATAAGAGTGACGAGCCGGGACGTTGATTGGAGCCGAGGTCATATATACTGAGATGGAAGGAAGAAAATATTTTGTTAACATTTTGACATGATCAAAAATGATATTTTGTATTTTGATACAACACTTTATTGATCATGTATATACTTGTGATTGTATATATTTTGAAAATGTATTCATGTCAAGAGAATTTTTTTTAAAATCCTTCTTTCCTCTAAGTAAATTATTTCAATTTCCGCTGTTATTTTATAAAATCAGTCGAGGGCGTTACATGTTGTATGAAAATTCAACTAGAGGCAAATGTTTTCCCCAGTTTGCCCCAAAATCCAGCAAACATGCGTGAAGCATGTCTTCCAATATTTGAATGGTTTGTTCAGACTGACCATCAGTTTGCGGATGTGCTGCTGTGCTAAAATTTAATTTTGTACCAAGGCATTCCTGAAGTTTTTTCCATAATCTTGACATAAACTTCGGATCTCTATCAGATACTATGGTAGTGGGAATACCATGTAACCGTATAATTTCCTTCTGATAGAGTTCAGCTAGTCTTCCACCCAATATTTGTGACTAATGGGTATGAAATGTGCTGACTTGGTTAAGCGATCAACGATAACCCATATGCTATTAAAACCTCCTGGGAGCTGGGGTAATCCAGTCACAAAGTCCATAGTTATTTGATCCCATTTCCATTCTGGTATAGGAAGTGGTTGCAAAAGACCTGTTGGTCTTTGATGTTCAGCCTTTATCATTTGGCAAGATAGGCATTGTGAAATGAAATCTACAATATCTCGTTTAATTCCATTCCACCAGAAGTGGTTTTTAATCTCTTGGTACATCTTAGATCCTCCTAGATGAATGCTGATCCGATACTGATGTAATTTTTCCATTATTTCCTTTTTCATTGAGCTAGGCACACAAATACGGTCATGATAGAATTGTATTCCTTGTGAATTGGTGACGAAATTTGTATCAGTACGGATTTTGGAATCTTCTTGTTCCAATTCTTGATTTTGCTTAACTATGGTATGAAATTCAGGTTCAATTCTCAATCCGGCCAAGTGCCCAGGAGAATGGATGTGTATCCATGCTCTTACTGCTTTCATTTCCAAACAAGCCATGGTAATCTTTCTACTTAAAGCATCAGTCACTACATTCGCTTTACCTGATTGATAAAGAATGGAACAATCGTAATCTTCCAAAAATTCAATCCATCTTCTTTGCCTCATGTTCAGATCTTTTTGAGTAAATAAATACTTCAAGCTTTTGTGGTCTGTATAAATATCAAAAGTAGAACCGTACAAGTAGTGTCTCCATTTTGCTAATGCAAACACTATTGCTCCTAATTCTAGATCATGAGTGGGATAATTTAACTCGTGATTCTTTAATTTTCTAGATGCATATGCAATAACTTTATAATTTTGCATCAATACCCATCTAAAGCCTTCTTTTGAGGGATCTGTGTAAAGCACAAATCCTTCTGTCCCTTCTGGTAAAGCTAATACAGGTGCACTAGTAAGCATTTCTTTTAATTTGCAAAAACTTTTCTCACACTCATCATTCCACAAGAAAGGGTTGTCTTTGCAAGTTAGCTGTGTCAGGGGAACAACAATTTTCGCAAAATCTTTAATGAATCTTCGGTAGTATCCTGCTAGGCCGAGAAAACTTCTAATTTCTGTGATGTTGATTGGTTGTTTCCAACGAGATATGGCTTATATTTTTGCAGGATCTACTTCCAGTCCTTTCTTAGAGATAAAGTGGCCAAGAAATGACACTTTTTCTGGCCAAAATTCACACTTACTGAATTTGACATACAATTGATGTTCTTTCAAAGTTTTGAGAATCAATCGTAGATGTTGAGCATGTTCCTCATGACTTCTTGAAAATATCAAAATGTCATCTATTAATATGACGACGAATTTTTCCAAGAATGGTTGAAATATTTGATGCATCATATCCATGAAAGCCGCAGGAGCGTTGGTTAATTCGAATGGCATTACCACAAACTCATAGTGTCCATAACGGGTATTAAAAGCGGCTTTGGAGATGTCATCATCCTTAATTCTCAATTGGTAATATCCTTGTCGCAAATCAAGTTTTGAATATACTTGAGACCCTTGTAAGACATCAAATAATTCTTCGATATGCGGTAAAGGATATTTTTTTTTGATGGTAACATTGTTAAGTTCTCGATAATCAATGCACATCCTTAGAGTTCCATCTTTCTTTTTGAAAAATAATACAAGAGCGCCCCTTGGAGATGTACTAGGTCGGACGTATTTTTTGTCCATGAGCTCTTGTAATTGAAGTTTTAATTCTTTTAACTCTGAAGGTGCCATTCGGTATGGAGTTTTAGATCTCGGTTGTGCTCCAGGTATTATATCAATGGAAAATTATACGTCTCTCTGAGGAGGTAAAGTATCGATCTCTTCACGAAAAACCTTTGGAAATTCTTGTACAATTGAGATTTCTGAGATCTTGAGTTGATCCTTTGGCTTATTTATCAAATAAGCTAGAAATCCTTGTTCGTTGTCTTTTAGTATAGCCCTAGCTTCTGCTGTTGATACTATTCACATGGTATTGTTAGCTTTGGAAATGATTGGACGAGAATTTTGAAGATAAAATTCTTTTGTGTAGCAATTGAGCTGGGCTTGGTGTTTAAATTACCAGTTCATTCCAAGAATAATATCATAGTTCTTGATAGGTAATTCAATCAAATCTGCTAGATATTCTCTTTTTTTGGAAATTTAAGGGACAACTTTTGAAAATGATGTCAGTAATCATTGTTGTCCCTAAAGGTGAGCTAATTTCGAAGCTATATGGTAGCTGTTCCAATAACAGTGGTAATTTATGTACGAAAACTTTTGAGATAAAAGAATGAGTAGCTCCTGAATCAAATAAAGTTTTTGCCGAACTAGATAATATGGTAACAGTATCTTCTACGACTGCAGTGGGGTCAATTTCCTCCTCTTTGTTTCCTAAGAGTGCATAGGCTCGAGCAGGTATCTTTGGCTTTGTTGTGGGTTGAGTCTTCTGCGTTCTTTTTGGACAATCTTGAATACGGTGTTGCTCACTTCCATAAATAAGACATTTCCCACCTTTTCTCTAGCACTTTTCTTCTTCATGATTTGTTAATCCGCAATATCCACACTTTGTACTATTGTTTCTTCGAACTTTTCCTTTGACAGCTTCTCCTTGCCTGACTGGTTGTGTTCTCTTTTCAAATTTTCTTTTCCGGTTGTCATCTTCAAAAAGGTTGTGCTTCCTGAGTTTCTTTTCTTCTTCCTCTTTTTTAAGAAGTGCCTTGATGTCTTCTTCTACTCGTAGAGCTTGATTGGCAGTAAAAACATAACTGGCAACTTCTGTGGACAATGTTGCCCAACGAATATCTAGATTTAATCCTTGAACAAATTTTTTTCTTTTTCTTAAGCCTCATCTTCCATGTAGTGTGGTGCAGAATGTATAAGACGGTGGAATTCTGCCTCATATTGAGCTACGGTCATGTCACCTTGGACTAAATCCATAAATTCACGTTCCCGGGTATTTAATATAACTTGAGTTATATATTTACCTTCAAATTCTTGCAAAAAATTGTCCCACATTTTTGAAGTGTGATTCCTTGTCCACTTATGTTCCACCGTACGCCACCAGTTGTGAGCTGCTTCTTCAAATAAGTAAGTGAAAAAATTCGTCTTTTGTTCTTCAGAATAATTGAGAATAGAGAATATTTTGTTGATTTTGCTTAGCCAAGATTCTGCTTGATGCGCATCTGGTTTGCCTTCAAACTTTGGCGGTTTGAATCTCAAAAATCCCTCAAGAGCTCGATCATTTGCCTCAATGTGATGTTCTTGAGCTTGATCATGAGGTCGTGGTTGATTTTGCTGCAAAACTGTACAAATTAATTCATTATTTCAAACAAAATTTGTACGTTTTGTTCTTGGGGGGGATTGTGTTGAGCTCTTCTGGAATTTCCACCAGTTGCCGAGTTGTGGTCATCTTGAGGGGGAATTTCTTGTCCGATTCTAGCTTGAGTACTATTTTGTGAAGACGTCATTCTAAACACATAAATATAAAATATAAAATTTTGTTTTAACATATCTTGCACTATATATATATATATATATATATATCATAAATGTACATAGTTAGGTCATAGGATAAACAGTCAGTTTTATTTATAAACTAGACATGTTTCAAATATTTACAATACACAAGCATAATACAAACAGAACTAGCAAAGTGGGTGTTATCATGCCTACAAAATTGATGAACTTGATAATCATCATACCTACAAAAGATGATGATTATTAATACTAGTTATATACTAGTGTCAAATAGTCATTGTCTTCATATCTCGTAGTCTGAGAGATCTATAAAAGTTATGTGGCTCGTGCCTTCATTTATGCATGTGGTTCCCATGGTAACATTTTGATCTGTATTTGGCAGTGATGTATATGGTTCGACTGGGTCCGGTTCATAACTAAGCTCATTAACATTTCCACTTTCAGGTATGATAGTCATTGGAACAAGTTCATCTACTCCAAATACAAAGTTTTCCCACATGAGGTCAGGAAGAAATTCAACTTCAGGTGACTGCAACAGATAATCTTCTATCATAAAAGGTTTTTGATTTATTGTTGTGTTCATGACTCCAGGATATTCTTCAAAAGGGGCTGGTACATACTGTGGAATATTTTTAGTCGAACTACTACCTCCGGTTTCAAATGTGTTAGTGATGGGAGGAGTTGTGGTCTGATTATCTTGATTTGTGTAAGATGGACCAATAACACCAGGTTCCATTCCTTGGATAGATTGATAAAACAGTCCACGCCCGTGCTTGATTAAGTAGTCAATGTGGATTGAAGGGAGTGATACTCCTTTTAAGACAGTAATCAAACCTCGGTCATAGAATTCATGCATGTTTAGTAAATATATAAGAGTGCGGTCTCTTTCATATAGTACATGACCCAAATCTCCCTGATATGCTAGATTATCAGTCCTCATCCGTTCTTCAATAAATCCATGAAAAGTTTCAGTTGTTCCAAAGGTTTCAAAATGTTCCCGATACATATCCACTAGGCATTTCAAATCCGAGTTTTCTTTGCTTAATTTTTTTATCTCTTCCTCCATTTGTTTGATGATTATAGTTTGTTTATTTTTTGATGTCCCACTAGACTCCGTCATCCTGAAAGGAGACATTTCAATTATGAGGAAAAAAAACATAAAGATTAACGTATGACATTATAATAAACCTTATGCTCCTGTCTCTAGGCTCTAAGAAACTTGGCTCTGATACCACCTCTGTGACGCCCGGTTTAGGAATTCATAATTATTCCCTTACTGAGTGCCATATTTTCTATAATATTTCTTTATTGAACTGCTATCTTTATTTTTACCATTATTATTATTAAAAAATATTGTAGATAAAAATTTAAATATTTTCTACTATTATTAAAAGATTATATACAAATATTTAAATTCTTATTTCAAATATATACAATTATTTTACAGTGAAAGTTTAACATTTATTTATAAACAAATCATCACAACTTTCAAATGCTCTTATGTCAGCTTCAGTTATTTTCCTCCTGTTCCAATTCTGAGGTTCCGGTGTCTGGATATTACAATACACGAAAAGAAACAGAGGGTTAAGTCTTTGAGAACTTAGTGAGTTTAAATTAGTTTATAGCTTTTAACGAAGTTAAAATAACGCTTCATAATAATTATGCATGAAGTAATAGGCATAAATTAGATGTTATGAATGCTATGCAATGTTAAATTTACTAAGAATAATAGATAAATAAAAATTTCATGATTTAACATTGGTTGCTCTAATTGAGCACTTATAAGATCCTTTTACGAGCCGGGTGAACCATTCTCCGGAACGAAATATCGGTACGCGTTGTTCAGATGAACCATATACACGGGAATTTTGACCTGTTGTTCATTGGACTCACTTTCCGGGCCGAAGCCACGTTGTCCAGTGGACTCAATTTCCGGACCGAAATCCGTTGTCAATGACTCCATTCATTAATGGTATATCAATTCATTCATAAATATGCAAGAAAATATATCAGTAATCGAAATGAACTGCGGATGATATTTGAACATTAAATAAATGTTATTGAAATTTTCAGGCCAAATGCCAAAGGCTTTAATAGAAGAATGAATAATAATTTCCTCACCTGATAACTTACAGTTTAGGCTCGATTAATAATCCGAATTGTTGGAGCAAGTTCTATAAATATATTATGAATGATATTTATATGTTAGAGTTTTAAAGAAATAGCTGATCATTTCCATGTTATTTTTGTTCAAAATTTAACCCGGTTGATTTTACTTAAGTTCGCAAAATTCATATTAATTAGAAGATATCTCTAATCATTACGAAAGTTGGCCAAAAAGTCGGAAACATTAGCAGAAAGGTTCGGCCACTGGAAAAATGGAGATACGGCGGCGCGTGAGGTACACGCGCTGACAGTTCCGACGCGTGATTGGCCTTCTGGCAGCCACGAGCGGCCAGTTATTTTTCAGCTTATATAACTTTGTAAGATCTTTAATTCTTATGTTGAAAGTATTTTCAAATTCCTATCCGATCAATATAAATATCGTTTTATGGAGAACTAAGGTACTCCAGCATTCCGAAAATGATAGTTCCGGCAATATTTTGGGACGACGGATGGTATGTCCCTTATGATGCGAAACCTCGTACGAATAAGAAGCAAACACGATTATTGAAATCGCACCCTCGACTCAATAACAAACAAGGATCGATTTGTTGTCCCGATCTTTTGAAACAAGTAACGGTTTGTGATATTCACCTCTATGTTATTAAAACTTAGCAACAAATATCAACGATAAAACAATTGAATTTCAAACGAACCTTCAAATATCTTGTTTTGACAATTCGAGCGAAAAACAATCGACAATCGCCACAAAGATGCAATCTTTGATAAGTTTGATTTTGGTAATAACAAAGCAATGAAATGCCTTGAATGTTGAGAATAAACTCAAGCAATTTTCATATCCTTCAATAATGTTTCGTTCATAGTCCTTACACTGCATTATATAAACAATAAACTACAAGAAAAGTTGTGTGAAAAGGCTTAATAAAAGTAGATAACAATTTTGACACGGAAGGGCGCCACCGAACTCGCGCGGATGCGCGCAGGTTCCTGCACAAGGAAAGCCTCCGGCGCACGGTAGCGCTGGTCGTGGCGCCATGGCGCCCGCAGAAAGTCGCGCGGGGGCGCGGCGCTCTAGGTTTTATGCGCGTGGGTGCGCGGAATCATGCGCTGTGGCGCGTGTGCTGCTGTCCTCATGGTCCTTTATCACTTGAATAAATTCCAAATACTTCCATATTTGTGCCTATGTTCACCAAGCTTCTCTAATTTATACACCCAAATTGTAGGACTTCCTTGATAGCTTTTCATGAGTCCTTGAAGTGCATCTTTAAACTTCTTGCTTCGTCCCCCTCGTTAGAGGTCCTTCGGGCAACTCCAACGACTCCCATACTTTCTTTGGTGCTTGATCAACCACATTTGCATCATTCTCCCCTTCTTGAAAAGGATTTGTCCTCAAATCTTGATCATCTCCTACATCAAACAACGAAAGATCACTAACATTAAAAGTAAAGCTGACATTATACTCACCTGGTAGGTCTAATTTGTAGGCATTGTCGTTGATCTTTTCAAGCACTTGAAATGGTCCGTCACCCCTAGGTAAGAGTTTTGAACGTCGCTTTTCTGGAAATCTTTCCTTCCTTAAGTGCAACCACACCCAATATCCCTTTTAAAAAACCATCTTTTTCCTTCCCTTGTTGGCTTGCTTCAGTGTATTGTAAATTCTTCTTCTCGATGTTATCCTTGACCTTCTCATGCAAACTTCTAACGAATTCAGCTTTCTTCTTGCCATCCATATTCAACCTTTCACTCATAGGTAAAGACATCAAATCTAATGGAGTCAAAGGATTAAAACCATATACAATTTCAAATGGTGAATAATTCGTAGTAGAATGCACACTACGATTATAAGCAAACTCAACAAATGGTAAACAATCCTCCCATTTCTTTAAGTTCTTTTTAAGAATAGCATGCAAAAGTGTTCCTAAAGTTCTATTGACAACTTCAGTTTGCCCATCCGTTTGAGGATGACATATAGTAGAAAACAACAATTTTGTGCCAAGTTTAGCCCATAACGTCTTCCAAAAGTAACTCAAGAATTTAACATCGCGATCAGAAACAATAGTCCTAGGCATGCCATGCAACCTAACGACTTCTCTAAAGAATAGGTCCGCAATGTGAGATGCATCATCAGTTTTGTGACAAGCAATAAAATGTGTCATCTTAGAAAACCTATCCACAACAACAAATATAGAATCCCTCCCCTTCTTTGTCCTAGGCAACCCCAAAACAAAGTCCATAGAAATATCAACCCAAGGTTCACTAGGGACGGGAAATGGTGTATACAAGCCATGTGGTTGTGTTTTAGATTTAGCTTGTCTACAAGTAATGCACTTATCACAAACACGCTCAACGTCACGTTTCATGTGTGGCCAATAGAAATGTTCATGCAATGCACTTAAAGTTTTAGCCACACCAAAATGCCCCATTAAGCCACCCCCATGTGCCTCCCTAACAAGTAATTCACGAATGGATGATCTAGGGACGTACAACCTATCTTCTTTAAACAAGAAACCATGATGCAAATAAAATTTGTCATGTGGACCATGCATACATGTTTCAAATACATTCTTAAAATCCTCATCTAGCACATATAATTCCTTCACATGCTCAAACCCCAAAACTTTAGACTCCAAAGTAGAGATTAGTACATACCTTTGTGATAATGCGTCAGCCACTACATTTTCCTTACCTTGTTTGTACTTGATGATGTAGGGAAATGTACCTATGAATGCAACCCACTTGGCATGCCGCTTGTTCAACTTCTGCTGCCCCTTAAGGTACTTAAGAGACTCATGATCCGTGTGAATCACAAACTCTTTAGGCCTCAAGTAGTGTTGCCACACCTCCAAAGTCCTCACAAGCGCGTACAACTCCTTGTCATACGTTGGATAGTTCAGCGCTGCTCCATTGAGTTTCTCACTAAAATACGCCACTAGTCGTCCTCCTTGCATCAAAACACCACCAATACCTACACCTGAAGCATCACATTCAATTTCAAAAGTATTAGAAAAATCAGACAAAACAAGTAAAGGTGCACTAATTAACTTTTGTTTAATAATATTAAAAGACTTCTCTTGCTCTTCGCACCAATGGAATGGAACGTTCTTCTTAATCACCGCCGTCATCGGTGCAGCCAGTGTGCTAAAATCTTTTACAAACCTCCTATAGAAGCTTGCAAGACCATGAAAGCTTCGAACTTGACCAACAGAAGCAGGCGTTGGCCAATCTCGAATAGCACTTACCTTGTCCTCATCCACTTGTATCCCCTGCGAACTTACCACAAACCAAGAAAGACAAGCTTGCTTGTACAAAAATCACATTTCTTTAAGTTAGCATAGAAATTTTCAGCCCTAAGTGTTGTCAGTACAAGTCTCAAATGCTTAACATGCTCATCCAAGTTTTTGTTATACACTAGGATATCATCAAAATAAACCACAACAAACTTTCCTATGTGTGCACACAAAACATGATTCATTAACCTCATAAAGGTGCTAGGAGCGTTAGTTAAGCCAAAGGGCATGACCATCCACTCATATAACCCGTATTTTGTTTTCAAAGCAGTTTTCCACTCATCACCTTCTCTCATTCTAATTTGATGATAACCACTCTTCAAATCAATTTTGCTAAAGATACAAGCACCATGCAATTCATCTAACATATCATCTAGTCTAGGTATGGGATGCCTATACTTAATGGTTATGTTATTGATTGCTCTACAATCTACACACATACGCCATGAGCCATCTTTCTTAGGAACAAGTAAAACAGGTACAGCACAGGGTGACATGGACTCATGCACAAAACCCCTATCTAACAACTCACTTACCTGCCGCTGAAGTTCCTTAGTCTCCTCCGGATTGCTCCTATAGGCTGGACGATTTGGCAATACACTTCCGGGTACCAAATCAATTTGGTGCTCAATCCCCCTCAATGGTGGTAAACCTTGAGGTAGCTCCTCCGGAAATACATCTTCAAATTCCTGCAAAAGTGAAACAACAATGCTCGGAAGGGATCCTGCAATATCACTTGTGTTAAAGAGAATCTCTTTGTAAAAAATCAACACAAGTGGATCATGTGTGTGCAACAATTGTTTCAACTCACTCTTTTGGGCCATATATGTTTTCTTTTTGACCTCTTTCCTCTCATTTTCTTTTTCCTAATTTTTCTTTTGTATGGCTATCTCAGTTTTTCTTTTAGCCATTTCATTTTTGTTTTCAAAGGCCATCTCACTTTTTAATTCACTATTTTTTTGGGCCTCATCTCTCTTCTTTTTTTTCAATTGGTCCTCCAACACTTGCTTTGGGGACAAAGGAAGTAAAACAATGGGTTCTTTCTTAAGTACAAAAGAATATTTATTTCTAACCCCATCATGTGTCACTTGCCTATCATATTGCCATGGTCTCCCTAACAAAATATGCCAAGCATGCATTGGCACCACATCACACAAAACCTCATCAACATACTTCCCAATTGAAAACGCAATCAAACCTTGTTTGTTCACTTTCACTTCAGCACAGTCATTCAACCACTGTAGCCTATATAGTTGAGGATGTTTCAAAGTAGGCAAGCTCAATTTTTCCACCATCTCAAGACTAGCAACATTGGTACAACTCCCTCCATCTATAATAATGTTGCAAATTTTGCCACTGACAAAAAATCTAGTATGGAACAAGTTTTCCCTCTGATTCGTGTCCTCTTCTTTGACTTGGGCACTCATGATACGTCTAGTCACTAATGTCTCACCCACAACTGCTTCATATCCCTCATCAAGATCCTCTAATGCAGGCATCTCATCTTCATCCTCTCCATCATCTCCCTCACTATGAGATTCATACTCCCCATAAGTATTCAACACCATCACTCTTTTATTGGGACATTGGCTAGCAATATGTCCAACTCCTTGACACCTAAAACATTTGATATCTATAGAACGATTAATAGGAGTTTCAGGTTTACCTTCCACTCCCTGCTTAGGCGTCTCCTGTTTAATGTAAACTTTGGGCTTGGCCACTACCTTGCCTTCTTCACGTTTAACAACGTTGGAACGCCAAGGTGTTGATGTATTCCCAGCTTGGGTGGTACGGCCAACTCCTCTCCTCTTGAGTTGTTGCTCTACTTTTATCGCCATCTGCACCATTTCATCTAGATCCAAGTAGTGTCTAAGCTCCACTTGGTCTTGAATTTCCCTGTTCAAACCACACAGAAAACGAGCCATAGTAGCCTCACTATCCTCCTCTATGTTTGCTCTAATCATGACTACTTCCAACTCTTTATAGTAGTCCTCAACACTCTTCACACCCTGTCTCAAAGTTTGTAACTTTTTAAACATTTCTCTATAATAGTGATTTGGTACAAACCTCTTCCTCATTACGCTCTTCATCTCAGCCCAAGTTTCTATAGGCATTTCATTGTATCTTCTCTTAGTGGTCACTAATTGATCCCACCAAATAAGTGCATAATCAACAAACTCAACCACATCCAACCTAACCTTTTTGAGTTCAGAATAATGGTGACAATCAAAAACAAATTCAACTCGCTTTTCCCATTCTAAATAAGCCTCTGGGTCTGACTTACCATGGAACGACGGAATTTTCATCTTAATACTACCTATGTTACTATCTTCCTTATTCCCATCATCGTACCTACCCCGTACAGCTTCTCTTCTTCCCCTACCAAATCCTCTACCTCTTCCGCTTCTACCCCAATTCTCGTTTTGACTCTCCTCTTCTCCTTCCAAATCATAATCATCCTCTTCTTCTTCCACTCTACCCAAACCTTTAGGCTTAGATTTATTTTCACTCGTACTAACCTCAAGCCTATCCAACCTCTCATATAAAGGATCCAACTCGGCCCTCATCATTCTACTAAATTGCCCAAATAACGCCTCCATTTGAACCTTAGACAACCCCTGATTCGAACTCTCTCCTACCTCCTCTCTCCATTTTACTTTCAGATTTTGTACCTGCAAGAAAATGTTAGTAGAAATAAAAGATGTTCTTCACCCAAATTCTCACAATCACTCCAAAGAAATAACACTCGCACTCAAATATTTTCACTCGAATGTGATAGTTCTCTCAAAGATGTGATCAATCTTTATATTTTTTTTTATCAAACTAACAAGATTTAACTTGTGAACACTTGCAACTGTCTCACTTGGATTGCACAAAGCCAAGAACACTAGAATAACACAGATTTGAAAACATAACAAAGGATAACACAGATATGAAAACAGAAACGAGGGAATAACACAGATCTGATAACAGAACGAAATTTATGTTTTTCTTTTCTTATATATTTTTTTTATATAGAAAGATTTGACAATAGAAACGAAAGGATACCACAGATCTGAGATCGGAACTGAAATTTTAGACAGATCTGAAAATAACAACAACAACGATAACTTACTTGAATCAAACAGAACCAGAAGCTCTGATACCAAATGATGCGAAACCTTGTACGAATGAGAAGCAAACACGATTATCGAAATCGCACCCTCGACTCAATAACAAACAAGGATCGATTTGTTGTACCGATCTTTTGAAACAAGTAACGGTTTATGATATTCACCTCTAAGTTATTAAAACTTAGCAACAAATATCAACGATAAAACAATTGAATTTCAAACGAACCTTCAAAGATCTTGTTTTGACAATCCGAGCGAAAAACAATCGACAAACGCCACAAAGATGCAATCTTTGATAAGTTTGATTTTGGTAATAACAAAGCAATGAAATGCCTTGAATGTTGAGAATAAAATCAAGCAATTTACATATCCTTCAATAATGTTTCCTTCATAGTCCTTACACTGCATTATATAAACAATAAAATACAAGAAAAGTTGTGTGAAAAGGCTTAATAAAAGTAGATAACAATTTTGACACGGAAGGGCGCACGGTGTCGCAAGAACTCGCGCGGATGCGCGCAGGTTCCTGCACAAGGACAGCCTCCGGCGCGCGGTAGCGCCGATTGTGGCACCATGGCGCGCGCCTGGCGCGCGCGGCCGCGCAAGAAGCTGCGCGGGGGCGCGGCGCTCTCGGTTTTATGCGCGCAGGTGCGCGGAATCATGCGCTGTGGCGCGTGTGATGCTTTCCTCATGGTCCTTTATCACTTGAATAACATTCCAAATACTTCCATATTTGTGCCCATGTTCACCAAGCTTCTCTAATTTATACACCCAACTTGTAGGACTTCCTTGATAGCTTTTCATGAGTCCTTGAAGTGCATCTTTAAACTTCTTGCTTCGTCCCCTCGTTATAGGTCCTTCGGGCAACTCCAACGACTGTCATGCTTTCTTTGGTGCTTGATCAACTACATTTGCATCACCTTATCTATGCAACAAGAGGCACAACTTTTATGTTTAAGTGAACCACTAGTTTGGTGTGTAGTTATAAGAAAGATGAGAGTAGATTACCTAGCTTGAAACGGTATTCCGTTGCCCTTTTTCGGAATATCTTGGTTTGATTTTCTTGTTCTTGATCGATCCTTTTACATCATCTCCAGTGCTATATTGCTTTAAGATATGAGGTGAATAGTTGGTGATTTATTGAAATTTTTCGGAAAGGTTTATAGATTTTTCTTCTATTTTTTTCTCTTTTCCCCTTCGTTTCTTCTTCTCTCTTCCATTTCTTTCTTCTCTTTCGGTTGATTTGTGAATTGAGAATGAGAAGAGCATTTAGATATATATAGCCGTGGACACATACTTATCCATATCTATTGTTTTATTTATTAAATGAAAAATATAATATTTATCTAAACTTAATATTATTATATACTTTGAATCTAATTATTATATTACATTAAACCTATTTATTGAACCTAATAATAAATTATCTTACATTGAACCTAATGATTATTGTACTTAATTACTTAACATATATGCTGAGCTTAATTATAATATTTTATTATATTTTGGGTATTTGATCTTGGAATGAGAACCTTATAGTACTTGATAAATTTTTAAGTGTATTGTGATGTATTTTAAGGTATTTCTAGATACTTTGGACAAATAAAATTTGTACCGAAAAATAATGTGGTAAAAAAATGAAAATAATAAAATTTAGTTATACTAATAAACTTTTAAATGCATTTATGCACCTTTGTATTTAGGGTGTCACATTCGATAACCGAGCTGAGAGATATGACCAAAATACCACAAGTTCTTATACCCAACTAATTGTTGTTTTGGTGCAATTAGTTCTATAATTGAGCGATCAGTTAGATCTTGATAACATCCAAATTTGCCCAACTGATATGAAATAAGATTTGTTCCAAATTGAGTTTTCTGATCAGTCCAATTGGCGGATTGTCATTTGGATCATCCAGTTGAGAGATATCTTCAAAATATCGAAACTTGCCAGAAATTCAGTTTGTGCAGAATTCAATTTCGGCTTGCTTCTTGTTTTTGAAACTCCACACTTGAGTAAATATGTTAGAAACACAATAACAAGTTTTATCAATATCAAAATCAAGATTGCGAACATGAAATGTTCCAACACTATGTGATCTCATGTGTATGTAGTTTGAAATATCTGATCAGAGTTTTGGTGGTAATAATGAAAGGGGTTTCATAGATTACACCATCGATTCAACTACGACATGACATATAGTATCAATTCATTGACAGCTCTCGATATACCAATAGTTGTCGAATCGGTCGGGATATATGAGATGAAGGACCGTACTGTACGCTAACCATAATAGATTGGTTCTTGCAGGCACTATCATTTGATACCTAGGGAATCATGTAAGCGATGCTGCTAGGCGTTTGACATGATTGGTTGGGTACTATCAGACTTGAGTTCTGACGTTATTATTATTAAGGAGTTGATACGTAAGAATGGAGCATTTGGGGTATGCTCATATAGGGACATGTTTAGTCCTGAATCACATTGAGATGTGAACCCACGGCTAGTTGTATCATTGAACCATTGAGGACCACATAAGTACTAGCTTTCTAGATCCCGTTGAGAAGAAAAATAGTTCAATGTGTTGAACGGCTTATAAAGGAGTTTATAAGCACTAAAAAAAATAGAAGTATGACTTCTATAAGAGGATTATGAGGAATGTGACTTTTAATTTGTGGAAGTATATCTAAATTAAAAATTGGCCAAATTTGAATCGGATTCACTGATAATCAGTTTTCTTTTAACTGTCTTCAGTTGAGCCAATGTCTTGGTCTGTTTAACTGATTTTGGAGCAGCCTGTTGCGTTCCAATCTCCTTTTTGATCTTCACGAACTGATCAGGAGAGATATCTAATTTAGTCTTGGGTGGCAGAACATTCTTCCCATTATAGAAGTCCTGGAGTTCTTTTGGGTAAATCTCCTGCGAGTATTGCCCCAAGAATATCCTCAGCCCAGTGGATTCAAGCTTCAGAAATACATTTTTCACATTGACTTCTTTGACTGATAAAGCTGATTCAAAGTTGATAGCCATAGCATTCAATATATGAGCAGGGATCTGATTTGCCATTGCTGAGAGTAAGGAAACCTGAGATTTTGCGAAATTCAAGCTCTGAGTGTATGAGTTTGGTCTGAGAGATGATGTACGCGTAAGAAAGAAACTGAATTGAAGCGGGGAATTATTTATATGTATGTGACTGTTTAAATTCTTGACACGTGTCAGTCCATCAAAATTTTGAATAAAAACGTGTGCTTGTAAGCGTGTGTACAATTTAAACGGTTCAAATGCTTCCACATTTCTTAAAATAAGATTCATCATTAGATAGCAAAAAGTCACGTCACTTGATTTGGAATATAATATGATTAATTAGTTAACTTATGTGAGAAGATTAGTGAAATACCCAACTGAACGATCAGTTGTAAGACTGTGTCCTTTCAGTTGAGAGTTTACTAACATTTGTCTTCTCAGTTCACCTCTTAAAAACTGATATTCCCCCTTAATTGGTGCATAGAATAACTAAAGTGACGATATAAAAATAAATTTAAAGGTCAGAAAGATTATCGTTTGCTGAAACGTTGACGGCCCTTCAGCTTCCATGATTTTCGGCTATAAATAGAAGTAACACAATTAGTTTCAGTCATATTGGTGAAAATATTCAAGACAAAAAGAATGGCAGATATGAGTAGCTCGAGTACTTCGCCGTTTGCTCTGGAGACCAGGAAGGCTGTTATAGAAGATGAAGTCTTCTATAAGAGTCTTCACTACTGGGAAAGTTACAGAAGCTTGAGTTCCTATATAATACTGGAGAGGCTACCACTCCCGAACTGGTGGCAGAGTTGAAAAGAGTGCGGGAGCACTTGAACATAGCTGTGTGGGTGGACATCTTTAAGGATGATCATATCTATCAGCTAATGCTTCGAAAGGAACTGAAAATCCTTAAGCGCATAGCTGTTTCTCAGAGCTTTGTCAAGACATCTACCGCACCTTTATCCACTTGGTTGAAAATGTGGATAATTGTTGTAGAGGAAAAATATGATGATGTAATCCGTGCAAACGTTTATGGTTGAATGAATTATTTATATGAGATTAATTTTGTTTTTCTCTTTCCTGCAAATTATAAATTTCATCAGTTGTTATATATGAATTACGAACTTAAACAGATGAACTGATGGAAGACTAACTTATATAAGTTGATTATGAACTGAAATCAGTAAAGCATTAAGTAATAAATGACAAACTGATATCAGTTGATAATGAACAACTAATAAATAAGAAGCCTGGGTAAATGAGAAAAACGCTTCGGTTGACTTGAGACTCTTTGGTTTCTTCAACATTTAATGTCATCTGTCTATAAATAAAACGAGAGAGATAAAATGTGAGACAATAACATTTCAATATGTCGGATTCAAGTGATTCTGATGCATGCAGCAGTACGCATATTCAAGTTACTGAACAATTAAGTCCTTATTTAGAAGAGTTGAAGAAAACGATGGAGGAATATGTCTTGACGAAAGTGATGTCAACATGGTTCAAAATTCATGATTTGCAGAGGATAAGTAGTGGTGGTGCCGCTCCTTCTCGTGCTCAAGCAGCAACAGCAAGAAAATACATTGATCGTTTTGAAGTCAGGCATGTTACAGACCTGGTTGATGACAATGTTCTGTTACAAGCAATGCTATGGAAGGAATGGCATGTGATTGAGAAGATTTCTACAATTGAATCATTTTCTAGAATCCGAATTTATGAGTTGAATAATTGGATTACAGAATGGCAAGATTCAGTTGTTCTAAGTTATCTTCTGTAAGATGGAATCGATTTTATTATTAATAAAGTATCATTTCCAATTTGTTGTTGTGTTCTTATTTTCTTCACAGAATTTTATTAGTAAAACATCATCAATAATAATTTTAAGACAAGTCAATTTAACCAAGAATATTGCGAAAGTAAGAAAACTTAGTCTCGGATAATGGTTTGGTGAAGATGTTTGCTGCTTGTTGCTCAGTTGAAATATACTCTAGTCTAATGTTCTTCTTCAAAGCATGATCTCTAATGAAGTGGTGCCTGACATCTATATGCTTGGTCCTTGAGTGAAGAACTGGATTATAGGTGATGGCAATTGTGCTCGTATTGTCACAAAATATGGGAGATTCATTTGTAATTACTCCATAATCTCTCAGTTGTTGCTGGATCCAGATCAGTTGTGCACAACAACTACTAACAGCAAGCTATTCTGCTTCAGTTGTTGAGGTAGCTATGGATGTCTGCTTTTTGCTGAACCAAGAGATCAGTTTGTCTCCTAGAAACTAACAAGATCCACTTGTACTTTTACGATCAAGCTTACATCCTGCATAATCTGCATCTGAATATCCAACTAAATTGAATGTAGAGTCTTTAGAATACCATAACCGAACATTTTGTGTACCCTTAAGATATTTCAAAATTCTTTTAGCAGCTGAGAAATGTGATTGCTTAGGATTTGCTTGAAATCTAGCACACATATAGATAGCAAATATAATATCAGGACGACTGGCAGTTAAGTACAACAATGAACCTATTAAACCTCGATATAATGTAGCCTCAACTGATATTCCCCCTTAATCATTGTCCAATTTTACCGATGAGCTCATGGGAATATTTGCAGCTGAACATGATTCCATGCCAAATTTCTTCAGCAGCTCCTTTATATATTTAGTTTGACTGATGAATATATTAGTCTCCAGTTGCTTCACTTGCAGTCCAAGAAAAAATGTCAATTCACCCATCATGCTCATTTCAAACTTATCCTGCATTAGCTTAGCAAACTTTTCGCATAATTTGAGATTAGTTGACCCAAATATGATATCATCAACATAAATTTGAACTAATAAAATGTGATCATTCTTAGCAAATTTGAACAAGGTCTTATCAACTGATCCAACAGAAAAATCATGATCAGTTAGAAATTTTGAAAGAGTTTCGTACCAAGCTCTGGGAGCTTGTTTAAGACCATATAAGGCTTTGTTCAAATGATATACATGATCAGGAAAGTTGTGATTTACAAAACCTGGGGGTTGTTCAACATATACTTCCTCTTGTAGTTGACCGTTCAGGAATGCACTCTTTACATCCATCTGATAGACCTTGAAGTTCTTGTGTGATGCATAAGCGAGAAAAATTCTGATTGCTTCCAGTCTTGCAACTGGAGCATACGTCTCATCATAGTCAATTCCTTCTTCTTGCCTATATTCTTGTGCCACTAATCTTGCTTTGTTGCGTCCAACTGAACCATCCTCGTTCAGTTTCTTTCTGTATACCCATTTTGTACCTATAATAGTTTTTGAAATTGGTCTGGGAACTAAGTTCCAGACATTGTTATAAGTGAACTGATTTAGCTCTTCTTGCATTGCATTTACCTAGTTAGGATCAGAAAGAGATTCATCAGTTTTCTTCGATTCTAGTTGTGAAACAAAAAGCTGAATAGATAAATAAATTTAGCATTTGATTGCGAGTTCTTACTGGATCAGATGGAATTTCTATTACCAGTTCAGGTGGATGTGATTTTCTCCATCTGCACTCAGTATTTGTTGTATCGGCAATTTCTTCAGTTGGTAACTGAAAACATTTTCAGTCTAAGTTGGTGCTTCGTCAACTGGTATTTGAATGTTATCATTATGCTCTATCAACTGATCAATAGCAACGATTTCCTGCACATCTGATTGGTCCAGTACTTCTGGTTCAGGTGTTTGAAGTATGTTTTGATTACCATGACTTTCATTTTTGTCATCATCTTCCAAACTGATATCTGTAAATCGATCAACTAGCTCAACTTGATCAGTTGGCTTATCAGTTAGTTCAGTTTCATCGAAATCAACATGAGCAGATTTTTTAACATTTAGGGTTTTCTTGTTAAAGACTCTATAAGCTATACTAACTGATGAATATCCAAGAAATATTCCTTCTGCAGATTTAGCATCAAACGCTTTTAAATAATTTTTACCATTATCAAGAATAAAACATCTGCAGCCGAATATTTTGAAATAAGTAATTATACTTTTTCTTCCATGCCAGATCTCATATGGTGTTTTCATATGATTTTTATTAATCATTGATCTGTTCTGAAAGTAACACGCAGTGTTTACTGCCTCTGCCCAAAATCTTTGAGAAATACCAGAATCAGCAAGCATCGTTCTAACAGCTACTTTAAGGGTCCGATTTCTTCTCTCATCTACACCATTTTGCTGAGGAGTTCTGGCTGCTGAGAGCTCATGCTTAATTCCAGCATTTTCTAGGAAATTTGAAAGAGTTTGATTGATGAATTCAGTTCAACGATCAGTTCTGATTCGATCAATTCCAACTGATTTTTCATTTAAAAGTCTTTTGAAGAGCTTTATTAGTTGCGAAGCAGTATGGTTTTTAGATTTGAGAAAAATAACCCAAGTAAATCTTGAAAAATCATCTACGACTACCAAGGTGTATTTCATTCCTCCTAAGCTCATGACTGGTATAGGTGCAAAGAGATCCATGTGCAACAGTTCTAAGCATCGGGATGAAGATTTACAGCCCTTGTTTTTAAAAGAGGATCGTACTTGTTTACCATACTGACATGCTGAGCTTTAAAGTTTAAATAAATTAGTCTCTTATGCCACAACTAGTTTTTAGATGATTTGGAAGCAATAAAACAAACTGGTGCATAAGTTTGATCATTCCAACTGACTTTATATGTGTTTCCACAACGTTTACCAGTTAGTATGATTTCATTAGTTGAAGTTTTGACTAAACATGAGTTTTTGTCAAATTGTACTGAGAATCCACTGTCGCATAACTGACTGATGCTAATCAAGTTATACTTCAGGTTTTCTACTAATAGAACATCTTTAAAAGTAAAGTTACCATGGATAAGCTTACCCTTACCCACAGTTCTACCTTTGGAATTGTCCCCGAAACTGATGTTTGGACAACTGTATTTGATCAGTTGAGATAACGCACTTGCATCTCCTGTCATATGTCGCGAACATCCACTGTCCAAATACCATATTGAGTTCTTGTTTGTACCTGTTACCTGCAATCACACACATAATATAATTTGTTACCCATATCTATTTGGTTCCTGAACTGATTAGTCCCTTAGGAACCCACACTTGGATTATTCTAACAGACTTTTCAGTAGCTGTATTCCAAATGGTTTTTCTCGGCTTTTGTGTGCTTGGTGTGTAGTGTACAGATGATACAATATGTTTTTTAGCTTTATTCAACTGATTGTTCAGTCTATATCTCTTCTGAACTGGCTTGCAGTTATAGTAATTGAAATAGATATTCGAATAGTTCTTGTGAAACCTCTTTGATGACTGACTTTGTGAATCAATTGAGAATTTTTTATTATAACAAATCTCATATCTTCTAGCCTTGCTCATATTCTCAGTAGGTTGCTCAATCAGTTTACTGGGCTCAATTTGTTCTTGTACCACTGTTGTTTTGACAAAGTGAATGTATTTCACTTTTTCTGTTTTTAGCTTTGGTTGAGTATCATTTGGATACATTTCTCCTTGAGTGTTGAACCATTAACCAGTTTTATCAGAAACTGATTTTTGTGAATTCTACATCTCATTCAATGCAGTAGATGACTTGTTCCAAGACTGAATGAGCTCAGTCTGTTTTGAGTTTTCAAGAATCAACTTCCGGATTAATGACTGATTTTTGTTTCTCTCTGCTTTTAACTCACTAATTTCCTTTTTTAGACTCAACCCATCAACTGATTCATCAGTTTTGGTTTTATTGTCTATGGGATCATTTTGCTTTGCTTTGATTTTTTTCAAATGATGATGCAAGCTTTTGATACTCATTTACCATGTCATATAGTGTTAGAATGAGTTCTTCTCGTGTGAAATCAGTTGAGCTGAAATCAAATACCTGTTGGCTAGATGATTCTTCTTCTGCATCATTAGCCATCAAGCACTTGACTTCCTCATCATCACTAGAGCTGCATGAGCTTTCTGGTTCTGACTCCTCACTGTCAGTTTCTGCCCATTTAGATTTGCTTTCTTCAGCTAAGAGTACCTCATGTTTCTTTCTGAAGGACTTTTTATCTTCCTTGGGTCTTCTTTTGTGCTCATATGATTTCTTTCTTCTATCAGTTAAGCCTTGACTGTCCTTCTTGGGTTTAGGACAATCTGCTAAGTGTCCTGATTTGCCACAGTTGTAGCAGGCATTTGATTCATCTTTGGAGCTGTTCCGTTGGTATGGCTTCTGGAAGTTTCCTTGATTCTTTCTCATGAACCTTCCAAATTTTTTGATGAAAAATGACATAGCATCACTGCTCAACTGATCAGCAGATTTTTCGACTGAACTGATTGGTTCTGTCCTGACAGCAGCTAGAGCAGTTGTGGCTGCAGGGGTAGATGGTTCTCCTTCTCTGGTCTGCAGCTCAAATTCATAAGCCTTTAAATCAGCAAACAGATCATGAAGTTCAATCTGGTTCAGATCTTTGGACTCCCTCATTGCCATGGTCTTGACATCCCATTCCTTGGGAAGACCTCTCATTATCTTTAGTGCAATCTCTTTGTTGGTATACACTTTTCCAAGTGCATTTAACTCATTGATGATACTGCTTACTCTTTCATCATACTCGTGCATTGATTCTCCTGCTTTCATTTTGATGTTATCAAACTTTTGAACAGCAACAGAAAGTTTATTTTCTTTGGTTTGATCATTTCCTTCACACAGCTGGATCAGCTTTTCCTAAATTTCTTTGGCTGTCTTACACATCTTTATTTTGCTGAAGGTTACTTTGTCCAGCGTTTAGTACAGAATGTCTTTAGCCACATTATCAAGATTTACTTTTCTTTTATCTTCAGTTGTCCATTCATCTCTGGGCTTTTCTATTCTTTGTGGTGCCCCTTCTGTTATGGCAACTGCTGTATTTGTTTTTAGAATCTTCATGGGTTCATCGGTTATGACATACCACATGTCATCATCTTGTGCAGCTAAATGAGCCTGCATTCTGATTTTCCAATCATCAAATTCTTCTCTAGAGAACATAGTAATTTTGTTGAATGAAGTCATGCTAGGAAGTTTATAGATCAAAAGTATTCAAGAACAAGATTCAACCGCTCTGATACCACTTGATAGGATCGATTAACGTATCAAGAGTGTTTAGAAGGGGGATTGAATAAACACTCACAATTAAAACTGATCTTTTCGAATTTTGAGTTCAGTTTGGTGACAAACTGATTCTCGGAATCTTGCTGGTCAATGACAATCAGTTAAACTAAAGTAGTTGCGGAAAGTAACTGACTGACAGATAGAATACAAAACTGAAATAAAATACACAAGGATTGTTTCTGGATGTTCGGAGATTTTAATTACTCCTACGTCACCCATTCAATCTCAAGGATAGGATTTCCACTAAAAGACTTTGATTGAATACAAGATTTGTACTGACCCACTTCAGTTGGACTTATCACTGCCAAAAATTGAAACTCTTAGTATTACAAAATGTTCTCAGTGCGTAACCGATCTTAGCACTATCGAATTTAACGATTATTACAAAGTGCTAGTGAGCTCAAATTGTAGCCTTGACTGCTACGAATAAACCAAGTAAGAGTGAGCTAAGATTTTGGTAGAGTAACAGCAAGCTTTAAGTGGAGTGATCTTCTTTTATTTAGCTGTTCTTCTGTCATATTTATAAGCTTCCTTCCAACGGTAACTTGAGATATATTTGAATCTTTGTATCCGTTGACTACCACTTCATTATTTCTTGGGCATTGTTTGCTTCGTTTATTGTAATGTGGCGTCTTAACTGCTTTAGCCGAAATGCGTTGTTCTTAGCTGTATTGATTTAAGTGCGGCGTTTAATATTCAATTGCAGTCTTCTATGTCTCTTTGTCAGTTTGAATGTTCTTTCCCGAGACATGTTCAGTTGAAGGATGCTTAGCTTAAAAGCATACGGCTGAATGTATCAACTGATCGGTTTCCAACTGATCAGTTTTCTTTATTAGATCAGCTGATTTCAGTTGTTAAGTCTAGTTGTTGAATATTATTGTGCGTATCAGTTGGTTCATAATTTGTCAAACGTCGGAATTTAGTTTCCAACAGAAATGTTCCTAAATTAAAAGTTGGTCAAACGAGAAATGTATTTGAAAATTGTGATTTTCATAAACATTATTGTGGACTAAATTAAATTAATTCAAGTGTTGAATTAATTTAACACTAGTGGACCTAGTAGAGTCAAAATAATTAAATTAATTCAAGTGTTGGATTAATTAAATAACATTGGGCCTTGTAGAGCCCAATTAGAAATAATTATTAAACTACTAGGCTTGAATAAAATCAAGTAAAGTTTTAAATGTACTCAAATGTGTTTGAGACATTTAAATAAAGTCCATGGGCTTTGTAAATGTTACAAGCCCACTTAAAAAAAATGCTAGGGAGGTGAAGAGTTGGGGATTACTTTTTCTTTAAAAAATTGCATGGCATGCTCATGCACCTTTATCACTTTTTCAAGGACCAAGAAAAGTCTCCCTCCCTTCTCTCCTTTCCTACCTTGGACTAAATTTTGTGCTTATTCTCCTCCAAAAATTTTCTTTCTTCAATTGTTGAAGAAACCATACACTTCTCAAAGAAAAATCCTTTTATTTTTCTAGTCAAAATAAGAGGGGAACTAGCTAGTTGGTGGTGGGCCTAATTTTGGAGCAAGGAGAGCTTGTAGATTCTTTTGCCTTTGAAGAGCCAAGTTGTTTACAACTTGGTTGGAGACAACATCAATCTTAAGAGATTGATAGGTAAAATTTTTTAAACACCCTATGTATGATATTTCGTGTTTTGTATTTGCTACACACTATAGTTGAGGTGTTCGGTTTTCTTGTTGAAAAACAAATTTTGAAACTTCCGTTGCGCATTTGAACACCTTAAATGATTCTCTTTCAAGTGGTATCAGAGCTATGGATACTATTTTGTGTAGCATATAAATAATATTATATTGAGGTCGATTTCTAACCGCATGAGATGAGTTTTTGCAACAAAAATCAAGGCCATCTTAGGGGAAATTTCGGGCAGTATATTTCTGCCCATTTCGGGCAGATTTTGGGCAGCAAGCGCAGCCCGAGGGGCTGCCCGAACCCCCCCACTTCAAATAAATTTTTTTTTTATTGTCCGAATCCGACGACGGAGCTCCATCGACAGAGCTCCGGTGACGGCGATGACGATTAGGGTTTTCAAAAGTGTTTTGGAATATCAAAGTGTCATGGGCCTTGAAGTTGTTGGACCATTAGATGGCTAATACAATTTGTAAATTTAAATGGGCCAAAATGTTTTTGGTGAAAAATGATTTTTTGGGCCCTTAAGTTTAAATCCATAAAAGTTGTACATATTTTCTCCTTAAATAAATAATTGAAGTTGGACTTTAATTATTTATAGTAAATTGTGATTAATAAGAAATTCGGTTATAAATAAATTAATTAGAAAGTAGACAAAGGAGTTTGTATACTTTGTTAATTTAGTTTATAATCGTGGAGGTTAGTGATTGAATCAAGATATATAATATTGGATCAATTAATTATTTTGATAATTAATTGATGGTGTATGATATGTGATATTATGCATGAAAGATGATAAAAAGCCCAAGCCCAATTTGCTAGGTGTATGCTAGGATATTTTGTGTTGAATGATTGTAATAATTATCAATTTATAAAGTGAGCTTAGTTTATGGCCCGTTCCCACCCCATGAGATGTATCCCTATTTGCCATGGATATTTATTTGTAAATATTAGAATAGTGGAAGATCAAGATTGGAAGATGGTGGGCTTGATGATTATGAAGATCGAAGACATGTAAATATTGGAAGCTTATGTAATAGTTGCATTTGCATCCCATGCATTTCCCTAGGATTGGACCTAGGCCCGTGCTTAACTCACACGGGCCATTAGTTTTGAGGCGATTGATCATCCTTGTTTTGTTTACTGTTTATAATATATGCACGATATGTTATAAATAATGAGTATGTGCGTTATTATTATGATAATAACAAAGTTGCATGAATCCGACAAACATACGATCAAACATGGCGAGTTTTTTAATAAAATTAATGATGAGACCTTTCAAAATTAAAAACCCTCATTTTGAATAAGATTCAAAATTAATATTAAGCCCGAAAAGGGGAATTATAAAGTTGTTTATAATTTTCATGTCTTCCATCGACAATGGGTGCATGATGAACGCTACCCGTGCTCGGGGCTCGGCTCATATTATTTGGGGGGCCCTGTGTGCCGGAAAGCTGTGACATCCATTGACATGGTGTTGTGAACTACGTGGAACTCCCATGATTTCGGCTCATATTATTGAGGGAACTCATGGCGACCGTCCATTAAGGTTCAACATCGATGGGTAAGGCTTGACACGTAAAGATGAACGACGTCATGTTATTGGGTCCTAATCAAACGTGAGACAAAAGTTTATGTAGAGGGTTGCATAGTGATGCAATTGGAAACTACCTTTTAGGAATTGTGATTGGCTGATATTATTCGGGATCATAATTCGCTAATTGAACCTTGCGTACCTACTGAGGAAAGGAGTTTCCCGTTTTCATTAGAGGGTAATGAAAAATGTCAAAACAGTGGGAGCGAAAATTTATAAAGTAAAAAGTCTATACTTTATATCTTACTAAATATTTTAAAATAGTCATTAACATTTATCTGTTTTACTTTTCAGTACAATTTTTGACAATGTCTTCAATTCGCAATCCGCTAACTTCAATACTCAACAAACACGTATTAACCGGACCTAACTACCTCACTTGGCTAAGAAACCTAAAGATCGTCTTGAATTCGGAAAGAATAGCATATACACTGACTGAGTCGCCCCCTGTTGAGGCTCCGACTGACTGCACTCCTGAGGAATTGCAGACTTACAAGGAATGATGTGACCATGACTTGAAAGCCAGGTGCTATATGCTGGCTTCTATTAATAATGAGCTGCAGAGGCGTTTTGAGGATGCAAAGAATGCTGCTGACATTCATTTGCATCTCAAGGAGTTCTTTGGTGAGCAGACTCGACCTCTTAGGCATGCTACCGTCAAGGAGCTGATCACTTTGCGCATGCGAGATGGGGCTTCTGTCCATGAGCATGGCCTGAAGTTGATTGGGCTCGTGGACAAGCTCGTTGGCATGGATCGGATGTTGCCTTCGGAGTTGACCACCGACGTGTTGCTCTTGTCACTGCCTAGCTCGTTTGATCTTTTTGTGGTGAATTTTAATATAAACAAGATGGAGCCGACCCTTGAGGATTTGGTGAACATGCTTGTGACATTTGAGTCAACCATCAAGAAAGAGAAGCCGGTTCTTTACGTGGGTTCTTCATCTGGTACGAAAACCGATCCACGTGGGAAGGGAAAGAAGCGTTCTTTCCAACGTCCCAAGAAGAATGTGCCCTTGAAGAGGCAGACTCCGATTCCCGCTATGGCAGGCACACCAGTTAAGGCTGACAAGACTGTTGATATTTGTCATCACTGCAAGAAGCCTGGACATTGGAGGCGTAATTGCAGGGAATATCTTGCCCAGAAGAGTTTCGAAAATGGTATGTTCTATATTGAAGTAAACATTTCAATTAACTCTACTTCTTGGGTATTGGATACCGGCTGTGGCTCACATCTCTGTAATGATTTGCAGGTGATGGGAAGAAGTAGAAGGCTTAGGGAAGGTGAGACCTTCTTGAGGATGGGCAATGGAGCAAGAGTTGCTGTCAGGGCCGTAGGAGATGTTTGCTTGCATTTGAACAATGATTTTAAGTTAATGGTAAGAGATGTTTTGTTTGTACCTGAATTGGTGAAAAATATTATTTCCATTTCTATGCTTGATAAAGATGGATTTTCTTGTTTATTTAGCAAAGGTGTTTGCAACATTTACAAGAATGAATGTTTAATTGGTACTGGAGAACTTGAAAACGATCTCTACACCTTAAAATTGAAAGATATTCCACTAAACAATGTCCAAGCTATAACAACAACAAACAAGTGAAAACAAGATACTCTAAATTCGGTACAATTTTGGCATGCTCGATTAGGACATATTTCCCTAAGAAGGATGAACAAGCTAGTGGGAGTAGGCATGTTTGATATGTCTGATATTAATGCTCTCACGACTTGTGAATCCTGTCTAAAAGGAAAGATGACCAAAATTCCCTTTAAGGGCCACGTGGAGCGAGCCAAAGGGTTATTGGATTTGATCCATACCGATGTGTGCGGTCCGCTTAGCATCACCACTAAGCATGGACATGCCTACTTCATCACCTTTACCGATGACTTTTCGAGGTATGGGTATGTGTATTTGATGAAATACAAGTCTGAAGCCTTTGAAAGGTTCAACGAATTCAGAAGTGAAGTAGAAAAACAGTTGGGACGAAGCATCAAGACACTTCGATCGGATCGAGGTGGTGAGTACTTGAGTGCCGAGTTCCAAGAGTATTTTAGGGAGAATGGGATTCTCTCGCAGTTGACTCCGCCCGCTACACCACAGTTGAATGGTGTTTTGGAGCGTCGTAATCGGACTTTGATGGACATGGTTCGGTCTATGATGGGGTTCACGGAGTTGCCGCCATCCTTTTGGGTATATGCGCTTGAGACGGCGGCACTGTTGTTGAACAATGTCCATTCAAAGGCAGTTGATAAGACACCATATGAGATATGGATTGGTAAGCCTCCCAAATATTCTTATCTTAGAATATGGGGATGCCCTGCTTATGTGAAGCAGGCAGTGGAAGATAAATTGGATAGTCGATCCATTTTATGTTATTTTGTGGGATATCCAAGGAATTCGGTTGGATATTATTTCTATAATCCCCAAGAAACAAAGATGTTTGTTTCTAGGAATGCAACCTTTTTGGAAAAGAAATTTCTATTGGATAGAAAAGAAGAGATGATAGAACTCGAAGAGGTTCGAGAGACACCCACAATTGAAGAACCCACACCCGAAGAGCCAAGAGAGGAGATACAAGCTCCTAGAAGATCCGAGAGATTCTCGAGGCCACCTATGAGGTATGGTGCTGCTTCTTGAAGAGGGCCATGATGAGCCTAACCATGGATGTGATCCAAGGACCTTCAAGGAAGCGTTATCTGATGCCAATTCATCCAAGTGGCCTGAAGCAATGGAATCTGAGATGAATTTCATGCATTCGAACCAAGTGTTGAATCTCGTGGATCCACCTGATGGAATTGTTCCCAGAGGGTGTAAATCGATTTACAAGAGGAAACTTGGGGCGGATGGGAAGGTATTGACCTTCAAGGCGCGATTGGTAGCAAAAGGATATACTCAAAGACAAGGAGTTGACTTTGAGGAAACCTTTTCTCCAGTTACAATGTTCAAGTCCATAAGGATATTGCTAGCCATATCTACATGGTATGACTATAAGATATGCCAGATGGATGTCAAGACAGTCTTTCTTAATGGGGATATTAAGGAGGAGATTTACATGTCTCAACCTGAAGGGTTTACATCTGTCGGAAGTGAGCATATGGTATGCAAACTTCAAAGATCTATTTATGGTCTAAAGCAGGCATCTAGGAGTTGGAACCTTAGATTCGATAGTACAATCAAAGAGTTTGGTTTTATTAAGAATCCTGAGGAACCCTGCGTGTATAAGAAGTCAGTGGGAGTGCTGTGACATTCCTGATGCTTTATGTTGATGACATTCTACTCATTGGGAATGATGTTAGAATGTTGCAATCAACTAAAATATGGTTGGCGAGTAAGTTCTCGATGCAGGACTTGGGTGAAGCATCTTTTGTATTGGGAATACAGATAGATCAAGAAGATTACTTGGTCTCACCCAGTCCACATACATTGATACCATCTTGAAGAGGTTCTCAATGGATGAGTGCAAGAGAGTACATCTACCAATGTGTCATGGCCTGTCCCTATCCAATTCTATGTCTCCCAAGACTGATGCAGGGATAGGGGCGATGACACGCATTCTGTGCGGACCCGGGCTCTAACTCAATTCTTTTTGGGATTAATTGGATCTTCATTAGAAAATGTGGGTCAAAGTGTTTTTGCTTTTTAACATTAATTCAAATGTATACAAACATACACAATATATTATACAACATGTTTCCATTGCACTTTATTCAAAAGATCATACACTTGTTCAACTACAAAGATGTCACTAGTGTTTAGAAAATCAGTACAAGTCTAGTAAGAAAAAACTAGTAATCTTCTACGCCCGAAATCACCACGCTATCTTGATCTCTCATCTTTTTCGTGACCCTGATCCTGCCCCACCTGTTGTTATGCACACATACAAACACAACAGCAGCCGGAAACTCCGGTGAGAACAAATCCCAGTATAATATATGGTAAACATGCATATACACAACATAATCATGAAGCATACTATCATGAATAAAAATCAATAACAACATGTCCCATAGTCTATGAAACATGATCAATATAAGCATGCAATCTAAAACAACTCATATCTTGACTCAACTCTTGTCTAACTCTAGGGATCCCGGTTGTGAATAAGACGTCACAGTCTGCCACCTACCCTCCCAATCGGGGTGACGGTACATCTTATTCCTAGACTTCGGTCCTGTCTGTATCGAATGTCTACAATCGGAGTCAATCTGCTACTATGCGTCGATACCACCGAACATCTAGAAATTAGGCAATTCTTCCAATGACTCTTCTATCTCAATGCTTAAATATAAATCAATAGACAAAGCATAAACATATAACCTAGTATGTGATTTTGGGAAACTCAAATCAAGTCTAATTCGAGTTATATCTTCCCGAATCAACATGAATTATACATTTCGTTGTCGTACAATCTTTGTCGTAGTCGAAGTCTCGATCTCGAAATTACCAATACAAATCTGAAATGGCATAATTAATGTGCATTCTATCAATCTTCACTCAATGCAACACATATACGAATCAATAATAATTCTCGATACAATTCGACGGCATAACAGCGTAATCTTGCGATACCGATAACTTAAACAACAATCAACTAATACAAGGACCATATCATCAATTCATAACCATCACAATCTATATATCAAGATCTCAAAATCTGCATAATCTCATACCCATATATGCTGGAAATCTAAACAATCTCATATCATATCCGTTCTTCGATTCGTTTGCAATTCTACGACCATCATAATCATGGGAACATAAAATAGAAATCAAATCTGAATTCTCCCAACATATATATTTCGAACCATGCTGAAAATGAACCATACTTACATTCTTTTGAAGCTTATGATGCAAGGAACACAAATCTGAACTCGGAATTAAAATCGAATGAATGGATCTTGCACAAGCTAATTTCTAAGCTAGAAGAAACTTAGAAGATTCTTTCATGGAGATCTCGGCCTTTGCTGCAGGAGAATGAAGGAAAGGAAGACACATCTAACATATATGCATGGCCTAGGACACATGGTTTATTTTTCATCAACCACGTCGCACCGCGGGTGCGGTAACTTTTCACCGCGGGTGCGCTCAGCTTTTCGGCCTCCCTTCCAATTTTCCAAAATCGACGACCGCGGGTACGGTCCTGCTTTCACCGCGGGTGCAGTTCATTTCATAGCGCAGGTGCGGTGTTACTTCGGCAACCCATTCTGAAATTCAAAATAAATGGCCGCGGGGGCGGTCTTGTTTGAGGCGCGGGTGCGGTTCCTCTCATCAATGCAACACTTCATATATATATCACAATTTAAAAGTATCAAACGAGAATCGCGGGTATTACATTTCTCCCCCTCTTAGATATGAGTTCGTCCTCAAACTTCGCACGCAATCAATCAAAGTATACACAAGAAATAATATAATCAAACTAAGTAATTACTCACATCATATAAATAACTCGGGATATCTCTGTCTCATTTCTGATTCTGTCTCCCAAGTCTCTTCTTCCGTGCCATGACGACTCCACTGGACTTTCACTAGCGGAATAGTCTTCGTTCTGAGCTGTTTTTCTTTTCGATCCAGAATCTGTAATGGTTGCTCAAAATAACTTAAAGTATCTTCAAGCTCGGCTTCGTCATGCTGAATGACATGAGAAGCATCAGGCATGTATCTACGCAGCATCGATACATGAAAGACGTCATGTATCCCAGATAAAGACGGAGGAAGAGCAAGTCGATATGCTCGATCGTCAATCTTCTCAAGAATCTCGTACGGACCAATGTATCTCGGAGACAATTTCCCGCGTTTGCCAAATCTGACAACGCCTCTGAAAGGAGAAATCTTCAAAAATATTCTGTCTCCCTGTTCAAATACCAACGGTCTACGCCTGATGTTCGCATACTTAGCCTGTATATCTTGCGCTGTCTTCATTCTCTTCTGAATGATCTTTACTTTTTTTGGTCATTTCACGTATCATATCAGGCCCAAGTTCTGGTACCTCTGAGATGTCATCCCAGTACAGTGGAGATCTACACTTCTTGCCGTATAAAGCCTCAAACGGAGCCATCTCAATGCTCGTCTTATAGCTGTTGTACGAGAATTCACAAAGTGGTAGTGAATCTTGCCAACTAGTGCCAAAATCTAGCACTACAGCTCTCAACATATCCTCTAAGGTCTGGATAGTCCGCTTTGACTGTCCGTCTGTCTGGGGATGATAAGCAGTACTTAGGTGTAATGTCGTACCTAGAGCCTGCTGCAGACTGTCGCAGAAATGTGAAGTGAATCGGGGATCACGATCTGATACGATCGACTTCGGCACACCATGAAATCTGACTACCTCTCTGACATATATATCTTCCATCTGATCATGTCGGTACTTCATTCTATACGGAATAAAACAGGCTGATTTGATCAATCTGTCAATAATGACCCAAATCGCTCCACAGCCTCGGGATGATCGTGCTAACTTCGTAACGAAATCCATGGAAATGTGATCCCATTTCCATTCAGGAATAGATAAACTCTGAAGTAAACCTCCGGGTTTCTTCCTCTCGGCCTTCATCTTTTGGCAATTCAAGCACTTAGACACAAGCTCTGCAATGTCTGACTTCATCTGTTTCCACCAGAGCTGTGTCTTCAAATCGTTATACATCTTCCTGCCACCAGGATGAATACTGAACCGACTACAGTGCGCTTCTGACAATATCTGTTGTTTCAAATCTGAAACTTCTGGCACTACAAGACGGTTATTCATGTACAAAACATGATCATGTACCTGATATTCTGAAAAATGCCCTGACCTGACTATCTGAATCAACCTCTGAACATTCTGATCTGTTCTTTGTGCTTCTTTAATTCTCATAATCAAATCTGGCTCAACTTGAATCGTAGAAGGTCTCAATGGTCTACTATCTGTGTCAAATGCTAAACCAGACAAACAGCAATCCTCAACTAAATTCGAAACACCTATCGTCGATAAGGATAGGGAACATACCTTTCGACTCAAGGCATCCGCTGCTGCATTTGACTTCCCTGGATAGTACTTGATCTCGCAATCGAAATCCTTTAATAAGTCAAGCCATCTACGCTGTCTCATGTTCAACTTTGACTGAGAAAATAAATACTTCAGGCTTTTGTGATCAGAGTAGATCTCAAATTTCTCACCATAGAGATAGTGACGCTAGATCTTTAGTGCAAATACGATAGCCGCCAATTCAAGATCATGAATTGGGTATCGAATCTCGTGTGGCTTCAGCTGCCTCGAGGCATATGAGATCACATGTCCTCGCTGCATAAGAACACAGCCTAATCCCCTGTGAAATGCATCACACTATACAACGAAATCACCAGTACCTGCAGGTATCGTCAATACTGGAGCACTGGTCAGTCGTTTCTTCAACTCCACAAAGCTAGACTTACAAGCTTCAGACCACACGAATGGCGCATTCTTCTGTGTCAACTGGGTAATCGGCTTCGCTATACTGGAGAAATCTTGAATAAATCGTCGGTAATAACCTGCTAGACCAATAAAACTGCGTATCTCTGGCACAGAAGTCGGTCTCGGCCAACTGATCACAGCTTCAACTTTACTCGGATCCACAGAAATACCGTCTCTAGATATAATATGACCCAAAAAGACAACCTGTCTCAGCCAGAACTCATATTTCGACAATTTAGCATATAGTCTCTCATTTCTCAGCGTCTGCAACACAATTCTTAAATGCTCGGCATGATCAGTCTCATTTCTCGGGTACACCAAAATATCATCAATAAAAACAATAACAAACTCATCCAAATACCTCTGAAAAACACGGTTCATCAATCCCATAAACACCGCTGGCTCATTCGTTAAACCAAAAGGCATGACAATAAATTCTTAATGTCCATACCTGGTTCGGAATGCTGTCTTCGGTATATCAACATCTCGGACTCTCAGCTGGTGATATCCAGATCTCAAATCAATCTTAGAATAGACAGAGGATCCCTGCAACTGATCAAATAAGTCGTCGATCCGAGGCAATGGATATTTGTTCTTTATCGTTGCCTTATTCAGTTGCCGGTAATCAATACACAATCGCATCGAACCATCTTTCTTCGTACAAATAGCACTGGTGCACCCCAAGGAGATACACTCGGTCTGATATATCCTTTATTTAGCTAGAAGATCTTCTAGCTGTGTTTTCAATTCTTTCAGTTCAATAGGTGCCATCCTATACGGAGCTCGAGATATAGGAGCTGTACCTGGTATGAGATCAATACTGAAATCTACCTCTCGAGCTGGAGGTAACCTTGGAATCTCGTCTAGGAATACATCGGCAAACTCACTTACCACTGGTAGATCTGCCAATGACGGGCTCGATTTCAGTAGATCTATTGAATATATAAGGAACCCCTCTGCTCCTTTCTGCAACAATCTGGTCATCGTCATAACAGATACTAAGGGAATCCGAGATCTGGAACCCTTACCGTAGAATTTCCACTCGTCAGCCATCTCTGGTCTGAACTTGACAATTTTCTGGAAATAATCTACAGTAGCTCTGTACTTGGTTAACATATCAATTCCAACAATACAGTCAAAATCAGCTAAACCAAGAACGATGCAATCTAAGTCAATCTCATGACCCTCAAACTGCAGTATACAATGTCTAACCGTAGTCACAGATACAAGACCACTTCCCAACGGAGAAGAAATAGACACTACAGCAGATAATGACTCGACAAGTAAATCATGCATCAATGCAAAGCGCACAGATATAAAAGTATGAGATGCACCTGTGTCTATCCACACATAAGCAGGATAAACCGCAAAGAGAACATTTACCTGCAATCATATCATCTGGTGCATCTTGGGTCTGTTCCTCTGTCAATGCAAACACTCGAGCCTGCTGTTTAGGGAGGTTGGCTCACAGTCTGGCTACCTCTAGCTCTGGGCTGTGTCTGTGTAGGAGTGGGCTGAAAAGAGTGAACAGATGAAACTTGCCTCTCAGGCTGAGCTACTGAACTAGATGCTCCTACACTCTGCGTCTGCTGTACACCTCTCTGGGGACAAACCCTGGCGAAGTGTCCCTGCTGTCAGCAGATGTTGCAGCGACCCATCACACCCTGACACTGCTCGGTGGCATGTCGGCCTCCACAAAAACTGCAATAAACACCTGTATACTCTATACTCTGGCCAGGACCTCTCTGTCGTGACCCACTGGAGCTCGACGAACTGCTCCCTGATCTCTTGAACTGTTTACCCTTCGCTTTCAACTGGTCTTTTCTTCCACTGATACCACCACCACCTTCAAATCTGGAAGGGGGTTGAACTGCAGGTTGTGGCGGTCTCGGGGTCGGAGCGACATAAGAAATGCTTCGTTGCCTAAGCAATCCAGCTTCTGCCCCCTTGGCACGGTTCAAGGCCTCTGAAAAGTTTTTCAGTCGACCGGTATTCACCAAGGTAAAGATTTCCGGATTTAGGCCATTGATAAACTGATCTGCCACTGGCCTCGTCACTCTCGGCAACATGAGGAGCAAATCGGAGCAATGTCGAAAACTTTGCCACATATTCCTCAATATTCAGCTGTCCCTGTCTTAAATTGGCAAATTCAGCACCCTTATCTTTTCGGTAAGACACAGGAAAGAATCGCTGATAAAACTCAGTCTTGAACACCTTCCAAGTGATATGCGTGCCACGATGCTCCAATGCTCTTTTCGTAGTCAGCCACCAGTTCTTTGCCACTTCTTGCAGTTGGTGCCCAACTAATTTCACTCGTCGGTCATTGGTGTATTAAAGTTAATCAAATAACATCTCTATGTCATCGAGCCAGCTTTCACATTCCACTGAATTTTCTGTGCCCTTCAGTGTCAGAGGTCGGAATCACTGAAACCTTTTAAGCAAAGTCTCCATCGGTGTAGCAGTCACGTCCATTGGGTCATTGGATGTACTGCCCTGTTCTGGTGCTCGACCTGCTGCGGGTTGCGGTACTCGTCGAGGAGGGCATATCTGATTATCGCACGGATTAGTACACAATATATACAATCTGTCTCAGCCCTCCTCTGATCATATACCTCTGATCCAGAATCGGTTCTGATTCAATCTTTACGAATACATGCTGTAAATCAACTCAGATAACAAACAACATGTAATAGGGAAAGCAATAAATCATGCTAGCACAACAAAAGCAATGAAGAAAATTCAATCTACCCCACCCATTCTATCCTATCTCAGTCTAAAGGATCTATCGCTCTGATACCAATGTTGTGGGGAATCGGGCTCTAACTCAATTCTTTTTGGGATTAATTGGATCTTCATTAGAAAATGTAGGTCAAAATTTTTTTGCTTTTTAACATTAATTTAAATGTATACAAACATACACAATATATTATACAACATGTTTCCATTGCACTTTATTCAAAAGATCATACACTTGTTCAACTACAAAGATGTCACTAGTGTTTAGAAAATCAGTACAAGTCTAGTAAGAAACAACTAGTAATCTTCTACGCCCGAAATCACCACGCTATCTTGATCTCTCATCTTTGTCGTGACCCTGATCCTGCCCCACCTGTTGTTATGCACAAATACAGACACAACAGCAGCCGGAAACTCCGGTGAGAATAAACCCCAGTATAAGACATGGTAAACATGCATATACACAACATAATCATGAAGCATAATATCATGAATAAAATCAATAACAACATGTCCCATAGCCTATGAAACATGATCAATATAAGCATGCAATCTAAAACAACTCATATCTTGACTCAACTCTTGTCTAACTCTAGGGATCCCGGTGTTAATAAGACGTCATAGTCTGCCACCTACCCTCCCAATCGGGGTGACGGTACGTCTTATTCCTAGACTTTGGTCCTGTCTGTATCGAATGTCTACAATCGGAGTCAATCTGCTACTATGTGTCGATACCACCGAACATCTAGAAATTAGGCAATTCTGCCAATGACTCTCCTATCTCAATGCTTAAATATAAATCAATAGACAAAGCATAAACATATAACCTAGTATATGATTTTGGGAAACTCAAATCAAGTCTAATTCGAGTTATATCTTCCCGAATCAACATGAATTATACCTTTCGTTGTCGTACAATCTTTGTCGTAGTCGAAGTCTCGATCTCGAAATTACCAATACAAATCTGAAATGGCATAATTAATGTGCATTCTATCAATCTTCACTCAATGCAACACATATACGAATCAATAATAATTCTCGATACAATTCGACGGCATAACAGCGTAATCTTGCGATACCGTTAACTTAAACAACAATCAACTAATACAAGGACCATATCATCAATTCATAACCATCACAATCTATATATCAAGATCTCAAAATCTGCATAATCTCATACCCATATATGCTGGAAATCTAAACAATCTCATATCATATCCGTTCTTCGATTCGTTTGCAATTCTACGATCATCATAATCATGGGAACATAAAATAGAAATCAAATCTGACTTCTCCCAACATATATATTTCGAACCATGCTGAAAATGAACCATACTTACATCCTTTTGAAGCTTATGATGCAAGGAACACAAATCTGAACTCAGAATTAAAATCGAATGAATGGATCTTGCATAAGCTAATTTCTAAGCTAGAAGAAACTTAGAAGATACTTTCATGGAGATCTCGGCCTTTGCTACTGGAGAATGAAGGAAAGGAAGACACATCTAACATATATGCATGGCCTAGGACACATGGTTTATTTTTCATCAACCACGTCGCACCGCGGGTGCGGTAACTTTTCACCGCAGGTGCGTTCAGCTTTCGGCCTCCCTTCCAATTTTCCAAAATCGACGACCGCAGGTGCGGTCCTGCTTTCACCGCGGGTGCAGTTCATTTCATAGCGCAGGTGCGGTGTTGCTTCGGCAACCCATTCTGAAATTCAAAATAAATGGCCGCGGGGGCGGTCTTGTTTGAGGCGCGGGTGCGGTTCCTCTCATCAATGCAACACTTCATATATATATGTGGGGACACGGACGCTAATCATCTTCTTTATCATCTTTGGTACTTAATTATCAATTAAACTAAACAGGGTCTAAAAATTTTTCTTTTAAAACACAAGTGCGGAGCGTAATGGAATGTATCTAATATACATCTCAGTATATAAGTACAATAATGTACAACAATTATCCAAACTAGTCTAAGGTTCAACTACTAAATTTCAAGTATTAAACCAAGTCTACAATAAGTCCGGAATCACCACTCTAAACTCGTCTTCTCTCATCATCTTCTTGACCCTGATCCTGTCCCACCTGTTGTCATGCACACATACAAAACAAGACAACAGTCGGATACTCCGGTGAGAATAAATCCCAGTATAAAACATGTATACATGCATATACACAATATAAATCATAAAGCATACTATCATGCTAACATCAATAGCAATAGGTTTCATAGTCTATGAAACTAAATCAAAATAAGCATGCAGTAACAATGGGTTCCATAATCTCTGAAACCAAAATAACATAAGCATGCAATTCAATTCAATTCATATCTTGACTCAACTCAAATCTAACTCTAGGGATCCCGGTGTGAATAAGACGTCATTGTCTGTCACCTACCCTCCCCGTCGGGGTGACTGTACGTCTTATTCCTAGATTTCGGCCCTGTCTGTATCGAATATCTACAATCGGAGTGACTCTGATCCGAAGCGTCGATACCACCGAACATTAGTAATTTGGCGAATCTACCAAATGATTTCCTATCTCAAATGCTTGAATATAAATCTATAAACAAAGCATTATCATATAAAAAGATAAACAACAATTCTAGTATGTGATTTTGTTAGGAAACTCAAATTGAATCTCATTTGAGTTGTGTCTTCCCCAAACAAAACATGAACTATACCTTTGTCTTCCCGGTCTGACGAAGACGAAGTCTTTTATTCCAATCTGTCCATACCCAGTCTGGCATTGACAATCCCATAAATACAATATCAGTATATAATCCGATTCCAAATCTGTTCTGATCAATACTCAAATCAGTATATAATCTGATCCATATCTGAACAAGGTACAATCTAATTCATATCAACGATATTATCGAAATCATTACTGAATCTGATCACTCTAAATCAACTGATGTTTCGACGGCATAACAATACCATCTCGATATCCCCGTCAATCTCAACATCACAGATATAATATCAGAATTCATAATCAGTATTAGTACATTTCATAATCTCAATATCGGTACACTTAAAATCAGTAATAACTCAACTCTGATATCAAATCTCAATCAATTAAACTCTGAAAACCATAACAATTGTATAACCAGTCTATTCTTTAATCTGACTTCAATTATACAAGCCTACTGTAGCAGAAACATCATATCTGATTCATATTCAATTCAGACAATATCATAATTTCAAATCATGTCTAAACGTAACAAAACTTACGTCCAGTTGTAGCCTGTGTTGATAGGAACACAGTACTGAAGTAGGATTTAAAATCGAACGGACGAATTTCACAAGATCACGAATTTATGCTTTAAAATCTGAAAATCTCTTTGGCCCTATTTTCCTTTTCTTCTGAAGGAATTCGCATGCTGATATATATATATACATATGTTGCATGATACAAGGGCAAGTGGCGTTGTGCATGTTCTGCACGCATATGCGCACACAAAGTCGCGCATATGCGCCGGTAGTTCGAACCAGCATTCTGTCAGTTCGCGCATATGCGCCATCTACGTCGCGCATATGCGCCGAACATTCTGCCCATCCCGCGCATGTGCGCCATCTACGTCGCGCATATGCGCGAAAGGTTCTGCCTTCCTCGCGCATGTGCGCCCAACACGTCGCGCATGTGCGCGAGAACTTCTCCTTACATCTCATGTCAAATCTTCTTTCGGCTCTCCCGGTCTGATCCTTTCCATCTATAAACACCTCAATTAATAAATAAATCGTTTCAGATTAATCTCATATTACAGTAATAAAATCTCGGGCCTTACATTTCTCCCCCTCTTAGATCTGAGTTCGTCCTCGAACTCGCAAGTAATCAATTCAGACATATCAGAAGAAATGTATACCGAGTTTAAATCAGAAACTCATCTCAATGAATCCATTCTGAAATCTTAATCTCATGACAAATTCTATCTTTCAGATAATCTCTTTGATGCCCTGTTAACTTACTGTATTTTCAATAATAGAATAGTCTTCATTCTAAAATATCTTTCTTGTACGGATCTGTGATTCTAAATTGGAATAATAATTCAAGAGCATCATATCATAATACCCTTCGAAATAACTCTGACAGAATCAATCTCACAATAGTGGCTATACAACATCTGTATATACCAATCAACAGCTCATACTAAATCGATATCATTAGCTGTCATCAAATCTGTTTATCCCAGTCAAGGATATATTAAATCTTCGGTCCCAAATACCAATCGTCACCATCCGACGTTGGCATATTAAGTCTGTCTGATCTGAGCTATCTTCATTCTCTTCTGAATTAGCTACATTTTCTTTGTCATATCTCTGACCGTATCAAATCTTATCTCAGGTATCTCCGGGATATTATTCTCATACTAAAGAAATCTGCAGTACCCACTGTACAATATATCGTCTGTAACTATTTCATTATCCATCTGGTTATCTGATATCTATTATCGTACAATAATTCACACACGAAAATATGTCATATCAACTGGTGCTAGCATCCAGCACTGCAGCTCTCTGGATATCTCTCAATATCCGTATAGTACACTCTGGCTATCTGTCAGTCGGTGGATAATATATGAGAGAGATCATGGTATATTCTGCCACAAGTACAAACTCAATTAAAAATTTAAAATCTAATATAATCTACTTCAACGTTCTGATCAATCTGACCATTTCTTTGACATTGATCTTTGTCATCTGGTCATGTTTGTACGTCATCTTGTACAAAATAATATATATAGATTGAACAATCTGTCAATCACAATCATATCATATCACAATCTGGAAAGTATTATAGCGATCTCATTACGAAATTCATCGAATTATACTCCCCATGTCTAGTAAGAAATATACCAATTCTGTAATAACTCTTCTGATTTCTATCTTTCTATCTTCATTTATTGGCGATTCAGACATTTCAGTACAAATTCTGCCAATATTTCAGTACAAATTCTGCCACAACTGATTTAATCTGTCTATGTCAAAACTATCTGTTCGAAAATCATACATTCTCATTCACCAAAATGAAACCGAATCTACTACGGTGCGTTTCGGACACTACCTGTCATTTCAGATTCGAACTATTTGGTACAAACAAATAAGTTAATAATATAAATTAAAAAAATACCTACCTGGTATTCGGTTCTGACTATCGATATCAAATTCTGTCGTGCAAATCTGACACATTTGACATCATACGATAATCATTCTCATACAGTAAAAATCACATATCTGCCACTCTGATCGATGTTCTGCTCTGATTATCGAATTTAAGTTCTGAACATTCTGGATAAATCTCTGAACTGCCGAAATTCTCGAATTCAGCTCTGATTCGGTTTGAATAATCTGTATCAAATATTTATCTAGAAGCTAACAATTCCCAAGCAGTTCAAAACATAATCGGATAAGATAATCTGCCAACTCAGACACAAATAAATTTCTGACATTTTCTGAAATTTCTGATATCGGTATCGTTCTCAGTCACTGATCACAATCTCAACTGTGTCCAAATCAATCGGTATATTAACTTCACATATCGCTTATTCTTAATACAATCTGTTTCAAGCAAGATTCTTATCTGAATAATTTCTGTATACAATAATCACAGTTCTCAGAGTATTCAATAAAATCTTCAGATATTCGATTTAATCAATCAGATGCTGCAAATATATCAAAATATCATAGATACAACGAGCATGAAATCATCAGAATATCTCTGAACATACTGAAACATGCCACCGAGAAACACTAAATCAAATGTAACTCATGGTCAGTACTCTTCTACTGATCTTTCAATTCTTTCCCTTCATTCAGTGACATTCTGTACATTCAATATCATTTTGTACTTAATTCTAAAACACAAACAGTACCTGGTATCAATTCAATTCTGAAATCTATCTTCCTGATATAAAGCAAATCCAAAATCTTATCTAGGAAGACGTCAACCAACTCGTACATCACTTGGCAAATCTGCCAATACTAGGCTCGATTTCAGCGTGTCTACTGAATACATAAGGATATCATCTGCTCCTTTCTGTATCAATCGAGTCATAAACAATACAGATATCAAAAGAATTCTAGATCTGGAATCCTTATCGTGGAATTTCTACTCATCAGCCCTATCTGGTCTGAATCTTATATTTTTCTGGAAAGAATCTACAATAGTTCTGTACTTGTTCAGCATATTAATATCAATAATGCGGTCAAATCAGAAAACACAAGTACATCATAATATAACTCGACCTCATTCTCATCTTACTGTAGTATACAATATTTCACAGAAATCTTTGATATCAATCTTTCTTTCCCAAAAAGTAAGGGAATCAATACTACAGTACAAACCGACTCAACAGATACAACATATCTCAATGCAACTCAGTCAAAGATAAATCGTAGGGAATGTATTAGTATATATCAATACCTATGCAATATAATCATAAAAGAACAGTACCTGCCACTATATCATCAGGTGCGTCCTGTGTCTGTTCCTCGGTCTTCTGCTCCCTAAAATCTTCGGGAACTTCTCTGGGGACAAACTCTAGCAAAGTGTCCCGGCTGTCTACAATAATGGCAACTACCAGTCACTCCCTGGCATTGCTCTGTGGGATGTCTCCCACCGCAAGTTCTGCAATACACTCCAGTATAACTTGGGCTGGAACCACTGAAGCTAGATGAACCGCTCAGTCCGCTCCCTAACTTCTTAAACTGTTTCTTTCTAGCTTTCAGCAAATCTTGCTTTCCACTCGTACTGCCTTTATCAAGTCTAAGGGGGAATTGAATCACCTCTAACCTTTCACGTTGTCGAATCAGACTCACCTCAGCTCTCTTTGCCCTACTCAAAGTATCAGCAAAATGGTAAGGTCGCTGCATATTTATCAATGCAACTATCTCTGAATTCAATCCTTTATTGAACTGCTCAGCTACAGCTTCATCATTTCCAGCTATCTGAGGAACAAAACGCAGTAGAGTAGAGAATTTAGCAACATATTCTTCAATATCCAGTTGGCCTTGTCTCAAATTCTCAAACTCTACTCTTTTATCCTCCCGGTACGAAACCGAGAAAAATCTTCGATAGAATTCGGCTTTAAAGACTTCCCACGTGATCGCAGTACCACGTTGTTCTAATACTCCCTTGATTGTAATCCACCAACTCCTAGCGGCCTCTCGTAACTGGTTAGGCACCAATTTAATCCTCTGTTCATCTGAATACTTAAGCAAATCAAACAACAGTTCTATGTCATCTAACCAATTCTGACACTCTTCAGACATCTCAGTACCCTTCAAAATCGGCGGTTGAAACGACTGAAATTTCTTCAACTGTATTTCCATCGGAGTTTCTGATATATCTATCTGTTCAACTGAAGTACTGCCCCGTTCTAAATTTTTTTAGGAGGTATATCTGATTACCAAAACCATTAGTAACCCAAATACTACAAACATGTTCCATTCTTTCTCGGATCATCTTACTGCTGATCATGAATCAGATCTGATTCATACTCAATAATACATAATACCAATTCAACTCGGATAATCAGGTAAACATGTATTTCAAAGCAGTAAATCATAGTATCATGCTAGCATACATAATGTAAATCAACATTAAAATAAGTCTCATGCTAGCAATCACATGCAAGGAAAGAAAACTCAATCTACCCGACTCATTCTCTTCTATCTTAGTCTAAAGGATCTATCGCTCTTATACCACCTGTTGTGGGGACCCGGACGCTAATCATCTTTTTTATCATCTTTGGGATTTAATTATCAATTAAACTAAACAGGGTCTAAAAATTTTTCTTTTTAAACACAAGTGCGGAGCGTAATGGAATGTATCTAATATATATCTCAGTATATAAGTACAATAATGTACAACAATTATCCAAACTAGTTTAAGGTTCAACAACTAAATTTCAAGTATTAAACCAAGTCTACAATAAGTCCGGAATCACCACTCTAAACTCGTCTTCTCTCATCATCTTCTTGACCCCGATCCTGTCCCACCTGTTGTCATGCACACATACAAAACAAGACAACATACTCCGGTGAGAATAAATCCCAATATAAAACATGTATACATGCATATACACAATATAAATCATAAAGCATACTATCATGATAACATCAATAGCAATAGATTTCATAGTCTATGAAACTAAATCAAAATAAGCATGGAGTAACAATGGGTTCCATAATATCTGAAACCAAAATAACATAAGCATGCAATTCAATTCAATTCATATCTTGACTCAACTCAAATCTAACTCTAGGGATCCCGGTGTGAATAGGACGTCATTGTCTGTCACCTACCCTCCCCGTCAGGGTGACTGTACGTCTTATTCTTAGATTTCGGCCCTGTCTGTATCGAATATCTACAATCGAAGTGACTCTGATCCGAAGCGTCGATACCACCGAACATCTAGTAATTTGGCAAATCTACCAAATGATTTCCTATCTCAAATGCTTGAATATAAATCTATAAACAATGCATTATCATATAAAAAGATAAACAACAATTCTAGTATGTGATTTTGTTGGGAAACTCAAATTGATTCTCACTTGAGTTGTGTCTTCCCCAAACAAAACATGAATTATACCTTTGTCTTTCCGGTCTGACAAAGACAAAGTCTTGTATTCCAATCTGTCCATACCCAGTCTGGCAATGACAATCGCATAAATATAATATCAGTATATAATCCGATTCCAAATCTGTTCTGATCAATACTCAAATCAGTATATAATCTGATCCATATCTGAACAAGGTACAATCTAATTCATATCAACGATATCATCGAAATCATTACTGAATCTGATCACTCTAAATCAACTGATGTTTCGACGACATAACAATACGATCTCGATATCCCCGTCAATCTCAACATCAAAGATATAATATCAGAATTCATAATCAGTATTAGTACATTTCATAATCTCAATATCGGTACACTTAAAATCAGTAATAACTCAACTCTGATATCAAATATCAATCAATTAAACTCTGAAAATCATAACAATTGTATAACCAGTCTATTCTTTAATCTGACTTCAATTATACAATGCCTACTGTAACAGAAACATCATATCTGATTCATATTCAATTCTGACAATATCATAATTTCAAATCATGTCTAAACGTAACAAAACTTACGTCCAGTTGTAGCCTGCTTTGATAGGAACACAGTACTGAAGTCGGATTTAAAATCGAACGGACGGATTTCACAAGATCACGAATTTATGCTTTAAAATCTGAAAATCTCTTTGGCCCTCGTTTCCTTTTCTTCTGAAGGATATCGCATGCTGATATATATATATATATACATATGTTGCATGATACAAGGGCAAGTGGCGTTGTGCATGTTCTGCACGCGCGCACAAACTCACGCATATGCGCCAGTAGTTCGAACCAGCATTCTGTCAGTTCGCGCATATGCGCCATCTACGTCGCGCATATGCGCCGAACATTCTATCCATCCCGCGCATGTGCGCCATCTACGTCGCGCATATGCGCCGAACATTCTGTCCATCCCGCGCATGTGCGCCATCTACGTCGCGCATATGCGCCGAACATTCTGTCCATCCCGCGCATGTGCGCCATCTACGTCGCGCATATGCGCCAAACATTCTGCCCATCCCGCGCATGTGCGCCATCTACGTCACGCATATGCGCGAAAGGTTCTGCCTTCGTCGCGCATGTGCGCCCAACACGTCGCGCATGTGCGCGAGGACTTCTCCTTACATCTCATGTCAAATCTTCTTTCGGCTCTCCCGGTCTGATCCTTTCCATCTATAAACACCTCAATTAATAAATAAATCATTTTAGATTAATCTCAAATTACAGTAATAAAATCTCGGACCTTACAATATATCACAATTTAAAAGTATCAAACGAGAATCGCGGGTATTACACATTCCATATGAATCTGCAATTGGTAGCATCATGTATGGGATGATATCTACACGTCCTAACGTGGCTTTCGCACTAAGTGTAGTGAGTAGATATAAATCGAACCCTGGTCTTCCATAATGGAAAGCTGTGACAGACATCCTCAAGTATTTGAGAAGGACCAATAAATTGTTCTTGGTCTATGGGGGTGAAGAACTGAAATTGGAAGGCTATACCGACTCTAGCTTCCAAAGCGATATCGATGACTCTAATTCAACCTCTGGATTCATATTAATGCTCAATGGTGCTGCTGTATCTTGGAAGAGTTCCAAGCAAGACTGTACAGCGGATTCCACCACTGAGGCAGAATACATTGCTGCATCAGCTGCAACAAAGGAGGCTGTTTGGATAAGGAATTTCGTCCAAGAGTTGAGTGTCATTCCTAATGGAGTTGCTCCTATCCCGGTGTTTTGTGACAACACAGAGCCATTGCCCAAGCAAAGGAGCCAAGGTCTCATCAGAAGTCCAAACATGTATTGAGAAAGTACCACATCCTCCGAGAGATTGTGGAAAGAGGATAAGTCTCGATTGACAAAGTCGGATCTGCAGATAATGTTGCTGATCCACTGACTAAGCCTTTACCTGGACCATTATTCGAGAAGCATCGGGAATCGATGGGTTTGAAGCATATGGGTAGTTGGCTCTAGTGCAAGTGGGAGATTGTTAGAATAGGTGCCCGTCGAGCCAAGTGTTGGCCGAGGGTTCATGTTTAAACTCGATGTATAAACAATCTTAATTTTAATAATATTTGAAATTATTGTTTTGGCACTTCTTTATCTGTATACCTATGCTAGTTGCATAGATAATGTCCTTGAATATACAAATAGTAGAAAGAATATGAGATGCTCATATGATGAGTATCATGAAACTCATATTTGTAATACTGTATATATTCTAAACAGTTCCTAGTAGATTCAGCCGCCGCTAAGAAGGATATAGGCCGCTAGAGTTCGAGACTAGTATCTGCGATGTGAGTACCATGTTTCATTGGTAGGGGACATTGTGATGTCCGAGCATGCAGATAGGTGCTCCTGGTAGAGGAGTGCACTGAACAACCCTCCATAAAGGACTTTCCAAATGGTTCTCACTGATCGAGTGGAAACGTCCTAGTTTATGGTTGTACACCATTAGTCCTTATGACCCGGGACAACATTGAGACTCTATATGCTAGCACTACAAGAAATATACAAATCAACAACAATCATAAGACAACGGTTTTTATTAAAACCGTTGTGTTTTTAACTTTTAACAACGGTTTTTGAAAACCGTTGTCTTTGATGTGTCTACGAAAATGGTTTTTAAAAATCGTTGTCTATGAGCGTTTTTTTTGGGCTACGACAACGGTTTTTAAAAACCGTTGTCTTTCGGATGGTTTTTTTGGGCTACAACAACGTTTTTCCAAAAACCGTTGTCTATATAAGATTCTGTCAAGGGTCGAAGACAACGGTTTACATAAACCGTTGTCTTTCGGATGGTTTTTTAACTACGACAACGGTTTTTTAAAACGTTGTCGTTTTTTAGTATTTTATTTGGTTAAAGACAACGGTTTTTTGAAAAAACGTTGTCGTAGTTTATAATTTATTTAAAAAAATCGATTAAAATTAGCGACGGTTTTTCATAAACCGTCGGTAACATTAGCGACAGTTTAAGTCCAACCGTCGCTACTTTTAAATGTTCGTAACGTTTTAAAAAAACCCGTCGCTTAATTTAGCGACAGTTTCAATAAAAATGTCGCAATTTTAAATTAGCGACGAACCATCCGTCGCTAATTTGAATTTTGCGAGGGTTATCTATTAATCTGTCGCTAATAGTGTGGGGATCCGGACGCTAATTCATGTTTTAATCATTATTAATGTCAAATATAACAATTAAGAAAAGTGGGACTAAATTTTTTTTTTTAAATAGAAATGCGGAAACGTAATGTAATCTATTTAATATACATGTCAGTATAAAAGTACAAATCATGTACTACAAGTTTCTATCTCAACTAGGTTCAACATCTATACATCAAGTGTTGAATCCTATTCTGCTTCTGGGCCCGGATCTCCACGCTAACTAAATCTCTCATCCTCTTCTTGATCCTTATCATTTCCCACCTGTTGTAATGCACACATACAAACAAGACAACAGCCGGATAATTCCGGTGAGAATTACATTCCCAGTATAAATCATGCATACATGCATTTCATATAAACAGATATAACAGCATGAAACAGATATTCATCACATGTAACAAAATCAGAACATGAATCAATATAAACTCCGAATCACACTCTGTGATTCTTAGACTCTGACTCGACTCATCCTAATCTAGGGATCCCGATCTGAATAAGAACATACACCCACCTACACTCCCGATCGGGGTGGTGGCACGTTCTTATTCACGGACTTTGCCTCTTTCCATATCGAACACCAGTAATAGAAGAAACTCCAATTCTATCCACTTCGATATAACCAAACGTCCGGTGTCTTGGCGGTTCTGTCCAAGACTAGGCACATCCGCCCTGGCATATCTTGCCGAACCTCTGTGACAATGTGCAATGGCCCAGTGACGATTCTATCACTATTTGGTACCTCTGTCACGAGATCAAAAATCTACGACTAGGCGATCCGCCTATGACTCAAGACATAACTCAATACATCAAAGAAATCAATCATATCAGTTGCAAATATCAGTGCAATAAAGTAAAGTATGTGATTTTGGGAAACTCAAGTCAAATCAATTCGAGTTGTGCAACCCCACATCAACATCAATTTATACCTTTCTCTTCTCGGTCTGACGAAGTCGAAGTCTCGAAGTCAAATCTGTCCATATCAATCTGAAATGACAATATCGCATAGGCACAATATCAATATGCAACTCAATTCAAAACCTGTTCTGATCAATACTCAAATCAAACAAAATCTGATCCATATCAACGATATCATGATACAATATCAATCAATACTGAATCTAATCACAATCAATCTACTGATGTTTCGACGGCATAACAATACGGTCTTGATAGCCCCTTCAATCTCAACGTCACAGGGATAATACCATAACTCATAATCATCATAAATATGTTCCATAATCTCAAAATCCATATAACTCAACTCAAAACATGCTGGAATTTGAACAAAATTCGCATATCATATCCGTTCTTTGATCCGGTTACGAATATAGGTTCACAATAATCATAAGAACATATAATAGAAGTCAAAATCTGATTTCTCCAACATTTCAACTTCAAAACCTGCTGAAAGGCAGTAATACTTACATCATTTTGTAGCTTGTAACAAGAGGAACAAGAATATGAACTCGGATTAAAAATCGTGTGGTCGGAATTTGCACAATCACTTCTCTATAATGACATGAAGCTTAAGAACATTCTTCCATGGTGTTCTCGGTGGTTTCTCTGCTGAATGAATTATGAAACTACATGTTAAATGTCTAACAAGCCATGTGTCCAGTCAATAGGCATGTTGGATTTCTCGCACTACCCTACTGCGGGTGCGCTAACCTTTGGACCGCGGGTGCGCTGAGCGTACAGGATCACTTCCACAAATTCAGAAGGAACGACCGCGGGTGCACTGGATTTTGGACCGCGGGTGCATTGCCCTTTCTGTCTCAACACCGCAGGTGCGTTCACTTTTGTGGCGCGGGTGCACTGACTCTACTGTACCACCAAAACTCGAATTGCAACTTCGCCTCTCCATGTCTGTTCTTCCATTCCCTTATTCATAATATGAGATAACTCAAAAGTATCAAACTAAAATTTCGGGCATTACATTTCTCCCCCTCTTATATATGAGTTCGTCCTCGAACTCGCAGGCAATCAATCAAAGCATGTAAAAGAAGCAATATAATCAAAAGCTGAATAAATACTCACGTCATGGAAATAATTCTGGATATCTCTGTTTCATCTCTAATTCTGTTTCCCAAGTCGCTTCTTCAATGCCATGACGACTCCACTGGACTTTTACTAGCGGAATATTGTTCATTCCGAGCTGTTTTTATTTCCAATCAAGAATCTGAAGTGGCTGTTCAATATAACTCAAAGTGTCGTCCAGCTCGGCTTCATCAAGCTGAATGACATGAGAAACATCAGGCATATATCTACGCAACATCGATAGATGAAAGACATCATGTATCCCTGATAGAGAAGGAGGAAGCGCAAGTCGATATGCACGATCGCCAATTTTCTCAAGATTCTCGTACGGAGAAATGTTATAGGAGACAATTTCCCACGTTTGCCAAATCTGACCATACCTCGAAATGGAGAGATCTTCAAAATTATTCTGTATCTCTGTTCAAACACTAACGGTCGAAATACTTACATTCGCGTACTTGGCTTGCCTATCCTGCGCTGTCTTCATTCTTTTCTGGATCAGTTTAACTTTCTCAGTCATTTCTCGGATGATATCAGGTCCAAGTTCTGGTACTTCAGATATATCATCCCAATACAGAGGAGATCTGCACTTCTTGCCATATAATGCTTCAAACGGTGCCATTTCAATGTTCGTCTGATAACTGTTGTTGTACGAAAATTCACGACATGACAATAAATCCTGCCAACTAGTGCTAAAATCAAGCACTACAACTCTAAGCATATTCTCCAAAATCTGGATAATCCACTCTGATTGTCCGCCAGTCGGTGAATGATATGCAGTACTCAGATATAATCTTGTACCCCACTCATACTGTACACTCTGCCAAACGTGCAAAGTCAACCAAAATCACAGTCTGATATAATCATCTCTCGATACTCTGTGTAATTTAATCACATTTCTGACAGAAATCTCAGTAATATACTCATATATGTACGTCTTCATGTACGAGTTAGCATTCGCAGACTAGGTCAGTCTTCACTCCTAACTCAATCAATGTCCGATTCCAAGAGGAATGCGGTAGCTTCATCACGATATCCCGGGAAATGTAATTCTATTTCCCTTCAGGAATCGATAAGCTATATAACCAATTTCCTGGTTTCTTTCTTTCTGTCTTTATCTATCGGCAATTCAGACACTTCAGTACAAACTCTGCCACATCTAATCTCATCTGTTTCAATCAAAGTTGTTTTTTCAAATTATCATATATCTTTATGCTATCAGGACGAATACGGAATCAACTATTGTGCATTTCTGACAACATTAGTCATTTAAAATCCGAAATATCTGGCACAACCCATCGGTTATTCACGTACAACGCAGTATCACTTACCTGATATTCTGATGGATACCCTGTTCTGACTATCGATAATCAAGTTTTGCCCATTCTGATCAACTTTCTGAACTGTTTCAACTCTCAACATCAGCTCTGATTCGGCTTGTACGGTATCGAGTCTCAACTGTATACAATCTGTATCAAATACTGCTGCAGAAAATAATCATTCTCAAGCAATTGAGAACAACAATCAGATACAGTAGCCTGCTAACTCATGCAACTACAAATTTCTGACACTGAGGTCGACCTCAGTCAACTAATCACGGCTTCACTGTACTAGAATCAACAGATATATCATCTTCAGATATAACAACCCTGAGTACAATCTGTCGCAATCAAGATGCACATTTCAACAGTTTCTGTATTCAACTTTCCATTTTCCAGAATATTCAATACAACACTCAAATATTCAACAAAATCAGTCATAATCTTTGAATATCCCAGAATATCATAGATCAACTAATCAGAGAATCATCAAAATATTCTGAACACAGAGTTCATCAACTCACAACATAGCTGATACATTCCTTGTATCAAATCAAGGCTGAAATCATTCTCTCTGGTTGGAATAAAACTCGGAATCTCATCTGGGGAAAATCATCAGTAACTCTCATGTCACTGGCAAATCAGCCAATGATAGACTCGATTTCAGTAATCAACTGAATAGACAAGGAATCTCTCCGCTCCTTTCTATAACAATCGAGTCCTCAATATCACCCCTATCCAAGGAATCCTAATCTAAAATTCTTACCGTAAAATTTCCATTTATCAGCCATATCCGGTCTGAATTCCACAATCTGTTGGAAATAATCAACGGTAATTCTGTACTTGATCAACATATCAGTCCCAGTAATGTAATCCCATTTAGGTAACTCAAGTACCATATCATCTAACTCAATCTCATATCTGTCATACTGTAGCATACCATGTCTAAAAGATATCACTAATACAAAACCTCTCCCAAACATAAAAGAGATCGATACTACAGCATATAATAACTCCATATTCAAAGCATAGAACAATGCAATTCATTCAAGAATAATCGTATGGAATGCATTAGTATCATCAATACATATGCAAAATAACCATACAATAAATAAGTACCTGCCACTACCTCGTCAGGTATGTCCTGGCCTTGGTTGTGATTGAGAAGTCGTCGGTGGTTGAGAAGAGTGAACAACCGGTGATTGTCTATCAGGCGGTGCCACTGATCCAGATGGTTCTGCTCCCTGAGATCGTTGGGAAGCTCTCAGTGGACATACTCTAGCAAAATGTCCTGGCTGATGACAGACGTTGCAACTACCAACCACACCTCGGCATTGCTCTGTGGAATGTCTTCCTCCACAAGTTCTGCAGTACTCTCCTTTATAACCCGGGCTTGAACTGCTGGAGCTAGATGAACCACTCCCCAGCTTCTTAAACTGTTTCTTGCGAGCTTTCAGGAAATCTTCTTTCCCCTTACTACTACTACCACTATCAAATCGAGATGGTGCTTGCGAGAATTGAGCTGGAGGTTGTTGTTTCTGTGGGTGAACAACATACGACATTCCTCGTTGTTGAATCAAACTGGCCTCAACTCTCTTTGCCCTGTTCAAAGCGTCGGCAAAATAATGGGGTCGTTCTACACTTACCAATGCAGATATTTCAGGATTCAATCCGCTAATGAACTGCTCAACTACAGCTTTATTATTCCCAGCCACATTAGGAGCAAAACGTAATAAAGTAGAGAATTTTGCCACATATTCTTCAATACTCAGCTGGCCCTGTTTCAAGTTGGCAAACTCGGTACTCTTATCTTTGTCGGTACGATACTAGAAGAAATCTTTTATGAAACTCAGCTTTAAAGATATTTCATGTAATCACGGTACCATGCTGTTCCGAGGCTTCCTTGGTTGCGAATCCACCAACTCTTTGCGACCTCGTGCAACTGATTCCCAATCAATCTAACTCGGCGTTCATCTGAGTAGTCCAGTTAATCAAACAGCACTTTAATATCAGTCAGCCAACTCTCACAATCCTCAGACGTCTCAGTATCTTTCAGACTCGACGGTTGAAATGACTGGAATCTCTTCAACATTATTTCCATCGAAGTTTCTAACACATCTATCTGATAAACGAAGTACCACCTGATTCTGGAATTCTTCGAGGAGGTATATCTGATTAACAAAAGAATTAGTAACCAAATACAACAAACCTGTTTCAGTCCTCCTCTGATCATCTTACTGCTGATCAAGAATCGGTTCTGATTCATTCTCAATAACATATGTTTATAATAAATCAGATAATCAAGTAAACATGCATTTCAAAGCAGTAAATCATAAGCTCATGCTAGCATAGCAAAAGCAGAAAAAAACACTCAATCTATGCCGCTCACTAGCTTCTATCTCAATCTAAAGGATCTATCGCTCTGATACCACCTGTTGTGGGGATCTGGACGCTAATTCATGTCTTAATCATTATTAATGTCAAATATAACAATTAAAAAAGGTGGGACTAAATTTTTTTTTTAAATATAAATGCGAAAACGTGATGTAATCTATTTAATATACATGTCAGTATAAAAGTACAAATCATGTACTACAAGTTTCTATCTCAACTAGGTTCAACATCTATACATCAAGTGTTGAATCATATTCCGCTTCTGGGCCCGGATCTCCACGCTAACTAAATCTCTCATCCTCTTCTTGATCCTGATCCTGTCCCACCTGTTGTCATGCACACATACAAACAAGACAACAGCCGGATAACTCCGGTGAGAATTACATTCCCAGTATAAATCATGCATACATGCATTTCATATAAACAGATATAACAGCATAAAACAGATATTCATCACATGTATCAAAATCAGAACATGAATCAATATAAACTCCGAATCACACTCTGTGATTCTTAGACTCTGACCCGACTCATCCTAATCTATGGATCCCGATCTGAATAAGAACATACACCCATCTACACTCCCGATCGGGGTGGTGGCACGTTCTTATTCACGGACTTTGGCTCTTTCCATATCGAACACCAGTAATAGAAGAAACTCCAATTCTATCTACTTCGATATAACCAAACGTCCGGTGTCTTGGCGGTTCTGTCCAAGACTAGGAACATCCGCCCTGGCATATCTTGCCGAACCTCTGTGACAATGTGCAATGGCCAAGTGACGATTCTATCACTATTTGGTACCTCTGTCACGAGATCAATAATCTATGACTAGGCGATCCGCCTATGACTCAAGACATAACTCAATAGATCAAAGATATCAATCATATCAGTTGCAAATATCAGTGCAATAAAGTAAAGTATGTGATTTTGGAAAACTCAAGTCAAATCAGCTCGAGTTGTGCAACCCCACATCAACATCAATTTATACCTTTCTCTTCTCGGTCTGACGAAGTCGAAGTCTCGAAGTCAAATCTGTCCATATCAATCTGAAATGACAATATCGCATAGGCACAATATCAATATGCAACTCAATTCAAAACCTGTTCTGATCAATACTAAAATCAAACAAAATCTGATCCATATCAACGATATCATGATACAATCTCAATCAATACTGAATCTGATCACAATCAATCTACTGATGTTTCGACGGCATAACAATACGGTCTTGATAGCCCCGTCAATCTCAACGTCACAGGGTTAATACCATAACTCATAATCATCACAAATATGTTCCATAATCTCAAAATCCATATAACTCAACTCAAGACATGCTGGAATTTGAACAAAATTCGCATATCATATCCGTTCTTTGATCCGGTTACGAATATAGGTTCACAATAATCATAAGAACATATAATAGAACTCAAAATCTGATTTCTCCAACATTTCAACTTCAAAACCTGCTGAAAGGCAGTAATACTTACATCCTTTTGTAGTTTGTAACAAGAGGAACAAGAATATGAACTCGGATTAAAAATCGTGTGCTCGGATTTTGCACCATCACTTCTCTATAATGACATGAAGCTTAAGAACATTCTTCCATGGAGTTCTCGGTGGTTTCTCTGCTGAAGGAATGATGAAGCTACATGTTAAATGTCTAACAAGCCATGTGTCCAGTTAATAGGCATGCTGGATTTCTCGCACTACCCTACCGCGGGTGCGCTAACCTTTGGACCACGGGTCCGCTGAGTGTACTGGATTACTTCCACAAATTCAGAAGGAACGAGCGCGGGTGCGCTGGCTTTTGGACCGCGGGTGCGTTGCCCTCTCTGTCTCAACACCGCAGGTGCGGTCACTTTTATGGCGCGGGTGCACTGACTCTACTGTACCACCAAAACTCGAATTGCAGCGTCGCCTCTCCATTTCTGTTCTTCCATTCCCTTATTCATAATATGAGTTAACTCAAAAGTATCAAACTAAAATTTCGGGCATTACAAATAGCGACGGGTTTAACTGAACCGTCGCTCATGGCGACGGTTAGTTTTTATCCGTCGCTTTTTGCGATGAATTAAAGAACTACCGTCGTTAATTGCAAATTGCCTATAAATACCGCATCTTTAGTCATTTTTTCTCACAAAAAATTCTTTTCTCAGTTATTTTAAGTTCTAAGTGTAAATTCTAAGTGTAAAATTTTAAATATTATTTTAATTTAAAAAAACTATTTTAAGTTCGAAGTGTAAAATTATAAATATTATTAATTTAGTAATTTTGTAAGTTTTTTTTGTAGGTTCATTAAATTATAACAGTAATTTTTTTTATTTTACAGAAAAATTTAGCGACGGAAAGCATTTGTTAAACTGTCGCTAAGGAGCGACGGAAATAATATAAACACCGTCGCTAATTCGGTAATTTATGAATCGTCGCTAATTTCGCTAATAGCGACGGTTTAGTTTAGGGAAACCGTCGCAACAGTTAGTTAAACAACTATTTTCAACGCTACGACAACCGTTTTTCACCATCGTATTTAGACGTCTACAACAACGGTTTTTCACCGTTGTCTTTGAGCGCACCCTTTAACCACAGGGCATTTAACAACGGTTTTACAAGACCTACGACAACGGTTTTTCACCGTCGTCTTTGACGTCTACGAAAACGGTTTTTCACCGTTGTCTTTGAGCACACCCTTTAACCACAGGGGCTTTAACAACGGTTTTATTTCACCTACGACAACGGTGAAAAACCGTTGTCTTTCGCTTTTTTTTTTGTAGTGTAGCATTGCTCTTTGACTTGTTTACCGACTCTCATGGGGTCATCAGGTGGAAAGGTTGGGTGTTTAGTCGAAACATATAGGAGTCGATGCATTGTAGTCGGGGATTCACCGCTTACCTTCGGGTATGGATATCCTATGTGATAACATGTATATGTAGTATGAAATCTCTGATCAGAGTATTGTGGTAATTATGACAAGGGTTTCATAGATTAAACCATCGATGCAACTACGACATGACACATAGTATCGATTCATTGACAACTCTCGATATACCAATGGTTGTCGAATCGGTCGGGATATATGGGATGAAGGGACTGTACTGTATGCTAACCATAATAGAATGGTTCTTGCAGGCACTATCATTTGATACCTAGAGAATCATGTAAGCGATGCTGCTAGGCGTTTAACATGATTGGTTGGGTACTATCAGACTTGAGTTCTGACGTTCTTACTATCAAGGAGTTGATAAGTAAGAATGGAGCAACTGGGGTATGCTCGAATAAGGACATGTTTAGTCCGAATCACATAGAGATGTGAACCCACGGCTAGTTGTATCAATGAACCATTGAGGGCCACACAAGTGCTAGCTTTCTAGATCCCGTAGAGAAGTAAAATAGTTCAATGTGTTGAACGGCTTATAAAAGAGTTTATAAGCGTAAATAAAATAGAAGTATGACTTCTATAAGGAGAATATAACTTTTAATTTGAGGAAATGTTCCTAAATTAAAAGTTGGCCAAACGAGTAATGTATTTGAAAATTGTGATTTTCATAAACATTATTATGGACTAAATTAAATTAATTCAAGTGTTGAATTAATTAAATAACATTGGGCCTTGTAGAGCCCAATTAGAAATAATTATTAAACTAGTGGGCTTGAATAAAATCAAGTAAAGTTTTAAATGGACTCAAATGTTTTTGAGACATTTAAATAAAGTCCATGGGCTTTGTAAATGTTACAAGCCCACTTAAAAAACATGCTAGGGAGGTGGATAGTTGGGGATTACTTTTTCATTAAAAAATTGCATGGCATGCTCATGCACCTTTATCACTTTTTCAAGGACCAAGAAAAGTCTCCCTCCCTTCTCTCCTTTCCTACCTTGGACGAAATTTTATGCTTATTCTCCTCCAAAAATTTTCTTTCTTCAATTGTTGAGGAAACCATACACTTCTCAAAGAAAAATCTTTTTATTTTTCTAGTGCAAAATAAGAGGGGAACTAGCTAGTTGGTGATGGGCCTAATTTTGGAGGAAGGAGATCTTGTAGATTGTCTTGCCTTTGAAGAACCAAGTTGTTTTCAACTTGGTTGGAGCCAACATCAATCTGAAGAGATTGATAGGTAAAATTTTCTAAACACTCTATGTATGACATTTTGTGTTTTGTATTTGCTACACACTATAGTTGAGGTGTTCGGTTTTCCTGTTGAAAAACAAATTTTTAAACTTCCGTTGCGCATTTGAACACCTTAAACGATCCTCTTTCATTGGAGTCAACAAGTGAACATGTATTTGGCTGAACTGGAGTCAACCAGTGAACATGTATTTGACTTCAGCTTTACTGATTTCACAAGTGAGGAACTCATTACCACATTGGATGACATGGTAAATGAGTATCAAAAACTTGCTCGATCATTTGAGGAGGTTAAAATGAACAAACTGATCCCAATGACAACAAAACAGAAACTGATGAGTCAGTTGAACTGTTGAGTCTAAAAAGGGAGATTGCACCGCAAAAAGCTGAAATGATTGAAAATCAAGCTTTGATATGTCAGTTAAAAACAGAAATTTCAAAATATACTGAACTGATTCAAGCTTGGAACAAGTCTTCAGTTGCATTGACTGAAATACAGAATTAACAAAAATTAGTTGCTGATAAAACTGGTTTAGGCTTTTACAGTCATGATGAAAATTTTGCAAGTGATACACAGCCAAGGTTGAATGAAAAAAATGAAAGTACATTACTTTTGTAAAATCAAAAATGGTAAATAAATTCTCAGAACCAAGTAAACTAGTTGTTCAATTGACTGAAAGTAAGAACAAAGGCAAATGGTATGGAATTGGATATAGATCTGAGAGTTCAACTGATTCAAAAAACTGGTCACCTAAACGATTCAGTTACAAAAATTAGTACTCAAGGAATGACTATTACAATTACCACAACTGTAAGCCAGTTCAGAAACGATATCCAATAAATAGTCAGTGGAAAAAGGATACAAATCATACTGTTTCATCCTCACATCACATACATATTGCCAAGAATTCGAGAAAAACCATTTGGAACACAGCAACCGGGAAGTTAGTTAGACTGGTCAAAGTCTGGGTTCCTAAATTACTAATCAGTTTAGGACCCCAAATGAATATAGGTACCAAAATTATATATTGTGTGAGATTACAGGTAACAGGAAAAAACAAAGAATCAAATTGGTATCTAGACAGTGTCTTTTCGCGGCATATGAAAGGAGATGCAAAGTTGCTATCTCAACTGATCAAATTTATTGGACCAAACATCAGTTTTGGAGACAACTCCAAAGGTGAAACTCTGTGTAAGGGTAAGCTTATCTGTGGTAACTTTACAATTAAAGATGTTTTGCTAGTTAAGAATTTGAAGTATAACTTGATAAGCATCAGTCACTTATGCGACAATAATTTCTCAGTTCAGTTTGACAGACACACTTGTTTAGTTAGAGACTCAACTGATGAGGTCATATTAACTGGAAATCGTTGTGGAAACACTTACAAAGTCATTTGGACTGAACAACCTTATACACCAGTTTGTTTCATTGCTTCCCAGTCTTCTAAAAACTGGTTGTGGCATAAGAGGTTGAACCACTTAAACTTTAAATCTATTGCCTATCTGAGTAATCATGATCTTGTAACTTGTTTGCCCAAAATAGATTTTTCAAAAGATAAAGTTTGTTCAGCATGTCAGTTTCGTAAACAAGTAAGATCTTCACTCAAAAATAGAGATTATAAATCATCTTCCCGATGCTTAGAACTATTACATATGGATCTTTTTGGTCCAATACCAGTGATGAGTTTAGGGGGAAAGAAATACACCTTAGTAGTTGTTGATGATTTTTCAAGATTTACTTGTGTTATTTTTCTCAAATTTAAAGACCAAACTGCTGCACAACTGATTAAGCTCTTCAAAAGACTATTAAATGAAAAATCAGTTGGGATTGATCGAATAAGGTCTGACAGAGGGAGTGAATTCATCAATCAAAATCTTTCAACTTTTTTAGAAAATAGTGTAATCAAGCATGAGCTCTCAGCAGCTAGAACACATCAGCAAAATAGTGTAGCTGAGAGAAGAAATCGGACCCTTAAAGAAGCTGCTAAAACAATGCTTGCTGATTTTGATATTTCTCAAAGGTTTTGGGCTAAAGAAGTAAAAACTGCATGTTACACTCAGAACAGATCAATGATTAATAAGAATCATGTGAAAACACCATATGAGATCTGGCATGGAAGAAAAAGTGTGGTTTCTTATTTCAAGATATTGGGCTGCAGATGTTTTATTCTTGATAATGGTAAAAATCATTTAAAAGCCTTTGATGCTAAATCTGTAGAGGGAATATTTCTTGGATATTCTTCAGTTAGCAAAGCATATAGAGTTTTTAATAAAAGCTCTTTAAATGTTGAAAAATTTATTCATGTTGTTTTTGATGAAACTGTGCTAACTGATAAGCCAACTGATCTAGTTGAGCTAGTTGATCGTTTTACAGAGATCAGTTTGGAGGATGATAAAGAAGAGCAAAATCATATAAATAGAAATATCATTTTAAACACCTGAACCAGAAATACTAGATCAATCAATTGAACAGGAACCTACTCCTGATAATCAGTTGGTGGAGCAAACAGAAGATATTCAGTTATCAACTGATACAGCTGCAACTGAAACTGAAAACATTCAGTTGCCAACAGAAGCAGTTGCTGATATGGAAGCAATAAATACTGATCTCAGATGGAAGAAATCACATCCTCCAGAATTGGTGATAGGTAATCCATCTGACCTGGTAAGAACAAGAAATCAAATGTTTAATTTGTTCATTCATTCTGCTTTTGTCTCACAACTGAAACCAAAGAAAACTGACGAAGCTCTTGTTGATCCTAACTGGATAAATACAATGCAAGATGAGCTAAATCAGTTTACCCATAACAATGTCTGGAACTTAGTTCAAAGACAAGTTTGTAAAATAATTATAGGTACAAAATGGGTATTCAGAAATAAACTGAACGAAGATGGTTCAGTTGCACGCAACAAAGCAAGGCTTGTAGCACAAGGATATAGGCAGGAAGAAGGAATTGACTACGATGAAACGTATGCACCAGTTGCAAGATTGGAAGCAATCAGAATGTTCTTTGCCTATGCATCATTCAATAACTCTAAAGTCTACCTAATGGATGTAAAAAGTGCATTTCTGAATGGTCAGTTGAAGGAAGAAGTTTATGTTGAACAACAACAAGGTTTTATCAATCACTCTTTTCTTGATCATTTCTATCACTTGAACAAAGCTTTATATAGTCTTAAACAAGCTCCAAGAGCTTGGTATGAGACACTTTCAAAATTTTTAACTGATCATGATTTTACTGTTGGATCAGTTGACAAGTCCTTGTTCAAATTTTCTAAGAATGATCACATTTTACTTGTGCAAATATATGTTGATGATATTATATTTGGGTCAACTAACCCCAAATTATGTGAGGAATTTGCCAATTTAATGCAGGACAAATTTGAGATGAGTATGATGGGTGAACTGACATTCTTTCTTGGACTACAAGTGAAGCAACTGGACACTGATATTTTTTATCAGTCAGACCAAATACACGAAGGAATTGCTCAAGAAATTTGGCATGAAAACATGTTCAGCAGCAAGTACTCCCGTGAGTTCATCAGTCAAACTGGACAATGATTAAGGGGAAATATTAGTTGAGACGACACTCTACAGATGTTTAATAGGTTCATTATTGTACCGAACTGCTAGTGGTCCTGATATTCGATTTGCTGTTTGCATGTATGATAGATTTCAAGAAATCCTAAGAAATCGCATTTTTCAGTTGCCAAAATAATTTTAAAATACCTAAAAGACACTCAAAATTTGGGATTATGGTACGCTAAAGACTCTTCTTTCAATTTAGTTGGATATTCAGATGCAGATTATGCAGGATGTAAGCTAGATCGTAAAAGCACCAGTGGATCTTGTCAGTTTCTAGGAGACATACTGATCTCATGGTTAAGCAAGAAGCAAACATCCATAGCTACTTCCACAACTGAAGTAGAATACCTTGCTGCTGGAAGCTGCTGTGCCCAACTGCTCTTGATTCAGCAACAACTGAAATATTATGGAGTTCATGCTAAAGATTCTCCCATATTTTGTGATAATACAAGCACGATTGCAATAACTTACAATCCAGTTCTTCACTCAAGGACCAAGCACATTGATGTCAGGCATCACTTCATCAGAGATCATGCTCTGAAGAAAGCTATCATACTGGAATATGTGTCAACTGAACAACAAGCTGCTGACATCTTCACCAAACCATTTCCAGAGACTAAGTATTCTCACTTTCGCAATATACTTGGTTTAATTGATTTATCTTAATTATATCAGTTTTATTGTTGCTTTGTCAATTGTGGTTCATTCAGTTTGTTTTTTATTATTTAAATTCTTGTCAACTGATGCCAGTTGGACATTTATCAATTATTATATGCAGTTCGTTAACTATTTATCAACTTATGAAACTTAAGTTTTGCAGAAAGATAAAGAGACAACAACAATGATACAAAACAAGATTTCATTAAGAATGAAGTAGATACCATACAACAACACTTAGTTTACTTCATACAGCATATTGCCAAATATTTAACCAATTAATCAGTTCATGGCAATGCCCTTCTCTGAAAGACTCTGAAGTAGAGATCTTCTCAAGTTTATGCCACTCTTTCCACAGCAGAACATGCATCAGAACTAGATCAGTGGCAAGCCGTGAAACGTGAAAGACGTCAAAACGTCTGAAGTACTTTCTTGCTACATCTCTCTGCTTGGTAGCAGGAACTGAACCGTATCATCGAATAGACTGGAGATCTTGAACTTTAACCCAAGAATACATGTCCTTCACCCAGACGTATTCTTCAATGGTTTTTTTCAGAGTTTCCAGATGAGGAAGTGTCCTTTGTGTAACTAAGCTACATTTAATAATGAAGAAGATGAAGAGACTCAAGTGAATTGAAACATCTTTTGACTTACTTAGACTGATTTTTTCTTACCCTTTCTTTTAATTATATGCATTTATTGAGGGGGAATATCGATTTGAAAAGTTAACTTAGAAGACAATAGTCAGTTGGTCTTCAACTGAACTGACTAAATTTTCAACTGGTCATTCAGCTACTTATCTAACTGATATTCTCCGATAAGTTAACTAATAAATCAAATAACATTCTATATGAAATGATGTGACTGTTTGTCGAAGCATTAATTAATGTCTTTCAACGAATAGTATTTTGGAACGTGGACCCACGTAATCCATGAATACTTTGCACACGTTTTTACCACACGTACACGTTTTTATTTCAAATTTTCCTGGACGGACACGTGTCTAATAATTTGAACAGTCACTTACATCAGTACTATAACCACTCCTCTTACCAAAATCCGAAGGAATGATTTGAACCATGGCTAAGGGCCCTAGGCCAGCTACAATTCGCATCACACCAGAAACCAACCGAAAGTCCCACTCGAGAGCACCCTTGCATGCGTGGGGTGTTGTGCTTCGTTTGCTGTCTCGTGTCATTCCAGTGGCCATTTGATTGGCCATGGCACGATCTAGACATCCCGAGGTATGGTATGAACCGTGGCTAAGGGCCATATGCCAACCAAGATCCACACCATTCCACAAAACCAAATGTTACACTTGCTGTAAAATGAGAAGGCCGAAAGGGGGTAGGGGCTGTTCTTGTGTTTTGATTTAAAAATCGGTAAAACCATGGACCAAGCCTCAAAAGGGCGACTTGGTCACGTCTTAGACATGCTAGGGAGGTGTTCAAACCAGGTTTACAGGCCCAAGAGCCAATCAAGGTTCGATCCATCCATAGACAAGCAAAACAAAATTTTCGAAACCCAATTCTGCACTTATGGGGAGGTTGCTGTCATTTCGATTTCCAGCAAGCATGGGGGCTGAAATAATGGACCCACATGGTCCTAAACAATTCTAGTACATGTATAGGAGCCGCCTTGGGAGCCTAGGGTCGAACCAATTCCTGAAACCATCAAAAACGTGCAAACCGTGAAGCATGAAATGGAATGAAACCGTGCAGAATTTTGTTTACCAACAAGCTGCTGTCATATTTCGGTTTTGATTAAAAGATCATGATCATGTAGTGCTTAAAATTCATAATACAACTTGATTGAAGAGCAAAGAAGAACATATGCATGCCTGGTTTCGTTTTGAAAAGAAAACGAACGAAACGCAACGACGCAACGCAGAGGAGATGGAGCGATCTTCTTGATCTTCCTTGTACTCAATTATTCCTCTCCTATTTCTTGTTATGTGTCTCACGAATTTCTACTATGAGAGTGCTCTGAATTTTGAAATAATGGAGAGGGAGGGAATGGTTAGGAGTGATGAAGGGAGTTCCAATAATAAAGGGGTTCAATGGCATGACCAAGTCTCCTCTCTTTTGAAATTTGAATTGGTTGATATCAAAATGATTGGTGGATGGAATATATGGGGTTACCGATTTTTTGCATGCCATATCAAGGTTAGGAAAATGATCTAATAAATAAATTGTGGTAAATAAATGAAGGGATTATCATGTTAAGAAATGACAAGGAATGGGTCAAAGGTGAGTTGGCAAAGAAATGTTTAATCATCTAAGAGGGGTGGCCGAAAATTAAACAAATAATGGAGGGGAAATATTGTTTAGTTAGTAAATTTTTTTTAAACCTTAAGAGCCTTACCTATCCTTTAAATAATTTAAGGAATTAACACCTTAATCATGAAACCTAAATGAACTTATTTCCTACTCACCTCAAGTTACTAAAATAATGCCTTAACCCTCCTTCTAACTTAAATCAACTTATTAGCTAGCTAAAATAAACTCTGGGAATGATTTTTTAATCTTAAATTCTATCTCAAAACTCCAACTCCAGTCCGGCCTCACTGCATTAACTGAAAAGATAACAATTAAACTACTGCATAAAATAACTAAATTTTAAAGAAAAGCATTTAAATACTCATGCAATAAAATCATTTTAATTTAAAATACAAGAATTATGCATGGCTTATACGTAGTCTAGTTTACGGGTTCTACAACTTACATGTTAGTTGCATGCAGCATGAAAAATTTTAAAAGCATGTTGGTTACGTGGTTTGGACGACGTATACAGAGATGCCTCCTAGAAGGATTTTGCGTAGGACTGATGAGGTTAGAAAGGAGGAGGAGGTTCCACAGCCTCCACCTGGTCAGGATGCTAGTGCCTGTGTACTAGCCAGTATTGCCCGTTTTTTTGAGCAACAAGTAGGGGATGAAGCAAGGGTTAGACCAGAGCCATTTTATGAGCGTTTTAGGAGGATGCACCCCCATGAATTTCATGGCACTACTGATCTATTCGTTGCTGAGGGATGGATTCGTTCTTTAGAGGTGATTTTTTGCTACATGGACATGGTGGACGCTGACTGAGTTCGATGTACCATTTATCTGTTGAAGGGCGACGCTTCCTTATGGTGGGAGGGAGCGGAGCGAGGAGTGAATGTTGCGACATTTACTTGGGAGGAGTTCAAGAGGGTATTCTATGACAAGTACTTCACATCTGATGTTCGTTTAGGCTTAAGAGGGAGTTTATTAGTCTCTGTCAGGGGGATTGGTCTATTGCTGAATTTGTGCAAAAGTTTGATAGGGGCTGTCACTCTGTGCACTTGATTGCCAACGATGCTGCTGAAAAAATTACGACACTTCCTAGATGGTTTGAAGCCGACTATCCATCGTGATGTGATTCTCAGCGATCCTACTGACTAAACTACTGCAGTTGCCAAAGCTTTTAGAGCCGAGCAGTCACACAAGGACATTGATTGAGAGTTGCAGCGAAAGAGGAATCTTGCTCATCAAGATAGTCAGAGTAACAAAAAGCCTTATGCGGGACCACAAAAACAACCAGAACCAAAAAAACCACAAGGGCAACCACCTAGAGGAAACATTCCGAAGGCTGATGAGAAACCACTGTGCAAGGAGTGCAATCGTCCATACTATGGCAAGTGCATGTGTGGCACTTACAAGTGCTTCAAATGCGGAGATTTGGAACACAAGGCTAAGGATTGCCTAACGTTCAAGCAACCCACTACTCGAAGGGTATATGTGGTGCAAGTTGCGAAGGATGAGACAGAGCCGACACTACACTGATTTCGAGGTAACTGATAGGTGTGGTTTTTACTTGTTTTATTACATTAGTTTGTGTATGTTTGCATTGTGCATGCGTACATTTCGTTTAAATTTTGTTTGTTTTAGAGTAACCATATGAATTTGATCATTTCTCACTTGTGCGTGACGAATTTGCAAAAAAAATGGCCGGAAAACTAAAATCGGAGCCAAGTGCCAAGCTAAGAAGATAATGTGCATAAGAGGGGGCGCTCGGGCGGTGAAATTGTATCGCCCGGGTGCGAGAAGTGAATTGCCAAGAAGTCCAGAGAGGTCGGCGCGCGAGCGGTTGTTTTCTACCGCTCGGGCGCGAGCAGTGATCCAAGAAGAGAAAAGTTATAGAAGATGTGGCGCTCGAGCGGTAATTCTCTACCGCCCGAGCACGAATGCCGTTGGGCAACATTGTCCACAGAAGAGCCAGTTACTCAACCGACTAAAGAACCAGTTTTGGAATCAGCTGTGCAAGAAACTGAACAATTTACTGTCTCTGCTGAACAAAAAATTGAAGAATCTTCTACTAATTTTGTTCTTCCGATTGTCTCTTCTCCTCTCCAGCCTCAACATGAACATACAACTGAAAATATTTCAAGAATGGTGACACATGAAACCGAAGCAACTGACGGCACTATGGTTGTCTTTACTCAACAGGAACGGGTGCAGAGTCCAGAAACTTTCAGAGCCATGTCTCCTAGTATTTCAGATACTAATGCCATGTTTGAAGAAATTCAGACTGTTCAGACCAACCTCGTCAGTATGATGAATGTTATTTCTGAAATACAGTCAACTCAGCTTGCGCACTCATTGAAGCTTAACTCTAACAATGAGTTTACCTCGAACAGACTACATCAAATCAATCAGAATGTGACTTTCTATTTCTCCAAATGGAAGAAATCAAGAAAGTCATATTGTCGACTGAATCTCATTTTCAAACTCAAGCATTAGTCGGCAGACGCTTTGATTTTCTGGAGAGTACAGTCACCAAAAGGATTGATATACTGCAAAACATTGTGATGAATGATGTGTTAGATATTGCAGTGGATGTTCAAATTTTATCCCAGAAATTTGATGTGCTTGAGAAAAAGGGGGAAAAGGAGATATAGAAGAGTTAAAAGATCAGAAAGGAGAAGACAAAGGAAAGAAAAAGTAATGAAGATCAACTGACTACAGTTATTGATTGAAGACTATGGAAGGAAATATTTATTCTTTTATTCTTTATACGAATCTGTACATAGATTAGTTCCTGAGTTTCTTTCTTTGTACGAATCGGTACATTAGAAGAATTATTTTATATACAATGAGCTCGAAGAATATTTTTGAGTTCAGTTGACCAGTTCATACTTTACAAGTTTTGTCAAATACCAAAAAGGGGGAAATTGTTGGAAACTTAATTTCGGTTATTTGACAAACCAAGTGTTTAATTTATTGGACTAACTGATCAAGTAGCTTGAAGTAACTGAACTACATAAATCAACTGACAGTTGTCTAACTGAAGATTAATGCGCAGTTTATCGATGGCAACTGAAACCAGCTGAACTGAACTTATAAGGCAACTGACTGATCAGTTGATATATTCAGTTGTGAGTTTGTAACGCCCCGAAAATTTAAAGGTCCACGCGAACCACATGCATATAAATTATTAAATTCTCCTGTATTTTTAATTAAATGTTTTAGTTGCATGAATTAATTATGTTGTGCATAATGGTATGTTAAAAATATATTTTCTACTTTGTTGCATTAAAATGTATTTTTAAAGGTTATTCAGGTTGCGATCGAGGAACGGAGACCGAGGGCTGAAAAATAGAAAATGTTTTTATTAAATAATTTTTTTAATTATTTAAAATATGGGTGATGCTGTTTATTATTTTTGAAAATAAGGGGCTTTGAGGTGATTTTATACGCCGGGACGTAATTTTTATCGGTGCTGGATTTTCAACAAAAATACGAATGCAATGGCAACCCGGCTAATAAATTCACAAACTTATTTAAGCAAAAATTAATTTTAATATTTTAATTGAGCACTAATGGGCTATTTGGGCCTAATTTATTTTTCTAATGGGCCTAAACCATGATTAGTGTTTTATTTAGTATTTAAAAGTGCAAAACCCCACCCTAAACCCTTGCATATGCACGCCTCAATCACCTACACACTTCAAACTCTTATTTCCTCCCAAGACACAAGACACACGCACACAGCAATTTGAAAGAAAAAATTTTGAAAGCTTTAGGGCTTCAAGCCATCGTCTTTGTGCCACCGTTCTCCGCAATCGCCAACAAGTTTTTCGTGCGTTTAATACGCCAAGGCACGCCACATTTCTTTCTTTCAAACATCTATCACACTATAATATTTATTTGATCATGATTTGAAAGAAAACTTGACACACAAATTTATTTTCGTAACTATGTGTATATAGGTGTTAAACTTGTGTTATTTGATTCCAAAATCATGTTTTTATATGTGCTAGAGGGCTGCCATGATTAAGACTTGAACAAGCATGAATTCACGTGAGTTTAGAGCCCTAAGAATACACCAAAACACTGCACAACCACAGCACACACAAGCTGGAACCAAAATTCTGTCATGGTATATGTAGGGCTCGGTTGTGAGGGGTTGTGATGCATGGCTTGGCTTGGGCCACGGCAGGGGCTTGGCCTAGGACTCGAGACCAAGGGTCACCCGAGATTGATGATCAAGGTGAGCGCAGGTTTCAGAAGAAGGTGCAGGGAGGAGGGGCTCGGCCAGGGGGCTTGGGCTGGGTTAGGTTAGGTCCTTAGGGTTCTAGAAGGGTGCTAGAGAGTTTGGTTCAGGTCCTTGTGTGGCTGGCTAAGTCCTAGCAACAGAAACGTAGAGGCCATGGTAGGTGGGTTCTCGGCCAGAAATTGCTACTGGTGTAGAGCCTCGGTTTTGGGGCTAAGGTCGAGTCCTATGGGTTCTAAGGGTGCATGAGGGTCCCTAGAGAGGCTGGTCATGAGTTGGGGCAGGGTGGCTCGATGTGGCTCGTGCCAAACACAGAAAAACGTGGAGTACACTTTCAAGGGGCACAAGTTGCTGTCTGAATTCAGTGGCTTTGCTGCTGTGTCGTAGGGATTGAGTTGGTCCAGGCTTGGGCTGGGCGTGGTCCAGGGATGGTGAGGGTCATGTGGGCTCGGTGGTGGCTCGATTGGGAGAGTCCTAGACTAGTTAGGAGTCCTAACACCAAAGGAAACACACCCTACACACAAGCAGAATTTGGTGCTTCTGTCCAAGGGAGTTTGAGCGACTTAGGGGCTTGTTCTTTGGGCGGAGCTTGGTTAGTAGGGTCCGTAAGTGGGTTGGCTAGGGTTTGGCTCGAGGTGGCTTGGGTGTAGCTTGGGTAAATTGAGAGATGGCTCGGTGTGTTCGTCGAAGGGTAAAAAACGAAAATTAAAGAGGGGAAAATTGATCCAAGGGTTCACGGGGGTGGCTCATGACAGGGAAGGGTAGAATAAATCATAAAAAAGTTATGTTTAAAATTTGGGATCAAAATAATGAGTATTGGATTTATTCGGGATTTAATCACCGCACGAAACGCTAATTAACGATTTAATTAAAACGCTTAGTTTTAGGCTTTATAAAATTATGGAAAATTAGGTTTAAGCTTAAATAATTATTAAAAGACTAAGTTTTTAATTTGGGAATTTTATATTAAGGGTTGGTTTAATTCGTGATTAAAACGCATTAATAAGTTATATTTAAAGATTAATTTAAAAGTCATCGAATTATGTTAAATAAAAATATGAGAAAATTCATTAAGCTTAAATAATTATTTGGGACATGTTAGAGTCAATGAAATTAAAAAAATGTCAAAAACGTGAAATTTTACGTCTAGGGGTAAAACGGTCTTTTTACACCTAAAAATTAGTAAACGTCATGGCAGTGCCCTAAATGCTGTTTTTATGATATTATGATTATTTTTAAATGTTTATGAAATGTTCAAGATTAAATTATGATTTTTAATGTTTAAGGGATTTTATGATTTAAGGAAGACATTTAAAAGACATGTTGCATGCTTGGTTTAAAAAACAAAATGTAAGGCTATTCATGATTTTTATAAAGTGATGAGAATGTAAATGTTGAAGGAAGTGAAGTGATTGTGACTAATTCGTTAATGTTGGCGACGTCGTGAGGGTTATAGTCCCAGTGGGAGCCCGACGATCGTGTTTCCATCATTACGAATATGTGGTAACGGTTATGTGGTAACGGTAAGAATGGGAATGTCGTGAGGGGAAAAGGCCCCAGAGGGAGCTCATTTATGGGAAAAGGCCCCAGAGGGTGCCCCGACGATCGTATTTCTATTCGATCATGTTAGGCCAAGGCTCAGTTGACCGGTAAGAGCGTCGATGATGTCCCCGCCGCCCAGTACTGTGGTTTCATGTAGATGGATCCATCGATTTTCATGTCATGTTGAGGAAATTCACAATTAACGATCTGAATTCAACAAAGGAAAAAGAAAAGGAAAAGAAAAAATGTTTATGATCATGTTAAAAAGGTTTTATATCATGCCATGTTGAGGAAAAAGGAAAAGGTTAAGGTTTATGTTATACATGTCATGAAAATGTTTATGCTTAGGGTTGATGCATCATTATGAAAATGTTTCTATTTAAAGTTCATGCATCATAAAAGATTTACGAAAATGTTCATGTTTGAAGTTTTTGCATCTTCCCGAAAACGATATTTTAAGTACAAGTATTTTTCACTGTTATATGTTGACTGTATTACGTATTACTTGTTACCAAGATTATGATGTGTTGAGTCTTTAGACTCACTAGGTGTGATGGATGCAGGTGGGGTTGAGGGTGGGCTTGACGGGTGATTTGACTGGACTGAAGGCGCACACAACCCGAGGACCAGCGCTTCTACTTCTCCGCATTTACGATTATGATGAATTATGTTAGAGATTTTAAGACTTTTTAATTATGCTTTTTGAGAGGCTTTTGAGAGGTTTAGTATGGGCTATACTTTTCAAATAATGTTTTTAGGTTGGTAAAATGTTTGACGATTTTATGCTTTAAAATATTTTCCTTCGGATTTTTAAATAGCAGTTGGATGTTTATTTTAAAAATGATTTCAAAAATATTTTATGGTTCGGCCGATACTAAGTGAGGTTTTAAAAAAAAAAATTAGTACTTTTAAATTAATAAAAATGGCAGACGTCTCAGTTGGTATCAGAGCAAAGGTCCTGTAAAGGGTTGTGCCGCCATCAGCGCCGGGAAGATCAATCGTCAAGCCTCAAACTTGTAAGTTTACATGCTTTATATGATTTTATGATATTACCTGCATAATTTATGAATCACATGTTTACGTCACATGTTTAATAAATTTATGAGGATATATGATTTATATGCTTAGAATTTTTATATGTGATACAATATGAAATGAAAAATTATTTTATTTTAACGCATGTTGGTTTGTGGTGGAATCGGATTATGTTGATTTTTGGGTTTTAGTATTGACGTTTTACTTTTTGGGCTATAAGTTAATCATGAATATTATGAATGCTTTTTGGGTTACGTAGATTTTCTAAGAAAATATTTATGATTCATGGTTACTAGTTGAATTAATTTTTGGGAATTACTCATAAGTAATAATTATTCGAGGATCGCAACGACTTTGGGAAAATAAAAATGTATAAATTGGGATTTTAAGTTTTGATGAAAGGTAAGATTGGTTATAGGAAATGATTTTTTGGTTAAATAAGTTTAAAATTTCGAAATTTATGTTATGAGAAACCCGTAGAAGTGAGTTAAGAATACCGAGAACTTATGGGTTAATCGTAGGATTTTCGAAATTAAGGATCAATTAAGATAATTTTTGAGGAAATTAAGAATTTATTTTGCAATTATTAAGGAATTTGGGGACTAGTTTAGCAATAAGCGATAATTTGATGGTTTAATTGGTAGGAATTTCCGATGATTTGGACTTGTAAGAATATTTTGAACCTTGGGATATCTTGGATATAGTGTTATAAGGAATTTTAATCAGGGGTTTTTAAGGATGAACCGATATTAGGCTTGAAAAATCTAAGTGTTAGCAGATGCGTTTGAGATTTTATAATTTAAATATGATAAGTCGACGAACATTTTTGGGTATAATATAGGGAAAGTAACATACGATAAGTTTGGTCATCCATCTTTTAATATTGGGAATTGTAAGAAAAATTGAAATTTGAGTTTATAATAATATAGCATTAAGTAATTATGGGTCTTTTTAAGTTGTCATTTGCAAATAAGGATTTAGAAGGAAAATTAATTGGGATCAAGTAGACGTAAGGACATTCTACAACTTAAGTTTGATCAGAGTAGCGCAGCGGAAGCGTGGATTTTTGGGATACTAGAGCTAAGTATAAACTTGGGGTTATTAAGGATAAGCGAATTTCGAGGACGAAATTCAATTTAAGGGGGGAGATTGTAACGCCCCGAAAATTTAAAGGTCCACGCGAACCACATGCATATAAATTATTAAATTCTCCTGTATTTTTAATTAAATGTTTTAGTTGCATGAATTAATTATGTTGTGCATAATGGTATGTTAAAAATATATTTTCTACATTGTTGCATTAAAATGTATTTTTAAAGGTTATTCAAGTTGCGATCGAAGAACGGAGACAGAGGGCTGAAAAATAGAAAATGTTTTTATTAAATAATTGTTTTTAATTATTTAAAATATGGGTGATGCTGTTTATTATTTTTGAAAATAACGGGTTTTGAGGTGATTTTATACGCCGGGACGTAATTTTTATCGGTGCTGGATTTTCAACAAAAATACGAATGCAATGGCAACGCGGCTAATAAATTCACAAACTTATTTAAGCAAAAATTAATTTTAATATTTTAATTGAGCACTAATATGCTATTTGGGCCTAATTTATTTTTCTAATGGGCCTAAACCTTGATTAGTGTTTTATTTAGTATTTAAAAGTGCAAAACCTCACCCTAAACCCTTGCATATGCACGCCTCAATCACCTACACACTTCAAACTCTTATTTCCTCCCAAGACACAAGACCCACGCACACAGAAATTTGAAAGAAAAAATTTTGAAAGCTTTAGGGGTTCAAGCCATCGTCTTTGTGCCACCGTTCTCCGCAATCGCCAACAAGTTTTTCGTGCGTTTAATACGCCAAGGCACGCCATATTTCTTTCTCTCAAACATCTATCACACCATAATATTTATTTGATCATGATTTGAAAGAAAACTTGACACACAAATTTATTTTCGTAACTATGTGTATATAAGTGTTAAACTTGTGTTATTTGATTCCAAAATCATGTTTTTATATGTGCTAGAGGGCTGCCATGATTAGGACTTGAACAAGCATGAATTCACGTGAGTTTAGAGCCCTAAGAACACACCAAAACACTGCACAACCACAGCACACACAAGCTGGAACCAAAATTCTGTCATGGTATATGTAGGGCTCGATTGTGAGGGGCTGTGATGCATGGATTGGCTTGGGCCACGGCAGGGGCTTGGCTTAGGACTCGAGACCAAGGGTCACCCGAGATTGATGATCAAGGTGTGCGCAGGTTTCAGAAGAAGGTGCAGGGAGGAGGGGCTCGGCCAGGGGGCTTGGGCTGGGTTAGGTTAGGTCCTTAGGGTCCTAGAAGGGTGCTAGAGAGGTTGGTTCAGGTCCTGGCGTGGCTGGCTAAGTCCTAGCAACAGAAACGTAGAGGCCATGGTAGGTGGGTTCTCGGCCAGAAATTACTACTGGTGTAGAGCCTCGGTTTTGGGGCTAGGGTCGAGTCCTATGGGTTCTAAGGGTGCATGAGGGTCCCTAGAGAGGCTGGTCATGAGTTGGGGCAGGGTGGCTTGATGTGGCTCGAGCCAAACAAAGAAAAACGTGGAGTACACTTTCAAGGGGCACAGGTTGCTGTCTGAATTCAGTGGCTTTGCTGCTGGGTCGTAGGGATTGAGTTGGTCTGAGCTTGGGCTGGGCATGGTCCAGGGATGGTGAGGGTCGTGTGGGCTCGGTGGTGGCTCGATTGGGAGAGTCCTAGACTAGTTAGGAGTCCTAACACCAAAGGAAACACACCCCACACACATGCAGGATTTGGTGCTTCTGTCCAGGGGAGTTTGAGCGACTTAGGGGCTTGTCCTTTGGGCGGGGCTTGGTTAGTAGGGTCTCTAGGTGGGTTGGCTAGGGTTTGGCTCGAGGTGGCTCGGGCGTGGCTCGGGTGAATTGAGAGATGGCTCGGTGTGTTCGTCGAAGGGTCAAAAACGAAAATTAAAGAAGGGAAAATTGATCCAAGGGTCCACGGGGGTGGCTCATGACTTGGAAGGTTATAATAAATCATAAAAAGGTTATATTTAAAATTTGGGATCAAAATATTGAGTTTTGGATTTATTCGGGATTTAATCACCGCACGAAACGCTAATTAACGAGTTAATTAAAACGCTTAGTTTTAGGCTCTATAAAATTATGAAAAATTAGGTTTAAGCTTAAATAATTATTAAAAGCCTAAGTTTTTCATTTGGGAATTTTATATTAAGGGTTGGTTTAATTCGTGATTAAAACAAATTAATACGTTATATTTAAAGATTAATTTAAAAGTCGTCGAATTATGCTAAATAAAAAAATGAGAAAATTAATGTAAGCTTAAATAATTATTTGGGACATGTTAGAGTCAATGAAATTAAAAAAATGTCAAAAACGTGAAATTTTACGTCTAGGGGTAAAACGGTCTTTTTACACCTAAAAATTAGTAAACGTCATGGCAGTGCCCTAAATGCTGTTTTTATGATATTATGATTATTTTTAAATGTTTATGAAATGTACATGATTAAATTATGATTTTTAATGTTTAAGGGATTTTATGATTTAAGGAAGACATTTAAAAGACATGTTGCATGCTTGGTTTCAAAAACAAAATGTAAGGCTATTCATGATTTTTATAAAGTGATGAGAATGTAAATGTTGAAGGAAGTGAAGTGATTGTGACTAATTCGTTAACGTTGGCGACGTCGTGAGGATTATGGTCCAAGTGGGAGCCCGACGATCGTGTTCCCATCATTACGAATATGTGGTAACGGTTATGTGGTAACGGTTTTGTGGTAACGGTAAGAATGAGAATGTCGTGAGGGGAAAAGGCCCCAGAGGGAGCCCATTTATGGGAAAAGGCCCCAGAGGGAGCCCCGACGATCGTATTTCTATTCGATCATGTTAGGCCAAGGCTCAGTTGACCGGTGAGAGCGTCGCTGAGGTCCCCGCCGCCCAGTACTGTGGTTTCATGTAGATCGATCCATCGATTTTCTTGTCATGTTGAGGAAAGTCACAATTAACGATTTGAATTCAAAAAAGGAAAAAGAAAAGGAAAAGAAAAAATGTTTATGATCATGTTCAAAAGGTTTTATGTCATGTTGAGGAAAAAGGAAAAGGTTAAGGTTTATGTTATACATGTCATGAAAATGTTTATGCTTAGGGTTGATGCATCTTTATGAAAATGTTTCTATTTAAAGTTCATGCATCATAAAAGATTTACGAAAATGTTCATGTTTGAAGTTTTTGCATCTTCCCGAAAACGATATTTTAAGTACAAGTATTTTTCACTGTTATATGTTGACTGTATTACGTATTACTTGTTACCTAAGGTTATAGTGTTTTGGGTCTTTAGACTCACTAGGTGTTGGATGCAGATGGGGTTGAGGGTGGGCTTGACGGGTGATTTGACTGGACTGAAGGCGCACACAACCCGAGGACAGCGCTTCTACTTCTCCGCATTTACGATTATGATGAATTATGTTAGAGATTTTAAGACTATTTAATTATGCTTTTTGTGTTAGAGTAGGTGCCCGTCGAGCCAAGTGTTGGCCGAGTGTTCACAATGAAACTCTATGTATGAACAGTCTTTATTTTAATAATATTTGAAATTATTATTTTGGCACATCTTTATCTGTATACCCATGCTAATTGCATAGATAAAGCCCTTGAATATACAAATAGTAGGAAGAATATGAGATGCTCATATGATGAGTATCATGAAACTCATATTTGGAATACTGTATATTCTAAACAGTTTCTAGTCGATTCAGCCAGCACTAAGGAGGATATAGGCCGCTCGAGTTCGAGACTAGTATATGCGATGTGAGTACCATGTTTCATTGGTAGGGGACATTGTGATGTCCGAGCATGCAGATAGGTGCTCCTGGTAGAGTGCACTGAACAACCCTCCATAAAAGACTTTCCAAGTGGTTCTTACTTATCGATTGGAAAAGTCCTAGTTTATGGTTGTACACCATTAGTCCTTATGACCCGGGACAACATTGAGACTCTATGTGCTAGAATTACACTTTGACTTGTTTACCGACTCTCATGGGGTCATCAGGTGGCAAGGTTGGGTGTTCTGTCGTAACATATAGGAGTCGATGCATTGTAGTCAGGGATTCACCGCTTACCTTCGTGTATGGATATCCTATGTGTTCTCATGTGTATGTAGGTTGAAATCTATGATCATAGTATGGTGGTAATTTTGAAAGGGGTTTCATAGATTACACCATCGATGCAACTACGACATGACACATAGTATCGATTCATTGACAACTCTCGATAAACCAATGGTTGTCGAATCAGTCGGGATATATGAGTTGAAGGGACCGTACTGTACGCTAACCATAATTGAATGGTTCTTTCAGGCACTATCATTTGATACCTAGGGAATCATGTAAGCTATGCTGCTAGGCGTTTAACATGGTTGGTTGGGTACTATCAGATTTGAGTTCTGACGTTCTTGTTATCAAGAAGTTGATAAGTAAGAATGGAGCAATTGGGGTATGCTCGTATAAGGACATGTTTAGTCCGAATCACATGGAGATGTGAACCCACGGCTAGTTGTATCAATGAACCATTGAGGACCACACAAGTACTAGCTTTCTAGATCCCGTTGAGAAGTAAAATAGTTCAAAGTGTTGAACGGTTTATAAATGAGTTTATAGCCGTAAAGAAAAATAGAAGTATGACTTCTATGAGAGAAATGTAACTTTTAATTTATGAATGTGTTCCTAAATTAAAAGTTGGCCAAGTAAATAATGTATTTGAAAATTGTGATTTTCATAAACATTATTATGGACTAAATTAAATTAATTCAAGTGTTGAATTAATTAAACACTAGTGGGCCTAGTAGAGTCCAAATAATTAAATTAATTCAAGTGTTGGATTAATTAAACTTTATTGGGCCTTGTAGAGCCCAATTAGAAATAATTATTAAGCTAGTGTGCTTGAGTAAAATCAAGTAAACTTTAAATGGGCTCAAATGTGTTTGAGAAATTTAAAATAAAAGTCCATGGGCCTTGTAATTGTTACAAGCCTAAGTAGATTTGCATGCATGGGAGGTAAAAGGTTGGGAGACAACTTTTTCTATAATCAAGGCTTGGGATGCAAAAAGGGTTTAATTTTTTTCCCACCACCTAAAATCAATCCCTTTCAAGTTGTATCAGATCTAAGTGTACTAGTTTTTGTAGCATATGCATAATATTATATTGAGGTCGATTTCTAACCGCATGAGATGAAATTTTTGCAACAAAATCAAGGCCAAAACAAAGGGGTTTTCGGGCAGCTCGGGCTGCCCGAGGGGCTGCCCATTTCGGGCAGCAAGGGCAGCCCGAATCCCCTCCTTGAAAAAAAAAATTGCATGTTGGCCGGAATCCGACGACGGAGCTCTGGCGACGACGATGACGACTAGGGTTTTCAAAAGGTGTTTTGAAATATCAAAGTGTCATGGGCTTTGAGTTGTTGGGTCATTGGATGGCTAACATATTTGTGAATTTTAAATGGGCCAAAATGTTTTTGGTGAAAAATGTGTTTTTGGGCCCTTAAGTTTAAAATTACAAAAGTTGCAAATATTTTCTCATGAAATAAATAATTGAAGTTGGACTTTAGTTATTTATAGTAAATGGTGATTTACAAGAAATTCGGTTATAAATAAATTAATTAGAAAGTAGGCAAAAGTGTTTGTATACTTTGTTAATTTAGTTTATAATCGTGGCGGTTAGTGATTGGATCAAGATATATAATATTGGATCAATTAATTATTGTGATAATTAATTGATGGTGTATGATATGTGATTTATGCATGAAGGATGATCATAAGCCCAAGACCAATTTGCTAGGTGTATTGCTAGGATATTTTGTGTTGAATGATTGTAATAATTATCAATTTATAAAGTGGGCTTGGTTTATGGCCCGTTCCCACCCCCATGAGATGTATCCCTATTTGCCATGAATATTTATTTGTAAATATTAGTATAGTGGATGATCAAGATTGGAAGATGATGGCCATGATGATTATGAAGATCGAAGACATGTAAATATTGGAAGCTAATGTAATAGTTGCATTTGCATCCCTTGCATTTCCCTAGGATTGGACCTAGGCCCGTGTTTAGCTCACACGGGCCATCAGTTTTGGGGCGATTGATCATCCTTGTTTTGTTTACTTTTTATAATATATGCATGATATGTTATAAATAATGAGTATGTGCGTTATTATTATGATAATAACAAAGTTGCACTGAATCCGGCAAACGTACGATCAAACATGGCGAGTTTTTAAATAAAATTAATGATGAGACCTTTCAAAAAATTAAAAGCCCTCATTTTGAATAAGATTCAAAATTAATATCAAGCCTGAAAAGGGGAATTATAAATTTGTTTATAATTTTCATGTCTTCCATCGACAATGGGTGCATGATGAACGCTACCCGCGCTCGGGGCTCGGCTCATATTATTGGGGGAGCCCTGGGTGCCAGAAAGCTGTGACATCCATTGACATGGTGATGTGAACTACGTTGAACTCCCATGATTTCGGCTCATATTATTGAGGGAACTCATGGCGACCGTCCATTAAGGTTCAATATCGATGGGTTAGGCTTGACACGTAAAGATGAACGACGTCATATTATTGGGTCCTAATCAAACGTGAGACAAAAGTATACGTAGAGGGTTGCATAGTGATGCAATTGGAAACTACCTTTTAGGAATTGTGATTGGCTGATATTATTCAGAATCATAATTCGCTAATTGGACCTTACGTACCTACTGAGGAAAGGAGTTTCCCGTTTTCACTAGAGGGTAGTGAAAATGTCAAAACAGTGGGAGCAAAAATTTATAAAGTAAAAGTCCATACTTTATATCTTACTAAATATTTTAAAATAGTCATTAACATTTATCTGTTTTACTTTTCAGTACAAAATTTGACAATGTCTTCGATTCGCAATCCGCTATCCGCAATACTCGAAAAACACATGTTAACTGGACCTAATTACCTCACTTGGCTAAGAAACCTAAAGATCGTCTTCAACTCGGAAAAGATTGCATATACACTGACTGAGTCGCCCCCTGTCGAGGCTCCGACTAGCTGCACTCCTGAGGAATTGCAGACCTAGAAGGATTGGTGTGACCATGACTTGAAGGCCAGGTGTTATATGCAGGCTTCTATGAATGATGAGCTGCAGAGGCGTTTTGAGGATGCAAAGAATGCTGCTGACATTCATATGCAACTCAAGGAGCTCTTTGGTGAGCAGACTCAGCCTCTTAGGCATGCTACCGTCAAGGAGCTGATCACTATGCGCATGCAAGATGGGGCCTCGGTCCATGAGCATGGCCTGAAGATGATTGGGCTCGTGGACAAGCTCGTTGGCATGGATTTGATATTGCCTTCGGAGTTGACCACCGACGTGTTGCTGTTATCGCTGCCAAGCTCATTTGATCCTTTTGTGGTGAACTTCAACATGAACAAGATGGATCCGACCCTTGAGGAGTTTGTGAATATGCTTGTGACTTTTTAGTCCACCATCAAGAAAGAGAAGCCGATTCTTTTTGTGGGCTCTTCATATGGTACGAAGACCGGTCCACCTGGGAAGGGAAAGAAGCGTTCTTTCCAACGTCCCAAGAAGAACGTGCCCTTGAAGAGGCAGACTCCGGGTCCCGTTGTGGCAGCCACACCAGTGAAGGCTGACAAGACTGTTGACATCTGTCATCACTGCAAGAAGCCTGGACATTGGAGGCGTAACTGCAGGGAATATCTTGTCCAGAAGAGTTCTGGAAACGGTATGTTCTATATTGAAGTAAACATTTCAATTAACTCTACTTCTTGGGTATTGGATACCGGCTGTGGCTCACATCTCTGTAATGATTTGCAGGCGATGGGAAGAAGTAGGAGGCTCAGGGAAGGTGAGATCTTCTTGAGGATGGGAAATGGAGCAAGGGTTGCTGCCAAAGCCGTAGGAGATGTTTATTTGCATTTGAACAATGATTTTAAGTTTGTTTTGAGAGATGTTTTGTTTGTACCGGACTTGGTGAAAAACATTATTTCCATTTCTATGCTTGATAAAGATGGATTTTCTTGTTTATTTAGCAAAGGTGTTTGCAATATTTACAAGAATGAATGTTTAATTGGTACTGGAGAACTTGAAAACGATCTCTACACCTTAAAATTGAAAGATATTCCACTTAACAATGTCCAAGCTATAACAACAACAAACAAGCGCAAACAAGATACTCTAAATTCGGCACAATTAGGGCATGCTCGATTAGGACATATTTCCCTAAGAAGGATGAACAAGCTAGTGGGAGTGGGCATGTTTGATATGTCTGATATTAATGCTCTCACGACTTGTGAATTCTGTCTAAAGGAAAGATGACCAAGATTCCCTTTAAAGGCCATGTGACGCGAGCCAAAGGGTTAGTGAATTTGGTCCATACCGATGTGTGCGGTCTGCTTAGCATCACCACTAAGCATGGACATGCCTACTTCATCACCTTTACCGATGACTTTTCGAGGTATGGGTATGTGTATTTGATGAAATACAAGTCTGAAGCCTTTGAAAGGTTCAAAGAATTCAGAAGTGAAGTAGAGAAACAGTTGGTACGAAGCATCAAGACACTTCAATCGGATCGAGGTGGTGAGTACTTGAGTGCCGAGTTCCAAGAGTATCTTAGGGAGAATGGGATTCTCTCGCAGTGGACTCCGCCCGCTACACCAGAGTTGAATGGTGTTTCGGAGCGTCGTAACCTGACTTTGATGGACATGGTTCGGTCTATGATGGGGTTCACGGAGTTGCCGCCATCCTTTTGGGGATATGGGCTTGAGACAGAGGCACTGTTGTTGAACAATGTCCATTCAAAGGCAGTTGACAAGACACCATATGAGATATGGATGGGTAAGCCACCCAAATATTCTTATCTTAGAATATGGGGGTGCCCTGCTTATATGAAGCAGGTAGTGGGAGATAAATTGGATAGTCGATCCATTTTATGTTACTTTGTGGGATATCCAAAGAATTTGGTTGGATTACTACTTCTATCATCCCCAAGAAACAAAAGTGTTTGTTTCTAGGAATGAAACCTTTTTGGAAAAGGAATTTCTATTGGATAGAAAAGGCGAGATGATAGAACTCGAAGAGGTTCGAGAGACACCCACAGTTATAGAACCCACACCCGAAGAGCCAAGAGAGGAGATACAAGCTCCTAGAAGATCCAATAGAGTCTCGAGACCACCTATGAGGTATGGTCTGCTTCTTGAAGAGGGCCATGATGAGCCTAACCATGGATGTGATCCAAGGACCTTCAAGGAAGCGTTATCTGATGCCGATTCATCCAAGTGGCTTGAAGCAATGGAATCTGAGATGAATTCCATGCATTCGAACCAAGTGTGGAATCTTGTGGATCCACCTGAGGGAATTGTTCCCATAGGGTGTAAATGGATTTACAAGAGGAAACTTGGGGCGGATGGGAAGGTGTTGACCTTCAAGGCGCGATTGGTGGCAAAAGGATATACTCAAAGACAAGGAGTTGACTTTGAGGAAACCTTTTCTCTAGTTGCAATGTTCAAGTCCATAAGGATTTTTCTAGCCATAGCTGCATGGTATGACTATGAGATATGGCAGATGGATGTTAAGACAGCCTTTCTTAATGGGGATATTAAGGAAGAGATTTACATGTCTCAACCCGAAGGGTTAACATCTATCGGAAGTAAGCATATGGTATGCAAACTTCAAAGATCTATTTATGGTCTAAAGCAGGCATCTAGGAGTTGGAACCTCATATTCGATAGTACAATCAAAGAGTTTGGTTTTGCTAAGAATCCTGAGGAACCCTGTGTGTATAAGAAGGTCAGTGGGAGTGCTGTGACATTCCTTGTGCTTTATGTTGATGACATTCTACTCATTGGGAATGATGTAGGGATGTTGCAATCAACTAAGATATGGTTAGCAAGTAAGTTCTCGATGCAGTACTTGGGTGAAGCATCTTTTGTATTGGGAATACAGATCTATAGAGATAGATAAAAAAGATTGCTTGGTCTCAACCAGTCCACATACATTGATACCATCGTGAAGAGGTTCTCGATGGATGAGTCCAAGAGAGGACATCTACCAATGTGTCATGGCGTGTCCCTATCCAAGTCTATGTCTCCCAAGACTGATGCAGAGATAGAGGCGATGACACACATTTCGTATGCATCTACGATTGGTAGCATCATGTATGGGATGATATCTACACGTCCTGACGTGGCTTTTGCACTAAGTGTAGTGAGTAGATATCAATCCAACCCTACTGGAAAGCTGTGAAAAGACATCCTCAAGTATTTGAGAAGGACCAATAAGTTGTTCTTGGTCTATGGGGGTGGAGAACTGAAATTGGAAGGCTATACCGACTCTAGCTTCCAAAGCGATATCGATGACTCGAAGTCAACCTCTGGGTTCATATTCATGCTCAATGGTGCTGCTATCTCATGGAAGAGTTCCAAGCAAGACAGTACAGCGGATTCCACCACTGAGGCAGAATATATTGCTGCATCAGTTGCAGCAAATGAGGCTGTTTGGATAAGGAATTTCATCCAACAGTTGGGCGTCATTCCTAATGGAGTTGCTCCTGTCCCGGTGTTTTGTGACAACACGGGAGCCATTGCTCAAGCAAAGGAGCCGAGGTCTCATCAGAAGTCCAAACACGTATTGAGAAAGTACCACATCCTCAGAGAGATCGTGGAAAGAGGAGATGTCACGATTGACAAAGTCGGCTCCGCAGATAATGTTGCTGATCCACTAACTAAGCCTTTACCTGGACCATTATTCGAGATGCATCGCGAATCAATGGGTTTGAAGCATATGGGTAGTTGGCTCTAGTGCAAGTGGGAGATTGTTAGAGTAGATGCCCGTCGAGCCAAGTGTTGGCCGAGTGTTCACAATGAAACTCTATGTATGAACAGTCTTTATTTTAATAATATCTGAAATTATTATTTTGGCACATCTTTATCTGTATACCCATGCTAGTTGCATAGATAAAACCCTTGAATATACAAATAGTAGAAAGAATATGAGATGCTCATATGATGAGTATCATGAAACTCATATTTGGAATACTGTATATTCTAAACAGTTCCTAGTCGATTCAGCCGCCACTAAGAAGGATATAGGCTGCTCGAGTTTGAGACTAGTATCTGCGATGTGAGTACCATGTTTCATTGGTAGGGGACATTGTGATGTCCGAGCATGCAGATAGGTGCTCCTGGTAGAGTGCACTGAACAACTCTCCATAAATGATTTTCCAAGTGGTTCTTACTTATCGAGTGGAAAAGTTCTATTTTATGGTTGTACACCATTAGTCCTTATGACCCAGGACAACATTGAGACTCTATGTGCTAGAATTACACTTTGACTTGTTTACCGACTCTCATGGGGTCATCGGGTGGCAAGGTTGGGTGTTCTGTCGAAACATATAGAAGTCTATGCATTGTAGTCAGGGATTCACCGCTTACCTTCGGGTATGGATATCCTATGTGTTCTCATGTGTATGTAGGTTGAAATCTCTGATCAGAGTATGGTGGTAATTTTGAAAGGGGTTTCATAGATTACACCATCGATGCAACTACGACATGACACATAGTATCGATTCATTGACAACTCTCGATAAACCAATGGTTGTCGAATCGGTCGGGATATATGAGTTGAAGGGACCGTACTGTATGCTAACCATAATTGAATGGTTCTTGCAGGCACTATCATTTGATACCTAGGGAATCATGTCAGCGATGCTGCTAGGCGTTTAACATGGTTGGTTGGGTACTATCAGACTTGAGTTCTGACATTCTTGTTATCAAGGAGTTGATAAGTAAGAATGGAGCAGTTGGGGTATGCTCGTATAAGGACATGTTTAATCCGAATCACATGGAGATGTGAACCCACGGCTAGTTGTATTAATGAACCATTGAGGGCCACACAAGTACTAGCTTTCTAGATCCCGTTGAGAAGTAAAATAGTTTAAAGTGTTGAACGCCTTATAAATGAGTTTATTGGCAGTAAAGAAAAATAGAAGTATGACTTCTATGAGAGAAATGTAACTTTTAATTTATGAATATGTTACTAAATTAAAAGTTGGCCAAGTAAATAATATATTTGAAAATTGTGATTTTCATAAACATTATTATAGACTAAATTAAATTAATTCAAGTGTTGAATTAATTAAACACTAGTGGGCCTAGTAGAGTCCAAATAATTAAATTAATTCAAGTGTTGGATTAATTAAACAATATTGGGCCTTGTAGAGCCCAATTAGAAATTATTATTAAACTAGTGGGCTTGAGTAAAATCAAGTAAACTTTAAATGGGCTCAAATGTGTTTGTGAAATTTAAAATAAAAGTCCATGGGCCTTGTAATTGTTACAAGCCTAAATAGATTTGCATGCATGGGAGGTGAAAGGTTGGGAGACAACTTTTTCTATAATCAAGGCTTGGGATGCAAAAAGGGTTTAATTGTTTCCCCACTACCAAGAAAAGTCTTCCCTTCCCTCCTACATATGTGTGATGGCCGAAACTAAGGGTATAATATTCTCTCAAATTTTTCTCTCATTTTGTTCTTCAATTTGTTGGAGAAAACACTCTCTTCTCTTTGAAAAATCTTCTTATTTTTCTAGTGCAAAATAAGAAGGGTTCTAGCTAGTTAGTGGTGGGCTTGATTTTGAAGGAAATGAGGAAGCTTGTAGATCAACTCATCCATTCAAGAGCTAAGATGTTTACACCTTAGTTGGAGCCATCATCAACCTCAAGAGGTTGATAGGTAACTATTTCTCAACACCCTATGTATGACAAAGGTGTTTTTGTATTTGCTACACCCTAGTACATGGTGACCGAAATTTTTCTTTTTTAAAAACAATTTTTGAACTTCCGTTGCGCTTTCGGTCACCTAAAATCGATCCCCTTTCATTTTGAGAGGCTTTTGAGAGGTTTAGTATGGGCTATACTTTTCAAATAATGTTTTTAGGTTGGTAAAATATTTGACGATTTTATGCTTTAAAATATTTTCCTTTGGATTTTTAAATAGCAGTTGGATGTTTATTTTTAAAATGAGGTCAAAAATATTTTATGGTTCGACCGATGCTAAGTGAGGTTTTAAAAAAAAAAAATTCTAGTACTTTTAAAGCAATAAAAAGGGCAAACGTCTCAGAGTTTACCAGCGATTTCTTATCAGCTGATCATTCAGCTGTACATGTCATCAGTTGTCCAAAAAGATATTCAACCGACAACAGTAAAAAGCAGACTGAAACTCATAGTGGAACGCCACATTTCAGGGCTTACAGTATACGAATGTCAGAGGAATATTGACGTGGCAATCAACGGGTATAATGATTCAAATTATATTTAATGTCACCGTTGAAGAGACGCTTATAAATAGGTGAGAAGAGCAGTAGAGGAAACAATCGATCTATCTATTCTCTTAAGCTTGCTGTTACCCTGCTGAAATTATCGCTCTTACTCAAGAATCAAAAAGCTCATACTTATCAGATATATTTATAGGATTAGAGGCTACTTTTCGAGGTTATAAGCACAAACTGTTTTGTTGTTTATTTTATCTTCAACTAGATCAGTTGTGTTAAGTTCAGTCAAAGAACTGTGAGATATTTTGTAAACAAAGAGTTTCAGTTTTGGCACTGTTAAGTCCAAACTGAAGTTGGTCTGTACAAGTTTTGTATCGATCAAAGTCTTTTAGTGCATATCCTATCCTTCTGATAGAAGGGGCGACGTAGGAGTAATTAAAATCTCCGAACATCCATAAATCTTTGTGTTTTCTTACTTCAGTTATTTATTCTATCTTTCAGTCAGTATATTTCCGCAACTGTTATCAGTTAAACTGATTGTTATTGACTGACAAGATTCCTAGTTTCAGTTTGTCACAAAACTGACACTTTATTCGAAAAGATTCTAAAATCGTGAGTTTTTATTCACCCGCCTTCTAAACACATCTCAACCAATCAACCGATCCTAACATATGGCCAGCACTGGCGCAGAAATTAGAGCATGCTTCAACGTAACAAAGCTCTTATGGCAATCTCCACTCCATATGAATTTAGCATTCTACTTAGTCAATGAAGTTAGTGGCACAGCAATTGACGAAAATCCCTGAATAAATTTCCTGTAGTAGCCTGCTAAGCCTAGGAAACTGCGGATCTCTGATGCATTCTTCGGCTCAACCCATTCCTTAACTGCTGCCACTTTAGCTGGGTCCACCTCGACACCACTGCTAGATATTATATGACCCAAAAATGCTGCCTTCTCTAACCAGAATTCAACGAATTAGTCACAATTATTTCACATCCTTCAACATTTTTCATTCACATCACTTTAGAAAAATCATGAATATCATTATGTTTTTCATTTTTGAAACCAAGCATGTAACATTTATTTTAAATGTCTTCTTAAGTCATAAAAATCCCTTAGACATTTAAAAATCATAATTTAATCATGAACTTTTCATAAACATTTAAAATGATATTTTAAACTCAAAACATTTAAAATGACATTTTAAACTCAAAACATTTACAATAACATTTTGACATATTAAATCATAAACATATAAAATTACCTAAACATTTAAAAGATCATTTTAATATATAAAATTCCATAAACATTTAAAATATCATTTTAGCATAAAACAATTTCCATAAACATCGATAACTATAGAAATTAATCATATTAGCACATAAAACAGCAAATAGGGCACTGCCATGACATTTACTAATTTCTAGGTGTATAATGACCATTTTACCCCTAGACGTAAAATTTCTCGTTTTTGACATTTTCTTAATTACATTGATTCTAACATGTCCCAAATAATTATTTAAGCCTACAAGAATTTTCTCATATTTTTATTTAGCTTAAAACGAGGACTTTTAAATAAATCTTTAAATGTGACGTATTAATGAATTTTAATCTCGAATTAAACCAAACTTTAATATAAAATTTCCAAATTAAAAACTTAGGCTTCTAATAATTATTTAAGCTTAACCCTAATTTTTCATAATTTTATAAGACATAAAACTAGGTGTTTCAATTAGTTATTTAATTAGCGTTTCATGTGGCGATTAAATCCCGAATAAATCCAAAACTCGTTATTTTGATCCCAAATTTTTAACATAGCCTTTTTATTATTTATTCTACCATTCCATGTCATGAGCCACCCCCGTGGACCCATGGAATCAATTTTGGCTTAATTAGTCTCGTTTTTGACCCTTCGACGAACACACCGAGCCATCTCCTAATTTACTCGAGCCACGCCCGAGCCGCCTTGAGCCAAAACCTAGCCAACCCATCTAGAGACCCTACTGTGCAAGACCAGCCCAAAAGAACCCGGCCCTGGCCGGCTCAAAAGCCTGCTGGAAACTCACCCAAAATCTGCATGTGTGTGTGCGTGAGACTCATGTGCTTCCAGGACTCCTAGCAAACCTAGGACACCTCCAGCCGTGAACCACTTGGCCTCTCATGACCCTAACCTTCCCTGGACCACGCCCAGACCAAGCCCAGACAAACTCAATCCCTACAACCCAGCAGCAAAGCCACTGAGTTCAGACAGCAACCTGTGCCCCTTGAAAGTGTAATCCACGTTTTTCTGTGTTTGGCTCGAGCCGCATCAAGCCACCCTGCCCCAACTCATGACCAGCCTCTCTAGGGACCCTCATGCACCCTTAGAACCCATAGGACTCAACCCTAGCCCAAAAACCGAGGCTCTACACCAGTAGCAATTTATGGCCGAGAAACCCACCTACCATGGCTTCTACGTTTCTGTTGTTAGGACTTATCCAGCCACACCAGGCCCTGAACCAACCTCTCTAGCACCCTTATAGGACCCTAAGGACCCAACCTAACCCATCCTACAAGCCCCTAGCCGAGCCACTTTCTTCCTGCACAACAGCAACTACCTGCGCAACTTCCCTTGCACTCACGGGTTGGAGCCCTAGCTTGCTAGGACTCCTTCCCAGCCCTGGTGTTCGAGTCCTAGCATGGCTAGGACTCTTCCCTTGACCCATAACAGACCCTAGTCTAGCCCTGGTCCAGCCAAACCAAGCCATGCATCGAATCCCCCCCCTTAACCGAGCCCTTAGTTTTCGTTCCAGCTTGTTTTCATGAGTGTGCAACATGTTTTCGTGCATGTATAGGACTTCTTAAACTTATGTAAGACCCCCTTAATCCATACCCTAGACATGGCAGCCCCTTAATAACATCATATACGTGATTTTGGACCAAATACATGCTTTAAAAATTCAGATATTATGCAAAAACGAACTTGTTTCATGATGCCCTTGTTTTTCATGCAAAAACTCAATAAAATAAATATTATGATGTGATAGATGATTGAAGGAAAGAATATGGCATGCCTTTGCGTATTTAACGCACGAAAAACCGTTGACGATTGCGAAGAACAGCGACACGAAGACGATGACTTGATTTTCCTTGAAGAACCTTCAAAATTTCTTTTCAAAATTGTGTGTGCCATGACTTGAGTTTGAGGGGAGAGTTTTGATAGAATTGGGGAGGTGGGGCGTGTTATTAATAGGTTATGGGGTGGGTTTTGTGTATTTTATAGTAAATAAATCACTAATTAAACTTTAGGCCCATTAGGAAGGTTAATTAGGCCCAATTAGTCCATTAGTGTTTAATTAAAATATTTAAAATAATTTTGTTTAATAAAGTTTGTGAATTTATTAGCCGGGTTGCTAAAACATTCGCATTTTTGTTAAAAATCCAACACCGATAAAATTTACGTACCGGCGTATAAAATCACCTCAAAACCCCATATTTTAAAAAATAAGAAAAAACATTTCCCATAATTTGAATAATTAAAAACAATTAGCCAATAAAAACATTTTCTATTTTTCAGCCATCGATCTCCGTTCCTCGATCGCAACTCGAATATCCCTTTTAAAATACATTTTAATGCAACCATGAAGAAAAATATATTTTAAACATACAAATATGCACAACATAATTAATTTAATGCAATTAAAACAATTAACTAAAATACAAGGGAATTTAATAATTGCATGCATGTTGTTTACGTGAACCTTTAAATTTTCGTGGCGTTACACAATCATTATTTGGTTATACACTGAATACCCTTAAAAAAAAATAAAACTCATGACCCGCTAACCTCTCAATCATTTGATCAATAAAGGGCAGTGAAAAGTGATCTTTACAGGTAGCATCATTTAATTTCCTATAATCAATGCACACACGCCATCTCGTAACTGTCCTAGTCGGTATTAATTCATTTTGATAATTTGTGATAATAGTAATCCCACCCTTTTTCAGCACACATTGAATAGGACTTACCCATGCACTATCATATATAGGATAGATAATACCTGCATCAAGGAGATTGTTAATTTCTGCTTTTACTACTTCTTGCATCTTTGGATTCAATCTTCTCTGAGGTTGCACAAGAGGTGAGTACTTGTCTTCCATCAATATCTTGTGCATGCAGACTGATGGATTGATCCCTTTGATATCCGCAACTTTCCATGCAAATGCACTCTTGTGCAGTGGGTGCTGGTATAGATTTAGAAGACTTACCTTTTGATGACTCAGTCTGTTCATCCCGTACTTGATTTTTTTGTCTCTCTAGCCTCTAAAACCTTTCCACTCTTCAACTCTATGGCCTTCACTTGCTCTTTTGGATTGGTCTCTATGTTACTTGGCAAGGTTCCCGGTTCTCTACTTGCTATCATCTCAGCTAACTATCCAATCTGATTCTCTAGCCCCTTTATCGATGCTTCTTGATTTTGGAGTCTAGTTTCAGTAGATGGGATAAACTTAGACATCATATGCTCCAAATTGGATTTTTCTTCTCTAGGAGGGTCAGATTTGTACATTGGTTGTTTTCCATATGATTGTTCTCCCTGTGGTCGAGTCTGACTGTTTTGGCCACCCCATGAGAATTTGGGAAGTTGCCTCCATCTAGGATTGTATGTGTTCGAATACGGATCATTCCTTGGACGGTTTTGGACTCCCACTTGATTCACTGGTGCCCCTTCTTGCACATAAAAAGGACCATTGTCTTGACAGTCCTTAATATAGTGTTCTCCTACGCATTTTTCACAAAATATCTCTTGAAGACGCATAGTCGTGCCACCCATATTCAAGTCGTCCAATTTCCTGTTCAAGACATAAAGTTGTGCAGTAATAGAGAAAATGTCAGTTACCTGGTGAACTCCTGCACTTCTTCGCTGGTTGTTCCTTTCAGATTGAGGGTGATAGCTGCTAGCGGTCATCTCCTACAATAACTCATGTCCTTCCTCAGCAGTTTTTCGCAGTATGTTTCCAAAAGAAACAACATCTATCATAGTACGATTAGATGTGAGTAATCCATAGTAAAAGATTTGAACGACTAATCCAAGTGGCAGTTCGTGATGAGGACATCTTCGCAATAGATCTTTGAAACGCTCCCATGCCTCATATAAAGACTCCTGCTCGAATTGAGAAAATGTGATTATGTTTGCCCGCAGCTTCATGGTCTTAGATGGAGGAAAGTATTTAATGAGAAACGCTTTCGCCATGTCCTTCCATGTGGTGATCGAACCTACATGCAAACAATTTAACCATGCTTTAGCTTTGTCACGTAACGAGAAAGGAAATAAACGGAACCTAACAGCGTCATCACAAACTCCATTAAATTTAAAAGTATTGCAAATTTCAAGGAAATCTCTGATGTGCGTGTTTGGGTCATCTACTGCAGATCCTCCAAACTGGACTGTATTTTGAATCATCTGTATTATGGCTTGCTTGATTTCGAAGTGGTTTTCCCGCACAATAGGCCTCACAATGCTGGGGCGTGCACTATCCAAAGAAGGTTGGGCATACTCTAGCATCGATATGCGGCATGGCATCTCAACATGTATGCCTTCATGGTGTTCCTCCTCATTCTCGTGCTCGTGCCTCTCCATCAATTCCTTCAGTCTATGCTGCTGCCTTCTTCTGCGGAAAGTTCTTTCAATTTCCTGATCAAACTGCTCAAGCTCCACGTCAAGTGACTTTGGCATGCACTGGAAAAGATATCTAGAATATAATATGGAGTGTTAGCTCAATAAAAATAAAACAATGTTAAAGAAAATAACTAAAAATAAAATTGTTAATTAAAGTCCCCGGCAATGGCGCCAAAAACTTGATCGACCAAAACTTGCACTGTGGAATCCTTAAGAAAAATATGATTTTGTATGATCGAAAATTAATCGCAAGTGCACGACGATGTCAAGTAATAGTATAATGTTACGAGAGTACGAGTATCTTTCCACTGAAGACTATATTTGACAATTATTATTTCCAGTTATCAAATCTTTAGCAACGAAATTTGAATGATTGTTTATGACTATTAAAATCAAATAAACATGCAAATAAAAAAGTTCAGGAATTAAATAATGAGATATAGTATCTAGAATGGTTAATTAAAATTCATTGAAAAATGAATTTGTTGGGAATTTCATTTCACATACCCCTCGTTAATTTATTAATTCGTTCGATAGTGATTCATGCTTCCGACAAGATTTTCTATTCAATTGAACACGCATTCTAAAGCTATGTCAAACTAATTCTACTCAGTGAAGTAATTAAATGTCTTTAATTATTTATCATGAGTGAATCGCATATCGATCTATGAAATCCCCTATTTTCGACCCTTAGGACTATAACTATCGACATGTATCAAATTTAATATTTCTATGTAAATTGTAGATCCACGGACTATACTACTCGATCCTATCACAAGCGATTCTCTCGAACTCACTCACGATATGAGACTATTATTAACGTTATCTTTGCTTTAATAATCGTAATAAAAACAGTCGTATACTCAATAACAAATCAACAATTGAAATACGAATTAACTAAATCGGTTTCGGGGTAGGATCCCCTTAAATCCCAACAAATATTTTAGTTTAGCTACTCGAATTCATTGTGAAACTAAACAACACAATGTTTAAACGATAAATATTAAATAAGAAATACTAGACAAGATGAGATCTGCGAAGAACTGTGCCCGGAAATTTTCGAATCTTCAACTCCAAGCAATTTCTCCAAGCTTTTCTCCTTCTCTCCCTCCTTGGCTGCTGAATTACGTCTGAATCTCCCCAAAAACATCCAATCTCCCCTTCCATATCATCCATATCCATAAATAAGGGAAGAAATCGGCCAAGAAATCTTTCCGAAATTACAAACGCACCCGGGCGGACATAAGATTCCGCCCGGGCAGATGGCTTGCGCAAATTTTGTTTTAACTTTTTAATCGACGTGCCCGGGTGGACATAAGTTTCCGCCCGGGCGGATGAATTTCGCAAAAATGCTTCTTTCTCACACCTTGCAGACACCCTGGCGGATATAAGTTTCCCCCCGGGCGAATGACTCTCGAAAATTTCCCATTATTTTCACTTTATTCACGAATTGCCTGTATTTTCATCCAAGAGCCTTATGAGCAACAAGGAAACATAAATTATGCCAAAACAACACAAAATGCATGCAATCTAAACTATAAATGAAACACAATGGGGCATCATATGACATGAAACACAAGTAAAATCCACCTATATCAACACCTCAATACTAACCTTTTGCTTGCCCTCGAGCAAAACATGACAAAACAAAACAGAGCATGACACAAAGTAGCTCGACAGTGATTTCATAGTCTCAATTATCATCAGCGAAACTTAACATATTCCCTTGTCGATCAATGCAAAAGCACAACTCTTCGCACTTCCCTTGGTCTAGAAATTTTTTCAAATAAAACCTGAACGTGTATGTGTGTGTCGTTAGTCCTAGCATCATAAATGACAAAAGGATCCATTCTCAACCAATGTCAGAGATTTAAATTAGCAAGCTAGTGTAAATCTTACTCTCCTTTATTCCTCTGCACTCAGTAATCATCAGCAGCATTTTTTATATTGAATTGGAATACAGTAATAAAAGGACTATGTTAGAACATTTCATTTCAGATTCAAATCCATGTGTTTTACAATTTTAGCCAGGAATAGGATTTCATTCCTTTATTCGGCTTCCCAACACCTTACATCTCCAACTTTAGCCAGGAATAGGATTTCATTCCTTTATTCGGCTCCCCCACACCTTACATCTCCATCGTTCTCTTTTTTAACACTGCTGATAAATACCTTGATTCAAGAGAATATAGTCAAGCTCAATTCACACCTTCAAACCTCTTCGTTCCCCACTTTGGTTTTAAATTTTCACCATCTTATCATGCATGCTTCTTGTTCTAATATTTGTGCAAAGAGAATCAATGTTTTATATAAAACTTCATGTCTTCACCACATTATGTGCTAAAGAAATGCGAGTACACGACAGAAAGAGAATGTCTCATCACCTCTTAATCATCCTTGGCTAACAAGTACTACTTCGAACACTGTTGGCTGACACACACACCAATGCAAAACGATTAAAACTAAATGCAAACTAATAAAACCAACAAAGCACAAAAAAAAATGAACACACAAAACAGTTTCACGCTCAAACAGTTTCCTATCGTGCAATATTATCCATAAATGCATAAAAATAATTAGACACAATTTAATGAAATAAACATGCATTTAATACTTTAAAAAAATTTAATAAAATACTAAAGAAATTTAATAACTTGCATGCATGTAGGTTTACATGGACCTTCAGATTTTTGGGACGTTACAGAAATGTTTGGTTTGTTTGAAAGCAATTCAAATGCAATTAAATAATTAATCTAATCACCGAGTTGAAAAATAACAATGAGAGCAAATATCTAGAGAAATGATTTAACTAAGTTTCCACGATAATTATTCTCAGTGAAGTTTATATTCAAGAATTCCAATTATTTAACGGCCAAGAACACTTAATTATTTTATTTCCCTTTCTCAAGTGACGAATAAATTGTATCATTCAAACTTTGATTCAAACATTCCTAATAAGAATCTAAATTTAAATGATAAAAGCAAACGATGTTTTTGCCTAAGCCTCGCTAATGTTATATGCCTTTCGAACGATATAAACATTCAACGAAGTGTCTCTAATGATCTATAATCCTAGTCCCTTTCCCGAGTTGTAGAATTAATCAGACAACGCATAATTTATGCCCATTAAATTGCAGTAAATAAAAACAGAGAACACAATTAAACAAAAGCATAATTAAATCAAATAAATCAATGCGTCAAACCATCGTATTAACAAAGGTACGTCATTCTCTAGACTAGAGAATTAGTTCATGACGAATTCTAAATAAAAAAAAAACACATGTTTGAAGTTTTAGACATCGAAATGCAAGAAAATATAAAAGCGAAAGAATAGATGACAAATCCAAAGTGTCGTCTCTGTCCTCAAATCCGTCGCTCTTCGTATTTGTGATCGTTCTTCGTACCAAGAATCTTCGTCTCGTGTTCGCTCCTGCTCTCCTGTCTGTTTTCTCTCCAAAAGCGGCGTCCCGCTTCTGAACCATTGTTTTCTTTTTTTATTCTCCCCTCCGGGCCTTAAGTCGAAGCCCATTTAATCTTTCCTCGCCGCCATTAGCGCCGCGGCGCTGAGTAAGTAGCGCCTAGGCACCCATGGTTCGCTCCTATAGGCGCCGCTGGCGCTTGTTCTTAGTGCCTAGGCGCTTATTCTTCGGCAATGAGGCGTCTAGGCGCTTGTCCTTCGCACAAATGAGCGCTGCGGCGCTTGTTGTTGCACTACGACTCTCGTATATCGCAGTTTCATGCTCAAAACTACCTCTGATTGCTCTAAACCATGAACTAGTCGTTTATCCCCTGCACGACACAAAAACAACAAAAAAAGGCGTAATTATATTCAAAACCAACATAGATCAAATGGATTAACATATAAATTAAGTGCAATTCTTGCACTTATCAAACTCCCCAAGCTCTAACATTTGCTAGTCCCGAGCAAAATAAGGGAAAAAATAGAAATGCAGACTCAAGCAAGAAATTAACGCTGACAACTATAGTCATGGATAAGCAAAAATTGACAGTGGTCTCAAATTTATTTATTTTCATGTGATTTGTAATTACTCTAGAGTCACGTGCGTCTATGATATGTCAATGTTTATTTACCTCAACGAATGCGCAAATAAATTCACAATGCGTGATCGCCTTATAAACTTAAGAAATCTTCACCTCGGTGCAACTCACACTTCATTCAAATACACATTTACTTACACGGATCACAAAGGACTTTATTGGTGATTATTTGGCTCATAAGATATTCAACACAAGTATACCAAAGATGAAGTCACACAATGAGATGCTTGCATGGAAATGATTTAAGTCTATACTCGTTTACCATGTTTATCAAGTATCCATAAGCTTGACTTGAACAACTTTTCTCCACTAGTATATTGGATAAACGTGACAAGGTTAATAGGTCTTGTTGGCTTGTAACGTTAGGCTACAGCTCATGGCAAAAATAAAGGTATGGAGATCAAAATTTGAGAGAAATATTTGAACTTCATCAATTTCACTCATTTTCATTCTCTTTTCATTCACCATCCACTTATTGTTTTCTTCTCATTCATATCCTTCATTTCCCATATATTTTCTTTTTCACCACTTTTGATTCACACTTTTTTTTTGAACTTCTTTTTGCACATTTAATTTCTCTCTTTCTTTTCAAGCAGTACTTGAATCATTACAGCACCAATGAACTTATTTCTCTCAAAAATAGGAAGGATAATAAGTGTATAAGCTTCATTTGATAGTTGTTGTGGGATATAGAATAGATACAAGTGGGGGCTAATTGTATGTCACTGACACACACCACTTGATTTTTAGTAGGCTTAAAATAGGACACTAGGGATATTTCATGTTTATTTGGTAGGCTCGAAGGCTCAAAACGGTTCCAAAGATTGCCTAAATCATTCCTATGTCACATATTATCCGTATTTCGCCTCGAAAAGTGTTCAAACAAGTTCTAGATTACCTTCAATCCATTAGTCATCTCATACGAACCAATCACATGCATTGTTCAACTAAAATGTAATATGAGATAGGCACAAAAAGAAATTTCAAGCATCTCAATCAACTCGAGGCTCAATGGTCTAACATTTGATAATGAACAAAAAAGGTAGGCCCAAAGATATTGAGAAAAATTGCCTAGATCATCCCTGTGTTTGCAAAAGTGTCAGTCAATGTCATGCGAGAATTACTAAAAATCATATTTTCATCGTTTAATTAGCATCACAGGCACGCAAATTGTCTTTAAGCATCAATAATAACAAAAAACATGACAGTGCATAAAAATGTGACCCCCAAATAATCATGAATACATTTATGCTTTAGAATCACTATTTCATTTTCATCATCGGCCTCACGATAGCTTATCCATGACTTATCCTAAAAACTCTAGCATGCATTAAACAACGAAAGACTAGACTCTACTGTGCAGGGAATAACTAATCATGCAATTCATAAAATAAAAACTAAGTAACAACTGAAACTTAAAATTAAAACAGAGTAAACGACCCCCCCCCCCCCCCCCAAACTTAAGTACGTGCACTGTCCCCAATGTACAGTAATAAAGCAATGAAAACAGGGGACTATGTACCTCATACAGCGAGCATCAGGACTCGCTGTCCTCGCCTGACAGCTCACGCTCCTCATCATCATCAATAGGTCTGTGCCCAAATGCTGGCGGTGGTGGGAGTGGCTCATCAGATGGACTAGTGGCAGGGAAACGATGCGCAAGAACTCGATTAAAATTGTACACGTACTGCTGGTGGTTGTGTGTCATCCTCATTAATCTATTCATCTGGCGCTCTAAATCATCAAGCCGGTGGTTATCAGTCTATGCACTGCCAGTCTCCGCCTTTCGTCTGTGCACTGGCTGTGGGACGTGATGTGACTGATATCTACTCCCTGATGCCTCTCCACTCTCAATCTGTCTACGTCTTCTATCCCTCGGGAGCCTAGCAACCAGTAAGATGCCGCCTTTCGTATGCAATACCGGCTCGCTACCATCCCATGCAGCCCACACTACATGACATAGGTCAGTGATCATCGACGAATGGCGCATGATAACAGTGGAAGTGCCCCGAGAAGCCTGAAACATCGATGTCATAATCACTCGGCCTGCATCTACTTTCCTGCCGGTGATGATACAATAAACCAAGGCTGCCTTTGCCATTGTCACATCAGATACATGCCCAGATGGCATTAATCGTGAGGCTACAAAGTGATACCAGTTGTATGCCTCCCTCTTCATGGACGTCGCAGGGAATGTGATCGGAGCTCGTTGATTGTTTAGCTTCCAAACCATGCCCGGCTCACAAAGTGTGGTTATGATCGTTTCATAGGGATAAGCCTCTCGCATGAAAATCGTGTACTAATCACTAGTCGTAATCCGGAATTGAGTACAACGAATTTATTGTTTTGCTATCGAAGGCAACCATCCGCCCCCGAATCTTCACTTTATAATCCTCATGTCTAACCTTTAAATTGGCATAAAATTCCTGCACAAGGGAGATCACAGCGTCTGCCGGCGGTTTCACAAACTCGTCCCAATGTATATGCCTAGCAAGAATCAATGTCGTACAATCCGGGATGCTCTGATCCATCCCTCTTTCCCGCTGCATGCTTTTATCTTGTAATTTAGAGTAATTTTCAGCAAAATCGGCATCCCAGAATCGTCGTCTATCAAAACTGGCTGTAGACGACTCGCCATCCCCATACTGAACCGGTTTGCTCTTTTTCTTTGGCGGCATATTTCAATTCAAGATAGATCTCGCTCAACAAAAATTTTCAACAATCAACGACTCGCACACAAATCAGACAATAATGCAGCACCCAAAATAGCAAGACAATCAATCAATTAACAATCCCCTCTAACATGCAACACTCCCAATCCAACAACTCCCCGCAACACACTCACTCAAACAATTCATCGAACACCTTGTGTACGTAATTCAAAACTCAATTCTTTCAAATTTCAAGAAGTAAAATCAAGCATCACTACCACAAAGACCGTTACCTTATGATATGGTACCCAAAATATGCTTGTAATTCTTCCGGTGTTGGCTCGTTTAAGAACTCTCTTTGAAATTTGTGAGCCAAAGGGGTGTCTTGTAGGTGATATTTGAAGATGGAATAGCTTGGGAGTGAATCGTGTGGTGTCTCTTATGGTGTTAAGAAGGAGAAATTGTGGAGGTGGGAGATTTTCTGGACGTGGAGTAGAGGAGCCGCAGCGCTGAGTTCTTAGGTTTCTGAAAATTAGTCTCGGTCGCCCTTTTTTTATATAACACGAACTAGTGCCACGGTACTGAGTAAGTAGCGCCGCGGCGTTAATCCTTCGCATGAAATGGCGCTGCAGCGCTCAATATGTGGGGCCAAGGCTCTTAGTCTTCGAATAAACTGGCGATGCGACGTTGGTGGTGCCTAGGCGCTTGTACGCCCGAGATTAAGAATATTTTGAGCTCTTTGCACACTTCTTTTCAACTTTTATCTGCATAATAAAATACATATCAATGTCTAATCTTCACACACAGAGTTCAATAACATAAAATGCAAAAAATAAAATACTACAGAAAATGAATAAAATAACGAAAGCAAAAAAAGATACTGGTTGGGTTGCCTCCCAACAAGCGCTTGGTTTAACGTCGTCAGCTCGACTGTCACTAGTCTGTTCAGTTTGGTTCGCTCAAATTGACAATGTCGATATTCCTTACTTCGGTCCCATAGTAAAGCTTAACCTGCTGTCCATTCACCTTGAAGGTTCTTCCATCACTGCACCTTAGCTCGATAGCCCCATAATGGTACACTGTTTCAATAACAAATGGCACTGACCAACACGATTTTAGTTTACCGAGAAACAACTTCAGACGAGAATTGAATAACAGTACTTGTTGTCCGGGTTTGAGCTCCCTTCGTACAATAATTATGTCATGCCATTTCTTGGTTTGTTCTTTGTAGATCTTAGCATTCTCATAAGCTTCATTTCGAAACTCATCCATCTCACTCAACTGCAGTTTTCTAATATCTCCATTCTCATAAGCTTGCAAATCAAAATTTAATTTCTTCACAGGCCAAAATGCTCTATGCTCCAACTCCAACGGCAAATGACATGCTTTACCGAAAACCAGCCTATAGGGAGACATCCCAATAGGTGTCTTGAATGCAGTCCGATATGCCCACAATGCATCATCTAACTTAATGGCCCAATCCTTCCGGTTTGTGTTGACAGTCTTCTCCAGTATTTGTTTAATCTCCCGGTTGGATATTTCAACTTGTCCATTTGACAGAGGATGATATACTAGTGTCACCTTATGCTTCACACTGTATTTAGCCAAAAGTGAGTTGAAAATTTTATTGCAAAAGTGTGTACCTTCGTCACTTATGATGGCCCTCGGTGTTCAAAATCTGGTGAAGATGTTCTTATGCACGAATTTAGCTACAACACGAGCGTCATTATTATTGATAGCAATTGCTTCCACCCATTTTGAAACATAATCCACAGCTAATAAAATATAGGAATGACCAAAAGACGGGGGAAAGGGTCCCAAAAATCTATGCCCCAAATGTCAAAAAGTTCCACTTCCAAAATATTTGTCAGTGGTAGTTCGTGATGCCTAGAGATGTTTCCTAACCTCTAGCATCTATCACATGATTTTACTAAGGTATAACTATCTTTAGAAAAACTAGGCCAATAAAAACCAGATTGCAATACCTTATCTTTGACCTCAATGTCAAATTCTTGTAGTAGCAAAATCCACCTTATCAATCGTGGTTTTGCATCCTTCTTGGCAAATAGGTAGTGAATAGCTGCATGGTCAGTAAAAACAACTACCTTTGTGACGATCAAATAGGGCCTGAATTTGTCAAAAGCAAACACTACTACAAGCATCTCCTTCTCAGTCGTAGTGTAATTTTGATGTCCGGCATCCATTGTGCAGCTTGCGTAGTAAATTGCCCTAAACATATTTTCCCTTCTTTGGCCTAAGACAGCTCTCACTGCCTAATCACTTGCATCACACATTAGCTCAAAGGGCTCCTTCCAGTCCGGTACTAACATAATTGGTTCAACCACTAATGCCTTCTTGATCTTCTCAAATGACTGCAAACAATCATCATCAAATATAAAATTAGACTCTATTTCAAGTAAATTACATAAGGGTTTAGTGATCTTAGAAAAATCTTAAAAAAACTACGATAAAACCCTGCATGCCCTAGTAAGCTCCTTATTCCTTTGATGTTCTTTGGTGGGGGAAGTTTTTCGATTGCAATCACCTTGGCTCTATCTACCTCTAATCCCCTATAAGACACTTTATGTCCAAGAACAATACCCTTTTGGACCATAAAGTGAAATTTCTCCTAGTTAAGTACTAAGTTCTTTTCCTGGGATCTCTGCAAAACAAGGGATAAGTTATGTAAATAATGATCAAACGAAGAATCAAATACCGAAAAGTCATCCATGAAGACTTCCATTATTTCCTCCACCATATCTGCAAATATGACCATCATGCAACTCTGAAAATTGGCAGGTGCATTGCATAGCCCAAAAGGCATTCTCCTAAAAGCAAATGTGCCATAGTGACACGTGAAAATCATCTTCTTCTGATCTTCTGGCGCTATAGAAATTTTGTTATAACCTGAATAACTATTTAAAAAACAGTAATGACAGTAACCCGCAAGTCTATCAAGCATTTGATCAATGAAAGGCAGTGGAAAATGATCTTTACGTGTTGCATTGTTCAACTTTCTATAATTAATACATACTCGCCAGCCAGTTACAGTACGAGTAGATATTAGTTCATCATTTTCATTTCTAACCACAGTTATTCCACCCTTTTTTGGTACAATTTGCACAATAGACACCCAATTACTGTCAGAAATATATAGTGGGGCTAATTCCCCTAATATAGTGGAGGAGTATACGACTCCTCCATCAAAATTTTATGCATGCATATAGTGGGGCTAATTCCCCTAATATCAAAAATCGACCATCCTAAAGCATTTTTAAATTTCCTCAATACTCTCAATAATTTATCTTTTTCATTACAGGTAATAGAGGAAGAGATAATTACCGGATATGTCGAATTTTCACCTAAAAATGCATAGCAAAGGTGGCTTGGCAGTTCCTTCAAATCAGGGGAAGGAAGTATTACCTTTGTTTGTTCATGAACCTCCAATTTCTCAAGCGGTGCATCCGTTTTTTTTCTTTCTGTGATCCATCAAGATCCACAAGTTGCTCTTTCACTTCCCAATCTTCTTCATCAACAGTTCCTGTAGCACCTATCAAACAGCTCTCCAAAGGATCTCTAGTTCCTGTACAATCAAGAGACATACATGAGTCTATAACATCAATGCTTTTACAAGTACTTACCTCATTTGATCCCTTCATGGCTTGATATATATTAAAAATGACTGCTTCTCCACCCACTCTCAAGGTGAGTTCACCCTTATCCACATCTATCAATGCTCTTCCATTCGCCAGGAAAGGTCTCCCAAAGATTAATGGGGTATCATGATCCTCCTCCATATCTAAAATCACGAAATCAGCAGGAAAAATAAATTTATCTACTTTTACCAATACATCTTCCACAATCCCACATGGATACGTGAGACTTCTGTCTGCAAGCTGTAAGGTTATAGTGGTTGGTTTAACCTCTCCAAGCTTCAATTCCCTGTAAATAGAAAATGACATCAAATTACTACTTGCTCCTAAATCACATAAAGCTCTACCACATTTAGAACCACCAATAAAGCAAGGAATAGTAAAACTCCCTGGATCTTTTAATTTTTGTGGTAGCTTCTTTTGAAGAATGGCGCTACACTCTTCAGTCAGCTTTACAGTCTCAAACTCCTGCAGCTTGCTCATTTTAGACATCATATCTTTAATAAATTTTGCATAATTCGGCATTTGCTCCAAAGCATCAGCAAATGGTATGTTGATGTGTATCTTCTTAAAAATCTCTATGAATTTTGCAAACTGATCATCCGAATTCTTCTTTTTGAACCTCTGAGGGTATGGAAGGGTCGGCTTATATACTGGAGGTTGTTCAACTTCAACTTCAGCTTTGGATCCCACAGTTTCACCTTTTTCAACTGTCTTCTCATTTTCCACTCTCTCTTTGAGACGTTGTACCTCCAATTCTTTTCCACTTCTCAAAGTGACTGCCTTGCACTGCTCTTTTGAATTCACTTCAGTATTACTTGGGAATTGACCTCTATTTAGATCTCTCAATGCATTAGCCAACTGTCCAATCTGTGTCTCCAATGATTTCATTGTGGCACCAATATTTCCTATGTGATTATCCATATTGTCAAGACGAGACTCATTCCTTGCCATCCTTTTTCCAGATTCAGCAACAAATGTTCCCACTAAATCCTCAAATGAAGGCTTTCCTTCCCCCTTTGATATATTGAACCCCGGTGGAGGATTCAACATATTTTTATTATTCGCATATGAAATATTTTTATGATTTCTTAAACCAGGATGATAAGTGTTAGGGGGAGGGTTACCTCGATATCCTCCAAATCCACCAAAGCTCCTGTTGTTGATGTACTGCACTTCTTCTAGTAGAGCTGGTTCTTCAGCAGCAAACGATGGAATCTCAGTCTCTGATGTGCTCACCTTATTCATAGCTACTATTTGAGTGGTCAGTGCAGATACTGTTAGAGTAGCTGCCCGTCGAGCCAAGTGTTGGCCGAGTGTTCACAATGAAACTCTATGTATAAACGATCTTTATTTTAATAATATTTGAAATTATTATTTTGGCACATCTTTATCTGTATACACATGCTAGTTGCATAGATAAAACCCTTGAATATACAAATAGTAGAAAGAATATGAGATGCCCATATGATGAGTATCATGAAACTCGTATTTGGAATACTGTATATTCTAAACAGTTCCTAGTCGATTCAGCCGCCACTAAGAAGGATATAGGCCGCTCGAGTTCGAGACTAGTATCTGCGATGTGAGTACCATGTTTCATTGGTAGGGGACATTGTGATGTCCGAGCATGCAGATAGGTGCTCCTGTTAGAGTGCACTAAACAACCCTCCATAAAGGACTTTCCAAGTAGTTCTCACTTATCGAGTGGAAACGTCCTAGTTTATGGTTGTACACCATTAGTCCTTATGACCCGGGACAACATTGAGACTCTATGTGCTAGAATTACACTTTGACTTGTTTACCGACTCTCATGGGGTCATCAGGTGGCAAGGTTGGGTGTTCTGTCGAAACATATAGGAGTCGATGCATTGTAGTCGGGGATTCACCGCTTACCTTCGGGTATGGATATCCTATGTGTTCTCATGTGTATGTAGGTTGAAATCTCTGATCAGAGTATGGTGGTAATTATGAAAGGGGTTTCATTGATTACACCATCGATGCAACTACAACATGACACATAGCATCGATTCATTGGCAACTCTCGATAAACCAATGGTTGTCGAATCGGTCGGGATATATGAGTTGAAGGGACCATACTGTATGCTAACCATAATTGAATGGTTCTTGCAGGCACTATCATTTTATACCTAGGGAATCATGTAAGCGATGCTGCTAGGCGTTTAACATGATTGGTTGGGTACTATCAGACTTGAGTTCTGACGTTCTTGTTATCAAGGAGTTGATAAGTAAGAATGGAGCAATTGGGGTATGCTCGTATAAGGACATGTTTAGTCCGAATCACATGGAGATGTGAACCCACGGCTAGTTGTATCAATGAACCATTGAGGGCCACACAAGTACTAGCTTTCTAGATCCCGTTGAGAAGTAAAATAGTTCAATGTGTTGAACGGCTTATAAATGAGTTTATAAGCGTAAAAAAAAAAAATAGAAGTATGACTTCTATGAGAGAAATGTAACTTTTAATTTATGAATGTGTTCCTAAAATTAAAAGTTGGCCAAGTAAATAATGTATTTGAAAATTGTGATTTTCATAAACATTATTATGGACTAAATTAAATTAATTCAAGTGTTGAATTAATTTAACACTAGTGGGCCTAGTAGAGTCCAAATAATTAAATTAATTCAAGTGTTGAATTAATTAAATAACATTGGGCCTTGTAGAGCCCAATTAGAAATAATTATTGAACTAGTGGGCTTTAATAAAATCAAGTAAAGTTTTAAATGGACTCAAATGTGTTTGAGACATTTAAATAAAGTGCATGGGCTTTGTAAATGTTACAAGCCCGCTCAAAAAGCATGCAAGGGAGGTGAAGAGTTGGGAGGCAACTTTTTCAAATAACAAGGCTTGTCTAACATGATTGATTCAACTTTTCCCACAACCAAGGCAACTCATCCCTCTCCCATTCACTCACACCATGGCCGAAATCTTCTTGCATTTCCTCTCCCAATTTTTGTTCTTCAATTGTTGAGGAAACAATACACTTCTCAAAGAAAAATGCTATAATTTTTCTAGTGCAAAATTAGAGTGGTTCTAGCTAGTTGGTGGTGGGCTTAATATTTGAGCAAGGTGGGCTCAAAGGGAAGCTTGAAGATTGTCTTGCCATTCAAGAGCTAAGGTGTTTACACCTTAGTTGGAGCCATCATCAATCTTTTAAGATTGATAGGTACATTTCTATAAACACCCTATGTATGAAATTTTTGGTGTTTTGTATTTGCTACACATCTAGTATGAGGTGTTCGAATTTTTCATCTTGAAAAACAAATTTTGAAACTTCCGTTGCGCATTCGGGCACCTAAAATTGATCCCTTTCAAGTGGTATCATGAGCTATGGATACTATTTTGTGTAGCTTATACAAGATATTATATTGAGGTCGATTTCTAACCGCATGAGATGATTTGTTGCAACGATTCAAGGCCGGATTTGGGGCGGCTTTTGGGCAGCAAGTTGCTGCCCAAGGGGCTGCCTGAAACGGGCAGCAAGGGCAGCCCAAGGGGCTGCCCGTACAAGCCCCCTATTTTAATAAAAAAAATTTTGTGCAAAGTTGGCCGGAATCCGGCGACGGAGCTCCGACGACGGTGATGACGACTAGGGTTTTCAAAAGGTGTTTTGAAATATCAAAATGTCATGGGCCTTGAGTTATTGGGCCATTGATGGCTAACATATTTGTGAATTTTAAATGGGCCAAATGTTTTTGGTGAAAAATGATTTTTTGGGCCCTTAAGTTTAAATTTACAAAAGTTTCAAATATTTTCTCATAAAATAAATGATTGAAGTTGGACTTTAGTTATTTATAATAAATGATGATTTACAAGAAATTCGGTTATAAATAAATTAATTAGAAAGTAGACAAATGTGTTTGTATACTTTGTTAATTTAGTTTATAATCGTGGCGGTTAGTGATTGGATCAAGATATATAATATTAGATCAATTGATGGTGTATGATATGTAATATTATGCATGAAGGATGATCAAAAGCCCAAGCCCAATTTGCTAGGTGTATGCTATGATATTTTGTGTTGAATGATTGTAATAATTATCAAATTTCAAGTGGGCTTGGTTTATGGCCCGTTCCCACCCCATGAGATGTATCCCTATTTGCAATTGATATTTATTTGTAAATATTAGTATAGTGGATGATCAAGATTGGAAGATGGTGGCCTTGATGATTATGAAGATCGAAGACATGTAAATATTGGAAGCTTATGTAATAGTTGCATTTGCATCCCATGCATTTCCCTAGGATTGGACCTAGGCCCGTGTTTACCTCACACGGGCCATTAGTGTTGGGCGATTGATCATCCTTGTTTGTTTACTGTTTATAATATATGCATGATATGTTATAAATAATGAGTATGTGCGTTATTATTATGATAATAACAAAGTTGCATGAATTCGGCAAACATACGATCAAACATGGTGAGCTTTTAAATAAAATTAATGATGAGACCTTTCAAAATTAAAAAACCCTCATTTTGTATAAGATTCAAAATTAATATCAAGCTCGAAAAGGGGAATTATAAATTTGTTTATAATTTCCATGTCTTCCATCGACAATGGGTGCATGATGAACGCTACCCGCGCTCGGGGCTCGGCTCATATTATTGGGGGGCCCTGGGTGCCGGAAAGCTGTGACATCCATTGACATGGTGATGTGAACTACGTGGAACTCTCATGATTTCGGCTCATATTATTGGGGGAACTCATGGCGACCGTCCTTAAGGTTCAACATCGATGATTAAGGCTTGACACGTGAAGATGAACGACGTCATATTATTGGGTCCTAATCAAACGTGAGACAAAAGTTTACGTAGAGGGTTGCATTGTGATGCAATTGGAAACTACCTTTTAGGAATTGTGATTGGCTGATATTATTCGGGATCATGATTCGCTAATTGGACCTTGCGTACCTACTGAGGAAAGGAGTTTCCCGTTTTCACTAGAGAGTAGTGAAAGATGTCAAAACAGTGGGAGTAAACATTTATAAAGTAAAAGTCCATACTTTATATCTTGCTAAATATTTTAAAATAGTCATTAACTATTATCTGTTATACTTTTCAGTACAATTTTTGACAATGTCTTCGATTCGCAATCCGCTATCTGCAATACTCGACAAACACGTATTAACTGGACCTAACTACCTCAATTGGCTAAGAAACCTAAAAATTGTCTTGAATTCGGAAAGGATAGCATATACACTGACTGAGTCGCCCCCTGTTGAGGCTCCGACTGACTGCACTCATGAGGAATTGCAGACTTACAAGGAATAGTGTGACCAAGACTTGAAAGCCAGGTGTTATATGCAGGCTTCTATGAATGATGAGCTGCATAGGCGTTTTGAGGATGTAAAGAGTGCTGCTGACATTCATTTGCATCTCAAGGAGCTCTTTGGAGAGCAAACACGTCCTCTTAGGCATGCTACCGTCAAGGAGCTGATCACTTTGCGCATGCGAGATGGGGCCTCGGTCCATGAGCATGGCCTAAAGTTGATTGGGCTCGTGGACAAGCTCGTTGGCATGGATCTGATTTTGCCTTTGGATTTGACCACCGACGTGTTGCTTTTGTCACTGCCTAGCTCATTTGATCCTTTTGTGTTGAATTTCAACATGAACAAGCTAGAGCCGACCCTTGAGGAGTTGGTTAACATGCTTGTTACGATTGAATCCACCATCAAGAAAGAGAAGTTGGTTCTTTATGTGGGTTCTTCATCTGGTACGAAGATTGATCCACATGGGAAGGGAGAGAAGCGTTCTTTCCAACGTCCCAAGAAGAACGTGCCCTTGTTGAGGCAATCTCCGAATCCCGTCGTGGCAGCCACACCAGTTAAGGCTGACAAGACTAGTGATGTTTGTCATCACTGCAAGAAGCCTGGACATTGGAGGCGTAATTGCAAAAAATATCTTGCTCAGAAAAGTTCTGGAAACGGCATGTTCTAAATTGAAGTAAACATTTCAATTAACTCTACTTCTTGGGTATTAGATACCGGTTGTGGCTCACATCTCTGTAATGAGTTACAGGTGATGGGAAGAAGTAGGAAGCTTAGGGAAGGTGTGACCTTCTTGAGGATGGGCAATGGAGCAAGAGTTGCTGCCAAGGCTGTTGAAGATGTTTACTTATTGTTGAACAATAGTTTTAAGTTAATTTTATGAGATGTTTTGTTTGTACCTAATTTTGTGAAAAACATTGTTTCCATTTCTATGCTGATAAAAATGGATATCCTTGTTTATTTAGCAAAGGTTTTTGCAATATTTACAAGAATGAATGTTTGATTGGTACTGGTGAACTTGAAAACGATCTCTATAACTTAAAATTGAAAGATATTCCAATAAATGTCCATTCAAAGACAGACACCATATGAGATATGGATGAGTAAGCCTCCCAAGTATTCTTATCTTAGAATATGGGGGTGCCCTGCTTATATGAAGCAGGCAGTGGGAGATAAATTGGATAGTCGATCCATTTTATGCTACTTTGTGGGATATCCAAGGAGTTCAGTTGGATATAATTTCTATCATCCCCAAGAAACAAAGGTGTTTGTTTCTAGAAATGCAACCTTTTTGGAAAAGAAATTTCTATTGGATAGAAAAGGGGAGATGATAGAACTCGAAGAGGTTCGAGAGACACCCACAATTATAGAACCCACACCCGAAGAGCCAAGAGAGGAGATATAAGCTCCTAGAAGATCCGAGAGAGTCTCGAGACCACCTATGAGGTATGGTCTGCTTCTTGAAGAGGGCCATGATGAGCCTAACCATGGATGTGATCCAAGGACCTTCAAGGAAGCCTTATCTGATGCCGATTCATCCAAGTGGCTTGAAGCGATGGAATCTGAGATTAATTCCTTGCATTCGAACCAAGTGTGGAATCTCGTGGATCCACCTGAGAGAATTGTTCCTATAGGGTGTAAATGGATTTACAAGAGAAAACTTGGGGGCGGATGGGAAGGTATTGACCTTCAAGGCGCGATTGGTGGCAAAAGGATATACTCAAAGACAAGGAGTTGACTTTGAGGAAATCTTTTGTCCAGTTGCAATGTTCAAGTCCATAAGGATATTGCTAGCCATAGCTGCATGTTATGACTATGAGATATGGCAGATGGATGTCAAGACAGTCTTTCTTAATGGGGATATTAAGGAAGAGATTTACATGTCTCAACCTGAAGGGTTTACATCTGTCGGAAGTGAGCATATGGTATGCAAACTTCATAGATCTATTTATGGTCTAAAGCAGGCATCTAGGAGTTGGAACCTTAGATTCGATAGTACAATCAAAAAGTTTGGTTTTACTAAGAATCCTGAGGAACCCTGTGTGTATAAGAAGGTCAGTGGGAGTGCTGTTGTGGGGACCTGGACGCTAATCATCTTCTTAATCATCTTTGGGATTTAATTATCTATTAAGATAAACAGGGTCTAAAAATTTTTCTTTTTAAAAATGTAAGTGCAGAACGTAATGGAATTTAACTAATATACATCTCAGTATGAAAGTACAATAGTGTACAACACTTATTCAGACTAGTCTAAGGTTCAACTACTAAATTTCAAGTATTAAACCAAGTCTACAATAAGTCCGGAATCACCACTCTAACTCATCTTCTCTCATCATCTTCTTGACCCCGATCCTGCCCCACCTGTTGTCATACACACATACCAAACAAGACAACAGCCGGATAGTCCGGTGAGAATAAATCCCAGTATAAAACATGGTAGACATGCATGTACACAATATAAATCATAAAGCATGCTATCATGCATAAAATCAATAACAATAGGTTTCATAGTCTAGGAAACCAACTCAAAATAAGCATGCAGTAACAATGGATTCCATAATCTCTGAAATCAAAATAAAATAAGCATGCAACTCAATTCAATTTATATCTTGACTCGACTCGACTGTAACTCTAGGGATCCCGGTGTGAATAAGACGTCACTATCTGTCACATACCCTCCCAATCGGGGTAACTGTACGTCTTATTCCTAGACTTTGGTCCTGTCTGTATCGAATGTCTACAATCGGATTGAATCTGATCTGAAGCGTCGATACCACTGAACGACTAGTTTGGCAAGTCTGCCAATGACCCTCCTATGTCAAATACTTGAATATAAATCTATAAACAAGACATAATCATAATCAAATATAAATAATAAATCTAGTATGTGATTTAGGGAAACTCCAACAAAGTCTGATTCGAGTCGTATCTTCCGAATTCACATGAATTATACCTTTCGTCGCACAATCTCTGTCGATGTCGAAGTCTCGATGTCAAAGTCGCCAATACAAATCTGAAATGGCATCATCAATGTACATTCTATCAAGCTCTAGTACGCTTCAATACACATAGGAATCAATATTTCATTTCAATGCATTTCGACGGCATAACGGCGGATTCTCGATATACCGATCAACTCAAACTATAAGAATTTCAACATATATCAACAAATCATAATCCTCAATTCATAACCAACATAATATACTCGTTAGCATCTCGAAATCTGCAGAAATCGGAATATGTATATGCTGGAAATTGAGAACAATCATATACGATATCATTTCTTCAATCCGTTTACGTTTCTACGATGTACAAAATCTCAAGAACATATATCTCTACTCAAATCATCATTCCTCCAACATATAGATTTCAAAACATGCTGGAAATGAACAATACTTACATCTCTTTGTAGCACTTGATGAGAGGAGCAATAATCTATGTTTGGATTGAAGTTGGGATGGTAAAATCTTGCACAAGCTAGCTTTGTAGATGAAAGAGCCTTCCCTTTTCTCTCCCTCTTTCCCTCGATTCTTGACTGATGGAACTGCTGAAATGAAGACTCATCACAATTCTATATATATATATGACATGTGTCATCATAAGAAACAAAGGTGGCTTTCTTGCACAGAGCACCGCGGGTGCGCTTCTCCCGGACCGCGGGTGCGCTTAACTCTCGGCAACCCTATCAATATCCTAGCAGCGCCGACCGCGGGTGCGGTCTGGTTTGCACCGCGGGTGCGGTTGTACTACTGTAGCAGCACCGCGGGTGCGCTGCTTCTGGACCGCGGGTGTGGTGACCCTACTGTTAAAATGGCCATCTTTCTGTCCATGCACCGCGGGTGCGGTGCTTCTCTAGGCGCGGGTGCGCTCATGCTACTGTAATTCTTCCACAATTCATGAGCTCAACCGCGGGTGCGGTCCTTTCCTTACCGCGGGTGCGGTCTATATTTCATGCACCACTTCATAATCTCATTTAGTGTTTCTCATTACATGTCATGCATACTCATATCTTCCGAATATCACATCAATGAAGACTAATAAATCTCAAGCTTTACATTTCTCCCCCTCTAAGAAATGATTTCGTCCTCGAAATCGCAAGTAATCAATTCAGACCTATTAGAAGGAATGTATACAGAGTTTAAATCAAAAACTCATCTCAATGAATCCATTCTGAAATCTTAATCTCCTATCAGATTCTGTCTTTCAAGGAATATTTCTAATGCTCTGTCGACTTTACTGTATATGCAACAGTATAATATTCTTCGTTCTAAATTTTCTTCCTTTCACGGATCTCTGATTCCAGACCGGAGTAGTCATTCAAGAAGCATAAAATCATAATATCACTCGAAATCATTTTAATCGAATCAATCGCAAAATACTGGCTATACAATATCCGTATATACCAATCAACAACTCATACCAAATCAATATCATTAGCTGATATCAGGTCTGTTTATCCCAGTCAAGGATATATTAAATCTTCGGCCCCAAATACCAATCGTCATCATCCGACGTTGGCGTATTAAGTCTGTCTGGTCTGAGCTATCTTCATTCTCTTCTGAATTAGCTACATTTTCTTTGTCATATCTCTGATCAATTTAGATTAAAGTTCATATGCCTTAAAGATATCATCTCTATATGAAAGAAATTTGTGGTACTCACTGTACAATATCTTATTTGCAACAATCTCATTATTCTTCTGATGGCTATTATCATACTATAATTCATAGGATGACAATATGTCATATTAACTAGTGCTAGTATCCAGCACTACAACTCCATAATTATCTTCTAATGTCTGGATAGTACACTCTGGCTATCAGTCAGTCTTTGGATAATATTTGAATGAGTTCATGGTACGTTCTGCCACAATTACAAACTCAATCAAAATCACAATCTGATATAGTCTAGTTCTACATTCTGATCAATCTGACTATTTCTTTGACATCGATCTTTGTCATCTGGTCATGTTTGTACGTCATCTTGTACAAACTAATATATATAGATTGAATAATCTGTCAATCACAATCATATCATATCACAATCTGGAAGGTATTGTAGTGATCTCATTACGAAATTCATCGAATTATACTCCCCCATGTCTAATCAGAAATATACCAATTCTATAATAACTCTTCTGATTTCTATCTTTCTATCTTCATTTATTGACGATTCAGACATTTCAGTACAAATTCTGCCACAACTGGTTTAATCTGTCTAGGTCAGAACTATCTGTTTGAATATCATACATTCTCAGTCACCAAAATGAAAACTGAACCCACTACGGTGCGTTTCGGACACTATCGGTCATTTCAGATTCGAACTATATGGTATAAACAATCAGTTAATAATATAAATTAAAGAAAAATACCTATCTGGTATTCGGTTCTGATTATGGATATCAAATTCTGTTGTACAATTCTGAAACATTTGACATCACACGATAATCATTCTCATACAGTAACAAAATCACATATCTGCCACTCTGATCGATGTTCTGCTCTGATTATCGAATTTAAGTTCTGAACATTCTAGTTAAATCTCTGAACTGCCGTAATTCTTGAATTCAGTTCTGATTCGGTTTGAATAATCTGTATAAACACTGATTCAAAATAACCGTACTATCAAATCAGATTCGGAATATCAACAATCTATACTGATCTAGAAGCTAGGAATATCAACAATCTATACTGATCTAGAAGCTAACAATTCTCAAGCAGTTCAAAACATACTCGGATAATATAACATGCCCATTCTGACAAAATAAATTCTCTGATATTTCTGATATCGGTATCGTTCTCAGTCACTGATCACAAGCTCAACTTTGTCAAAATCAATCGGTATATTGACTTCAGATATCGCTTATTCTGACTACAATCTGTTTTTAAGCAGGATTCATATCTGAATAATTTCTGTATACAATAATCACAGTTCTCAGAGTATTCAATACACTCTTCAGATATTCGATTCAGTCAATCAGATGCTGTAAGTATATCACAACATCATAGATACAACGAGCATGAAATCATCATAATATCTCTGAACATACTGAAACATGCCAAAGAGAAACATTAAATCAGATGTAACTCCTGGTCGGTACTCTTCTACTGATCTTTCAATTCTTTCACTTCATTCAGTGACATTCTGCACATTCAATATCATTCTGTACTGAATTCTAAAACACAACCAGTACCTGGTATCAATTCAATTCTGAAATCTATCTTCCTAATACAAAAAAAATCTGGAATCTTATCTGGCAAACATCAGCCAACTCGTACATCACTGGAAAATATGCCAATGCTAGGCTCGATTTCAGTACATCCACTGAATACATAAGGATACCATCTGCTCTTTTCTGTATTAATCGAGTCATAAACAATACAGATATCAAAGGAATTCTGGATCTAGAGTCCTTACCGAGGAATTTTTACTCATCATTCCTATCTGGTCTGAATCTTATATTTTTCTGAACGGAATCTACAATAGTTCTGTACTTGTTCATCATATTAATATCAATAATGCGGTCAAATCAGAACACAAGTACATCCTAATCTAACTCGACCTCATTCTCATCTTACTGTAGTATACAATATTTCACAGAAATCTCTTATATCAATCTTTCTTTCCCAAAAAGTAAGGGAATCAATACTACAGTACAATCAGACTCAACAGATACAGCATATCTCAATGCAACTCAGTCAAAGATAATCATATGGAACGCATTAGTATATATCAATACCTATGCAATATAATCATAAAAGAACAGTACCTGCCACTATATCATCAGGTGTGTCCTGTGTCTGTTCCTCGGTCTTCTGTTTCCTAAAATCTTCGGAAACTTCTATGAGGACAAACTCTAGCAAGGTGTCCCGGCTGTCTACAAATATGGCAACTACCAGTCACTCCCTGGCATTGCTCTGTGGAATGTCTCCCTCCGCAAGTTCTGCAATATACTCCAGTACCACTCGGGCTGGAACCACTAGAGCTAGACGAACCACTCAGTCTGCTCCCTAACTTCTTGAATGGCTTCTTTCGAGCTTTCAGCAAATCTTGCTTTCCACTCGTACTGCAGCGATCAAATTGGAGAGGGGATTGCTGTATCTAGGGTTGCATCGCACACACCCTTTTTAGTTGTCTAATCAGACTCGCCTCCACTCTCTTCGCTTTACTCAAGGCATCAGCAAAATGATAAGGTCGCTGCATATTCATCAATGCAACTATCTCCGAGTTCAATCCTCTGATGAACTGATCCGCTACAGCTTCATCATTCCCAATTACATGAGGAGCAAAACGCAGTAGAGTAGAGAATTTAGCAACATATCCATCAATATTCAGTTGACCTTGTCTCAAATTCTCAAACTCTGCTTTTTTGTCCTCCCGGTACGAAACTGAGAAAAATCTTCGATAAAATTCAGTTCTGAATATTTCCCACGAAATCACTGTACCTCTCTGTTCTAGCATTCTTTTACTTGTAATCCACCAACTTCTGGCAGTCTCTCGTAACGGGTGGAATATCAGTTTAATTCTTTGCTCATCTGAATAATCACATAAATCAAACAGTATTTCTATGTCATCAAACCAGTTCTCACAATCTTCAGACGTCTCGACCCCACTCAGAATCGGCGGCTGAAATAACTGAAATTCTTCCAACTGTATTTCCATCTGAGTTTCTGATACAACTATCTATTCAGTCGAAGCACTACCCCTTTCTGGAATTCTCCGTGGAGGTCTATCTGCTTATCAAAACATCAGTACTCAAATACTACAAATCTGTTCCAATCTTTCTCTGATCATCTTACTGCTGATCAAGAATCAAATCTAATTCATACTCAATAATACATATTACCAATTCAAATCAGATAAATAGATAACATGTATTTTAAAGGAGTAAAGCATAATGTCATGCTAGCACACACAATGTAAGTCAACATTAAAATAAATCTCATGCTAGCAATCACATGCAAGGAAAGAAAACTCAATCTATCTACCCCGCTCATTCTCTTCTATCTCAGTCTAAAGGATCTATCGCTCTGATACCACCTGTTGTGGGGACCCGGACGCTAATCATCTTCTTAATCATCTTTAAGATTTAATTATCAATTAAGATAAACAGGGTCTAAAAATTTTTCTTTTTAAAAATGTAAGTGCGGAACGTAATGAAATTTAACTAATATACATCTCAGTATAAAAGTACAATAATGTACAACACATATTCAAACTAGTCTAAGGTTCAACTACTAAATTTCAAGTATTAAACCAAGTCTACAATAAGTCCGGAATCACCACTCTAACTCATCTTCTCTCATCATCTTCTTGACCCCGATCCTGCCCCACCTGTTGTCATGCGCACATACAAAACAAGACAACAGCCGGATACTCTGGTGAGAATAAATCCCAGTATAAAACATGGTAGACATGCATGTACACAATATAAATCATAAAGCATACTATCATGTATAGAATCAATAACAATAGGTTTCATAGTCTATGAAACCAACTCAAAATAAGCATGCAGTAACAATGGATTCCATAATCTCTGAAATCAAAATAAAATAAGCATGCAACTCAATTCGATTCATATCTTGACTCGACTCGACTCTAACTCTAAGGATCCCGGTGTGAATAAGACGTCACTGTCTGTCACCTACCCCCCAATCGGGGTAACTGTACGTCTTATTCCTAGACTTCGGTCCTGTCTGTATCGAATGTCTACAATCGGATTGAATCTGATCCGAAGCGTCGATACCACCGAACGTCTAGTTTGGCAAGTCTGCCAATGACTCTCCTATGTCAAATTCTTGAATATAAATCTATAAACAAGACATAATCATAATCAAATATAAATAATAAATATATTATTTGATTTAGGGAAACTCCAACCAAGTCTGATTCGAGTCCTATCTCCCGAATTCACATGAATTATACCTTTCGTCGCACAATCTCTGTCGATGTCGAAGTCTCGATGTCAAAGTCGCCAATACAAATCTGAAATGGCTTCATCAATGTACATTCTATCAAGCTCTAGTACACTTCAATACACATAGGAATCAATATTTCATTTCAATGCATTTCGACGGCATAACGGCGGATTCTCGATATACCGATCAACTCAAACAATAAGAATTTCAACATATATCAACCAATCATAATCCTCAATTCATAACAAACATAATATACTCGTTAGCATCTCGAAATCTGCAGAAATCGGAATATGTATATGCTGGAAATTGAGAACAATCATATACGATATCATTTCTTCAATCCGTTTACGTTTCTATGATGTACAAAATCTCAAGAACATAAATCTCTACTCAAATCATCATTCCTCCAACATATAGATTTCAAAACATGCTGGAAATGAACAATACTTACATCCCTTTGTAGCACTTGATGAGAGGAGCAATAATCTATGTTTGGATTGAAGTTGGGATGGTTAAATCTTGCAAAAGCTATCTTTGTAAATGAAAGAGCCTTCTCTTTTCTCTCACTCTTTCCCTCGATTCTTGACTGATGGAACTGCTGAAATGAAGACTCATCACAATTCTATATATATATATATGCCATGTGTCATCATAAGAAACAAAGGTGGCTTTCTTGCACAGGGCACCGCGGGTGCGCTTCTCCCTAACCGCGGGTGCGCTTAACTCTCGGCAACCCTATCAATATCCTAGCATCGCCGACCGCGGGTGCGGCCTGGTTTGCACTGCGGGTGCGGTTGTACTACTGTAGCAGCACCGCGGGTGCGCTGCTTCTGGACCGCGGGTGCGGTGACCCTACTGTAAAAATGGCCATCTTTCTGTCCATGCACCGCGTGTGCGGTGCTTCTCTAGGCGCGGGTACGCTCATGCTACTGTAATTGTTCCACAATTCATGAGCTCAACCGCGGGTGCGGTCCTTTCTTTACCGTGGGTGCGGTCTATATTTCATGCACCACTTCATAATCTCATTTAGTGCTTCTCATTACATGTCATGCATACTCATATCTTCCGAATATCACATCAATGAAGACTAATAAATCTCAAGCCTTACAGCTGTGACATTCCTGGTGTTGTATGTTGATGACATTCTACTAATTGGGAATGATGTAGGAATGTTGCAATCAACTAAGATATGGTTAGCGAGTAAGTTCTCGATGCAGGACTTGTGGGAAGCATCTTTTGTATTGGGAATACAGATCTATAGAGATAGATCAAGAAGATTGCTTGGAATCACCCAGTCCACATACATTGATACCTTCGTGAAGAGGTTCTCGATGGATGAGTCCAAGAGATGACATCTACCAATGTGTCATGGCGTGTCCCTATCCAAGTCTATGTCTCCTAAGACTGAGGAAGAGATAGAGGTGATGACACGCATTCCGTATGCATCTGCGATTGGTAGCATCATGTATGGGATGATATCTACACGTCCTGACGTGGCTTTCGCACTAAGTGTAGTGGGTAGATATCAATCGAACCCCGGTCTTCCACATTGGAAAGCTGTGAAAGACATCTTCAAGTATTTGAGAAGGACCAATAAGTTGTTCTTTGTTTATGGGGGTGGGGAACTGAAATTGGAAGGCTATACCGACTCTAGCTTCCAAAGCGATATCGATGACTCGAAGTCAACCTCTGGTTTTGTATTCATGCTCAATGGTGCTGCTGCCTCTTGGAAGGGTTCCATGCAAGACAGTACTACGGATTCCACCACTGAAGCCGAATACATTGCTGCATCAGATGCAGCAAAGGAGGCTGTTTGGATAAGGAATTTCGTCCAAGAGTTGGATGTCATTCCTAATGGAGTTGCTCCTGTCCCGGTGTTGTGTGACAACACGGGAGCTTTAGCTCAAGCAAAGGAGCCAAGGTCTCATCAGAAGTCCAAACATGTATTGAGAAAGTACCACATCCTCCGAGAGATCGTGGAAAGAGTAGATTTCTCGATTGACAAAGTCGGCTCCGCAGATAATGTTGCTGATCCACTAACTAAGCCTTTACCTGGACCATTATTCGAGTAGCATCGCGAATTGATGTGTTTGAAGCATATGGGTAGTTGGCTCTAGTGCAAGTGGGAGATTGTTAGAGTAGGTGCCCGTCGAGCCAAGTGTTGGCCGAGTGTTCACAATGAAACTCTATGTATAAACGATCTTTATTTTAATAATATTTGAAATTATTATTTTGGCACATATTTATCTGTATACCCATGCTAGTTGCATAGATAAAGCCCTTGAATATACAATTAGTAGAAAGAATATGAGATGCTCATATGATGAGTATCATGAAACTCATATTTGGAATACTGTATATTCTAAATAGTTCCTAGTCGATTCAGCCACCACTAAGAAGGATATAGGCCGCTCGAGTTCGAGACTAGTATCTGCGATGTGTGATGTGAATCTGGCTGGGCATGACATGCTAATGACCGGGCATGACGTGCTAATGGTTGGAAAGAAATTCAAAGAGGCACTACAAGGAGGGATGATCAAGGAAGAAGGGCTCGTGATGCATGGGAGTACGTTGGAAAGCCAAAAGAACCTTATTCAAGCATTGTTGGATCAGACCGAGGCTACAGGGACGTGTACACGGACCTGTACACGGGGTCCGTGTCCATTACACTTGAGGAAGAGAATTCCCGAGCCTACATGGACCCGAGCACGGACCTGTACACGGGGTCCGTGTCTATTGTTTTCCCGGAGAGTAATTTTGCCGAGTGTACATGGACCCTCATCCGGAGGCCTACACGGGGTCCGTGCCCTTTACGTTTGGGCGAGAATATTTTTTCCTTTTTAGAGTTTTAATTATTTTGGCAAGTAGATTTGATATCTTTTGATTTTTGAGAAAATATATACTCGAAAGTTTCATCATTGTAAACAACTTTTGTTCATTATTGATTGAGTTTATAAAACTTTTCTTTGAGAATTCTCTCAAAAACAAACTTAAGTTTCGTTATAACTTTTGCGTTGTATCAAATAAAACTTATCAAAAGATTCATCTTTTGTGGCGTTTGTCAATCGAATACCACGAGGGTTGCCAAGGACGGGTTCTTTGGAGGTACTCTTGAACGAGATTGTGTCTATCGTTGATTAATTGTTGCTGGACCGTGTGGGGACCCGGGCTCTAACTCAATTCTTTTCGGGATTAATCGGATCTTTATTCAAAAATGTGGGTCAAAATTTTGCTTTTTAACATTAATTCAAATGTATATAAACCGCACAAGATAGTTCTTCATTTTATTTCAATAAACATAATTACATGTCTTGTTTTAATACATTCATATAAACCAGTGTTTAATACAAACTACAACCACAAGTAGTAGAAGTCTAGTAAGAAACAACTAGTAATCTTCTGCGCCCGAAGTCACCACGCTATCTCGAGCTCATCTCTTTCGTGACCCAGATCCTGCCCCACCTGTTGTTATGCACACATACAGACATAACAACAGCCGGAAACTCCGGTGAGAACAAATCCCAGTATAAAACATGTATGCATGCTAATACATAATCATAAATCATATGCATGAAAGCAATAACAATGGGTTCCATAGTCTATGAAACCAATCTATATGAGCATGCAATTCAAATCAAATCTTGTCTTGACTCGACTCGACTCTACTCTAGGGATCCCGGTGTGAATAAGACGTCACTGTCTGTCACCTACCCTCCCAATCGGGGTAACTGTACGTCTTATTCCTAGACTTCGGCCCTGTCTGTATCGAATGTCTACAATCGGATTGAATCTGATCCGAAGCGTCGATACACCGAACGTCTAGTTTGGCAAGTCTGTCAATGACTCTTCTATCTCAAAGGCTTGAATATAAATCTATAAACAAGGCATCATCATATCAAGAGATTTGAATATAATTCTATAGACAAATCAAGTTCATATCAAAAGATAGACAACAATTCTAGTATGTGATTTGGTTGGGAAACTCAAATTGAATCTCATTTGAGTTGTGTCTTCCCCAAACAAAACATGAATTATACCTTTCGTCGCACAATGTCTGTCGATGTCAAAGTCTCGATGACGACTCTGTCAATATCAAATCTGAAATGGAAATGTTGATACGTATTCTATCAATCTCTAATCTCAATCAACACATATCCAATTCATACTTGACCTCGGTACCATTTGACGGCATAACGACGTAATTTCTCGATACCGGTCAATTTCATAACAATAACAATTACAAGAATCATGTCTCCACGTCATAATCAATATCATAACCATTTCAAATTCTGAAAATCTGCATAAGTTCCACCCAATACATTCTAGAATGTCATATAAATCGCATACAATATCCGATAATAAATCTGTTCACGGTATTTCGGTTCCTAGCTACTCAAGAACACATATCTCAATTAACATCACAATTTTTTCAACATGTAGATTTTGAAACATGCTATAATTGAACCATACTTACATCCTCTTGTAGCCTATGATGCAAGGAGCAAGAATCTATACTTGAGATGAAGTTTGGATGTGTAATTCTTTCAAAATCATAACCTTGAAGCATAAGGAATTGAAGCTTCTCCCAACTCTCCCTCGTTTCTCTGCTGATGGAAGTGGAGAGAAATGAATCAGCACATTTCTATATATATACCATGCCATGTGTCAACTTGAGAAACAAAGGTGGCTTTCTCGGATGCAGCACCGCGGGTGCGCTCCCTCTAGACCGCAGGTGCGCTCAAGCTTCGGCAGTCCATTCAATTTCCAAAATCGACGACCGCGGGTGCGCTTCATATAAGACCGCGGGTGCGGTGACATCAATGCGGGTACGGTTACGTTTGAACCGCGGGTGCGGTGTCATTTCTGTAAATAATTTCCAACTCTCTGTCCATCAACCGCGGGTGCACTCTTTCTTGGACCGCGGGTGCGGTGACCCTACTGTAAAAATGACAAATTTTCTGTCCATGCACCGCGGGTGCGGTATCTTTCATGGTGTGGGTGCGGTCTGCCCTTCATTCAAAATTCTAATTTTTCATGTCTCTCCTTCCCCCATCTAATTTATTGCTTCTCATTACATGTCATGCATTCTCATATCTTTGAATATCGCATCAATGAAGACTAATAAATCTCAGGCCTTACATTTCTCTCCCTCTAAGAAATGATTTCGTCCTCGAAATCGCAGGCCATCAATCATATCATAAATGAAAAACAATATAATCAAAAGTTGAATAAATACTCACATCATGTAAACAACTCGGGATATCTCTGTCTCATATCTGCTTCTGTCTCCCAAGTCGCTTCTTCAGTGCCATGACGACTCCACTGGACTTTCACTAGTGGAATAGTCTTCGTTCTGAGCTATTTTTCTTTTCGATCAAGAATCTGTATCGGTTGCTCAGTATAACTCAAAGTCTGATCAAGCTCAGCTTCGTCAAGCTGAATGACATGAAAAGCATTAGTCATATATCTACGCAGCATCGATACATGAAATACGTCATGTATTCCAGATAGAGAAGGAGGAAGAACAAGTCGATAGGCTCGATCGCCAATCTTTTCAAGTATCTCATAAGGACCGATGTATCTAGGAGACAACTTTCCGCGTTTGCCAAATCTGACAACGCCTCTGAAAGGAGAAATCTTCAAAAACACTCTGTCTCCTTGTTCAAATACTAGCGGTCTACGTCTGATATTGGCATACTTGGCTTGCCTATCCTGTGCTGTCTTCATCCTCTTCTGAATTATCTTTACCTTCTCAGTCATTTCACGAATCATATCAGGCCCATGTTCAGGTACCTCAGATATATCATCCCAGCATAGAAGAGATCTGCACTTCTTGCCATATAATGCTTCAAACGGTGCCATCTCTATGCTCGTTTGATAGCTGTTGTTGTACGAGAATTCACACAACGGTAGTGAATCTTGCCAACTAGTGCCAAAGTCTAGCACTACAGCTCTCAACATGTCCTCTAAAGTCTGGATAGTCCGCTCTGACTGTCCGTCTGTCTGGGGATGATAAGCAGTGGCTCAGGTGCAATGTCGTACCTAAAGCCTGCTGCAGACTGTGCCAAAAGTGAGAAGTGAATCGTGGATCACGGTCTGATACGATGGACTTCGGCACACCATGCAATCTGACTACCTCTCTGACATATATCTCAGCCATCTGATCGTGTCGGTATGTCATTCTGTATGGAATAAAACACGCTGATTTGGTTAATCTGTCAATAATGACCCAAATCGCGTCACAGCCTCGGGATGATCGAGATAACTTTGTCACGAAATCCATGGAAATGTGATCCCATTTCCATTCTGGAATAGACAAACTCTGAAGTTAACCTCCGGGCTTCTTTCTCTCAGCCTTCACCTGTTGGCAATTTAAACACTTAGACACAAATTCGGCAATGTCTGACTTCATCTATTTCCACCAGAACTGTGTCTTTAGATCGTTATACATCTTCCTGCCACCAGGATGAATGCTGAACCGACTACAGTGCACTGCTGACAATATTTGTTGTTTCAACTCTGAAACATCTGGCACTACAATACGGTTATTCACATACAGGACAAAATCATGTACCTGATATTCAGACTGATGTCATGATCTGACCATCTGAATTGACTGCTGTATATTCTGATCTGTTCTTTGAGCTTCTTTGATTTTCATAATCAAATCTGGCTCAACTTGAATCGTGGCAAGTCTTAATGGTCTACTATCTGTGTTAAATGTTAAACCAGACAAACAACAATCTTCAACTAAATTCGAAACACCTATCGTCAATAAGGATAGGGCATAAACCTTTCGACTCAAGGCATCTGCTACTGCATTTGACTTCCCTGGATAGTACTTGATCTCGCAATCAAAATCTTTCAGTAGATCAAGCCATCTACGCTGCCTCATGTTCAACTCTGACTGAGAAAACAGATACTTCAGGCTTTTATGGTCAGAGTAGATCTCAAATTTCTCGCCATAAAGATAGTGACGCCAGATCTTCAATGCAAAAACAATAGCCGCCAATTCAAGATCATGAATGGGGTATCGAATCTCGTGTGGCTTCAGCTGTCTAGAGGCATAAGCAATCACATGACCTCGCTGCATAAGAACACATCCTAGCCCTCTGTGAGATGCATCACAATACACAACGAAATCACCAGTACCTGAAGGAATCACCAGGACAGGTGCACTGGTCAGCCTCTTCTTCAACTCTATGAAGTTAGACTCACAATCCTCAGACCACACAAATGGTACATTCTTCTGTGTCAACTGGGTAATCGGCTTCGCAATGCTGGAGAAATCTTTAATGAATCGTCGATAGTACCCTGCCAGACCCATGAAACTGCGTATCTCTGGCACAGAAGTCGGTCTCGGCCAACTGATCACAGCTTCAACTTTACTCGGATCTACAGAAATGCCGTCTCCAGATATGATATGACCCAAGAAGACAACCTGTCTCATCCAAAACTCACACTTCGACAGTTTAGCAAATAGTCTTTCATTTCTCAACGTTTGCAACACAATTCTCAAATGATCGGCATGCTCAGTCATACTCTTGGAATACACCAAAATATCATCGATAAAAACAATCACAAACTCATCTAAATACCTCTGAAAGACACGATTCATCAACCCCATAAACACCGCTGGAGCATTCTTTAAACCAAAAGGCATGACAACAAACTCATAATGTCCATACCTGGTTCGGAATGCTGTCTTCGGTATATCAACATCTCGAACTCTGAGCTGGTGATATCCCGATCGCAAATCAATCTTGGAATAGATTGAAGATCCCTGCAACTGATCAAATAGGTCGTCGATACGAGGCAAAGGATACTTGTTCTTTATCGTTGCCTTATTCAGTTGCCGATAGTCGATACACAATCTCATCGAACCGTCTTTCTTTCGTACAAAAAGTACTGGAGCGCCCCAAGGAGACACACTCGGTCTAATGTATCCCTTGGTCAGAAGATCTTCTAATTGTGCTTTCAATTCTTTCAACTCTATTGGCGCCGTCCTATACGGAGCTCGAGATATAGGAACAGTACCTGGCACAATATCTATGCTGAAATCTATCTCTCGGGCTGGGGGTAACCCTGGGATCTCATCTGGAAATACATCTGAAAACTCCCGTACTACTGGCAAATCTGCCAATGCCGGGCTCAATTTCTGTAGGTCTACAGAATAAATAAGAAACCCCTCTACTCCTTTCTGCAGCAATCTACTCATAGTCAAAGCAGACACTAAGCTAATCCGAGATCTGGAACCCTTACCGTAGAATTTCCATTCTTCTGTCATTTCAGGTCTAAATCTGACAATCTTGTGAAAACAGTCTACGGTTGCTCGGTACTTTGTTAACATGTCAATCCCGACAATACAATCAAAATCAGATAAGCCAAGTACAACACAGTCTAAATCAATCTCATGTCCCTCAAACTGTAGTATACAATGTCTAACTGATGTCACAGATATCAAACCACTTCCCAACGGAGAAGAAATAGACACAACAGCAGACAATGAATCGACAGGCAATGCATGTATCAATGCAAAACGTTCTGATATGAATGTATGTGATGCACCTGTATCTATCAATACATAGGCAGGATAACAACAAAGAAAACAGTTACCTGCAATCACATCGTTTGGTGCATCTTGGGCCTGCTCCTCTGTCAGTGCGAACACTCGAGCCTACTGTCTGGGAGGTTGGCTCACTGTCTGGCTACCTCTGGCTCGGGACTGGGACGGTGCAGGTGGCGGCTGGAAGGAATGAACAGATGATGCTTGCCGCTCCGGCTGAGATATTGAACCAGATGCCCCAATACTCTGAGCTTGCTGTGCACCTCTATAAGGACAGACTCTGGCAAAGTGTCCCTGCTGTCTACAAATATTGCATCGGCCCATGACTCCCTGACACTGCTCAGTGGCATGCCTGCCACCACAAGAACTGCAATAAACACCAGTATACTCGGTACTCAGGCCGGGACCTCTCTGTCGTGACCCACTGGAGCTCGACGAACTGCTCCCTGATCTCTTGAACTGTTTGCCTCTAGCTTTCAAAGAATCTTTCTTGCCACTACTACTGCTTCAACTATCAAATCGAGAAGGAGGTGGTGGAAACTGTGCGGCGGGCTGTGGCTGTCTCTGACTCTGAATGCTATAGGAAGCTCCTCGCTGCCTAATCAAGCCAGCCTCTGCTCCTTTCGCTCTATTCAGTGCATCAGAAAAAGTGTTGGGTCGTCCCGTGTTCACCAAAGTAAAAATGTCCGGATTCAAACCATTGATGAATTGATCGGCGACCGCTTCGTCATTTCCTGCCACGTTTGGCGCAAATCGTAGCAAAGAAGAAAACTTGGCAACATACTCTTCTATGTTCCACTGCCCCTGTCTCAAATTGGCAAATTCGGCCCCTTTGTCTTTTCGATACGACACTTGAAAGAAACGTTGATAAAATTCATCTTTAAATACTTTCCAAGTAATATCGATACCTCTATGCTCCAGGGCTCGTTTCGTTGTAAGCCACCAACTTTTTGCCACTTCGTGTAATTGATGCCCAATCAACTTCACTCTCTGTTGGTCTGTATAAGCCAGAGATTCAAACAACATCTCTATATTGTCTAACCAGCTCTCACAATCCACTGCATTTTCTGTGCCCTTCAAGGTAGGTGGATGGAATGATTGAAACCTCTTCAACAAAGTCTCCATTGGTGTCGCAGTAACATCCATCTGAGTACCTGACGTACTACCTTGTTCTAGCACTTGACCTGCAGCTGGTTGTGGTATTCTTCTAGGCGGCATATCTGATTATCAAACAGATTAGTATACAATCTATAGAATCTGTCTCAGCCCTCCTATGATCATATACCTCTGATCCAGAATCGGTTCTGATTCAGTCTTTACAAGTACATGCTGTAAATCAATTCAGATAACAATACAACATGTAATAGGGAAAGCAATAAATCATGCTAGCACATCAAAAGCAAGGAAGGAGACTCGATCTACCCCGCTCATTCTATTCTATCTCAGTCTACAGAAACTACTGCTCTGATACCACCTGTTGTGGGGACCCAGGCTCTAACACAATTCTTTTCGGGATTAATCAGATCTTTATTCAAAAATGTGGGTCAAAATTTTGCTTTTTAACATTAATTCAAATGTATATAAACCGCACAAGATAGTTCTTCATTTTATTTCAATAAACATACTTACATGTCTTGTTCTAATACATTCATATAAACCAGTGTTTAATACAAACTACAACCACAAGTAGTAGAAGTCTAGTAAGAAACAACTAGTAATCTTCTGCGCCTGAAGTCACCACGCTATCTCGAGCTCATCTCTGTCGTGACCCCGATCCTGCCCCACCTGTTGTTATGCACACATACAGACATAAAAACAGCCGGAAACTCCGGTGAGAACAAATCCCAGTATAAAACATGTATGCATGCTAATACATAATCATAAATCATGCATGAAAGCAATAACAATGGGTTCCATAGTCTATGAAACCAATCTATATGAGCATGCAATTCAAATCAAATCATACGTTGACTCGACTCGACTCTACTCTAGGGATCCCGGTGTGAATAAGACGTCACTATCTGTCACCTACCCTCCCAATCGGGGTAACTGTACGTCTTATTCCTAGACTTCGGCCCTGTCTGTATCGAATGTCTACAATCGGATTGAATCTGATCCGAAGCGCCGATACACCGAACGTCTAGTTTGGCAAGTCTGCCAATGACTCTCCTATCTCAAAGGCTTGAATATAAATCTATAAACAAGGCATCATCATATCAAGAGATTTGAATATAATTCTATAGACAAATCAAGTTCATATCAAAAGATAGACAACATTTCTAGTATGTGATTTGGTTGGGAAACTCAAATTGAATCTCATTTGAGTTGTGTCTTCCCCAAACAAAACATGAATTATACCTTTCGTCGCACAATGTCTGTCGATGTCGAAGTCTCGATGACGACTCTGTCAATATCAAATCTGAAATGTAAATGTTGATACGTATTCTATCAATCTCTAATCTCAATCAACACATATCCAATTCAATACTTGACCTCGGTACCATTTGACGGCATAACGACGTAATTTCTCGATACCGGTCAATTTCATAACAATAAAAATTACAAGAATCATGTCTCCACGTCATAATCAATATCATAACCATTTCAAATTCTTAAAATCTGCATAAGTTCCACCCAATACATTCTAGAATGTCATATAAATCGCATACAATATCCGATAATAAATCTGTTCACGGTATTTCGGTTCCTAGCTACTCAAGAACACATATCTAAATTAACATCACAATTTTTTCAACATGTAGATTTTGAAACATGCTATAATTGAACCATACTTACATCCTCTTGTAGCCTATGATGCAAGGAGCAAGAATCTATACTTGGGATGAAGTTTGGATGTGTAATTCTTTCAAAATCATAACCTTGAAGCATAAGGAATTGAAGCTTCTCCCCACTCTCCCTCGTTTCTCAGCAGATGGAAGTGGAGAGAAATGAATCAGCACATTTCTATATATATACCATGCCATGTGTCAACTTGAGAAACAAAGGTGGCTTTCATGCATGCAGCACCGCGGGTGCGCTCCCTCTAGACCGCAGGTGCGTTCAAGCTTCGGCAGTCCATTCATTTTCAAAAATCAATGACCGCGGATGCGCTACATATAAGACCGCGGGTGCGGTGACATCAACGCCGGTGCGGTTACGTTTGAACCGCGGGTGCGGTGTCATTTCTGTAAATAATTTCCAACTCTCTGTCCATCAACCGCGGGTGCACTCTTTCTTGGACCGCGGGTGCGGTGACCCTACTACAAAAATGACCAATTTTCTGTCCATGCACCGCGGGTGCAGTATCTTTCATGGTGCGGGTGCGGTCTGCCCTTCATTCAAAATTCTAATTTTTCATGTCTCTCCTTCCCCCATCTCATTTATTGCTTCTCATTACATGTCATGCATTCTCATATCTTTGAATATCGCATCAATAAAGACTAATAAATCTCAGGCCTTATAGACCGCGTGATCTAGAGGCGATTGTCACATCTATCAATTACTTGTTTCAAAAATCTGGACAAATCAAAGATCTCGTGGGCGGGATCGCATCAATGTGAGTACCATGTTTCATTGGTAGGGGACATTGTGATGTCCGAGCATGCAGATAGGTGCTCCTGGTAGAGTGCACTGAACAACCCTCCATAAAGGACTTTCCAAGTGGTTCTCACTTATCGAGTGGAAACGTCCTAGTTTATGGTTGTACACCACTAGTCCTTATGACCCGGGACAACATTGAGACTCTATGTGCTAGAATTACACTTTGACTTGTTTACCGACTCTCATGGGGTCATAAGGTGGCAAGGTTGGGTGTTCTGTCGAAACATATAGGAGTCGATGCATTGTAGTCGGGGATTCACCGCTTACCTTCGGGTATGGATATCCTATGTGTTCTCATTTGTATGTAGGTTGAAATCTCTGATCAGAGTATGGTGGTAATTATGAAAGAGGTTTCACAGATTACACCATCGATGCAACTACAACATGACACATAGCATCGATTCATTGACAACTCTCGATAAACCAATGGTTGTCGAATCGGTCGGGATATATGAGTTGAAGGGACCGTACTGTACGCTAACCATAATTGAATGGTTCTTGCAGGCACTATCATTTGATACCCAGGGAATCATGTAAGCGATGCTGAAAGGCGTTTAACATGATTGGTTGGGTACTATCAAACTTGAGTTCTGACGTTCTTGTTATCAAGGATTTGATAAGTAAGAATGGAGCAATTGGGGTATGCTCGTATAAGGACATGTTTAGTCCGAATCATATGGAGATGTGAACCCACGGCTAGTTGTATCAATGAACCATTGAGGGCCACACAAGTACTAGCTTTCTAGATTTCGTTGAGAAGTAAAATAGTTCAATGTGTTGAACGGCTTATAGATGAGTTTATAAGCGTAAAGAAAAATAGAAGTATGACTTCTATAAGAGAAATGTAACTTTTAATTTATGAATGTGTTCCTAAAATTAAAAGTTGGCCAAGTAAATAATGTATTTGAAAATTGTGATTTTCATAAACATTATTATGGACTAAATTAAATTAATTCAAGTGTTGAATTAATTTAACACTAGTGAGCCTAGTAGAGTCCAAATAATTAAATTAATTCAAGTGTTGAATTAATTAAATAACATTGGGCCTTGTAGAGCCCAATTAGAAATAATTATTGAACTAGTGGGCTTGAGTAAAATCAAGTAAAGTTTTAAATGGACTCAAATGTGTTTGAGACATTTAAATAAATTCCATGGGCTTTGTAAATGTTACAAGCCCACTCAAAAGGCATGCAATGGAGGTGAAGAGTTGGGAGGCAACTTTTTCAAATAACAAGGCTTGTGTCTAACATGATTGATTCAACTTTTCCCACAACCAAGGCAACTCATCTCTCTTCCATTCACTCACACCATGGCCGAAATCTTCTTGCATTTTCTCTCCCAATTTTTGTTCTTCAATTGTTGAGGAAACAATACACTTCTCAAAGAAAAATGCTCTAATTTTTCTAGTGCAAAATTAGAGTGGTTCTAGCTAGTTGGTGGTGGGCTTAATATTTGAGCAAGGTGGGCTCAAAGGAAAGCTTGAAGATTGTCTTGCCATTCAAGAGCTAAGGTGTTTACACCTTAGTTGGAGCCATCATCAATCTTTTAAGATTGATAGGTACATTTCTATAAACACCCTATGTATGACATTTTTGGTGTTTTGTATTTGCTGCACATCTAGTATGAGGTGTTCGAATTTTTCATCTTGAAAAACAAATTTTGAAACTTTCGTTGCGCATTAGGACACCTAAAATCGACCCCTTTCAGATACCTGGGCGGTGAGTGACGTAATAGGGTCCACAACATAAACTCTAGTTGTCCGCTTTACTCCAGACCTATCAGATGGCCACTGGTAGCTATTTATATTCATCTGCTCAAGCAAGTCATAAGCTTGCTCGGGAGATTTAGCAAAGATCATTCCACCAGCTGCTGCATCCACTGTTCCTCTTGTTTGCCCATTTAGACCGTTGTAGAATAATTCAATTTGCACCCAGTCTTCGAAGCCATGGTTCGGGCACTTTCTCATCAATTCCTTGTATCTTTCCCATGCCTCGTACAACTGCTCAAAAACAGTCTGCCTGAAAGTGCTAATCTCAATCTTCAACTGTGCAGACTTTTCAGGGGGAAAGTATTTAGCCAGAAATTTCGTCGCCGGCTCCTGCCATGTTGTTATGCTCCCCAATGGAAGTGATTGGAGCCATCATCTTGCTTGGTCCCTGAGAGAAAATGGAAACAAACGCAATCTAATAATATTATCATGAACATTATGAATTTTTACCGTATCCGTGATCTCCAGGAATGTCATCAAATGAACGTGAGGATCAGAAGTAGCCGTTCCAGCAAACTGGTTTTGCTAAACCATGTTGATCAGAGTAGGCTTCAACTCGAAATTATTGGCGTTGATGTTCCATCTTGCAATGCCAAAGTAATGATTGTTGATCACTGAAGTGATCCCTGATAGGTATAGCCTCTTGTAGAGCCCAAATTCATTACACGTAAAACTCATTCATTTATTTAATTGTTCAATTATTTATTTAAGTTTAAAAATGATTTATAGCGATGCATGACCTAATTAATTTGCATTATTTTAAATTAATTATTTTTATGTGATGCACATTAATTGTTTTCTTGAGTTTCATGTTTCAGGCGATTATTCGATGCGGGATCGAGGAAAAGAGACCGGCGACGATTTTGGCAATTTTAAAACGTGGTATTCTATTTTAAGTTAAGGTTGGAGCATTTTGATTAATTTAGTAATTTTTTATCATTTAAAAGACTAAATTATTTATTTAGTGATTTTAAGATTTAAAACCTTTAAAGTTTAACACTTGTGTATTTTATTTTAAATTTAGGGATGCTAGAAATTTAGTGGAGAATTGGCATTTTTAATTATCATGTAAAGTGCTTATTATTTATTTAATTGTGCTAAATACCACTAATTAATCACACACACACGTTTCACACACTCACACACACTTACATGTTTTTACACACACCATCAGCACACACATTTCATTCCATCTCATTTAAGGTTTTGAGAGCAAAATAAAACCTAGGGTTCTAATAAAACTCAGCAGCCGCCCCTTCCCTTCAAAGATTTCAGCAATTTTCGCCACTTTTCTTCAAGAAAATTGTGCTACGTTCGTCCCGGATCGTCCCTCGCATCTTTCTCGCCTCGGTATCGCCGTTTCGGTATTTCAAATCATCAAAAGGCATGTATTTTGTTTTTTCTGCGTTTATCTCATCATATTATGTGTTGTGAGGTTTATTATACGTAAAAATCTATGTATGATATGCAAAGTTTGACCAGAAACTTGTTGGATTGATTTTTTAAACGTTTTTAGATCTAAAACTCGAAATTTACTGTTCTTTTAAATACTGCGATTTTTTGGTGCTTTTTCTGGTAAAAACTTTCAACATATAAATCGTAGAAAGTTTCGATACCTTCGATTCGATATAAAATTCGAAATATTTGGATACGAATTGAGTGAGTTATGATTGTTTTTGTGGGACTGCTCAAACTGCGTTTTTTTCAAAAAATTTGTTCTTGATGTGTTCTTGAAGATTTATTGTTGCAGGCTTCGTTGGGGGTCGATGGGTGATCGCTGCTGTGTTTAGGTATGTCGAGAATGATGTTGGGATGATTGTTGATGTTTCGTTTCGTATCATTAGGCATTGGGAGGTGATAGAAGCTGTAGAAAGAAAATGGCGTCGAATTTCAAAATGTGTCGTTTTTCGTTGCTTGTCGAGGTTGGGGACGCTTTGATGGTTCGTACGGGTTGAAGTCAATACCGTAGCGTCTTAGGATGGGTCTCGAGGTGTCGATTCTTAGCCCATTTGGTTTGGTTGGGAGAAAGAAGCATCATGTAAAGTTTTCCCGCATATTCGATTTTTAAGTGTCTAGCCGGACCTGTACACGGACCCTGGCACGGGGTCCGTGCTCTTGTTCCTTCCGAAGTGTCAAACTCCAGTGAGTACACGGACCCTTAGACGGATGGGTACACGGGGTCCGTGCCTTAGCTATTTCTGTAAGGGGAAGTTCGGCGTCTACACGGACTCGGACCCGGAGGGGTACACGGGGTCCGTATCCCACTTTTTTGGGAAAAATCATGTCGATTGCTTTGGGGTTTTGATGTCATTATTTAGTACGATAATTAAACGAGGTCGAGTCTCGAGAGATTTACAATGTCATAAGGAAATTTGTCATTTTTGGATGTGAGCATGACTATACGTCTAAGTTATGCAAGATAAATGTTTGAACTCATGTTAGTATGTGCAGCAACGACCCCAAGTGGGATCTAACAAATCACTCAACGCCAAGTAAGTATGTTCCACGTGCAAAAGAAAATATTTTCATTTTTTTGAGATATGCTAAATGTCTTGTGACCAAACTATGTATGGGATTGGAAAGTGGTAAAGCATGACCAGGGACCAATTCACCCCGGTAAATCATTACCGGGTTTAGATCAGGATTGGAAAGCGGTAAAGCATGACCAGGGACCAATCCACCCGTAAAAGCATGAACGGGGTTCTCATGTATGTGACAGTGGATCTTCCCTGTCAGCCCAGTACTGTGGTTTAGTCTGATCAGGCGTATTTATGTATGGGTCACTAGCTTGTAAACATGTCTCTACGCAAATGATGAAGTTCACGTATTTTCAAGTATGTATGTTGAAAGTATGTTTCAGAAAAGTTTCACGTTATGGCATGTCTATGTTATGTATGTAATTCAAGCTTTTACACGCATGCTCAAGTTTCAAGTATGTACGCTCTATTTTAAAGATTGCATGTGGTTTTACTACGTAGTACTTGTTATGCCAAGTTTGTACGTGTTGAGTATTTAGACTCACTAGACTTTATCGATGCAGGTGAGAATGACTTTGAGAGGACGAGGGGTGCGGACCAGTGAGCTAGCTTGGACTAAGTGGGAGGCTAAACCCATGACCGTCCAATGTTTTTAAGATTTCAAGCACGACAAATTTTATTACTCTGATGTCATTTTTGGGTTACGATGTTTAAACAAGTGTTTTAGCAAACTTTATTTACGATCTTTTTATTGCAATTATTTTTGGATGAACAATTTATTTTAAATCTAAACTTGAGAGATTATTTCTTATGTAAGAAAATTTTATTTTTTCGCAAATTTCAAGTAGTTCAAATACGGTACGTTACAGTTGGTATCAGAGCCAGGTTTTCTTGTAAAGGTTTATGCCTACTGCCAGTTGCGAGAAGCTCACGAAGTCACACCTCAAGTCAGTAAGTTTTAAGGTTTTGAATTATTTCATGTAGTAAGCATTAAGCTATGATTTCAGCATGTCCATGTTTTAAGTTCAAGTTACGTGCATCTTATGCTATTGATATTACATGCATGCACATTGGGTTTACGTGTTGGATAAATTGTTGGAACAGTATACCTCCTAGACGCATGATTAACCAAGAAGCAAGGAGGGATGAGGACAGAGAGGCTCGTGAGGAGGGGAGGGATGCTCCTCCTCCTCCACCGCCAGATATGCAGCACAGATGCTTGCAGGTATGACTCAGTTCTTCGAACAGTTTGCAGGGAACCAGGCGGCAGTGGACACGGGGGCGAGGCCCAGACCAGAGGCTGTGTACGAAAGGTTAGGAGGATGAATCCTAAGGAGTTCTCGGGGACTACTGACCCGATGATAGCTGAAGGATTGATTAAGTCCATCGAGGTGATTTTCGCTTTTATGGAGCTGCATGATGCAGATAGAGTCAGGTGTGCCACATTCCTTTTAGCAGGGGACACCAGACTGTGGTGTGATAGTGCGTCGGTGTCAGTAAACTTGAAAACATTGACGTAGAATTGGTTTAAAGAGGTATTCTACTCCAAGTACTTCACTGAAGAAGTACGATCCAGATTGACTAGGGAGTTCATGACGCTGCGACAGGGAGACAGCACTGTGGTAGACTTTGTCATGAAGTTTGAAAGGGGGCGTCACTTTGTGCCCCTGATAGCTAATGATGATCAGGGGAATCTGAGGCATTTCATGGATTGGTTGCGGCCGATCTTGCGCCGTGATGTGAGGGTTGCTGGTCCGACTACGTTTGTCGTTGCCATGTCTAGAGCCTTGGCGACAGAGCAAGACTAGAGAGACATCGAGGTTGACAGGCAGGGCAAGAGGCCCTATTAGGCACTGCAGCAGCAGCAACTTCGACCTCAATTTAAGAGGCCTTAAGTGGGGCAGCCAAGGAAGAATCCATTTCAGGGACCCCCGAAGGGCAAGGGTCCTGTTCCTCAGCAGAAGGCGCTCCAGAGGCCGGGTGAGCACCCGGTGTGCCCGAAGTGCCACCTCCAGTATCCTAGACAGTGTTTATATGGATCGGGCAAGTGCTTTAAGTGCGGAGCCAGTTATCACATGTTAAACGAGTGCCCACAGTGGAGGCACCCGACCCAGGGAAGAGTGTTCGCCATGCATGCTCAGGAGGAGAACCCAGACACGACATTACTGACCGGTAAACTTATTTATTTAAGCACTGTGTTATTTTGCCATGCATGTTTTGAATTTGATTTTTTGGATTATTTGTGTGCTAGTAGTATTGTGGTGACTTGGGTAGATATTTTTCTACTGTGCTTGAGGTTAAGATTAGAATTTTTGGGATATAAGTTTTTGTGTTGTACCAACGTCTCTCAGGGAATATTTTTATAAAAAGAGTCGACACGAAGGCCTTGTAATGCCCAAGATTTTATCACTGTAATCATACATTAATTAATTGACAAAATTGAGATTTCAGAAGCGAAAGTAAGATGTGAATGGAAAAGCCGAACGCCAGTGCACCATAAGTAGTACTCGGACAGAATGTCTGGCGCCCGAGCGGTAGAAAATGACCGCCCGAGCGCCAGCGTACAACAAGTATAGTGCTTGGACAGAATGTTCCGCGCCCGAGCGGTAATTTTTAACCGCCCTAGCGCCGCCTGAGATACAAGAAGAATAAGCCATGTGTCCTGGTCATGCAAGATATATATGTAAAAATCTTTCATTTCCTTCATTCAGAAATGGTTAGCAAGGAAATCGGAAAGCCTCGTGAACGTTTCTTCATATGTTAGAAATTTGAATTTTATGCAAGATCCGTCCGTCTGAAGTTTAATCTGATTTTAGTTTCATGTTTTTCGTGTCAATGGCTTCAAGACGATGTAAGTTTTCTTCCTTTTCATACATGGTTCAAAATGGTGATAGAGGAGAAATCATGATATGATTGATATTATCTGTTCCTGAGATTGTTATAGTTGTATAATCGAAACTAGATCAAAGAACGGACACCGTATGAAATTATTATTATTTTCATATTGAATTTGATTGGGAATACACGGATTTGATATCAGATTATGTTTCTTACTGAGTATGAATTGTTGAGAGTTGTATCTCTTGATATTGTATTGCTGGATATATCGATATTGTGCGGTTATGCCGTCAAAACAGAATTAGATTGAGTTCTGATCATATCTAGCATTGATTTGAGTTGTATAGTGATATTGTATATTTCGAATGTCACTGCCAGATTGAGTATTGACAGCTTCGGATTCAAGACTTTGACTTTGCCAAATCGACAAAAGAAAGGTATAAATCAATGTTAAACCGGGAAGATACGACTCGAGTTAGATCTGACTTGAGTTTTCCAAAAACCACATACGTATTTGTTATTGCTGTAATACCTTTGTATTCTTTGAATGAATATGCTTATTCTATTGATTTATAGAAAAGCAGGGAATAGAAGATAGATATCGAGAAAGAGTCATGAGCAGAGGTGCCTAGTCATTGGCAGAGGTGCCAAGTCTTTGGCAGAGCCGCCAAGACACTGGATGTTTGGTTTATATCGATGTTCTTAGGAGTAGATCGACTTCTATTGCCGAAATTCGATATAATGAGCCAACGTCCAGAAACCGGGATCCCTAGACTAGATGAGAGTCGAGTCAGAGATTAAGAGTCAAAGAGTTTGAGTTACAGTTTTATATCGATTCATGTCTTTCAGATTTTTGATACATGTTATTGATAACTGTTCTATGATTTTATATGTGTTTATATGATTGCATGTATACATTGTTTATACTGGGAATCATATTCTCACCGGAGTTATTTGGCTGTTGTTGTGTTTGTATGTGTGCATGACAATAGGTGGGACATGATCAGGGTCAAGAAGAGGATGAGAGATCAAGATTAGCGTGGAGATCCGGACATAGAAGTAGAATTGGCTTTCAATACTTGATATATAGTTGTTGAACCTGAGGTTGCCATTATTGTATGTTGTACTAGATTTGTACTTTTGGATCATGTGTAGATATTGCACATGTACTTATAAATGAAATAGGATTTATTTCATATGTTGTGCACTCATGTATTAAATAAAAAAATTTAGACCCAAATTAGTCAATTGATCCAATTAATCCCAAGGACGATTAAGAAGATGTATTAGGTTTGGGTCCCCACAGCAGGTGGTATCAGAGCAGTAGGTTCCTTAGACTAGAATAGAAGAGAGTGAGCGGGGTAGATTGAGTTTTCTTTCCTGCTTTTTAAATGCTAGCATGACAGCATGTTTCACTGCTTTAATACATGTTTACCTGAATATCTGATTTGATTGGAAACATGTATGACTTGAGCATAAATCAGAACCGATTCTTGATCAGCAGTAAGATGATCAAAAGAGGACTGAAACAGATTTGTTATATTTGGTTACTAATCTTTTTGATAATCAGATATGCCTCCTCGAATAATCCCAGAACATGGTAGTGTTAGAGTAGGTGCCCGTCGAGCCAAGTGTTGGCCGAGTGTTCACAATGAAACTCTATGTATAAACAATCTTTATTTTAATAATATTTGAATTTAATATTTTGGCACTTCTTTATCGTATACCCATGCTAGTTGCATAGATAAAGTCCTTGAATATACAAATAGTAGAAAGAATATGAGATGCTCATATGATGAGTATCATGAAACTCATATTTGGAATACTTTATATTCTAAACAGTTCCTATTCGATTTAGCCGCCGCTAAGAAGGATATAGCCGCTCGAGTTCGAGACTAGTATCTGCGATGTGAGTACCATGTTTCATTGGTAGGGAACATTGTGATATCCGAGCATGCAGATAGGTGCTCCTTGTAGAGTGCACTGAACAACCCTCCATAAAAGACTTTCCAAGTGGTTCTCACTTATCGAGTGGAAACGTCCTAGTTTATGGTTGTACACCATTTTTCCTTATGACCCGGGACAACATTGAGACTCTATGTGCTAGAATTACACTTTGACTTGTTTACCGACTCTCATGGGGTCATCAGGTGGCAAGGTTTGGTGTTCTGTCAAAACATATAGGAGTCGATGCATTGTAGTCGGGGATTCACCGCTTAACCTCGGGTATGGATATCCTATGTGTTTTCATGTATGCGTAGTATGAAATTTCTGATCAGATTATGGTGGTAATTATGAAAGGGGTTTCATAGATTACACCATCGATGCAACTACGACATGACACATAGTATCGATTCATTGACAACTCTCGATATACCAATGGTTGTCGAATCGGTCGGGATATATGAGTTGAAGGGACCGTACTGTACGCTAACTATAATTGAATGGTTCTTGCAGAAACTATCATTTGATACCTAGGGAATCATGTAAGCGATGCTGTTAGGCGTTTAATATGATTGGTTGGGTACTAACAGACTTGAGTTCTGACGTTCTTATTATCAAGAAGTTGATAATTAAGAATGGGGCAATTGGGGTATGCTCGTATAAGGACATGTTTAGTCCGAATCACATGGAGATGTGAACCCACGACTAGTTATATCAATTAACCATTGAGGGCCACACAAGTACTAGCTTTCTAGATCCCGTTGAGAAGTAAAATATAGTTCAATGTGTTGAACGGCTTATAAATTAGTTTATAAGCGTAAGGAAAAATAGAAGTATGACTTCTATGAGGGAAATGTAAATTTTAATTTATGAATGTCTTCCTAAATTAAAAGTTGGCCAAATAAATAATGTGTTTGGAAATTTTGATTTTCATAAACATTATTATGGACTAAATTAAATTAATTAAAGTGTTGAATTAATTTAACACTAGTGGGTCTAGTAGAGTCCTAATAATTAAATTCATTCAAGTGTTGAATTAATTAAACTACATTGGGCCTTGTAGAGCCCAACTAGAAATAATTATTAAACTAGTGGGCTTGGGTAAAATCAAGTAAACTTTAAATGGGATCAATTATGTTTGGGACATTTAAATAAAAGTCCATGGGCCTTGTAATTGTTACAAGCCCAAGTCAAAAGCATGCTTGGGAGATGAAGGGTTGGGAAATACTTTTTATTAAAAAATTGCATGGCATGCAAAAGGTTGTCTCTACTTTTTCACACACCAAGGCAACTCATCCTTCTCTCCTCCCCCTCCGCTTTGGCCGAAATTTGATGTTCATTTTCTCCTAATTTTTGTTCTTCAATTGTTGGAGAAAACACTTCTCAAAGAAAAATCCTCCTATTTTTCTAGTGCAAAATATGAGGGGATCTTCCTAGTTGGTATTGGGCTTGATTTTTGAACAAGGAATGTTCAAAGGGAGGCTTGTGGATTGTCATCCTTGAAGAGCTTAGTTGTTTATCAACTAAGTTGGAGTCATCATCAATCTTGAGAGATTGATAGGTAAAATTTCTAAACATCCTATGTATGACATATTGTGTTTTTGTATTTGTTACACACCTAGTACATGTGGTGCTCAAATTTCTCTTGCAAAAACCGAAATTTTGAGCTTCCGTTGTCTTTCGAGCACCTATAACCGATCCCCTTTCAAGTGGTATCAAGATCTAAGGGTACTAGTTTGTGTAGCATATACATAATATTATATTGAGGTCGATTTCTAACCGTATGAGATGAAATTTTTGCAACAAAATCAAGGCATTTTGGGGAAAATTTTGGGCAGCAACAGGCTGCCCGAACGTCCTCCTCAAGATAAAAATAAAAAAATTTTGTTGTCCAGAATCCGGCGACGGAGATGACGACTATGTTTTTCAAAAGGTGTTTTGAAATATCAAAGTGTCATGGGCCTTGAGTTGTTGGGCCATTGGATGGCTAACATATTTGTGAATTTAAATGGGCCAAAATATTTTTGGTGAAAAATATGTTTTTGGGCCCTTAAGTTTAAATTAACAAAAGTTGCAAATATTTTCTCATAAAATAAATAATTGAAGTTGGACTTTAATTATTTATAGTAAATTGTGATTTAAAAGAAATTCGGTTATAAATAAATTAATTGGAAAGTAGACAAAGGTGTTTGTATACTTTGTTAATTTAGTTTATAATCGTGGCGATTAGTGATTGGATCAAGATATATAATATTGGATCAATTAATTATTGTGATAATTAATTGATGGTGTATGATATGTGATATTATGCATGAAGGATGATCAAAAGCACCAGACCAATTTGCTAGGTGTATGCTAGGATATTTTGTGTTGAATGATTGTAATAATTATCAATTTATAAAGTGGGCTTGGTTTATGGCCCGTTCCCACCCCCATGAAATGTATCCATATTTGCCATGGATATTTATTTGTAAATATTAGTATAGTGGATGATCAAAATTGGAAGATGGTGGCCATGATGATTATGAAGATCGAAGACATGTAAATATTGGAAGCTAATGTAATAGTTGCATTTGCATCCCATGCATTTCCCTAGGATTGGACCTAGGCCCGTGTTTAGCTCACATGGGCCATTAGTTTTGGGGCGATTGATCATCCTTGTTTTGTTTACTGTTTATAATATATGCATGATATGTTATAAATATTGAGTATGTGCGTTATTATTATGATAATAACACAGTTGCATGAATCCGGCAAACATACGATCAAACATGGCGAGCTTTTAAATAAAATTAACGATGAGACCTTTCAAAATTAAAAAACCTCATTTTGAATAAGATTCAAAATTAATATCTAGCCTGAAAAGGGGAATTATAAATTTGTTTATAATTTACATGTCTTCCATCGACAATGGGTGCCTGATGAACGCTACCCGTGCTCGGGGCTCGGCTCATATTATTGGGGGGCCCTGTGTGCCGGAAAGTTGGGACATCCATTGACATGGTGATGTGAACTACGTGGAACTCCCATGATTTCGACTCATATTATTGAGGGAACTCATGGCGACCGTCCATTAAGGTTCAACATCGATGGGTAAGGCTTGACACGTGAAGATGAACGACGTCATATTATTGGGTCCTAATCAAACGTGAGACAAAAGTTTACGTAAAAGGTTGCATGGTGATGCAATTGAAAACTACCTTTTAGGGATTGTGATTGGCTGATATTATTCGGGATCATAATTCGCTAATTGGACCTTGCGTACCTACTGAGGAAAGGAGTTTCTCGTTTTCACTAGAGGGTAGTGAAAATGTCAAAACAGTGGGAGCAAAAATTTATAAAGCAAAAGTCCATACTTTATATCTTACTAAATATTTTAAAATAGTCATTAACATTTATCTGTTTTACTTTTCAGTACAAATTTAACAATGTCTTCGATTCGCAATCAGCTGTCTGTTATTCTCGAAAAACAAGTATTAACAGGACCTAATTACCTCACTTGGCTATGAAACCTGAAAATCGTCTTGAACTCGGAAAAGATTGCATACACACTGACTGAGTCGCCCCCTGTTGAGGCTCCGACTAGCTGCACACGTGAGGAATTGCAGACTTACAAAGGAATGGTGTGACAATGACTTGAAGGCCAGGTGTTATATGCAGGCTTCTATGAATGATGAGCTGCAGAGGCGTTTTGAGGATGCAAAGAGTGCTGCTGACATTCATTTGCACCTCAAGGAGCTCTTTGGTGAGCAGACTCGGCCTCTTAGGCATGCTACAGTCAAGGAGCTGATCACTTTGCGCATGCAAGATGGGGCCTCGGTCCATGAGCATCGCCTGAAGATGATTGGGCTCGTGGACAAGCTCGTTGGCATGGATTTGATGTTGCCTTCGGAGCTGACCACCGACGTATTACTGTTGTCATTGCCTAGCTCATTTGATCATTTTGTGGTGAACTTCAACATGAACAAGATGGAGCCAACCCTTGAGGAGTAGGTGAACATGCTTATGACCTTTGAGTCCACCATCAAGAAAGAGAAGCCGGTTCTTTTTGTGGGCTCTTCATCTGGTACGAAGACCGGTCCACCAGGGAAGGGAAAGAAGCGTTTTTTCCAACGTCCCAAGAAGAACGTGCCCTTGAAATGGCAGACTCCGAGTCCCGTTGTGGCAGCCACAGCAGTGAAGGCTGACAAGACTGTTGACATCTGTCATCACTGCAAGAAGCCTGGACATTGGAGGCGTAACTGCAGGGAATATCTTGCCCAGAAGAGTTCTGGAAACGGTATGTTCTATATTGAAGTAAACATTTCAATTAACTCTACTTCTTGGGTATTTGATACCGGCTGTGGCTCACATCTCTGTAATGATTTGCAGGTGATGGAAAGAAGTACGAGGCTCAGGGAAGGTGAGACCTTCTTGAGGATTGGCAATGGAGCAAGGGTTGCTGCCAAGGCCATAGGAGATGTTTATTTGCATTTGAACAATGATTTTAAGTTTGTTTTGAGAGATGTTTTGTTTGTACCAGACTTGGTGAAAAACATTATTTCCATTTCTATGCTTGATAAAGATGGATTTTCTTGTTTGTTTAGCAAAGGTGTTTGCAACATTTACAAGAACGAATGTTTAATTGGTACCAGAGAACTTGAAAACGATCTCTACACCTTAAAATTGAAAGATATTCTACTAAACAATGTCCAAGCTATAACAACAACAAACAAGCGCAAACAAGATACTCTAAATTCGGCACAGTTATGGCATGCTCGATTAGGACAAATTTCCCTAAGAAGGATGAACAAGCTAGTGGGAGTAGGCATGTTTGATATGTCTGATATTAATGCTTTCACGACTTGTGAATCCTGTCTAAAAGGAAAGATGACCCAAATTCCTTTTAAGGGCCATGTGGAGCGAGCCAAAGGGTTATTGGATTTGATCCATACCGATGTGTGTGGTCCGCTTAGCATCACCAATAAGCATGGACATGCCTACTTCATCACCTTTACCGATGACTTTTCGAGGTATGGGTATGTGTATTTGATGAAATACAAGTCTGAAGCCTTTGAAAGGTTCAAAGAATTCAGAAATGAAGTAGAGAAACAGTTGGGACGAAGCATCAAGACACTTCGATCGGATCGAGGTGGTGAGTACTTGAGTGCCGAGTTCCAAGAGTATCTTAGGGAGAATGGGATTCTCTCGCAGTGGACTCCGCCCGCTACACCACAGTTGAATGGTGTTTCGGAGCATCGTAACCGGACTTTGATGGACATGGTTCAGTCTATGATGGGGTTCACGGAGTTGCCGCCATCCTTTTGGGGATATGCGCTTGAGACTGCGGCACTGTTGTTGAACAATGTCCATTCAAAGGCAGTTGATAAGACACCATATGAGATATGGATGGGTAAGCCACCCAAATATTCTTATCTTAGAATATGGGGGTGCCCTGCTTATGTGAAGAAGGTAGTGGGAGATAAATTGGATAGTCGATCCATTTTATGTTACTTTGTGGGATATCCAAAGAATTCGGTTGGATACTACTTCAATCATCCCCAAGAAATAAAAGTGTTTGTTTCTAGGATGCAACCTTTTTGGAAAAGGAATTTCTATTGGATAGAAAAGGGGAGATGATAGAACTCGAAGAGGTTCAAGAGACACCCACAATTATAGAACTCACACCCGAAGAGCCAAGAGAGAAAATACAAGCTCCTAGAAGATCCGGGAGAGTTTCGAGACCACCTATGAGGTATGGTCTGCTTCTTGAAGAGGGCCATGATGAGCCTAACCATGGATGTGATCCAAGGACCTTCAAGGAAGCATTATCTGATGCCGATTCATCCAAGTGGCTTGAAGCGATGGAATCTGAGATGAATTCCATGCATTCGAACCAAGTGTGGAATCTCGTGGATCCACTTGAGGGAATTGTTCCTATAGGGTGTAAATGGATTTACAAGAGGAAACTTGGGGCGGATGGGAAGGTATTGACCTTCAAAGCGCGATTGGTAGCAAAAGGATATACTCAAAGACAAGGAGTTGACTTTGAGGAAACCTTTTGTCCAGTTGCAATGTTCAAGTCCATAAGGATATTGCTAGCCATAGCTGCATGGTATGACTATGAGATATGGCAGATGAATGTCAAGACAGCCTTTCTTAATGGGGATATTAAAGAAGAGATTTACATATCTCAACCTGAAGGGTTTACATCTATCAGAAGTGAGCATATGGTATGCAAACTTCAAAGATCTATTTATGGTCTAAAGCAGGCATCTAGGAGTTGGAACCTTAGATTCGACAGTACAATCAAAGAGTTTTGTTTTACTAAGAATCCTGAGGAACCCTGTGTGTATAAGAAGGTCAGTGGGAGTGCTGTGACATTCCTGGTGCTTTATGTTGATGACATTCTACTCATTGGGAATGATGTAGGAATGTTGCAATCAACTAAGATATGGTTAGCGAGTAAGTTCTCGATGCAGGACTTGGGTGAAGCATCTTTTGTATTGGGAATACAGATCTATAGAGATATATCAAGAAGATTGCTTGGTCTCACCTAATCCAAATACATTGATACCATCGTGAAGAGGTTATCGATGGATGAGTCCAAGGGAGGACATCTACTAATGTGTCATGGCTTGTCCCTATCCAAGTCTATGTCTCCCAAGACTGAGGAAGAGATAGAGGTGATGACACGCATTCCGTATGCATCTGCGATTGGTAGCATCATGTATTTGATGATATCTACACGTCCTGACGTGGCTTTCGCACTAAGTGTAGTGAGTAGATATCAATTGAACCCCGGTCTTCCACATTGGAAAGCTGTGAAAGACATCCTTAAGTATTTGAGAAGGACCAATAAGTTGTTCTTTGTTTATGGGGGTGGGGAACTGAAATTGGAAGGCTATACCGACTCTAGGTTCCAAAGCGATATCGATGACTCGAAGTCAACCTCTGGATTCATATTCATGCTCAATGGTGGTGCTGTCTCTTGGAAGAGTTCCAAGCAAGATAGTACAGCGGATTCCACCACTGAGGCAGAATACATTGCTGCATCAGCTGCAGCAAAGGAGGCTGTTTGGATAAGGAATTTCGTCCAAGAATTGGACATCATTCCTAATGGAGTTGCTCCTATCCCAATGTTTTGTGACAACACGGGAGTCATTGCTCAAGCAAAGGAGCCGAGGTCTCATCAGAAGTCCAAACACGTATTGAGAAAGTACCACATTTTCCGAGAGATCGTGGAAATAGGAGACGTCACGATTGACAAAGTCGGCTCCGCAGATAATGTTGCTGATCCGCTAACTAAGCCTTTACCTGGACCATTATTCGAGAAGCATCGCGAATCGATGGGTTTGAAGCATATCGGTAGTTGGCTCTAGTGCAAGTGGGAGATTGTTAGAGTAGGTGCCCGTCGAGCCAAGTGTTGGCCGAGTGTTCACAATGAAACTCTATGTATAAACGATCTTTATTTTTATAATATTTGAAATTATTATTTTGGCACATCTTTATCTGTATACCCATGCTAGTTGTATAGATAAAGCCCTTGAATATACAAATAGTAGAAAGAATATGAGATGCTCATATGATGAGTATCATGAAACTCATATTTGTAATACTGTATATTCTAAACAGTTCCTAGTCGATTCAACCGCCACTAAGAAGGATATAGGCTGCTCGAGTTCGAGACTAGTATCTGCGATGTGAGTACCATGTTTCATTGGTAGGGGACATTGTGATGTCCGAGCATGCAGATAGGTGCTCCTGTTAGAGTGCACTGAACAACCCTCTATAAAAGGACTTTCCAAGTGGTTCTCACTTATCGAGTGGAAACGTCTTAGTTTATGGTTGTACACCATTATTCCTTATGACCCGGGACAACATTGAGACTCTATGTGCTAGAATTACACTTTGACTTGTTTACCGACTCTCATGAGGTCATCAGGTGGCAAGGTTGGGTGTTCTGTCAAAACATATAGGAGGCGATGCATTGTAGTCGGAGATTCACCGCTTACCTTCGGGTATGGATATCCTATGTGTTCTCATGTATGTGTAGTATGAAATCTCTGATCAGAGTATGGTGGTAATTATGAAAGGGGTTTCATAGATTACACCATCGATGCAACTACGACATGACACTTAATATCGATTCATTGACAACTCTCGATATACCAATGGTTGTCGAATCGGTCGGGATATATGAGTTGAAGTGACCGTACTGTACGCTAACCATAATTGAATGGTTCTTGCAGGCACTATCATTTGATACCTAGGGAATCATGTAAGCGATGCTGCTAGGCGTTTAACATCATTGGTTGGGTACTATCAGACTTGAGTTCTGACGTTCTTATTATAAAGGAGTTGATAATTAAGAATGGGGCAATTGGGGTATGCTCGTATAAGGACATGTTTAGTCCGAATCACATGGAGATGTGAACCCATTGCTAGTTGTATCAATTAACCATTGAGGGCCACACAAGTACTAGCTTTCTAGATCCCGTTGAGAAGTAAAATATAGTTCAATGTGTTGAACGGCTTATAAATGAGTTTATAAGCGCAAGGAAAAATAGAAGTATGACTTCTATGAGGGAAATGTAAATTTTAATTTATGAATGTCTTCCTAAATTAAAAGTTGGCCAAATAAATAATGTATTTGGAAATTGTGATTTTCATAAACATTATTATGGACTAAATTAAATTAATTCAACTAATTAAATTAATTCAAGTGTTGAATTAATTAAACTACATTGGGCCTTGTAGAGCCCAACTAGAAATAATTATTAAACTAGTGGGCTTAGGTAAAATCAAGTAAACTTTAAATGGGCTCAAATATGTGTGGGACATTTAAATAAAAGTTCATGGGCCTTGTAATTGTTACAAGCCCAAGTCAAAAGCATGCTTGGGGGGTGAAGGGTTGGGGAATACTTTTTATTAAAAAATTGCATGGCATGCAAAAGGTTGTCTCTACTTTTTCACACACCAAGGCACATCCTTCTCTCCTCCCCCTCCCCTTTGGCCGAAATTTGATGTTCATTTTCTCCTAATTTTTGTTCTTCAATTGTTGGAGTAAACACTTACTTCTCAAAGAAAAATCCTCCTATTTTTCTAGTGCAAAATATGAGGGGATCTTCCTAGTTGGTGGTGGGCTTGATTTTTGAACAAGGAGTGTTCAAAGGGAGGCTTGTAGATTGTCATCCTTGAAGAGCTTAGTTGTTTATCAACTAAGTTGGAGCCATCATCAATCTTGAGAGATTGATAGGTAAAATTTCTTAACACCCTATGTATGACATTTTGTGTTGTTGTATTTGTTACACACCTAGTACATGTGGTGCTCGAATTTCTCTTGCAAAAACCGAAATTTTGAGCTTCCGTTGCCTTTCGAGCACCTAAAACCGATCCCCTTTCAGGTAGTACCTCTACTAATCCAATGGATATCACAGCAACACCTATGGAAACACTGCTGAAGAGATTTCAGTCGTTCAAATCGCCGACTTTGAAGGTCACAGAGAATTCTGTTGAGTGCGAGAGTTGGCTAGATGATATTGAGATGTTGTTTGATTCATTGGATTATACAGATGAGCGTAGAGTCCGACTGATTTGGCACCAGTTGCATGATGTTGCAAAGAATTGGTGGTTTACGACCAAGAGAGCGTTGGAGCATCGAGGTATAGTCATTACTTGGAAGATCTTTAAGACTAAATTTTATCAAAGATTATTCCCAGTATCGTACACAAAATACAAGGGTGCAGAGTTTGCTAATCTAAGACAGGGTCAACTAAACATTGAAGAATATGTGGCCAAGTTCTCTACCTTGTTGCGATTTGCTCCGCATGTTGCTGAGAATGATGAAGCTGTTGCTGATCAGTTCATCAACGAGCTGAATCCTGAGATCTTTACACTGGTAAATGCTAGGAGACCGAATAATTTTGCTGATGCTTTGAATAAAGGAAAAGGAGCGGAAGTAGGCCTGATTAGGAAGAAAGGAGCTTCATATGTTGCTCCAGCACCGAGACAGCAACCACCTTCTACTGAATTTCAGCAACCCCCTCCTAGATTTGATAGCAGCAGTAGTAGCGGTGGAAAGAAAGATTATCTGAAAGCCAGAGGGAAACAATTTAAGAAGTCGGGTAGCAGTTCCTCTAGCTCCATTGGTTCACGACAGAGCCAGAGTTATACAGGGGCTTATTGCAGAACATGTAGTGGAAGACATCCCACAGAGCAATGCCAAGGACTATCTGGTAGTTGCAACATATGCAGGCAGCAAGGACATTTTGCTAGAGTATGTCCACAAAGAGCTTCCCAAATATCTCAGGGAGCAGAATCATCTGGATCAGTGGCTCAAACTGATAGACGATCATCTGCTGTTCACTCCTTCCAGCCACCGACTACTACTCAGTCACAGCAGAGGCCAGGAGGAAGCCAGACTGTTAGCCAGCCTCCGAGACAGTAGGCCAGGGTATTTGCTTTGACTGAAGAACAGGCACAGGAAGCACCTGATGATGTTGTTGCAGGTAATTGTTCTCTTTGTGGTTACTATGCTAACGTATTGATTGATACGGGTGCATCCCATACATTTATTTCTGATCGATTTTCATTGATTCATGATTTGCCTGTTGAATCATTATCTACTGTAGTATCTATCTCTTTACCTTTGGGGAGAGGTCTTATATCAGTGAAATCGGTTAAACGTTGTATACTGCAGTATGATGGCAATGAGATTGAGCTATATTGTATTGTACTCGGTTTGTCTGATTTTGATTGCATTATCGGTATTGATATGCTGAACAAGTACAGAGCTACCGTAGATTGTTTCCAGAAGATTGTGAGATTCAGACCTGAAATGGCTTATGAATTGAAATTTTACGGTAAAGGTTCTAGATCTAGAATTCCTTTGATCTCTGCATCATCTATGACTCGATTATTACAGAAAGGAGCAGAGGGATTCCTTGTGTATTCAGTAGACGTACTGAAATCGAGCCCATCATTGGCCGATTTGCTAGTGTTATGTGAGTTTGCTGAGGTCTTCCCAGATGAGATTCCGGGTTTGTCTCCAGTCAGAGAGATAGACCTCATCATTGAATTGGTACCAGGTAAAGTTCCGATTTCTAAAACTCCATACAGAATGGCACCGATTGAACTGAAAGAATTGAAAGATCAATTAGAAGATTTACTGGCCAAGGGTTACATCAGACCGAGTGTTTCTCCTTGGGTTACTCCAGTATTGTTTGTCAGAAAGAAGGACGGTTCAATGAGACTTTGCATTGACTATCGACAACTGAACAAGGCTACGATAAAGAACAAATATCCTTTGCCTCGTATAGATGAGTTATTTGATCAGTTGCAGGGTTCTTCTGTTTGTTCCAAGATCGATCTGAGATCAGGATATCATCAGCTGAGAGTCAGAGATTCTGATATATGGAAGACAACTTTCAGAACCAGGTATGGCCACTATGAGTTTCTAGTCATGCCGTTTGGTTTAACGAATGCTCCAGCTGTATTTATAGGTTTGATGAACCCTATATTTCATAAGTATCTTGATTATTTTTTTATTATCTTTATTGATCATATTCTGATTTATTCAAAGAATATGATTGATCATGCTGAGCATCTGAGAACTGTATTGAGAGTTCTGAGAACTGAGAAACTGTATGCTAAGCTGTCTAAATGTGAGTTTTGGCTAATGCAAGTGATATTTTTGGGACACATTATATCCGGAGATGGTATTTCTGTTGATCCTAGCAAAGTTGAGGCAGTGATCAGTTGGCCTAGACCGACATCAGTGCCAGAGATACGCAGTTTTATGGGTTTAGTAGGCTACTATCGACGATTTATTAAAGATTTCTCTAGTATTGTGAAGCCGATTACTCAGTTGACTCAGAAGAATGCACCATTTATTTGGTCAGAGGAGTGTGAAGCTAGTTTTGAAAGGGGATCGGTTACGGTGACCGCAAGCGCAACGGAAGTTTAAAATTTTGATTTTTCATGAGGAAATTTTCGGCCACCATGATATTGTGTAGCAAATACAATAAATCACCAAATATCATACATAGGGTGTTGACAATTTACCCATCAATCTCAAGAGATTGATGAATGGCACCAACCAAGTTGTAAACAACTTGGCTCTTCAAGGATGACAAGTCTACAAGCTCTCCTTCCTTCAAAAATTAGGCCCACCACTTGCTAGGTAAATCCCCTCTTAATTTGCACTAGAAAATTAAGAGGATTTTTCAAGGAGAAGAATATTTCTTCCTCAATACTTGAAGAAGAAAAGAAGAGAAAAACTTGGAGAGAATTTTTCTAAAGTTTCGGCCAAGGGTGGTGTAGAATGAGGGAGGGAAGAGTTGTCTTGGTAGTGCAAAAAGTTGATCCAAAAAGGTTGCATGCCATGCATTATTTTAGTCAAAAGTATTCCCCAACTCTTCACCTCCCAAGCATGCAATATAATTTGGGCTTATAACTATTACAAGGCCCATTGACTATTTAAATTGTCTCAAACATATTTGAGCCCAATTAGACTTTACTTGATTTTACTCAAGCCCACTAGTTAAATAATTACTTCCAATTGGGCTCTACAGGGCCCAATGTTATTTAATTAATTCAACACTTGAATTAATTTAATTATTTGGACTCTACTAGGCCCACTAGTGTTTAATTAATTCAACACTTGAATTAATTTAATTTAGTCCATAATAATGTTTAAGAAAATAACAATTTTCATATACATTATTTACTTGGCCTATTTTTAATTTAGGAACACATTCATAAATTAAAAATTACATTTCTGTCATAGAAGTCATACTTCTATTTTTCTCAACGCTTATAAACTCATTTATAAGCCGTTCAACACATTGAACTATTTTTACTTCTCAACGGGATCTAAAAAGCTAGTACTTGTGTGGCCCTCAATGGTTCATTGATACAACTAGCCGTAGGTTCACATCTCCATGTGATTCGGAATAAACATGTCTTTATATGAGCATACCCCAATTGCTCCATTCTTACTTATCAACTCCTTGATAACAAGAACGTCAGAACTTAACCCTGATAGTACCCAACCAATCATGTTAAACGCCTAGCAGCATCGCTTACATGATTCCCTAGGTATCAAATGATAGTGCCTGCAAGAACCATTCAATTATGGTTAGCGTACAGTACGGTCCCTTCAACTCATATATCCCGATCGATTCGACAACCATTGGTTTATCGAGAGTTGTCAATGAATCGATACTATGTGTCATGTCGTAGTTGCATCGATGGTGTAATCTATGAAACCCCTTTTATAATTACCACCATACTCTGGTCAGAGATTTCAACCTACATACACATGAGAACACATAGGATATCCATACCCGAAGGTAAGCGGTGAATCCCCGACTACAATGCATCGAGTCATATATGTTTCGACAGACACCCAACCTTGCCACCTGATGACCCCATGAGAGTCGGTAAACAAGTCAAAGTGTAATTCTAGCACATAGAGTCTCAATGTTGTCCCGGGTCATAAGGACTAATGGTGTACAACCATAAACTAGGACTTTTCCACTCGATAAGTGAGAACCACTTGGAAAGTCCTTTTATGGAGGGTTGTTCAGTGCACTCTACCAGGAGCACCTATCTGCATGCTCGGACATCACAATGTCCCCTACCAATGAAACATGGTACTCACATCGCAGATACTAGTCTCGAACTCGAGCGGCCTATATCCTTCTTAGTGGCGGCTGAATCGACTAGGAACTGTTTAGAATATACGGTATTACAAATATGAGTTTCATGATACTCATCATATGAGCATCTCATATTCTTTCTACTATTTGTATATTCAAGGGCTTTATCTATGCAACTAGCATAGGTATACAGATAAAGAAGTGCCAAAATAATAAATTCAAATATTATTAAAATAAAGAATGTTTATACATAGAGTTTAATCATGAACTCTCAGCCAACACTTGGCTCGACGGGCACCTACTCTAACAATCTCCCAATTGCACTAGAGCCAACTACCCATATGCTTCAAACCCATCGATTCGCGATGCTTCTCGAACAATGGTCCAGGTAAAGGCTTAGTTAGTGGATCAGCAACATTATCTACGGAGCCGACTTTGTCAATCGTGACATCTCCTCGCTCCACGATCTCTCTGAGGATGTGGTACTTTCTCAATACGTGTTTGGACTTCTGATGAGACCTCGACTCCTTTGCTTGAGCAATGGCTCCCGTGTTGTCACAAAACACCGGGACAGGAGCAACACCATTAGGAATGACGCCCAACTCTTGGACGAAATTCCTTATCCAAACAGCCTCCTTTGCTGCAGCTGATGCAGCAATATATTCTGCCTTAGTGGTGGAATCCGTTGTACTGTCTTGCTTGGAACTCTTCCAAGAGACAGCAGCACCATTGAGCATGAATATGAATCCAGAGGTTGACTTCGAGTCATCGATATCGCTTTGGAAGCTAGATTCGGTATAGCCTTCCAATTTCAGTTCTCCTCCCCCATAGACCAAGAACAATTTATTGGTCCTTCTCAAATACTTGAGGATGTTTTGCACAGCTTTCCAGTGTGGAAGACCAGGGTTGGATTGATATCTACTCACTACACTTAGTGCAAAAGCCACGTCAGGACGTGTAGATATCATGCCATACATGATGCTACCAATCGCAGATGCATAAGGAATGCTGGTCATCGCCGCTATCTCTGCATCAGTCTTGGGAGACATAGACTTGGATAGGGACACGCCATGACACATTGGTAGATGTCCTCTCTTGGACTCATCCATCGAGAACCGCTTCACGATGGTATCAATGTATGTGGACTAGGTAAGACCAAACAATCTTTTTGATCTATCTCTATAGATCTGTATTCCCAATACAAAAGATGCTTCACCCAAGTCCTGCATCGAGAACTTACTCGCTAACCATATCTTCGTTGATTGTAACATTCCTACATCATTCCCAATGAGTAGAATGTCATCAACATACAATACCAGGAATGTCACAGCACTCCCACTGACCTTCTTATACACACAGGGTTCCTCAGGATTCTTAGCAAAACCAAACTCTTTGAATGTACTATCGAATCTGAGGTTCCAACTCCTAGATGCCTGCTTTAGACCATAAATAGATCTTTGAAGTTTGTATACCATATGCTCACTTCCGATAGATGTAAACCCTTCGGGTTGAGACATGTAAATCTCTTCCTTAATATCCCCATTAAAAAAGGCTGTCTTAACATCCATCTGCCATATCTCATAGTCATACCATGCAGTTATGGCTAGCAAAATCCTTATGGACTTGAACATTGCAACTGGAGAAAAGGTTTTCTCAAAGTCAACTCCTTGTCTTTGAGTATATCCTTTTGCTACCAATCGCGCCTTGAAGGTCAATACCTTCCCATCCGCCCCAAGTTTCCTCTTGTAAATCCATTTACACCCTATGGGAACAATTCCCTCGGGTGGATCCACGACATTCCACACTTGGTTCGAATGCATGGAATTCATCTTAGATTCCATCGCTTCCAGCCACTTGGATGAATCGGCATCAGATAATGCTTCCTTGAAGGTCCTTGGATCACATCCATGGTTAGGCTCATCATGGCCCTCTTCAAGAAGCAGACCATACCTCATAGGTGGTCTCGAGACTCTCTCGGATCTTCTAGGAGCTTGTATCTCCTCTCTTGGCTCTTCGGTTGTGGGTTCTACAATTGTGGGTGTCTCTCGAACCTCTTCGAGTTCTATCATCTCACCTTTTCTATCTAATAGAAATTCCTTTTCTAAAAAGGTTGCATTCCTAGAAACAAACACCTTTGTTTCTTCGGGATGATAGAAGTAGTATCCAACCGAATTCTTTGGATATCCCACAAAGTAACATAAAATGGATCGACTATCCAATTTATCTCCCACTACCTGCTTCACATAAGCAGGGCACCCCCATATTCTAAAACAAGAATATTTGGGTGGCTTACCCATCCATATCTTATATGGTGTCTGCCTTTGAATGGACATTTAATGGAATATCTTTCAATTTTAAGTTATAGAGATCGTTTTCAAGTTCACCAGTACCAATCAAACATTCATTCATGTAAATGTTGCAAACACCTTTGCTAAATAAACAAGAATATCCATCTTTATCAACATAGAAATGGAAAAAATGTTTTTTTCACCAAATCCGGTACAAACAAAACATCTCTTAAAATTAACTTAAAATCATTGTTCATAAGCAAGTAAACATCTCCAATAGCTTTGGCAGCAACTCTTGCTCCATTGCCCATCCTCTAGAAGGTCACACCTTCCTTAAGCTTCCTACTTCTTCACATCACCTGTAAATCATTATAGAGATGTGAACCATAACCGGTATCTAATACCCAAGAAGTAGAGTTAATTGAAATGTTTACTTCAATTTAGAACATACCGTTTCCAGAACTCTTCTGGGCAAAATATTCCCTACAGTTACGCCTCCAATGTCCAGGCTTCTTGCAGTGATGACATACATCATCAGTCTTGTCAGCCTTAACTAGTCTGGCTGCCTCAACGGGATTCGGAGATTGCCTCATCAAGGGCACGTTCTTCTTGGGACGTTGGAAAGAACGCTTCTTTCCATTCCCATGTGATATCTTCGTATCAGATGAAGAACCCACATAAAGAACCAACTTCTCTTTCTTGATGGTTGATTCAAACGTAACAAGCATATTCACCAACTCCTCAAGGGTCGGCTCCATCTTGTTCATGTTGAAGTTCACCACAAAAGGATCAAATGAGCTAGACAATGATAACAGCAACACGTCGGTGGTCAACTCCGAAGGCAAGATCAGATCCATGCCAACGAGCTTGTCCACGAGCCCAATCAACTTCAGGCCATGCTCATGGACCGAGGCCCCATCTCGCATGCGTAAAGTGATCAGCTCCTTGACGGTAGCATGTGTGAAGGCCCTCGAACTCCTTTCTTGAAAATTTACGGAAAATTAAAAATTTTCTTTTTAAAAGAACTTAAATGGCCTCATTCATAAAATCACTGGTGAATCAAGTTCAATATTTCAAAATATTGCAGCGGAAGAAAATCAAAGTTTTGCCAACAACAACGATTTAAAAATATCCAACAACTGATAAAAATTGTTTGCGAAGAAAATAACAACTGCTGCTCTGAGGTCCTCGGGTGCCACTACTGCCGACCCAAGCTGGCTCACTGGTCCCCGCCCTCGGCCCTGGCCTCATCAGTACCTACAACAATCAAGTCTAGTGAGCCTAAAGACTCAGCATGCATAAATCGCAGGTAACGAGTAAAAATCTGAATTTAAAATATGCATGTGATAAAATATCCTGTCCTGAGGCATACTGAAAATAATCTGTACTGAGCAATTATAATACGTGCATAACTGAACTGGAAATCACTGTAAAAATATTTGCTCCTTGGAGCCTGTACTGAAATAACTGATAAAATTTTCTGTTGAGATTATGTTTTACGCCTGTGGCCACTGCACTAAGCTGAACTGATCGGTAACTGGCTACCGGGGAGGCTGAAACTGAACTGAGCTGGCCGGTCACTGGCGACCGGGTGGTACCATACTGAACTTATCGGTCACTGGCGACCGTATAAAATAACACTCCCACATAGTGAATGAACCACAAGCCATATCGCATAAATCTCAAAAATAATCATTTTCTATTTAATGCACGTAAAATAATTAACTGGCGTAATGAAAATTCCTGTAATTTTACCAACTGGATTGGATTGGATCGTTCCCAGGCTCGCTGCAACCTAACTGTGCCATGAAAAATATGCAATAGCTTAAACTTAACCAACTATGCAATTTACGTTCAAAAGATGCGACTATGACGCCTAATGACTTCGCATTTAATCATGACTCCGAGCCAACCTGAACCGACACTGAACCGACATATAGTCATGATTAAAATACGCTGAAAAATCATAAAATAATGTTCTTAAAATGATAGGTCGAAATCTAGGTGGAATGGAGGCCAAAACACGAAACGCTCTTTCGAGAGTCAATTTGGCACATTGCACCGTAAATTCTCGTACGACCTCAAAAATGATCCAAATGACAAACGGTCGAAAACATGACCTTCCTAACTCAATGAGGCACTGTCCAGTCCAAGGCCATGGGCTAAAAGCCAACCAAGAACTCAAACGACGCTTCTGATTAGCAGCATACTTGCTGTCAAAAAAAATACAGCAGCTGCGCACTACAAGACTTGCATTGGTTTCGAGACTATCGGCCATTAGGGGCGTGAACCACCAACCAGAGACTCTTACCAACATCCCAAGGAATGATTTGAACCATGGCTAAGGGCCCTAGGCCAGCCACAATCTGCATCACACCAAATCTTAACCGAAGGGTCCAACCGAGAGCAACGTGCATGCGTGTGTAGTGTTTATGCTATGATCGATGTCTTGCGTCGTTCCAGTGGCCATTTGATTGACCATGGCACGATCTAGACATCTAGGAGCATGATATGAACCGTGGCTAAGGGCCATAGGCCAACCAAGATCCACACCAAGCCACAAAAGAAACGAACCATATGCTGAAAATGGAAGGGCCGAATGGGGAAAGGGGCTGTTCTTGTTGATTATTTAAAAACCGATGAGCCATGGACCAAGCCACCAAAAGGGCAACTTAGTCACGTCTTATACATGCTAGGGAAGTGATCCAACCATGGCTATAGGCCCTTGGGGCAGCCAAGATCAGATCCTTCCTCCATGACAAGAAACTGAATTTTCGAATCACATTTCTGCACTTATGGGGAACTTGCTGTCATTCTGAATTTCCAGCAAGCATGGGGCTGATTTGAATGGACCAACATGGTCCTAATGCATCCTACTACATGTATACAAGCCGCCTTGGGAGCCTGGAGTCGATCCAATACCTGAAACTCACAAACCAAAAGAAATCGTGAAGCTTGCCATGAAGAGCCGAAATTCTGCATGTGTGTTCCCAAAATATTTTGACATGTATCTCGGTTTTTGCTTGCTAAAACATGATCATGTACTGAAAAATAAATGATAATATGACTTGATTGAGGTTTGAAAGAAATCTAGACATGCCTGGTTTCGTTTCGAAAGAAAACGAAAAGAAGAGACGAGACGGCGCGGAGGAGACGGAGTGGCTTGCTTCTCTACCTTTCTTGGCTCTCGATTTTCTCCCTTTCTCCCTAGCTGTTATTCACGTTTTTTTCTACTGAAAAGGGGTCTTATTTTTGGTGGAGGTGGAGGGGGAGTGATGGTTATGAAGGTGAGGAGAAGGGTGCACAAAAATAGGATCATATCAAGACCAAGTCTTCATGCATTTGAATTTTGAATTTTGAATTGCTATCAAATGATCTCTTGGGTGGTTCTAGACTATAGTGGCCGATTTTATCATGCCAAACAAGGGTTAGGATAGTGGTCTAGTATTAATTAATTAAGGTGGAAAAATAGCTAAAAGAATTAGCATGCTAATCAACCAAGAATGGGTCAAAGGTGAGTTGGCAAGTCCTAGTTTGTTCTTCTAGGGGTGTGGCCGAAAATGCATGATAAATGGTAGGGGGAAAATTGATTATCTAGTAATTTAATAACCCTTAAAAGCCTTACTAATCCTTTAATTAATTTAGTGAACTAACCCCTTAATTAAGTAACTTAAATGAGCTCATTTCTTAATCACCTCCAATAATTAAATTAAAATCCTCAACTAACTTAAATAATTCCTTAAACTTCTTTTTTTAACTTAAATGAACTTACTTGCTAGCTAAATTAACTTCTGGAAATATTTCTCATATCTTAAATTCTATCTCAAAACTCCAACTCCGGTCCGGCCTCGCTGAAAATATTGAAATGCTAAAAATCAATCTACTGAACTGAAATAATGAAATAATTAACTTCAAATAAATGCATTTAAAATAATCATGCAATGAAGTCAATTAAATTTAAAAAAATCTAGAATTATGCATGGCTTATACGTCTACTGATTTACGGGTTCTACAATCCTTCCCCCCTTAAAATAAATTTCGTCCTCGAAATTAGAACTCACCGAATAACTCAGGGTATCGACTTCTCATCTCCGGCTCAGACTCCCACGTAGCTTCCTCCTCTGAATGGTTGAGCCATTTGACTTTGACTCGCTTAACCAACTTGTTCCGAAGTTTCTTCTCCTGTCTGTCTAGGATCTGCACGGGTCTCTCCTCATAAGATAAGTTCGGAGTAAGCTGCAACGGCTCGAAATTCAGCACATGCGAAGGATTTGCCATATACTTCCTCAGCATGGAGACGTGAAAGACATTGTGTACTCCGGCCAGATTTGGCGGAAGAGCCACACGATACGCTAGCGTCCCAACTCTGTCGAGGATCTCAAACGGTCCAATGAATCTCGGACTGAGCTTCCCTTTCTTGCCAAATCTCATGACACCCTTCATAGGTGCCACTTTCACGAAGACATGATCGCCCACTGCAAACTCTAACTCTCTCCTCCGCTGATCGGCATAACTCTTCTGTCGGCTCTGGGCAGTCCTCATCCTATCACGGATCTTGACTACTACATCTGCTGCCTGCTGAACAATCTCTGGACCCAACTCTGCTCTCTCTCCTACTTCATCCCAATGAACAGGAGATCTACACTTGCGGCCATACAGCGCTTCATACGGAGCCATATCTATAGACGACTGGAAACTGTTGTTATAGGTGAACTCTACCAATGGTAAGTTCGACTCCCAACTCCCAGAGAAATCAATGACGCAAGCACGGAGAAGATCCTCTAAGACCTGAATAACTCGCTCCGACTGTCCATCTGTCTGCGGATGGAAAGCTGTGCTAAACAGCAACTTCGTACCCATAGTCGAATGCAAACTCTTCCAAAACGAGGAAGTGAATCTGGGATCTCTGTCGGATACGATAGAAACTGGAATACCATGGAGTCGGACTATCTCTCGGATATACAGCTCTGCATACTGAACCATGGTGAAAGTCGTCTTAATAGGCAAGAAGTGCGCTGATTTGGTAAGACGATCTACAATCACCCAGATAGCATTCGATCCTCTGGCTGACCTCGGCAATCCGGTCACAAAGTCCATGGTAATGTTCTCCCACTTCCACTCGGGAATAGGAAGAGGCTTGAGCAAACCTGCTGGTCTCTGATGCTCGGCCTTCACTAACTGGCAAGTCAGGCACTCGGATACAAAACGCCTGATGTCCTTCTTCATCCCTGGCCACCAATACAGTAGCTGCAGATCTTTGTACATCTTCGTACTCCCAGGGTGAATGGAGTACGGGGACGTATGGGCCTCTGATAAGATGTCTGCTCGGATAGAATCACTGCTAGGAACCCATATCCTATCTCGGTATCTCACAATACCGTCGCTGACTGAATACAAAACACTGCCCTTAGCTTCATCTCTCTTCTTTCACTGTGCCAACTGCTCATCTGCTGCCTGACCGCTGCGAATACGGTCAAAAAGAGAGGACTGGATAGTCAAGGTAGATAAACGAGGAACTCTACCTCGAGGGTAAGTCTCAAGATCAAACCTCTGCATCTCAATCTGAAGAGGTTTCTGCATCGTCAAATGAGCCATCACTGCGACTTTCCTGCTCAAAGCATCCGCAACTACATTAGCTTTACCCGGGTGGTAGCTAATGTCACAATCGTAGTCTTTCACAAGCTCCAACCAACGTCTCTGACGCATGTTCAGCTCCTTCTGCGTAAAGAAATACTTGAGGCTCTTATGGTCGGTAAAGATCTGGCACTTCTCTCCATACAGATAGTGCCTCCAAATCTTCGAAGCAAAAACTACGGCCGCTAACTCCAGATCATGGGTAGGGTAATTCTTCTCGTGGATTTTCAGCTGTCGAGAAGCATACGCTATCACTCTCCCATGCTGCATCAAAACTGCACCTAAACCAAGCTTCGAAGCATCGGTATAAAGGACAAACTCACCAGATCCTGACGGTACAGCCAAAACGGGTGCTGAGATAAGAGCTTGCTTCAAAGTATCGAAGCTCTTCTGACACTCCTCGCTCCACACAAACTTCACATTTTTCTTTGTCAGTGCTGTGAGTGGAACGGCAATAGAGGAAAATCCTGGGATGAATTTTCTGTAATATCCTGCTAGCCCAAGGAAACTGCGGATCTCGGATGCATTCTGAGGCACAACCCAATCTCTGACTGCTACAACTTTTGCGGGGTCTACCTCAATACCACTGCTAGAAACAATGTGGCCCAAGAACGCCACCTTCTCTAACCAGAATTCGCACTTACTGAACTTTGCGAATAGTTTATGTTTCTGCAATGTCTGCAACACTGTGGTCAGATGCCTGCTGTGCTCCTCCCGACTCTTGGAGTAGACGAGAATGTCATCTATGAACACTATCACAAACTGGTCGAGGTACGGCTGAAATACGCGATTCATGAGATCCATGAAGATCGCTGGCGCATTCGTCAGACCAAACGGCATCACAAGGAACTCGTGTAGTGGCCATAACGAGTCCTGAAAGCTGTCTTCGAGACATCAGCATCTCTCACCCTCAACTGGTGATAACCGGAACGCAAATCTATCTTGGAGAAAATCGAAGCTCCCTGCAACTGGTCAAACAGATCCTCAATCCTTGGCAGTGGGTATTTATTCTTCACTGTAACCCTGTTCAACTCCCGGTAGTCAATGCAAAGCCTCATCGAGCCATCCTTCTTTTTTCACAAATAAGACTGGCGCGCCCCATGGAGAAAAGCTCGGGCGAATGAACTCCTTGTCGAGAAGTTCCTGGATCTGCTTCTTAAGCTCTGCCATCTCTGTCGGTGCTAGTCGGTACGGCGCTTTGGATATCGGAGCCGTACCTGGCATAAGCTCAATGGAAAACTCCACCTCTCTCTCGGGTGGCATACCAGAGACGTCTTCGGGAAAAACGTCTAAGAAATCTCTGACAACCGGAACATCTGAGGCTGACTGGCTGGGTTCCTCGGGGACAGATAAAAAGGTTGCTAGAAATGCCCGACACCCTCTATGCATGAGCTTCCTAGCCTGAACATAAGGAATAATGCGCGGTAAGGAAAAGTACCTGTCCGGCTCAAATAAGAACTGCTCCATTCCAGGCGGTCGGACAAGAACGGATCTCCGCTGGAAGTCTATCAACACTCTGTTCCTCAATAGCCAGTCCATCCCTAGGATAATGTCAAATTTCGGCATCGGTAACACGATCAGATCCGCATAAACAAGATTACCGTGCAGCTCAAGGTCTATATCTCGGATAACATTGGTCGCTGCCATCTCCTCGCCTGACGGCAACACTACTGAAAAGGTTGTATCTAGCCCAATGGTCTGGATCTTGAGAAAGTTTGCAAAGACCTCCGAAATAAATGAGTGAGTGGCCCCTGAATCTATCAAGGCCTTGGTAGCGGAACAAGATATAAAAATTCTCCCTGAAAGAGCGGAGCTCTAAGTTGAATCCCACTACAAGGTGTAAACTTATAGACATGCAAAGGTCAAGGTTCCTCTAGCTTAATTCCTCTAAAATAAATCTGAGTAGAGCATGCAATCCTATAACAGTTCTAAGTTCAAAATCTAAATCCCGATTCCCAAAATGCGGAAATTCAAATAATAACTTAAAGTTTAAAGGTACCTGTCAACAACATAGTCTCCGGGTTGGCTTCCGCGGCATGGAGAGCAAAAACTCTGCCTTGGGTAGGCAGATTCCTCTGAGGGCACTGCAGCAACATGTGGTCTGGACTGCCACACTTAAAACACTTTCCTGAGCCAGCCATACATGCTCCAGGATGGCGACGTGAGCACCTGGGACAAACTGGGTGCTCCTGAGTCCTCGGGGCTGGGCGTCCCCGCTGCTGCTGCTGCTGCTGCTGGCCTCTGTTCCTGGGCGGTCCATGAAAAGGCCTCTTATTCTGCTGCTGATGCTGATGAGGAGGAGGGCGGTGCGGTGCCTGGACTGGGCGCTTGCCCTGGCGATCCCTCTCGATATCCCGCAGATCCTGCTCTGCGGCTAAGGCCTTGGAGACGGCAATCTCATAAGTAGCAGGGTCAGATACCCTAACATCCCGGCGCAAGATCGGCCGTAAACCCACCAGGAAGTGCATCAGCTTGGCTTTGGCATCATTCGCTATCAGGGGCACAAAGTGACAGCCCTCTCGAACTTACGGATAAACTCCGTAACCGACATATCCCCCTGTCTCAGGCTCATGAACTCGGTGGTCAGCCTGGTGCGAACCTCCTCAGCAAAATACTTGGAGTAGAAAACCTCCGTAAAGCGGGTCCAAGAAAGTGTAGCCACTGTCAGGGCTACCGAAGCTCCTTCCCACCATAAGCGGGCGTCTCCAGTGAACAAGTAGGTGGCACATCGGACTCGGTCTGCATCTCCCAGCTCCATAAAATCGAAGATAACCTCGAGGGATTTGATACATCCCTCGGCAACCATGGGGTCAGATGTCCCAGAGAATTCCTTCGGGCGCATCTTCATGAATCGCTCATACACAGCCTCGGGCCCTGTCGGCCTGGCTGCGGCTGCGGCTACGGCTGCGGCATTGCCCCCCGCAAACTGTGCGAAGAACTGTGCCATCCCAGCTAACATCTGGGCACTCATGTCCGGTGGGGGCGGTGGAGGAGGTGGTAGGTCTCCCTCCGGTCTATGCTCCTCTCTGTCCTCTCGGCGAGGCTCCACCTCTCTGTTGCGCTCTAAAATGCGTCTAGGGGGCATACTGTTCCAACATAACCCATACGTAACTAACATGCATAATTCCATACTTTATTTTAAATGAACTCTGAAATACTGAAAATCTGGAAGCATGCTGACAAAATAATTCATGCTATAACTGAAATGCTGAACAAAATGCTGAACTGAAAAACTTACAGACCAAAGGCGTGGCTTCGTGAGCTTCTCGCGGTCAGTAGTAGTGAAACCCTATACAGAACCACCGCTCTGATACCAACTGTGAAGGCCCTCGAACTCCTTTCTTGAAAATTTGCGGAAAATTAAAAATTTTCTTTTTAAAAGAACTTAAATGGCCTCATTCATAAAATCACTGGTGAATCAAGTTCAATATTTCAAAATATTGCAGCGGAAGAAAATCAAAGTTTTGCCAACAACAACGATTTAAAAATATCCAACAACTGATAAAAATTGTTTGCGAAGAAAATAACAACTGCTGCTCTGAGGTCCTCGGGTGCCACTACTGCCGACCCAAGCTGGCTCACTGGTCCCCGCCCTCGACCCTGGCCTCATCAGTACCTACAACAATCAAGTCTAGTGAGCCTAAAGACTCAGCATGCATAAATCGCAGGTAACGAGTAAAAATCTGAATTTAAAATATGCATGTGATAAAATATCCTGTCCTGAGGCATACTGAAAATAATCTGTACTGAGCAATTATAATACGTGCATAACTGAACTGGAAATCACTGTAAAAATATTTGCTCCTTGGAGCCTGTACTGAAATAACTGATAAAATTTTCTGTTGAGATTATGTTTTACGCCTGTGGCCACTGCACTAAGCTGAACTGATCGGTAACTGGCTACCGGGGAGGCTGAAACTGAACTGAGCTGGCCGGTCACTGGCGACCGGGTGGTACCATACTGAACTGATCGGTCACTGGCGACCGTATAAAATAACACTCCCACATAGTGAATGAACCACAAGCCATATAGCATAAATCTCAAAAATAATCATTTTCTATTTAATGCACGTAAAATAATTAACTGGCGTAATGAAAATTCCTGTAATTTTACCAACTGGATTGGATTGGATCGTTCCCAGGCTCGCTGCAACCTAACTGTGCCATGAAAAATATGCAATAGCTTAAACTTAACCAACTATGCAATTTACGTTCAAAAGATGCGACTATGACGCCTAATGACTTCGCATTTAATCATGACTCCGAGCCAACCTGAACCGACACTGAACCGACATATAGTCATGATTAAAATACGCTGAAAAATCATAAAATAATGTTCCTAAAATGATAGGGTCGAAATCTAGGTGGAATGGAGGCCAAAACACGAAACGCTCTTTCGAGAGTCAATTTGGCACATTGCACCGTAAATTCTCGTACGACCTCAAAAATGATCCAAATGACGAACGGTCAAAAACATGACCTTCCTAACTCAATGAGGCACTGTCCAGTCCAAGGCCATGGGCTAAAAGCCAACCAAGAACTCAAACGACGCTTCTGAACAGCAGCATACTTGCTGTCAAAACAAATACAGCAGCTGCGCACTACAAGACTTGCATTGGTTTCGAGACTATCGGCCATTAGGGGCGTGAACCACCGACCAGAGACTCTTACCAACATCCCAAGGAATGATTTGAACCATGGCTAAGGGCCCTAGGCCAGCCACAATCCGCATCACACCAAATCTTAACCGAAGGGTCCAACCGAGAGCAACGTGCATGCGTGTGTAGTGTTTATGCTATGATCGATGTCTTGCGTCGTTCCAGTGGCCATTTGATTGACCATGGCACGATCTAGACATCTAGGAGCATGATATGAACCGTGGCTAAGGGCCATAGGCCAACCAAGATCCACACCAAGCAACAAAAGAAACGAACCATATGCTGAAAATGGAAGGACCGAATGGGGAAAGGGGCTGTTCTTGTTGATTATTTAAAAACCGATGAGCCATGGACCAAGCCACCAAAAGGGCGACTTAGTCACGTCTTAGACATGCTAGGGAAGTGATCCAACCATGGCTATAGGCCCTTGGGGCAGCCAAGATCAGATCCTTCCTCCATGACAAGAAACTGAATTTTCGAATCACATTTCTGCACTTATGGGGAACTTGCTGTCATTCTGAATTTCCAGCAAGCATGGGGCTGGTTTGAATGGACCAACATGGTCCTAATGCATCCTACTACATGTATACAAGCCGCCTTGGGAGCCTGGAGTCGATCCAATACCTGAAACTCACAAACCAAAAGAAATCGTGAAGCTTGCCATGAAGAGCCGAAATTCTGCATGTGTGTTCCCAAAATATTTTGACATGTATCTCGGTTTTTGCTTGCTAAAACATGATCATGTACTGAAAAATAAATGATAATATGACTTTATTGAGGTTTGAAAGAAATCTAGACATGCCTGGTTTCGTTTCGAAAGAAAACGAAAAGAAGAGACGAGACGGCGCGGAGGAGACGGAATGGCTTGCTTCTCTACCTTTCTTGGCTCTTGATTTTCTCCCTTTCTCCCTAGCTGTTATTCACGTTTTTTTCTACTGAAAAGGGGTCTTATTTTCGGTGGAGGTGGAGGGGGAGTGATTGTTATGAAGGTGAGGAGAAGGGTGCACAAAAATAGGATCATATCAAGACCAAGTCTTCATGCATTTGAATTTTGAATTTTGAATTGCTATCAAATGATCTCTTGGGTGGTTCTAGACTATAGTGGCCGATTTTATCATGCCAAACAAGGGTTAGGATAGTGGTCTAGTATTAATTAATTAAGGTGGAAAAATAGCTAAAAGAATTAGCATGCTAATCAACCAAGAATGGGTCAAAGGTGAGTTGGCAAGTCCTAGTTTGTTCTTCTAGGGGTGTGGCCGAAAATGCAAGATAAATGGTAGGGGGAAAATTGATTATCTAGTAATTTAATAAACCTTAAAAGCCTTACTAATCCTTTAATTAATTTAGTGAACTAACCCCTTAATTAAGTAACTTAAATGAGCTCATTTCTTAATCACCTCCAATAATTAAATTAAAATCCTCAACTAACTTAAATAATTCCTTAAACTTCTTTTTTTAACTTAAATGAACTTACTTGCTAGCTAAATTAACTTCTGGAAATATTTCTCAAATCTTAAATTCTATCTCAAAACTCCAACTCCGGTCCGGCCTCGCTGAAAATACTGAAATGCTAAAAATCAATCTACTGAACTGAAATAATGAAATAATTAACTTCAAATAAATGCATTTAAAATAATCATGCAATGAAGTCAATTAAATTTAAAAAAATCTAGAATTATGCATGGCTTATACGTCTACTGATTTACGGGTTCTACAGCATGCCTAAGAGGTCGTGTTTGCTCACCAAAGAGCTCCTTGAGATGCAAATGAATGTCAGCAGCACTCTTTGCATCCTCAAAATGCCTCTGCAGCTCATCATTCATAGAAGTCAGCATATAACACCTGGCTATCAAGTCATGGTCACACCATTCCTTGTAAGCCTGCAATTTCTCAGGAGTGCAGTCAGTCAGAGCCTCAACAGGGGACGACTCAGTCAGTGTATGTGCTACCCTTTCCGAATTCAAGACGATTTTTAGGTTTCTTAGCCAAGTGAGGTAATTAGGTCCAGTTAATATGTGTTTGTCGAGTATTACGGATATCGGATTGCGAATCGAAGACATTGTCAATTTGTACTGAAAAGTAAAAACAGAAAAATGTTGATGACTATTTAAACTATTTAGTAAGATATGAAGTTTGGACTTTTACTTCATAAATATTTGCTCCCACTGTTTTAACATCTTTCACTACCCTCTAGTGAAAACGAGAAACTCCTTTCCTCAGTAGGTACGTAAGGTCCAATTTGCGAATCATGATCCCGAATAATATCAGCCAATCACAATTCCTAAAAGGTAGTTTCCAATTGCATCACAATGCAACCCTCTACGTAAACTTTTGTCTCACGTTTGATTAGGACCCAATAATATGACGTCGTTCATATTCACGTGTCAAGCCTTACCCATCGATGTTGAACCTTAATGGATGGTCGCCATGAGTTCCCCCAATAATATGAGCCGAAATCATGGGAGTTCCACGTAGTTCACATCACCATGTGAATGGATGTCACAGCTTTCCGGCACCCAGGGCCCCCCTATAATATGAGCCGAGCCCCGTGTACGGGTAGCGTTCATCATGCACCCATTGTCGATGGAAGACATGGAAATTATAAACAAATTTATAATTCCCCTTTTCGGGTTTGATATTAATTTTGAATCTTATTCAAAATGAGGGTTTTTAATTTTGAAAGGTCTCATCGTTAATTTTATTTAAAAGCTCGCCATGTTTGATCGTATGTTTGCCGGATTCATGCAACTTTGTTATTATCATAATAATAACGCACATACTCATTATTTATAACATATCATGCATATATTATAAACAGTAAACATAACAAGGATGATCAATCGCCCCAATACTAATGGCCCGTGTGAGCTAAACACGGGCCTAGGTCCAATCCTAAGGAAATGCAAGGGATGCAAATGCAACTATTACATTAGCTTCCAATATTTACATGTCTTCGATCTTCATAATCATCATGGCCACCATCTTCCATTCTTGATCTTCCACTATACTAATATTTACAAATAAATATCCATGGCAAATGAGGATACATCTCATGGGGGTGGGAACGGGCCATAAACCAAGCCCACTTTATAAATTGATAATTATTACAATCATTCAACACAAAATATCCTAGCATACACCTAGCAAATTGGGCTTGAGCTTTTGATAATCCTTCATGCATAATATCACATATCATACACCATCAATTAATTATCACAATAATTAATTGATCCAATATTATATATCTTGATCCAATCACTAACCGCCACGATTATAAACTAAATTAACAAAGTATACAAACACCTTTGTCTACTTTCAAATTAATTTATTTATAACCGAAATTCTTGTAAATCACCATTTACTATAAATATTTAAAGTCCAACTTAAAATATTTATTTCATGAGAAAATATTTGCAACTTTTGTAATTTTAAACTTAAGGGCCCAAAAAGTAATTTTTCACCAAAAACATTTTTGGCCCATTCAAAATTCACAAATATGTTAGACATCCAATGGCCCAACAACTCAAGGCCCATGACACTTTGATAATCCAAAGCACTTTTGGAAACCCTAGTCGTCATCGCCGTCGCCAGAGCTCCGTCGCCGGATTCCAGCAACAAAAAAAAATTTTTTTTTTAATTTTTAATGGGGATGTTCGGGCAGCCCCTCGGGCTGCCCTAGCTGCCCGAAATGGGCAGCCCGAGCTGCCCGAAGTTCCCCACAATAAGCCTCGGTTTTTGGTTGCAAAAAATACACTCATGCGGTTAGAAATCGATCTCAACATAATATCTTGTAATTGCTACACAAAATCGTAACCATAGCTCGGATACTACTTGAAAGGGGATCGGTTACGGTGATCGGAAGTGCAACGGAAGTTTAAAATTTTGATTTTTCATGAGGAAATTTTCGGCCACCATGATATTGTGTAGAAAATAAAATAAATCACCAAATATCATACATAGGGTGTTGAGAATTTACCTATCAATCTCAAGAGATTGATGAATGGCACCAACCAAGTTGTAAACAACTTGGCTCTTCAAGGAAGTCTACAAGCATTCCTTCCTTCAAAAATTAGGCCCACCACTTGCTAGGTAAATCCCCTCTTAATTTGCACTAGAAAATTAAGAGGATTTTTCAAGGAGAAGAATATTTCTTCCTCAACACTTGAAGAAGAAAAGAAGAGAAAAACTTGAGAGAATTTTTCTAAAGTTTCGGCCAAGGGTGGTGTAGAATGAGGGAGGGAAGAGTTGTCTTGGTAGTGCAAAAAGTTGATCCAAAAAGATTGCATGCCATGCATTATTTTAGTCAAGAGTATTCCCCAACTCTTCACCTCCCAAGCATGCAATGTGACTTGGGCTTGTAACTATTACAAGGCCCATGGACTATTTAAATTGTCTAAAACATATTTGAGCCCAATTAGACTTTACTTGATTTTACTCAAGCCCACTAGTTAAATAATTATTTCCAATTGGGCTCTACAGGGCCCAATGTTATTTAATTAATTCAACACTTGAATTAATTTAATTATTTGGACTCTACTAGGCCCACTAGTGTTTAATTAATTCAACACTTGAATTAATTTAATTTAGTCCATAATAATGTTTATGAAAATCACAATTTTCAAATACATTATTTACTTGGCCTATTTTTAATTTAGGAACACATTCATAAATTAAAAATTACATTTCTCTCATAGAAGTCATACTTCTATTTTTCTCAACGCTTATAAACTCATTTATAAGCCGTTCAACACATTGAACTATTTTTACTTCTCAACAAGATCTAAAAAGCTAGTACTTGTGTGGCCCTCAATGGTTCATTGATACAACTAGCCGTAGGTTCACATCTCCATGTGATTCGGACTAAACATGTCCTTATATGAGTATACCCCAATTGCTCCATTTTTACTTATCAACTCCTTGATAACAAGAACGTCAGAACTTAAGTCTGATAGTACCCAACCAATCATGTTAAACGCCTAGCAGTATCGCTTACATGATTCCCGAGATATCAAATGATAGTACCCTGCAAGGACCATTCAATTATGGTTAGCGTACAGTACGGTCCCTTCAACTCATATATCCCGATCAATTCGACAACCATTGGTTTATCGAGAGTTGTCAATGAATCGATACTATGTGTCATGTCGTAGTTGCATCGATGGTGTAATCTATGAAACCCCTTTCATAATTACCACCATACTCTGATCAGAGATTTCAACCTACACACACATGAGAACACATAGGATATCCATACCCGAAGGCAAGCGGTGAATCCCCGACTACAATGCATCGACTCCTATATGTTTCGACAGAACACCCAACCTTGACACCTGATGACCCCATGAGAGTCGGTAAACAAGTCAAAGTGTAATTCTAGCACATAGAGTCTCAATGTTGTCACGGGTCATAAGGACTAATGGTGTACAACTATAAACTATGACTTTTTCACTCGATAAGTGAGAACCACTTGGAAATTCCTTTTATGGAGGGTTGTTTAGTGCACTCTAACAGGAGCACCTATCTGCATGCTCGGACATCACAATGTCCCCTACCAATGAAACATGGTACTCACATTGCAGATACTAGTCTCGAACTCGAGCGGCCTATATCCTTCTTAGTGGCGGCTGAATCGACTAGGAACTGTTTAGAATATACAGTATTACAAATACGAGTTTCATGATACTCATCATATGAGCATCTCATATTCTTTCTACTATTTGTATATTCAAGGGCTTTATCTATGCAACTAGCATGGGTATACAGATAAAGAAGTGCCAAAATAATAAATTCAAATATTTTTAAAATAAAGACTGTTTATACATAGAGTTTAATCATGAACCCTCGACCAACACTTGGCTCGACGGGCACCTACTCTAACAGTTTTCTAGATTTGAAGAAGAGACTGACCAGTGCTCCTGTATTGACTATCTCGTCAGGTACTGGTGATTTTGTTGTTTATTGTGATGCTTCTCACAGAGGATTGGGTTCTGTTTTGATGCAGCGAAGACGTGTTATTGCTTATGCCTCGATACAATTGAAACCACATGAGACTCGCTATCCGATTGATGATCTTGAATTGGCTGCTATTGTATTTGCATTGAAGATTTGGCGACGCTACCGATGTGGTGTGAAATTTGAGAGTTATTCAGATCACAAGAGTTTGAAATATCTATTTTCACAGTCAGAATTGAATATGAGACAACGAAGATGGCTTGATTTATTGAAAGATTTTGATTATGAAATCAAATACTATCCTGGAAAATCGAATGCAGCAGCTGATACACAGCGTCGAAAGGTATGTTCTTTATCTTTATCGACGACTGGTGTTTCGAATTTGATTGAAGATTGCTGTCTTTCTGGATTGGTATTTGAGACAGATTGTCAACCTTTGAGATTATATGCCATTCAAGTTGAACCAGAATTGATTCTTCGAATTAAAGAAGCACAGAAAGTTGATCAGAATGTTCAGAACTCGATATTGATGGTCAGATCAGGGCATCAATCAGAATATCATGTTTGTAATGATGTATTATATGTGAATAATCGTCTATTTGTGCCCGATGTTTCAGATTTGAGACGACAGATATTGTCAGAAGCGCACAGTAGTCGATTCAGTATTCATCTTGGTAGCAGAAAGATGTATAATGATTTGAAAAGACAGTTTTGGTGGAAACAGATGAAATCAGACATTGCAGAGTTTGTATCCAAATGTTTGAATTGCCAAAAGGTAAAAGCAGAAAGAAAGAAACCAGAAGGTCTATTGCATAGCTTATCTATTCCTGAATGGAAAATGTGATCACATTTCTATGAATTTTGTGACGAAGCTACCGCGATCCTCCAGAGGTTGTGAAGCGATTTGGGTCGTTATTGACAGATTGATCAAATCAGCATGTTTTATTCCATACAAAATGACGTACAGACATGACCAGATGTCAGAGAAGTGGTCAAATTGCATGGAGTGCCGAAGTATATCGTATCAAATCGTGATCCTCGGTTTGCTTTGCACTTTTGGCACAGTTTGCAGCAAGCTCTAGGTACTAAATTGCACTTGAGTACCGCATATCATCCACAGACTGACGAACAGTCAGAGCGGACTATCCAGACATTGGAGGATATGCTTAGAGCTATAGTGCTAGATTTTGGCATTAGTTGGCAAGATTCTTTGCCACTTTGTGAATTCTCCTACAACAACAGCTATCAAACGAGTATAGAGATGGCTCCGTTTAAAGCATTGTACGGCAAGAAGTGCAGATCCCCTCTTTATTGGGATGATTTTTCTGAGGTACCTGAGAACGGATATGATATGATCCGAGAAATAACTGAGAAAGTGAAACTGCTGCGACAAAGAATGAAGACAGCTCAAGATAGACAAGCCAAATGTGCCAATGTTTGTCATCGACCTCTAGTATTTGAGACAGGAGACAGAGTATTTCTGAAGATTTCTCCTTTCAGAGGCATTGTCATATTTGGCAAGAAAGGGAAGTTGTCTCCACGATACATCGGTCCATATGAGATTCTGGAGAAGATAGGAGATTGTGTGTAATAGCCAAGCCTGGTGAGCGGTACGGTCTAAGATTTCATATGATTATTGACTATTTGGTCGAGTTTAGTATGGTTTGGATGTTAAGAATCTTGATTTATGGTTTATAGTATTGTTGTTTATAGTTGTTGTGTGGCAATTATTGTATCAGCGTTGCGATTGGATTTTAGTTGCATAGAGTTTGTTGTTGGCTTCAGGTGACAGTGCACCCGCGCTCAAGAGAAGACCGCACCCGCGGTCTTTAATTCAGATTTTTGATGAGATTGCCGAAGTCACACCGCACCCGCGATGTAAAGGTTACCGCACCCGCGGTCGTCATGTTTGGATTTTTGGTTGGAATGCCGAAGGCATAGCGCACCCGCGGTGCAAGGTGTAGCGCACCTGCGGTCGATGAACAGTAGAAACGTGTTTTTGGTTTTAAGTGATATAATACAAGAGTTGGCTCATTATTTCTCTCATCACTTCTCCGCCATTCTTGATTTCTTCAGCAAGGGGTGAGCTAGGGTTCCTTTTCCTTTCATTTCCTTCCTTTGATTCTTGCATCTTGTTGGTTGTTTGTGTTGAGAGCAAGGTTATTTTGGGTTCAAGGAAGCTAAGGTAAGCTTTTGGTTTAGTTTATTCTTAGTTTTGATGTTGGGAGATTATGGGTTTGTTGATGGTGTTGGTTATATTGATTTAATGGTATGAGTTTGTGATTATTGAGATGTTGATGGTTCAATACAAGGTTTATTGTTGTAGGTTGTGTACCAAGAGATATATTCAAGGGTTTTATTGGTTGTAAGTGGAATTTCATTCCTTGTGCTCACATGATAGTATATGTATGGTGTTTCAATGGTTTTACCATGTTATTCCCTTCCATTTGATTAATATTATGTATTGATATACTTGGTTGTATATTAGAGGCAATTGAATGTCTCAATTGTGAAAAAGGGAATACAAAAGAAAGAGTATGCAAAGTGTTTGTTTAAATGCCCAAGAGAGAGTTCAAATGATTTATGGATTGATAGATACATAGTCAGAGATTGCATGCAATTAGTTGATCAGCGACCATAGACTTATATCCCTCAGAGTTATCGATTTATGTCGATGGGATATAGGTACAGATATAGAGATACTATATAGATATCAATCCAACAGAGAAAAGAGAAATACCATCGTTATTGTTATTCATACTATGATATTCATGTTTCAGAGTTGATGGTATTTAATGATTTCAAAGTCATAGTTTTTCAGAGTACGCTATATATCCTGTGACGCTCCAGATTCGACGACTGTCCTCACTGTACCAAGACGAGTCTTTCCAGCGTGCTTATGTCCTCACTCACACGCACCCTGGGAAACTTCCCAGGAGGTCACCCATCCCAAAATTGCCCCAAGTCAAGCACGCTTAACTTTGGAGTTCTTATGTGATGAGCTACCGAAGACGCACCTTCGTGATATGAGTAGTGCAAATCAAATCTTTTAAACCCTCTTCAACTATACAGTCCATTAGATTGAACAGTCTCGGAATCCCTCTCATTCCCGTGTGGGTCGGTTCATTCATGTTCCCTCCACCGTAGAAGCCTGCCAGGAGCCGCTCATTGTCCGTGCAACTGATGGCACCGGCGATCACCCCCCGCCCTCTTCGGCGCCTCATGTGAGGCCTAATGGCCTGTAGTCTCGAAAACGACGCTAAGAAACCTAAGCACAGTAGCTGTATTTTGTGGACAGCATTTTTGAAGGTTATTGCATAGTTTGGTCCCATAAATCTATTGCATATTTTTTATGGCATATTTAGGTTGTAGCGAGCCTGGGAGCGATCCAATCCATTCAGTAAAATTGTTACAGGATATTTAATTCAGTTATTTAATTATATTACGTGCAAAAATACAAATTTTGAGATTTATGCGATATGGCTTGTGGTCACTTTACTATCATGATTAAATCCGGTCGCCAGTTACCGGTCCGGTCGTCACTTACCGGTTATGCGAGCATTACTAATTCCTGTCGCCAGTTAGAGGCCCAGTCGCCAGTTACCGGTCAGTTCAGTTGTTTCACCCAGTACTGTGGCAGTGGTCTGATCAGACGTACATTACTAAGTCCTGTCACCAGTTACCGGTCAGTTCAGTTCAGGGACCACATGCGTAGACCATAATCTCACAAGAAAATTATTACAGGCTATTTCAGTACAGGGCTCCAAGGAGCAAACATTTTCACTATGATTTTCAGTTAAGTTATGCACGTATTATAATTAATCATGACACGACATTTTTACGTTATGCCTAATGACATGATATTTTCACTTGCATGCCAGCTTATTATTTATGTATTTACTTGCTATTTACGATATATGCATGTTGAGTCTTTAAACTCACTAGACTTGATTGTTGTAGGTGCTGATGATATCGGGATCGAGGGCGGGGACCAGTGAGCAGGCTCGAGTCGGCAGTAGTAGGACCCGAGGACCTCAGTTCAGCATTTATTATTATTTGATGGCTTAAACATTTTAATTATCGTTGGAAAAACCTTTTACTGTTATTTCGAAAATATTAATTTCTTCCGCTGCCACTTTGAACATCAAACTTTATTTATCAGTTCAGTTATGAATGAGGCAATTTTAATTATTTAAAAGAAAAATTTTAAATTTTCCGCAAATTTTCAAGTAAGGATTTTTAGGCCTCGACAGCTGGTATCAGAGCAATGGTTCTGTATAGGGTTGTACTACTACTGATCTCAAGAAGCTCATGAAGTCCCGTCTTCGGTCTGTAAGTTTTACATTTACGCATTTCATTTAAACCATGAATTATTTTCAACAGCATGATTTCATGAGATATTTTTTTCGCCTAGATTTTATTGCTCAGTATTTAAATTTAAATTAATGATGGAATTATGCATGTTAGTTACGTATGGGTTATGTATGGAACAGTATGCCCCCTTGGCGCATCCTCGAGCGCAATAGAGATGAGGAGCCTCGCCGAGAGGACAGGGAGGAGCAGAGACAGGAGAGAGACCTACCACCTCCACCACCGCCTCCACCGGACATGAATGCCCAGATGCTGGCTGGGATGACTCAGTTCTTCGCACAGTTTGCGGGGAACAATGCGATGGCGACCAGGCCGACAGGGCCCGAGGCTGTTTACGAGAGATTTATGAAGATGCGTCCGAAGGAATTTTCATGGGACGTCGGACTCCATGATTGCTGAGGGCTGGATCAAGTCCCTCGAGGTTATCTTCGATTTTATGGAGCTTGGAGATGCAGATACAGTTCGTTGTGCCTCTTATCTGTTCGGAGGAGATGCCCGCTTATGGTGGGAAGGAGCTTCAGTAGCCCTTAACTTGGCTACGCTGTCTTGGGCACGCTTCACGGAGGTATTCTACTCAAAATATTTTACAGAGGAGGTGCGCACCAGGTTGACCACTGAGTTCATGAGCATGAGACAGGGAGATTCGACTGTTACGGAGTTCATCCGTAAGTTTGAGAGGGGTTGCCATTTTTGCCCTTGATCGCGAATGATGTCAGAGCTAAGTTGATGCATTTCTTGGTGGGTCTACGGCCGATCTTGCGCCGTGATGTTAGGGTGTCTGACCCTACTTCTTATGAGGTTGCTGTCTCCAAAGCCTTAGCCGCAGAGCAGGATCAGCGGGACATCGAGAGAGACCGTCATGGCAAGCGCCCAATCCAGGTACCACACCGCCCTCCTCCTCAGCAGCATCAGCATCAGAACAAGAGGCCGTATCACGGCCCGCCCAGAAACAGAGGAGGACCTCAGCAGCACCAGCAGCAGTAGGGAAGTACCGTTCCGAGGACCTTTGAGCATCAGGCTTGCCCTAAATGCTCACGCCGCCATGCCGGAGTATGTATGTTTGGCTCAAGGAAGTGTTACAAGTGTGGTTGCCCAGGCCACACGCTGCTGTATTGCCCTCAAAAGAACCTGCCTACCCAGGGCAGAGTGTTTGCTCTCCATGCGATGCAGACGAACCCCGATACTATGTTGATGACAGGTACTTTGCAGCTTTAAGTTTACATTTGAGATTTAATGTTTTGGGAAACGGGATTTAGATTTTGAAATTAGTTTTGCGATAGGATTGCATGCTCTACTCAATATTTATTTCCGGGATTTAGTTAGAAGAACTGTGACCTTTGCATGTCTATAAGCTTAGCTCTTGTGATTATTGGGTTCCGCTTAGTGTTCCGAACTTTCAGGGAGAATTTTCATAGCTGGCTCAGCTACCAAGGCCTTGATAGATTCCGGGGCTACTCACTCATTCATTTCAGAGGTCTTTGCTAATTTCCTCAAAGTTAAGACCATTGGACTAGATATAGCCTATTCCGTAGTACTGCCGTCAGGCGAGGAGATGAAAGCCACATAGATCTTGAGCTCCATGGCAACCTTGTTTATGCGGATCTTATCGTACTGCCGATGCCAGAGTTTGACATTATTCTAGGGATGGACTGGTTATTGCGGAACAGAGTTTTGATTGACTTCCAGCGGAGATCTGTTTTAGTCCGACCGCCTGGAATGACGCAGTTCTTATTTGAGCTAGACAGGTACTTTCCTTTACCGCGCATTATTCCATATGTTCAGGCTAGGAAGCTCATGCATAGAGGGTGTCGGGCGTTTCTAGCGACATTTGTATCGGTCCCCGAGTCACCCAGTCAGTCAGCTTCAGATGTTCCGATTGTTAGAGACTTCTTAGACGTTTTTCCGGAGGACGTCTCATGTATGCCACCAGAGAGAGAGGTTGAGTTTTCTATCGAGCTTATGCCAGGTACGGCTCCGATCTCAAAAGCACCGTACCGACTTGCACCGACAGAGATGGCAGAGCTTAAGAAGCAGATTCAGGAACTTCTTAACAAGGAGTTCATTCGCCCTAGTTTCTCACCTTGGGGCGCGCCAGTGTTGTTTGTTAAGAAGAAAGATGGCACGATGAGGCTTTGTATTGACTATCGGGAGTTGAACAGGGTTACAGTGAAGAATAAATACCCCCTTCCGGGGATTGAGGATCTGTTTGACCAGTTGCAGTGAGCTTCGATTTTCTCCAAGATAGATCTGCGTTCCGGTTATCACCAGTTGAGGGTGACAGATGCTGATGTTTCAAAGACAGCTTTCAGGACTCTTTATGGCCACTATGAGTTCCTTGTGATGCCGTTCGGTTTGACGAATGCACCAGCGATCTTCATGGATCTCATGAATCGCGTATTTCAGCCGTACCTCGATCAGTTTGTGATAGTGTTCATAGACGACATTCTCGTCTACTCCAAGAATCGGGAGGATCACAGCAGGCATCTGACCACAGTGTTGCAAACATTGCAGAAGCACAAATTATTCGCAAAGTTCAGTAAATGCGAATTCTTGTTAGAGAAGATAGCGTTCTTAGGCCACATTGTTTCCAGCAGTGGCATTGAGGTAGACCCAGCGAAAGTTGCAGCAGTCAGAGATTGGGTTGTGCCGCAGAATGCATCATAGACCCTCAGTTTTCTTGGCTTAGCAGGATATTATCGGAAGTTCATCAAGGGATTCTCCTCGATTGCAGTTCCACTCACAGCACTGACCAAGAAGAATGTGAAATTTGTTTGGAGCGAGGAGTGTCAGAAGAGCTTCGATACTTTGAAGCAAGCTCTTATCTCAGCACCAGTTTTGGCCGTGCCGTCAGGGTCCGGTGAGTTTGTTCTATATACAGATGCTTCAAAGCTCGGTGATACGAATCCTCGTACGAATGAAAGGCAAGTAGGGACGTACCGTTCCGAGGACCTTTGAGCATCAGGCTTGCCCTAAATGCTCACGCCGCCATGCCGGAGTATGTATGTTTGGCTCAAGGAAGTGTTACAAGTGTGGTTGCCCAGGCCACACGCTGCCGTATTGCCCTCAGAAGAACCTGCCTACCCAGGGCAGAGTGTTTGCTCTCCATGCGATGGAGACGAACCCCGATACTATGTTGATGACAGGTACTTTGCAGCTTTAAGTTTACATTTGAGATTTAATGTTTTGGGAAACGGGATTTAGATTTTGAAATTAGTTTTGCGATAGGATTGCATGCTTTACTCAGTATTTATATCCGGGATTTAGTTAGAAGAACTGTGACCTTTGCATGTCTATAAGCTTAGCTCTTGTGATTATTGGGTTCCGCTTAGTGTTCCGAACTTTCAGGGAGAATTTTCATAGCTGGCTCAGCTACCAAGGCCTTGATAGATTCCGGGGCTACTCACTCATTCATTTCAGAGGTCTTTGCTAATTTCCTCAAAGTTAAGACCATTGGACTAGATATAGCCTATTCCGTAGTACTGCCGTCTGGCGAGGAGATGACAGCCACCAATGTGATCCGAGACATAGATCTTGAGCTCCATGGCAACCTTGTTTATGCGGATCTTATCGTACTGCCGATGCCAGAGTTTGACATTATTCTAGGGATGGACTGGTTATTGTGGAACAGAGTTTTGATTGACTTCCATCGAAGATCTGTTTTAGTCCGACCGCCTGGAATGACGCAGTTCATATTTGAGCCAGACAGGTACTTTCCTTTACCGCGCATTATTCCATATGTTCAGGCTAGGAAGCTCATGCATAGAGGGTGTCGGGCGTTTCTAGCGACATTTGTATCGGTCCCCGAGTCACCCAGTCAGTCAGCTTCAGATGTTCCGATTGTTAGAGACTTCTTAGACGTTTTTCCGGAGGACGTCTCTGGTATGCCACCTTAGAGAGAGGTTGAGTTTTCTATCGAGCTTATGCCAGGTACGGCTCCGATCCCAAAAGCACCGTACCGACTTGCACCGACAGAGATGGCAGAGCTTAAGAAAGAGATTCAGGAACTTCTTAACAAGGAGTTCATTCGCCCTAGTTTCTCACCTTGGGGCGCGCCAGTCTTGTTTGTTAAGAAGAAAGATGGCACGATGAGGCTTTGTATTGACTATCGGGAGTTGAACAGGGTTACAGTGAAGAATAAATACCCACTTCCGAGGATTTAGGATCAGTTTGACCAGTTGCAGTGAGCTTCGATTTTCTCCAAGACAGATCTCCGTTTCCGGTTATCACAAGTTGAGGGTGACAGATGCTGATGTTTCAAAGACAGCTTTCAGGACTCTTTATGGCCACTATGAGTTCCTTGTGATGCCGTTCGGTTTGACGAATGCACCAGCGATCTTCATGGATCTCATGAATCGCGTATTTCAGCCGTACCTCGATCAGTTTGTGATAGTGTTCATAGACGACATTCTCGTCTACTCCAAGAATCGGGAGGATCACAGCAGGCATCTGACCACAGTGTTGCAAACATTGCAGAAGCACAAATTATTCGCAAAGTTCAGTAAATGCGAATTCTGGTTAGAGAAGGTAGCGTTCTTAGGACACATTGTTTCCAGCAGTGGCATTGAGGTAGACCCAGCGAAAGTTGCAGCAGTTAGAGATTGGGTTGTGCCGCAGAATGCATCAGAGATCCTCAGTTTTCTTGGCTTAGCAGGATATTATCGGAAGTTCATCAAGGGATTCTCCTCGATTGCAGTTCCACTCACAGCACTGACCAAGAAGAATGTGAAATTTGTTTGGAGCGAGGAGTGTCAGAAGAGCTTCGATACTTTGAAGCAAGCTCTTATCTCAGCACCAGTTTTGGCCGTGCCGTCAGGGTCCGGTGAGTTTGTTCTATATACCGATGCTTCGAAGCTCGGTGATACGAATCCTCTTACGAATGAAAGGCAAGCACAAATATATAAATCGCACCCTCAATTCAATAACAAACAAGGAACGATTATTTTGTCCCGATCTTTTGAAACAAGTAACGATTTTGTGATATTCACCTCTAAGCGATTATAACTTAGCAACAAATATCAACGATAAAACAATTGAATTTCAAACGAACCTTCAAAGAACTTGTTTTGACAATCCGTGTGAAGAACAATCGACAAACGCCATAAAGATGAAAATCTTTGATAAGTTTGATTTGGTTTTCTTCTTGTGAAGAACAAAGCTAAAAGCTTTGAAAATTGAGAGAACTCAATGTATTTGATATCAATCTTCAATTATTTTCGTTCATGGTCCTTACAATGCATTATATAAACAATAAAAATAAGAAAAGTTGTGTGAAAAGTCATAAAGAAAGTTGTGAACAATTTCTACACGGAAGTGCGCCAAAAGATCGCGGGTGCGGTGCTTGTTTGACCGCGGGTGCGGTGTAGCTTCGGCAACAGACCGCGGGTGCGCTAATGATTTGACCGCGGGTGCGGTGCAGCTTTGGGAAATTTTCTTAAATTTGATTATCATGGACCGCGGGTGCGGTCCCTGCTTTAGCGCGGGTGCGCTGGACCTTCGGCAATTGCACTTGAATAACATTCCAAAGACCTCCAATATTATTCCCATGATTCCCAACCTCTTCTAATTTAGTCATCCAATTTGTAGATTCTCCTTGGTAGTTCATCATGAGTCCTTGAAGTGCTTCTTTAAACTTCTTGCTACGTCCCCTCGTTATAGGTCCTTCGGTTTATTCTTTGTTGAACTCCACCACTTGCTTGAATATGCTTGATTCATCATCTTTAATCACAATCAAGCTTGAAAGTCCGCGGCAACAACGCATCTTAAATCTCCTTTCAACCATTAGCACGTAACACCCGGTCAGATTCGTATCATACTCTCCTTCTTCAAAAAGATTTGTCCTCAAATCTTGTCTACCTACACAAAAACGAAGCAAGCTAGTAATAATAAGAAGTATATTATCAACATGCTTACCTTTAAGCTCAAGATTGTAGGTGCTATTGCCCACGTGCTCCTTCAATGCTTTGAGCCCTAACTCCATGGTTGCCTTCACTGTCAATATAACAACCTCAACATACACCAATTGACGAATGACACCAAATGATAAGATATCATTAACTATCACAAAGATCAGATTTCTCCCCTTCTTAGACCTAGTTAACACACAATTGAAATCCATACACGTGTACGACCATAGTCCACTAGGAATAAGATATAATTGATACAACACATAAGAATCAAAATTAAATGCCCTTTCCCCATATCCAATGCACCCTTGACTACACCACTTAACATACTTCTTCGTATGCAACCAACACATATAATCATGCATTTTATCAGAGATAAATACACCACTATATGCATCAACAGCACGTAACTTATGCAATGAATTTAGAATAAACAATTTATCCTCCTTAAAATTGTAATTATTATGATCATAAAAATTCTTACGTGCGATGAATGTTTCACAATTCCACTCAATATACCTCCTCATATGCAACCATAGTAAAAATTCATGCATCATATCAATGGCTCTAGTTACTTCATGGCTACCAATTAAACACATGTCATGTGCCTCAATATCAAGCAACATGTAAAGGCCCGTATTTCGTATTCATTAAAAATTTTCTAAATAAATAATTATCTTGTCTCATTTAATTAAAATAAATATGTAAATAAATTTTTTTTTCTTTAAAATAATAGCGGAAGCAAATATGGTATCATACCAACAATTTAAAAATAGTCCAACGTAAAATCGATTTAAAATAATCCAACGTATTAAACTGAGTCTGAATAATAAAAAGTGCATAAACTAAATCATGAGGTCCTCGGGTTTACTACCGTTGTCCCAATATCGCTCACTGGTCTCCGCCCGCGGTCCCGACCTCATCAATACCTACAACAATCAAGTCTAGTGAGTCTAAAGACTCAACATGTATATATCGTGAATAACAAGTAAATATATCATAAAATCGCATGCAACGTAAAAATAAAGTATCGTAAAGCGTACGGTGAAAATCGTATCATGAATAATTATAACTACGTGCATATCTAAAAGTCATACGTAAAAGCTTTGCTCAATAGAGCTCTGTCATAACATATCATAATTTTCTGGTAGAGATAATGTTTCTAAGCAAGTGGCCCATAACATAGCGTAAGCGCCTGATCAGACTAAACCACAGTATACCGGGCGGTAGAGATCCATCACAGCCCTTGGACTGGATGTCCATACCCATACATAATCATAACCGGTCGTAAGTCACCGGGCGGAGACGTCCTCGGTTGTTCCTACCGACTTCCAAACCCATAAGCATAAGGTGGCCACAAGACATATCGCATATATCTCAAAAATAAACATTTTATATTTTTATGCACGTAATATAATTATAACCTTATTTTTACCGGATGAGTTGAATCGTTCCCAGGCTTGATGCGACTTACTTCTAATATGTGACACATGCAATAAATCTTAACTGGACAAAAATTTTAACAATAGAACCAAAAACGAGACGATTCGGACCAACAACTTGATTTTTAACCATGGCTTCGCACCAACCCGAACCAACATTAAACCGACGTTTAACCATGATTAAAAATACCCCAAAAATACTGAAAAATATGCATAATAACTATAAAACACAAAATTAGGTGAAAGGAATTCAAAAACATAAAACACTCTTTCGAGAGTCATTTTGGCACCTTTCACCGTAAATTCTCGTACGACTTCTAAACTCGACCAAATCACCAACGGCTAAAAACATGACTTTCCTAACTCATTGAGGTATTGTCCAGTCCAAGGCCATGGGCTAAAAGCCAACCAAGAACTCAAACCACCTCCAAAACCGAAGATGAAGCTTGTTGTCAAAAAAACCAGAAATTACAGCAGCAACTATGGGGTTGTTTTGATCAATTTATGAAACTAATGACCATGGTGGCTTGCACCACTAGCCAGAGACTCTTACCAACATCCTAAGGCATGGCTTGGACCATGGCTAAGGGCTAAAAGCCAACCACAACCCAAGCAAATACCTAGGACAAATCACAGCTCCAACCCAAGAACACAAAATTCTGTACTGTGATGTTTTGCACTAACTTGCTGTCTTGTATAATTTCCAGTGGTCCTATAATCGACCATGACTCAATCTAGACATGATGAAGTGTTGTAGGAACCATGGCTATGGGCTAGAAGCCAACCATAATCCATACAACACAACCAAAACCGAAACCATACTCATACCACGAATAAGAATTTTAAAACCAATGAGCACTTGTCATGTTTGTGTAAAAATCTGAGGGATCTATGAAAAAAGCTTTGAAAAGAGGATTTGGTCACGTCCTAAACATGATAAGGAAGGGTTTTAACCATGGCTACAGCCCCTAAGACAGCCAGGATTTCGAACACCCTTCAAACAACTTAATGACAGAAAAATCGAACCAAATCTGTAGCTTGTGAAAATGGTTGCTGTCATGCTGTTGTTTGAAATGTTTGGACTCAAACCAATGAACCAATAACACCCTAACATACTCTAAATCATTCCTAGAAGTAGCCATGAATGCCTGGAATCGAGCAACTCCCTGTAAGCGACCAAAAACACCAAACCGTGAAGTTGAAAGCAAAAGAGCCAAGAATTCTGTACATATATTTGCTTGGAAAGTTGCTGTCATTTTCGATTTATTGCTTGAATCATGCATATATAATGGTTTAAAAATATCTATAGAACTTGATTGAAGACAAAAGAAACAATATATACATGCCTGGAATTTGTTTTTGAAGAAAACAAATCAAAACGACAATACGACGCGACGTAACCGAGTTAGATTTCTCTTCTTGTTTGCTGCTGTGTTCACGAGTTTAGCTGCTGCTTTTTTCTGATGTTTTTCGAGCACATGGGTGTAGGAATTGTTAGGGATGAAGGTGAATGATATAGGAGGTGTTAAGGGGTCATAATATGCATTTAGTTAGGAGTTACAAGTGAAGGAGTGGAATGGATTTTTGAATGTTTTCTCCTTTACCTAGCTGCCGATTCTTTTCCCCTTTTTTCTTGCATGTTCTCGTTTATTTGCTAGACTAATAAAGGTGAGTGCTATAAGGGTTGATAAAGGTGTAATAATATGCATTAAGGTGGGAGGTTACAAGTGAAGGTGTTGAATAGCATTTGAATTATTTCTTCTTCTCCTAACTGCCGAAGCTTCTCACCTTTCTTTTCCTACTGCACGTTGGATTGTTGTGGTAATGGTTTGATTAGAAATAAGTTGTATTATAGTATTTGAATTTTCCAATAACTAGTGAATTAAAGGTGGAGAATTATATTTACTTTAAAGACTAATGATGTGATTTGAATTAGCTTACTAAGCATGTGAATTTGTTTAAGGAGTTGACTAACTTGTTACTAACATTGCATAATATTGTTTTAAATCTTGTATTTTACATGTTCAAGGTTTAATACATCCATTATATACTTTTTTATTGAATTAACAATTTAATTTAGGATAAAATCTTGCTTGGCCTTGCTTGATTTAAAAATTAAGTATTAAAATGCTATATTTAATTTCTTGAATATATTATACCTAGATTAATTCATCCTCATTTGTTTCCACATTTTAATTTAGGCTTTAATTAAATATTGAACCTAAAAGAACTTATTTACCAACTTAGCTCTAATTAATTTATTAAATCCCAAGGACATTTTTTTTCTTTAAATTAAATTATTCTTTGACTTAAATTAAATTTAGGAATATTTTCTTATTATTAATCTTATTAATCTTATATTTAATCTCCAAACTCCGGTCCGACCTCGCGTATTTATCTTGAAAAAAATAAAACTAAAGATCTACCGTTAAAATAAATAATCACGACTTAAAATTATTAAAATAAATCAAACACTTCATATTTATATAAAATATTCATTTTTTTTTTATAGTAGCAATTATGCTTGGCTCATACGTAATCTGATTTTCGGGTTCTACAACTCTACCCCCCTTAAGGAATTTCGTCCCCGAAATTAAACCTTACAGAATAACTCGGGATAACGACTCCTCATCTCCGTCTCAGATTCCCACGTAGCTTCCTCCTCCAAATGATTGAGCCATTTGACTTTCACAAGCTTGACTATTTTGTTCCGAAGCTTTTTCTCCTGTCTGTCTAAAATTTGCACTAGTCTTTCCTCATAAGACAAATTAGGAGTAAGCTGCAACGGTTCAAAGTTCAAAACATGCGATGGATTCGCCATATACTTCCTCAGCATGGAGACGTGAAAGACGTTGTGCACTCCGGCCAGATTCGGCGGAAGAGCAGCACGATAAGCTAATGTCCCAACTCTGTCGAGGATCTCAAATGGTCCAATGAATCTCGGACTGAGCTTTCCTTTCTTTCCGAACCGCATGACACCTTTCATCGGTGCAATCTTCACGAAAACATGGTCACCAACAGCAAACTCTAAATCTCTCCTCCTCTGATCCGCATAACTCTTATGTCTACTCTGAGCAGTCCTCATCCTATCACGAATCTTGACTACTACATCAGCAGCCTGCTGTACAATCTCCGGACCCAACTCTGATCTCTCCCCCACTTCATCCCAATGAATAGGAGATCTACACTTGCGACCGTACAGTGCTTCATATGGAGCCATACCTATAGACGACTGAAAACTGTTGTTATAGGTAAACTCCACTAACGGTAGCTTTGATTCCCAACTCCCAGAGAAATCAAGAACACATGCACGAAGGAGATCCTCCAAAATCTGGATAACTCTCTCGGACTGACCATCTGTCTGTGGGTGAAAAGCTGTGCTAAACAACAACTTCGTACCCATAGCTGAATGTAGACTCTTCCAAAATGATGAAGTGAATCTAGGATTTCGGTCAGACACTATAGAAACGGGAATACAATGAAGTCTAACAATCTCCCGGATATATAACTCTGCATATTGGATCATGGAGAAAGTAGTCTTAATAGGCAAGAAATGAGCTGACTTCGTAAGACGATCAACAATCACCCATATAGCATTCGACCCTCTGAAATACTTCGGCAAACCGACAACGAAATCTATGGTGACATTCTCCCACTTCCACTCGGGAATAGGAAGAGGCTTGAGCAACCCTGCTGGTCTCTGATGTTCCGCTTTCACTAGCTGACACGTCAGACACTCGGATACAAAATGTCTGATATCCCTCTTCATTCCTGGCCACCAGTATAATAACTGCAGGTCTTTGTACATCTTCGTACTCCCTGGATGTATAAAGTACGGCGACATATGGGCCTTAGATAAGATATCTGCTCGAATAGAATCGCTGCTAGGAACCCATATTCTGTCTCGATATCTGACAATACCGTCTCTAACTGCGTTCAGGATACTACCCTTGGCTTCATCTCTCTGTCTCCACTTAGCCAACTGCTCGTCTGCTAACTGTCCACTGCGAATACGGTCTAGAAGAGAAGACTGAATCGTCAAAGTAGATAGACGAGGATCTCTACCTCGAGGATATGTCTCTAGATCAAACCTCTGCATCTCAGACTGAAGAGGTCTCGAAACCACCAAATGAGCCATCCCTGCGACTTTCCTGCTCAACGCGTCTGCAACTACATTAGCTTTGCCAGGATGATAGCTAATGTCACAGTCGTAGTCCTTAACTAACTCCAACCAACGCCTCTGCCGCATATTCAACTCTTTCTGTGTAAAGAAGTATTTGAGACTTTTGTGGTCGGTAAAGATCTGACACTTCTCTCCGTACAAATAGTGTCTCCAAATCTTCAATGCAAATACACTACAGCTGCCAACTCTAGGTCATGGGTAGGATAGTTCTTCTCATGAATCTTCAACTGCCGAGAAGCATATGCTATCACCTTCCCATGCTGCATCAATACTACGCCTAACCCGAGTTTCGAACATCGGTATACAGAACAAAATCTCCGGGTCCTGAAGGCATGGCCAATACTGGCGCTGAAATAAGAGCTTGCTTCAATGTATCGAAGCTCTTCTGACATTCCTCGCTCCACACATACTTAACATTCTTCTTCGTCAATGATGTGAGTGGAACTGCGATGGAGGAGAATCCTCGAATAAACTTCCGATAGTATCCTGCTAGTCCAAGAAAACTACGGATCTCTGATGCATTTTGCGGCACAACCCAATCCCTGACTGCTGCAACTTTCGTCGGGTCTACCTCGATACCACTGCTAGAAATGACGTGGCCTAATAATGCCACTTTCTCTAACCAGAACTCGCATTTACTGAACTTCGCGAATAGTTTGTGCTTTTGTAAGGTCTACAGTACTGTGGTCAGATGTCTGCTGTGATCCTCTTGATTCTTTGAGTAGATGAGAATATCATCTATGATACTATCACGAACTGATCAAGATACGGCTGGAATACACGATTCATGAGATCCATGAAGATTGCTGGCGCATTCGTCAAATCGAACGGCATCACAAGAAACTCGAAGTGGCCATAACGAGTCCTGAAAGCAGTCTTGAGAACGTCGGCGTCTTTCACTCTATGCTGATGATAACCAGAACGCAGATCAATCTTGGAGAATACCAAAGCTCCCTCCAATTGATCAAATAAATCCTCTATCCTCGGGAGTGGGTATTTGTTCTTCACTGTAACGTTGTTCAACTCCCGGTAATCAATGCTGTGATGAGCTGTAGATTGGTTTATACGAATATTGTATAGCCAGTAATGCGAGATTGATTCTGTCAGAAGGATTGGAGAAGTATTATGACAATTATACTTAGTGAAATTTTATTCCAGACTGGAATCATATATTTAATTCTTTGTTTAAACTCTGTTATGCATTTCTTCTGATATCTCTGAATGGATTATTATGAGTTCGAGGACGAACTCGGATCTAAGAGGGGGAGAAATGTAAGGCCCGAGATAATAAAGATGATATTATTTTAATCCGATAGTATGTAATTGGAAACTTTTGGATTGTTGAATTATATTCCAAGATGTTTGCAATTATTTAGAATTGAAATGGAATTATTTAGGATTTAATTGAATTAAAAAGATTGAGCGGGGGCCAATTTGCAATTAGTGAAAAGTTGAGGGACTAAAGTGCAAATATGAAAATTTAAGTGGGACACTTGTCTTGGTCACCTCTTGAACGTGGCATTCCCTTCCAATTTTCATTTTCTTCATGGATGCCTAGCTTGGAAGGGTGAAAACGTGAGTTTCCATGGGTTCCTTCAAGGATTTTGATCTTCAAAAATTCATATCTCAACATCCAACCATCAACTTATTAATTCAAGTATAGATTCTTGATCCTTACCTTAAGAGCTTCAAGGGGAGGTAATTTTCATCCATTTCCAGCATGTTTCAAAATTTAGATGTTGGAGGATTTGTGATTTAATTGTTGATATGTGTTCTTGAGTATATAGAGATTATAGAACCGTAATTGGATCGAAGAACGGACATCATATGAATTGGTTTGAAAAATCCAGCATGTTGTTCGAACCTAGTAGGTGCAGATTTTATTATGTTGTGGTTGATATTGTGAGGTTTTTAGTCGTTGGTATCAGATTAATGATGTTTGAGTTGTCGGGTATATCGAATTTGCGCCGTTATGCCGCCGGAATTGATATAGATTGAGTTTTGAGCAAACCAAGTCTTACTTTGAATTATTGGATTTAGATGGATCAGATTCAGTATTGATTTAGATTGATCAGATATGATAGTGATTGAGATTACATTGATATTGACCAGATTGTGTATTGAGTTGAGTATTAATCAGAACAGATTGTGTATTGAGTTATTCACTGATACAGTGTATTCGATATTGTCATTTCAGATTTGATATGGACAGATTTGAATACAGGTCATCGTCTTCGTCAGACCGGGACGACAAAGGTATAAATCATGTGATATTCGGGAAGACACAACTCAAATAAGATCTTATTTGAGTTTCCCAACAAAATCACATACTAGATTATTTTATATTCTGATATGAATATGTTTTGTTTATGTGTTGATATGCTATGCTTTAATTACAGATTGTTATGCATTGCATTTAAGATAGGGAGTCTTGACAGATCAGTCAAACTTCTAGATGTTCGGTGATATCACAGCTTAGGGGAAGATCATTCTCCTATTGTAGATGTGGATACAGATCAGGCCGAAGTCTAGGAATAAGACGTACCCTCACACCGATTGGGAGGGTAGGTGATAGATCGTCTTATTCACACTGGGATCCCTAGATTTATAGTTGAGCCGAGTCTAGACATGATTTGACTAGAACTGCATGTGTTTATAGATGTGGGTTCATAGACTATGAAACCCATGTTTATTGCTTTCAGTTATGCTAGCATGTTTATAAGATTTGATTTAAATTGCATGTTTATCTGAATTGAGTTGCATGCTTAGTTTAAATTTATTTCATAGATTATGAAATTTATTACTTTTGAATATGTTCATGATAGCGTGTATTATGATTTAGATGGTTATATGCATGCTTACCATGATTTATACTGGGATTTATTCTCACCGGAGTATCGGCTGTTGTCTTGTTTTGTATGTGTGCATGACAACAGGTGGGTCAAGATCGGGGTCGAGAAGATGATGAGAAAAGACGAGTTTATCGTGGTGATTCAGGACTTGGATAGATTTGGTTTTATTACTTGAACTTTAGTAGTTGAACCTTAGATTAGTTAAAAGATTGTTGTATCTTTCTACTGAATTGTAGTTTTATACAGATATGTATGTTATTTAGATGCCATTACCTTCCGCACTTGTATTTTAAAAAGAAAAAATTTTTAGACCCTGTTTTATCTTAACTGATAATTTAAATCCCAAAGATGATTAAGAAAAAGATTAGCGTCCGGGTCCCCACAGCGCTCGAACTAGGATCGGAGACCAGAAAATTTTAAGAAAAATTATTTTAATTACATGATTCATTTTTATTAATTAATATAAGATGTTTTAAAGGTATTTTTCTAAGATTGGGATTTATTGGGTATTTTTACCCGCATAATTTTAATTTTTAACGGTACGTAAATTTTATCGAATCGATGGACTTTTTGAAGGTTTGGCTAATATTTTCGAAAACTTTTAAAAACGTAATATTTTTCGGGAGTGTGTTTGGATTTAATTGACCTATTTTTAAGATTATTGGGCTTAAACTCTTTTAATTTAAAATAAAAACTAATTAATCTAATTGTTAATATACATTAATCATTAAATAACCCTACACCTTTTAATTTACAATTCAACAACCGGTACACTTCTTTTTCAAGCCAACTATCATTGTTTATTTTTCCCTTCATTAAATAGATATGGGTGTCTCGGTTCTACACTTGTCCTTGCAAAGAAAACTTCATCTTGAATCCTTCACATCGGTTTTGCTCTCAAAACATCTAAGGCACGCACGTACTTTCTTTTTTTCTTCATACACGCTGATAGTATACTAATCTTTATGAAAATGCATGAAAGTTTATAGATCCAGCCTTGTACATGCATGATTTTTCGGTTTTTCTTTGAATGCTTGCATTTTTCGGTTGCTACTCATAATCTTGCTGATGTGTGGTGCAAGGGGCTGCTGTATAAGGTTGTCAAGGGCCTGTACAGTCCATGGTTGTAGAGGTTTAGGTCCTGGTGTGAGCAGCTTGTTTGGGTTTTGATGATTAAGGGTGAGGGCCGATCGGTTGTGAGGTGTGATATGAATCCTCGTACGAATGAAAGGCAAACACGAATATAGAAATCGCACCCTCAATTCAATAACAAACAAGGAACGATTATGTTGTCCCGATCTTTTGAAACAAGTAACGATTTTGTGATATTCACCTCTAAGCGATTATAACTTAGCAACAAATATCAACGATAAAACAATTGAATTTCAAACGAACCTTCAAAGAACTTGTTTTGACAATCCGTACGAAGAACAATCGACAAACGCCACAAAGATGAAAATCTTTGATAAGTTTGATTTGATTTTCTTCTTGTGAATAACAACGCTAAAAGCTTTGAAAATTGAGAGAACTCAATGTATTTGATATCAATCTTCAATTATATCGTTTTTGGTCATTACAATGCATTATATAATTAATAAAACCCATAAAAAGTAGTGTAGAAAGCATTAAAGAAGATAACTAGCAACTTTGACACGGAAGTTGACAATAGACCGCGGGTGCGCTGCATACTGGACCGCGGGTGCGGTGTGGCTTCGGCTAAGTTCGAATAAAAGGACCGCGGGTGCGGTCATTGTAGGAGCGCGGGTGCGCTTGCCGTCCGCGGGTGCGATCCTTGCTTGACCGCGGGTGCGGTATAGCTTCGGCAATATTCTCTTAATTTGATTATCATGGACCGCGAGTGCAGTCCCTGAACTGGCGTGGGTGCGCTCCACCTTCGGCAAATTGCACTTGAATAACATTCGAAAAACCTCGAATATTATTCCCATGATTCCCAACCTCCTCTAATTTAGACATCCAACTTGTAGGACTTCCTTGAAAGTTCATCATGAGTCCTTGAAGTGCATCTTTAAACTTCTTGCTTCGTCCCCTCGTTATAGGTCCTTCAGGCAACTCCAACGACTCCCATACTTTCTTTGGTGCTTGATCAACCACATTTGCATCATTCTCCCCTTCTTGAAAAGGATTTGTCCTCAAATCTTGATCATCTCCTACATCAAACAACGAAAGATCACTAACATTAAAAGTAGAGCTGACATTATACTCACCTGGTAGGTCTAATTTGTAGGCATTGTCGTTGATCTTTTCAAGCACTTGAAATGGTCCGTCACCCCTAGGTAAGAGTTTTGAACGTCGCTTTTCTGGAAATCTTTCCTTCCTTAAGTGCAACCACACCCAATCTCCCTTTTCAAAAACCATCTTTTTCCTTCCCTTGTTGGCTTGCTTCGTGTATTGTAAATTCTTCTTCTCGATGTTATCCTTGACCTTCTCATGCAAACTTCTAACGAATTCAGCTTTCTTCTTGCCATCCATATTCAACCTTTCACTCACAGGTAAAGACATCAAATCCAACGGAGTCAAAGGATTAAAACCATATACAATTTCAAATGGTGAATAATTCGTAGTAGAAAGCACACTACGATTATAAGCAAACTCAACAAATGGTAAACAATCCTCCCAATTCTTTAAGTTCTTTTTAAAAATAGCACGCAAAAGTGTTCCTAAAGTTCTATTGACAACTTCAGTTTGCCCATCCGTTTGAGGATGACATGTAGTAGAAAACAACAATTTTGTGCCAAGTTTAGCCCATAACGTTTTCCAAAAATAACTCAAGAATTTAACATCACTGTCCGAAACAATAGTCATAGGCATGCCATGCAACCTAACGACTTCTCTAAAAAATAGATCCGCAATGTGAGATGCATCATCAGTTTTGTGACAAGCAATAAAATGAGCCATCTTAGAAAATCTATCCACAACAACAAATATAGAATCCCTCCCCTTCTTTGTCCTAGGCAACCCCAAAACAAAGTCCATAGAAATATCAACCCAAGGTTCACTAGGGACGGGAAGTGGTGTATACAAGCCATGTGGTTGTGTTTTAGATTTATCTTGTCTACAAGTAATGCACTTATCACAAACACGCTCAACGTCACGTTTCATGTGTGGCCAATAGAAATGTTCATGCAATGCACTTAAAGTTTTAGCCACACCAAAATACCCCATTAAGCCACCCCCATGTGCCTCCCTAACAAGTAATTCACGAATGGATGATCTAGGGACGCACAACCTATCTTCTTTAAACAAGAAACCATGATGCAAATAAAATTTGTCATGTGGACCATGCATACATGTTTCAAATACATTCTTAAAATCCTCATCTAACACATATAATTCCTTCACATGCTCAAACCCCAAAACTTTAGACTCCAAAGTAGAGATTAGTACATACCTCCGTGATAATGCGTCAGCCACTACGTTTTCCTTACCTTGTTTGTACTTGATGATGTAGGGAAATGTACCTATGAATGCAACCCACTTGGCATGCCGCTTGTTCAACTTCTGCTGCCCCTTAAGGTGCTTAAGAGACTCATGATCCGTGTGAATCACAAACTCTTTAGGCCTCAAGTAGTGTTGCCACACCTCCAAAGTCCTCACAAGCGCGTACAACTCCTTGTCATACGTTGGATAGTTCAGCGCTGCTCCATTGAGTTTCTCACTAAAATACGCCACTGGTCGTCCTCCTTGCATCAAAACACCACCAATACCTACACCTGAAGCATCACATTCAATTTCAAAAGTATTAGAAATATCAGGCAAAACAAGTAAAGGCGCATTAATTAACTTTTGTTTAATAATATTAAAAGACTTCTCTTGCTCTTCGCCCCAATGGAATGGAACGTTCTTCTTAATCACCGCCGTCATCGGTGCCGCCAGTGTGCTAAAATCTTTTACAAACCTCCTATAGAAGCTTGCAAGACCATGAAAGCTTCGAACTTGACCAACAGAAGCAGGCGTTGGCCAATCTCGAATAGCACTTACCTTGTCCTCATCCACTTGTATCCCCTGCGAACTTACCACAAAACCAAGGAAGACAAGTTTGCTTGTACAAAAATCACATTTCCCAACCTCCTCTAATTTAGACATCCAACTTGTAGGACTTCCTTGAAAGCTCATCATGAGTCCTTGAAGTGCATCTTTAAACTTCTTGCTTCGTCCCCTCGTTATAGGTCATTCAGGCAACTCCAACGACTCCCATGATTTCTTTGGTGCTTGATCAACCACATTTGCATCAAGGTGTGTGGTTCGATCCAAGCTCCTGTTACACCAGCTGTGCGAGGGCTTGATCCAGCACAGGGTCAGACCCTGGGGAGGTCTGAGATGGGGCTGGGATAGCTCGAACTAAGCTGGAGTTGCCAGATCGAACGATCAAGCCATGTTTTGAAAGGTTGACGCGATAGGAACTCCTTTGTGTCTGGCGATCGTTGGTCTTGTGCAGCTTGCATGGAGCTAAAGCCGTGTGTATAGTGTGTCAAGTAGAGTCCCTAGGTGGTCAAGGAGAGGTCGGTTCATGGCTGATACGTTGGGTGTGGTTAGTGGAGTGAGTTTAAGGAAAGGTATTGCACAAGGGAGGGAAATTGGAGAGGCCGAGAGTTATGCTATTTTTTTCTGGAATTTTCAGCCGTGGGTTTAGGGGATTGGTTGTATTGTTTTATGAATTTTAAGTGTTTGTAAGATATGGTAAAAAGTTTGGGAAAATTCGGTTAAGTTTCGAATCGATTCGGGTTAAAACCGGAACACCGGTACAAGTTTTAAAACAATTCGGTTAAGTAATGATATGGGCTCGAGTTTACGTCTAAGAAATACTTTTAAATATGTTTTGGGACATTTTTAGGAGTTTGGTAAGTTTCAGATAAAAATAAGGAGTTTTGAATTTATCCGGGATTTAATCGCCGTACGAAACGTTAATTAAAAGATTAATTGAAACGCCTAGATTTAAGCTTAATAAAATTATGGAAAATTATATTTAAGCTCAAATAATTATTAGAAGTCTAAGTTTTTAAATTGGGAATTTTATGCTAAGGTTTGGTTTAATTCTGGATTAAAACACATTAATAGGTTATATTTAAAGATTAATTTAAAAGTCATAGATTTAAGCCAAATAAAAATATGATAAAGTTCTTGTAAGCTTAAATAATTATTTGGGACGTGTTAGAGTCAATGAAATTAAGAAATTGTCAAAGAAGTGAAATTTTACTTCTAGGGGCAAAATGGTAATTTTTGGGACGGATGAGATTTTTGTCAAGGCAGCGCCCTGAGCACATTTTATCATATTTTAAATGTTCATGCATCACGTTTAAGATTTTTACGCTATTATAATAATTAAGGTGCATGCTTGGTTTAAAGGAATTAAGAGAGAAAAAGTAAGAAAGTGAAGAGCACTCCGTCTCCGCCACGCCGCGTCGTCGTTTTGTTTGTTTTCTTACAAAACAAACCAAGGCATGTTTATATCTATTTTCACTCTTCAATCAAGCCATATAGGTATTTTTAAATATCGCAAGTACATGATTTAATGCAAGAAGATCGAAATTGTTCATATTTAATTATGTTGGTTAATTATATTACTTGCATAGAAAATATTCATTTTGAGATTTATGCGATATTGCTTGTGGCCACTTTACTATCATGGGACTATTACTTCACCCGGTCGCCAGTTACCGGTCATGGGAGCATTACTAAATCCGGTCGCCAGTTACCGGTCCGATCGCCAGTTACCGGTCAGTTCAGTTCAGTTCAGAGGCCACTTGCGTAGACCATAATCTCACCAAAAAATTATTACATGCTATTTCATTCAGGGCTCCAAGGAGTAAACATTTTCACTTATGATTTTCAGTTCAGTTATGCACGTATTATAATTACTCATAATCAGTTAATTTCACTTGATGCCTCATGACATGATATTTCCACTTCGCATGAGATTTTATTAGTATTACTTGTTTTCTACGATATATGCATGCTGAGTCTTTAGACTCACTAGACTTGATTGTTGTAGATGCTGATGATGTCGAGATCGAGGGCGGGGACTCGTGAGCCAGCTCGAGTCGGCAGTAGTAGGACCCGAGGACCTCAGTGCAGCATTTATTATTATTCGATTGTGCAAACATTTTAATTATTGTTGAAAAAACTTTTTACTGTCATTTCGAAAATGTTAATTTCTTCCGCTGCCACTTTGAACATCAAACTTTATTTATCAGTTCATTTATGAATGAGGCAATTTTAATTATTTAAAAAGAAAAATTTTAAATTTTCCGCAAATTTCCAAGTAAGGATTTTTAGGTCTTTACAGCTGATATCAGAGCAATGGTTCTGTATAGGGTCGTACTACTACTAATCTCGGGAAGCTCACTAAGTCACGTCTTCGGTCTGTAAGTTTTACGTTAACGCATTTTATTTAATGCATGAATTATTTTCAACAACATGATTTCATGAGATATGTTGTGCCCAGATTTTTATTACTCAGTATTTAAATTTAAATTAATGATGGAATTATGCATGTTAGTTACGTATGGGTTATGTATGGAACAGTATGCCCCCTAGACGCATCCTCCAGCGCACTAGAAATGACGAGCCTTGCCAAGAGGACAGGGAGGAGAAGAGGCAGGAGAGAGACCTACCACCTCCACCACCCCCTCCACCTGACATGAGTGCCCAGATGCTAGCTGGGATGACTCAGTTCTTCGCACAGTTTGCGGGGAACCATGCTGTGGCGACCAGGCCGACAGGGCCCGAGGCTGTATATGAGAGATTTATGAAGATGCGTCCGAAGGAGTTTACAGGGACGTTGGACCCCATGATTGCCGAGGGCTGGATCAAGTCTCTCGAGGTTATCTTCGAGTTTATGGAGCTTGGGGATTCAGATCGAGTTCGTTGTGCCTCTTATCTGTTCGGAGGAGATGCCCGCTTATGGTGGAAAGGAGCTTCAGTAGCCCTTAACTTGGCTACACTGACTTGGGCATGCTTCACGGAGGTATTCTACTCCAAATATTTTACTGAGGAAGTGCGCACCAGGTTGACTACTGAATTCATGAGCCTGAGGCAGGGAGAGATGACTGTTACGGAGTTCGTCCGTAATTTTGAGAGGGGTTGTCATTTTGTGCCCCTAATCGCGAATGATGCTAAAGCCAAGTTGATGCATTTCTTGGTGGGTCTACGGCCGATCTTGCGCCGTGATGTTAGGGTATCTGACCCTACTTCTTATGAGGTCGATGTCTCCAAAGCTCTAGCCGCAGAGCACGATCAGCGTGATATCGAGAGAGACCGCCAGGGCAAGCGCCAGTCCATGTACCACACCGCCCTCCTCCTTAGCAGCATCAGCCTCAGCATAAGAGGCCTTTTCACGGCCCGCCCAGAATCAGAGGAGGACCTCAGCAGCAGCAGCAGGGACGCGCAGTCCCGAGGCCATTTGAGCACCCAGTCTGTCCCAAGTGCTCACGCCGTAATCCTGGAGCATGCATGCATGTACGACTCAGGGAAATGTTATAAGTGTGGCAGCACAGACCACGTGCTGCAGCAGTGCCCCCGGAGGAACCTGCCTACCCAAGCTAGAGTTTTTGCTCTCCATGCAGCGGAGACGAACCCCGATACCATGTTGTTGATAGGTACCTTACAGCTTTAGGTTTATATTTGCATTCCAATTATTTGGGAACCGGGATTAAGATTTTGAACTTAGGAATTGCGATAGGATTGCATGCTCTACTCAGTATTATTTCCGGGATTAGGATAGAAGAACTCTGACCTTTGCATGCCTATAAGCTTAGCTTTTGTGATTATTAGATTCAACTTAGTGTTCCGAACTTTCAGGGAGAATTTTCATAGCTGGCTCAGCTACCAAAGCCCTGATAGATTCAGGGGCTACCCATTCATTTATTTCAGAGGTCTTTGCGAATTTTCTCAAAGTTAAGACCATCGGGCTAGATGTATCCTATTCGGTATCATTGCCTTCCGGAGAGGAGATCACAGCCACCAATGTGATCCGAGACATAGACCTTGAGTTGCATGGAAATCTTGTTTATGCGGATCTTATCTTATTGCCGATGCCAGAGTTTGACATCATTCTGGGGATGGACTGGCTATTGCGGAACAGAAGTTTTGATCGACTTTCAGCAGAGAACTATTCTAGTCCGATCGCCTGGAATGACGCAGTTCTTATTTGAGCCGGACAGGTACTTTCCTTTACCGCGCATTATTCCTTATGTCCAGGCTAGGAAGCTCATGCATAGAGGGTGTCGGGCATTTTTAGCAACTTTTATATCTGTCCCCGAGGCACCCAGTCATTCAGCTTCAGATGTTCCGATTGTTAGAGATTTCCTAGACGTTTTTCCTGAGGATGTCTCTTGTATGCCACCCGAGAGAGAGGTGGAGTTTTCTATCGAGCATATGCCAGGTACGGCTCCGATCTCAAAAGCACCGTACGGACTTGCACCGACAGAGATGGCAGAGCTTGAGAAGCAGATTCAGGAACTTGTTGACAAGGAGTTCATTCGCCCGAGTTTTTCACCATGGGGCGCACCAGTCTTATTTGTGAAGAAGAAGGATGGCTCTATGAGACTTTGTATTGACTACCGGGAGTTGAACAAGGTTACAATGAAGAATAAATACCCATTTCCAAGGATTGAGGATCTGTTTGACCAGTTGCAGGGAGCTTCGATTTTCTCTAAGATTGATCTGCGTTCAGGTTATCACCAGTTGAGGGTGAGAGACGCCGATGTTTCAAAGACAGCTTTCAGGACTCGTTATGGTCACTACGAGTTCCTTGTGATGCCATTCGGTTTGACGAATGCTCCAGCGATCTTCATGGATCTCATGAATCGCATATTTCAGCCGTACCTCGATCAGTTTGTGATAGTGTTCATAGACGACATTCTCTTCTACTCCAAGAATCGGGAGGATCACAGCAGGCATCTGACCACAGTGTTGCAGACATTGCAGAAGCACAAATTATTCGCAAAGTTCAGTAAATGTGAATTTTGGTTAGAGAAAGTGGCGTTCTTAGGCCACATTGTTTCCAGCAGTGGCATTGAGGTAGACCCAGCAAAAGTTGCAGCAGTCAGAGATTGTGTTGTGCCGCAGAATGCATCAGAGATCCGCAGTTTTCTTGGACTAGCAGGATATTATCGGAAGTTCATTAAGTGATTCTCCTCGATTGCAGTTCCACTCACAGCACTGACAAAGAAGAATGTGAAATTTTTTGGAGCGAGGAGTGTCAGAAGAGCTTCGATACTTTGAAGCAAGCTCTTATCTCAGCACCAGTTTTGGCCGTGCCGTCAGGGTCCGGTGAGTTTGTTCTGTATACCGATGCTTCGAAGCTCGGCCTTGGCGCCGTATTGATGCAGCATGGGAAGGTGATAGCTTATGCTTCTAGACAGTTGAAAACCCATGAGAAGAACTACCCTACCCATGATCTAGAGTTGGCCGCAGTAGTTTTTGCCGTGAAGATTTGGAGGCACTATCTGTATGGAGAGAAATGCCAGTTATTTACCGACCACAAGAGCCTCAAGTATTTCTTTACGCAGAAGGAGCTGAATATGCGTCAGAGGCGTTGGTTGGAGCTTGTGAAGGACTATGATTGTGACATTAGCTACCACCCGGGTAAAGCTAATGTAGTTGCGGATGCATTGAGCAGGAAAGTTGCAGCGATGGCCCATTTGACAGTTTCGAAACCTCTTCAGTTTGAGATGCAGAGGTTTGATCTTGAGACTTATCCTCGAGGTAGAGTTCCCTGTCTATCTACCTTGACCATTCAGTCTTCCCTTCTGGACCGTATTCGCAGTGGTCAGTCAGCAGATGAGCAGTTGGCCAAGTGGAAGCAGAGAGATGAGGCCAAGGGCAGTGTCTTGTATTCAGTCAGCGAGGGTATTGTCAGATACCGGGACAGGATATGGGTCCCTAGCAGTGATTCTATCCAAGCAGATATCTTATTAGAAGCCCATATGTCGCCGTACTCCATTCACCCTGGGAGTACGAAGATGTACAAAGATCTACAGTTGTTGTATTGGTGGCCGAGGATGAAGAAAGACATTAGATAGTTTGTATCCGAGTGTCTGACTTACCAGTTAGTGAAGGCCGAGCATCAGAGACCAGCAGGTTTGCTCAAGCCTCTTCCTATTGCCGAGTGGAAGTGGGAGAACGTTACCATGGATTTTGTGACCGGATTACCGAAGTCAGCCAGAGGATCGAATGCTATCTGGGAGATTGTAGATCGTCTTACCAAATCAGCGCACTTCTTGCCTATTAAGACGACTTTTGTGGGGACCCGGGCTCTAACTCAATTCTTTTCGGGATTAATCGGATCCTCGTTCAAAAATACGGGTCAAAATTTTGCTTTTAACATTAAATCAAATGTTTATAACTCAAGCACAAGATAGTTCTTTATTTTATTTCAATAAACATAATTACATGTATTGTTCTAATACATTCATACAAACTAGTGTTCAATCCCAACCATAATCAAAATATAGTACATGTCTAGTAAAAGAAACCACTAGTAATCTGCTGCGCCCGAAGTCACCACGCTATCTCGATCTCTCATCTCTTTCGTGACCCTGATCCTGCCCCACCTGTTGTTATGCACACATACAGACATAACAACAGCCGAAAACTCCGGTGAGAACAAATCCCAGTATAAAACATGTATACATGCTGATACGAAATCATAAATCATGCATGAAAGCAATAACAATGGCTCCATAGTCTATGAAACCGATCTATCTAAACATGCAACTCAAATCAAATCATGTCCTGACTCGAATCGACTCTACTCTAGGGATCCCGGTGTGAATAAGACGTCACTGTCTGTCACCTACCCTCCCAATCGGGGTAACTGTACGTCTTATTCTTAGACTTCGGTCAAGTCTGTATCGAATGTCTACAATCGGAGTGAATCAGATCCGAAGCGTCGATACCACCGAACATCTAGTTTGGCAAGTCTGCCAATGACTCTTCTATCTCAAAGGCTTGAATATAAATCTATAAACAAGGCATCATCAGATCAAGAGATTTGAATATAAATCTATAAACAAATCACAATCATATCAAAAGATAAACAATAATTATAGTATGTTATTTTGTTGGGAAACTCAAATTGAATCTCATTTGAGTTGTGTCTTCCCCAAACAAAAACATGCATTATACCTTTCGTCGCACAATCTCTGTCGATATCGAAGTCTTGATGTCAAAGTCGCCAATACAAATCTGAAATGGCATCATCAATGTACATTCTATCAAGCTCTAGTATACCTCAATACACATGAGATTCAATATTTCATTTCAATGCAATTTCGACGGCATAACGGCGGATTCTCGATATACCGATCAACTCATATAACAGTAATCAATAACCATAATCCAAAATCTTCATGAATCACATGTACTATTCTGAAATCTCCACCATCTCAATTCCATACATGCTGGAAAATCATAACAATCACATATAGTATTATTTCTTTTATCTCTTTTTCCACTATATGTTCACAACAATCATAAGAACACAAAATAGAAACCAAATCTGATTTCCTTTAACAGCTCAACTTCAAAACATGCTGAACTTAATAAAACATATACCCTTTTGAAGCCCTTGATGCAAGGAATAAGAATCTCCACTTGGTTCACACTTTGGACATGTAATTCTTTCACAATTCACCTTTCTAAGCTTGAAGGAACTCTCTCCTTGTACTTATTCTCGGCTGCTGAAGTGAAGGAAGAATGACTCATGCTTGAATTATATATATACCATGCCATGTGTCAACTTAAGAAACAAAGGTGGATTTCTCGCATGCAGCACCGCGGGTGCGGTCACTCTTCACCGCGGGTGCGCTGTGCCCACGGCATGCCTTTCATTTTCTGAAATTCGACGACCGCGGGTGCGCTACATACAAGACCGCGGGTGCGGTAACATCAACGCAGGTGCGGTTACGTTTGAACCGCGGGTGCGGTGTCATTTCTGTAAATAATTCCCAACTCTCTGTCCATCAACCGCGGGTGCACTCTTTCTTGGACCGCGGGTGCGGTGACCCTACTGTAAAATGGCCATCTTTCTGTCCATGCACCGCGCGTGCGGTGCTTCTCTAGGCGCGGGTGCGGTCCCTTTCTTCAAGCAACACTTTATCTTTTCATTTTATCCACATACAATCTAGGGCATTACAACTTTCACCATGGTTCAGTATGCAGAGTTGTATATCCGAGAGATAGTCCGACTCCATGGTATTCCAGTTTCTATCGCATGTGACAGAGATCCCAGATTTACTTCCTCATTTTGGAAGAGTTTGCATTCGATTATGGGGACGAAGTTGCTGTTTAGCACAGCTTTCCATCCGCAGACAGATGGGCAGTCAGAGCGAGTCATTCAGATTTTGGAGGATCTTCTCCATGCTTGTGTGATTGATTTCTCAGGTAGTTGGGAGTCGAACTTGCCATTGGTTGAGTTCACCTATAACAACAGCTTTCAGTCTTCTATAGGAATGGCTCCGTATGAAGCATTGTATGGTCGCAAGTGCAGATCTCCTGTCCATTGGGATGAAGTAGGAGAGAGAGCAGAGTTGGGTCCAGATATTATTCAGCAGAATATCGATGTAGTAGCCCGGATCCGTGATAGGATGAGGACCGCTCAGAGTCGACAGAAGAGTTATGCGGACCAGCGGAGGAGAGATTTAGAGTTTGCAGTGGGCGATCATGTTTTTGTGAAGGTGGCACCTATGAAGGGTGTCATGCGATTTGGGAAGAAAAGAAAGCTCAGTCCGAGATTCATTGGACCATTTGAGATCCTCGACAGGGTTGGGACGCTAGCCTATCGTGTTTCTCTTCCGCCGAATCTGGCCGGAGTACACAATGTGTTCCACGTCTCTATGCTGAGGAAGTATATGGCAAATCCTTCGCATGTCCTGAACTTTGAGCCGTTGCAACTTACTCCAAACCTGTCTTATGAGGAGAGACCAGTGCAAATCTTAGACAGACAGGAAAAGAAGCTTCGGAACAAAATGGTACAGCGAGTCAAAGTCAAATAGCTTAACCATTCTGAGGAGGAAGCTACGTGGGAGTCTGAGCCAGAGATGAGGAGTCGGTATCCCGAATTATTTGGTGAGTTTTAATTTCGAGGACGAAATTTCTTTTAGGGGGGAAGGATTGTAGAACCCGTAAATTGGACTGCGTATAAGCCATGCATAATTCTAGTATTTAAAATTTAAATTGATTTTATTTTATGAGTATTTAAATTCTTTTCTTTAAATTTATTTATTTTACGCAGTAGTTTAATTGTTATCTTTTCAGTTAAATAAGTGAAGCTGGACTGGAGATGGAGTATTGAGATAAGTTAATAAAGACTTATTTAAGAAGTGGTAATTTAGCATGTTAGTAAATATATTTTTGAAAAAAAAATTGGCATGCATGCAAGTTATTAAACTTCTTTGGTATTTTACTTAATTGTTTTTAAAGCATTAAATGCGTGTTTATTTCATTAATTTATGTTTAATTATTTTTATGCATTTTATGCATAATTCATACATTTTAGAATTTAATTCATGAAATTTTAAAGGTTCATGCATTAAAGATTTTTAAGTTTCATTTCGCGCTCGAACGAGGATCGGTGACCAGAAAATTTTAAGAAAAATTATTTTAATTAAATGATTCATTTTTATTAATTAATATAAGATATTTTAAAGGTATTTTTCTAAGATTGGGATTTATTGGGTATTTTTACCCGCATAATTTTAATTTTTAACCGTACGTAAATTTTATCGAATCGAGGGACTTTTTCAAGGTTCGGCTAATATTTTCGAAAACTTTTCAAAACGAAATATTTTTCGGGAGTGTGTTTGGATTTAATGGACCTCTTTTTAAGATTATTGGGCTTAAACTCTTTTAATTTAAAATAAAAACTAATTAATCTAATTGTTAATATACATTAATAATTAAATAACCCTACACCTTTTAATTTACAATTCAACAACCGGCACACTTCCTTTTCAAGCCAACTATCATTGTTTCTTTTTCCCTTCATTAAATAGATATGGGTGTCTCGGTTCTACACTTGTCCTTGCAAAGAAAACATCATCTTGAATCTTTCACATCGGTTTTGCTCTCCAAACAATTAAGGCACGCACGTACTTTCTTTTTCTCTTCATACACGCTGATAGTATACTGATCTTTATGAAAATGCATGAAAGTTTATAGATCCAGCCTTGTACATGCATGATTTTTCGGTTTTTCTTTGAATGCTTGCATTTTTCGGTTGCTACTCATAATCTTGCTGATGTGTGGTGCAAGGGGCTGCTGTATAAGGTTGTCAAGGGCCTGTACAGTCCATGGTTGTAGAGGTTTAGGTCCTGGTGTGAGCATCTTGTTTGGGTTTTGATGATTAAGGGTGAGGGCCGATCGGTTGTGAGGTGTGTGATTCGATCCAAGCTCCTGTTACACCAGCTGTGCGAGGGCTTGATAGCTCGAACTACGCTGGAGTTGCCGGATCGAACGATCAAGCCATGTTTTGAAAGGTTGACGCGATAGGAGCTCCTTGGTGTCTAGCGATCGTTGGTCTTGAGCAGCTTGCATGGAGCTAAAGCCGTGTGTCTAGTGTGTCAAGTAGAGTCTCTAGGTGGTCAAGGAGAGGTCGGTTCATGGCTGGTACGTTGGGTGTGGTTAGTGGAGTGAGTTTTAGGGAAGGTATTGCACAAGGGAGGGAAATTGGAGAGGCCGAGAGTTATGCTATTTTTTTCTGGAATTTTCAGCCGTGGGTTTAGGGGATTGGTTATATTGTTTTATGAATTTTAAGTGTTTTTAAGATATGGTAAAAAGTTTGGGAAAATTCGGTTAAGTTTCGAATCGATTCGGGTTAATACCGGAACACCGGTACAAGTTTTAAAACAATTCGGTTAAGTTATGATATGGGCTCGAGTTTACGTCTAAGAAATACTTTTAAATATGTTTTGGGACATTTTTAGGAGTTTGGTAAGTTTCGGATAAAAATAAGGAGTTTTGAATTTGTCCGGGATTTAATCGCCGTACGAAACGTTAATTAAAGGATTAATTGAAACGCCTAGATTTAAGCTTAATAAAATTATGGAAAATTATATTTAAGCTCAAATAAATATTAGAAGTCTAAGTTTTTAAATTGGGAATTTTATGCTAAGGTTTGGTTTAATTCGGGATTAAAACGCATTAATAGGTTACATTTAAAGATTAATTTAAAAGTCATAGATTTAAGCCAAATAAAAATATGGGAAAGTTCTTGTAAGCTTAAAGAATTATTTGGTACGTGTTAGAGTCAATGAAATTAAGAAATTGTCAAAGAAGTGAAATTTTACTTCTAGGGGCAAAATGGTAAGTTTTGGGTTTTCAGGGGCAAAATGGTCATTTTGCACCCGGGATGAGATTTTGGTCAAGGCAGCGCCCTAAGCACATTTTATCATATTTTAAATGTTCATGCATCACGTTTACGATTTTTACGCTATTATAATAATTATGGTGCATGCTTGGTTTAAAGGAATTAAGAGAGAAAAAGTAAGAATGTGAAGAGCACTCCGTCTCCGCCACGCCGCGTCGTCGTTTTGTTTGTTTTATTTCAAAACAAACCAAGGCATGTTTATATCTTCTTTCACTCTTCAATCAAACCATATAGGTATTTTTAAATATCGCCAGTTACCGGTCAGTTCAGTTCAGTTCAGAGGCCACTTGCGTAGACCATAATCTCACCAGAAAATTATTACATGCTATTTCATTCAGGGCTCCAAGGAGTAAACATTTTCACTTATGATTTTCAGTTCAGTTATACACGTATTATAATTACTCATGATCAGTTATTTTCACTTGATGCCTCATGACATGATATTTCCACTTCGCATGAGATTTTATTATTATTACTTGTTATCTATGATATATGCATGCTAAGTCTTTAGACTCACTAGACTTGATTGTTGTAGGTGCTGATGATGTCGGGATCGAGGGCGGGGACTCGTGAGCCAGCTCGAGTCGGCATTAGTAGGACCCGAGGACCTCAGTCCAGCATTTATTATTATTCAATTGCGCAAACATTGTAATTATTGTTGGAAAAACTTTTTACTGTCATTTCGAAAATGTTAATTTCTTCCGCTGCCACTTTGAACATCAAACTTTATATATCAGTTCATTTATGAATGAGGCAATTTTAATTATTTAAAAAGAAAAATTTTAAATTTTCCGCAAATTTCCAAGTAAGGATTTTTTGGTCTTTACATATTTAGCTCATTAGATTTCACGTGATGATTGAGGTATCAACATTCAGATTGAACGTGATTTTTATATTGTTCATGGTGTTTTGAGAATGAATATATATCTAAATAGTTATGGTAAGATGTGTAGGTAGAAGTAGTGTAATGAAGTTGGTAGGAAATGAGATGAAAATATGGTAGTTCTTACAAGTTTTAGCATAATCATTTGAATATTGATCCAAATTGTGTGAAGCTATAACCATTAGAACGCTAAGATATAATGCTACAACTTTCATGTTTTGGGTTTTATCCAAATCATTGTGGAAGACAAGCCAAAAGTGCCCCGAAGTATGTCGTGTATACCGTCATTCCCTAACTGACACATGTTAGGAGAATAAGCATAACATTTTACTCATACCTACAAATGACATGAAACTAATTGGAGATTCCAGCCAAGACATAGGGCTACAACTTTGATGTTTACCACTTTTTCAGATTATGAGAGGAAGAGGCGTCTTGGAAGCGATCTTTGATGTGGTTGTGCGCAGAGCGGCACCCGAGCGGTAAGAAATGACCGCCCGAGCGCCACTGGTTCTTGATTCTTTGTTTCGGACAGAACATTCCGCGCTCGGGCAGTAGAAAATGACCGCCCGAGCGCCGTCTTGCATATAAGATGATAAGTTTCGACTTTCTAAGCCATTTCTTTAGTTCTTCACCTCCTTTATCAGCAAAAACTCGAAGTAAACCAAGAAACTCTTCCTCCAAAAGCTCTCTTCTTCATTCCTTTCATCACTTTGAGGTAAGAACTTAGTTCTCCATCTCAAGAACTTCATAAGGGTGTAAGTTTTCATCTCTTTTGGTTATTATTAATGTAGAGGAGCAAACTTCACCTAGAATAGACGTAGTAGTTGAATTATTGATATGTTTGACAGCATAGGAACGAGAAACATCGTCTCAAACCAGTGTTCTTACGCTTGGACTGTAAGTTGGCATGTTCTTGAAGTAATACATGAGTAATATTATGATTTCAAATGCTTCCCATTGCTTATTGTTATATGTACATTGTTAGTATGTTTATTGATGAAACATAGCATCATATTCCATTGTTATGTATTAAATATGAAAGGAACTCGTGAATATTGAAGAGGGGTGCTATGTCATGAACAAGAACATGAACATGAAAAGAAAAGGACTTATTTTACAAGATATAGAGCTTGTTGACATCATGGGTGGTTTTAAGTCCACCAAAGCTATTGGCCAATATATGTTCATGGGGCGTGGGGTTGCCAAAGGTTGCTCCCTGACGTCCAACACAGTAGTAGCTATATAATAAAGCAAGCACGGTAGTACATGTCAACTAATGAGGCTCAAGTACAAAAATGAACATGAATATATGCTATGATATGACAAGATTTAAAGATTCATTGTTGTCACGACTTGATATTTATGTTCCTTCGACGCATATTGATACGTACAAGTGCCAACTTATTGACTTTTATAAACTCACGTAGCTCATGTATTACAAGATCAGGTAGTGAAGATGCATAGGATGCCGGTTCGCCAATGGATGCTTGTGACGTGCCTCACCTCGACAAGAACCGGGACGTCTTATTGTATAGCTTCCGCATATGTATTATAATGAATTAACTGTCAGGGTTTGAAACAAGTTTTGCAATGTTTATGTCTATGTGTATAATGATACAGAGTATGTTTATTTATAAGACTACGCTTATATGTACGTATTGTTATTGCTGATTGAGTTGTTGGTGTAAACAAAATATAGGGACATCATGCCAAAATTTTTATAAACCGTCAAATTGATGCTCCTTGTTTTGAATTGCTTCATAATATAGATATATCATTCAAATCCTATTTTGATTATGGTAATTATGCTAAGTATAGAGTATGGATGTGACATTTTAGAGTGGTATCAGAGCCCACGGTTCTTCGACAGGGAAGACACTGCACTTCATCCATGCATGGGGAACTCGCAAGTAAGTATCTTTGTATCCCATAGTTTATGCTAAGTTATGTGTTTATACTTGACCTATATGTAGGTTAAGATAAAAGACCATGCCACCTAAACGCAAGGTACACGAATGAGAGTGATCTAAGGGCAAGGCCCCAGCAGTCGAAGGTGCGGGCAGTGTGCCACGACCTATAGATGACTTTGCTCAATTGCTCCAACAACAAGCGAAAGTTCATGGGGAGCAGATACAACAATTACTTGAGATGCAACGAACTACACATGAGCAGGCACAAGCACAAGCACAAGCCATTCTACCTAGACAAGGGCCTATTCAAACTGATGTGTATGATCGTTTTCGACGTCTGAATCATCCTGAATTCATGGGAAGTACTGATCCGGCAGTAGCAGAAGAATGGATTAAATCATTGGAGTCCATCTTCTCCTACCTTCATATGAAAGATGCTGACAAAGTAACGTGTGCCATCTTTTTCTTAACGAAACATACAAGAATATGGTGGGAGAGTACAAGTGTGGCATTACCTGCGAGACCATTGACATGGGAAACTTTCAAAACCGTGTTTTACAACAAATATTTCAGTAAAGATGTACAAGCCAAGAAAGCCAATGATTTCCTTAATCTGAAGCAAGGAACCATGTCAATGGCAGAATACATACAACAATTCGAGGTTGGAGTCCAATATGTACCATATATTGCACAAGATGACACCAGTAAGGGCGAACACTTCATGCGGGGACTTCGCTCTGAAATTAAAAGAGATATACGGATGTCAAAGTTGCTACGTATGGGGAGATAGTGGAAAGAGCACTTATGGCAGAACAGGATGAACAAAAAATTGACAGAGACAGACTACAGCGAAGGCAGCAGTACTTTCAAAGGAGCCAAGCAACAGGACAAAGCAAAAATACCGATAGTAAAGGTACTTGACCAGAGGAACCTCGTGGTAAGGGTCCCCCTCCACGTAAAGAACAAGACATGCCACCTTGTCCTAAATGTGGCAAACTCCATGGCGGTGAATGTATGCAAGGTTCCAATGTTTGTTATCGTTGCAAAAAGCCAGGGCATCTAGCTAGAAATTGTCCAGGAAGTTCTGAGAAAGTACAGGGACGCCTTTTCTCCATGACTAAAGAGGAATTGGATGCGGATACATCGATGATCACTGGTATGTACTTGATTTCTGGTATTACTGCTATTGTTTTACTTGACTCAGGAGCCACGCATTCCTTTATTTCGAAATCGTTGTAAGGAGACTGGGCATTACAGCAAGTACAACAGAGACACAACTCGCCATAGCCTTACCTTCCGGGTAAGAATTACCGACAGATCAGATTGTGCGAGGGTGTCCAATATATGTCCAAGGCCATCAGATGTGGGGACCCGGACTCTAACTCAATTCTTTTCGGGATTAATCGGATCTTTATTCAAAAATGTGGGTCAAAATTTTACTTTTTAACATTAATTCAAATGTATATAAACAACACAAGATAGTTCTTCATTTTATTTCAATAAACATAATTACATATCTTGTTCTAATACATTCATATAAACCAGTGTTTAATACAAACTACAACCACAAGTAGTACAAGTCTAGTAAGAAACAACTAGTAATCTTCTGCGCCCGAAGTCACCACGCTATCTCGAACTCATCTCTGTCGTGACCCAAATCCTGCCCCACCTGTTGTTATGCACACATACAGACATAACAATAGCCGGAAACTCCGGTGAGAACAAATCCCAGTATAAAACATGTATACATGCTAATACATAATCATAATTCTTGCATGAAAGCAATAACAATGGGTTCCATAGTCTATGAAACCAATCTATATGAGCAAGCAATTCAAATCAAATCATGTCTTGACTCGACTCGACTCTACTCTAGGGATCCCGTGTGAATAAGACGTCACTGTCTGTCACCTACCCTCACAATCGGGGTAACTGTACGTCTTATTCCTAGACTTCGGCCCTGTCTGTATCGAATGTCTACAATCGGATTGAATCTGATCCGAAGCGTCGATACCACCGAACGTCTAGTTTGACAAGTCTGCCAATAACTCTCCTATCTCAAATGCTTGAATATAAATCTATAAACAATGCATCATCATATTAAGGGATTAGAATATAAGTCCATAAACAAATCAAAATTATATCAAAAGATAGACACCAATTCTAGTATGTGATTTGGTTGGGAAACTCAAATTGAATCTCATTTGAGTTGTGCCTTCCCCAAGCAAAACATGAATTATACCTTCTTGTCGTTCGTAGCAGTCGAAGTCTTGTATTCTTGATATCGAATCTGTCAAACCAAATCTGAAATGACATATTCAAGATGCATTCTATCAATTTCTAACTCAATTCAATACACATACCGATCAATATTCAATCTCGGTGCATTTCAACGGCATAACAGCGTAATCTTGCGATACTGGTCATCTCAAACATCAATAATCATAACAATAACTCATAATCATCACCAATATGTTCCATAACCTCTAAATCTGTATAATATCATTCATATATGTGCTGGAAAATAATAAAATATCATAAGATGTCCGTTCTTTGATCCGGTTGCGAATATACGTTGCTTATAATCCCAAGAACATCTAATACTAATCATGTCTGATTTCTTCCAACATCTCAACTTCAAAACATGTTGAAATGTAGAAATACTTACATCTTTTTGTGGCTGGTAACAAGAGGAGTACGGAACCGAAGTCGGATCGAAATTCGGGTTGCTCGATCTTTCACAATTCAAAATCTAAGCTATACTGAGAGTTGAGGAGTTCTGAACCTTGCTCTCGTTCCTTGCAGCTGAAGAATGAAGGAATGAAGTACAAATCATATATATATCTTGCATGTTAAGGGGCAAGTGTCATATTTTTCAAGTAACACGTATGACCGTGGGTGCGGTAGTTCATGAACCGCGGCTGCGCTCAAGCTTCGGCAGTCCATCCAAATTTGCATAAACGTCGACCGCGGGTGCGGTCAGTTCTGCACCGCGGGTGCGGTGTCATTTCTGTAAATAATTTCCAACTCTCTGTCCCTCAACCGCGGGTGCACTCTTTCTTGGACAGCGGGTGCGGTGACCCTACTGTAAAAATGACCAATTTTCTGTCCATGCACCGCGGGTGCGGTATCTTCCATGGTGCGAGTGCGGTCTGCCTTTCATTCAAAATTCTAATTTTTCATGTCTCTCCTTCCCCCATCTCATTACATGTCATGCATTCTCATATCTTTAAATATCGCATCAATGAAGACTAATAAATCTCAGGCCTTACATTTCTCCCCCCCTAAGAAATGATTTATTCCTCGAAATCGCAGGCCATCAATCATATCATAAATGAAAAACAATATAATCAAAAGCTGAATAATTACTCACATCATGTAAACAACTCGGGATATTTCTGTCTCATATCTGCTTCTGTCTCCCAAGTCGCTTCTTCAGTGCCATGACAACTCCACTGGACTTTCACTAGCGAAATAGTCTTCGTTCTGAGCTGTTTTTCTTTTCGATCAAGAATCTGTATCGGTTGCTCAGTATAACTCAAAGTCTGATCAAGCTCAGCTTCGTCAGGCTGAATGACATGAGAAGCATCAGGCATATATCTACGCAGCATCGATATATGAAATACGTCATGTATTCCAGATAGAGAAGGAGGAAGAGCAAGTCGATATGCTCGATCGCCAATCTTTTCAAGAATCTCGTACGGACCGATGTATCTAGGGGACAACTTTCCGCGTTTGCCAAATCTGATAACGCCTCTGAAAGGAGAAATCTTCGAAAACACTCTGTCTCCTTGTTCAAATACTAGCGGTCTACGTCTAATATTGGCATACTTGGCTTGCCTATCCTGTGCTGTCTTCATCCTCTTCTGAATTATCTTTACTTTCTCAGTCATTTCACGAATCATATCAGGCCCAAGTTCTGGTACCTCAGATATATCATCCCAATATAGAGGAGATCTGCACTTCTTGCCATATAATGCTTCAAACGGTGCCATCTCTATGCTCGTTTGATAGCTGTTGTTGTACGAGAATTCACACAACGGTAGTGAATCTTGCCAACTAGTGCCGAAATCTAGCACTACAGCTCTCAACATGTCCTCTAAAGTCTGGATAGTCCGCTCTGACTGTCCATCTGTCTGGGGATGATAGGCAGTACTCAGGTGCAATGTCGTACCTAAAGCCTACTGCAAACTGTGCCAAAAGTGTGAAGTGAATCGTGGATCACGATCTGATACGATAGACTTCGGCACACCATGCAATCTAACTACTTCTCTGATATAGGTCTCGGCCATCTGATCGTGTCTCTATGTCATTCTGTATGGAATAAAACAAGCCGATTTGGTCAATCTGTCAATAATGACCCAAATCGCGTCACAGCCCCGGGATGATCGAGGTAACTTTGTCACGAAATCCATGGAAATGTGATCCCATTTCCATTCTGGAATAGATAGGTTCTGAAGTAAACCTCCGGGCTTCTTTCTTTCAGCCTTCACCTGTTGGCAATTCAAGCACTTAGACACGAATTCTGCAATATCTGCCTTCATCATTTTCCACCAGAATTGTGTCTTTAAATCGTTGTACATTTTCCTGCCACCAGGATGAATACTAAACCGACTACAGTGCGCTTCTGACATAATCTGTTGTTTCAAGTCTGAAACATCTGGCACTACAATACGGTTATTCACATACAGAACAAAATCATATACCTGATACTCAGACTGATGTCTTGATCTGACCATCTGAATCGACTTCTGAACATTCTGGTCTGTTCTTTGTGCCTCTTTAATCCTCATAATCAAATCTGGCTCAACTTGAATCGAAGCAAGTCTCAGCGGTCTACTATCTGTATCAAATGCTAAACCAGACAAACAGCAATCTTTAACTAAATTTGAAACACCTATCATCGATAAGGATAGGGCACATACCTTTCGACTCAAGGCATCTGCTTCTGCATTTGACTTCCCTGGATAGTATTTGATCTCGCAATCAAAATCTTTCAACAAATCGAGCCATCTACGTTGTCTCATATTCAATTCTGATTGAGAAAACAGATACTTTAGGCTCTTGTGATCAGAGTAGATCTCAAATTTCTCGCCATAAAGATAGTGACGCCAGATCTTCAATGCAAAAACAATAGCCGCCAATTCAAGATCATGAATTGGATATCGGGTCTCGTGTGGCTTCAGCTGTCCAGAGGCATATGCGATCACATGACCTCGCTGCATAAGAACACATCCTAACCTTCTGTGAGATGCATCACAATATACAACGAAATCGCCAGTACCTGAAGGAACCATCAAGACAGGTGCACTGGTCAGCCTCTTCTTCAACTCTAGAAAGCTAGACTCACAATCCTCAGACCACACAAACGGTGCATTCTTCTGTGTCAACTGGGTAATCGGTTTCGCAATACTGGAGAAATCTTTCATGAATCGTCGATAGTACCCTGCCAGACCCATGAAACTGCGTATCTCTGGCACAGAAGTCGGTCTCGGCCAACCAATCACAGCTTCAACTTTACTCGGATCTACAGAAATACCGTCTCCAGATATGATATGACCCAAGAAGACAACCTGTCTCAGCCAAAACTCACACTTCGACAGTTTAGCAAATAATCTTTCATTTCTCAATGTTTGCAACATAATTCTCAAATGATTGGCATGTTCATTCAGATTCTTAGAATAAACCAAGATATCATCAATAAAAACAATCACAAACTCATCCAAATACCTCTGAAAGACATGGTTCATCAATCCCATAAACACCGCTGGAGCATTCGTTAAACCAAAAGGCATGACAACAAACTCATAATGTCCATACCTGGTTCGGAATGCTGTCTTCGGTATGTCCACATCTCTAACTCTCAATTGGTGATATCCGGATCTCAAATCAATTTTGGAATAAATAGAAGATCCCTGCAACTGATCAAATAGGTCGTCGATACGAGGCAAAGGATACTTGTTCTTTATCGTTGCCTTATTCAGTTGCCAATAGTCTATACACAATCTCATCGAACCGTCTTTCTTTCGTACTAAAAGTACTGGAGCGCCCCAAGGAGACACACTCGGTCTAATGTATTCCTTGGTCAGAAGATCTTCTAATTGTGCTTTCAATTCTTTCAACTCTATTGGCGCCATCCTATACGGAGCTCGAGATATAGGAACAGTACCTGGCACAAGATCTATGCTGAAATCTATATCTTGGGCTGGGGGTAACCATGGGATCTCATCTGGAAATACATCTGCAAACTCCCGTACTACTGGCAAATCTGCCAATGTCGGGCTCGATTTCTGTAGATCTACAGAATAAATAAGGAACCCCTCTGCTCCTTTCTGCAGCAATCTACTCATAGTCAAAGCAGACACTAAGGGAATCCGAGATCTCGAACCCTTGCCGTAAAATTTCCATTCTTCTGTCATTTCAGGTCTGAATCTGACAATCTTGTGAAAACAGTCTACGGTGGCTCTGTACTTGGTTAACATGTCAATCCCGACAATACAATCAAAATCAGATAAGCGGAGTACAACACAGTCTAAATCAATCTCATGTCCCCAAACTGTAGTATACAATGTCTAACTGAAGTTACAGATATCAGACCACTTCCCAACGGAGAAGTAATAGACACTACAGCAGACAATGACTCGACAGGCAATGCATGTATCAATGCAAAACGTTCTGATATGAATGTATGTGATGCACATGTATCTATCAATACATAGGCAGGATAACCACAAAGAAAACAGTTACCTGCCAATCAAATCGTCTGGTGCATCTTGGGCCTGCTCCTCTGTCAGTGCGAACACTCGAGCCTACTGTTTGGGAGTTTGGCTCACTGTCTGGCTACCTCTGGCTCGGGACTGGGACGGTGCAGGTGGCGGCTAGAAGGAATGAACAGATGATGCTTGCCGCTCCGGCTGAGATACTGAACCAGATGCCCCAATACTCTGAGGTTTCTGTGCACCTCTCTGTGGACAAACTCTGGCAAAGTGTCCCTGCTGTCTACAAATATTGCATCGGCCCATGACTCCCTGACACTGCTCAGTGGCATGCCTGCCACCACAAGAACTGCAATAAACACCAGTATACTCGGTACTCTGGCTGGGACCTCTCTGTCGTGACCCACTGGAGCTCGACGAACTGCTCCCTGATCTCTTAAACTGCTTACCCTTAACTTTCAAAGAATCCTTCTTGCCACTACTACTGCTTCCACTATCAAATCGAGGAGGAGGTGGTGGAAACTGGGCGGTGGGCTGTGGCGGTCTCTGACTCTGAGCACTATAAGAAGCTCCTCGCTGCCTGATCAAGCCCGTCTCTGCTCTCTTTGCTCGGTTCAGTGCATCAGAAAAGGTGTTGGGTCGTCCCGTGTTCACCAAAGTAAAAATGTCCGGATTCAAACCATTGATGAATTGATCGGCGACCGCTTCATCATTTCCTGCCACGTGTGGCGCAAATGGGAGCAAAGAAGAAAACTTGGCAACATACTCTTCTATGTTCCACTGCCCCTGTCTCAAATTGGCAAATTCGGCCCCTTTGTCTTTTCGATACGACACTGGAAAGAAACGTTGATAAAATTCATTTTTAAATACTTTCCAAGTAATATCGATACCTCTATGCTCCAACGCTCGTTTGTGGTAAGCCACCAGCTCTTGGCCACTTCTTGCAACTGATGCCCAATTAACTTCACTCTCCGTTCGTCTGTATAAGCCAGAGATTCAAACAACATCTCTATATCGTCTAACCAGCTCTCGCAGTCCACTGCATTTTCTGTACCTTTCAATGTCGGTGGTCGGAAAGACTGGAACCGTTTCAATAGAGTCTCCATCGGTGTAGCAGTGACGTCCATAGGATCATTCGACGTACTGCCCTGTTCTGGCACCGGTGGACGCAAGGGCACTGCTGCTCTTCTAGGAGGCATATCTGATATTCAAACAGGTTAGTACACAGTCTATACAAACTGTCTCAGCCCTCCTCTGATCATATACCTCTGATCCAGAATCGGTTCTGATTCATTCTTTACAAGCACATGCTGTAAATCAATTCAGATAACAATACAACATGTAATAGGGAAAACAATAAATCATGCTAGTACATCAACAACAAGGAAGAGGACTCGGTCTACCCCGCTCATTCTATTCTATCTCAGTCTACAGAACCTACGGCTCTGATACCACCTATTGTGGGGACCCGTGCTCTAACTCAATTCCTTTCGGGATTAATCGGAACTTTTTTCAAAAATGTGGGTCAAAATTTTGCTTTTTAACATTAATTCAAATGTATATAAACAACACAAGATAGTTCTTCATTTTATTTCAATAAACATAATTACATGTCTTGTTCTAATACATTCATATAAACCAGTGTTTAATACAAACTACAACCACAAGTAGTACAAGTCTAGTAAGAAACAACTAGTAATCTTCTGCGCCCGAAGTCACCACGCTATCTCGAACTCATCTTTGTCGTGACCCAGATCCTGCCCCACCTGTTGTTATGCACACATACAGACATAACAACAGCCGAAAACTCCGGTGAGAACAAATCCCAGTATAAAACATGTATACATGCTAATACATAATCATAATTCATGCATGAAAGCAATAACAATGGGTTCCATAGTCTATGAAACCAATCTATATGAGCATGCAATTCAAATAAAATCATGTCTTGACTCGATTCGACTCTACTCTAGGGATCCCGGTGTGAATAAGACGTCACTGTCTGTCACCTACCCTCACAATCGGGGTAACTGTACGTCTTATTCCTAGACTTCGGCCCTGTCTGTATCGAATGTCTACAATCGGATTGAATCTAATCCGAAGCGTCGATACCACCGAACGTCTAGTTTGACAAGTCTGCCAATAACTCTCCTATCTCAAATACTTGAATATAAATCTATAAACAAGGCATCATCATATTAAGGGATTAGAATATAAGTCCATAAACAAATAAAAATCATATCAAAAGATAGACACCAATTCTAGTATGTGATTTGGTTGGGAAACTCAAATTGAATCTCATTTGAGTTGTGTCTTCCCCAAGCAAAACATGAATTATACCTTCTTGTCGTTCGTAGCAGTCGAAGTCTCGTATTCTTTATATCGAATCTGTCAAACCAAATCTGAAATGACATATTCAAGATGCATTCAATCAATTCCTAACTCAATTCAATACACATACTGATCAATATTCAATCTCGGTGCATTTCAACGGCATAACAGCGTAATCTTGCAATACCAATCATCTCAAACATCAATAATCATAACAATAACTCATAATCATCTCCAATATGTTCCATAACCTCTAAATCTGTATAATCTCATTCATATATGTGCTGGAAAATAATAAAATATCATAAGATGTCCGTTCTTTGATACGGTTGCGAATATACGTTGCTTATAATCTCAAGAACATCTAATACTAATCATGTCTGATTTCTTCCAACATCTCAACTTCAAAACATGTTGAAATGTAAAAATACTTACATCTTTCTGTAGCTGGTACAAGAGGAGTACGGAACCGATTCGGATCGAAATTCGGGTGTCTCGATTTTTCACAATTCAAAATCTAAGCTATAATGAGAGTTGAGGAGTTCTGAACCTTGCTCTCGTTCGTTGCAGCTGAAGAATGAAGGAATGAAGTACAAATAATATATATATCTTGCATGTTAAGGGGCAAGTGTCATATTTTTCAAGAAACACGTATGACCGAGGGTGCGGTAGTTCATGAACCGCGGCTGCGCTCAAGCTTCGGCAGTCCATCCAAATTTGCATAAACGTCGACCGCGGGTGCAGTCAGTTCTGCACCGCGGGTGCGGTGTCATTTCTGTAAATAATTTCCAACTCTCTGTCCCTCAACCGCGGGTGCACTCTTTCTTGGACTGCGGTTGCGGTGACCCTACTGTAAAAATGACCAACTTTCTGTCCATGCACCGCGGGTGCGGTATCTTCCATGGTGCGGGTGCGGTCTGCCATTCATTCAAAATTCTAATTTTTCATGTCTCTCCTTCCCCCATCTCATTACATGTCATGCATTCTCATATCTTTAAATATCGCATCAATGAAGACTAATAAATCTCAGGCCTTACATAACTATTGATCCACCTGTTGTAATGCCCGAGAATTCGATTATGGTAATCTGATATGACTTATTGATGATGAATTAATTTGATTATAGACGGACCACGCCGAGACCGGATTGGGCAAAGCTTATGATTTAGGTGATATTCGGACAGAATGTCTAGGCGTCCGAGCGGTAGAAAATGACCGCCCGAGCGCCAGTGTTTAACCTGATGAGCATTTGGGCAGAAAGTATGGCGCCCGAGCAGTAATCTTTAACCGCCCGAGCGCCAATTTTCAACAATTAGACTTCTTGGACAGAACACGCCGCGCCCGAGCGGTATTATGCGACTGCCCGAGCGCCGCTTGATAAACATGAAGAGCAGGTCACTTGTCTTGACCTCGGAAATTGATATATAAAAGTGATTCCTTCATTTCCTCCGGCAAGAAATCGAGGAGAAGCTTCAGAGAATTCTTAAGAAAAATCCCTACGCCTTTATATTTTGATCCGTCCGTCCGATTTTGAATCCGACTTCAGTACTGTGTTCCTATCGACGCAGGATTCAACAGGACGTAAGTTTTGTTACAGTTTAGATATAATTTGAAATTATGATATTGTCAGAATTGAATAGGAATCATATATGATGTTTCTGATGCAGTAGACATCGTATAATTGAGGTAAGATTAAAGAACAGACTATTTCTGTAATTGTTATGATTTTCGGAATCGATTTGACTGAGATTCAATACAGATTTGTATTATCATTGAAATTATGAGTTATACCGGTATTGATTATGAGTTCTGGTATTATTTCTGAGATGTTGGCATTTACGGGGTTATCGAGAGTGTATTGTTATACCGTCGAAACATCCGTAAATTGATATTGATCAGATTCGGTATTGATTGAGATTGTATTGTGGTATCGTATGTCGATCGGCATTGATCCGATTATGTTTTGATTTGAGTATTGATCAGAACAGGTTTTGAACTAAGTTATGTACTGATATTGTATCTATCCGATTGTCATTATCAGATTGGGTATGGATAGAGTTGAATTCGGGACTTCGTCTTCGTCAGACCGAGAAGATAAAGGTATAAATTAATGTTGAGTTGGGATTGCACAACTCGAGTGAGGTTTGGCTCGAGTTTTCCTAAATCACATACTTTACCTTATTGTATTGATTTGATTGATGTACTTGTTCTCTTGATTATAGACAGCAGGTATTAGACGAGTAATCTTGTGACAGAAGTGCCTGATAGTTGTGGGATCGCCAAGGGCACATTGCACGATGTCACAAGATAGTGTATTGGCGATAGGACCACAGTCCATGACGGTTAGGTCAGGACACTAGATGTTTGGTTATATCGACTTGGATAGAACTGGAGTCTTTTCTATTACGGTTGGTCGATATAGGAATACCGACATCGTTATATCCGGATGTTTGGCTATCGATGTGGATAGAAAGGTGGCTTCTTCTATTACTTGTGATCGGTACCGTATCGATGTGGATAGAATCGTAACTCTTCTATTACTGATGATCGATATCATATCGATGTGGATAGAATCGAAGTTTCTTCTATTATTGGTGATCGATACTATACCGATGTGGATAGAATCCGAGCTTCTTCTATTACTGGTGATCGATACCCTATCGACGTGGATAGAACTGGAGTCTTTTCTATTACTGTTGGTCGATATGGGAGTACCCACATCTGGAAACAGGGATCACTAGACTAGGATTGAGTCTAGTCTTAAATGTGGAGTCATGAGTCTAATTGACAGTTTATATTGAGTTACATTGATTATGTTCCTGAATATGGTACATGATGAATTATGTTCCTGATGATGGTACATGTTTAGAATAGGATTTATTCTTGATATGAATTTATATTCTGATTTGAATACATGTTAGACATATCTGTTATATGCTTTTATATTGTTTTTATTATTGCATGTATACATGATTTATACTGAGAATGTAATTCTCACCGAAGTTATCCTGCTGTTGTCTTGTTTGTATGTGTGCATGGCAACAGGTGGGATAGGATCAGGGGTCAAGAAGAGAACGAGGCTGGACTAGATAGCGTGGAGATCCGGGCTTCGAAGCAACTTAGGATTCAGCATTGTCATATAGTTGAACCTATTTGAATTCTTGTAGACAATACAAGATTTGTATGTTTATGTTTAATATGTAATTTGAATTGAATTACATTACGTTTCGCTTGGTATTTTAAAAAAAAAGTTAGACCCAGTTTATTATAATTTTAGACCCTGTTTATTATAATTGTTTGAATTATTTCTAAAGACGATTAAGGAATGAATTAGCGTCCGGGTCCCCACAACAGGTGGTATCAGAGCATTAGGTTCCAGAACAGTAGGTTCTAGAACTGTAAGTTCTTTTGATTGAGATAGAAGAGAGTGAGCGGGGTAGATTGAGTTTTCTTTCCTGCATGTGATTGCTAGCATGTAATTTAATTATAATGTTGACTTACATTGTGTATGCTAGCATGATATTATGTTTACTTGCTTTTAAATACATGTTACCTGAATACCTGAGTTGATTTGGTAATGTGTTTGATTTGAAAATGAATCAGAACCAATTCTTGATCAGAAGGTAAGCTGATCAGGAAGGGACTGAGATTGATTTATCTCATGTGATACTAACCCTGGTGATAAGCAGATATACCTCCTCGAAGAATTCCTGAAAGAGGTAGTACTTCGATTGATCAGATGGATGAGACAGAAACTCTTATGGAAACATAGATGAAGAGGTTTCAATCGTTTCAACCGCCGATTCTGAAGGGTAATGAGACGCCAGTGGAGTGTGAGAATTGGTTAGATGATATAGAGATACTGTTTGATTCACTTGATTATCCAATCGAACAGAGAATTAAACTGGTGCCCAATCAGTTACACGAGGTCGCTAGGAACTGGTGGATTACAACCAAAAGGGTATTAGAACAGCGGGGTACGGTGATTACGTGGGAAGTCTTTGAAGTTGAATTTTATCGAAGATTCTTCTCAGGATCGTACCGAGAGGACAAGAGAGCAGAGTTTGAGAATTTGAGACAAGGCCAACTGAATATTGAAGAATATGTTGCTAAATTCTCTACTCTACTGCGTTTTGCTCCTCATTTAGCTGGGAACGATGAAGCTGTAGCTGATCAGTTCATCAAAGGATTGAATTCAGAGATAATTGCTTTGATAAATATGCAGCAACCCTACCATTTTGCTGATGCTTTGAGTAGGGCAAAGAGAGCTGAGGTGAGTCTGATTTGACAACGAGAAAGGTGGGATGTGATCCGACCCCAGACACAGCAATCCCCTCTCAGATTCGATAGTGGCAGTATGAGTGGGAAGCAAGATTGGATGAAAGCTCGAAAGAAACAGTTTAAGAAGTTAGGAAGTGGACCGATTAGTTCATCTAGCTCCAGTGGTTCTAGCCCGAGTTATACTGGAGTTTAATGTAGAACCTGTGGAGGAAGGCATCCCACAGAACAATGCCGAGGTGTACTTGGTAGTTGTCATGTTTGTCGACAACCAGGACACTTTGGTAAAGTCTGTCCGCAGAGAGGTTCCCGAAGATTTCAGGGAGCAGAATCATCTGGTGGTAGTGATCGAGGAACAGACCCAGGACACACGCAATGACATAGTGGCAGGTACTGTTTTTTTATGATTATATTGCATATGTATTGATATATACTAATGCATTCCCTACGATTATCTTTGACTGAGTTGCATTGATATATGTTATACCTGTTGGGTCTGTATTACTGTAGTATTGATCTTTGTACCTTTTGGGGAGAGGAATTGATATCAGTGAATTATGTGATATATTGTATACTACAGTAAAAAGGGAATGGGATTGAATTAGATTGTGTTGTACTTGTGTTGTCTGATTCTGACTACATTACTGATAATTGATATGCTAACAAGTACAGAACTATTATAGATTCTTGCCAGGAGATGGTAAGATTCGGACCTGAAATGACCAAAGAATGAATGATATACGGTAAGGATTCTCGATTTTGAATTCATTGATATCCGTATTATGTATGATTCGATGATTATCGAAAAGAATGAAGTAATTTCTTATGTATTCAGTTGATTACTGGAGTTGAACCTGAACCTATCAGGGAATGATTTGCCAGTAGCAGGAGAGTTGCTATTGTCGTTCCAGATGAAATTCCGGGTTTGTCTTATATCAGGGAGACCGACTTCAGCCTTGATGTGACATCAGGTATGGATTTCATTTTAGACTTCTGTACAGAATGATATTGATTGAATTGAAAGAATTGAAATGTCAGTTAGAAGATTTATTGCCTGAGAGTTAGAGTTACATCTGATTATGTGTTTCTCTGGGAATACTTCAGTTCTGTGTATGGGTTGATAAATCCTGTATTCCGAAGTGTTCTGATGACCTTATGCTCTTTTTATCTATGATATTTTGATATATTCGCAGCGTATGATTGATTGAATCGAACAGTTGAAATCTGCATTGAATATACTGGGAACCGAGATTGTTGTATACAGAATTGTTAGGCTATGAATTCAGATTGCAACAGATTGCATTCAGAGTCTGTGATATCTGAAGATAGTATACTGATTAATTATAGCACAGTTGAGACAGTGATCAGTGGCTGAAAACGACATTAATAATGGCAGAACTTCAGAACATTCAAGCCGACTCAGAGTTGATTTTGAGAATTACATCAGTTCAGAAGTTTGATCAGACTGTCCAGAACTTGATTTCTATAGTCAGAACAGTGCGTCGATTAGAATACCAGGTAGGTAATATTTTAGTTTATATAACTAGCTGATTTGTTTGTCCCAGATATTTCGAATTTGAAATGACAGGTATTGTCAGATGCACACAGTAATAGATTCAGTATTATTCTGGTAACAGGAAATGTGTGATAATTCGAACGGACAGTTTTGATGTAAACAAATGAAATCAGTTATGTCAGAATTTGTATTGAAATGTCTAAATCGCTGACAGATGAAGACAGAAAGATAGAAACCAGGAGATTGGTTATACAGATTATCGATTCTTGAATAGAAATGGGGGTACATTTCTATGAATTTCGTGACGAAACTATCGAAAATCTTGCTATGACGGTGATATGATGTGATAATTATTGAACGATTGTTCAAATCTGCGGATGTTATGTTGTACAGGATGACGTATAGATATGATCAGACGACTTAGATGTATGTCAGAAAAGGGGTCAGAATGTATTGAATGCCAGAGTGATTATATCATACTGTGATTTTTGATTGATTTTGTACTTTTGACAGAATGTATAGCATGATTTTTCATCTATGGTTTATAGATTAAAGGATAGTCGGAGTGAACTATCTAGATACTGGAGGATATCCAGGAACTGTGGTGCTGGATTTTTGCACTAGTGACCTGATGTCTTGTCACTTTATGAATTATGGTACCATAATAGCTATAAGATGAATATCGAAATAGCTTTAGTTGAGGTATTGTACAATGAGAACTGCGAATTTTCTTCGTATGGGGATGATACTGCGGTGGTGCCTGAGATTGGATTTGATAGGATCAGAGATCTGATAAAGAAAATGAAATTGATTCAGAAGCAAATGAAGATAGCTCGGAAATTGATATGAAATAAGCCAACGTCGGATGATGACTGTTGGTATTTGAGGCCGAAGACTGAATATATCCTTGAATAGGATTAACAGATGATGATATTGATTTGCTATCAAGTTGTTAATTGGTATATACGGATGTTGTATAGCCAATATTTGTGATTGATTCTATCACAAGTTATTTTGAATAGAATTTTGATATTATACTTCTTAAATGACTCCTCTAGTCGGGGATCAGAATCAGTAAAAGAAAGATAATTCAGAATGAAAACTATTCTGTTGTTGAAAGTGTAATAGAGTAGTTAGAATATCGAAGAAGCTACCTGAGAGACTGAGTCTGATATGAGACAGAGATTCCCAGAGTTATTTCACTGATGTGAGTTTTCTGAGTAGCTTCTATTATACATTTCTTCTGATATGAATTGATTGCTTGTGATTTCGGGGACGAAATCGTATCTTAGGGGAAGAGAAATGTAATGCCCGAGAATTCGATTATGGTAATCTGATATGACTTATTGATGATGAATTAATATGATTATAGACGGACAACGCCGAGACCGGATTGGGCAAAGCATATGATTTAGGTGATATTCGGACAGAATGTCTGGCGTCCGAGCGGTAGAAAATGACAGCCCGAGTGCCAGTGTTTAACCTGATGAGCATTTGGGCAGAAATTATGGCGCCCGAGTAGTAATCTTTAACCGCCCGAGCGCCAATGTTCAACAATTAGACTTCTTGGACAGAACACGCCGCGCCCGAGCGGTATTATGCGACTGCCCGAGCGCCGCTTGATAAACATGAAGAGCAGGTCACTTGTCTTGACCTCGGAAATTGATATATAAAAGTGATTCCTTCATTTCCTCCGGCAAGAAATCGAGGAGAAGCTTCAGAGAATTCTTAAGATAAATCCCTACGCCTTTATATTTTGATCCGTCCGTCCGATTTTGAATCCGACTTCAGTACTGTGTTCCTATCGACGTAGGATTCAACAGGACGTAAGTTTTGTTACGTTTAGATATAATTTGAAATTATGATATTGTCAGAATTGAATAGGAATCATATATGATGTTTCTGATGCAGTAGACATCGTATAATTGAGGTCAGATTAAATAACAGACTATTTCTGTAATTGTTATGATTTTCGGAATCGATTTGACTGAGATTCAATACAGATTTGTATTATCATTGAAATTATGAGTTATACCGGTATTGATTATGAGTTCTGGTATTATTTCTGAGATGTTGGAATTTACGGGGTTATCGAGATTGTATTGTTATACCGTCGAAACATCCGTAAATTGATATTGATCAGATTCGGTATTGATTGAGATTGTATTGTGGTATCGTATGTCGATTGGTATTGATCCGATTATGTTTTGATTTGAGTATTGATCAGAACAGGTTTTGAACTGAGTTATGTACTGATATTGTATCTATCCGATTGTCATTATCAGATTGAGTATGGATAGAGTTGAATTCGGGACTTCGTCTTCGTCAGACCGAGAAGATAAAGGTATAAATTAATGTTGAGTTGGGATTGCACAACTCGAGTGAGGTTTGGCTCGAGTTTCCCTAAATCACATACTTTACCTTATTGTATTGATTTGATTGATGTACTTGTTCTCTTGATTATAGACAGCAGGTATTAGACGAGTAATCTTGTGACAGAAGTGCCTGATAGTTGTGGGATCGCCATGGGCACATTGCACGATGTCACAAGATAGTGTATTGGCGATAGGACCACAGTCCATGACGGTTAGGTCAGGACACTAGATGTTTGATTATATCGACTTGGATAGAACTGGAGTCTTTTCTATTACGGTTGGTCGATATAGGAATACCGACATCGTTATATCCGGATGTTTGGCTATCGATGTGGATAGAAAGGTGGCTTCTTCTGTTACTGGTGATCGGTATCGTATCGATGTGGATAGAACGTAACTCTTCTATTACTGATGATCGATATCATATCGATGTGGATAGAATCGAAGTTTCTTCTATTACTGGTGATCGATACTATACCGATGTGGATAGAATCCGAGCTTCTTCTATTACTGGTGATCGATACCCTATCGACTTGGATAGAACTGGAGTCTTTTCTATTACTGTTGGTCGATATGGGAGTACCCACATCTGGAAACCGAGATCCCTAGACTAGGATTGAGTCTAGTCTTAAATGTGGAGTCATGAGTCTAATTGACAGTTTATATTGAGTTACATTGATTATGTTCCTGAATATGGTACATGATGAATTATGTTCCTGATGATGGTACATGTTTAGAATAGGATTTATTCTTGATATTGATTTATATTCTGATTTGAATACATGTTAGACATATCTGTTATATGCTTTTATATTGTTTTTATTATTGCATGTATACATGATTTATACTGAGAATGTAATTTTCACCGGAGTTATCCGGCTGTTGTCTTGTTTGTATGTGTGCATGGCAACAGGTGGGATAGGATCAGGGTCAAGAAGAGAACGAGGCTGGACTAGATAGCGTGGAGATCCGGGCTTCGAAGCAACTTAGGATTCAGCATTGTCATATAGTTGAACCTAGTTGAATTCTTGTAGACAATACAAGATTTGTATGTTTATGTTTAATATGTAATTTGAATTGAATTACATTACGTTTCCGCTTGGTATTTTAAAAAAAAATTTAGACCCTGTTTATTATAATTGTTTGAATTATTCCTAAAGATGATTAAGGAATGGATTAGCGTTCGGGTCCCCACACCTGTTCTTGAATTAAAGGATACAGATGTTGTTTGTGAATTTCCAGAGGTATTTCCTGATGATGTAATAGGTTTACCCCCAGATAGAGAGATCGAATTTGTGATTGATGTTGTGACGGGAACTTATCCGATCTCGAAAGCTCCTTATCGATTAGCTCCTATAGAAATGAAAGAATTGAAGGAACAGTTACAGGAGTTACTTGATAAAGGGTTTATTAGACCGAGTTTTCCACCGTGTGGTGCACCTGTTTTATTTGGGAAGAAGAAAGACGGTACCCTTCGTCTATGTATTGATTATCGGGAGTTGAACAAGGTGACAATCAAAAACAAATATCCACTTCCCAGAATTGATGATTTGTTTGATCAATTACAAGGAGCTGCTTTTTTTTTTTTGGAAGATTGATTTACGATCAGGCTATCATCAATTAAAAGTAAAATCAGATGATATATCAAAGACTGCCTTCTGAACGAGGTATGGGCATTATGAATTTCTTGTAATGCCATTTGGACTAACGAATGCACCAGCTGCCTTCATGGATTTAATTAATAGAATTTTTAAGCCATTTATAGACATGTTTGTGATTGTGTTTATAGATGATATTCTCATCTACTCACGAACTGTAGAGGAGCATCGAGAACATTTGCAATTAGTTTTGCAGACTTTGAAAGATAAAAATTTATATGCCAAATGGAAGAAATGTTAGTTTTGGCTTGAACAAGTAGCATTCTTGGGTCATATCATTTCAAAAGAAGGCATATTAGTGGATCCAAAGCAAGATTGAAGCTGTTAATAACTTGTTACGACCTACCACTGTTACCGAGGTACGTAGTTTTCTTGGATTAGATGGTTATTACCGCCGGCTTATAGCGGGATTTTCTAAAATAGCATTGCCTTTGACTGCTTTAACACGAAACAATGTGAAATTTGTATGGAACGAAGCATGTGATCACAGTTTCCAAGAGTTAAAGGCAAAATTGACATCAGCACCAGTCCTTGCTGTTCCAGAAGGACCAGGAGATTTTGTGGTATACAGTGATGCTTCTAAACAAGGTTTAGGAGCAGTTTTAATGCAGCACGGGAAGGTGATCGCTTATGCCTCAAGACAATTGAAGGAATATGAAAAGAACTATCCCACACATAATTTAGAACTGGCAGCAGTGGTATTTGCATTGAAAATATGGCGCCATTATCTGTATGGCGAACGGTGTGAAATATATATGGACCACAAGAGTTTGAAATATTTATTCACACAAAAATAACTGAATATGCGACAACGACGTTGGTTGTAATTGGTGAAAGAATATGATTTTGTTATTAACTATCATCCAGGTAAAGCCAATGTTGTTGCAGATGCGTTAAGTCGAAAGTCCAGTTCTATTGCCGCAATGCAAGTACAAGAACAAATCCTATGGGATTTACAGAATTTGAAGATTGATGTTATGCCAAAGGGAACTGCAATCCAATTATCATTCATCATGGTTCGACCAACGCTTGCAGACAGAATCAAGGCCGAACAAAATACAGATACTGAATTACAACAACTGAGGCAGCGAGATGAGGATAAAGGACATTCGAACTTTGAATTGAATGGGGAAGGAATATGGACATATCGAGGTAGATTGTGCGTGCCGAAACAAGGAACAATCAGGACCGACATTCTTATTGATGCACATGCTACTCCCTACTCAATACATCGAGGAGGCACCAAAATGTACAAAGATTTGAAACCATTATTTTGGTGGTCAGGTATGAAAAATAACATTGCTCAATTTGTTGCACAATGTCTAACTTGTCAACAGGTCAAGACTGAACATCAAAGATCAGCAGGACTTCTGAAACCATTACCCATTCCTGAGTGGAAATGGGAACATATCACAATGGATTTCATCCTTGGTTTGCCAAGAACACAAAGAGGATTCAATGCTATATGGGTTATTGTCGATCAACTTATGAAATCAGCTCACTTTCTTCCGGTGAAGACCACATACATGATGAATCAATATGCTGAAGAATACATCAAAGAGATAGTGAGACTTCATGGCATCCCAATGTCCATTGTATCTGATAGAGATCCCAAATTTACGTCTGCATTTTGGAAGAGATTACATAATGCTATGGGAACTCGATTGGCATTTAATACAAAATTCCACCCTCAAATTGCTGGACAATCAGAACGAGTGAATCAGATCTTAGAAGATATGTTGAGGGCTTGTAATATTGACTTTCCAGGTAGTTGGGACAGTAAACTACCGTTGGCTGAATTTACATATAACAATAGCTATGAGTCAGGCATTCGAATGGCACTGTGGGGACCCGGACGCTAATTCATTTCTTAATCGTCTTTGGGAATAATTAAAAACAATTAAATAAACAGGGTCTAAATTTTTTTTATAATACAAAAGCGGAAACATATGAAATAAATCTTATTTCATTTACAAGATCAGTATCCAGATCTAAGTACAAGTTCTGTACAAAAGTAAATCATAACGACTACTGTTCATTCACTACATGTCAGGTAATGAAACCGATCTACTTCTGGGTCCGAATCTCCACGCTAAACTAGTCCTCTCTCATCCTCGTCTTGACCTTGGTGCTGTCCCACCTGTTGTCATGCACACATACAAACAAGACAACAGCCGGATAACTTCGGTGAGAATTATATTCCCAGTATAAACCATGTATACATGCATTTCATATAAACAGATATAAAAATATGAATCATATATCTATAACATGTATCACAGTCAGACACATGAATCAATATCAAACTGTAAATCACACTCTGAACATGTATCAAAATCAGTAAGCGGTAAATCACGCTCTGTGACTCTGAGACTCTAACTCAACTCATTCCTAATCTAGGGATCCCGGTCTGAATAAGAACGCAACAATCTCCCACCTACTGTCCCGATCGCGGTGGCGGTACGTTCTTATTTACGGACTTTGGTCCTCTCTATATCGAATCTCGGCGATAGGAGTCGCTCTTCTCCTAAGCAACATCGATATGACCAAACGCCCGGTGTCTTGGCGACTCAGCCGAAGACTTGGCACATCAGCCAATGACTAGGCACATCAGCTCAAGGACTAGGCACATCAGCCCATAACTCTACATATCACATATGTTTAACTATAAATCAATAAAATAAGCATAACGATCTAAAACATTGCAACATATAGAGGCAATGACAACTCAGTATGTGATTTTGGGAAACTCAAGTTGAATCAAACTCGAGTTGCGCTAATTTATACCTTTCTCTTCTCGGTCTAACGAAGTCGAAGTCTCGAATTCAACTCTGTCCATATTCAATCTGGTAATGAAAATATCGAATATACTAGGTCAATGTACAACTCAATTCAAGACCTGTTCTGATCAATACTCAAATCTAGACATAATCTGATCAATGTCAACTATACAACGATACAATCTCAATCAATAACGAATCTGATTAATATCAATCTACTGATATTTCGACGGCAAAACAATACAATCTCAGTAACCCCGTCAATCTCAACATCACAGATATAATAACACGGCCCATAATCAATATCAGTACAACCCATAATCTCAATAATAACAGATCATAATCTCAAATCTGGACAATCTCGATCATATCAGTTCTGAAAATCATAACAATTTCATACGGTATCTGTTCTTCGATTCGGTTTCGATTATACGATGTCTACTATGCCAAGAACAGCATATATCAATCATATCTGATTCTGGCAGTATCATAATTTCAAATCATATCAAAACGTAATAAAACTTACGTCTCAGTCGAAGCCCTCGTCGATAGGAACACGGTACTGAAGTCGGATTGAAAATCAAATGGACGGATCTTACTTAATCTTTAAGTTTCTCGTTGAAGAACCTAAGCTTTCTCCAGCTATTCTCTCGTTTCTTCTGACTCCAAAGGATAAAAGTAGATATATATATTGCATGATAAAGGGCAAGTGGCTCTTTCCGGCGCATATGCGCGAGACCTACTGGTCTCGTTCCTTAGCTTCTCGGCAGCTCAAGCATATGCGTGCACCATCGCCGCGCATATGCGCGAGGTTCTCTGGACATGGCATTTAGCTTCTGCACAGCCCGCGCATATGCGCGGCTCCTTGTCGCGTATATGCACGAGGTGTCCTATCCTCGCACATATTTCATATTTTCTTCCGTCTTTCCCAGTCTGATCCTTTCCATCTATAATCACATCAATTTATCCACAAATCATTTCAAATTATGATAATCAAATTCTCGGGCCTTACATTTCTCTCCCCCTAAGATATAATTTCGTCCCCGAAATCACAAGCAATTCAATCAGATATCAAATCAAATATCCATCAGATACAATAAGGAATAGAGAATAAAATCGAAATAAGAATACTCACATCAATAAAGTAATTCTAGGAATCTCGGTTTCATGTCTGACACGGTCTCCCAGATAACTTCTTCGATGCTATAAAAATTCCCCTGAACTTTCACAAGCGGAATAATCTTTGTTCAGAGTTGCTTTTCTTTACGATCGAGAAATCTGAATCGACTTCTCGAAGTAACTCAGTGTCTCATCCAGTTCGGCCTCGTCTGGTTGAATAACACGTGAAGCATCAGACTGATATCTCTTCAATAACAATGTATGAAAACATCAGGCATTTCTGATAAAAAAAAGCGGTAATATGAGTCGATAGATACGATCTCCTATCTTCTCTAGATTCTCGTACGGCCCAATATGTTGTGGAAACAACTTCTTCTTTCCAAATCTGATAACTCCTCAGAAAGGTGAAATCTTCAAGAATATTCAGTCTCCTACCTCAAATACCAACGGTCTATGTCAAACCTTGGCATATTGGTCTGTCTATCTTGAGCTGCCTTCATTTTCTTCTGAATCAACTTCACTTTTTCTGTCATATCTCTGATCATATCAGATCCAATCTCAGGAATCTCAGAGGTATTATCCCAATACAGAGGGGATCTGCATTTCTTACGTACAACGCCTTAAGCGATGCTATCTCAATACTAGTCTAATATCTATTGATGTACGACCATTCACATCGTGGCAATGAATCCTGCCAATTAGTGCTAAAATCAAGCACTATAGCTCTAAGCGTATTCTCCAATATCCGGATAATCCACTCTGACTGTCCGTCAGTCGGTGGATGATATGCGGTATTCAAACATAATTTCGTACCTAGAGCCTACTACAACTCTGTCAAAAGTGCGAAGTAACCGAAAATCACGGTCTACAACAATCCACCTCTGTACTCTATGCAGTCTGACCACCTCTTGGACACAGATCTCTGCCATTGGATCATATTTGTACGTCATTTTGTACTAAATAACACGTGCGAATTCGGTCAATCTATCAATCACGACCCAAATCGCATCACAACCTCGGGAGGATCTCGGTAACTTCGTTACAAAATCCATGGAAATGTGATCTCATTTCCATTCAGGAATAGGCAATTTATGTAATAATCCTCTTAGTTTCTATCTTTCTGTATTTACCTGCTGGTAATTCCGACATTTTGATACAAACTCTGCAATATCTGATTTTATATGTTTTTCTCAAAAACTGTCTTTTCAGATCATTGTACATTTTCTGTCATCAGGATGAACGCTGAATCGACTGCTATGTGCTTCTGACAACATCTGTCGTTTCAAATCTGAAATATTCGGAACTCAAAACGATTATTAACATATAACACACTGTCACAAACCTGTTACTCTGATCGATGCCCTGCTCTGACTGTCGATATCGAGTTCTGCACATTCTGATCAACTTCCTGAACTGCTTTAATTCTCAAAATCAGCTCTGGTTCGGACTATACAATATAAATTCTCCACTTTTTACTAACTGTTTCAAACACGGATTCAGAATAACAGCAATATTCAATAAGATTCGAAACATCACTCATCGATACTGATCTGCTAAACTCATAAAACTGTAATTTCTGACAATGCTATCGGTCTCAGCCAACTGATCACGACTTCAACTGTGCTAAGATCAACCGATATACTATCTTCGGATCTAACATATCCCGAATACAATCTGTCTCGGCCAAGATTCACATCTCAACAGTTTCTGTATACAACATTTCAATTTACAGAATATTCAATACAATTTTCAAATGTTCGATCTGATCACTCATTTTCTTCAAATATCTCAGAATATCATAGATATATCTCAGGATATCATAGAGGAAATAATCATAGAAAAACGAGCATAAAATCATCAGAATACTTCAGAACACAGGGTTTATCAACCCACAAACATAACTGGGGCATCCCAAATAGAAACACTCAATCAGATGTAACTCTCGGCTAGAAATCTTCTAACTGGTCTTTCAAATCTTTCAATTCAATCAGTGTCATTCTGTACAGAGTTCTAGAAATAAGAACAGTACCTGGCATTCATTCAATGCTGGAATCTATCTTTCTGACTGGAAGCAACTCTGAAATCCCATCTGAGAAAACATCATCAATTTCATATACCACTAGCAAATCAGCCAATGATAGGCTCGATTTCAGTAAATCAACTGAAAACATAAGGGATCCCTCCGTTCCTTTCCGTAATAATCGATTGCTCAACATCGTTCATATCCAAGGAATTATAAATCTAGAATCCTTCCCGTAATTTCGTTTATCAATCATATCTATCTGAATCTTTCAATCTTTTAGAAAAATCAACGGTAGCTTTGTACTTGATCAACATATCAATACCGATAAAGAAATCGAAATCAGACAACCCAAGTACAATATAATCTAACTCAATCTCATATCTGTCATACTGTAGCATACAAGATCTAACAGATGTCACTGACACAAAACCTCTCCCCAACAGAAAAGAGATCAATACTACATCATATAATAATTCGATAACCAAATCATATATCAATGCAATTCATTCAAGAATAATTGTATGGAATGCATTAGTATCTATGATACGAATCCTCGTACGAATGAAAGGCAAGCACGAATATATAAATCGCACCCTCAATTCAATAACAAACAAGGAACGATTATTTTGTCCCGATCTTTTGAAACAAGTAACGATTTTGTGATATTCACCTCTAAGCGATTATAACTTAGCAACAAATATCAACGATAAAACAATTGAATTTCAAACGAACCTTCAAAGAACTTGTTTTGACAATCCGTGCGAAGAACAATCGACAAACGCCACAAAGATGAAAATCTTTGATAAGTTTGATTTGGTTTTCTTCTTGTGAAGAACAAAGCTAAAAGCTTTGAAAATTGAGAGAACTCAATGTATTTGATATCAATCATCAATAATCTCGTTTTTGGTCATTACAATGCATTATATAATTAATAAAACCCATAAAAAGTAGTGTAGAAAACATTAAAGAAGATAACTAGCAACTTTGACACGGAAGTTGACAATAGACCGCGGGTGCGCTGCATACTGGACCGCGGGTGCGGTGCCGCTTCGGCGAAGTTTGGATGCAAAGGACCGCGGGTGCGGTCCTTTTAGGAGCGCGGGTGCGCTCGCCTTCCGCGGGTGCGCTCGCCTTCGGACCGCGGGTGCGGTATAGCTTCGGCAATATTCTCTTAAATTTGATTATTATGGACCGCGGGTGCAGTCCCTTGAACTAGCGCAGGTGCGCTGTACCTTCAGCAATTGCATTTGAATAACATTCCAAAAACCTCCTATATTATTCCCTTGATTCTCAACCTCCTCTAATTTAGACATCCAACTTGTAGGACTTCCTTGATAGCTCATCATGAGTCCTTGAAGTGCATCTTTAAACTTCTTACTTCGTCCCCTCGTTATAGGTCCTTCGGGCAACTCCAACGACTCCATGCTTTCTTTGGTGCTTGATCAACTACATTTGCCTCATTCTCCCCTTCTTGAAAAGGATTTGTCCTCAAATCTTGATCATCTCCTACATCAAACAACGAAATATCACTAACATTAAAAGTAGAGCTGACATTATACTCACCTGGTAGGTCTAATTTGTAGGCATTGTCGTTGATCTTTTCAAGCACTTGAAATGGTCCATCACCCCTAGGTAAGAGTTTTGAACGTCGCTTTTCTGGAAATCTTTCCTTCCTTAAGTGCAACCACTCCCAATCTCCCTTTTCAAAAACCATCTTTTTCCTTCCCTTGTTGGCTTGCTTCGTGTATTTTAAATTCTTCTTCTCGATGTTATCCTTGACCTTCTCATGCAAACTTCTAACGAATTCAGCTTTTCTTCTTTTCATCCATGTTCAACCTTTCACTCACAGGTAAAGACATCAAATCCAACGGAGTCAAAGGATTAAAACCATATACAATTTCAAATGGCGAATAATTTGTAGTAGAATGCACGCAACGATTATAAGCAAACTCAACAAAGGATAAACAATCCTCCCAATTCTTTAAGTTCTTCTTGAGTATAGCACGCAAAAGTGTTCTTAGAGTTCTATTAACAACTTCAGTTTGTCCATCCGTTTGAGGATGACATGTAGTAGAAAACAACAATTTTGTGCCAAGTTTAGCCCATAACGTTTTCCAAAAATAACTCAAGAATTTAACATCACGGTCCGAAACAATGGTCCTAGGCATGCCATGCAACCTAACGACTTCTCTAAAGAATAGATCCGCAATGTGAGATGCATCATCAGTTTTGTGACAAGCAATAAAATGTGTCATCTTAGAAAATCTATCAACAACAACAAATATAGAATCTCTCCCCTTCTATGTCCTAGGCAACCCCAAAAAAAAGTCCATAGAAATATCAACCCAAGGTTCACTAGGGACGGGAAGTGGTGTATACAATCCATGTGGTTGTGTTCTAGACTTAGCTTGTCTACAAGTAATGCACTTATCACAAACACGCTCAACATCACGTTTCATATGTGGCCAATAAAAATGCTCATGCAAACAACTCAAAGTTTTAGCCACACCAAAGTGCCCCATCAAACCACCACCATGTGCCTCCCTCACAAGTAACTCACGAATTGATGACTTAGGAATGCACAATCTATCTTCTCTAAATAAAAACCCATTATGCAAATAAAATTTGTCATGTGGACCATGCATACATGTTTCAAATATCTCTTTAAAATCCTCATCCACAAATACAACTCTTTCATATGTTCAAATCCCAAGATTTTCGACTCCAAGGTAGAGATTAATACGTACCTCCGTGATAATGCGTCTGCCACTACATTTTCCTTACCTTGTTTGTACTTGATGATGTAGGGAAATGTACTTATGAATGCAACCCACTTGGAATGCCGCTTGTTCAACTTCTGCTGCCCCTTAAGGTGCTTAAGAGACTCATGATCCGTGTGAATCACAAACTCTTTAGGCCTCAAGTAGTGTTGCCACACCTCCAAAGTCCTCACAAGCGCGTACAACTCCTTGTCATACGTTGGATAGTTCAGCGCTGCTCCATTGAGTTTCTCACTAAAATACGCCACTGGTCGTCCTCCTTGCATCAAAACACCACCAATACCTACAACTGAAGCATCACATTCAATTTCAAAAGTATTAGAAAAATCAGGCAAAAAAAGTAAAGGCGCATTAATTAACTTTTGTTTAATAATATTAAAAGACTTCTCTTGCTCTTCGCCCCAATGGAATGGAACGTTCTTCTTAATCACCGCCGTCATCGGTGCCGCCAGTGTGCTAAAATCTTTTACAAACCTCCTATAGAAGCTTGCAAGACCATGAAAGCTTCGAACTTGACCAACAGAAGCAGGCGTTGGCCAATCTCGAATAGCACTTACCTTGTCCTCATCCACTTGTATCCCCTGCCGTTGAAGCTCCTTGGTCTCCTCCGGATTGCTTCTATACGCTGGAGGATTTGGTAATGCACTTCCGGGCACAAAATCAATTTGGTGCTCAATCCCCCTCAATGGTGGTATTCCTTGAGTTAGCTCCTCCGGAAATATATCATCAAACTCCTGCAAAAGAGAAACAACAATGCTCGGAAGATTTCCGGCTATATCACTCGTGTTAAAGAGAATCTCTTTGTAAAGAATCAACACAAGTGTATCATGTGTGTGCAGCAATTGTTTCATGTCACTCTTTTGGACCATATATATTTTTTTTTTTGGTCTCTTTCCTCTCATTTTCTTTTTCCTCATTTTTCTTTTGTATGGCTATCTCAATTTTTTTATCACTTTTGTTTTTAGCCATTTCATTTTTATTTTCAAAGGCCATCTCACTTTTTAATTCACTCTTTCTTTCGGCCTCATCTCTCTTCTTTTTTTTCAATTGGTCCTCCAACACTTGTTTTGGGGACAAAGGAAGTAAAACAATGGGTTCTTTCTTGAGTACAAAAGAATATTTATTTCTAAACCCATCATGTGTAACTTGCCTATCATATTGCCATGGTCTTCCTAACAAAATATGACAAGCATGCATTGGTACCACATCACACAATACCTCATCAACATACTTCCCAATCGAAAATGCAACCAAAACTTGTTTGTTCACCTTCACTTCAGCACAGTCGTTCAACCACTGTAGCCTATACGGTTGATGATGTTTCAAAGTAGGCAAGCTCAATTTTTCAACCATCTCAAGACTAGCAATATTGGTACAACTTCCTCCATCTATAATAACGTTGCAAACTTTGCCACTGACAAAACATCTAGTATGGAACAAGTTTTCCCGCTGATTAGTCTCCTCTTCTTTGATTTGGGCACTCATGATACTACGCCTAGTCACTAATGCCTCACCCACAACTGCTTCATATCCCTCATCAGGATCCTCTAATGCAGGCATCTCATCTTCATCCTCTCCATCATCTCCCTCACTATGAGATTCATACTCCCCATAATTATTCAACACCATCACCCTTTTATTGGGACATTGGCTAGCAATATGTCCAATTCCTTGACACCTAAAACATTTAATATCTCTAGAATGATTAATAGGAGTTTCAGGTTTACCTTGCATTCCCTGCTTAGGCGCCTCCTGTTTAATGTCAACTTTGGGCTTGACCACTACCTTGCTTTCTTCACGTTTAACAACGTTGGAACGCCAAGGTGTTGATGTATTCCCAGTTTGTGTGGTACGACCAACTCCTCTCCTTTTGAGTTGTTGCTCCACTTTTATCGCCATTTGCACCATTTCATCTAGATCCAAGTAATGTCTAAGCTCCACTTGGTCTTGAATTTCCCTGTTCAAACCACACAGAAAACGAGCCATAGTAGCCTCACTATCCTCATCTATGTTTGCTCTAATCATGACTACTTCCAATTCTTTATAGTAGTCCTCAACACTCTTCACACCTTGTCTCAAAGTTTGTAACTTCTTAAACATTTCTCTATAGTAGTGATTTGGTAAAAACCTCTTCCTCATTACGCTTTTCATCTCCGCCCAAGTTTCTATAGGCCTCTCATTGCATCTTCTCTTAGTGGTCACTAATTGATCCCACCAAATAAGTGCATAATCAACAAATTCAACCACGGCCAACCTAACCTTCTTTTGTTCGGAATAATGGTGACAATCAAACACAAATTCAACTCGCTTTTCCCATTCTAAATAAGCCTCTGGATCCGACTTACCATGGAACGACGGAATTTTCATCTTAATGCTACCTATGTTATTATCTTCCTTATTCCCATCATCGTACCTACCACGTAAGGCTTCTCTTCTTCCCCTACCAAATCCTCTACCTTTTCCGCTTCTACCCCAATTCTCGTTTTGGCTCTCCTCTTCTCCTTCCAAATCATAATCATTCTCTTCTTCATCCACTCTACCCAAACCTTTAGGCTTAGATTTATTTTCACTCGTACTAACTTCAAGCCTATCCAACCTCTCATATAAAGGATCCAACTCGGCCCTCAACATTCTACTAAAATGCCCAAATAACGCCTCCATTTGAACCTTAGATAACCCTTGGTTCGAACTCTCTCCTACTTCCCTCTCCATTTTAATTTCAGATTTTGTACCTGCAATAAAATGTTAGTAGAAATAAAAGATTTTCCTCACCCAAATTCTCACGATCACTCCAAAGAAATAACACTCGCACCCAAATGTTTTTCACTAGAATTTGATAGTTCTCTCAAAGGTGTGCTCAATCTTTATATATATATTATTATTTTTTTTATCAAACTAACAAGATTCAACTTGTGAACACTTGCAACTGTTTCACATGGATTGCACAAAAACAAGAACGACAGAATAACACAGAACAAATTTTTCGGGAATTCTGGATTATCAAAAGATGATAGAAATAACGCAGATCTTAAAATAGAACAAAGGATAACCCAAAACTTGAAACAGAACAAATTTTTGTTTTTGTTTTTGGTAGATATGACAATAGAAACAAAAGGATTCCACAGATCAGAAAACAGAATGAAATTTGAGATAGATCTGAAAAATAACAACAACGATACTTACTTGAATTCAATGAGCCAAAGCTCTGATACCAAATGATACGAATCCTCGTACGAATGAAAGGCAAGCACGAATATATAAATCGCACCCTCAATTCAATAACAAACAAGGAACGATTATTTTGTCCCGATCTTTTGAAACAAGTAACGATTTTGTGATATTCACCTCTAAGCGATTATAACTTAGCAACAAATATCAACGATAAAACAATTGAATTTCAAACGAACCTTCAAAGAACTTGTTTTGACAATCCGTGCGAAGAACAATCGACAAACGCCACAAAGATGAAAATCTTTGATAAGTTTGATTTGGTTTTCTTCTTGTGAAGAACAAAGCTAAAAGCTTTGAAAATTGAGAGAACTCAATGTATTTGATATCAATCTTCAATAATCTCGTTTTTGGTCATTACAATGCATTATATAATTAATAAAACCCATAAAAAGTAGTGTAGAAAACATTAAAGAAGATAACTAGCAACTTTGACACGGAAGTTGACAATAGACCGCGGGTGCGCTGCATACTGGACCACGGGTGTAGTGCCGCTTCGGCGAAGTTCGGATGCAAAGGACCGCAGGTGCGGTCCTTTTAGGAGCGCGGGTGCACTCGCCTTCGGACCGCGGGTGCGGTATAGCTTCGGCAATATTCTCTTAAATTTGATTATTATGGACCGCGGGTGCAGTCCCTGAACTGGCGCGGGTGCGCTGTACCTTCGGCAATTGCACTTGAATAACATTCCAAAAACCTCCAATATTATTCCCATGATTCTCAACCTCCTCTAATTTAGACATCCAACTTGTAGGACTTCCTTGATAGCTCATCATGAGTCCTTGAAGTGCATCTTTAAACTTCTTACTTCATCCCCTCGTTATAGGTCCTTCGGGCAACTCCAACGACTCCCATGCTTTCTTTGGTGCTTGATCAACTACATTTGCATCAATCTATCAATACATATGCAAAATAACCATACAGGAAACAATTACCTGTCACCATCTTCTCAGAAGCGCTCTGGGCTTGTTCCTTGGTCAAGGCAACACTCTGGCCTACTGTCTAGGAGGTTGGCTACCTGTCTGGCTTCCTCCTGGCCCTGGTTGTGACTGCGGAGTCGTCGGTGGTGTCTGGAAGGAGTGAATGGCAGATACTCGTCTATCTGTCTGAGCCACTAATCCAGATGATTCTGCTCCTTGGAATTCCTGGGCACCCCGCTGTGGACAAACTCTATCAAAGTGTCCTGATTGTCTGCAGATCCGGCAACTACCGAACACACCTCGGCATTGCTCTATGGAATGTCGTCCTCCACAAGTTCTGCAGTACTCTTCTGTATAACTCTGGCTAGAACCACTGGAGCTAGATGAACCACTCCGTAACTTCTTAAACTGTTTCTTTCGAGCTTTCAGGAAATCTTTCTTTCCCTCACTACTACTGCCACTATCAAATGTGGGGACCCGGGCTCTAACTCAGTTCTTTTCAGGATTAATCGGATCATTGTTCAAAAATACGGGTCAAATTTTTCTTTTAACATTAAATCAAATGTTTATAACTCAAGCACAAGATAATTCTATATTCATTGCATTACAACAAACATAATATACATGCCTCGTTTTATTCATATTCTACAAACTAGTAGTTACATACAGTCCATATCAAAAGTACTACTACTAGTTCATCTGCTACGCCCGTGATCACCACAATATGTCCATCTCTCATCTCTGTCGCGACCCTGATCCTGCCCCACCTGTTCTTATGCACACATACAGACATAACAACAGCCGGAAACTCCGGTGAGAACAAATCCCAGTATAAAACATGTATACATGCTGATACATAATCATAAATCATATATCAAAGCAATAATAATGGGCTCCATAGTCTATGAAACCAATCTATATACACATGCAATTCAAATCAAATCATGTCTTGACTCGACTCGACTTTACTCTAGGGATCCCGGTGTGAATAAGACGTCACTATCTGTCACCTACCCTCCCAATCGGGATAACTGTACGTCTTATTCCTAGACTTCGGTCATGTCCGTATCGAATGTCTACAATCGGAGGATGTCTGCTCCTATGCGTCGATACACCGAACGTCTAGAAGTTTGGCAAATCTGCCAATGACTCTCCTATCTCAAATGCATGAATATAAATCTATAAATGCATAATCATATCAAAAGATTTGAATATAATCTATAAACAAATCATAATCATATCAAAAGACAAGCAACTAATCTAGTATGTGATTTTGTTTGGAAACTCAAATTGAATCTTATTTGAGTTGTGTCTTCCCCAAACAAAACATGCATTATACCTTCGTTGTAGTATAATCGTCGTCGTAGTCGAAGTCTTGTTCCCAAATTTACCAATACAAATCTGAAATGGCATAATCAATGTGTATTCTATCAAACTTCTACTCAATTCAACACATATATGAATTGACAATCAATCTCAATACAAATCGACGGTACAACGGCATAATCCTGCGATACCGATCACTCAATAACATCATAATCAATCACAATCAACTCATACTCCTCATTACAATATAATGTATCATACTGAACTCTTCACTATCTTAACTCAATATACATGCTGGAAAATCGACACCATCTCAAACGGTATCCGAAAATCGATCCGATTGTATTTCCATACTCACCATAATCATAAGAACATATAATCACAAGTATATCAGCATTTCTCCAACATGTATACTTCAAAACATGTTAAAACTTAACCAAACTTACATCCTTTTGTAGCCCTTAAAGAGAGGAGCAAGATTCTATGCTTGGATTAAAGTTTGGATGAATATATCTTGCACAAGCTCAATTATAGGATGAAAAGGACCTTGAACTTAAAAGGGAATTCCTCTCGATTCTGAGTTCTGAAATGAGAAGGACTAAATCAGTCGAATATCTATATATATATATGCCATGTGTCACAACAAGGAACAAAGGTGGATTTCTCGCATGCAGCACCGCGGGCGCGGTCACTCTTCACCGCGGGTGCGCTGTGCCCACGGCATACCTTTCATTTCCCGAAATTCGACGACCGCGGGTGCGGTCCCTCCTTCACCGCGGGTGCGGTCTTGCTTCGAATACAATTTCCTACCCTACAGGACATCAACCGCGGGTGCGGTACTTCTTCACCGCGGGTGCGGTGTCCCTACTGTAAAATTGGCCAACTTTCTGTCCATGCACCGCGGGTGCGGTGCTTCTCTAGGCGCGGGGGCGGTCTCCCTTCAAGCAACATTTCATCTTTGCATTTTAAATATGACCATCTAGGGCATTACATTTCTCCCCCTCTTAGATATTAGTTCGTCCTCGAACATGAAATCAATTAATCAAAGTATGTAAAAACAGCAGTAACATCAAGAGCTGAATAAATACTCACATCATGAGAATAACTCGGGATATCTCTGTCTCATATCTGCATCTGTCTCCAAAGTCGCTTCCTCGGTGCCATGACGACGCCACTGGACTTTCACTAGTGGAATAGTCTTCGTTCTGAGCTGTTTCTCTTTCCGATCAAGAATATGTATCAATTGTTCAACATAACTCAACGTCTGATCCAGCTCAGCTTCGTCAGGCCGAATGACATGAGAATAATCTGGCATGTATCTACGCAGCATCGAAACATGAAAAACGTCATGTATCCCGGATAGAGAAGGAGGAAGAGCCAATCGATATGCTCGATCGCCAATCTTTTCAAGAATCTCGTATGGACCGATGTATCTAGGAGACAATTTCCCACGCTTGCCAAATCTTACAATGCCTCTGAAGGGAGAAATCTTCAAGAATACTTTGTCCCCTTTTTCAAATACAAGTGGTCTACGTCTGATAATTGGCATATTTGGCTTGCCTATCCTGTGCTGTTTTCATTCTTTTCTGAATGATCTTCACTTTCTCAGTCATTTCCACGGATCATATCAGGTCCAAGTTCTGGTGCCTCAGAGATATCATCCCAATATAGAGGAGATCTGCATTTCTTGCCATACAAAGCTTCAAACGGTGCCATCTCTATGCTCGTTTGATAGCTGTTGTTGTATGAGAATTCACACAACGGTAGTGAATCTTGCCAACTAGTGCCAAAGTCTAGCACTACAGCTCTCAACATGTCCTCAAAGTCTGGATAGTCCGCTCTGACTGTCCGTCTGTCTGGGAATGATAAGCAGTGCTCAGGTGCAATGTCGTACCTAAAGCCTGCTGCAGACTGTGCCAAAAGTGAGAAGTGAATCGTGGATCACGATCTGATACTGATAGACTTCGGCACACCATGTAATCTGACTACCTCTCTGACATATATCTCAGCCATCTGATCATGTCTGTACGTCATTCTGTACGGAATAAAACACGCTGATTTGGTTAATCTGTCTATCACAACCCAAATCGCATCACAACCCCGGGATGATCGAGGTAACTTCGTCACGAAATCCATGGAAATGTGATCCCATTTCCATTCAGGAATAGACAAACTCTGAAGTAAACCTCCGGGCTTCTTTCTTTCGGCCTTCACATGTTGGCAATTTAAGCACTTAGACACATATTCGGCAACATCTGATTTCATCTGTTTCCACCAGAACTGTGTCTTTAGATAGTTATACATCTTCCTGCCACCAGGATGAATACTAAACCGACTACAGTGCGCTTCTGACATAATCTGTTGTTTCAATTCTGATACATCTGGCACTACAAGACGGTTATTCACGTATAGCACATGATCACGCACCTGATATTCTGACACATGCCCTGATCTGACCATCTGAATTGATCTCTGAACATTCTGATCCGTTCTTTGTGCTTCTTTAATTCGTATAATCAAGTCTGACTCAACTTGAATCGAAGCAAGTCTCAGCGGTCTACTATCTGTGTCAAATGATAAACCAGACAAACAGCAATCCTCAACTAAATTCGAAACACCTATCGTCGATAAGAATAGGGCACATACCTTTCGACTCAAGGCATCTGCTGCTGCATTTGACTTCCCTGGGTAATATTTGATTTCGCAATCAAAATCTTTCAGTAGATCAAGCCATCTACGTTGCCTCATGTTCAACTCTGACTGAGAAAACAGATACTTCAGGCTTTTATGGTCATAGTAAATCTCAAATTTCTCACCATAAAGATAGTGACGCCAGATCTTCAAGGCAAAAACAAAAGCTGCCAATTCAAGATCATGAATGGGGTATCGAATCCCGTGTGGCTTCAGCTGTCTAGAGGCATATGCGATCACATGACCCCGCTGCATAAGAACACATCCCAGCCCTCTGTGAGATGCATCACAATATACAACGAAATCGCCAGTACCTGAAGGAATCATCAAGACAGGTGCACTAGTCAGCCTCTTCTTCAATTCTAAGAAGCTAGACTCACAATCCTGAGACCACACAAATGGTGCATTCTTCTGTGTCAACTGGGTAATCGGCTTTGCAATACTGGAGAAATCTTTGATGAATCGTCGATAATATCCTGCCAGACCCATGAAACTGCGTATCTCTGGCACAGAAGTCGGTCTCGGCCAACTGATTACCGCTTCCACTTTACTCGGATCTACAGAATACCATCTCCAGATATGATATGACCCAAGAAGACAACCTGTCTCAGCCAAAACTCACACTTTGACAGTTAGCAAATAATCTTTCATTTCTCAATGTTTGCAACACAATTCTTAAATGATTGGCATGCTCATTCAGATTCTTTGAATACACCAAAATATCATCAATAAAAACAATCACAAACTCATCCAAGTACCTCTGAAAGACACGGTTCATCACTCCCATAAACACCGCTGGAGCATTCGTTAAACCAAAAGGCATGACAACAAACTCATAATGTCCATACCTGGTTCGGAATGCTGTCTTTGGTATATCAATATCTCGTACTCGCAGCTGGTGATATCCAAATCCCAGATCGATCTTGGAATAGATGGATGATCCCTACAACTGATCAAATAAGTCGTTGATACGAGGCAAAGGATATTTGTTCTTTATCGTTGCCTTGTTCAGTTGCCTGTAGTCGATACACAATCTCATAGAACCGTCTTTCTTGCGCACGAATAGTACTGGAGCACCCCAAGGAGATACACTGGGTCTGATATATCCCTTGGCTAGAAGATCTTCTAGTTGTGCTTTCAATTCCTTCAACTCTATAGGCGCCATCCTATATGGAGCTCGAGATATAGGAACGGTACCTGGAATAAGATCAATACTAAAATCTACCTCTCGAGCTGGAGGTAACCCTGGAATCTCGTCAGGAAATACATCTACAAACTCCCGTACTACTGGCAAATCTGCCAATGTCGGGCTCGATTTCAATAAATCTACTGAATAAATAAGGAACCCTTCTGCTCCTTGTTGCAACAATCTACTCATAGTCAGAGCAAATACTAAGGGAATCCGAGATCTAGAACCCTTATCGTAGAATTTCCACTCCTCTGTCATTTCAGGTCTGAATCTGACAATCTTGTGAAAACAGTCTACGGTGGCTCTGTACTTAGTCAACATGTCAATCCCGACAATACAATCAAAATCAGATAAACCAAGTACAACACATTCTAAATCGATCTCATGCCCTTCAAACTGTAGTAAGCAATGTCTAACTGAAGTCATAGATATCAGACCACTTCCCAACGGAGAAGAAATAGACACTACAGTAGACAATGACTCTACAGGCAATGCATGTGTCAATGCAAAACTGTTCTGATATGAATGTATGTGATGCACCTGTATCTATCAATACATATGCAGGATAACCGCAAAGAAAACAGTTACCTGCAATCACATCGTCTGGTGCATCTTGGGCTTGCTCTTCCATCAATGCAAACACCTGAACTTGTTGTCTGGGATGTTGGCTCACTGTCTGGCCACCTCTGGCTCTAGGCTGAGACTGTGTAGGCGTGGGCTGGAAGGAATGGACAGACGAAGCTTGCTTCTCAGGCTGAGTCACTGATGCTGATGACCCTGCACTCCTGAAATCTCTGTGCACCTCTCTGGGGACAGACTCTGGCGAAATGTCCCTGTTGCTTACATATATTACATCTGCCCATCACTCCCTGACACTGCTCTGTGGCATGTCGGCCTCCACAAGTAGTACAATATACACCTGTCACATCTGTACTCTGGCCAGGACCTCTCTGTCTTGACCCACTGGAGCTCGACGAACTGCTCCCTGATCTCTTAAACTGCTTACCCTTGGCTTTCAAAGAATCTTTCTTTCCACTATTACTGCTTCCACTATCAAATCGAGGAGGAGGTGGTGGAAACTGTGTGCGAGCGGTGGCGGTCTCTGACCCTGAACACTATAGGAAGCTCCTCGCTTTCTAACCAAGCCTGCCTCTGCTCCCTTCACTCGATTCAGCGCCTCAGAAAAAGTGTTGGGTCGCCCCGTGTTCACTAGGGTGAAGATATCCGGATTCAAACAATTTACGAATTGATCGGCGACTGCCTCATCATTCCCTGCTACATGAGGTGCAAATCGAAGCAAGGACGAGAATTTGGCAACATACTCCTCTATGTTCCATTGCCCTTGTCTCAAGTTGGCGAACTCTGCCCCTTTGTCTTTTCTAAGTATGACACTGGAAAGAAACATTGATAAAATTCATCTTTAAAGACTTTCCAAGTAATATCAATACCTCGATGTTCTAAGGCTTGTTTCGCCGTTAGCCACCAACTCTTGGCCACTTCTTGCAATTGATGCCCAATCAGCTTCACCCTACGTTCATCTGTATATGCAAGTGATTCAAATAACATCTCTATATCATCCAACCAGCTTTCACAATCCACTGCATTTTCTATGCCCTTCAAGGTAGGTGGATGGAATGATTGAAATCTCTTCAACAAAGTCTCCATCGGTGTCGCAGTAACATCCATCTGAGTACCCGACGTACTACCCTGTTCTGGCACTTGACCTGCAGCTCGTTGTGGTATTCTTCTAGGCGGCATATCTGATTATCAAACAGATTAGGATACAATCTGTCTCAGCCCTCCTCTGATCATATACCTCTGATCCAGAATCGGTTATGATTCAGTCTTTACAAGTATATGCTGTAAATCAACTCAGATACAATACAACATATATTAGGGAAAGCATTAAATCATGCTAGCACATCAAAAGCAAGGAAGAAGACTCGATCTACCCCGCCCATTCTATTCTATCTCAGTCTACAGAACCTACTGCTTTGATACCACTTGTTGTGGGGACCCGGGCTCTAACTCAGTTCTTTTCAGGATTAATCGGATCATTGTTCAAAAATACGGGTCAAATTTTGCTTTTAACATTAAATCAAATGTTTATAACTCAAGCACAAGATAATTCTATATTCATTGCATTACAACAAACATAATATACATGCCTCGTTTTATTCATATTCTACAAACCAGTAGTTACATACAGTCCATATCAAAAGTACTACTACTAGTTCATCTGCTACGCCCGTGATCACCACGCTATGTCCATCTCTCATCTCTGTCGCGACCCTGATCCTGCCCCACCTGTTCTTATGCACACATACAGACATAACAACAGCCGGAAACTCCGGTGAGAACAAATCCCAGTATAAAACATGTATACATGCTGATACATAATCATAAATCATATATCAAAGCAATAATAATGGGCTCTATAGTCTATGAAACCAATCTACATAAACATGCAATTCAAATCAAATCATGTCTTGACTCGACTCGACTTTACTCTAGGGATCCCTGTGTGAATAAGACGTCACTGTCTGTCACCTACCCTCCCAATCGGGGTAACTGTACGTCTTATTCCTAGACTTCGGTCATGTCCGTATCGAATGTCTACAATCGGAGGATGTCTGCTCCTATGCGTCGATACACCGAACGTCTAGAAGTTTGGCAAATCTGCCAATGACTCTTCTATCTCAAATGCATGAATATAAATCTATAAATGCATAATCATATCAAAAGATTTGAATATAATCTATAAACAAATCATAATCATATCAAAAGACAAGCAACTAATCTAGTATGTGATTTTGTTGGGAAACTCAAATTGAATCTTATTTGAGTTGTGTCTTCCCCAAACAAAACATGCATTATACCTTCGTTGTAGTATAATCGTCGTCGTAGTCGAAGTCATGTTCCCAAATTTACCAATACAAATCTGAAATGGCATAATCAATGTGTATTCTATCAAACTTCTACTCAATTCAACACATATATGAATTGACAATCAATCTCAATACAAATCGACGGTACAACGGCATAATCCTACGATATCGATCACTCAATAACTTCATAATCAATCACAATCAACTCATATTCCTCATTACAATATAATGTATCATACTGAACTCTTCACTATCTTAACTCAATATACATGCTGGAAAATCGACACAATCTCAAACGGTATCCGAAAATCGATCCGATTGTATTTCCATACTCACCATAATCACAAGAACATATAATCACAAGCATATCAGCATTTCTCCAACATGTATACTTCAAAACATGTTAAAACTTAACCAAACTTACATCCTTTTGTAGCCCTTAAAGAGAAGAGCAAGATTCTATGCTTGGATTAAAGTTTGGATGAATATATCTTGCACAAGCTCAATTATAGGATGAAAAGGACCTTGAACTTAAAAGGGAATTCCTCTCGATTCTGAGTTCTGAAATGAGAAGGACTAAATCAGTCCAATATCTATATATATATATATGCCATGTGTCACAACAAGGAACAAAGGTGGATTTCTCGCATGCAGCACCGCGGGCGCGGTCACTCTTCACCGCGGGTGCGCTGTGCCCATGGCATACCTTTCATTTCCCGAAATTCGACGACCGCGGGTGCGGTCCCTCCTTGACCGCGGGTGCGGTCTTGCTTCGAATACAATTTCCTACCCTACTGGACATCAACCGCGGGTGCGGTACTTCTTCACCGCGGGTGCGGTGTCCCTACTGTAAAATTGGCCAACTTTCTGTCCATGCACCGCGGGTGCGGTGCTTCTCTAGACGCGGGGGCGGTCTCCCTTCAAGCAACATTTCATCTTTGCATTTTAAATATGACCATCTAGGGCATTACATCAAATCTAGACAGTGATTGCAAGAATTAAGCTGGAGGTTGTTGGTTCTGTGGGTGAGTAACATACGACATTCCTCGCTGTTGAATCAAACTTGCCTCAGCTCCCTTTGCCCTGTTCAAGGCGTCAGCAAAATAATGGGTTCGTTCCACATTTACCAATGCAGATATTTCAGGATTCAATCCGCTGATGAACTGATCAACTACAGCTTTATCATTCCCAGCCACATGAGGAGCAAAACGTAGTAGGGTAGAGAATTTTGCTACATATTTTTCAATATTCAGCTGGCCATGTTTCAAGTTGGCAAATTATGTACTCTTATCTTGTCGGTACGATTACTGGGAGAAATCTTTTATGAAACTCAGCTTTAAAGATTTTCCACGTAATCACGGTACCATGCTGTTCTAATGCTTCTTTGGTTGCGATCCACCAACTCTTTGCGACCTCGTGTAACTGGTGCCCAATCAATTTAACTCTACGTTTATCTGGGTAAAGTGAATTAAACAACACTTCAATATCATTCAGCCAACTCTCACAATCATCAGACGTCTCAGCACCCTTCAGAATCGGCGGTTGAAATGACTGAAACCTCTTCAACATTGTTTCCATCGGAGTTTCTGACACATCCATCTGATAAATCGAAGTACTACCTGGTTCTGTAATTCTTCGAGGAGGTATATCTGATTACCAAAAGAATTAGTAACCAAATACAACAAACCTGTTTCAGTCCTCCTCTGATCATCTTACTGCTGATCAAGAATCGGTTCTTATTCATTTTCAAATAATACATATTTCCAATCACATCAGATAAACAGGTAAACATGTATTATATAATGTGAGGCCCAGGGCCGCAGAGGGCGGGGGGTGATCGCCGGTGCCATCAGTTGCGCGGACAATGAGCGGCTCCTGGCAGGCTTCTAGGTGGAGGGAACATGAATGAACCGACCCAAACGGGAATGAGAGGGATTCCGAGACTGTTCAATGTAATGGACTGTACAGTTAAAGAGGGCTTAAGAGATTTGATTTGTACTACTCATATCACGAAGGTGTATCTTCTTTTCGGTAGCTCATCACATAAGAACTCCAAAGTTAAGCGTGCTTGACTTTGGGCAATTTTGTGATGGGTGACCTCCTGGGAAGTTTCCTAGGGTACGTGTGAGTGAGTACATAAGCACGCTGGAAAGATCCGTCTTGATACAGTGAGGACAGTCGTCGAATCTGGGGCGTCACAAGTGGTATCAGAGCCGACCTCTCTTAGTACGGTGTGGTTCGGGGACGAACCAAGCGGAAGCTGGTGGGCATGTGAGGCCCAGGGCCGAAGAGGACGGGGGGTGATCGCCGGTGCCATCAATTGCACGGACAATGAGCGGCTCCTGGCAGGCTTCTAGGTGGAGGGAACATGAATGAACCGACCCACACGAGAATGAGAGGGATTCCGAGACTGTTCAATGTAATGGACTATACAGTTAAAGAGGGCTTAAGAGATTTGATTTGTACTACTCATATCACGAAGGTGCATCTTCTTTTCAGTAGCTCATCACATAAGAACTCCAAAGTTAAGTGTGCTTGACATTGGGCAATTTTGTGATGGGTGACCTCCTGGGAAGTTTCCTAGGGTGCGTGTGAGTGAGGACATAAGCACGCTGGAAAGATCTGTCTTGATACAGTGAGGATAGTCGTCGAGTTTGGGGCGTTATATTCAGAGTGTGATTTAGAGTTTGATATTGATTCATGTGTCTAACTGTGATACATGTTATAGATATCTGTTTCATATTTTTATATCTGTTTATATGAAATGCATGTATACATGGTTTATACTGGGAATATAATTCTCACCGGAGTTATCCGGCTGTTGTCTTGTTTGTATGTGTGCATGACAACAGGTGGGACAACACCAAGGTCAAGACGAGGACGAGAGAGGACTAGTTTAGCGTGGAGATTCGGACCCAGAAGTAGATCGGTTTCATTACCTGACATGTAGTGAATGAACAGTAGTCGTTATGATATACTTTTGTACAGAACTTGTACTTAGATCTGGATACTGATCTTGTAAATGAAATAAGATTTATTTCATATGTTTTCGCTTTTGTATTTTAAAAGAAAAATTTAGACCCTGTTTATTTAATTGTTTTTAATTATTCCCAAAGACGATTAAGAAATGAATTAGCGTCCGGGTCCCCACAGCAGGTGGTATCAGAGCAATAGGCCTATAGACTAAGATTGAAAAGCTAGTGAGCAGGGTAGAATGAATCTTTTTTCCTTGCTTTTGATTGCTAGCATGTGTTACTGTTTTATATGTAGAACCCGTAAATTGGACTGCGTATAAGCCATGCATAATTCTAGTATTTAAAATTAAAATGATTTTTATCGTATGAGTATTTAAATTCTTTTCTTTAAATTTATTTATTTTACGCAGTAGTGTAATTGTTATCTTTTCAGTTAAATAAGTTAGGTCGGACCAGAGATGGAGTATTAAGATAAGTTAATAAAGACTTATTTAAGAAGTGGTAATTTAGCATTTTAGTAAATATATTTTAAAAAGTTGACATGCATGCAAGTTATTAAACTTCTTTGGTATTTTATTTAATTGTTTTTAAAGCATTAAATGAATGTTTATTTCATTAATTATGTGCTTAATTATTTTATGCATTTTATGCATAATTCATGCATGATAGGATTTAATTCATGAAATTTTAAAAGCTCACGCATTAGAGTTTTAGGTGCATTTCACGTTCGGACGAACATCGGAGACCGGAGAATTTTCAGAAAAATTATTTTATTACATGATTTATTTTTATAAATTAAGGTAAAGCATTTTTAAGTGTATTTTACAAAAATGAGAATTTTTGGGTGTTTTTACCCGTAAAATTTTATTTTTAATCGGTACGCAAATTTTATCGAATCGGGGGACTTTTTAATGGTTCGACTATTATTTTCAAAATCTTTCCAACTCGAAATATTTTTTCGGGAGTGGGTTTGGGCTTAATGGGCCTACTTTTGAGGTTATAGGACTTAATCATCTTTTTAATCTTTAAATTAAACAATTTAGGCCCATAAACTAATTTGTTATCTACTTAATTAACCCTTAAATACCATTTACCCTAAACCTAAATACCCCAAGTAGCCGACACTCTCCTCAGCAGCAGACACACCCTCGTTTTCATCATTAAAGCTTGAGGCCCCATCGGTTTCCTCTACACCCTTGAAAGAAACTTCCGGCTCGTGTGTGTCCTTCAATAAAGATCATCACCAGGCACGCTTGTAACATCCTTTGTGCATCACACATGCTTATATTACTGATTTATGTGCATACATCCCATGTAACTTTCGAACCAAGCATAAACAAGAATGGGTTTCGATTTTTGCATGTATTTTGCACCCTACGTTTTACACTCACATTTTTGGTTTTCTGCTGCAAGGGACTGCCATATTTGGTTGGAAAGGGGCTGTCTAGATGGTGACACGATAGGGTTTGAGTGCAGGTGTGTAGATCGATCGAGTGGGAGAAGGAAGGGTGTTCGATCTAAGCTCACGGGTTACACCAGCTGTGCGAGAGCCTCCTCCAGCCCTGGACCAGATCCTGATGGGTCTGAGATGGGGTCTGGTGCGGCTTGAAGCGGGCTGGAGGGACGGAGAGCTCGATCGGTCCAAGTAGAGGCGCATGGGTCTCGGTAGGGAGCTTGGGGTTGTCCTCGGTTACTAGCTGTTAGCCGCTTGCATGGGGAGGTTGGCTTGGTTCAGGGGTGTTCCTTGGTGTCTGGTTTAGGCCTACAGTAGGTGGGTTCATGGCTGGAACGAAGGATTAGCGTGAGGTGTGAGTTTGTGAGGGAAAGGTGTGGTTGAGGTGTTGAAATAAGAGAGGACCGAGTAGTGTAGCATATTCTGGACATTTAACGTGGGTTTAAGGAGACTAATGATAGTGATTTAGGGCCTATTAAGTGTTTTTATGATATGGTAGAAGTTGTAGAAGATTTGGGTAAATTTTGGATCGAGTCGGATTAAAACCGGAACCCGAACCGAGTTTTTAAAACTAATTAGATAAGTTATGATACGGGCTCGAGTTTACGTCAAGGAATACTTTCAAAAATCTTTTGGGATATTTTAATGAGTTTGGTAAGCTTTGGGTCAATTTTAGAGGTCCAGGGGTTAAACGATAATTTTTTGATTTCTAGGGGCAAAATGGTCATTTTGCACCCGGGTTGAGATTTTGGTCCTGGCAGCGCCCTGAGCACAAATTTATGATATTTTAAATGTTCATGCATCATGTTTATGATTTTTATGCTATTATAATAATTATGGTGCATGCTTGGTTTAAAAGAATTAAGAGAGAAAAAGTGAGAAAGTGAATAGCACTCCGTCTCCGCCGTGCCGCGTCGTTGTTTCGTTTGTTTTCTGTCAAAACAAACCAAGGCATGTTTATATCTTCTTTCACTCTTCAATCAAGCCATATAGGTATTTTTAAATATCGCAAGTACATGATTTTAATGCAAGAAGATCGAAATTGTTCATATTTAATTATGTTGGTTAATTATATTACGTGCAAAATATTCATTTTTAAGATTTATGCGATATTGCTTGTGGTCACTTTACTATCATGATTAAATCCGGTCGCCAGTTACCGGTCCGGTCGCCAGTTACCGGTTATGGGAGCATTATTAAATCCGGTCGCCAGTTACCGGTCAGTTCAGTTGTTTCACCCAGTATACTGTGGCAGTAGTCTGATCAGACGTACATTATTAAATCTGGTCGCCAGTTACCGGTCCGGTCGCCAGTTACCGGTCAGTTCTGTTCAATTCAGGGGCCACTTGCGTAGACCATAATCTCAACAGAAAATTTATGACATGTTATTTTATTACAGGGCTCCAAGGAGCAAACATTTTCACTATGATTTTCAGTTCAGTTATGCACGTATTATAATTGCTCATGACAAGTTATTTTCACATTATGCCTCATGACATGATATTTTTATCCCATGCAAATTTTTTTACTATATTTACTCGTTATTTACGATATATGCATGTTGAGTATTTAGACTTACTAGACTTGATTGTTGTAGGTACTGATGATGCCGGGGCCGAGGGCGGGGACCAGTGAGCTAGCTTGGGTCGGCAGTAGTGGAACCCGAGGACCTCATTTACAGCACTTGCCATTTTTATGCTCAAACATTTTTTATCAGATGTTGGATACTTTAACTTTTTATTTTGGCGAATAATAATTTCTTCCGCTGCTATTTTTAAACATTAAACTTGATTTATCAGTTTATTTTGTGAATGAGGCACCTTAATTATTTTAAAAAGAAAATTTTAAATTTTTCCGCAATTTTTCAAACACGAATTTTCGGGGCGTTTCAGCTGGTATCAGAGCAATGATTCTGTAAAGGGTTGTACTACTACTGACCTCGAGAAGCTCATGAAGTCACGTCTTCGGTCTGTAAGTTTTACATTTTCGCATTTTATTTAAAGCATGAAATATTTTAACAGCATGTTTCATGAAATATTTTACGTTCAGATTTTGATTATGCAGTATTTATTTGAATTTAAAATAAATAATGGAATTATGCATGTTGGGTACGTTTGGAATTGGACATGTCTAAGAATTTGAATATTCGGCTTTAGGAGAGGTTGAAAATGATTTGACTATATTAATTTTTAGGTCAGTAGTGTTGATGTCCTCCTTATGGGTTATAAGTTAATCTTGAAAATTATGTATGCTTTTGAGACTTGTAGAATTTCTAAGAAATTATTGATGGTTCTTGGTTGCTAGTCGAGTAAATTTTTGATGATTTCATATAAGCAATAGCGATTTGAAGACTACGACAATCTTTAGGATTATAAATGTACAATTTGAGGATTTTAATTATCTATGGAAATGTAAGATTAATTATGATAATTTATTTAGGACACATGCTCTACATAGTTGGATTTAAGGATTGAATTGCAGGAATTGAGAATTTTAAGGACCTAATTGTAATAACCAATGATTTGAGGACCTAGGTTCAAAAATAAAATTCTAAGGGACTATTTTCGAATTTACCGAATTTTGGGATTTAATTCTGAGTTTCGAGAATTTTAAGATATAATAAGGCTAAGTCAAAAAAAAAATTATGGGGACAATGATGCAAATTTCGAAGAGTTGTAGGGCCAAAATGTAAATTTGGAGAACTGTAAGGGTCAGATTGCAATTATCAAAATTTTAAGGATTAAATGCGAACTTTTGAGGAACACTTGGGATTTTAATTATTTATAGAAATGTAAGACGTGTTATGGGAATTAATTTTGGGCATTAATAAACTTAAGACTATTGAACCTTATGATGCGGGAAATCTATAAAATGAAATTAGAAATACTGAGTACTCATGGGTAATTGTGGAATTTTCGAGATTTAGGAAAAAAAAAAATTGGACGATATTCGAGGAAAGTAAGAATTAATTTTACAATTTTAAGAAATTTGAGAACTTATTTAGTAGTAAGTGAGAATTGAACGGTTTAAATGATAGGAATTTTCGGTTATTTAGGCTCGAAGGAAATATAGAATATTTAGATATTTGGATTATAATGTTATAATGAATGGTAACCAAGGACATTGTAGGATGAATCAATTTTAGACGTGAAAATTTAAGCGTTAGTGAAATCATGTTGTGGCAAATTAAGGATTTAAAGTGATGACGATTTAAGGTAAATTTGATCGGCTAGTTAAGTTATAAGGATAAACATGGAGTTAGTAAATTTTTGGGAACATAAGTTTGATGTGTCACAAGTTTAGTCATGATCTTAACAGTTAAGATTATACCTTGTGAGAATTTAAATTTTTAGGAAAGTTGGGTACGATGATGGTTAGTTTAATTGGTAGATGGTAGACGCATGTAAGAGGTGAGGTGGACACCTTGTCTTGAGAAATTTTGGAAGTCATTAACAAACTTGGGACTAATCGGATATGCGTATTGGAATTATTTTATACAAAGCTATTTGGATTAGGTAAGTTTGAATTTCAAATTTATGGGATATTTGTTCATACGGAAATTTTGAGTGAAATAAAAATAAAAAGGAAATTAGTTGTGTTCAATATAAGTTATCAATTGATGAATATTAAGATTTTTTTTTACAAGTAAGAAATCTAAAAACTTGATATGGGGATGGGGATTCTAGAATTTTATGGGTTATAAGCGAAATTGATTTAGTAAAGTTAGTCTAATGCTACAATGGGCTAACTTATTAAGTTTATATGCTAGAATTAAGTAAGCATTAAGGACACATAAGAATGCGACATTTATTCGAACGAGGAAGTCCAGAGTTCTAGGCCTCAACTATATTGTAATTGGGAAAAGAATAGTTTGAGCATGTAATTGATGCTAGAAGTGTTATTATTAAGGTAATAGGTCGATGTTGTATAATTGAGTTCTTATGGATTAACGTTATTCGAGGTTTAAGATTTACAACAATTTCACATCCGGGATGCACTTGTATATAATAGTTACGTAAGTTTGGTGCCGTAAGATAAAGATTCAATTCAAGGATTTTAGGCTAATACTACTATGAGGTTGAAATAAGGTTTAACCTTTAAGCGTTCTACTGAGAATATAAGTCGATCAGTAAATTTTGGTACAAAGGTTTCTTAAGTCGAACTGTACAAATGCTAATATAATAGGTCGATGAATATTACGAGTATAGTATAAGAAAAGTAAGGTGCGATAAGTTTGGACATCCATTTCTAGAAGGAGGAATTGTGAGATAAGTCAAAATTCGAGGTTATAGAAAAATAGAACTAAGTCACCATGGATCGTTTTAAGTTGAGATCTGTAAACGATAATTTTGGTAGGCAAATTTAATTAGGATTGGGGAGACGTAAGGACGAGTTAACACTTATTTTATCAGAGTAGCGCAATAGAAGCGTGGATTATTGGGATACTAGAATTAAGAGTCTCAACTTTTTGTTTATCAAGGATAAGCTAATTTCGAGGACGAAATTTCTTTTAAGGGGGGAAGGATTGTAGAACCCGTAAATTGGACTGCGTATAAGCCATGCATAATTCTAGTATTTAAAATTAAAATGATTTTTATCGTATGAGTATTTAAATTCTTTTCTTTAAATTTATTTATTTTACGCAGTAGTGTAATTGTTATCTTTTCAGTTAAATAAGTGAGGCCGGACCGGAGATGGAGTATTAAGATAAGATAATAAAGACTTATTTAAGAAGTGGTAATTTAGCATGTTAGTAAATATATTTTAAAAAGTTGGCATGCATGCAAGTTATTAAACTTCTTTGGTATTTTATTTAATTATTTTTAAAGCATTAAATGAATGTTTATTTCATTAATTATGTGCTTAATTATTTTATGCATTTTATGCATAATTCATGCATGATAGGATTTAATTCGTGAAATTTTAAAAGCTCACACATTAGAGTGTTAGGTGCATTTCACGTTCGGACGAGCATCGGAGACCGGAGAATTTTCAGAAAAATTATTTTATTACATGATTTATTTTTATAAATTAAGGTAAAGCATTTTTAAGTGTATTTTACAAAAATGGGAATTTTTGGGTGTTTTTACCCGTAAATTTTTATTTTTAATCGGTACGCAAATTTTATCGAATCGGAGGACTTTTTAATGGTTCGACTATTATTTTCAAAATCTTTACAACTCGAAATATTTTTTCGGGAGTGGGTTTGGGCTTAATGGGCCTACTTTTGAGGTTATAGGACTTAATCATCTTTTTAATCTTTAAATTAAACAATTTAGGCCCATAAACTAATTTGTTATCTACTTAATTAACCCTTAAATACCATTTACCCTAAACCTAATTACCCCAAGTAGCCGACACTCTCCTCAGCAGCAGACACACCCTCGTTTTCATCATTAAAGCTTGAGGCCCCATCGGTTTCCTCTACACCCTTGAAAGAAACTTCCGGCTCGTGTGTGTCCTTCAATAAAGATCATCACCAGGCACGCTTGTAACATCCTTTGTGCACCACACATGCTTATATTACTGATTTATGTGCATACATCCCATGTAACTTTCGATCCAAGCATAAACAAGAATGGGTTTCGATTTTTGCATGTATTTTGCACCCTACGTTTTACACTCACGTTTTTGGTTTTCTGCTGCAAGGGACTGCCATATTTGGTTGGAAAGGGGCTGTCTAGATGGTGACACGATAGGGTTTGAGTGCAGGTGTGTAGATCGATCGAGTGGGAGAAGGAAGGGGGTTCGATCTAAGCTCACGGGTTACACCAGCTGTGCGAGAGCCTCCTCCAGCCCTGGACCAGATCCTGATGGGTCTGAGATGGGGTCTGGTGCGGCTTGAAGCGGGCTGGAGGGACGGAGAGCTCGATCGGTCCAAGTAGAGGCGCATGGGTCTCGGTAGGAAGCTTGGGGTTGACCTCGGTTACTAGCTGTTAGCCGCTTGCATGGGGAGGTTGGCTTGGTTCAGGGGTGTTCCTTGGTGTCTGGTTTAGGCATACAGTAGGTGGGTTCATGGCTGGAACGAAGGATTAGCGTGAGGTGTGAGTTTGTGAGGGAAAGGTGTGGTTGAGGTGTTGAAATAAGAGAGGACCGAGTAGTGTAGCATGTTCTGGAATTTTACCGTGGGTTTAAGGAGACTAATGATAGTGCTTTAGGGCATATTAAGTGTTTTTATGATATGGTAGAAGTTGTAGAAGATTTGGGTAAATTTTGGACCGAGTCGGATTAAAACCGGAACCCGAACCGAGTTTTTAAAACTAATTAGATAAGTTATGATACGGGCTCGAGTTTACGTCAAGGAATACTTTCAAAAATCTTTTGGGATATTTTAAGGAGTTTGGTAAGCTTCGGGTCAATTTTAGAGGTCCAGGGGTTAAACGATAATTTTTGGATTTCTAGGGGCAAAATGGTCATTTTGCACCCGGGTTGAGATTTTGGTCCTGGCAGCGCCCTGAGCACAAATTTATGATATTTTAAATGTTCATGCATCATGTTTATGATTTTTACGCTATTATAATAATTATGGTGCATGCTTCGTTTAAAAGAATTGAGAGAGAAAAAGTGAGAAAGTGAATAGCACTCCGTTTCCGCCGTGCCGCGTCGTTGTTTCGTTTGTTTTCTGTCAAAACAAACCAAGGCATGTTTATATCTTCTTTCACTCTTCAATCAAGCCATATAGGTATTTTTAAATATCGCAAGTACATGATTTTAATGCAAGAAGATCGAAATTGTTCATATTTAATTATGTTGGTTAATTATATGTGCAAAATATTCATTTTTGAGATTTATGTTATATTGCTTGTGGTCACTTTACTATCATGATTAAATCCGGTCGCCAGTTACCGGTACGATCGCCAGTTACCGGTTATGGGAGCATTATTAAATCCGGTCCCCAGTTACCGGTCTGGTCGTCAGTTATCGGTCAGTTCAGTTGTTTCACCCAGTATACTGTGGCAGTAGTCTGATCAGACTTACATTATTAAATCCGGTCGCCAGTTACCGGTCAGTTCAGTTCAGTTCAGGGGCCACTTGCGTAGACCATAATCTCCACAGAAAATTTATGATATGTTATTTTATTACAGGGCTCCAAGGAGCAAACATTTTCACTATGATTTTCAGTTCAGTTATGCACGTATTATAATTGCTCATGACAAGTTATTTTCACATTATGCCTCATGACATGAAATTTTTATCCTATGCAAATTTTTTTACTATATTTACTCGTTATTTACGATATATGCATGTTGAGTCTTTAGACTCACTAGACTTGATTGTTGTAGGTACTGATGATGCCGGGGCCGAGGGCGGGAACCAGTGAGCTAGCTTGGGTCGGCAGTAGTGGAACCCGAGGACCTCATTTACAGCACTTGCCATTTTTATGCTCAAACATTTTTTATCAGATGTTGGATACTTTAACTTTTTATTTTTGCGAGTAATAATTTCTTCCGCTGCTATTTTTAAACATTAAACTTGATTTATCAGTTTATTTTGTGAATGAGGCACCTTAATTATTTTAAAAAGAAAATTTTAAATTTTTCCGCAATTTTTCAAACACGAAATTTTGGGGCGTTTCACTGAACATGTATCAAAATCAGAAAACATGAATCAATATCAAGCGGTAAATCACGCTCTGTGACTCTGAGACTCTGACTCGACTCATTCTTAATCTAGGGATCTCGATCTGAATAATAACGCAACAATCTCCCACCTACTCTCCCGATCGCGGTGGCGGTACGTTCTTATTTACGGACTTTGGTCCTCTCTATATCGAATCTCGGCGATAGGAGTCGCTCTTCTCCTAGGCAACATCGATATGAATCGTACTTCGATGTTAAAACTCATTTGTAAATACTGTATGATCTAAATTCATTCCTAGTCGATTCAGCCGCCTAAAACATGGATAAAGGTCGCTTGAGCTCGAGACTTTCATCTGTGATGCTGTGTACCGCGTTTCTTGGTAAGGGCACAGAGATGTCCAAACATGCAGATGGGTAGTCATATGATGATTATACCGAACAACCCTCCCTCGGACTTTCCAAGTGGTTATCATTCATCGAGAGGATAAGTCCGTGGTTATGATTGTACACCATTAGTCTTAACGACCCAGGAGAGCACTGAGGCTCTATATGCTAGGGCTGTACTTTGACTCGTTTACCAGTTCCAGGAGAGTCATCAGGTGGCGAGGTTGGGTATGGTTGCGACACATATAGGAGCCAGTGCATTGTAGTCGGGGATTCACCGCTCACCTGCGGGTGTGGATATCCTATGTGATCTGATGAAATAATAGTGCGTGGAATCTCTGGCCAGAGTATGAGATGTGCATTAGAGAAAGAGTTCTCTAATTGTACATGCGATGCCACTATTTATTCTCAGAGATGTGTCACATAGTTATCGAATTATCATGCAACTCTCGATGAACCAATGGTTGCATATTTGTTCGGGATATATGAGATGAAGGGACCGTACTGTACGTTAATCATAATCGACTGGTTCTTGCAGACACTATCAGTGATACCTAGGGGATCATGGGGCGATGCTACTAGACGCTCTTACCATGATCCGATGGGTGCAATCAGAAATGAGTTCTGACATTCTTGATCAAGGAGTTGATGAAAAGAATGGTGTTAACTAGGGTAAGCCCGAATAAAGGATTATGTCCTGAATCACAAAGAGTTGTGAACCCACGACTAGCTGTATCCCTGAACCATTAAGGGTCACACAAGCACTGGTTTACTTGTTTCCGTTGAGATAATAAATTCAAGGAGTTGAATTTATAGAAAACGTTGAGATAATAAATTCAATGAGTTGAATTTATAAGAAATAAGTTTGGTACGATCAATCGATAAGCTTATAAATAAAGTTTATAAAAGCTTATAGAAATTTTGAGACCTTGATTGCTAAAGACAGTCAAAGGGTACCTTATTTAGACATTGGTGATCTCGAAATTAAAGTGTGCATCATAATAACAAATAAGTTGAAATTGTCACATCGATTATGTTGGATCGTCGATCGTGATTATGATGATATTAATATCATGGGAGCATGGATCATGGGCTTGTAAGAGTATAAGCCCACCATGCTAATTTATTAAAGTTTAAATAGGCTTTAATAATTAAATAATATTTTAATTGAATTAAAATATAACACATTAAGTTTTTATTAAATATGGTATTGATTTATGGAAATGTTCATGATACCATAATTTTAAAAATTTGCACACAAACCAAAATAATATTAATGCATATGTATTAATATTCGAGATTGCATTTAATATGGTATGGTTTTAGAATCTTTAGTTAACTTAATTAATTGGATTAATTAAGTAAAAAGAAAGGTTAGAAATATAATTAGAATACTTTATTATTCTAATTGCATGCATTTTCGAGAATTGAAAAGAAATAATATACATCGCAAAAGGGATAATATTCGAGAATCACGATTAGCATGCAATAAGAATATTTCATTTACTTAATTAATTAGATTAATTAAGTTAAATGAAGGATTAGTATTAAAATAAGGATTTCTTATCCTTATTAAACGGTGCATGCATTCGAAACTTTAGTTTTTTTTGACAGAACAAGAATTGAAGTTCTCGAAAATTCTCTCCCACATTCTCTCAAAATTCGGCCACTCCAAGTTTGAGAGTTGTGCCAATTTTGTGTTCTATCTCTATGTAAAATATCTTCTAATTTTCTAGTGCAAATTAAAAGAGGAACACGTAATCTGGTCGTGGACCTGATTCGGAGATCGAAGAAAGTTCGTAGAGATTTACAACAAGGGCTACGTCCACTAATACCAAAGTAGTTGGAGCCATGTGAATTATTTCACTAAAGGTATACTATCAACACCCTATGAATGTTTATTTAATTTAAACCATACGAGTGCTCAAACATATATTTTGATTGTCAAAATAAAATAAAAATTTTAAACTTCCACTGCGTTTTGGGCACGAGAAAACCGAGATCCAACTATATCATCGTTCATTGTACATCATTCATCATTTATGATGGATCAATCATATATAGAATCGCGGTACCCGGCGGCTGTCGGACATCAGTGACAGGATTAGCCCATCCACTATGTCTGGGCCTCATCATCAGCATTTACATATACATCTTAAACATTTACATATACTTTGATAGCAACAACTAATTTCCATCATTCAAAAATCATTATTTACATCACTTATAAAAATCATGCATAAATACAATTTCTTTCTTAAATCCAAGCATGCAACGTATATTTTCATAAAACCTTAAAAATCGTGATCATGATGCATAAAATTTAAAATATGGTAAATTTGTGCTCAGGGTGTTGCCAGGACCAAAATCTCACCACGGGTGCAAAATGACCATTTTGCCCCTGGAAACCCAAAAATAACCGTTTTGCCCCTAGACGTAAAATTTCACGTTTTTAACATTTTCTTAATTCCGTTGACGCTAACATGTCCCAAATAATTATTTAAGCCTACTTGAATTTTCCCATCTTTTTATTTGACTTAAATCGATGACTTTTAAATAAATTTTTAAATATAACACATTAATGCATTTTAATCACGAATTAAATCAAACCTTAGCATAAAATTCCCAAATTAAAAACTTAGACTTCTAATAATTATTTGAGCTTAAATATAATTTTCCATAATTTTATTAAGCTTAAATCTAGGTGTTTAAATTAATTCTTTAATTAACGTTTCGTGCGGTAATTAAATCCCGAATAAATCCAAAACTCATTATTTAGATCTGAAACTTACCAAACTCTTAAAAATGTCCCAAACCATATTTAAAAGCATCCTTAGACGTAAACTCGATCCAAATTCAAAATATAACCGATTCGTTTTAAAACTTGGACCGTGGTCCCGGTTTTAAACCGAATCGAACCGAAACTTAACCAAAACTTCCCAACTTTTTATCATATCTTAAAAACACTAAAAAGGTACTAAAACCACCAAGACCACACCAGCAAGCCATTCGACCTAGCCCTGCAAGTCGCTGGAAATACACAACAATCGCCCCTCGTTTCCCTGGTTCACCGAACCACCATAATATCATTCCTAGCTCACAACCACACGGACCAGCCCCCAACCAGCCTTTCCTAGACCACAACAAGACCCTATTGGAATTTTATAACTAAAGCTTACCTCCCTATGCAGCCCGCACGAAGCCCCCACCCGCTAGCTCACCACAACGTCTACCCGAAGCCAACGCTAGCACAATTCGCATGAGCGGCCCCGACGCTAATTCCAGCCATGTTCGAGCCACCCCAGGCCATGGTTCAGATCCCAAAGGATCTGGTTCAGGGCTAGGGATGTCCTTTGCATGGCCGAAACACCCCAACCTTTCCGATCTAATCATCTCGACACACAACCAACCATGGACTTCCATCGGCCTATGCTATATTACGACCTTCCTCAACCTCCAACACTTAAACCCATGTCTCACCCTAAATAACCAGCCATTAGCACCACGAAATGAGCATCCTCTTGCACAAACATTCAAAGAAAACGTGAGTGCTACAAAAGGAAGCATTTCAAGGCAAATTCTTGCATAAAAATCGTGACACCAAGTAGATCGATAAACTTTCATGCATTTTCATAAAACTCAGTATACTATCAGCGTGTATGTAACGTACCATACTTTTAACTACTTAAAATTTGCGGAAAAATTAAAAATTTTCTTAAAATAAATTGTGAACCTTCAAAATTCGAGAAAACAACTGTTCATCTCAACATAGTTGCAACCAAAGATCTCAAAAATAAAGTTTTCCAAAAGTACTTGTTTAAAATCTCATAATCAGTAACATAAATCAGAGTATTTGAAACTTTCATAAATTCTTAAAAACATGGCGGTCCTCGGGTTTAGCCTCCCGCTCAGTCCAAGCCAGCTCACTGGTCTTCACCCCTCGTCTCTTCAAATGCATCATCACCTGCATCGATCAAGTCTAGTGACTCTAAAGACTCAACATGTATAAACTGAAAGTAACGAGTAATACGTAATAAAATCACATGCAACTTTAAAATAGAGCGTACGTACTTGAAACTTGAACTTGCATATTTAAAAGCTTGAACGTAACATACTTGAAACTTGTACATACATACTTAAACATAGACGTGCCATCATCATAATACTTTTCTTAAATATTCTTGCATACTTGTACATACTTGAACATTTATAAACTTCATCATTTTGCGTAGAGATATGTTTCAAAGCAAGTGACTCATACATAAATTCGCCTGACCAGACTAAACCACAGTACTAGGCTGACAGGGAAAATCCACTGCCACATACATGAGATCCCCGTTCATGCTTTAACGGGTGGATTGGTCCCCGTTCATGTTTTACCGCTTTTCAATCCTGATCTAAACCCGTTCATGCTTTAACGGGGGGAGAGGTCCTCGGCCACGTTCATCGACTTCCAAACCCATTCATAAATTGGCCACATGACATTTAGCATACCTCAAAAATAGAACATTTTCTCGTTTGCACGTCGGACATACTTACTTGGCGTTGAGGGATTCGTTGGATCTCGCTTGGGGCTGCTGCTGCACCTACTAACATGAATTCGAATAACTTAACTGGTGTAACTTAGACGTAATAATCATGCTTACACCCTAGCTCATTCGTTTCCTTAGGACATTCTAAAGCTCCCGCGACTCGACCTCGTTAATCATTGCACTAAACTAAGAAATCGTACCTCAAAGCATTCAATAAATTTTTTTCCCAAAAAGTAAAGTACACGGACCCCGTGCCCAGGTCCGGCTACATGTCCGTTAGGTACTGTAAAAGGTGTCGTGAAGAAAAAGGAGGGCACGGACCTCGTGCCTAGGTCCGTGTAGGGGTCCGTGTAGACACGCAAAAGAATTATTCAAAGAGAGGTAAGGACACGGACCCCGTGCTAGGGTCCGTCGAGGGTTCCGTGTAGGCTTTAAATTTTTGACAAGTCGAAAGAAACAAGGGCACGGACTCCGTGTAAGTGTCCATGTGAGGGTCCGTGTATCTGCGAGAGAGGAAAACCAACGAAATTTCCGTACATGTGCTGCTTAACATTCTAAACTCGATTGTACTGACTATGAACCAACATCACGAGACCCATCCTAGGATGCTAATACATTGACACAACCTGTACAAACACCTCGTAACAACGACATCCAGCCTACGACACAATACAACTCAAAAACACGGAGTTTGACACCAAATCGTTTCCTACGACTTCTAATGAATTCAAATGACTATCGATACTAATCGGCATACCAAATACAAACCCAACATCATACTAAACATACCTAAATGCAGCAACGATCTCTCGTCGATCCCCAACGAAGCCTGCAACAATAAAACTTCAAGAACGCATCGATACATAATTTTTCAGAAAATGCAATTTGAGCAGTCCCACAAAAATGATCATATCTCACTCAGTTTTTGTCCAAATATTTCGAATTTTATATCAAATTGAAGGTATCAAAAAGTTCTACGTTTCTTACGTTGAAATTTTTCCCACAATCTCGACCGAAAAATCGCAGTATTTAAAGGATCAGTAAAAACGAGATTTGAGATCCCAAAAATGGTTTCAAAAGTTATCCAAACATAATTGCTCAAACTTCTACACATCACACATGTATTTTCTCTCATAAAAACATAGCAACACATAATATGACTAGATCGACGCAGGAAAGACAGAATATACATGCCTTTTGATAATTGAAAATACCGAAACGACGACTCCGACGCGGGAAGGAAGCGAGGGTTGATCCGGGACGAACGTGGAACGATTTTATTTGAAGAAAACTCGCGTAATCTTGCTGAAAAATCAGATGGAGGGGGCGGCTGCTCTACCTTCTAAGAACCCTAGGTTTCTCTCTTTTAAAAATATAAAATTCTGAATGAGTTATGTGTGTGTGTTATGTCGTGTGGTGTGTTTGTGTAAAAGTGTGTGTGTGCGTGTGTTTGATATAAATTAGGGGAATAATTTTTGGCTTAATAAAATCATTAACAACTAATTAAAATGTTAACCTTCCCATACTTAAAATGAAAACTAAAGACGAAATGTACAAGTGACAACCTTAAAACTTTAAAGTCATGAAACCACCTAATAATTACATTAGGCTTTTAAAATACTAAAAACTAACTAAATTATGTAAAATGCCCCAAACCTAACTTAAAATAAAATACCACATTTTTAAATTGCCAAAATCGTCACCGGTCATTTTTCCTCGATCCCGCCTCGAATAATCGCCTGAAACATGAAACTCGAAAAAAACATTTAACGTGCATCACATAAACATAATTAATTTAAAATAATGCATTTAAATAAATCTTGCATGACTAAAACTCATTTTAATTTAAAATAACTGATTTAACAACTAAATGAATGCATGAGTTATACGTGTTTTGAATTTGGGCTCTACAGTGTATGAAGAGAAAAGGGTGATACATGCGTGCCTTAGATGTTATAGAAGCGAGGAGATCGAAGAACGAGCGCCGGAGACAAATTTCTTTGAAGGAAATGCTATGGCCGAGATTTTCTTGAGGTACTTCCAATGGCAGAAGTGAGCTGCTGATGGGAGGGGGAAAAAGATGTTGTCTTCACGTAGAGGGGTTGCTGAAATTAATGGGTGGGTGGCCACTAAGTATTAATTAGGTTTAGGTTTAGTTTAAGTGTAGTTTAGGTTAATTAAAATGTGCACTAATGGGCCTCAATTAAACTAAAAAAGGTTTTAAGCCCAATAAGCTTAAAAGTAGGCCCATTAAATCCAAACACACTTTCGAAAATATATTTCTTGTTGGAAAGTTTTCGAAAATATTAGCCGAACCCTCATAATGTCTCCCGATTTGATAAAATTTACGTACCGTTAAAAATAAAATATTGCGGGTAAAAATACCCAATAAAATCACATTTTTGAAAAATATACTTAAAATACCTTATATTAATTAATAAAAATTAAACTTGAAATAAGAATAATTTTCCTGAAAATTCTCCGGTCTCCGTTCCTTGTTCGATTGGGAAAAGAAACTTAAAAATCTTTAATGCATGAACCTTTAAAATTTTCTTGAAATAAATCCTATCGTTCAATAATTATCCATAAGATGCATAAAAATAGTTAAACACAATTTAATGAAATAAACATGCATTTAATACTTTAAAACAATTTAATAAAATACCAAAGAAATTTAATAACTTCTATGCATGTGGTTTACGTGGACCTTCAGATTTTCGGGACGTTACAATCTACCCCCCTTAAATTGAATTTCGTCCCCGAAATTCGCAGATCCTCGATAAACAAAAAGTTTAGACTCTTAATTCTAATATCCGAATAATTAACGCTTCCGCTGCGCTACTCTAATAAAATAAGAATTAAACTGTCCTTACGTCTCCTCAATCCTAATTATTTTGCCTACTGAAAACCTCGTTGCGAATCGCAACTTTAAACAACTTATGGTGTGTAATGCCCGAGATTTAATTACTGTAATCAGACATTGATTAATTGACATAATTGAGGTTATAGAATCAGTGCCAGATTGGGTATGGACAGATTTGACTCCGAGACTTCGACTTCGTCAGACCGAGAAGAGAAAGGTATAAATTAATGTTGATGCAGGATTTCGACTTGAGTTTCCCAAAATCACATACTGAATGATTATTGCATTCGATATTTGCAATGCTTGATAGTGATATGCTTACTCTATTGAATTGTAGCAAAGCATGAGTTAGAGTTGGGCAGATCCGCCTAGTCTTTGGTATAACCGCTATGGCAAAACCGCCAAGTCACTGGACTTTTGGGATATATATTGATAGACTGAGGAGAAGACCGACTCCTATAGCAGATCTTCATTATAGACAGCCAAAGTCTGGGACTAAGAACGTACCACCATCTAGCTGGGGTAAAGTAGATGGGAGAACGTTGGGTTCTTATTCTGATCGGGATCCCTAGGTTAGGATGAGTCGAGTCAGAGTTTAGGAGTCACAGAGTGTGATTTAGAGTTTGTATTTATACATATTGTTCAGATTTGATACTTGTTATTGATATGTGTTTCATGCTTTTATATAGGCTTTTATATGACTGCATGTTTACTTTGTTTATACTGGGATATATATATCTCACCGGAGTTATCCGGCTGTTGTCTTGTTTGTATGTGTGCATGACAACAGGTGGGACATGATCAGTATCAGGAAGAGGATGAGAGATTATAGTTAGCGTGGAGATCCGGGCCCAGAAGCAGAATAGGATTCAGCACTGGATGTATAGTAGTTGAACCTAGTTGAGATAGAGACATGTAGTACATGACTTGTACTTTAATTTTGATATGTATATTAGATAGATTACTATTACGTTTCCGCATTTATAATTTAAAAAGAAAAAAAAATAGTCCCACTTTTCTTAATTGTTATATTTGACATTAATAATGATTAGAAGATGATTAGCGTCCGGGTCCCCACAACAGGTGGTATCAGAGCAATAGGTCTAGAACTATAGGTTTTTTAGATTGAGATAGAAGCTAGTGAGCGGGGTAGAATGAATTTTCTTTCATTGCATGTAATTGCTAGCATGTGATTTATTATAATGTTGAATTACATTGTATATGCTAATACTGAGACGGATTTGTCTCATGTGATTGATAACTCTTGTGATCCTCAGATATACCTCCTCGAAGAATTTCAGAACGAGAAAGTAGCGTGACTGATCAGATGGATGTGTCAGAAACTCTGATGGAAACACAGTTAATGAGGTTTCAGTCATTTCAACCGCCGATTCTGAGGGGTTTCGAGACTACGTGTGATTGTGAGAGTTGGCTCGACGATATCGAGATGCTATTTGATTCACTCGATTACCCAGATGAACGGAGAGTTAAACTGATTGGGCACCAGTTACGGGAAGTTGCAAAGAGCTGGTGGATTGCAACCAAAGAAGTTTTAGAGCAGCGTGGTACAGTGATTACGTGGAAGATCTTCCAAGCTGAATTCTATTGAAGATTTTTCCCAAGCTCGTACCGAGAAGATAAGAGGGCAGAATTTGAAAATTTGAAACAGGATCAGTTAAATATTGAAGAATATGTTGCTCAATTTTATATCTTGCTAGGCTTTGCTCCTCACGTGGCTGAGAGTGATGAAGCTGTAACTGATCAGTTTGTGAAGGGATTGAATCCTGAGATATTGACATTGGTGAACACAGGCCGACCCTATACTTTTTCTGATGCCTTGAATAGAGCAAAGAGAGCCGAAGCAAGTTTGATTCGACAACAAGAAAGGCTGTATGTGATCCAATCTCAGAAACAACAACAATATCCAGACCAATTCCTGCAATCCCCTTTGAAATTGGAGGATTGGTAGTAGTAGTATTGGGAAGAAAGAACAGTTAAAAGCTCGAAAGAAGCAGTTTAAGAAGTTAGGGAGCGGTTCATCTAGCTCCAGTAGTTCTAACCTGAGTTATGCCGGGGTCTATTGTAGAACCTGTGGAGGAAGACATCTCACAGAGTAATGCCAAGGAGGGTATGGTAGTTGCAACATTTGCAAACAGCAAGGACACTTTGCTAGAGTTTGTCCACAGAGAGGTTCCCGAAGATTCCAGGGAGCAGAGTCATCTGGATCAGTGACTCAGACTGATAGACCATCTTCTGTTGTTCGTTCTTTCCAATCACCCTCTACTCAGATACAACCAGGACCAGTAGGAAGGCAGAATGGTTGCAGCGAACAAGGAACAGACCCAGGATGCACTTGATGATATAGTGACAGGTAAATGTCCCTTTATGATTATTCAGTGTATGTATTGAGAGATACTTGTACATCCTGCGCATGATTTCTGAATGAATTGCATTGATGTATGCTTTATTTGTTGAGTTCGTATCTACTGTAGTAATTATCTCCTACTTGTTGGGAGAGTGTTGATATCAGCGAATTTTGTGAAATATCGGATACTACAGTAGGATGAGAAGGAGATTGAGTTAGCTTGTACTGTACTGATGTCGTCTGATTCTGACCGCATTATTGATATTGATGTGTTGGTCAAGTACAGAGCTATTGCAGATTATTTCCAGGAAATGGTAAGATTCGGATCTCAAATGGCCGAAGAATGAACATGTTACGGTAAGAATTCTAGATTTAGAATACCTTTGATATATGTGATGTTCATGACTCGATGATTATCGAAAGGAACGGAGTGATTCCTTATGTATTCAGTTGATTTACTGAAATTGAGCGTATCTGTAAAGGCCCGTATTTCGTATTCATAATTTTGCGGAATTATTAAAATTTTTCTAAATAAATAAATAATTTGCCCAATTTATAAAATAAACATGTAAATAATTTTAACTTTAAAATAACAGCGGAAGCAAATATTGTTTTCAAACAAACAGTTTAAAATTAATCCAACGTAAACATCAACTAAAAATAATCCAACGTATTAAAATTGAGTTTGAATAATAAAAGGTGCATAAACTAAATCATGAGGTCCTCGGGTTTACTACTGCTGTCCCAAGATCGCTCACTGGTCTCCGCCCGCAGTCTCGACCTCATCAATACATACAACAATCAAGTCTAGTGAGTCTAAAGACTCAACATGTATATATCGAGTATAACAAGTAAATATATATAATAAAATCCCATGCAACGTAAAAATATGCTATCGTAAAGCGTACGGTGAAAATCCTATCATGAATAATTATAACTACGTGCATATCTGAAAATCATACGTAAAAGCTTTGCTCAATAGAGCTCTGACATGTCATATCATAATTTTCTGGTAGAGATAATGTTTCTAAGCAAGTGGCCCATAACATAACGTAAGCGCCTGATCAGACTAAACCACAGTATACTGGGCGGTAGAGATCAATCGCAGCCCTTGGACTGGATGTCCATACCCATACATAATCATAAACCGGTCGTAAGTCACCGGGCGGAGAGGTCCTCGGTTGCGCCTACCGACTTCCAAACCCATAAGCATAAGGTGGCCACAAGACATATAGCATATATCTCAAAAATAAACATTTTATATTTTTATGCACGTAATATAATTATAACCTTATTTTTTACCGGATGAGTTGGATCGTTCCCAGGCTTGCTGCGACTTACTTCTAATATGTGACACATGCAATAAATCTTAACTTGACAAAAACTTAACAATAGAACCAAAAATGAGACTATTAGGACCAACAACTTGATTTCTAATCATGGTATCGTACCAACCCGAACCAACATTAAACCGACGTTTAACCATGATTAAAATACCCCAAACATACTGAAAAATATGCATAATAACTGTAAAACACGAAAATGGGTGAAAGGAATCCAAAAACATAAAACACTCTTTCGAGAGTCATTTTGGCACCTTTCACCGTAAATTCTCGTACGACCTCTAAACTCGACCGAATCACGAACGGCCAAAAACATGACTTTCCTTACTCATTGAGGTACTGTCCAGTCCAAGGCCATGGGCTAAAATCCAGCCAAGAACTCAAACCAACCTCATGAACCGAACAGCAAGTTGCTGTCAAATTACAGCAGGAGCAGCTTGTGTATTTGAGGGGAAATTCTGAAATTTAATGACCAAGGGCTCGAACCACCACCCAAAGACTCTTACCAACATCCTAAAGCATGACTGGGACCATGGATAAGGGCTAAAAGCCAACCACAACCCAAGCAAATACCTAGGACAAATCACAGCTCCAACCCAAGACACAAAATTCTGTACTGTGATGTTTTGCACTAACTTGCTGTCTTGTATCATTTCCAGTGGTCCTATAATCGACTATGGCTCAATCTAGACATGATGAAGTGTTGTATGAACCATGGCTATGGGCTAGAAGCCAACCATAATCCAGACAACACCCAAAAACCGAACTCACACTCACACAGAAATCAGATTTTTGAAAAATCGATGGGCCCTTGTCATGTTTATGTAAAAATCCCAAGGATCCGTGAACCAAGCTTGAAAAAAATTGTTTTGGTCACGTCCTAGACATGATAAGGAAGGGTTCTAACCATGGCTACAGTACCTAGGACAGCCAAGATTCGAACACCCCTTTAAACAATCCAATGACAGAAACTGTGATCCAAAATTCTGTACTCATAAAAATGTTGCTGTCATATCTTTTATTCCTGAGTGTATGGATGTAAACCAATGGACCAATAACACCCTAACTCACTCTAAATCATGCCTAGTAGCAGCCATGTGTGCCTGGAACCGAGCAACTCCCTGTAAGCAACCAAAAACGCACCAAACCGTGAAGTTGAAGACAAGAGAGCCAAGAAATCCTGTACAGATTTTTGCTTGGATGTTGCTGTCATTTTCGTGATGTTGCTTGATTCATGAACATATACTACTTAAAAATATCTAATATGACTTGATTGAAGAGCAAAGAAATAATATATACATGCCTGGAATTTGTTTTGACACAAAAACAAATCAATACGACGAATGCGAGCGGCGGAGCGGAGTTGAGTTTTCCTTCTTGTTTCAGCTACTGTTATCACGTTCCTAAGCTGTTATTTTTTATATGTTTCGAAGGTGAGGGTGTAGGCTTGTTAGGCAATGAAGAGGAGTGGTATAGGAGGTGTTAAAGGTGCCATAACATACATTAAAATGGGAGTTACAAGTGAAGGAGTGGAATGGTTTTTGAATTGTTTCTTCTTCTCTTGTTTTATTGCTGCTGTTTTCACGTTTTTAGCAGCTGATTCCTTCTGATTTTTTTCGAGCATGAGAGTGTAGGATATGTAGGTGAGGAAGATGAATGTTATAAGTGGTGTTAAATGGGTCATAACATGCATTAAGGTGGGAGGTTACAACTCAAGAAGTGGAATGGTTTGAAATGTTTTCTTATTCCTTGCTAGCCTATTCTTTTCCCTCATTTTTGTTGCATATACACGTTGGTATGCTAGGTAGTAAGATGAAGATGAATGTGGTGTGCTATGATATTTGAATTACCATTACTTGGTGAATTAAGAGGGTAAATGAATACACCATGAAGTGTAATTAGGAGTGGTTTAAATGGGGTGTTACTAACCTTTGAATTATTTTAAATGTTGGACTCAAAATTATTATTGCTAAATTGCATGGTATTTTATTGTTTAAATCTTGTATTTTAATTGCTTAAAGTTTAGCACTCTCATTATATATTTTAGTGAATTTACACATTAAATTTGGGTTAGATTATTGCATGGCATTCATGACCTCAAATTTAAATATTCAAATGCTATGATTAATTTCTTGAATATACTAGACTTAGATTAGTTTATCCCCCTTTGTTTACATATTTTAATTTAAGCTTTAATTAAATATTAACCTAAAGAACTTATTTACCAACTTAGCTCTAATTAATTTATTAAATCCCAAGGACATTCTTTTTCTTTAAATTAAATTATTCTTTGACTTAAATTAAATTTAGGAATATTTTCTTATTATTAATCTTATTAATCTTATCTTTAATCTCCAAACTCCGGTCCGACCTCGCGTATTTATCTGGAAAGATAAATCTAAACATCTACTTTTAAAATAAATAATCATGACTTAAAATTATTAAATTAAATCAAACACTTCATATATTTATAAAAATTCATTTTTATTTAAATAGTAGCAATTATGCATGGCTTATACGTAATCTTATTTTTCGGGTTCTACAACTCTCCCCCCCTTAAAAGAAATTTCGTCCTCGAAATTCGCTTATCCTTGATAAACAAAAAGTTTAGACTCTTAATTCTAGAATCCTAATAATCCACGCTTCCGATACGCTACTCTGATAAGATAAATATTAAGCTGTCCTTACGTTTCCTCAATCCTAAATAAATTTGTCTACCAAAATCCTCGTTTGTGAATCGCAATTTAAAACAACTTATGGTAACGTAGTTCTATTCAACTATAGCCCCAAATTTTGACTTATCCCGCAATTCCTCATACTAGAGGTGGATGTCCAAATTTAACGCGCCTTACTTTCCTTATAATATACCCAAGATGTTCATTGACCTATCATATTCCAATATTGAAATCTTAACATCATCCCTTCTTAACTTTATTGAATTCAAGATATGTTAAAGCTTCAAGTCCAAGTATTGGCATTCATGCAGTTCGACTTAGGAGGTCTTAGTAAAACACTTAAAAGTTTAAACCTCATCTCAACCCCATAATAATATTAGACTAAGATCCTTGAATCGAATCTTTATCTTACCTCTCCAAACTTACATAACCTAACTATTTAGAAGTGCATCCCAATATAACGTTGTTGCAAATCTTAAGTTCTAGTGGTCTTAATCCATAAAACCCAAAATATACGATACCGATCTTCCACCTAAATAATAAAATTATTCTAGCACAAATTACATGCTTAAACTATTTTCTTTTCAATTAGAATAAAGTTGAGACGTAAGACCCTGAGACTTTTCTTATTGAAGCGAACGTCGCACCCTTACGTATCCTTAATGCTTAATTAATACTAGCGTATAAAACTTAATAAGTTAGCCCATGGTAGCATTAGACTAACTCTAATAAATCAATTTCACTTATAACACATAGAATTCTAGAATCCCCATATCAAGCTTTTAGATTCCTTACTTGATAAAAAAAATCTTAATATTCATCAATTGATAACTTATATTGAAAACAACTATTTCTCTTTTGTTTTTATTTCACTCAAAATTTCCGTATGAACAAATATCCCATAAATTTGAAATTCAACTTACCTAATCCAAATAGCTTTGAATAAAATAATTCCAATAGGCATATCCGTTTAGTCTCAAGTTTGTTAATGACTTCCAAAATTTCTCAAGACAAAGTGTCTACCTCACCTCTTACGTGCGTCTACCAATTATACTAACCATCATCGTACCCAACTTTCCTAAAAATTTTAAATTCTCACAAGGTATAATCTTAAATGTTAAGATCATGACTAAAAATTGTGACACATCAAACTTATGTTCCCAAAAATTTACTAACTCAATGTTTATCCTTATAACTTAACTAATCGATCAAATTTACCTTAAATCGGCATCACTTTAAATCCTTAATTTGCCACAACATGATTTCACTAACGCTTAAATTTTCATAGCCTAAGATTGATTCATCCTGCAATGTCATTGGTTACCATTCATTATAAAATTATAATCCAAATATCTAAATATTCTATATTTCCTTCGAGCCTAAATAACCGAAAATACTACCATTTAAACCGTTCAATTCTCAGTTACTACTAGATAAGTTCTCAAATTTCCTAAGATTTTAAAATTAATTCTTACTTTCCTCGAATATCATCCAATTTTTTCCCTAAATCTCAAAAATTCCACAATTACTCATGAGTCCTCAGTATTCTCAATTTCATTTTATAGATTTCCCGTATCATAAGGTTTAATAGTCTTAAGTTTATTATACCAAAAATTAATTCCCATAACACGTCTTACATTTCTATAAATACTTAAAATCCCAAATGTTCCTCAAAAGTTCGCATTTAATCCTTAAAATTTTGAAAATTGCAACCTGACCCATACAGTTCTCCCAATTTACATTTTGGCCCTACAACTCTTCGAAATTTGCATCATTGTCCCCATAAAATTTTCCATCTTTACCTCATTAAACTTTTAGATTCTCGAACTCAAAATTTAATCCCCAAAATTTGATAAATTCGAAAATAGTCCCTTAGAATTTATTTTTTTTCACTTAGGTCCTCAAATTATTAGTTATTACAATTAGGTCCCTAAACTTCTCAATTCATGCAATTCCACCCTTAAATCTAACTAGGTAGAGCATGTATCCTAAATAAATTCTCATAATTAATCTTAAATTTCCATAGATACTTAAAATCCTCAAATTGTACATTTATAATCCTAAAGATTGTCGTAGTCTTCGAATCGCTATTGCTTATATGAAATCCTCAAAAATTTACACGACTAGAAACCAAGAACCATTAATAATTTCTTAGAAATTCTACAAGTCTCGAAATCATTCATAATTTTCAAGATTAACTTATAACCCATAAGGAGGACATCAACACTACTGACCTAAAAATTAATATAGTCAAATCATTTTCAACCTCTCCGTAAAGCCCAATATTCGAATTCTTAGACATGTCCAATTCCAAACGTACTCAACATGCATAATTCCATAATTTATTTTTTTAATTTAAATAAACACTAAACAATTAAAATCTGAACGCAAAAACATTTCATGAAAACATGCTGTTAAAATAATTCATGCTTTAAATAAAATGCGTAAATGTAAAACTTACAGACCGAAGACGTGACTTCATGAGCTTCTCGAGAGCAGTAGTAGTACAACCCTTTACAAGATCATAGGCTCTGATACCAACTGTAAAGGCCCGTATTTCGTATTCATAATTTTGCGGAATTATTAAAATTTTTCTAAATAAATAAATAATTTGCCCAATTTATAAAATAAACATGTAAATAATTTTAACTTTAAAATAACAGCGGAAGCAAATATTGTTTTCAAACAAAAAGTTTAAAATTAATTCAACGTAAACATCAACTTAAAATAATCCAACGTATTAAAATTGAGTTTGAATAATAAAAGGTGCATAAACTAAATCATGAGGTCCTCGGGTTTACTACTGCTGTCCCAAGATCGCTCACTGGTCTCCGCCCGCAGTCTCGACCTCATCAATACATACAACAATCAAGTCTAGTGAGTCTAAAGACTCAACATGTATATATCGAGTATAACAAGTAAATATATATAATAAAATCCCATGCAACGTAAAAATATGCTATCGTAAAGCGTACGGTGAAAATCCTATCATGAATAATTATAACTACGTGCATATCTGAAAATCATACGTAAAAGCTTTGCTCAATAGAGCTCTGACATGTCATATCATAATTTTCTGGTAGAGATAATGTTTCTAAGCAAGTGGCCCATAACATAACGTAAGCGCCTGATCAGACTAAACCACAGTATACTGGGCGGTAGAGATCAATCGCAGCCCTTGGACTGGATGTCTGTACCCATACATAATCATAAACCGGTCGTAAGTCACCGGGCGGAGAGGTCCTCGGTTGCGCCTACCGACTTCCAAACCCATAAGCATAAGGTGGCCACAAGACATATAGCATATATCTCAAAAATAAACATTTTATATTTTTATGCACGTAATATAATTATAACCTTATTTTTTACCGGATGAGTTGGATCGTTCCCAGGCTTGCTGCGACTTACTTCTAATATGTGACACATGCAATAAATCTTAACTTGACAAAAACTTAACAATAGAACCAAAAATGAGACTATTAGGACCAACAACTTGATTTCTAATCATGGTATCGTACCAACCCGAACCAACATTAAACCGACGTTTAACCATGATTAAAATACCCCAAACATACTGAAAAATATGCATAATAACTGTAAAACACGAAAATGGGTGAAAGGAATCCAAAAACATAAAACACTCTTTCGAGAGTCATTTTGGCACCTTTCACCGTAAATTCTCGTACGACCTCTAAACTCGACCGAATCACGAACGGCCAAAAACATGACTTTCCTTACTCATTGAGGTACTGTCCAGTCCAAGGCCATGGGCTAAAAGCCAGCCAAGAACTCAAACCAACCTCATGAACCGAACAGCAAGTTGCTGTCAAATTACAGCAGGAGCAGCTTGTGTATTTGAGGGGAAATTCTGAAATTTAATGACCAAGGGCTCGAACCACCACCCAAAGACTCTTACCAACATCCTAAAGCATGACTGGGACCATGGATAAGGGCTAAAAGCCAACCACAACCCAAGCAAATACCTAGGACAAATCACAGCTCCAACCCAAGACACAAAATTCTGTACTGTGATGTTTTGCACTAACTTGCTGTCTTGTATCATTTCCAGTGGTCCTATAATCGACCATGGCTCAATCTAGACATGATGAAGTGTTGTATGAACCATGGCTATGGGCTAGAAGCCAACCATAATCCAGACAACACCCAAAAACCGAACTCACACTCACACAGAAATCAGATTTTTGAAAAATCGATGGGCCCTTGTCATGTTTATGTAAAAATCCCAAGGATCTGTGAACCAAGCTTGAAAAAAATTGTTTTGGTCACGTCCTAGACATGATAAGGAAGGGTTCTAACCATGGCTACAGTACCTAGGACAGCCAAGATTCGAACACCCCTTTAAACAATCCAATGACAGAAACTGTGATCCAAAATTCTGTACTCATAAAAATGTTGCTCTCATATCTTTTATTCCTGAGTGTATGGATGTAAACCAATGGACCAATAACACCCTAACTCACTCTAAATCATGCCTAGTAGCAGCCATGTGTGCCTGGAACCGAGCAACTCCCTGTAAGCAACCAAAAAAACACCAAACCGTGAAGTTGAAGACAAGAGAGCCAAGAAATCCTGTACAGATTTTTGCTTGGATGTTGCTGTCATTTTCGTGATGTTGCTTGATTCATGAACATATACTACTTAAAAATATCTAATATGACTTGATTGAAGAGCAAAGAAATAATATATACATGCCTGGAATTTGTTTTGACACAAAAACAAATCAATACGACGAATGCGAGCGGCGGAGCGGAGTTGAGTTTTCCTTCTTGTTTCAGCTACTGTTATCACGTTCCTAAGCTGTTATTTTTGATATGTTTCGAAGGTGAGGGTGTAGGCTTGTTAGGCAATGAAGAGGAGTGGTATAGGAGGTGTTAAAGGTGCCATAACATACATTAAAATGGGAGTTACAAGTGAAGGAGTGGAATGGTTTTTGAATTGTTTCTTCTTCTCTTGTTTTATTGCTGCTGTTTTCACGTTTTTAGCAGCTGATTCCTTCTGATTTTTTTCGAGCATGAGAGTGTAGGATATGTAGGTAAGGAAGATGAATGTTATAAGTGGTGTTAAATGGGTCATAACATGCATTAAGGTGGGAGGTTACAACTCAAGAAGTGGAATGGTTTGAAATGTTTTCTTATTCCTTGCTAGCCTATTCTTTTCCCTCATTTTTGTTGCATATACACGTTGGTATGCTAGGTAGTAATATGAGGATGAATGTGGTGTGCTATGATATTTGAATTACCATTACTTGGTGAATTAAGAGGGTAAATGAATACACCATGATGTGTAATTAGGAGTGGTTTAAATGGGGTGTTACTAACCTTTGAATTATTTTAAATGTTGGACTCAAAATTATTATTGCTAAATTGCATGGTATTTTATTGTTTAAATCTTGTATTTTAATTGCTTAAAGTTTAGCACTCTCATTATATATTTTAGTGAATTTACACATTAAATTTGGGTTAGATTATTGCATGGCATTCATGACCTCAAATTTAAATATTCAAATGCTATGATTAATTTCTTGAATATACTAGACTTAGATTAGTTTATCCCCCTTTGTTTACATATTTTAATTTAAGCTTTAATTAAATATTAACCTAAAGAACTTATTTACCAACTTAGCTCTAATTAATTTATTAAATCCCAAGGACATTCTTTTTCTTTAAATTAAATTATTCTTTGACTTAAATTAAATTTAGGAATATTTTCTTATTATTAATCTTATTAATCTTATCTTTAATCTCCAAACTCCGGTCCAACCTCGCGTATTTATCCTGGAAAGATAAATCTAAACATCTACTTTTAAAATAAATAATCATGACTTAAAATTATTAAAATAAATCAAACACTTCATATATTTATAAAAATTCATTTTTATTTAAATAGTAGCAATTATGCATGGCTTATATGTAATCTTATTTTTCGGGTTCTACAACTCTCCCCCCCTTAAAAGAAATTTCGTCCTCGAAATTCGCTTATCCTTGATAAACAAAAAGTTTAGACTCTTAATTCTAGAATCCTAATAATCCACGCTTCCGATACGCTACTCTGATAAGATAAATATTAAGCTGTCCTTACGTTTCCTCAATCCTAAATAAATTTGTCTACCAAAATCCTCGTTTGTGAATCGCAATTTAAAACAACTTATGGTAACGTAGTTCTATTCAACTATAGCCCCAAATTTTGACTTATCCCGCAATTCCTCATACTAGAGGTGGATGTCCAAATTTAACGCGCCTTACTTTCCTTATAATATACCCAAGATGTTCATTGACGTATCATATTCCAATATTGAAATCTTAACATCATCCCTTCTTAACTTTATTGAATTCAAGATATGTTAAAGCTTCAAGTCCAAGTATTGGCATTCATGCAGTTCGACTTAGGAGGTCTTAGTAAAACACTTAAAAGTTTAAACCTCATCTCAACCCCATAATAATATTAGACTAAGATCCTTGAATCGAATCTTTATCTTACCGCTCCAAACTTACATAACCTAACTATTTAGAAGTGCATCCCAATATAACGTTGTTGCAAATCTTAAGTTCGAGTGGTCTTAATCCATAAAACCCAAAATATACGATACCGATCTTCCACCTAAATAATAAAATTATTCTAGCACAAATTACATGCTTAAACTATTTCCTTTTCAATTAGAATAAAGTTGAGACCTAAGACCCCGTGACTTTTCTTATTGAAGCGAACATCGCACCCTTACGTATCCTTAATGCTTAATTAATACTAGCGTATAAAACTTAATAAGTTAGCCCATGGTAGCATTAGACTAACTCTAATAAATCAATTTCACTTATAACCCATAGAATTCTAGAATCCCCATATCAAGCTTTTAGATTCCTTACTTGATAAAAAAAATCTTAATATTCATCAATTGATAACTTATATTGAACACAACTATTTCCCTTTTGTTTTTATTTCACTCAAAATTTTCGTATGAACAAATATCCCATAAATTTGAAATTCAACTTACCTAATCCAAATAGCTTTGAATAAAATAATTCCAATACGCATATCCGTTTAGTCCCAAGTTTGTTAATGACTTCCAAAATTTCTCAAGACAAAGTGTCTACCTCACCTCTTACGTGCGTCTACCAATTATACTAACCATCATCGTACCCAACTTTCCTAAAAATTTTAAATTCTCACAAGGTATAATCTTAAATGTTAAGATCATGACTAAAACTTGTGACACATCAAACTTATGTTCCAAAAATTTACTAACTCAATGTTTATCCTTATAACTTAACTAATCGATCAAATTTACCTTAAATCGGCATCACTTTAAATCCTTAATTTGCCACAACATGATTTCACTAACGCTTAAATTTTCATGCCTAAGATTGATTCATCCTACAATGTCATTGATTCATCCTACAATGTCATTTTAAAGCAGAGCAGTGTATCTAATAGAATATCAGGTACGTGATACTGTATTGTATATGAATAATTGATTTGTTTGTGCCAGATTTGTCAGATGTGGAACGACGGGTATTATCAGAAATGATAATCTTTGATTTAACATTTATTCTGATGATAGAAAAATGTATGATAACTTGAAAAGACAGATTTTAGGGAAACAAATGAGACCAGTTGTGGCAGAATTTGTAATGAAATGTATGAATTGCTGACAGATGAAGACATAACATATGAAACCAGGAGATTGGTTATGTGACGCCCCAGATTCGACGATTGTCCTCACTGTATCAAGACGAGTCTTTCCAGCGTGCTTATGACCTCACTCACACGCACCTTGGGAAACTTCTCAGGAGGTCACCCATCCCAAAATTGCCCCAAGTCAAGCACGCTTAACTTTGAAGTTCTTATGTGATGAGCTACCGAAAAGAAGATGCACCTTCGTGATATGAGTAGTACAAATCAAATCTTTTAAGCCCTCTTCAACTGTACAGTCCATTACATTGAACAGTCTCGGAATCCATCTCATTCCCGTGTGGGTCGGTTCATTCTTGTTCCCTCCACTAGAAGCCTGCAAGGAGCCGCTCATTGTCCGTGCAACTGATGGCACCGGCGATCACCCCCCACCCACTTCGGCCCCGGGCCTCACCTTGGGAAACTTCTCAGGAGGTCACCCATCCCAAAATTGCCCCAAGTCAAGCACGCTTAACTTTGGAGTTCTTATGTGATGAGCTACCGAAAAGAAGATGAACCTTCGTGATATGAGTAGTACAAATCAAATCTTTTAAGCCCTCTTCAACTGTACAGTCCATTACATTGAACAGTCTCGGAATCCATCTCATTCCCGTGTGGGTCGGTTCATTCTTGTTCCCTCCACTAGAAGCCTGCAAGGAGCCGCTCATTGTCCGTGCAACTGATGACACCGGCGATCACCCCCCACCCACTTCGGCCCCGGGCCTCACATGCCCACCAGCTTCCGCTTGGTTCGTCCCCGAACCACACCGTACTAAGAGAGGTCGGCTCTGATACCACTTGTGACGCCCCAGATTCGACGACTGTCCTCACTGTATCAAGACGAGTCTTTCCAGCGTGCTTATGTCCTCACTCACACGCACCTTGGGAAACTTCCCAGGAGGTCACCCATTCCAAAATTGCCCCAAGTCAAGCACGCTTAACTTTGGAGTTCTTATGTGATGAGCTACTGAAAAGAAGATGCACCTTCGTGATATTAGTAGTACAAATCAAATCTTTTAAGCCATCTTCAACTGTACAGTCCATTACATTGAACAGTCTCGGAATCCCTCTCATTCCCGTGTGGGTCGGTTCATTCGTGTTCCCTCCACCTAGAAGCCTGCCAGGAGCCGCTCATTGTCCGTGCAACTGATGGCACCGGCGATCACCCCCCGCCCTCTTCGGCCCCGGGCCTCACATGCCCACCAGCTTCCACTTGGTTCGTCCCCGAACCACACCGTACTAAGAGAGGTCGGCTCTGATACCACTTGTGACGCCCCAGATTCGACGACTGTCCTCACTGTATCAAGACGAGTCTTTCCAGCGTGCTTATGTCCTCACTCACACGCACCTTGGAAACTTCCCAGGAGGTCACCCATCCCAAAATTGCCCCAAGTCAAGCACGCTTAACTTTGGAGTTTTTATGTGATGAGCTACCGAAAAGAAGATGCACCTTCGTGATATGAGTAGTACAAATCAGATCTTCAATATAGACAGCCAATGTCTGGGACTAAGAACGTACCACCATCTAGCTGGGGTAAAGTAGATGGGAGAACGTTGCGTTCTTATTCAGATCAGGATCCCTAGATTAGGATGAGTCGAGTTAGAGTTTAGGAGTCACAGGATCAGGATCAGGAAGAGAATGAGAGATTATAGTTAGTGTGGAAATCCGGGCCCAGAAGCAGAATAGGATTCAGCACTGGATGTATAGTAGTTGAACCTAGTTGAGATAGAGACATGTAGTACATGATTTGTACTTTAATTTTGATATGTATATCAGATAGATTACTATTACGTTTCCGCATTTATAATTTAAAAAGAAAAAAAAATAGTCCCACTTTTCTTAATTGTTATATTTGACATTAATAATGATTAGAAGATGATTAGCGTCCGGGTCCTCACATGGTGACTAAGTTCTATATTCCTAATATCTTGATTTTCGACTTACCTCACAATTCCTCATACTAGAAATAGATGTCCAACTTTATCGTATCTTACCTTTCTTATATTATACCCGTAATATTCATCGACCTATTACATTAGCATTTATGCAGTTCAACTTAAGAAACCTTAGCACCAAAATATACAATATCGATCTTCTATCTAAATAATAAAATCATTCTAGCACAAATTACATACTTAAACTATTATCTTCCCAATTGCAATAAAGTTGAGGCTTAAGACTCTTAGAATTTCCTCCTTGAAACGAATGTCGCATTCTTACGTATCCCTAATGCTTAAGTAATATTAGCATATAAAACTTAATAAGTTATTACATGGTAGCATTAGACTAACTTTAATAAATCAACTTCACTTCTAACCCATAGAGTTCTAAAATCCCCATATCAAGCTTTTAGATTTCTTACTCGATAAAAATCTTAATATTCATTCATTGATAACTTATGTTGAACACAACTAATTCCCTTTTGTTTTTATTTCACCTAAATATTCCGTATGAACAAATATCCCATAAATTTGAAATTCAAACTTACCTAATCTAAATAGCTTTGGATACAATAATTCCAATACACATATTCTCTTAGCCCCAAGTTCTTAATGACTTTCAAAATTCCTCAGGATAAGGTGTGTCTACCTCACCTCTTACATGCGTCTATCAAATATATTAACCATCAATCACATCCAACTTTCTAGAAAAATTAAATTCCAACAAATGTATAATTTTAACTCTTAATATCACGATTAAAAATTATGATACATCAATCCTAAGTTCCCAAATTTTTTTTAGCTTATTGTCTACTCTTATAACTTAATTAACCGATCAACTCACCTTAAATTGTCATCACTTTAAATTCTTAATTTTCCACATCATTATTTCACTAACACTTAAATTTTCAAGCCCAAGATTGATTCATCCTACAATGTCTTTGATTACCATTTCTTATAATTTTATAACCCAGATATCTCAAGGTTCCAAATATCCCTTCAAATCTGAATCATCAAAAATTCCGGCAATTTAAACCATTCGCTTCTCATTTAATGCTAAAAAAATCCCCCAAATTTCTTCAAAATTGCAAAATTAGTTCTTACTTTCCTCGAATATTATCCGATATGTCCTTAATCTCAAGAATCCAATAATTACCCATTAGTTCTTGGCGTTCTTAATCACACCTTATAGATTTCTCGTACATAAATTTAAGAAATTTTAAGTTTATTAAACCCAAAATCAATTCTCATAACCTCGAAAAATTATTGATTTAACCCAAGTGTTCTTCAAAGTTCGAATTAAATCCTCAAAATTTTCGGAACTTGCAATTTGACTCATAAAGTTCTCAAAAATTACATTTTTGGCCCAACACTCTTCGAAATTTGCATTTATGTCCGCATAAAATTTTCGATTTTATCCTCATTAAACCTTAAATTCTAAAAACTCAGAATTAAATCCCAAAATTTGGTAAATTCAAAAATATAGTTTCTTAGAATTTTATTGTTTCACTTAGATCCTCAAATTATTGGTTAATATAGTTAGGTCCTTAAAATTCTCAATTCATGCAATTCAACACTTAAATCCCACTAGGTAGAGCATGCATCTTAAATAATTTCTACAATTTTATACTTCAAAAAATCGTCGTAGTCTTCGAATCATTATTCCTTACGTCGAGTCCTCAAAATTAACTCAACTAGCCACCACGAATCATCAGTAATTTCTTAGAAATTCTACAAGTCCCAAAAGAATTCCTAATTTTTAAGTTTAACTTGTGACCCACGAGTAAAACATCAGTACTATTAACCGAAACTAATATAGTCAAATCATTTCCGACCTCTCCTAATGCCCAATAGCAAAATTCTTATTTACGTCCTAATTCCACCACAAAGCCAACATGCATGAAAATCATATAATTTCTCATTTCATGTCGTAACATGCATAAAAAGTTTAAAGCATCTAATCTCAAAATATAACGATAGATAAACATGTCCCGTAAAACGTATATCATGTAAACAGGCAGGTGATAGCATTAAAAACATTTAAACTTACAGACTTGAGGCTTGAAGACTGAGCGGCAGATGCTGGCGGTGGCACAATCCTATACAGGACCCTTGCTCTGATATCAACTGTAACGCCCTAGATTCGACGACTGTCCTTACTGTACCAAGACAGGTTTTTCCAGCGTGCTTATGTCCTCACTCACACGCAACTTAGGAAACATCCCAGGGGGTCACCCATCCAATAATTTCCCCAAGTCAAGCACGCTTAACTTTGTAGTTCTTATGTGATGAGCTACCGAAAAGAATATGCACCTTCTTGATATGAGTAGTACATATCAAATCTTTTTAAGCCCTCTTTAACTGCACAGTTCCATACCTGAACAGTTTCTGAATCCCTTTCCTTCCCGTGTAAGATCGATTCATGTATGTTCCCTCCGCCTAGAAGCCTGCTAGGAGCCGCTTATTGTCCGTGCAACCTCATGACACCGACGATCATCCCCCGTCCTCTTCGGTCCCGGGCCTCACATGCCCACCAGCTTCCGCTTAGTTCATCCCCGAACCAAACCGTACTCGGAGAGGTCGGCTCTGATACCAACTTTAATGTCTCACTCATTTTTAAAAATTCTACTGGACATTTTATTAAAATAAAAGCTCCATTTTCGAAATAACATTTAAATGTTTCGTATGCATGCGCTGTACAGAAAATATAACATTTAAAAATGATCTTAGATTTTTGACAGTAAAAATAGTGTAATTTAAAATATCCAAAGTCATCTCAAAATCATACGTAAACATAAATCAATCAAAATGTTAAAAAATAGTCAACGTAAGAAATTATTCATCTCCACTCAATATAAAAAAATCATAAATGCGCGGAAAACATGCGGTCCACGGGTCGTGTCACCCCGTCAGATCTGCCTACTCAGAGTTCGGCACCTCCAGTCTCCTCATCAATAATCTCACCTGCATCACGCACGCCTATTGAGTCTAAAGACTCAACACACATACACTGTTAATAAAAAGTACATATACATGGCACACAGCTGTGAAAAATACCATACTCAACATATCATTCATGAACTTTAAAATCTTAAACTAAACGTGTCATATGCAATCGTGACGTGTCAAAACAGTTCATCGTTCATCATTCATCATTCATCGTTCATCATTCATCATTCATCATTTATCATTTTCTTAGGTGAATTCCGTTCATTAGAGGCGACTATCGTACATCATTCATCATTTATGATGGATCCATCATACATAGAACCGCGGTACCTGGCAGCTGTCGGACATCAGTGACAGGATTACCCATCCACTGTGCCTAGACCTCATCATCAGCATTTACATATACATCTTAAACATTTACATATACTTCGATAGCCACAACTAATTCTCATCATTCAAAACATCATCATTTACATCACTTATAAAAAATCATGCACAAATGCAATTTCTTTCTTAAATCCAAGCATGCAACGTATATTTTCATAAAACCTTAAAAATCGTGATAATGATGCATAAACATTTAAAATATGATAAATTTGTGCTCAGGGCGCTGTCAGGACCAAAATCTTACCCCGGGTGCAAAATGACCATTATGCCCCTGGAAACCCAAAAATAATCGTTTTGCCCATAGACGTAAAATTTCACGTTTTAGACATTTTCTTAATTTCATTGACTCTAACATATCCCAAATAATTATTTAAGCCTACATAAATTTTCTCATATTTTTATTTTGCTTAAATCGATTACTTTTCAATAAATCTTTAAATATAACATATTAATGCATTTTAATCCCAAATTAAAGCAAACCTTAGCATAAAATTCCCGAATTAAAAACTTAGACTTCTGAATAATTATTTGAACTTAAATATAATTTTCCATAATTTTATTATGCATAAATCTAGGCGTTTCAATTAATTCTTTAATTAATGTTTCGTACGGCGATTAAATCCCGGATAAATCCAAAACTCATTATTTTGATCCGAAACTTACCAAACTCTTAAAAATTTCCCAAAACATATTTTAAAGCATCCCTAGACATAAACTCGAGCTAAATTCAAAACTTAACCGATTCGTTTTAAAACTTGGACCGTGGTCCCGGTTTTAAACCGAATCGAACCGAAACTTAACCAAAATCTTCCCAATTTTTTATCATATCTTGAAAACACTAAAAAGGTCCTAAAACCACCAAGACCAGACCAGCAGGCCATTTGACCCAGCCCTGCAAGTCGCTGGATATACACAACAATCGCCCCTCGTTTCCCTAGTTCACCGAACCACCATAATATCATTCCTAGCTCACAACCACACGGACCAGCCCCCAACCAGCCTTGCCTAAACCACAACAAGACCCTACTGGAACGTTCTAACTGAAGCTTACCTCCCTATGCAGCCCGCGCGAAGCCTCCACCCGCTAGCTCACCACAACGTCTACCCGAAGCCAACGCTATCACAATTCGCACGAGCGGCCCCGATGCTAATTCCAGTCATGTTCGAGCCACCCCAGGCCATGGTTCAGATCCCAAAGGATCTGGTTCAGAGCTAGGGATGTCCTTTTCATGGCCGAAACACCCCAACCTTTCCGATCTAGCCATCTCGACACACAACCAACCACGGAATTCCATCGGCCTATGCTTTAGTACGACCTTCCTCAACCTCCAGCACTTAAACCCATGTCTTACCCTAAATAACCAGCCCTTAACACCACGAAATGAGCAGCACCTTGCACAAACATTCAAAAAAAACGTGAGTGCTAAAAAAGGAAGCATTTCAAGGAAAATTCTTGCATAAAAATCGTGACACCAAGTAGATCGATAAACTTTCATGCATTTTCATAAAACTCGGTATACTATCAGCATGTATGAAGAGAAAAGGGTGATACATGCGTGCCTTAGATGTTATAGAAGCGAGGAGATCGAAGAACGAGCGCCGGAGACAAATTTCTTTGAAGGAAATGCTATGGCCGAGATTTCCTTGAGGGACTTACAATGGCAGATGTGAGCTGCTGAAGGGAGGGGGAAAAAGATGATGCCTTCACGTTGAGGGGTTGCTGAAATTAATGGGTGGGTGGCCACTAAGTATTAATTAGGTTTAGGTTTAGTTTAAGTGTAGTTTAGGTTAATAAAAATGTGCACTAATGGGCCTCAATTAAAATAAAAAAGTTTTAAACCCAATAAGTTTTAAACCCAATAAGTTTAAAAGTAGGTCCATTAAATCCAAACACACTTCCGAAAAATATTTCGTGTTGGAAAGTTTTTGAAAATATTAGCCGAATCCTCATAATGTCTCCCGATTCGATAAAATTTACGTATCATTAAAAATAAAATACTGCTGGTAAAAATATTTAGTAAAATCATATTTTTGAAAAATACACTTAAAATACCTTATATTAATTAATAAAAATTAATCTTGAATTAAGAATAATTTTTCTGAAAATTCTCCGGTCTCCGTTCCTCATTCGATCGTGAGAAGAAACTTTAAAATCTTTAATGCATGAATCTTTAAAATTTTCATGAAATAAATCCTATCGTGAAATAATTATCCATAAAATGCATAAAAATAGATAAACACAATTTAATGAAATAAACATGCATTTAATACTTTAAAAAACTTTAATAAAATACCAAAGAAATTTAATAACTTGCATGCATGTGGTTTATGTGGACCTTACAAAAATTTTTGGTTTGTTTAAAAGCAATTCAAATGCAATTAAATAATTAATCTAATCACCGAGTTGAGGAATAACAATGAGAGCAAATATCTAGAGAAATGATTTCACTAAGTTTCCACGATAATTATTCTCAGTTAAGTTTATATTCATGAATTCCAATTATTTAACAGACAAGAACACTTAATTATTTTATTCTCTCTTTCCCAAGTGACGAATAAACTATATCATTCAAACTTTGATTCAAACATTCCTAATAAGAATCTAAATTTAAATGATAAAAGCAAACGATGTTCTTGCCTAAGCCTCGCTAAAGTTATATGTCTTCCGAACGATATAAACATTTAACGAAGTGTCTCTAATGATTTATAATCCTAGTCCCTCTCCCGAGTTGTAGAATTAATCAAACAAAGCACAATTTATGGCCAGTAAATTGTAGTAAAATAAACACAGAAAACACAATTAAACAAAAGCGGAATTCAATCAAATTAACCACTGCGTCAAACCATTGTATTAACAAAGCTACGTCATTCTCTAGATTAGAGAATTAGTTCATGACGAATTCTAAATAAAAACAAAACATATTCGAAGTTTTAGACATCGAAATGCAAGAAAATATAAAAGCGAAAGAATAGATGACAAATCCGAAGTGTCGTCTCTGTCTCCAAATCCGTCGCTTTTCGTATTTGTGATCGTTCTTCCCACCAAGGATCTTCGTCTTGTGTTCGCTACTGCTTTCCTGTCTGTTTTCTCTCCAAAAGCAGTGTCCCTCTTCTGAACCCTTGTTTCTTTTTTATTCTCCCCTCCGGGCCGTGAGCCGAAGCCCATTTAATCTTTCCTCGCCTCCATTAGCTCTGCGGCGCTGAGTAAGTAGCGCCTAGGCGCTCGTGGTTCGCTGCTGTAGACGCCGCGGCGCTTGTTCTTAGCGCCTAGGAGCTTATTCTTCGGCAATGAGGAACTGCGGCGCTTCTTGGGCAGCGCCTAGGCGCTTGTCCTTCGTACAAATGAGCGATGCGGCGCTTCTTGGGCAGCGCCTAGGCGCTTGTCCTTCGTACAAATGAGCGATGCGGCGCTTGTTGTGACGCTGCGGCTCTCGTATATCGTTGTTTCACGCTTAAAAATACCTCTGATTGCTCTAAACCATCAACTAGTTGTTTATCCCATGCACGACACAAAAACAACAAAACCAGGTGTAGTTCTGTTCGAAACCAACATAGATAAAATGGATTAACATATAAATTAAGTTCAATTCTTGCATTTATAAGCAACTCTTGCACATGCATTCGAATGTCAGCAGCATTTAATATTTCTTCAAACTGTTCATACAGTTCATTTGACATTAAAGCAAGCATGTTACACTGTAGCTTGCATACTATGGTCCTACCATCTTGCATGCTTTGTCAGTTCAGCAGGACTGACATTAAAGTGTATGTTATTTTCTCCAAATTCATAACAATTTCCCACCCAATCTTGAATATTAGTTTTGGTAGTTTGTTAATAACATAAATGAATTACGTGATGAAATCGAAAATATACAGACATGAAAATAGAATAATGCTTGCGTATTATTTTAAAATAATTTTAAGATATAAATATGGATTTTTGTTTTATAAATTTTTCTTCCACTATTTTCACATTTTCACCACCCTTTGATGAAAAAGAGAAATCGTATTTATTTAGTGGGTACGTAGAGCGCAATTAGACAGTTATGATCCCGAATAATATCATCCAATCATAATTTCTAAAAAGTAGATTCCAATCGCATCCTTATGCAACCTCTTCGTGTTTTGCCTCACGTTTAATAAGGATACAATAATATGACGTCATTTATTTTACGTTTCAAATCGTCCCATCAATATTGAATTATAGTGGACGGTCGCTATGAGTTCCCTCAATAATATGAGCCGAAGTCATGGGAGTTCCACTCAATTCACATCATATGTCCGGTGGAAGTCACATCTTTCCGGCGCCTAGGTCTCCTCAATAATATGAGCCAGACATTGGCTGTAGGTAGCGTTCAACATGCAACCACGGTTGATGGAAAGCAAGAACAAATTAAACTCCTTTAATTTTTTTAATTTTGTGGTTCGATATAAATTTTGAATCGTATTCAAAATGAAGGATTTTAATTTAAAATAGTCTCATCATTTTAATTTAAAATTGTGTGCCATGTTTTTATGTTTGTCGGATTCATGTAACTATACTATTTAATAATATACACATATGCATACTACTATATATCGCATATATCATAATATGACATCCAACAATCAATGAGGATGTCGATCACCAATACTATTAGATCAATGTGAGCCAGACATTGATCAATATCCAAAACCTAGGTGAATGCAGGGCTGCAAATGCAACTTATTACAAGAGCTACCAATATTCTACATGTCTTCATCTTGTGCATCGAGCCCATCATCTTCCAGTTTTGATCACCCTATATTTTTAATAGTTACATTTAAATAGTCATGATACATAAGTAATACATCTCATGGGATGAAAACCGACCATAAACCAGTCTCACTTTAATAATATCAAATATTAACAGAATGAAGTAAAAAAAGTAAAATATCCTAACATACACCTATCACATTGGTCAAGGCTCTCGATCATCCTTCATGCATTTAATATCAAATATTAATATCAATTAATTAAATTTGTTTAATTAATTGATTAAATCAAGTATCTAATAATATTATCATTAACCACCACAATTATTAAAAAATTTAATATATTAAATAAACATCTTTATTTAATTTCCAATTAACTCAATAATAAATGATTCTTTGTAAAATATATTTTTAACATAAATAATTAAAATCATATTCTAATTATTTATCTTGCAAAAAATTATAAATTTAGCAAAATTTTGATTTTTAAGAAAAAATTGAACAATTTTCACAAAATATCAATGTTATCCAAAATTTTGTAAAATCAACAAATCGCACTCTAGGACCGAACAATTCAAGCCCATGACCCAGCACGGTGCCCGAGAAATTCTCGGACAGCCGCATGTGCTGCCCGCCCGGTTCCCGATCGTATCGAACAATTGCGGGCACGTTATGCGTGCCCTGCGCACAACCGCGCACGCAGCGTGCAGACGTTCCGTAAGCCGCACGGGCGCTGTGCGGATGTTCCGCAAAGAGCACGCAACCGTTGTGCGCCCTGTGTGCACACATTGCGTGCACGCTATGTGCGCGGCACTGTTTACTTCCCGGAACTGCGTACGCAGTGTACTTCCAGGAACAGTTCCGGGCAGTCCAATTATTTTTTTGATAAAATTAAAAATTTTCATGGTGCATATTGTCGAGGCCCGTATTTCGTATTTGAAAATTTGCGGAATAAAAGTTTAAATGTCAAAATAGCAGCGGAAGTAAATATCTGTTTCAAAACAACAACTTAAAATAATTCATCGTGATAAAACGAGTTTGAACATAAAAATAATAAATGATAAAAGTGAGGTCCTCGGGTTCCTACTACTGCCAACCCAATGTAGCTCACTGGTCCCCGCCCTCGGTCCCGACCTCATCAGTACCTACAACAATCAGGTCTAGTGAGTCTAAAGACCCATCATGCATATATCGTGAATAACAAGTAAAATATATCATAAGGTTTCATGCCATGGAAAGATATCATATCGTAAGCGTAACGTGAAAATCGTGTCATGATTAATTATAAATACGTGCATAACGAAAAATCGTACGTAAAGTGTTTGCTCGATAGAGCCCTGTCATAAAATAGCATATCATAATTTTCTGTTGAGATAATGTTCTACGCAAGTGGCCCATAACGTAACATAACATAACATGAACGTCTGATCAGACTAAACCACAGTATACTGGGCAGTAGAGATTATCACAGCCCTTGGACTAGATATCCGCACCCATACATGAACATGAACCGGTCGTAAGTCACCGGGTGAAGTAATAATCCCATAAGCTGCAATCCCATAAGCGTGAAGTAGCCACGAGACATATCGGATATATCTCAAAAATAAAATTTTCTATTTTTATGCACGTAATATAATTATAAATCCTGTTTTATTTTATTAATTGGGTTGGATCGTTCCCAGGCTCGCTGCGACCTAATTCTAACATGAGAAACATGAAAATAAACTTAACTTGACCAACACTTCAAAATCGAACTAAAAACAAGACTATTACGCCCAACAAAATTAGTATCTAACCATGACTCTGTACCAACCCGAACCAACATCGAACCATCGTTTAGTCATGATTAAAATACGTCTAAAATACAGGAAAATAAATACCAAGGGCTGTGATACAAGAAAATTGTGCATGGAGGCCAAAATCATGAAACGCTCTTTCGAGAGTCCCTTTAGCACATGGTACCATAAATTCTCGTACGACCTCTAATCTTAACCAAATCACAAACGGCCAAAAACATAACCTTCCTAACTCAATGAGGTACTGTCAAGTCCAATTCCATAGGCTAAAATCCAACCAATAACTCGAAACAAGCCTCTGAACCGAAGGCAAAGTTGCTGTCAAAAATACAGCAGCAGCTGTTGTGCTTTCTTACTTTGTTTACGAGGCTATTGGCCATTGGGGCTTGAACTGCAAACCAGAGACTCTTCCCAACATCCTAAGGTGTGGTTTAAACTATGGCTAAGGGCCCTAGGCCAACCACAATCCAAGCCAACACCTACGATGATCCCAAGCTTCACCCGAGAACACACATGGCACGCGTGGGGGTGTTGCTTGTTTTGCTGTCATGGATCATTCCAGTGGCCATGGGATCGACCATGGCATGATCTAGACATCATGAGGCATTGTGTGAACCATGGCTAAGGGCTAAAAAGCCAACCAAGATCCACACCAACCTCAAAACCGAAAACTACTTACATAACTCGAAAAAGAATGAAAATAGAAATCGAAACCGAGGGACACTTGTGTTGTTTTATTTTTAAAAACCGATGGAGCCATGACTCAAGCCTTGAAAGGCCATATTGGTCACGTCCTAGACATGCAAAGGAGAGGTTATAACCATGGCTACAGCCCCTAGGGCAGCCAAGATCCGAACCCTCACCTTAGACAGAAAAACATGCAAATCGAGACACCCTATGACAGTTTGGAGAGTTGCTGTCAAAACGTTTCCTCCAGCGCGTAGGGGGCTGGAACCAATGGACTTACATGACCCTAACATGCCCTAGTACATGTCTAGATGCAGCCTTGAGCCCCTGGAAATCGAGCCGAACCCTGAAACCACAAAACCAACAAAACCGTGAGGTGCACAAGTGAAGGGCCGAAAATTCTGTACAATATTTTTTCGAAAATGCTAACATGATTTCGGTTTTTGCTTCAAGTTTCATGCACATATGATGTTTTAAAATAATAATATGACTTGATTGAAGAGAAAATACTGATAGAAACATGCCTTGGCTTTGTTTGAAATGAAAACAAATCGATTACGACGACACGGCGCGGAGGAGATGGAGTTGCTTTGCTTCTTGTATTTCTCTCTTGTTTTCTCCCTAGCTATTCTCGATTTTTCTCTACTGAATAAGCTCTGAATTTTTCGAAAATGGAGAGGGAGAGAAGGCTAGGAAATGAAGGGAAGGTTTGCAAGATAAAAGGGATAATTGAATGGAAAATGAATTGTGGGGACCCGGACGCTAATCATACTCTTATTCATCATTAGGACAATTTAATCAATTAAAATAAACAGGGTCTAAATTTTTTTTTTAAAATGCGGAACGTAATGGAAATCATACTAGTATATATATCAGTATAAAATAAGGTACAAGTCCTGTACAGCATACATTCAATACAACTAAGGTTCAACAACTAACTATCAAGTGTTCAACCCTATCTACAGCAACATCAAAGTCCGCGTGTCTCCACTCTAATCATGATCTCTCGTCATCTCCTCGACCATGATCCTGTCCCACCTGTTGTCATGCACACATACAAACACGACAACAGCCGGATAATTCCGGTGAGAATATAATCCCAGTATAAATCAACGGACATGCAATCATATCATCAATATAAAGCATGAAGCAGATATCAGATATATATCAAAATCTGAAACATAATTAATGTCAAACTATCAATCATACTCGTGACTCCACGACTCAGGCTAGACTCAATCCTAGTCTAGAGATCCTGGTTTTTAGACGTTGGTATTCCTATATCGACCAACAGTAATATAAGAAACTTCAATTCTATTCAATCGATATAACCAAACATCCGGTATCTTGACCTATCCGTCACAGACTGTGGCACTATCGCCAATTCACTATCTTGTGACAATGTGCAATGTGCCAGTGACGATTCCATCACTATCGGCACTTATGTCACAAGATCCCTCGTCTAATACTCATCTAATACATGCTTCTATAAATCAATAGAACAAGCATATCAATTCAAATCATTGTAAATAATAACAATAAGTATGTGATTTAGGGAAATTCAAGTATATCCTACTCGAGTCGTTCTCGCAGTACCACATTGACTTATACCTTTCGTTCGTAGTCTCGGTCTGAAGAATTGGAAGTTCTGAATTCAAGATTGTCTCTGTCAATCTGAAATGACATATCGAGAATAGCAATATCAACATTCCATTCCCAATTCAATACTAACTCCGATCAATTTGAATCTAATTCAAAATCAACGGCATAACGGCACAATCCCGATATCCCCGTCAATACAATATCAATAGATATCAATTACAAATCATAACCCATATCAGCTACAATCTGTAATCAATCAATAATCCAAATCTGTTCAATTTCAATCGATAAAATCAGAAAATCATAACAATTCCAAAATCAACTTGTTCTTCGATCTGACTTCGATTCTACGATGTCTAGTATTCCCAGAACACATAATAATGAGCAATTAATAATTTCTCCAATATCATAATTTCAAATGATAACAGAAATCAATGAAACTTACATCCTTATGTAGTTCTTGACGAGGATCACAGAACTGTGTCCGGATTCAAATTCTGATAGACGGATAGTATAAAATCACGATTTGAAGCTTCTAAAAATCTTTGCAACTCCCTTGAGCTCTCGGCTGTTTCTCCTTTCCGAAATGTTGAGGGAGACCAAATTTTATAATCAAATGCATGACAAGTGTCCCACTCAAGTCATAATTGCACTTTAGCCCCTTAAGTCTTCACTATTTGCAATTTGGTCCTCACAACTCTTTTTAATTCAATTTCAATCCTATGGAATTGTAAAACCATGGAATATGACTCAACATTCCAAAATTCATAATTTTAATAATCTCGGATTAAAATGATAACATCTCGGGCCTTACAATTCTCCCCCTCTGAGACACGATTTCGTCCTCGAAATCTCAAGCAATCATATCACAGGCAATCAAACCAGAAATAACAGAAACTGAAATAAGAAACTCATATCAGTTAAATAATGCTGGGAATTCCTGTCTCATATCTGATTCAGTCTCCCAAGTAGCTTCTTCAGTAACATGACGAGTCCACTGGACTTTCACAAGAGGAATAATCTTCGTTCTGAGTTGTTTTTCCTTGCGATCGATAATCTGGATCGGTTTTTCAACATAACTTAGACTTTCATCAAGTTCTGCCTCGTTTGGCTGAATAATGTGAGAATCATCAGGGAGATACTTCCGCAGCATAGATACATGAAAGACATAATGTATTCCAGATAGAGAAGGCGGTAATGCGAGTCGATAGGCATGATCTCCTATCTTCTCGAGAATCTCATATGGACCAACGTATCGTGGAGACAACTTCCCTTTCTTGCCAAATCTGACAACTTCTCTGAAAGGTGAAATCTTCAAAAATACTCGGTCTCCTGCCTCAAATACCAACGGTCTACGTCGAACATTGGCATATTTGACTTGCCTGTCTTGAGCTGTCTTCATTCTCTTCTGAATCAGCTTTACTTTTTCTGTCATATCTCTAATCATATCAGGTCCAAACTCAGGTACCTCAAAGATATCATCCCAATACAGAGGGGATCGACATTTCTTTCGGTACAACGCCTCGGAAGAAGCCATCTGAATACTCGTCTGATAGCTGTTGTTGTACGAAAATTCACAAAGTGCAATGCATCTTGCCATCCAGTGCTAAAATCAAGCACTACAGCTCTCAGCATATCCTCCAATGTCTGGATCGTTCGCTCTGACTATCCGTCAGTCTGTGGATGATATGTGGTACTCAGATGCAACTTCGTACCTAGAGCCTGCTGTAAACTCTGCCAGAAGTGCGAAGTGAACCGAGGATCACAGTCTGATACAATCGACTTCGGCACTCCGTGCAGTCTAACCACTTCTCTGACATAGATCTCAGCCATCTGATCATATCTATAGGTCATCTTGTATGGAATAAAACATGAGGATTTGGTCAATCGATCAATCACCACCCAAATCGCATCACAACCTCGGGAGGAACGTGGCAACTGTGTCACAAAATCCATGGAAATGTGATCCCATTTCCATTCAGGAATCGACAAACTCTGCAACAATCCTCCTGGTTTCTTTCTTTCAGCCTTCACCTGTTGGTAATTCAGACACTTAGATACAAATTCAGTAACATCAGATTTCATTTGCTTCCACCAAAACTGTGTCTTCAAGTCATTATACATCTTTCTGCCACCAGGATGGATACTGAATCGACTGCTGTGCGCTTCACTCAATATCTGCTGTTTCAACTCTGAAACATTCGGCACGACAAGACGATTATTCACATACAGTACATCCTCACGTACCTGAAACTCTGATTGATGACCTGATCTGACCATCTCAATCGATTTCTGAACTTTCTGATCAACTTTCTGAGCCGCTTTAATCTTCAAAATTAGCTCTGGTTCAGCTTGAATAGCATATAATCTCAACGGTCTACAATCTGTCTCAAATACCAATCCAGACAAACAGCAGTCTTCAATCAAATTTGAAACACCTATTGTCGATAAGGATAAAGCACATACCTTTCGACTCAATGCATCAGCTGCTGCATTGGACTTCCCCGGATAGTATTTGATTTCACAATCAAAGTCTTTCAGCAAGTCCAGCCATCTTCGTTGTCTTATATTCAGTTCTGATTGTGAAAACAGATATTTCAAACTTTTGTGATCAGAATAAATCTCAAACTTCTCACCATAGAGGTAATGTCTCCATATTTTCAGTGCGAATACAATGGCTGCCAATACAAGATCATGAATTGGGTAGCGAGTCTCGTGTGGCTTCAACTGTCTCGAAGCATAGGCAATGACATGGCCTCGCTGCATCAACACACAACCCAAACCTCTGTGAGAAGCATCACAATATACAACAAAATCACCAGTACCTGACGGAATAGTCAACACCGGAGCACTTGTCCACCTCTTCTTCAATTCCAGAAAACTAGATTCACAGTCTTCAGACCAAACAAACGGTGCATTCTTCTGAGTCAACTGTGTAATCGACTTGGCAATACTGGAAAAATCTTTGATGAATCGACGATAATATCCTGCCAAACCCATGAAACGCGAATCTCGGGCACTGATGTCGGTCTCGGCCAAGAAATCACTGCCTCAACCTTACTGGGATCAACAGAAATACCGTCTCCGGATATAATGTGACCCAGAAATACTACCTGTTTCAACCAAAACTCGCATTTCGACAGTTTAGCATACAATTTCTCAGCCCTCAGAATTTTCAATACAGTTCTTAAATGCTCGGCATGATCCATCATATTCTTTGAATAAATCAATATATCATCAATGAATATGATAACAAACTCATCAAGATATCTTTGAAAGACACGGTTCATCAACCCCATAAATATAGCCGGTGCATTCGTCAAACCAAATGGCATGACAATAAATTCATAGTGTCCATACCTGGTTCTGAATGCTGTCTTCGAGATATCAGAATCCCTGACTCTCAGCTGATGATATCCAGATCTCAGATCGATCTTGGAATAAATAGAAGAACCCTGCAACTGGTCAAACAAATCATCTATACGTGGCAATGGATATTTATTCTTTACCGTTGCTTTGTTCAGTTGCCGATAATCAATGCAGAGTCTCATTGAACTGTCTTTCTTCCTCACAAACAACACGGGAGCACCCCAAGGAGATACACTCGGTCGGATGTATCCCTTGGCCAATAAATCCTCCAACTGATCCTTCAACTCTTTCAGTTCAATCGGTGCCATTCTGTACGGAGCTCTAGAAATCAGAACTGTACCTGGCATCAACTCAATGCTGAAGTCTATCTCTCGAATCGGAGGCAATCCAGGAATCTCATCTGGGAAGACATCAGCAAACTCACACACCACTGGCAAATCCGCCAATGATGGACTCGACTTCCGTAAATCAACTGAATATACAAGGAATCCTTCCGCTCCTTTCTGCAATAATCGAGTCATAGATAATACGGATATCAAAGAAATTCTGGCTCGAGAACCCTTACCGTAAAATTTCCACTCCTCAGTCATCTCAGGTCTTAATCTCACAATCTTGTGGAAACAATCAACTGTAGCTCTGTACTTGGTCAACATATCAATTCCGATAATTCAGTCAAAATCAGACAACCCAAGCACAATACAGTCTAACTCAATCTCATGCCCGTCATATCGTAGTATACAAGATATAACAGAAGTCAATGATACAAGACCTTTTCCCATAGGAGAAGAAACAGATACTACAGTAGATAGGGACTCAACAGGTAATGCATGCATCAATGCAAATCTCTCAGAAATAAATGTATGTGATGCACCAGTATCAATCAATACATAAGTAGGGTAACCAGAAATAGAACAGTTACCTGCAACGACATCATCAGGTGCATCCTGTGCCTGCTCCTCAGTCAAAGCAAAAACTCTGGCCTGCTGTCTCGGAGGCTGGCTCACTGTCTGGCTTCCTCCTGGCCTCTGCTGTGACTGGGTAGACGGTGCTGGCTGGAAAGAATGGACAGCAGATGGTCGTCTCCCGGTCTGAGCCACTGATCCAGATGACTCCGCTGCTTGGGATCCCTGTGCACCTCTCTGGGGACATACTCGGGCAAAATTTCCCTGCTGTCGACATATACGACAAGAGCCAAACACTCCTCTGCACTGCTCTGTGGAATGCTTCCCTCCACAAGTGCTGCAATATGGTCCTGTATAACTTTGGCTCTGACCAGTCTGTCTCGAGCCACTGGAACTGGAAGAACTGCTGCCAGACTTCTTAAACTGTATTCCTCTGGCTTTCAGATAGTCCTTCTTTCCACCACTGCTGCTACCACTCTCGAATCTGGGAGGGGGTTGCTGTGGTATCGGTGCAGGGGCAACATATGAAGCTCCTCTCTGTCTCATCAGACCCGCTTCTGCTCCCTTTGCTCTGTTCAGGGCGTCAGCAAAGTTGTTTGGTCGCCCGGTGTTCACCAATGTAAATATCTCCGGATTCAAGCCATTGATGAACTGATCAGCCACTGCTTCTTCATTCTCGGCCACATGTGGAGCAAATCTCAGTAGTGTAGAGAATTTAGACACATATTCCTCAATGTTCAACTGCCCTTGTCTCAAATTCGCAAAATCAGCACCTTTATCCTTTCTGTATGACACAGGGAAAAATCTATGATAAAATTTAGTTCTAAACACATTCCAGGTAATAGTCGTAACTCGATGCTCCAATGCACGCTTTGTTGTAATCCACCAGTTCTTTGCCACATCATTCAACTGGTGCCCTATCAGTTTAACTCTCCGCTCATCAGTGTAATCCAAGGACTCAAACAGCATCTCAATGTCATCCAGCCAACTCTCACAATCCACTGCTGTCTCAGTACCCTTCAGTGTAGGTGGATGAAACGACTGAAATCTCTTCAGCAATGTCTCCATCGGTGTTGCTGTTACATCCATTGGAGGATTCGAAGTGCTACCCTGTTCCGGTACTCTTCGGGGAGGCATATCTGATTATCAAAAGGGTTAGCAATCACAATTGACAAATCTGTCTCAGTCCCTTTCTAATCATCTTACCGCTAGTCTAGAATCGGTGCTGATTCATTCTCAATAAAACATATTACCATATCAAATCAGATAAATCAAGTAACATGCATTAAAGCAGTAAATCATGCTAGCAATCAAAAGCAGAAAAGAAAACTCATTCTACCCCGCTCACTAGCTTCTATCTCAATCTGAAGGATCTATCGGCTCTGATACCACCTATTGTGGGGACCCGAACACTAATCATACTCTTATTCATCATTAGGACAATTTAATCAATTAAAATAAACAGGGTTTAATTTTTTTTTTAAATGTGGAACGTAATGGAATCATACTAGTATATATATCAATATAAAATAAGGTACAAGTCCTGTACAGCATACATTCAATACAACTAAGGTTCAACAACTAACTATCAAGTGTTCAACCCTATCTACAGCAACATCAAAGTCCGTGGTCTCCACTCTAATCATGATCTCTCGTCATCTCCTTGACCCTGATCCTGTCCCACCTGTTGTCATGAACACATACAAACACGACAACAGCCGGATAATTCCGGTGAGAATATAATCCCAGTATAAATCAACGGACATGCAATCATATCATCAATATAAAGCATGAAGCAGATATCAGATATATATCAAAATCTGAAACATAATTAATGTCAAACTATCAATCATACTCGTGACTCCACGACTCAGACTAGACTCAATCCTAGTCTAGAGATCCCGGTTTTCAGACGTTGGTATTCCTATATCGACCAACACTAATAGAAGAAACTCCAATTCTATTCAATCGATATAACCAAACATCCGGTGTCTTGACCTATCCGTCATAGACTGTGGCACTATCGCCAATTCACTATCTTGTGACAATGTGCAATGTGCCAGTGACGATTCCATCACTATCGGCACTTATGTCACAAGATCCCTCGTCTAATACTCATCTAATACATGCTTCTATAAATAAATAGAACAAGCATATCAATTCAAATCATTGTAAATAATAACAATAAGTATGTGATTTAGGGAAATTCAAGTATATCCTACTCGAGTCGTTCTCGCAGTACCACATTGACTTATACCTTTCGTTCGTAGTCTCGGTCTGAAGAATTGAAAGTTCTGAATTCAAGACTCTCTGCCAATCTAAAATGACATATCGAGAATAGAAATATCAACATTCCATTCCCAATTCAATACTAAATCCGATCAATTTGAATCTAATTCAAAATCAATGGCATAATGGCACAATCCCGATATCCCCGTCAATACAATATCAACAGATATCAATTACAAATCATAACCCATATCCGCTACAATCTGTAATCAATCAATAATCCAAATCTGTTCAATTTTAATCGATAAAATCAGAAAATCATAACAATTCCAAAATCAACTTGTTCTTCGATCTGACTCTGATTATACGATGTCTAGTATTCCCAGAACACATAATAATGAGCAATTAATAATTCCTCCAATATCATAATTTCAAATGATAACAGAAATCAATGAAACTTACATCCTTATGTAGTTCTTGACGAGAGAATCACAGAACTGTGTCCGGATTCAAATTCTGATAGACGGATAGTATAAAATCACGATTTGAAGCTTCTAAAAATCTTTGCAATTCTCTTGATTTCTCGGCTGTTTCTCCTTTCCGAAATGTTGAGGGAGACCAAATTTTATAATCAAATGCATGACAAGTGTCCCACTAAAGTCATAATTGCACTTTAGCCCCTGAAGTCTTCATTATTTGCAATTTGATCATCACAACTCTTTTTAATTCAATTTCAATCCTATGGAATTGTAAAACCATGAAATATGACTCAACATTCCAAAAATTCATAATTTTAATAATCTCGGATTAAAATGAATCTTCCTATCCTAGAGTTTTGTGGGGACCCGGACGCTAATCATCTTATTAATCGTCATTGGGACTAATTTAATTAATTATAATAAACAGGGTCTAAATTTTTTTTTTAAAATGCGGAACGTAATGGCATACATCTTAACATACACGTCAGTACTAAAAGTACAAATCTTGCACTATATACAATCAGTCTCAACTAAGGTTTAACAACTAAATAACAAGTGTTTAAACCCTAACTCTAGTCCAAGTCCGTAGTCTTCACTCTAACTCGATCTTTCTTCACCTCTGTGACCCTGAACCTGTCCCACATGTTGCCATGCACACATACAGACAAGACAACAGCCGGATAACTCCGGTGAGATATAAATATCCCAGTATAAACAATGTATCAATGCAATCATATAAAACATATATAAAAGCATAAAAAATCATTAAAACATGTATCTAATCTGACTACATGAATCAATACGAATCTGTATTTAAGTCAATGACTTATTATCTTATCTCAACTTATTTCTAACCTAGGGATCCCGATCTAATTTAGACTTTGGTATGCTGTATCGAATGTCTACAATAGACGTCGATCTACATCTAAGCTCATTGATACACCGTAAGTCTAGAGTCTACGCGGTTCTGACAAAGACTCGGCGGTTCTGCCCTAGCTAGGCTGATCTGCCCTAGACTCAAACTCGGGCTCTGCTATAATTCAATACACTAAACATAACAATCTGATAATCTGCAAATATCAATGCAATAAAATAAAGTATGTGATTTTGGGAAACTCAAGTCAAACCTAACTCGAGTTGTGCAATCCCGAATCAACATTTATTTATACCTTTTATTATGTCGCTCTGATACAATCGAAGTCTCGACTCAAAGCCTGTCAATGTTCAATCTAGCAATGACAATATCAATATACTGTATCAATATTCTATTCAAATCAAAACATCCCCGTCTTATCAAATTTTGACGGTATAACAGTATAATCTTGCGATACCGGTGATACCACACCAGTACATACTAATTCCAATAATTTATAATCAACCACCGTACAAATCTGACATCACATCTCAGTCAATTTAACTCTGAAATTCATAACAATTCCATAATCAATCTGTTTCTTAATCTGACTTCGATTCTATGATGTCTACTATGTCAAGAACATCATATATGAATTCCATGCAATTATGACAATTAGGTGTGATTTGATTTTATTTAGTAGAGGTTGGCCGAAAATCTTCATGTCAAATAAGGGTAGAAAATTGCTTAATTATTAATTATTGATGATTAAAAGGTGAGGGATTATCTACCAAAAATGGATAAGGAAGGAATCAAAGGAATTGAGTTGTCAAACTTTTTAAATATTCTATTGGTGATGGCCGAATTCTAGGATTAAAATGGAGGGGAAAATTGCTTAATTATTGAATTTTAACTCATTAAAGTTTTAAACTCTAATTATATATGTACTTTAGTGAAATACCAAATTAATTTAGGATAGACATTATCTTGCATGCATGGCTAATTTTTAAATTAAATTTACCAACATGTTAAGTTAAATTTTCTTAAATAAAATTATCCTAGATTAACTTATCTCAATTGGTCACATATTTTAATTTAGGCTTTTAATTAAATTATTGGACATAAAAGAACTTATTTACTATTTAATTCCAATTAATTAAACAAATCCGCTAAACATTCTTTTTCATTAAAATAACTTATTCTTTATCTTAAATTAAATTTAGGAATATTTTCTCATTATTAAAATTTTATCTCATTATTCCAACTCTAGTCCGGCCTCGCTTATTTAACCGAAAAGACAAAACTAAACTTATGCGATTTAAAATAAATAATCAAGACTAAGTAACTTTAAAATGCCATAAATAATAAAGAAATCATTTTTAATTTAAATACTAGAAATTATGCATGGCTTAAACGTAGTCTGATTTAACGGGTTCTACACATATATTTTCTGAAAAAATTTCTTGTGTGGTTAGAAATATTATTCAACGTGATTTAAACCATACGATAAAGAGAACCTGGCCCTGATACCACTGTTGGGTCATCGGTTTTTCTCGTGTCCAAAAAATAGCGGAAGTTTTAAATTTTATTTTGACATTCAAAATTTTCTTGGACACTTGTATGGTCTAAATTAAATAAACATTCATATGGTTTTAGAAGTTGTACCTTTAGTGAATTAATTCACTTGACTCCAACTATTCTGGTATTGGCAGATATAGCTCTTGTTGAATTTTTTTACGAACTTTCTTCGATCTTCGAATCAGGTTCACGGCCAGATTATTTGTTCCTTATCTAACTTGCACTAGAAAATTAGAAGATATTTTACGTAGAGATCAAGAAAACAAAATAGTTCAAGAACCATTTTTGAGAGCAAAAAATTTTCTTGCAAATTCAAGAAAGTTTTGAATGCATGCTTGTGCAACAATGTATATTGTTTCCGCCGAATGCATGCATTATAATAAAAATCATTATTATATTTTCTAATCCATCCTATACTTAATTATTACATTAATTATATTATGGATTCTAATTGCATGCCGTGTTAAATGCAATCTCGAATATTAATACATTTATTTTGAGAATATCATGTATTAATATTATTTTGCGTTGTGTGCAAGTTTAAAAAATTATTGTATCATAAATATTTCCATATTATATAAATTAATATCATATTTTATATAAACTTAATGGGCTATTTTTTAACTTATTAAAATATAATTTTATTATTAAAACCCATTTGAACTTTAATAAATTTGCATGATGGGCTTATACTCTTGCAAGCCTATGATCCATGCCCCCATTATATTAATCTCATCATAATCCAGATCGAGGATCCAAAATCATCGATGTGACAATTTCAACTTGTTTGTTATTATGACACACACTTTAATTTCGATATCATCAATGTCTAAATAAGATAGGTCCACTCCCTTTGACTGTTTTAGCAGTCATGCTCTCAAAATTTCTATAAGCTTTTATTGTAACTACAATGGGCTATCCCGATCTTGGGCTCCCTCGGGGCCTTGTCCCATCTTGGGCTCCGCCTTTTCTCTCACGGACTTTTCCATGCATCATTACTCATAGAACTTGTCCAGCCCAGGATTTGGAGCTTTTAACTTCCCAGGTTAGAACCCAAGACCTCCTGGACTTATATAGGTCTTGGCAGCAATTCTGGTACCAGTTGGGCTAGTAGCTCAACTACTACCAAGATTGCTGCCAAGACCTATATAAGTCCAGGAGGTCTTGGGTTCTAATCCTGGGATGGTAAAAGCACCAGTGCCTGGTTGGAGAAGTTCTATGAGTAATGACGTATGGGAAAGCCCGTGAGGGAAAAAGCCCCAGTGGGAACCCAAGATAGGACAAGGCCCCCGAGGGAGCCCAAGATCGGGATAGCCCATCTTTTTTTGTAACGACCATGGGCTATCCCGATCTTGGGCTCCATCGGGGGCCTTGTCCCGTCTTGGGTTCCCACTGGGCCTATTCCCTCACGGGCTTTCCCGTGCGTCATTACTCATAGAACTTTTCCAGCCCAGGAACTGGAGCTTTTACCTTCATACGATTCAAAACCAAGACCTCCAGGACATATAGGTCATGGTGAAGCAGTCCTGGTAGTAGTTGGGATAGTAGCTCAACTGGTACCCGAATTGCTGCCAAGACCTATATAAGTCCAGGAGGTCTTGGGTTCTAACCTGGGAAGTTAAAAGCTCCAAATCCTGGGCTGGACAAGTTCTATGAGTAATGATGCATGGAAATGTCCGTGAGAGAAAAGGCGGAACCCAAGATGGGACAAGGCCCTGAGGGAGCCCAAGATCGGGATAGCCCATGGTCGTGATATTTATAAACTTTATTTATAAGCTTATCGATTGATCATTTCAAACTCATTGAATTTATTATCTCAACGGGAACAAGTAAACCAGTGTTTGTGTGACCTCAATGGTGCAGGGATGCAGCTAGCCGTGGGTTGACAACTCTTTGTGATTCAAGACAATTTTCTTTATTCGGGCTTACCCTTATTTTCCCACATTCCATGCACCAACATTTGATCATGAGAATGTCAGAAATCAATTTTTGATTAAACCCATCGAATCATGTTAAGAGCGCCTAGTAGCATCGTCTCATGATTCCTTAGGTATCACTAATAGTGTCTGCAAGAACCAATCGGTTATGATTAATGTATAGTAAGGTCCCTTCATCTCATATATACCGATCGAATCTGCAACCATTGGTTCATCGAGGGTTGTATATTAATTCGATAGCTATGTGATACAATCATGTAATATTCATAATGTCATTACATGCAAAACTAGATAACTCTTTCCGTAAAATACATCTCATACTATTGCCAGATATTTCATGCACTATCATTTCATTAGATCACATAGTATATCCACACCCGTAGGTGAGCGGTGAATCCCCGAGTACAATGCACTGGCTCCTACACGTTTTGCAATTTCACCCAAAATCGCCACCTTGTGATCCCCGCGGAGTCGGTAAACGAGTCAAAGTATAATCCTAGTATGTAGAGCATCGGTGTTGTCCCGAATCGTAAGGACTAATCATGTACAATCACAATCTCAATCACGGACTTTTCCTCTCGATGAATGATAACCACTTGGAAAGTCGGAGGGAGGGTTGTTCGGTACATTAATCGTATGATTACCCATTTGCATGATTGGACATCTCTATGCCCTTACCATGAAACATGGTATAATGGCCCGAAAATTCGTGTTTGAAAATTTGCGGAAAAATTAAAAATTTTCTTTTTTAAATAATTAAAATGTCTCATTCACAAAATAAACTGATAAATCAAGTTTAAGGTTTAAAAATAGCAGCGGAAGAAGTTATTGCTTACAAAATAACAAGTAAAGTAATCCAACAACTGATAAAAATGTTTGAGCATAAAAATGGCAAGTGCTGTAAATGAGGTCCTCGGGTTCCACTACTGCCGACCCAAGCTAGCTCACTGATCCCCGCCCTCGGCCCCGACATCATCAGTACCTACAACAATCAAGTCTAGTGAGCCTAAAGACTCAGCATGCATATATCGTAAATAACGAGTAAATAATATAATCAAGTTGCATGGGAGTAAAAATATCATGTCATGAGGCATAATGTGAAAATAACTTGTCATGAGCAATTATAATACGTGCATAACTGAATGAAAATCATAAGTGAAATGTTTGCTCCATAGAGCCCTGTAATGAAATAGCATGTAATAATATTTTGGTGAGATTATGGTCCACGCAAGTGGCCCCTACACTGAACTGAACTGAACTGAACTGACCGGTAACTGGTGACCGGGTGAAGTAATGAAAGTCTGATCAGACTAATGCCACAATATACTGGGTGGAACTGAACTGAACTGACCAGGTAACTGGCGACCGGATAATACAATGATCCCATGATAGTGAAATGGCCACAAGCAATATCACATAAATCTCAAAAATAAATATTTTATATTTTTATGCATGTAGTATAATTAAATGGCATGATGAAATATCCTGTATTATTTTACCACATGGATTGGATCGTTTCAGGCTCGCTGCGACCTGACTTTATCATGAAAAATATGCAAATGATTTTCTTGACCAAACTTTGTAATTGAATCCAAAAACGAGACAATTACGCCCAACGACTTTGTATTTAATCATGACTTCGTGCCAACCCGAACCAACACCGAACTGTCATTCAGCTGCGCTTTGGTTTCCTTGCGTCATTTTGCGAGGCTAATGGCCATTGGGGCTTGAACCACCGACCATAACCTCTTACCAACATCCTAAGGAACTATTTGAACCATGGCTAAGGTCCCTAGGCTAGCCACAATTCGAATCACACCAGAAACAAACCATACGTCCCAACCGAGCACTAATTCTGCGCGTGGGATGTTGCTGTGGTTCTTGCTGTCATGGACCATTCCAGTGGCCATTTGGTTGACCATGGCATGATCTAGACATCCAGAGGTATGGTGTGAACCAGGGCTAAGGGCCAGAGGCCAACCAAGGTCCACAACATTCCACCAAAAAAACGAACAACACATGCAGTAGGGGAAAGGGGCCGAGGGGCTGTTCTTGTTTCTTTAATTAAAAACCTATTCAACCATGGACCAAGCCTAAAAAGGGCGACTTGATCACATCTTAGACCTCACCAGGAGATGTTCTAACCATGGCTATAGCCCTTAGGGCAGCCAAGATCAGATCCATCAACCTTTGACATCAATCAAGAAAATCGAATGCAAATGGGACATGTTTGGGGAGTTGCTGTCATTTCTGGTTTCCAGCGAGTATGGGGCTCGAACGAATGGACCAATATGATCCTAACATGTCCTAGTACATGTCTAGATGTAGCCTTGGGAGCCTGGAATCGAGCCATCCACCTGTACTCACAAACACAAGCGAACCGTGAAGCATGAAAGGAGAACAAAAATTCTGCACTTCATTTTTTTGAAAAAGTGGTCATGTATTTCGGTTTTGGTTGAAAGATCATGATCATGTAGTGTTTAAAAATCATAATACGACTTGATTGAAGAGCAAGGAAGAACATATCCATGCCTTGGTTCGTTTTTAAAAGAAAACGAACGAAACGACGACGCGGCGCGGAGGAGACAGAGCGTTTTCTTTCTTGCTTGCTACTCGATTTTTCCTCTTGTTTCTAGCTATGAGGATCACGATTTTTCTCTCAATTCTCTCTGAATTTGGTGATGAGGAAGGGGGAATGGTGGTTAGGAGAGTGAGGGGGAAGGGGTTGCAATATAAAAGGGATGGCAAAACCAAGTCTTGCTCTCCTTTTTAAATTTTGAAATGGCTTGATATCAAAATGATTTGGAGGGATTAAGGAGGCATGACCGATTCTTCATGTCATCTCAAGGCTAGGATAATGATTTATTATCAATAATGAATGGTGATTAATAAATGAAAGGATTAACAAGCTAAGAAATGACAAGGAAAGGGTCAAAGGTGTGAGTTGTCAAAGAATGTTCTAACAACTAGGGGGTGGCCAAAATTAAGCTTATAAATGGAGAGGAAATATTCTTTAGATAGTGAATTTTAAACCTTTAAGAGCCTTACCTATCCTTTAAATAATTTAGTGAATTAACCCCTTAATTATGGAACCTAAATGAACTTATTTCCTACTTACCTCAAGTTGCTTAAATAATTCCTTAAACCTCCTTTTAACTTAAATCAACTTATTAGCAAGCTAAAATAAACTCTGGGAATGATTTCTTAAATCTTAAATTTTATCTCCAAACTCCAACTCCAGTCCGGCCTCACTGAATTAAATGAAAAGATAAAAATTGAACTACTGCATAAAATAATTAAGTTTAAAGAAAAGCATTTAAATACTCATGCAAAAAAAATATTTTATTTTAAAATACTAGAATTATGCATGACTTATACGTAGTCTAATTTACGGGTTCTACAACTCTCCCCCTCTTAAAAGAAATTTCGTCCTCGAAATTAAAACTCACCGAATAACTCGGGGACCGACTCCTCATCTCTGGCTCAGACTCCCATGTAGCTTCCTCCTCTGAATGGTTGAGCCATTTGACTTTCACTCGCTTAACTAGCTTGTTCCGAAGCTTCTTCTCCTGTCTGTCTAAGATCTGCACTGGTCTCTCCTCATAAGACAGGTTCGGAGTAAGCTGCAACGGCTCAAAGTTCAAGACATGCGAAGGATTTTCCATGTACTTCCTCAGCGTAGAGACGTGGAACACATTGTGTAGAACCCGAAAATCAGATTACGTATAAGCCATGCATAATTTCTATTATTTAAATTAAATATGAAGTTTTAAATCATGATTATTTATTTTAAGAGTAGATATTTAGTTTTATCTTTTCAGGATAAATACGCTAGGCCGGACCGGAGTTTGAAGATTTGAGATAAGATTAATAATAAGAAAATATTCCTAAATTTAATTTAAGTCAAGTGATAATTTAATTTAAATGAAAAGAATGTATTAGTAGTTATTAAATTAATTAGAGCTAAGTTATTAAATAAATTCTTTTAGATTCAATATTTACTTAAAAGCTTAAATTAAAATGTGTAAACAATTGAGAATGAATTAATCTAAGCATAATATATTCAAGAAATTAAAGTATAACATTAAAATACTTAAATCATAAATCCATGCAAGAGTTTAGTCTAACTTAATGTGTAAATGCACTAAAGTGTATAATGAGTATTTAAAACCTCAAACAATTAAAATACAAAGTTTAAAAATATACCATTCAAAATTTGTAGGAAATCGGTCAACACTTTTAAACAAATGCAAATGTGGTTTAAACCCATTCAAACCATCCTCAATGACCTTTAAGGTGGATTCAATTCCTCATTTTAAATCACTAATTAGTAGTAGATTCAAATACTATAATTCATATAATTTCCCTCAACCTATTAGACTATGAAATGAGTTTGAATGTTGCAATAATTTGAATGACATGCAACGGAAGCTGGGAGAGAAAGCATGCAAATGATATTCAAAGCTTTCACTTGTAACCTTCCACTTTTAATTCATTTTATGGCATCCTTAAAACCTCTTGTAACCATCATTTCCCCTTACATAACATTCCTACATCCTATATACTCGAAAATATTAGAATCAATAGGCTAATGAAATCGGGAATAAAAGCAAGAAAAGGGAGGAAAAGAATCGGCCAGCAAGGAGGAATGAAAAACCATTCAAAGTCCCTTCCACTCCTTCACTTGTAACTCTCATTTTAAGGCATATAATGTCACCTTTAACACCTATTAAATCATTCACCTTCCTCACCTACATTCCCCACAACCTTACCTTCGAAATTACAGAAGAAAGCATCAGCAAATAATCGAGAATAACAGCAGCTGAACAAGAAGGAAGCCAACTCCGATCCCGTCGCGTCGTATTGTCGTTTTGATTTGTTTTTCTTCAAAACAAATTCCAGGCATGTATATATTAGTTCTTTGCTCTTCAATCAAGTTATAATAGATATTTTAAATCAATATGTGATCATGGTTTGGGAGGAAAAACGAAATATAGCAGCAAATACCCAAGAAATTCTGTACAGAATTTTTATGTTTCCACTTTGTGTCTCACGGTTTTGGTTGGCTTGCTTTGTGGTTCAGGAGGTTGGCTCGTTTTCCAGGCACTCAAGTCTGCTCCTAGGAATGTTTTACCATGTGTTAGGGAGTTGTCGGTTCATTGGTTGAGTCTAAACATTTTTAAACAAAGGCATGACAGCAAACTTTTTCTACCAACTACAGATTTGGTTCACGATTTTTTTTGTCATTGAGTTGTTTAAGGAGTGTTCGAACCCTGGCTATACTAGAGGCTGTAGCCACGGTTAGAACCCTACTTTAACATGTCTAGGACGTGACCAAATAATCCTTTCAAAGATTGGTTTAAGGGTCCATCAAAATTTCACCAAAACAACCAACATATAGTGCATTTCGGTGTTCTCCATTTTCTGTGTGTGTACACTTTCGGTTTTTGGGCGTTGTTTGGATTATGGTTGGTTTCTAGCCCATATCCATGGTTCATACAACACTCCATCATGTCTAGCTCAAGCCATGGTCGATCAAATGACCACTGGAACGACACAAGACATTAAAACAAATTATTACAGCATACTACACATAAAGGGGTGCTCTCGGCAGCAACTTTGAGTTGTCCTAGGTGGTTGCTTGGTTTGTGGTTGGCTTTTAAACCTTAGCCATGGTCCAAGCCATGCCTTAGAATGTTGGTAAGAGTCCTTGGGAGGTGGTTCAAGCCATTGGTCAATAAATTTCAGAATTTCACCACAAACACACAAGTGCCACTGCTGGATTTTTTGACAGCAACTTTCATCTTCGGTTTTGGAGGTGGTTTGAGTTCTTGGTTGGCTTTTAGCCCATGGCCATAGACTGGACAGTACCTCATTGAGTTAGGAAAGTCATGTTTTTGGCCGTTCGTGATTCGGTCAAGTTTAGAGGCCGTAGGAGAATTTACGGTGAAAGGTGCCAAAATGACTCTCGAAAGAGTGTTTTATGTTTTTGGATTCCTTTCACCCATTTTCGTGTTTTACAGTTATTATGCATATTTTTCAGTATGTTTGGGGTATTTTTAATCATGGTTAAACGTCGGTTTAATGTTGGTTCGGGTTGGTTTGAAGCCATGGTTAAAAATCAAGTTGTTGGTCCGAATCGTCTCGTTTTTGGTTCTATTGTTAAGATTTTGTCAAGTTAAGATTTATTTCATGTGTCACATATTAGTAGTAAGTCGCAGCAAGCCTGGGAACGATCAAACTCATCCGGTAAAAAAAATAAGGTTATAATTATGCTACGTGCATAAAAATATAAAATGTTTATTTTTGAGATATATGCGATATGTCTTGTGGCCACCTTATGCTTATGGGTTTGGAAGTCGGTAGGAACAACCGAGGACCTCTCCGCCCAGTGACTTACGACCGGTTTATGATTATGTATGGGTACGGACATCCAGTCCAAGGGCTGTGATTGATCTCTACCGCCCAGTATACTGTGGTTTAGTCTGATCAGGCGCTTACGCTATGTTATGGGCCACTAGCTTAGAAACATTATCTCTACCAGAAAATTATGATATGTTATGACAGAGCTCTATTGAGCAAAGCTTTTACGTAAGATTTTTAGATATGCACGTAGTTATAATTATTCTTGATATGATTTTTATCGTACGCTTTACGATACTTTATTTTTACGTTGCATGCGATTTTATGATATATTTACTTGTTATTCACGATATATACATGTTGAGTCTTTAGACTCACTAGACTTGATTGTTGTAGATATTGATGAGGTCGGGACCGCGGACGGAGACGGAGACCAGTGAGCGATCTTGGGACAGCAGTAGTAAACCCGAGGACCTCATGATTTAATTTATGCACCTTTTATTATTCAAACTCAGTTTAATATGTTGGATTATTTTTAAGTTGATGTTTACGTTGAATTATTTTTAAATTGTTGGTTGAAAACAATATTTGCTTCCGCTGTTATTTTAAAGTTAAAATTATTTACATATTTACTTTAATTAAATGGGACAAGATAATTATCTATTTAGAAAATTTTTAATAATTCCGCAAAATTATGAATACGAAATACGGGCCTTTACAATTGGTATCAGAGCCTATGATCTTGTAAAGGGTTGTACTACTACTGCTCTCGAGAAGCTCATGAAGTCACGTCTTTGGTCTGTAAGTCTTACGATTACTCATTTATTTTAAAGCATGAAATATTTTTTCGTCATGATTGCATGAAATATTTTACGTCAAGATTACGATTATACATTATTTATTTAAATGTAAAGAAATAGTGGAATTATGCATGTTGGTTACGTATGGGTTATAATTATGGAACAGCATGCCTCCTAGACGCCGTGTTGGATGCCCGAGAGGTGATGATGAGCGGCGTCATGAGGGCGGTGAGGATCAGAGACAAAGGGAGAACGAGGAGAGAGATTTACCACCACCCCCTCCACCAGACATGAATGCCCAGATGCTAGCTGGGATGACTCAATTCTTCGCACAGTTTGCGGGGAACAATGCAGTGGGAGCCAGACAGCCGGGACCGGAGGCTATCTATGAGCGGTTCATGAAGATGCGACCAAAGGAATTCTTAGGGACATCCGATCCTATGGCAGCCGAGGGTTGGATTAAGTCCCTTGAGGTTATTTTCGAGTTTATGGGGCTTGAAGATGGAGATAGGGTTCGATGTGCGACCTACCTATTCGGAGGAGACGCTCGCCTATGGTGGGAAGGAGCATCAGTGGCTTTGGATTTGACTACTTTGAGCTGGGAGCACTTCACAGAGGTATTCTATTCTAAATATTTTACTGAGGAGGTGCGTTCGAGGTTGACCACGGAGTTCATGACCCTGAGGCAAGGAGACTTGACTGTTACGGAGTTCATCCGTAAGTTCGAGAGGGGATGTCACTTTGTACCCCTAATTGCTAATGATGCTGGAGCAAAATTGAGGCATTTTCTGAATGGTCTATGGCCGATCATACGCCGTGATGTTAGGGTGGCTGGCCCTACTACCTATGATGTTGCTGTTTCCAGAGCTCTAGTGGCAGAGCAAGACCAGAATGATATTGAGCGCGATCGCCTTGGAAAACGACCATTTCAGGCACCACACCGTCCTCCTCAGTCACAGCATCAGAATAAGAGACCTTTCCACGGTCCACCCAAGAACAGAGGGCCGCAGCAGCAACCGCAGGGACGAGCAGTCCCGAGGACAGTGGAGTATCCAGTCTGTGCCAGGTGCTCACGTCGTCATGCTGGGCCATGTATGTATGGTTCGGGAAAGTGTTACAAATGTGGTAGTACTGACCACATATTGAAGAATTGCCCACAAAAGAATCTGCCTACCCAAGGCAGAGTTTTTGCTCTCCATGCTGCAGAGACTAACCCGGAGACGATGCTCATGACAGGTATCATAAATCCTTAAGTTGTATTTGATGTTTAATGTTTTGGGTTAATATTTTAAACTTAGAATTTATGATAGGATTGCATGCTCTAATCAGTGTTATTTACGGGAACGTAGGTTAGAAGAACTTTGACCTTTGCATGTCTATAAGCATAGTTCTTGTAAAACTATTGGGTTTAGCATAATATTCCAATCTTTCAGGGAGAATCTTTATAGCCGGTTCAGCTACGAAAGCCCTGATAGATTCAGGGGCTACTCATTCGTTCATTTCAGAAACCTTTGCGAATTCTCTCAAGATCAAATCAATTGGGCTAGACATAGCGTATTCCGTAACATTGCCTTCTGGAGAGGAGATGACAGCCACTACCGTGATCCGAGATATAGACCTTGAACTTCATGGTAATCTTGTGTATGCGGATCTTATCGTTCTGCCGATGCCAGAATTTGATATCATTCTAGGGATGGACTGGCTATTGAGGAACAGAGTTTTGATTGACTTCCAGCAGAGATCTGTTCTCGTCCGACCGCCGGGGATGGAACAATTCTTATTCGAGCTAGACAGGTATTTTAATTTACCGCGTATGATATCTTGTGTCCAGGCTAGGAAGCTCATTCGTAGAGGGTGCCGAGCATTTTTAGCTACTCTTGTATCCGTTCCCGGGATGCCCAAACAGTCAGCATCCGATGTTCCAGTTGTCCGGGATTTTATAGAAGTTTTTCCTGATGACGTCTCTGGATTACCACCTGTACGAGAGGTGGAATTTTCTATTGAGGTTATGCCCGGTACGGCACCGATCTCAAAGGCGCCGTACAGATTAGCACCGACGGAGATGGCAGAGCTCAAGAAGTAGATTCAGGAACTTCTTGACAAGGAGTTCATTCGCCCGAGCTTTTCGCCATGGGGCGCACCGGTATTGTTTGTGAAGAAAAAGGATGGTTCTATGAGGCTCTGCATTGATTACCGGGAGTTGAACAACGTTATAGTGAAGAACAAATACCCACTCCCGAGGATAGAGGATTTATTTGATCAATTGGAGGGAGCTTCGGTATTCTCCAAGATCAATCTACGTTCTGGTTATCATCAGCTGAGAGTGAAAGACGCCGACGTTCTCAAGACTGCTTTCAGGACTCGTTATGGCCACTTCGAGTTTCTTGTGATGCCGTTCGGTTTGACGAATGCGCCAGCGATCTTCATGGATCTCATGAATCACGTATTCCAGCCATATCTTGATCAGTTCGTGATAGTATTCATAGATGATATTCTCATCTACTCAAAGAATCAAGAGGATCACAGCAGACATCTGACCACAGTACTACAGACCTTACAAAAGCACAAACTATTCGCGAATTTCAGCAAATGCGAGTTCTGGTTATAGAAAGTGGCGTTCTTAGGCCACGTCATTTCTAGCAGTGGGATCGAGGTCGACCCGGCGAAAGTTGCAGCAGTCAGAGATTGGGTTGTGCCTCAAAATGCATCCGAGATCCGTAGTTTCCTTGGACTAGCAGGATACTATCGGAAGTTTATTCGAGGATTTTCCTCCATCGCAGTTCCACTCACATCATTGACGAAGAAGAATGTTAAGTATGTGTGGAGCGAGGAATGTCAGAAGAGCTTCGATACATTGAAACAAGCTCTTATTTCAGCGCCAGTATTGGCCATGCCTTCAGGACCCGGAGATTTTGTTCTGTATATCGATGCTTCGAAACTCGGGTTAGGCGCAGTATTGATGCAGCATGGGAAGGTGATAGCATATGCTTCTCGTCAGTTGAAGACTCATGAGAAGAATTATCCTACACATGATCTAGAGTTGGCAGCCGTAGTATTTGCATTGAAGATTTGGAGGCATTATTTGTACGGAGAGAAGTGTCAGATCTTCACCGACCACAAAAATCTCAAATACTTCTTTACACAGAAAGAGTTGAATATGCGGCAGAGGCGTTGGTTGGAGCTAGTAAAGGACTACGACTGTGACATTAGCTATCATCCTGGCAAAGCTAATGTAGTTGCAGACGCGTTGAGCGGGAAAGTTGCAGGGATGGCTCATTTGGTGGTTTCGAGACCTCTTCAGTTTGAGATGCAGGTGTTTGATTTAGAGACATATCCTCGAGGTAGAGTTCCTCATCTATCTACTTTGACGATCCAGTCTTCTCTCTTAGACCGTATTCGCAGTGGGCAGTTAGCAGATGAGCAATTGGCTATGTGGAGACAGAGAGATGAAGCCAAGGGCAGTATCTTGTACACAGTTAGAGACGGTATTGTCAGATATCGGGACAGAATGTGGGTTCCGAACAGCGATTCTATTCGAGAGGATGTCTTATCTGAGGCCCATATGTCGTCGAACTCTATTCATCCTGGGAGTACGAAGATGTACAAAGACCTGCAGTTATTATATTGGTGGCCAGGGATGAAGAGGGATATCAGACGATTTGTTTCCGAGTGTCTGACGTGTCAGCTAGTGAAAGCGGAACATCAGAGACCAGCGGGTATGCTCAAGCCTCTTCCTATTCCCGAGTGGAAGTGGGAGAATGTCACCATGGACTTCGTTGTCGGTCTGCCGAAGTCAGTCAGAGGGTCGAATGCTATATGGGTGATTGTTGATCGTCTTACGAAATCAGCTCATTTCTTGCCTATTAAGACTACTTTCTCCATGATCCAGTATGCAGAGTTATATATCCGGGAGATCGCTAGACTTCATGGCATTCCCGTTTCTATAGTGTCTGACCGAGATCCTAGATTCACTTCATCATTTTGGAAGAGTCTACATTCAGCTATGGGTACGAAGTTGTTGTTTAGCACAGCTTTTCACCCACAGACAGATGGTCAGTCCGAGAGAGTTATCCAGATTTTGGAGGATCTTCTTCGTGCATGTGTTCTTGATTTCTCCGGGAGTTGGGAATCAAAGCTACCGTTGGTGGAGTTTACCTATAACAACAGTTTTCAGTCGTCTATAGGTATGGCTCCATATGAAGCACTGTACGGTCGCAAGTGTAGATCTCCTATTCATTGGGATGAAGTGGGGGAGAGATCAGAGTTGGGTCCGGAGATTGTACAGCAGGCTGCTGATGTAGTAGTCAAGATTCATGATAGGATGAGGACTGCTCAGAGTAGACAGAAGAGTTATGCGGATCAGAGGAGGAGAGATTTAGAGTTTGCTGTTGGTGACCATGTTTTCGTGAAGATAGCACCGATGAAAGGCGTCATGCGGTTCAGGAAGAAAGGAAAGCTCAGTCCGAGATTCATTGGACCATTTGAGATTCTCGACCGAGTTGGGACGTTAGCTTATCGTGTTGCTATTCCGCCGAATCTGGCCGGAGTACACAAAGTGTTTCACGTCTTCATGTTGAGGAAGTATATGGCGAATCCATCGAATGTCTTAAATTTTGAACCGTTGCAGCTCACTCCGAACTTGTCTTATGAGGAAAGACCAGTGCAAATTTTAGACAGACAGGAGAAAAAGCTTCGGAACAAAATGGTCAAGCTAGTGAAAGTCAAGTGGCTCAATCATTCGGAGGAGGAAGCTACATGGGAAGCTGAGCCAGAGATGAAGAGTCGATATCCCGAGTTATTCGGTAAGATTTAATTTCGGGGACGAAATTTCTTTTAAGGGGGGAAGAGTTGTAGAACCCGAAAATCAGATTACGTATAAGCCATGCATAATTTCTATTATTTAAATTAAATATGAAGTTTTAAATCATGATTATTTATTTTAAGAGTAGATATTTAGTTTTATCTTTTCAGGATAAATACGCGAGGCCAGACCGGAGTTTGGAGATTTGAGATAAGATTAATAATAAGAAAATATTCCTAAATTTAATTTAAGTCAATGGATAATTTAATTTAAAGGAAAAGAATGTATTAGGAGTTATTAAATTAATTAGAGCTAAGTTATTAAATAAATTCTTTTAGATTCAATATTTACTTAAAAGCTTAAATTAAAATGTGTAAACAATTGAGAATGAATTAATCTAAGCATAATATATTCAAGAAATTAAAGTATAACATTTAAATACTTAAATCATAAATCCATGCAAGAGTTTAGTCTAACTTAATATGTAAATGCACTAAAGTGTATAATGAGTATTTAAAACCTCAAACAATTAAAATACAAAGTTTAAACCATAATATACCATTCAAAATTTGTAGGAAATCGGTCAACACTTTTAAACAAATGCAAATGTGGTTTAAACCCATTCAAACCATCCTCAATGACCTTTAAGGTGGATTCAATTCCTCATTTTAAATCACTAATTAGTAGTAGATTCAAATACTATAATTCATATAATTTCCCTCAACCTATTAGACTATGAAATGAGTTTGAATGTTACAATAATTTGAATGACATGCAACGGAAGCTGGGAGAGAAAGCATGCAAATGATATTCAAAGCTTTCACTTGTAACCTTCCACTTTAATTCATTTTATGGCATCCTTAAAACCTCTTGTAACCATCATTTCCCCTTACATAACATTCCTACATCCTATATACTCGAAAATATTAGAATCAATAGGCTAATGAAATCGGGAATAAAAGCAAGAAAAGGGAGGAAAAGAATCGGCCAGCAAGGAGGAATGAAAAACCATTCAAAGTCCCTTTCACTCCTTCACTTGTAACTCTCATTTTAAGGCACATATTGTCACCTTTAACACCTATTAAATCATTCACCTTCCTCACCTACATTCCCCACAACCTTACCTTCAAAATTACAGAAGAAAGCACCAGCAAATAATCGAGAATAACAGCAGCCGAACAAGAAGGAAGCCAACTCCGATCCCGTCGCGTCGTATTGTCGTTTTGATTTGTTTTTCTTCAAAACAAATTCCAGGCATGTATATATTAGTTCTTTGCTCTTCAATCAAGTTATAATAGATATTTTAAATCAATATGTGATCATGGTTTGGGAGGAAAAACGAAATATAGCAGCAACTACCCAAGAAATTCTGTACAGAATTTTTATGTTTCCACTTTGTGTCTCACGGTTTTGGTTGGCTTGCTTTGTGGTTCAGGAGGTTGGCTCGTTTTCCAGGCACTCAAGGCTGCTCCTAGGAATGTTTTACCATGTGTTAGGGAGTTTTCGGTTCATTGGTTGAGTCTAAACATTTTTAAACAAAGGCATGACAGCAAACTTTTTCTACCAACTACAGATTTGGTTCACGATTTTTTTTGTCATTGAGTTGTTTAAGGAGTGTTCGAACCCTGGCTGTCCTAGGGGCTGTAGCCACGGTTAGAACCCTACTTTAACATGTCTAGGACGTGACCAAATCATCCTTTCAAAGATTGGTTCAAGGGTCCATCAAAATTTCACCAAAACAACATAAGTGCATTTCGGTGTTCTCCATTTTCTGTGTGTGTACACTTTCGGTTTTTGGGCGTTGTTTGGATTATGGTTGGTTTCAAGCCCATAGCCATGGTTCATACAACACTCCATTATGTCTAGCTCAAGCCATGGTCGATCAAATGACCACTGGAACGACACAAGACATTAAAACAAATTATTACAGCATACTACACATAAAGGGGTGCTCTCGGCAGCAACTTTGAGTTGTCCTAGGTGGTTGCTTGGTTTGTGGTTGGCTTTTAACCCTTATCCATGGTCCAAGCCATGCCTTAGAATGTTGGTAAGAGTCCTTGGGAGGTGTTTCAAGCCATTGGTCAATAAATTTCAGAATTTCACCACAAACACACAAGTGCCACTGCTGGATTTTTTGACAGCAACTTTCATCTTCGGTTTTGGAGGTGGTTTGAGTTCTTGTTTGGCTTTTAGCCCATGGCCTTGGACTGGACAGTACTTCAATGAGTTAGGAAAGTCATGTTTTTGGCCGTTCGTGATTCGGTCGAGTTTTGAGGTCGTACGAGAATTTACGGTGAAAGGTGCCAAAATGACTCTCGAAAGAGTGTTTTATGTTTTTGGATTCCTTTCACCCATTTTCGTGTTTTACAGTTATTATGCATATTTTTCAGTATGTTTGGGGTATTTTTAATCATGGTTAAACGTCGGTTTAATGTTGGTTCGGGTTGGTACGAAGCCATGGTTAAAAATCAAGTTGTTGGTCCGAATCGTCTCGTTTTTGGTTCTATTGTTAAGATTTTTTCAAGTTAAGATTTATTTCATGTGTCACATATTAGTAGTAAGTCGCAGCAAGCCTGGGAACGATCCGACTCATCCGGTAAAAAAAATAAGGTTATAATTATGTTACGTGCATAAAAATATAAAATGTTTATTTTTGAGATATATGCGATATGTCTTGTGGCCACCTTATGCTTATGGGTTTGGAAGTCGGTAGGAACAACCGAGGACCTCTCCGCCCGCTGACTTACGACCGGTTTATGATTATGTATGGGTATGGACATCCAGTCCAAGGGCTGTGATTGATCTCTACCGCCCAGTATACTGTGGTTTAGTCTGATCAGGCGCTTACGCTATGTTATGGGCCACTAGCTTAGAAACATTATCTCTACCAGAAAATTATGATATGTTATGACAGAGCTCTATTGAGCAAAGCTTTTACGTAAGATTTTTAGATATGCACGTAGTTATAATTATTCTTGATATGATTTTTACCGTACGCTTTACGATACTTTATTTTTACGTTGCATGCGATTTTATGATATATTTACTTGTTATTCACGATATATACATGTTGAGTCTTTAGACTCACTAGACTTGATTGTTGTAGGTATTGATGAGGTCGGGACCGCGGACGGAGACGGAGACCAGTGAGCGATCTTGGGACAGCAGTAGTAAACCCGAGGACCTCATGATTTAATTTATGCACCTTTTATTATTCAAACTCAGTTTAATACGTTGGATTATTTTTAAGTTGATGTTTACGTTGAATTATTTTTAAATTGTTGGTTGAAAACATTATTTGCTTCCGCTGTTATTTTAAAGTTAAAATTATTTACATATTTACTTTAATTAAATGGGACAAGATAATTATCTATTTAGAAAATTTTTAATAATTCCGCAAAATTATGAATACGAAATACGGGCCTTTACAGTTGGTATCAAAGCCTATGATCTTGTAAAGGGTTGTACTACTACTGCTCTCGAGAAGCTCATGAAGTCACGTCTTTGGTCTGTAAGTCTTACGATTACGCATTTATTTTAAAGCATGAAATATTTTTTCGTCATGACTGCATGAAATATTTTACGTCAAGATTACGATTATACATTATTTATTTAAATGTAAAGAAATAGTGGAATTATGCATGTTGGTTACGTATGGGTTATAATTATGGAACAGCATGCCTCCTAGACGCCGTGTTGGATACCCGAGAGGTGATGATGAGCGGCGTCATGAGGGCGGTGAGGATCAGAGACAAAGGGAGAACGAGGAGAGAGATTTACCACCACCCCCTCCACCAGACATGAATGCCCAGATGCTAGCTGGGATGACTCAATTCTTCGCACAGTTTGCGGGGAACAATGCAGTGGGAGCCAGACAGCCGGGACCGGAGGCTATCTATGAGCGGTTCATGAAGATGCGACCAAAGGAATTCTTAGGGACATCCGATCCTATGGCAGCCGAGGGTTGGATTAAGTCCCTTGAGGTTATTTTCGAGTTTATGGGGCTTGAAGATGGAGATAGGGTTCGATGTGCGACCTACCTATTCGGAGGAGACGCTCGCCTATGGTGGGAAGGAGCATCAGTGGCTTTGGATTTGACTACTTTGAGCTAGGAGCACTTCACAGAGGTATTCTATTCTAAATATTTTACTGAGGAGGTGCGTTCGAGGTTGACCACGGAGTTCATGACCCTGAGGCAGGGAGACTTGACTGTTACGGAGTTCATCCGTAAGTTCGAGAGGGGATGTCACTTTGTACCCCTAATTGCAAATGATGCTGGAGCTAAATTGAGGCATTTTCTGAATGGTCTACGGCCGATCATACGCCGTGATGTTAGGGTGGCTGGCCCTACTACCTATGATGTTGCTGTTTCCAGAGCTCTAGTGGCAGAGCAAGACCAGAATGATATTGAGCGCGATCGCCTTGGAAAACGACCATTTCAGGCACCACACCGTCCTCCTCAGTCACAGCATCAGAATAAGAGACCTTTCCACAGTCCACCCAATACAAAGACTTCAGATCTCGGTATATCTTCGTACTCCCTGGATGAATAGAGTACGGCGACATGTGGGCCTCTGATAGAATATCTGCTCGAATAGAACCACTGCTGGGAACCCACATCCTGTCTCGGTATCCCACAATACCGTCGCTGACTGAATACAAGACACTGCCCTTGGCCTCATCTCTCTGCTTCCACTTTGCTAACTGCTCATCTGCTGACTAACCACTGCGAATACGGTCAAGAAGAGAGGACTGAATAGTCAAGGTAGATAGACTGGGAACTCTACCTTGAGGATATGACTCTAGATTAAACCTCTGCATCTCAAGCTGAAGAGGTCTCTGAATCGTTAAATGAGCCATCACTGCGACTTTTTTGCTCAATTCATCTGCAACTACATTAGCATTACCTAGGTGGTAGCTAATGTCAAAGTCATAATCCTTCACAAGCTCCAACCAACGCCTCTGACGCATGTTTAGCTCCTTCTGCATAAAGAAATACTTGAGGCTCTTGTGGTCGGTAAAGATCTGACACTTCTCTCCATACAAATAATTCCTCCAAATCTTCATGGCAAATACTACGGCTGCCAACTCTAGATCATGGGTAGGGTATTTATTCTCATGGATTTTCAACTGTCGAGAAGCATACGGTATCACCTTCCCATGCTGCATCAATACTGCGCCCAAATCGAGCTTCGAAGCATCGGTATACAAAACAAAATCTCCGGGCCCTGACGGCATAGCCAAAACTGGTGCTGTGATAAGAGCTTGCTTCAAAGTATCGAAGCTCTTCTGACACTCCTCGCTCCACAAAAATTTAGCATTCTTCTTTGTCAATGATGTGAGTGGAACGGCAATAGAGGAGAATCCCTTAATGAACTTCCGATAATATCCTGCTAGCCCAAGAAAACTGCGGATCTCTGATGCATTCTGCGGTACAACCCAATCTCTGACTGCGGCAAATTTCGCTGGGTCTACCTCAATGCCACTGCTAGAAACAATGTGGCCTAAGAACGCCACCTTCTCTAACCAAAATTCGCACTTACTGAACTTTGCGAATAACTTGTGCTTCTGCAAGGTCTGCAGCACTGTGGTCAGATGTCTGCCGTGATCCTCATGATTCTTCGAGTAGACGAGAATATCGTCTATGAATACTATCACAAACTGGTCAAGATACGACTGAAATACGCGATTCATGATATCCATGAAGATCGTTGGCGCATTGGTCTACTCGAACGGCATCACACGGAACTCATAGTGGCCATAACGAGTCCTGAAGGCAGTCTTGGAAACATCAGCATCTCTCACCCTCAACTGGTGATAACCGGAACGCAGATCTATCTTTGAGAATACCAAAGCTCCCTGCAACTGGTCAAACAAATCCTCGATCCTCGGAAGTGGGTACTTGTTCTTCACTGTAACCCTGTTCAACTCCCGGTAGTCAATACAAAGTCTCATAGAGCCATCATTCTTCTTCACAAATAAGACTGGCGCGCCCCATGGAGAAAAACTTGGGCGAATGAACTCCTTGTCAAGAAGTTCCTGAATCTGCTTCTTAAGCTCTGCCATCTCTGTCGGTGCTAGTCAGTACGGTGCTTTGGAGATCGAGACCGTACCTGGCATAAGCTCAATAGAAAACTCCACCTCTCTCTCGGGTGGCATATCAGAAACGTCCTCAGGAAAAATGTCTAAGAAGTCTCTAACAATCGGAACATCTGTGGCTGACTGACAGGGTGCATCGGGGACAGATACAAATGTCGCTAGAAACGCCCGACACCATCTATGCATGAGCTTCCTAACCTTGACATAAGGAATAATTGTTAGAGTAGGTGCCCGTCGAGCCAAGTGTTGGCCGAGTGTTCACAATGAAACTCTATGTATAAGCAATCTTTATTTTAATAATATTTGAAATTATTTTTTTGGCACATCTTTATCTGTATACCCATGCTAGTTGCATAGATAAAGCCCTTGAATATACAAATAGTAGAAAGAATATGAGATGCTCATATGATGAGTATCATGAAAGTCATATTTGGAATAATGTATATTCTAAACAGTTCCTAGTCGATTCAGCCGCCGCTAAGAAGGATATAGGCCGCTAGAGTTCGAGACTAGTATCTGCGATGTGAGTACCATGTTTCATTGGTAGAGGACATTGTGATGTCCGAACATGCAGATAGGTGCTCTTTGTAGAGTGCACTGAACAACCCTCCATAAATGACTTTCCAAGTGGTTCTCACTTATCGAGTGGAAACGTCCTAGTTTATGGTTGTACACCATTAGTCCTTATGACCCGGGATAACATTGAGACTCTATGTGTTAGAATTACACTTTGACTTGTTTACCAACTCTCATGGGGTCATCAGGTGGCAAGGTTGGGTGTTCTGTCGAAACATATAGGAGTCGATGCATTGTAGTCGGGGATTCACCGCTTACCTTCGGGTATGGATATCCTATGTGTTCTCATGTGTATGTAGGTTGAAATCTCTGATCAGAGTACGGTGGTAATTATGAAAGGGGTTTCATAGATTACACCATCGATGCAACTACGACATGACACATAGTATCGATTCATTGACAACTCTCGATAAACCAATGGTTGTCGAATCGTTCGGGATATATGAGTTGAAGGGACCGTACTGTACGCTAACCACAATTGAATGGTTCTTGCAGGCACTATCATTTGATACCTAGGGAATCATGTAAGCGATGCTGTTAGGCGTTTAACATGATTGGTTGGGTACTATCAGACTTGAGTTCTGACGTTCTTGTTATCAAGGAGTTGATAAGTAAGAATGGAGCAATTGGGGTATGCTCATATAAGGACATGTTTAGTCCGAATCACATGGAGATGTGAACCCACGGCTAGTTGCATCAATGAACCATTGAGGATCACACAAGTACTAGCTTTCTAGATCCGGTTGAGAAGTAAAATAGTTCAATGTGTTGAACGACTTATAAAGGAGTTTATAAGCGTAAGGAAAAATAGAAGTATGACTTCAATTAGAGAGATGTAATTTTTAATTTATGAATGTATTCCTAAATTAAAAGTTGGCCAAATAAATAATGTATTTGAAAATTGTGATTTTCATAAACATTATTATGGACTAAATTAAATTAATTCAAGTGTTGAATTAATTTAACACTAGTGGGCCTAGTAGAGTCCAAATAATTAAATTAATTCAAGTGTTGAATTAATTAAATCATATTGGGTCTTGTAGAGCCCAATAGTAAAATAATTATTCAACTAGTGACTTGAATAAATTCAAGTAATGTTTAATAAGTCTCAAATATGTTTGAGATAATTAAATTAAGTCCATGGTTTTTAATTGTTAAAAAACATAAAATATTGCATGCATGGGATGTGAAAGGTTGGGGAGACAACTTTTTCTATTATCAAGGCTTGGGATGCCAAAAAGTATTTTTAGCTTTTCCCACAATCAAGGCAAGTCTCCCTCCCCTTCATTCCATGAGAGATGGCCGAAACTTAATGGTGCGGCTGTCTCTTCGAAAAGTTCCAAGCAAGACACCGTTGCGGATTCCACCCCTGAAGCTGAATACATTGCTGCATCGGCTGCAGCCAAAGAGGCAGTTTGGATGAGAAATTTTGTCCAAGAGTTGGGCGTCATTCCTAATGGAGTTGATCCAGTCCCGGTGTACTGCGACAACACTGGTGCCGTTGCGCAAGCAAGGGAACCAAGGTCTCGTCAAAGATCCAAACATATACTGAGGAAGTTCCACATCATCCGGGAGATTGTGGGAAGAGGAGACATATCAGTCGAAAGAGTTCTCTCTGCAGATAATGTTGCTGATCCACTTACAAAGCCCTTGCCAGGACCATTGTTTGAGAAGCATCGCGAAACAATGGGATTAAAGTTTATGGGTAGTTGGCTCTAGGGCAAGTGGGAGATTGTTAGAGTAGATGCCCTGCAAGCCAACTGTTGGCTAGGGATTTTATTGACTCAAGTGTAATAAACAATCTTTATTTTAATATATAATTCATTATTTCATGGTTTGTTATTTCTTTATCTGTATACCCATGTTATCAAACATAGATAAAGACCTTGATTATACTTTAATACAAATCAATCGTAATTCGATGTTGAAACTCGTTTGTAAATACTGTATGATCTAAATTCGTTCCTAGTCGATTCAGCCGCCTAAAACATGGATAAAGGTCGCTTGAGCTCGAGACTAGCATCTGTGATGTTGTGTACTGCGTTTCTTGGTAAGGGCATAGAGATGTCCAAACATGCAGATGGGTAGTCATATGATGATTATACCGAACAACCCTCTCTCGGACTTTCCAAGTGGTTATCATTCATCGAGAGGATAAGTCCATGGTTATGATTGTACACCATTAGTCCTTATGACCCGGGACAACACTGAGGCTCTATATGCTAAGTCTGGACTTTGACTCGTTTACCGGCTCCAGGAGAGTCATCAGGTGACGAGATTGGGCACAGTTGCGACACATGTAGAAGCCAGTGCATTGTAGTCGGGGATTCACCGCTCACCTACAGGTGTGGATATCCTATGTGATCTGATGAAATAATAGTGCATGGAATCTCTGGCCAGAGTATGAAATGTATGTTAGAGAAGGAGTTCTCCAACAGTACATGCGGTGCCACTATTTATAGTTATCACATAGTTATCGAATCAATATGCAACCCTCGATGAACCAATGGTTGCAGATTCGATCGGGATACATGAGATGAAGGGACCGTACTGTACGTTGATCATAATCAACTGGTTCTTGCAGGCACTATCAGTGATACCTAGGGGATAATGGGGCGATGCTACTAGACGCTCTTACCATGATCCGATGGGTGCAATCATAAATGAGTTCTGACATTCTTGATCAAGGTGTTGATGAAAACAATGGGGCTAACTGGGGTAAGCCCGAATAAAGGATTATGTCTTGAATCACAAAAAGTTGTGAACTCACGGCTAGCTGTATCCCTGAACCATTGAGGGTCACACAAGTACTGGATTATTTTTTGTTCCCGTTGAGATAATAAATTCAATGAGTTGAATTTATAAGAAATAAGTTTGATATGATCAATCGATAAGCTTATAACTAAAGTTTATAAAAGCTTATAGAAATTTTGAGAGCATGACTGTTGAAGACAGTCAAAGGGAGTGCATATGCCTCATTTAGACAATGATGTTCTCGTAAATATATGTATTTAAAGAGATCGAGATTGGCTATAGTTCGCATGCATTTTAGAATCTATTATTAACTTAATTAATTAGATTAATTAAGTAAAGAAAAGATTAGAAAAATAATAATAATAATTTATTATTATTATGCAAGCATGATTCGATGGAAATGATTGAATAAAAGAAAAGGAAAGCATTCATTCGGTTTTTTTTTTGGGAAATTAATCTATAGTTGACTTAATTAAATACATTAATTAAGTAATGATGGATTAAAGAAATAATAAGAATATTTTATTCTTATTGCATGGGATGCAGTTTTCCTTCCGAGGGATTTGACCGCAGCTTTTGAAGAATAAAATAAGAGAAAGTCTCCATCGATGGTGATGATTTTATTGTTCTTAAAATTCCATCGGCAACTATTCTTGTTGCTCTCAAAATTTTGAAACAATTTTTCTTGATCTCAAATACGCAAAAACATCTTATAATTTTCTAGTGCAAATTATAAGAGGAACAAGTTTCCCAGTCGTGGACCGGATTAGTAGATCGAAGAACGTTCGTAGGGAATTCACGAAGAGCTATCTCAGCTGATCCCGGAATAGTTGGAGCCCAGTGATTTATTCACCAAAGGTATAACAATTTCTAACATCCTATGAATGTTTATATTTGTTAAATCATACGAGCGCCTAAAGCAAAATTATTTTGTTTTTCAAAATAAAATAAAATTTTTAAATCTTCCGCTGCGTTTGGGCGCGTAGAAAACCAGATCCAACACAGCCTTCCTTCCTAGGAGAGCACGTCAGCTTGCTGCTGTTAGGGTCACGTCCAGGAGGCTTAATAGATGGTTTTCAGAGGGTTTAGAAGGTTCAATGGAGGCTGCACGAAGCTGGGTTAGGAAGGCTAGGCGGATCGCTTAAGGGCAAGGGGGGCCGCTCATGCTTGAGGGATCGGGTGCGAGGGGCTGGGCTTCTAGGTCTTCTAGGTTCGGTCTAGGAGGTTCCAGTAGGTTTCCTAGGGTGCGGTTAGGGTCCTAGGAGGGTTGACCTGGGGCTGGACCAAGGGGTAGGGGCTAGAGTCGTGATAGAAAGAGTTCGAACCAAGCTAGGACTAGGATTCCTTGTGCAGAAATTCAGTAGCTGCTAGGGAAGTGTTCAAAGGACTAAATGGGCTTGATTTGGGTTGAAAAAGGTTTAGTTATGTGTTAGGAGGCTTCAGTTCAAGTTTGGTAAGTTTTGGTTAAGTTTCGGGTCCATACGAGTCAAAACCGGGATGTACGTTTAAGGTTAAAAACGAATCGAGGAATCTATCGAAAAGCTAGTTTTACGCATTATAAAATTATAAAAATTAAGTTTAAACTTAAATAATTATTAGAAGTCTAAGTTTTTAATTTGGAAATTTTATATTAAGGTTTGATTTAATTCGGGATTAAAAAGCGTTAATACGTCTTATTTAAAGATTAAATTTCCTCGTTTTAAGCTAAATAAAAATATGAGAAAATTCATGTAGGCTTAAATAATTATTTGGGACATATTGGAGTCATGAAATCAAGATAAAAGTCGAAAACGTAAAATGTCGAGTCTAGGGATAAAACGGTCATTTTACACCTAGAAATTAGTAAAGGTCATGGCAGTGCCCTAAATGTTGTTTTTATGATATTATGATCATTTATAATTGTTTATGAAATGTTCACGATTAACTTATGATTTTTAAATGTCTAAAGGATTTGTATGATTTTAAGAAGACATTTAAAATACATTTTGCATGCTTGGTTTCAAAAATGAAAAAGGTAATGATATTCATGATTTTTCTAAAGTGATGTGAATGAAAAATGTTGAAGGATGTGAAATAATTGTGACTAATTCGTTAATGTTGGCGACGTCGTGAGGGTTATGGTCCCAGTGGGAGCCCGACGATCGTGTTTCCATCATTGCGAATATGTGGTAACGGTTTTGTGGTAACGGAAGAATGGGAATATCGTGAGGGAAAAAGGCCCCAGAGGGAGCCCATTATGGGAAAAGGCCCCAGAAGGAGCCCCGACGATCGTATTTCTATTCGAATCATGATAGGCCAGGGCCCAGTTGACCATTGAAAGTTTTGCTGGTGTCCCCCGCCGCCCAGTACTGTGGTTTTATGTAGATGGATCCATCGACCCTCATGAGCATGATCAGGAAATTCACAATTAATGATCTGAATTCAACAAAAGAAAAGAGAAAAAGAAAAGGAAAATGTTCATGATCATGTTAAAGGTTTTATGTCATGTCATGTTGAGGAAAAAGAAAAAAGTTAAGGTTTATGATTGCATGTCATGAAAAAATATTTTATGAAAATGTTTATGTTTAAAGTTTTATGCATCATGAAAATGTTTACGAAAATGTTTATGTTTATGCATCTTCATGAAAATGATATTTTAAGTACAAGTATTTTTCACTGTTATATGTTAGCTGTATTACGTAGTACTTGTTATAAAGATTATGGTGTGTTGAGTCTTTAGACTCACTAGGTGTGATGGATGCAGGTTATCATGATAATGCTAATGGAGGTCTTGATGGTTGATCCGACTGGACTGAAGGTGCACATTACCCGAGGACCGACGCTAGTTTCCGCATATATGTTAAAAGATTTTATGACTTTTATCATGAGTATGAGTGGTTTTTGAGAGGTTATAGTATGGGCTATACATTTCAAATGTTATTTTTAGATTTAGAAAAATGTTAGTTGGTTGTTTATTTTAAAATGATGTCAAAAATATTTTATGAAATTTTATGGTTCAGCCGAATGCTATGTGAGGTTTAAAAAAAAAATTCTAGTACTTTAAAGCAATATAAAGGGCAGACGTTTCAGTTGGTAACAGAGCAAAGGTCCTGTAAAGGGTTGTGCCACTATCAGCGCCAGAAAGATCAGTCGTCAAGCCTTAAAGTTGTAAGTTTTTACATTATTTATATGATTTATATGTTGTCACCTGCATGACTACATGAATTATATGCTCACGTCACATGTTTAATAGCTTCATGATAATATATGATTTATATGCTTTGGAATTTTTTTATACGTGATACGATATGAAATAAGAAATTATTTGATTTCAACGCATGTTGGCTACGTGGTGGAATTGGACTATGTTGATTTTTGGGTTTTAGTATTGACGTTTTACTTTTTGGGCTATAAGTTAATCGTGAATATTATGAAAGCTTTTGGGACATATAGATCTTCTAAGAAAATATTTATGATTCGAGGATTACGACGACTTTGGGAATAAGAAAATGTATAAATTGAGATTTTAAGTTTTGATGAAAAGTAAGATTGGTTATATGAATTTTTTTTTTTGGGTAAATAAGTTTAAATTTATTGAAATTATATTATGGGAAACCTGTAGAAGAAAATTAAGAATGCCAAAAACTTATAGGTTAGTCATAGGATTTTTTAAATTAAAGACCAATTAAGATAATTCTTGGGGAAATTAAGAATTAATTTTGAGATTTTTAAGGAATTTGGGGACTAATTTAGCAATAAGCGATAATTTGATGTTTTAATTGATAGAAATTTTGAGGATTTAGACTTTTAAGAATATTTGAAACCTTGGGATATATTGGGTTACAATGTTATAAGGAATTTTAATCAAGGGTTTTTAAGAATGAATCGATATTAGGCTTGAAAATCTAAGCGTCAGCGGATGCGTTTGGGATTTTAAGACTGAAATATGATAAGTTGATGAATATTTTGGGTATAAAATAAGGAAAATAATATACGATAAGTATGACCATCCATCTTTTAACTTTGGGAATTTTAAGGAAAATGAAAATTCGAGGTTATAATAGTATAGCACTAAGTCATTATGGGTTTTTCTAAGTTGCAATTCACGAATAAGGATTTAGAAGGAAAATTTAATTGGGATCAAGGAGACGTAAGGACATTTTAGAACTCAAGTTTTTATCAGAGTAGCGCAGCGGAAGCGTGAATTTTTGGGATACTAGAACTAAGTCTAAACTGTGGGTTATTAAGGATAAGCGAATTTCGAGGACGAAATTCAATTTAAGGGGGGGAGATTGTAACGCCCCGAAAATTTAAAGGTCCACGCGAACCATATTCATTTGAATTATTAAATTCTCCTGTATCTTAATTAAATGTTTTAATTGCATGAATTAATTATGTTGTGCATATTTACATGTTTAAAATATATTCTTCTAAATGTTGCATTAAAATGGTATTTTTAAGGAATGTTCAAGTGACGATCGAGGAACGGGGACCGGGGGCTGTAAATAGAAAATGTTTTTATTAAATAATTATTTTTAATTATTTAAAATAAGGTTGTTGCTTTTAGTATTTTTGAAAATGAGGGGTTTTGAGGTGATTTTATACGCCGGAACATAATTTTTATCGGTGTTGGTTTTTCAACAAAAATACGAACGTCTTGGCAATCCGGCTATTAAATTCACAAATTTATTTTACCAAAATTATTTTTAGTATTTTAATTAAGCATTATTGGGCCTAATTAATATCTTAATGGGCCTAATGTTTAATTAGTGATTTATTTGGTATTTAAAATAACAAAAAACCCTTGCCCTCACTCACAATCAATCGGTCACACACTCCACAAATCTGAAAACACTCCTCACCCCACCCTATACACACACGAAACTCATCATACCACCTTGAAGGAAAAAATTCGAAAGGTTCAAGAAGAAAGATAGCCTAGATGTCCCTCCGTTATTCGACGTCAACGTTTATTCGAGCGTATATAACGCAAAGGCACGCCATAATTCTTCCTTTACTCATCCATCACACCATAGTATTTATTTAATTGTGTGTTGCATGAAAAACAAGTTGCACTTTTTATTATTTTCGTTTTTATGCATATACATGGGTTTAAAGCATGTTTTTGTGATCCAAAACTTATGATAATTTTGCACAAAGGGGCTGCCATAGTAGGATACATGGAAGGGAGGTTTTTCCACATGTTTAGAAACACATAAGAGTTTAATCAAGGTCTGGACAGTAGGGGGAAAGATGCTGAACGTGATTGGGAATCCTAGAGTCCTAGGGTCTCGGCCTTCCTTCCTAGGAGAGCACGGCAGCTTGCTGCTGTTAGGGTCACAGTCCAGGAGGCTTAAGAGATGGTTTTCAGAGAGTTTAGAAGGTTCAAGGGAGGCTGCACGAAGCTGGGCTAGGAAGGCTAGGCGATCGCTTAAGGGCAAGGGGGGCCGCGCATGCTTGCGGGATCGGGTGCGAGGGTCTGGGCTTCTAGGTCTTCTAGGCTCGGTCTAGGAGGGTCCAGTAGGTTTCCTAGGGTGCGGTTAGGGTCCTAGGAGGGTTGACCTGGGGCTGGACCAAGGGGTAGGGGCTAGAGTCGTGATAGAAAGAGTTCGAACCAAGCTAGGACTAGGATTCCTTGTGCAGAAATTCAGTAGCTGCTAGGGAAGTGTTCAAAGGACCAAATGGACTTGATTTGGGTTGGAAAAGGTTTAGTTATGTGTTAGGAGGCTTTAGTTCAAGTTTGGTAAGTTTTGGTTAAGTTTCGAGTCCATACGAGTCAAAACCGGGATGTACGTTTAAGGTTAAAAACGAATCGAGGATTCTATCGAAAAGCTAGTTTTACACATTATAAAATTATGAAAAATTAAGTTTAAGCTTAAATAATTATTAGAAGTCTAAGTTTTTAATTTGGAAATATTATATTAAGGTTTGGTTTAATTCGGGATTAAAAAACGTTAATACGTTTTATTTAAAGATTAAATTAATAGTCCCCGTTTTAAGCTAAATAAAAATATGGGAAAATTCATGTAGGCTTAAATAATTATTTGGGACATATTGGAGTCATGAAATCAAGATAAAAGTCGAAAACGTAAAATGTCGGATTGTAGAACCCGTAAATCAGTAGACGTATAAGCCATGCATAATTCTAGATTTTTAAATTTAATTGACTTCATTGCATGATTATTTTAAATACATTTATTTGAAGTTAATTATTCATTATTTCAGTTCAGTAGTTTGTTTTTTAGCATTTCAGTTATTTCAGTGAGGCCGGACTGGAGTTGGAGTTTTGAGATAGAATTTAAGATTCGATAAATATTTCCAGAAGTTAATTTAGCTAGCAAGTAAGTTCATTTAAGTTAAAAAAGAAGTTTAAGGAATTATTTAAGTTAGTTGAGGATTTTAATTTAAATTATTGGAGGTGATTAAGAAATGAGCTCATTTAAGTTACTTAATTAAGGGGTTAGTTCACTAAATTAATTAAAAGATTAGTAAGGCTTTTAAGGGTTATTAAATTACTAGATAATCAATTTTTCCCCTACCATTTATCATGCATTTTCGACCACACCCCTAGAAGAACAAACTAGGACTTGCCAACTCACCTTTGACCCATTCTTGGTTGATTAGCATGCTAATTCTTTTAGTTATTTTTCCACCTTAATTAATTAATACTAGACCACTATCCTAACCCTTGTTTGGCATGATAAAATCGGCCACTATAGTCTAGAATCACCCAAGAGATCATTTGATAGCAATTCAAAATTCAAAATTCAAATGCATGAAGACTTGGTCTTGATGTGATCCTATTTTTGTGCACCCTTCTCCTCACCTTCATAACCATCACTCCCCCTCCACCTCCACCGAAAATAAGACCCCTTTTCAGTAGAAAAAAACGTGAATAACAGCTAGGGAGAAAGGGAGAAAAATCGAGAGCCAAGAAAGGTAGAGAAGCAAGCCACTCCGTCTCCTCCGCGCCGTCTCGTCTCTTCTTTTCGTTTTCCTTCGAAACGAAACCAGGCATGTCTAGATTTCTTTCAAACCTCAATCAAGTCATATTATCATTTATTTTTCAGTACATGATCATGTTGTAGCAAGCAAAAATCGAGATCCATGTCAAAATATTTTGGAACACACATGCAGAATTTTCGACTTCCCTTGACAAGCTTCACGTTTTTCTAAGTTTTGATGGTTTCAGGTATTGGATCGACTCCAGGCTCCCAAGGCGGCTTGTATACATGTATTAGGATGCATTAGGACCATGTTGGTCCATTCAAACCAGCCCCATACTTGCTGGAAAACCGAAATGACAGCAAGTTCCCCATAAGTGCAGAAATGTGATTCGAAAATTCAGTTTGGATGTCATGGAGGAAGGATCTGATCTTGGCTGCCCCAAGGGCCTTTAGCCATGGTTGGATCACTTCCCTAGCATGTCTAAGACATGACTAAGTCGCTCTTTTGGTGGCTTGGTCCATGGATCATCGGTTTTTAAATAATCAACAAGAACAGCCCCTTTCCCCATTCGGCCCTTCCATTTTTCAGCATATGGTTTCGTTTCATTTGTTGCTTGGTGTGGATCTTGGTTGGCCTATGGCCCTTAGCCACGGTTCATATCATGCTCCTAGATGTCTAGATCGTGCCATGGTCAATCAAATGGCCACTGGAACGACGCAAGACATCGATCGTAGCATAAACACTACACACGCACGCATCAGGGCCCTCGGTGAGAACTTTCGGGTGGTTGCTGGAATGAGGCGAATTGTGGCTGGCCTAGGGCCCTTAGCCATGGTTCAAATCATTCCTTGGGACGTTGTGGAGAGGCTTTGGTCGGTGGTTAAAGCCCCAATGGCCAAAAGTCTCGCAAACGACTGCGATGCAAGCTAGGTCGCAGCTGCTGGAAATTACAGCAAGTTGCTGTGTCGGTTCAGAGGCTTGTTTGAGTTCTTGGTTGGCTTTTAGCCCATGTCCTTGGAATGGACAGTGCCTCATTGAGTTAGGAAGGTCATGTTTTTGACCGTTCGTCATTTGGATCATTTTTGAGGTCGTACGAGAATTTACGGTGCAATGTGCCAAATTGACTCTCGAAAGAGCGTTTCGTGTTTTGGCCTCCATTTCACCTAGATTTCGACCCTATCATTTTAGGAACATTATTTTATGATTTTTCAGCGTATTTTAATCATGACTATACGTCAGTTCAGTGTCGGTTCAGGTTGGCTCTGAGTCATGATTAAATGCGAAGTCATTAGGCGTCATAGTCGCATCTTTTGAACGTAAATTGCATAGTTGGTCATGTTTAAGCTATTGCATATTTTTCATGGCACAGTTAGGTTGCAGCGAGCCTGGGAACGATCCAATCCAATCCAGTTGGTAAAATTACAGGAATTTTCATTACGCCAGTTAATTATTTTACGTGCATTAAACAGAAAATGATTATTTTTGAGATTTATGCGATATGGCTTGTGGTTCATTCACTATGTGGGAGTGTTATTTTATACGGTCGCCAGTGACCGATCAGTTCAGTATGGTACCACCCGGTCGCCAGTGACCGGCCAGCTCAGTTCAGTTTCAGCCTCCCCGGTAGCCAGTTACCGATCAGTTCAGCTTAGTGCAGTGGTCCACAGGCGTAAAACATAATCTCAACAGAAAATTTTACCAGATATTTCAGTACAGGCTCCAAGGAGCAAATATTTTTATAGTGATTTCCAGTTCAGTTATGCACGTATTATAATTGCTCAGTACAGATTATTTTCAGTATGCCTCAGGACAGGATATGTTAACTCATGCATATTTTAATTCAGATTTTTACTCGTTACCTGTGATATATGCATGCTGAGTCTTTAGGCTCACTAGACTTGATTGTTGTAGGTACTGATGAGGCCAGGGCCGAGGGCAGGGGACCAGTGAGCCAGCTTGGGTCGGCAGTAGTGGCACCCGAGGACCTCAGTGCAGCAGTTGTTATGTTATTCCGCAAACAATTTTTATCAGTTGTTGGATATTTTTAAATTGTGATTTTTGGCAAATTTTATTTTCTTCCGCTGCAATATTTTGAAATATGGAACTTGATTCACCAGTGATTTTTATGAATGAGGCCATTTGAGTTCTTTTAAAAAAGAAAATTTTTAATTTTCCGCAAATTTTCAAGAAAGGAGTTTTAGGCCCTTCGCACGAGTTTTGGGGTAAAACGGTCTTTTTACACCTAGAAATTAGTAAAGGTCATGGCAGTGCCCTAAATGCTCTTTTTATGATATTATGATCATTTATAATTGTTTATGAAATGTTCACGATTAACTTATGATTTTTAAATGTCTAAAGGATTTGTATGATTTTAAGAAGACATTTAAAATACATTTTGCATGCTTGGTTTCACAAATGAAAAACGTAATGATATTCATGATTTTTCTAAAGTGATGTGAATGAAAAATGTTGAAGGATGTGAAATAATTGTGACTAATTCATTAATGTTGGCGACGTCTTGAGGGTTATGGTCCCAGTGGGAGCCCGACGATCGTGTTTCCATTATTGCGAATATGTGGTAACGGATATGTGGTAACGGTTTTGTGGTAACGGAAGAATGAAATATCGTGAGGGGAAAAGGCCCCAGAGGGAGCCCATTTATGGGAAAAGGCCCCAGAGGGAGCCCCGACGATCGTATTTCTATTCGAATCATGATAGGTCAGGGCCCAGTTTACCGGTGAGAGTGTTGCTGGTGTCCCCCGCCGCCCAGTACTGTGGTTTTATGTAGATGGATCCATCAACCCTCATGAGCATGATCAGGAAAGTCACAATTAACGATCTGAATTAAACAAAAGAAAAGAGAAAAAGAAAAGGAAAATGTTCATGATCATGTTAAAGGTTTTATGTCATGTCATGTTGAGCAAAAAGGAAAAAGTTAAGGTTTATGATTGCATGTCATGAAAAAGTATTTTATGAAAATGTTTATGTTTAAAGTTTTATGCATCATGAAAATGTTTACGAAAATGTTTATGTTTATGCATCTTCATGAAAACGATATTTTAAGTACAAGTATTTTTCAGTGTTATATGTTAGCTGTATTACGTAGTACTTGTTATAAAGATTATGGTGTGTTGAGTCTTTAGACTCACTAGGTGTGATGGATACAGGTTATCATGATAATGTTGATGGAGGTCTTGATGGTTGATCCGACTGGACTGAAGGTGCACATGACCCGAGGACCGTCTCTAGTTTCCGCATATATGTTATGATTTATGTTAAAAGATTTTATGACTTTTATCATGAGTATGAGTGGTTTTTGAGAGATTATAATATGGGCTATACTTTTCAAATGTTATTTTTAGATTTAGAAAAATGTTAGTTGGTTGTTTATTTTAAAATGATGTCAAAAATATTTTATGAAATTTTATGGTTCGGCCGAATGCTATGTGAGGTTTTAAAAAAAAAAATTTCTAGTGCTTTAAAGCAATAAAAAGGGCAGACGTTTCATTACTACTTCTGATAGTAGACTTTTTTGTCCAGTCATATGTCTTGAACATCCACTGTCCAAATACCATGTTGAGCTACTGATCTTGGTTTTCTTCACCTGTTCCTACAAGCACAAATTTTAGTATCTGGTACCCAATCTATTTGGGTCCAAGCCTTATTAGTCCCTTTGGAACCCACATTTGTACAATTTTTATACTTCGGGTATCCATGGAGGTGTGTGCAACAGAGGGTTTGTTGTTTCTAACATTGTGCATCTTAGTATGTTGTTCTTCCCTTCTGTTTCTGTTGTCTAGCCTGTATCTCTTCTGAACAGGTCTAGAATTGTAGTACTGGTAGTTTTTAACCTTCATAGGAGGTTGTCTTCCTGAGTTGAATCCTCTTCTGATTCTAGAACTCTGGTCAACTTTTTTCTTAGGTTCAACATAACCCAGACCATAATGCATCCTTTTGTTCATCTGATTTACATTCCTTTCTACTGAAGCAGTAGGTACTTCTGGTTTCTGTACCACAGTGGATTTCACAAAGTGAATATACTTCCCTTTGCACATATCCAGTTTTGGCTTAGTATTCGTTTTAGAAGTGCCTTCATTATTACAAAATCCGAGACCACTCCTGTCTCCAGATTGTTTTTGTAATTCTTGCATCTTTTCCAGTGAAATAGAGGACTTGTTCCAAACATTTACCAGTAGTGATAACTTCTGATTTTCAGAAAGCATCTTCTGGTATTCTGCTTTTGCTCTTTCATTCTCCGTTTTTAATTTACTCATCTCAACTTGTAAATCATTACAGCTGTCTACTTGCAAGCAAGTTAACTTACTGTTCTGATCTTTTAAGTCCTGATTTTCGATCTTAACTTCCTCGAATGATTGAGAAAGTCTAGAATACTCTTCTACCATGTCGTGTAATGCTTTGACTAACTCAGTGCATGTAAATTCATCAGAATCAAAGTCAAATACCTCTCCATATGTCGAGGTTGAATCAGTATTTGCCATCAGACATTTGATCTCATCTTCATCACTTTCACTCGAATGGCTTTCAGAACCAGAAGATTCAGAACTTGAGTCTGCCCATTTGGACTTACTTTCTTCTGCAACCATTGCCTTCCTGTCGCTTCTGGTCTTTTTATCATTGCGTTTGACACCCTTCTTCCTCTGGTCATCCTTCTTTGGTTTTGGACAATCAGCAATGAAGTGTCCAACTTTTCCACAGTTAAAGCATGCCATATCACTAGGTGATGATTCCTTTTTGAAATTGCCGTTGGGACTTTGAAATGTTCTATGATTCTTTCTCATGAATCTGGAAAACTTCTTAACAAATAATGACATTGCGTCATTGCTTATTTGTTCAGCACTTCTCTCAGAAGTGTTCTCTAAAGCAGTAGCAGAAGATTTTTAAAAACCGTCGCTAACAGCGACGGCTTTCTAGAAACCGTCGCTGATTAATATCGATTATATCACATATCCTTCAGAGACGAGCTCATTAGATTGATCCACATTTTCCTTCAAAATTAACCCTAACACCACGCCGTTCCACTCATCGTCGTTCGCTTCGAAGTTCGAACCACCAACACCACCGCCGTTCGCTTCGAACCACCAACACCAAGAGGATGTACCTATGCTTTACTGATTCTGCACTATCAAATTTCAGGTCACTAATTTTCTGCAGGTCCACAAAGTCAGGTGTGAGATATATGAAGCCATTATCTGTTGTCGGCTCTGGTAATAAAATTTTAGGCATTGAAATATCTCAAATACATACAATGTGCAATAATCTTGTAAAGTGTTCATATTTTCAGGGGAGTTTGTATAAGCGATATGATACCCTTTTACTTTGGGAAGTTTTTCAGACAATCTGGGGCATCTGACGATGTTTGCTCATAGGTTTTTACTCTCGAAATGTATTTAAATTTCATAAACCTCCTTCAAGCTTGAGTTGTAATTTCTGTTGGTTATTGTAGTTAGGGGTTAGCAAAGAGAAAGCTATGGAAATTACTCATGTTGTACAAAGACATGGAAATCTTATTGGTTTTGGTGAGATTAATAAAATATTTGATTTCTGTGCATGCTAAATACAGCGTTTTTGGGGTTGATGTAGTACGTTGTGTCGATTCTTGTTAGTCACAAAAGTGAAATAAGCCGATAATTTGTAAAGAAAGAGTAATTATGAAAAGATGGTTATGATATTTATATATTTTTGTATCTTTTTTATCACAAGTTTATTTTCTTGTACTTTCATCGTGCTGTCCATGAGGTTCACTGGGTAAGAATCTCAATTTCATTGTTTTGTAACTTTTTTCTGCTTTTTGAAATGCTTGTCATTGTTTATTTGTGGTTCATGCATGCAGTGGAACGATTTTCTCTTAGAGTGAGAAATCCTACATCTTTCTTGGCTGGGGCAATGGTTAGTTAAACTCCTTCACTACGAAGTTTTTGTCTAGGCACTTTTTTTTTTACGTATCCGATTTCAGGGCATATCACCTGAGTGCTTCTTTGCCGGTGTTTGCTGCGGTGGATTATTAACACTTCCGTTACAGGTTATTAAATACTTTCTTGATAACTATCTCATTGTCGTGTCCTCGTGGAATCCTTGACCCTTGTCTCATACAAGAAAAAGAAGCTGAGAAGAAAAAAATAAATGTAAATATGTAATTAATTTTTGAAGAAGAGATGCGTACTCTTAATTTGTATATTAAAGACTGCAATAATGTTGAGGGTATTGAAAGAAGTTCATGATAGTATCCAAATTGAGAGAAGAAAAGAAAAAATCTTCAAATACATGAGAGATAACACATATACTAATGTGAGATTACTGACGGCGTTTTATCCATACAACGGTATCGCCCATCATTTCTTGCTGTATCTGTTTATTTTAGCACAAAAGCTAGGGTTCTTCTGTTACGGTACCTGATTACTACTCTGTTAATAATTATTTTGATCGAGTTTCTCCTCGGTGCATTTTTGATTAATCAGGCACTTCCCATTTTGTGAAAATCTTGTTTTGCTTGTGTCTTGTTGTTGAATTGATTGAGTTAAGCTAATTTTGATTCGTCTGTATGGAAGTGTAAATTTTGTGTGCTTTGGATGCGGTGGTGTTTGTTTTGTTTTTCTGGTTAAGGTTATATTGGTGGGTTTGAATGAGGAACAGATGTGTGCAATGTCGTGAGAAATGAAGGCTTGTCTTGTCAAGAAATGTGGTGTGTTTTTGGTTTAGTAAGTGCAATTGTCTCCATGCAATTGGGGTAATCTGTAATGAATTTTTATCTGGTGTTATTTCAAGATGCAAATGAAATAAGTTCGTACTTTCAAATGAAACATACCTCTACCAGTACTGATATATTTTATATCTGTCAATTTTTATTAGCAATAGAAGAATCTAATGTATTTTCTTTTTAAAAAATTTCAGTTTGCATGATGCATCAAGAACCAATATTACACTCAATGTCAATATGACGAGGTCAGAAGTGAATGGAGTAAATTTGTTTACTCCTATGTAGGTGCTTAGATGGATGGTGTATATTGGGATAAATATTTTGTTTTTCATTGTTGATTTTTGGATATACTTTTGGTTTTGTAGATACATTTTTTGGGTTACTTGTGGATTGATGAATATGTAATTGTGGATTCGTGGATATTAATCATATTAGTGTATTGAGTCATATATTGCGAAGTCTTTTTTTAATACACTAATTATATTAGTGTATTAAGTCATATATTAGTGTAATTTATTAATACACTAATTATATTAGTGTATTAAGTCATATATTGCGAAGTCTTTTTTTAACAATTACTTCATCAAAATAAAAAATAAACAAAGTTATTTTGCGCAATTACTTCACCAAAACACAAATTACTGAAGTCTTTCGAACCACTTACTTCGTCACTAAATGCAAATTGTAAAGTAACATAATATAAAATACTTCAACAAATAGGATAAATGCTGAAGTTATAGATAATATTTACTTCGACAAATAGAATAAATTGTGAAGTTTTTTGTGTCTATTACCTCATCAAAATACATAACTACGAAGTCTTTCAGATGAATTACTTCGTCAATTATTGTAAATAATGAAGTAAAATATTATAAACTACTTCGCTAAATAATAATTAAGACGAAGTTATATATAAGATATTACTTCATTATTTACAATAATCGATGAAGTAAAACACATTTCTTACTTCACTACCGGTCCAATTCTGGAGCGGTTTTCCTTCGAAAACCGGCCAAAGACTTCAGTATTTTCAAACATACAATTTCGGTTATTATGCGAAGTAAAAGGTATATCTATTACTTCACGTCCATATACTTCGGCAATTAACTACCTTATTACTTCATTGAATACGCGAAGTAAAAAGCGATTTTTCTACTAGTGAGAGTTCATTGACGAGGCTGCTGAATCGTTCATCAAATTCATTCATAGTTTCTCCAGCCCTCATCTTCATATTCTCAAACTTCTGCATGGCTACAGACAGTTTGTTTTCCTTTGTTTCTTCGTTTCCTTCACAGATCTGAATTAATTTTTTCCAGATTTCCTTGGCAGTAGGGCACATCTTGATTTTGCTGAAGGTATTTTTGTCGAGTGTCTTGTATAAAATGTCCTTCGCAACGTTGTCAAGATTGGCTTTCTTCTTGTCCTCACTTGTCCATTCATATCTTGGTTTTTCAAGCATCTGAGGTGCACCTTCGGTGATAGAAATAGCTGGATTTGGCTTTAAGATCTTTAATGGACCATCAGTGATGACATACCACATGTCATCATCTTGAGCCGCAAGATGAGCGTGCATTCTGATTTTCCAATCATCGAAATCTTCTTTTGAGAACATTGGAACTTTGCTGAAATGAGCCATGTCTATTAAATATTTTTCAGAACAAGAATAACTCTGCTCTGATACCACTTGTTGAGGATCGGGTTGAGTTTAGAAGGAGGGGTTGAATAAACTCAATGGCCAACTTATTAAATTCTTTTCGAATGATGTGCTAAAATCCTGTTAGAGATTTTAACGATTCTTGTTCAAGTATAAAGACCAGCAGATCACAAGATAATGTGCGGAAAACGATCTGTTGGTTAGTGGGTGAAAAATGATAAAGCCGAAAAGCAGTAGATAGCACAAGGTTTGTTTCTGGAAGTTCGAAGATGAATCTTCTACGTATCCCCTTCTTCTGTTTCCAGAAGATATCACTAAAAGACTTTGGTGAATACAGCACAACAATTGTACACACCCACTTCAATAGGACTTGCCCTTCGCCTATTGAAACTCTTAGCTTTACAACTCAACTTCTTGAATGATCTTAAATTCTGAAAAACACTCTTTTCCAGTTACAAATTCTTCTATCAATGAATTGATGAAATAAATAGCTTAAGAAGAAATAACTGAAGTAGCTAGCACAATATGATCTCAATGATCAACAGTATGCAATGAAGCGTGTGCTGCCTTTTTCAGTGTTGAGCTCTTTAGATAACTGAAAGTTCTAACAATGCTCGAATGATGTTTTTCAATCCATAATTTTTTTCAATACATCATATTTCTTCACAAAATCCTTCATCTCCATATATAGGCTCTATTCAATGTTCAAAAACTGAACGGTTCTTTTCTTTTTGGTGGTTCAGCTTTATTGCTTAAAATGGACCCTGCAGAATACATTAAAAGTAATCAGTCGCAGTTCATACCAAAAGTGGTATACCGTCTTAAATGTTCTTGTATAGCATTTAATGGCATTTAATGAAGCAATAAATGCTGGTATCACGTTAATAGATCAACGGTAATATTTAGAGACTTTGAGATACGCAAGATTCTGTTAGTGTATATTTCGAATTTTGTATCCTTCTAGTTCTGGTTTTAGCTAAGAAATTATTTAAGCAGGTTTTAGCGCGATACAAGTACTTCTGGTTTACAACATCTACTGGTTCTACTGGTTTTGTACTAATCCAACATCTACTGGCTCTACTGGTTTTGTACTTAATCCAACATCTACTGATTTTTCCTTAGCATCTCCACAATAAATTTAATTCTAACAAATTATATATTATTATATTAAACGAAAAAAAAAATATATATATATATATATATTAAAAGATAGTGTGGGGGTGTGATGAAACTTAAAATTAATAATTTATTATATGTTAAAACCTGTATTTTAAAATTTAAGTTTCATTAAAATTATAAAATTATGTTATTTTAGTATTGTTTGTTTTTATTTAATTGTCTTACTAAATATGTTTTATTTTCAGGTTTTCTACGTGTTGGTAAAATAATGATAACTCAAGCTAGAAAATTCAAATGGAGGTGACTCAAATATGTTTGGAATCCTTGAGAAATTATCTACATTTTTGCAGAAACATGATTGCCTAAAAAGTTTATTAAGATGATCAAATTGTGCAAATATAAAAAGGAGGACAAATTTACTTTTACTATGACCAGCATATAGTAAAAAAATCATAACTATTTCAATATTTAACCAAATGAGGTGAACCAAGTAGGCCAAATTCATCTACAGACAATTCCCCACATGTTTGCCGTTTTGAGCAGATTCAAATTCGGTGATTAAAGTTGTGGAACAAAGCATTGAAAGAAGGGACATGGAATTGAACTTGGAGGAGACAAAGAATACTATTGCAACTACATGGCATTAATAAAAATTTTGACTCTTTCTCTCATTTGGCCTATAAATAGAGGCCTTGTGCTAACTTGAGAATCATTCTATCTCATTGTAAAATATAGTGTGAGTGTGTATCATAGTTCTAAATTCCAATATATTTTCTTTCATGTTCTCAACTATGAGTGATATTTTAGTGTTGATCAAAAGTAAGCTTATGGCAAGCTAAATCTATTATGTCAAGGTGAAGAGGATGCATTCTTGGTGAAGTAGGATTGTTTATATTTTGTACAATCTTTCTTTATTTCTTTTCATTTAGCTAACTTATTTTTATTGTAAGTATAAAAATGAATTATTTGTTGTTATCAATTTACATCAAATGCTTGATACCATTAAAGTGGTTATCTTGATTTGTTGTTTAATTTTGATACAATAAATATTTCATCACTTATTATTATATATATATAGATATATATATATATTTATATAATAATATCATAATATTTTATTTAGACGATAGTGTGGCTCTGCCGGTTGTTCTAAATGAAATATTATGATTTAATACTAACATCTAACAATCTAACATTTACTTTATCGCAACTAACTTTTATTTTTCACATCTAACTTTTACTTTCTCGCAACTAACTTTTACTTTTCCGCAACTACTAACATTTACTTTATCGCAACTAACTTTTACTTACCGCAACTAACTTATTAAATCAATATATTTCATTTAGGCAATAGCGTGGCTCTGTCGGTTGTTCTAAATAAAATATAATGATTTAATTTAACATTTACTTTATGCGATTATTTATTTATATAGTTATAATTATAATCATAGGTACCATATATAAAATATCGGTTAATTCGGTATTTTCTATAGTGGGAACTATATTATATTATGTGTGTGTTTAATTTTCTTGGAACCATTATTTATGGTGGTTTCTTTTGTTTTACTTTTAGTTAAACAATATTACATAAACCAAGAATAAATCCTCAAGCCTTGACAAAATTTATAATTTGTAAACTTCATTCTTGCATTTGGTAATCTATAAATTAATAAATTTAAATTCAAAATAACCTCTATGAGGATCGATCTCGTACTTACGAAATATATTACTTGCAGACAACCTACACTTGGGTGAATTATTATTTAAGTAGTAGCACTTTGACGAAATTTGAGCTCATTTTCTCCACCATTTTTGCTTCTTCACTTGTTGATGAAAGTACACACTTCTCAAAGAAAAATGCTCTAATTTTTCTAGTGCAAAATTAGAGTGGATCTATCTTGTTAGTGGTGGACCTAATTTGAAGAAAGGAGTCCAAAAGAAAGGTTAAGCTTGTAGATTGTCATCCTTGAAGAGCTTAGTTGTTTATCAACAAAGTTGGAGCCATTACATCAATCTCAAGAGATTGATAGGTAAAAATCTCTAACACCCTATGTATGATATTTCGTGTTTTGTATTTGCTACACACTATAGTTGAGATGTTCGGTTTTCTTTCAAAATTAAATTTTTAAACTTCCGTTGCGCAACCGGCACCTTAATCGATCCCCTTTCAAGTGGTATCAGAGCTAAGGATACTATTTTGTGTAGCATTTACATAATATTGTATTCAGGTCGATTTCTAACCGCTTAGAAGAATTTTTGCAACAAAATCAAGGCCGGCTTTTGGGGATTTTGGGGCAGCAAGTTGCTTCCCATTTCGGGCAGCTTGGGCTGCACGAGGGGCTGCCCAAACAGCCCCTTTATTTTAAATAAATAAATAAATAAAATTTTGTAAGTTGGCCGGAATCCCGCGACAGAGCTCCGGCGATGGTGATGACGACTAGGGTTTCTAAAAGTGTTTTGGATTATCAAAGTGTCAAGGGCCTTGAAAGTTGTTGGGTCATGAGATGGCTAACATATTTGTGAAATTTAAATGTGCCAAAATTTTTTTGGTGAAAAATGATTTTTGGGCCCTTAAGTTTAAATTTACAAAAGTTGTAAATATTTTCTTATGAAATAAATAATTGAAGTTGGACTTTAATTATTTATAGTAAATGGTGATTTACAAGAAATTCGATTATAAATAAATTAATTAGAAAGTAGACAAAGGAGTTTGTATACTTTATTAATTTAGTTTATAATCGTGGCGGTTAGTGATTGGATCAAGATATATAATATTGGATCAATTAATTATTGTGAAGTGTGATATTATGCATGAAGGATGATCAAAAGCCCAAGCCCAATTTGCTAGGTGTATGCTAAGATATTTGTGTTGAATGATTGTAATAATTATCAAATTTAAAGTGGGCTTGGTTTATGGCCCGTTCCCACCCCATGAGATGTATCCCTATTTGTCATGGATATTTATTTGTAAATATTAGAATAGTGGAAGATCAAGATTAGAAGATGGTGGCCTTGATGATTATGAAGATCGAAGACATGTAAATATTGGAAGCTTATGTAATAGTTACATTTGCATCCCTTGCATTTCCCTAGGATTGTACCTAGGCCCGTGCTTAGCTCACACGGGCCATTAGTTTTGGGGCGATTGATCATCCTTGTTTTGTTTACTGTTTATAATATATGCATGATATGTTATAAATAATGAGTATGTGCGTTATTATTATGATAATAACAAAGTTGCATGAATCCGGCAAACATACGATCAAACATGGCGAGCTTTTAAATAAAATTAATGATGAGACCTTTCAAAATAAAAAACCTCATTTTGAATAAGATTCAAAATTAATATCAAGCCCAAAAAGGGGAATTATAAAGTTGTTTATAATTTCCATGTCTTCCATCGACAATGGGTGCATGATGAACGCTACCCGTGGTCGGGGCTCGGCTCTATTATTGGGGGAGCCCTGGGTGCCGGAAATCTGTGACATCTATTGACATGGTGATGTGAACTACGTGGAACTCCCATGATTTCGGCTCATATTATTGAGGAAACTCATGGAGACCGTCCATTAAGGTTCAACATCGATGGGTAAGGCTTGACACGTAAAGATGAACGACGTCATATTATTGGGTCCTAATCAAACGTGAGACAAAATTTTACGTAGAGGGTTGCATGGAGATGCAATTGGAAATTACATTTTGGAATTGTGATTGGCTGATATTATTCAGGATCATAATTCGCTAATTGGACCTTACGTACCTACTGAGGAAAGGAGTTTCCCGTTTTCACTAGAGGGTAGTGAAAGATGTCAAAACAGTGGGAGTAAAAAAATTTATGAAGTAAAAATCGATACTTCATATCTTACTAAATATTTTAAAATAGTCATTAACATTTATCTGTTTTACTTTTGAATACTTTTTGACAACGTCTTCGATTCGCAATTCGCTATCTATAATACTCGACATACATGTATTAACCGGACCTAATTACCTCAATTGGCTAAGAAATCTGAAAATCGTCTTGAATTCGGAAAGGATAGCGTATACACTTACTGAGTCGCCCCCTGTTGAGGCTCCAACTGACTGCACTCCGGAGGAATTTCAGACTTATAAGGAATGATGTGACCATGACTTAAAAGCCAAGTGTTATATGCAGGCTTCTATGAAAGATGAGAAGTCGGTTCTTTATGTGGGCTCTTCATCTGGTACGAAGACTGGTCCACCTGGGAAGGGAAAGAAGCGTTCTTTCCAACTTCCCAAGAAGAACGTGCCATTGAAGAGGCAAGCTCCGAATCCCGTTGTGGCAGCCACACCAGTAAAGGCTGACAAGACTGCTAATATTTGTCATCACTGCAAAAGGCCTGGACATTGGAGGCGTAACTGCAGAGAATATCTTGCCCAGAAGAGTTCTGGAAATGGTATGTTCTATATTGAAGTAAACATTTCAATTAACTCTACATCTTGGGTATTGGATACCGGATGTGGCTCACATCGCTTTAATGATTTACAGAGGATGGGAAAAAGTAGGAGACTTAAGGAAGGTGAGACCTTCTTGAGGTTGGGCAATGAAGCAAGAGTTGCTGCCAAGGCCGTAGGAGATTTTTACTTATTGTTGAACAATGATTTTAAGAGATGTTTTGTTTGTACCTGATTTGGTGAAAACATTGTTTCCATTTCTATGCTTGATAAAGATGGATATTCTTGTTTATTTAGCAAAGGTGTTTGCAACATTTACAAGAATGAATGTTTAAATGGTACTGGAGAATTTGAAAACGATCTCTATAACTTAAAATTGAAAGATATTCCACTAAACAATGTCCAAGAAATAACAACAAAAAACAAGCGAAAGCAAGATACTCTAAATTCGGTACAATTGTGACATGCTCGATTAGGACATATTTCCCTAAAAAGGATGAACAAGCTAGTGGGAGTAGGCATGTTTGATATGTCTGATATTAATGCTCTCACGACTTGTGAATCCTGTCTAAAAGGAAAGATGACCAAAATTCCCTTTAAGGGCCATGTGGAGCGAGCCAAAGGGTTATTGGATTTGATCCATACCGATGTGTGCGTTCCGCTTAGCATCACCACTAAGCATGGAAATGCCTACTTCATCACCTTTACCGATGACTTTTCGAGGTATGGGTTTGTGTATTTGATGAAATACAAGTCTGAAGCCTTTGAAAGGTTAAAAGAATTCAGAAGTGAAGTAGAGAAACAGTTGGGACGAAGCATCAAGACACTTTGATCGGATCGAGGTGGTGAGTACTTGAGTGCCGAGTTCCAAGAGTATCTTAGGGAGAATGGGATTCTCTCGCAGTGGACTCCGCCCGCTACACCACAGTTGAATGGTGTTTCGGAGCGTCGTAACCGGACTTTGATGGACATGGTTCGATCTATGATGGGGTTCACGGAGTTGCCGCCATCCTTTTGGGGATATGCGCTTGAGACAGCGGCACTGTTGTTGAACAATGTCCATTCAAAGGCAGTTGACAAGACACCATATGAGATATGGATGGGTAAGCCTCCCAAGTATTCTTATCTTAGAATATGGGGGTGCCCTGCTTATGTGAAGCAGGTAGTGGGAGATAAATTGGATAGTCGATCCATTTTATGTTACTTTGTGGGATATCCAAGGAATTCAGTTGGATATTATTTCTATCATCCCCAAGAAACAAAGGTGTTTGTTTCTAGGAATGCAACCTTTTTGGAAAAGGAATTTCTATTGGATAGAAAAGGGGAGATGATAGAACTCGAAGAGGTTCGAGAGACACCCACAATTATAGAACCCACACCCGAAGAGCCAAGAGAGGAGATACAAGCTCCTAGAAGATCCAAGAGAGTCTCGAGACCACCTATGAGGTATGGTCTACTACTTGAAGAGGGCCATGATGAGCCTAACCATGGATGTGATCCAAGGACCTTCAAGGAAGCGTTATCTGATGCCGATTCATCCAAGTGGCTTGAAGCAATTGAATCTGAGATGAATTCCATGCATTCGAACCAAGTGTGGAATCTCGTGGATCCACCTGAGGGAATTGTTCCCATAGGGTGTAAATGGATTTATAAGAGGAAACTTGGGGCGGATGGGTTTGAAGCATATGGGTAGTTGGCTCTAGTGCAAGTGGGAGATTGTTAGAGTAGGTGCCCGTCGAGCCAAGTGTTGGCCGAGGGTTCATGTTTAAACTCTATGTATAAACAATCTTTATTTTAATAATATTTGAAATTATTTTTTTGGCACTTTTTTATCTGTATACCCATGCTAATTGCATAGATAAAGTCCTTGAATATACAAATAGTAGAAAGAATATGAGATGCTCATATGATGAGTATCATGAAACTCATATTTGGAATATTGTATATTCTAAACATTTCCTAGTCGATTCAGCCGCCGCTAAGAAGGATATAGGCCGCTCGAGTTTCAGACTAGTATCTGCAATGTGAGTACCATGTTTCATTGGTAGGGGACATTGTGATGTCCGAACATGCAGATAGGTGCTCCTTGTAGAGTGCACTGAACAACCCTCCATAAAGGACTTTCCAAGTGGTTCTCACTTATCGAGTGGAAACGTCCTAGTTTATGGTTGTACACCATTAGTCCTTATGATCCGGGACAACATTGAGACTCTATATGCTAGCATTGAACTTTGACTTGTTTACCGACTCTCATGGGGTCATCAGGTGGCAAGGTTGGGTGTTTTGTCGAAACATATAGGAGTCGATGAATTGTAGTCGGGGATTCACCGCTTACCTTCGGGTATGGATATCCTATGTGATCACATGTATATGTAGTATGAAATCTCTTATCAGAGTATGGTGGTAATTATGAAATGGGTTTCATAGATTACACCATCGATGTAACTACGACATGACACATAGAATCGATTCATTGACAAGTCTCGATATACCAATGGTTGTCGAATCGGTCGGGATATATGAGTTGAAGGGACCGTGCTGTACGCTAACCATAATTGAATGGTTCTTGCAGGCACTATCATCTGATACCTAGGGAATCATGTAAGCGATGCTGCTAGGCGTTTAACATGATTGGTTGGGTACTAACAGACTTGAGTTCTGACGTTCTTATTATCAAGGAGTTGAGAAGTAAGAATAGAGCAATTGGGGTATGCTCGTATAAGGACATGTTTAGTCCGAATCACATGGAGATGTGAACCCACGGCTAGTTGTATCATTGAACCATTGAGGGTCACACAAGTGCTATCTTTTTAGATCTCGTTGAGAAGTAAAATAGTTCAATGTGTTGAACGGCTTATAAAGGAGTTTATAAGCGTAGAGGAAAAATAGAAGTATGACTTCTATAAGGAGAATGTAACTTTTAATTTGAGGAAGTGTTCCTAAATTAAAAGTTGGCCAAATAAACAATGTATTTGAAAATTGTGATTTTCATAAACATTATTATGGACTTAATAAAATTAATTCAAGTGTTGAATTAATTAAACACTAGTGGACCTAGTAGAGTCCAAATAATTAAATTAATTCAAGTGTTAAATTAATTAAATAACATTGGGCCTTGTAGAGCCCAATTAGAAATAATTATTAAACTAGTGGACTTGAGTAATATCAAGTAAAGTTTAAATGGACTCAAATGTGTTTGAGACATTTAAATAAAAGTCCATGGGCCTTGTAATTGTTACAAGCCCAAATAGAATTGCATGCATGGGAGATGAAAGGTTAAGAGACAACTTTTTCAATGTCCAAGGCATGACATGCTTTTAGGACACCACAACCTTTTTGCAAAACCAAGAAAAGTCTCCCCTTCTCTCCTTGGACATGGCTTGGACGAAATTTGAGCTCATTTTCTCCATCATTTTTGCTTCTTCACTTGTTGATGAAAGCACACACTTCTCAAAGAAAAATGCTCTAATTTTTCTAGTGCAAAATTAAAGAGGATCTACCTTGTTAGTGGTAGACCTAATTTGAAAAAAGGAGTCCAAAAGAAAGGTTAAGCTTGTAGATTGTCATCCTTGAAGAGCTTAGTTGTTTATCAACTAAGTTGGAGCCATTACATCAATCTCAAGAGATTGATAGGTAAAAATCTCTAATACCCTATGTATGACATTTCGTGTTTTGTATTTGCTACACACTATAGTTGAGGTGTTCGGTTTTCTTTCAAAATTAAATTTTGAAACTTCCGTTCCGCAACCGGCACCTTAATCGATCCCCTTTCAATAAAAACATAAACATACTCATATTCATATTCGTGTTCATATTCATATGCATATCCATATTCGTATCCGTATTCATATTCGAATTCATGTTCATGTTCATGTTCGTGTTTGTTGAATTCAGATCGTGATTGTGACTCGTATTCTTGATCGCATTGGGGATGGATCCATCTAAAGAAAACCACAGTACTGGGCGGCGGGGACACCAGCGACACTCTCACCCGTCAACTGGCCTATGGCCAACGTATTAACATATTCGTATTCGTATCACGTATTCGTATTCGTATCCGTATCCAAAGAAACACGATCGTTGGGCTCCCACTGGACCATAACCCTCACGATATTTCCAACATGTAGTAGTCACAATCCCTTCACGTCCTTCAACATGTTATCATCACTTAATAAAAACATGCATAATATCATTTTTATTTTGAAACCAAGCATGCAACATATCTTTTAATTGTCCAATTTAATCCTTGATAATCCACGACATTTAAAAATCATATTTCAACATGTAAAAATTCATAAAAATCTTACATAAACATATTAGCATATAAAACAGCAAATAGGGCACTGCCATGACGTTTACTAATTCCTAGGTGTAAAAAGACTGTTTTACCCCTAGACGTAAAATTTCATGTTTTTGACTTTTTCTTAATTCCATTGACTCTAACATGTCCCGAATAATTATTTAAGCTTACGTGAATTTTCTCATATTTTTATTTAGCATAATTCGATGACTTTTAATTTAATCTTTAAATATAACGTATTAATGCGTTTTAATCCCGAATTAAACCAAGCCTTAATATAAAATTCCCAAATTAAAAACTTAGACTTCTAATAATTATTTGAGCTTAAATATAATTTTCCATAATTTTATTAGGCATAAATCTAGGCGTTTCAATTAATTCGTTAATTAACGTTCCGCGCGGCGAAAAAATCCCTGATAAATCCAAAACTCATAATTTTGATCCCAAACATTAAACATAGCATTTTTATTATTTATTCTACCCTTCCAAGTCATGAGCCACACCCGTGGAACCATGGATTCAATTTTAGTTCTTAAAATCTCGTTTTTGACCCTTAACCGATCAACCCGAGCCATCTCCCGATTTACTCGAGCCACGCCCAAGCCACCTTGAGCCAAACCCTAGCCAACCCATATAGGCACCCTCCTGACCAAGCCCAACTCAAGGAACCAGCCCCTATCTCGCTCAAACCCACCTGAAATGTGATCCAAATTCTGCATGTTTTGTGTGTGAGTCTCCTAGGATATTTAGGACTCCTAGCCCAACTAGGACACTCCCAGCCCCTAACCACTTGACCACCCTTGACTCTTACTGTCCCTAGACCAGCCCCAGACCCGAGCCACCCCCAGCCCGAGCCCCTGAGCCACGCACGGGACACTGAAAATACACAGCAGCTTGTACGCCTATGGCCTCCCTCACGCTCTCCTGCTTCTACTCGGCCCTGCCTGAACCAAACCATACCAGACCTTGAACCAGCCCCTTGTGCCCCTTATTAGGACCCTAAGGACCTAACCTAGCTCAGCCCCAAAGCCCTTGGACGAACCACAGCCCCTGCACCAATTGTTGTACCCTGCGCTACCTTCACAGCTTGTTCTCGGGTGGAGTCCTTGTTGGCAAAGACTCCTCCCAGCCCCTGGTTTTCGAGTCCTAGCATGGCTAGGACTCTTCCCTTGACTCAACCACGCCCCTAGCAAAGCCCAACCAAGGCCCTACACTCAGCATGACCCCCGATGGTTTCCAACTTTGTGTTTCTTGTATTGTGCAGTGTTATTGTTGCTTCTAATGACTCTAAAACTTGTGTAAAACCTGTTCCATAACATCCTAATACATGGCAGCCCCTTCTTAATATAATAAACATGTTTTTGAATCAATTAACAAGCTTTCAAATTCATGATGAAGCACAAAAACGAAAATAAGAAAAGTGCATCTTTTTTTTCCATGCAATACATATTTAAACCAATACTATGGTGTGATGGATGAGTAGAAAGGAGAATATGGCATGCCATTACGTTTTAAACGCACGATTTTTCGTTGACGATTGCGAAGAACGGGGCAATAACCTTGGCTTGAATTCTCCTTAAGCTTTCTTGATTATTTCTTCTTCAAATTGTGGTGTTATGTGCCGTGTATTTGAGTGTATTTGTGTGCAAAAATTCTGAAATTTGAGGCGTGTGTTTTGTGTTGTAAATTGGGGAGGGTTTAATATATTATATACTAATTAATTTACTAATCAAGGCTTAGGCCCAACAAGCCTACCAATTAGGTCCATTAGTCTTAATTAGAATTTAATTAAAATATTAAAATAGTTTTGGTAAAATAAATTTGTGAATTTATTAGCCGGGTTGTCAAAAAAGTCTGTATTTTGTTGAAAATCTAACACTGATAAAAAAATTACGTCCCGGCGTACAAAATCACCTCAAAACCCCTTATTTTCAAAAATAAAAAAAATCATCACACATTTAAAATAATTAAAAACAATTAACCAATAAAAAATTTTATATTTTTCAGACATCGGTCTCCGTTCCTCGATCGCAACTCGAATAACCTTTAAAAATATATTTTAATGCAACCATGTAGAAAAATATATTTTAAACATGTAAATATGCACAACATAATTAATTTATGCAATTAAAATATTTAATTAAAATACACAAAGAATTTTAATAATTGCATGCATGTGGTTCGCGTGGACTCTTAAATTTCCGGGACGTTACAATCTTCCCCCCTTAAATTGAATTTCGTCCTCGAAATTCGTTTATCCTAAATATTCCAATGTTTAGATTTTGTACTAGTATCCCAAAATTCCACGCTTCCGCTGCACTACTCTGATAAAACTTAAATTCTTGAATGTCCTTACGTCTCCTTGATCCCAATTAATTTTACCTTCTAAATCCTTATTTTCAAATCGCAACTTAAAAAGACCCAAATGACTTAGTGATATTAATATTATAACCTCGAATTTCAATTTTTCTTACAATTCCCAATATTAAAATATGGATGACCATATCTATCGCATATTATTTTTCTTATTTTATACCCAAAATATTTATCAACTTATCATATTTCAACCTTAAAATCCCAAACACATCCGCTAACGCTTAGAAATCATATAATTTTTTATTTCATATCGTATTACGTATAAAAATTCTAAGGCATATAAATCATATATCATCATAGATCTATTAAACATATGACGTAAACATATAATTCATATAATTATACAGGTAACATCACAAAATCATATAAAGCATTTAAACTTACAAGTTGAGGCTTGACGACTGATCTTTCCGGCGCTGATGGTGACACAACCCTTTACAGGACCTTTGCTCTGATACCAACTGAAACGTCTGCTTATTCGTTTTCTTAAAAAGTGCTAGAATTTTTTTTTTTTAAACCTCACTTAGCATCGGCCGAACCATAAAATATTTTTGACATCATTTTAAAAATAAACATCCAACTGCCATTTAAAAATCCAAAGGAAAATATTTTAAAGCATAAAATCGTCAAACATTTTACCAACCTAAAAACATTATTTGAAAAGTATAGCTCATACTATAACCTCTCAAAAATCTCTCATAACATAATAAAAGTCATAAAAATATCTTTAACATAACTTAAAATCATAAATCATGAACTAGTGCGGAAAAGAAGCGTTTGTCCTCGGGTTATGTGCACCTCCAGTCCAGTCAGATCAACCATCAAGACCTCCCTAAACATTATTATCATAATCACCTGCATCAATCACACCTAGTGAGTCTAAAGACTCATCACGTCATATCCTTGATAACAAGTAATACGTAATACAGTTAACATATAACAGTGAAAAATACTTGTACTTAAAGTATCATTTTCATGAAGATGCATAAACTTAAAACATAACATTTTCATAAACATTTTCATGATGCATAAAAACATTTTCATAAAAACATAAACATACTCATATTCATATTCGTATCCATATTCATATGCATATCCATATTCGTATCCGTATTCATATTCCTATTCATGTTCATGTTCGTGTTTGTTGAATTCAGATCGTGATTGTGACTCGTATTCTTGATCGTATTGGGGGATGGATCCATCTAAAGAAAACCACAGTACAGAGAGGCGGGGACACCAGCGACACTCTCACCCGTCAACTGGGCCTTGGCCAACGTATTAACATATTCGTATTCGTATTCGTATCCGTATCCAAGTAAACACGATCGTCGGGCTCCCACTGGGACCATAACCCTCACGATATTTCCAACATGTAGTAGTCACAATCCCTTCACGTCCTTCAACATGTTATCATCACTAAATAAAAACATGCATAATATCATTTTATTTTGAAACCAAGCATGCAACATATCTTTTAATTGTCCAATTTAATCCTTGATAATCCACGACATTTAAAAATCATATTTCAACATATAAAAATTTATAAACATGTTACATAAACATATTAGCATATAATACAGCAAATAGGGCACTGCCATGACGTTTACTAATTCCTAGGTGTAAAAAGACTGTTTTACCCCTAGACGTAAAATTTCATGTTTTTGACTTTTTCTTAGTTCCATTGACTCTAACATGTCCCAAATAATTATTTAAGCTTACATGAATTTTCTCATATTTTTATTTAGCTTAATTCGATGACTGTTAAATTAATCTTTAAATATAACGTATTAATGAGTTTTAATCCCGAATTAAACCAAGCCTTAATATAAAATTCCCAAATTAAAAACTTAGACTTCTAATAATTATTTGAGCTTAAATATAATTTTTCATAATTTTATTAGGCATAAATCTAGGCGTTTCAATTAATTCGTTAATTAACGTTTCGTGCGGCGAAAAAATCCCGGATAAATCCAAAACTCTTTATTTTGATCCCAAACTTTAAACATAGCATTTTTATTATTTATTCTTCCCTTCCAAGTCATAAGCCACACCCATGGATCCATGGATTCAATTTTAGTTCTTAAAATCTCGTTTTTGACCCTTAACCGATCAACCCAAGCCATCTCCAGATTTACTCGAGCCACGCCCGAGCCGCCTAGAGCCAAACCCTAGCCAACCCATATAGGCACCCTCCTGACAAAGCCCAACCCAAGGAACCAGCACTTAGCTCGCTCAAACCCACCTGAAACGTGACCCAAATTCTGCATGTTTTGTGTGTGAGTCTCCTAGGATATTTAGGACTCCTAGCCCAACTAGGACACTCCCAGCCCCTAACCACTTGACCACCCTTGACCCTTACTGTCCCTAGACCAGTCCCAGACCCGAGCCACCCCCAGCCCGAGCCCTAAGCCACGCACGGGACACTAAAAATACACAGCAGCTTGCACGCCTATGGCCTCCCTCACGCTCTCCTGCTTCTACTCGGCCCTGCTGGAACCAAACCATACCAGACCTTGAACCAGCCCCTTGTGCCCCTTCTTAGAACCCTAAGGACCTAACCTAGCCCAGCCCCATAGCCCTTGGACGAACCACAGCCCCTGCACCAATTGCTGTACCCTGCGCTACCTTCACAGCTTGTTCTCGGGTGGAGTCCTTGTTGGCAAGGACTCCTCCCAGCCCCTGGTTTTCGTGTCCTAGAAAGGATAATATGGCGTGCCTTTGCACAAAAACGAAAATAAGAAAAGTGCATCTTGTTTTTCCATGCAATACATATTTAAACCAATACTATGGTGTGATGGATGAGTAGAAAGGAGAATATGGCGTGCCTTTGCGTTTTAAACGCACGATTTTTCGTTGACGATTGCGAAGAACGGGGCAATAACCTTGGCTTGAATTCTCCTTAAGCTTTCTTGATTATTTCTTCTTCAAATTGTGGTGTTGTGTGCCGTGTATTTGAGTGTATTGGTGTGCAAAAATTCTGAAATTTGAGGCGTGAGTTTTGTGTTGTAAATTGGGGAGGGTTTAATATATTATATACTAATTAATTTACTAATCAAGGCTTGGGCCAAACAAGCCTACCAATTAGGCCCATTAGTCTTAATTAGAATTTAATTAAAATATTAAAATATTTTTGGTAAAATAAGTTTGTGAATTTATTAGCCGGGTTGTCACGCCCCGAAACTCGGGATTGACACCGACGTTGTTTAACAATCACACAATCGAAACAACAAGCCTTTCGTAGCACAGTATAAACCGAACCAGTTTATATATCATAATTTCCACGAAATAAACATTGTCTTTACAATAACGAAATAGTAAATAATGCGGAAGCGTCTTACAATTATTAAATCATAAATTCGAACATAACTACTACTGGTCTCATGAATCACCATCCCCAGAACTGTTCGGACTCCTCTTCCTCAACCTGTTCTTCGGACTTATCTGGGAAGGGTTGTAAGGGGGGTGATTATTTTGGAAATACTCAGTAAATGGGGGACTTTGAACACAACATAACCAATTTAATAACATTTTCAAAACATATCATAAACGTACATCATGCTTTTCATAAACGTAACGTAAATTTCATAACATAATAACACTGCGATTTTTCACCTTTAACGGTTTACTGACGTCAGTCCCTAAGTTTTAATCCTCTAAGGGGGTGAGGCCATAAAACAGTTCTATCCCACTGTTAAGGGCCATATGTTGGAATTCCACCCATTTGCAGGGAATCCTCATAGTGTCAAACATAAACGTAATAACTTTCGTAAAAATGTATAGACAAAACGACGGTACTCGACCGTATTTTTAAACCACAAAACCGAAATTTTCATGTGCATAAAACAAAATATAAAACAGCCCACTTACAGTGTTTGGATGTACTTAAAAAAACGTGGAGTGAACGGCTTGGTTTGGATCACTTCGCGCTCCTCGTCGGGGTAGCGCTCCGGCTCGATTTCTTTGACGATTTTCGGGACGATTTTTTGTGCAGTATTTTGGCTAGGGAGAGTTGCTGAATTTTCGAGTTTTTCAGCTCTAGGATTTCGAAATTATGTGTGTTGAATGAGTGGGGTTGATGCACTATTTATAGGGGATGAGATTGGAGCTAAATTTGGCACTAAAATCATACAAAAATTCATGTCAAATCTCCTAATATTGACTCCAAATATCATTGTCATTGCTGATGATTTCTCTTCTTAATTCGTGAGATATAAATCCTTGATTTATATGAATATCCGAGATTTTCTTTATCTTGTTTCCTTGCATCTTGTATGATATACTAATTTGTAATATTTCCTACCCCAAATTTCGAAATTTGCTTGGAAATAAAGATTTCAACATGGCCATCTTATTCTAATACAATAAAAAAAATCTTATGCTAATAAAATTTCCTTCCAAATTTTAATTACATTATTGCAAGATTTTCGGTTCTCACATCCCTCCCTCCTTATGAGAAGTTTCGTCCTCGAAACTGGAGTTGGCCTGGTCTCCAAATAGGTAGGGATATTCCTTTCCCTTACAATCTACTACCGCATTGTTTCTTGCTAACCAATCCATTCCTAAGATGATATCGAAATCGACCATGATCAACTGTATCAGGTCGGCTCTAAAAATCTAATTACCAATACTGATTTTTCAATCTCTGTAAATTTCGTCAGTTTCAATGGCTCTACTAGTAGGCATGGCTAGTTGGAAAGGTTCGGTTAGCTTAACGGGCCTACGTTTTAGCTTCTTAGCAAATCTCTTAGATATACAAGAATGTGTAGCGCCACAGTCAAATAACACATAAGCAGGCACTTGCTGAAAAATATGGTACCTGACACAACATCGCTTGCATCATCTGCCTCCTCCTACGTCATGGCAAACACCCTGGCATTCGGTTTGTTTTCCCGTGGTTTATTGGTATTCGCCCCTGAGCTTGACCCGTCTCCTTTACCTGGTCCAGTTGTTTTGTTGCTGGCGGCTGGACAATCTGTCATACGGTGTCCTGGTTTTCCGCATCCAAAGCAGACGCCGCTGGCTCTACGACATTCTCCCAGGTGTCGTAAGTGGCAAGTTGGGCAAGGCTTAATGGCTTGGTAGTTGGTGGCGGGTGAAGGCCCCTTAGATGGTCCACCAGACTGGTTAGGCCTTTTGAAAGTCTGACTATTCATAGGCCTTTTGTTCCTAATCTCCTTCTCTCTGCGCTGGATATCAGTTTCAGCTCGGATGGCTGCGCCCATCAAGTCTGAGAAGTTCGCAGGTTGGTAGACTGCCAAAGCCAACTGTATTCAAACCCTTTTTGAAGCGGTGTAATTTCAGAACTTCGTCCGCCATGATTGCCGGAGCATAAGATCCTAAGGCGTTGAACTGAGAGGTGTATTCTACAACTGACATGTCGGGAGCTTGACTGAAATTCTCAAACTCACTTAGTTTCTGCATTCTGAACTCGGCGGGATAATACTGTTTCAGGAAAGCTTCCTTAAAACGTTGCCACGTGATTGGTCCTGCAGCTGTCACGGCTGGCGAGATTGCTTCCCACCACTTGCCTGCTCGATCTTCCAGGAAAGGCACTATCACGTCCACTTTCAGTGCATCCGTGACTTCCAACAGTCGCAACTGAGTCTCCACGCTTTTTAGCCAGCTTTGGCTAATTTCGGGGTCGGCATCTCCACTGAAGGTTGGACACCTGTTTTTGCTGGAGGGATTCATAATGGAACTTGACTCCATGCTGTGGTGGAGGTGGTGGTGGTTGATTGGCATTCAGGGTTCACTAACCCTTGCAGTGTTGTCGCCACAATAGTGGCTATGGCCATAAGATCAGCTTGGCTTAAGTTGACTGCCGGCGGGGGTCCATTTCCTTGCTCGTTCTCCTGTCCACCTTCACGGTTGATATTAGCATAATGCGGGTTGCGGTTCTGTCTTGGGGGTCTGCCGGCCATTTCCTACAGATTGCAAGTTCTAAGAATTTGTTGTACGAGTAAAGTTCATACAATAGGTTGTGCTGAAATAAATTTAAATCAATGAACCAAATAGAACAAATTTTTATTGATTTCTAAAAGAAAGAACATGACCAATCTAAAGGAAATAAAAGTCGTACTGAATAAAATAGCAACAACGGAAAAAGAAAGGTAAAATAAAACTCCTAGAACAAAATCACTAAGACAGAATAAAATATCAGGATAGAGTAAGATACTGAAAATTAAAATTTTTTGAAAATTTCGAAAAATGGAAAGTTTTGAGATAGGCATATGGATTCGAAGAGTATGTCGAGAGGATTTCAGATCAGTTGACGGAACCGAATTCGGAGTTTCCTACGAAAAATCGAAAGACACATGCTGGCGGGTTGAATCGTTGACTCGGCCGAGTTGACTCGCCGGGTTGACTCGCCGGAGTATGGTCGGAGCAAGGTGTGCGTCGGCGAAGGGCTCAGCATCACGGAACCGGTGGTGGCAGGGCCAGAATCGGTCGGAAAACTACCTAATTGGCCGGAACTCGCTCAAACTCGGTTAACTCACTTGAAATTGGACGTTTTCGATTAGTTGATCCGATTTCAAAATTGATTGTTGGGAAACGTTACCCATTGATAGTAAAATATTTGGGTAAAAGGAATTGAAAATCGGAGTAGGATTGATAGGGTAATTGGACGAAATAAGATTCGGCGTTAGGGTTCGTACGCCAAATCCGTAGATCCGAAATTCCGGTTGCACCCGAGCACGAAATCTGAAATTGTTTGAGGGCTTTTGTTCGTCTCGTCTAGGCGGTCCTAGATCTGGTCTCCGATCAAAGAAATACTACCAGAAGCGGCCTGAATCGGCGAAAAATGCGGCGGATCGCGCTAAGGGCCTATTTGGCCGGAATTCCAGAATTTTTTTTTTTTTTTTTTGAAAATCGATTTTTTTCCCACTCGGATTATGAACCTGGCGGCTCTGATACAACTTAAATGTCACGCCCCGAAACTCGGGATTGACATCGGCGTTGTTTAACAATCACACAATCGAAACAACAAGCCTTTCGTAGCAAAGTATAAACCGAACCAGTTTATATATCATAATTTCCACGAAATAAACATTGTCTTTACAATAACGAAATCCAACGAAATAGTAAATAATGCGGAAGCGTCTTACAATTATTAAATCATAAATTCGAACATAACTACTACTGGTCTCGTGAATCACCATCCCCAGAACTGTTCGGACTCCACTTCCTCAACCTGTTCTTCTTATCTGGGAAGGGTTGTAAGGGGGTGAATATTTTGGGAATACTCAGTAAATGGGGGACTTTGAACAAAACATAACCAATTTAATAACATTTTCAAAACATATCATAAACGTACATCATGCTTTTCATAAACGTAACGTAAATTTCATAACATAATAACACTGCGATTTTCACCTTTAACGGTTTACTGACGTCAGTCCCTAAGTTTTAATCCTCTAAGGGGGCGAGGCCATAAAACAGTTCTATCCCACTGTTAAGGGCCATATGTTGGAATTCCACCCATTTGCAGGGAATCCTCATAGTGTCAAACATAAACGTAATAGCTTTCGTAAAAACGTATAGACAAAACGACGGTACTCGACTGTATTTTTAAACCACAAAACCGAAATTTTCATGTGCATAAAACAAAATTTAAAACAGCCCACTTACAGTGTTTGGATGTACTTAAAAAACGTGGAGTGAACGGCTTGGTTTGGATCACTTCGCGCTCCTCGTCCGGGTAGCGCTCCGGCTCGATTTCTTTGACGATTTTCGGGACGATTTTTTGTGCAGTATTATGGCTAGGGAGAGTTGCTGAATTTTCGAGTTTTTCAGCTCTAGGATTTCGAAATTATGTGTGTTGAATGAGTGGGGTTGATGCACTATTTATAGGGCATGAGGGTAGAGCTAAATTTGGCACTAAAATCATACTAAAAATTCATGTCAAATCTCCTAATATTGACTCCAAATATCCTTGCCATTGCTGATGATTTCTCTTCCTAATTCAGTGAGATATAAATCCTTGATTATATGAATATCCGAGATTTTCTTTATCTTGTTTCCTTGCATCTTGTATGATATACTAATTTGTAATATTTCCTACCCCAAAATTCGAAATTTGCTTGGCAATAAAGATTTCAACATGGCCATCTTATTCTAATACAATAAAAAGAATCCTATGCTAATAAAATTTCCTTCCAAATTTTAATTACATTATTGCAAGATTTTCGGTTCTCACACGGGTTGTCAAAAAAGTCCGTATTTTGTTGAAAATCAAACACCGATAAAAATTACGTCCCGGCGTATAAAATCACTTCAAAACCCCTTATTTTCAAAAATAAGAAAAAGCATCCCACATTTAAAATAATTAAAAACAATTAACCAATAAAAACATTTTCTATTTTTCAGTCATCGGTCTCCGTTCCTCGATCGCAACTCGAATAACCTTTAAAAATACATTTTAATGCAACCATGTAGAAAAATATATTTTAAACATGTAAATATGCAAAACATAATTAATTTATGTAATTAAAATATTTAATAAAATACACAAAGAATTTTAATAATTGCATGCATGTGGTTCGCGTGGACTCTTAAATTTCTGGGGCGTTACAATACCTGCCCAAATCATAGTCAAATCTCGACTTTTAATACATATATCTTTTCAAGAATATCATGCATTAATTTATTTTGTTTTATGCGCAAGTTACTAAAATTATGGTATAATGAATATTTTCATATCAATACCATATTTTATAAAAACTTAATGGGCTATATTTTAACTCAATTAAAATATTATTTAATTATTAAAACTAATTTAAACTTTAATAAACTAGCATGATGGACTTATACTCTTACAAGACCATGATCCATACTCCTATTACATTAATCTCATCATAATCCGATCGATGATCAAATATCATCGATGTGAAAATTTCAACATGTTCGTTATTATGATGCACATTTTAATTTTGAGATCACCAACGTCTAAATAAGACAGGTACACTCCCTTTGACTGTTTTAGTAGTCATGCTCTTAAAATTTCTGTAGCCTTTTATAAACTTTATTTATAAGCTTATCGATTGATAATATCAAACATATTTCTTGTAAATTCAACTCATTGAATTTATTATCTCAACGTATTCGAGTAAACCAGTGCTTGTGTGATCCTTAATGGCTCAGGGATACATCTAGCCGTAGGTTCACAACTCTTTGTGATTTAGGACAATTTCCTTTATTCGGAGTTACCCTAATTTTCCCACATTCAATGCACCAACATTGGATCATGATAATGTCAAAAACCATTTTCTGATTAAACCTGAATCATGGTAAGAGCGTCTAGTAGGATCGCCCCATGATTCCCTGGGTATAACTGATAGTGCCTGCAAAAGCCAGTCGATTATGATTAACGTACAGTACGGTCCTTTCATCTCATATATCCTGATAGAATCTGCAACCATTGGTTCATTGATGGGTTGCATATTAATTCGATAGTTATGTGATATAATAATGAAATATTCATAGTGTTATCACATGCACAAGTAGTGAACTCTTTCCCTAATGTAAATCTCACACTCTGACCAGAGATTTCATGCACTATTATTTCGTTATATTACATAGGATATCCACACCCGTAGGTGAGCGGTGAATTCTAGTGAACTCTTTCCCTAATTGCATCCAACATCGCTACCTTGTGACCCCCACATAGTCGGTAAACGAGTCAAAACATAATCCTAGTATGTAAAGCCTTAGTGTTGTCCCGAGTCGTAAACATTAATCATCTACAATCACAACCACATACTTTTTTCTCTCGATAAATGATAACCACTAAGCAAGTCTAAGGGAGGGTTGTTAAGTACAATCATCATATGATTACCCATCTGCATGATTGAACATCTCTATGCCCTTATCATGAAACACGGTACACAACATCACATTTTAAAGCTCAGGTGCGTTCTTCTGTTCATACGCCTTCAGCATTTAAACTTCCGGCTAATGTGGAACTTGTTGGTACTGTCTTGCATAATGGGATCGAAATACCATTTGGTTTCCCTAAGGTGCGTCAATTACCTCTGTTACCGGCCGATTCTTCCCCTTTGGTCACCGGTCCTGTGCTCCCATTGTCGTCGCAGGTCAGTAGTGGTGTTCCGGTTGTCATCTTACAGTCTTTGTCCGGTGGTGGTCAACCAGAGGTCCACCCTTCGGGTTTTTCTACCCCTGCTATTACTGCCACTGTTTCGGCCTCCCCAGTCCCTCCTTCGACTACTTTTCGAGATATTATTGCAACAGAGCTTTGCAGAGTTTGGTGACTTGCTGTGTGGGCCTGCTGAGCCGACTCTTGTTGATGGCATCCCGGGTATTCTTTTCCCGGATCAGGTTATTTCTTCCCTGTCACTGCCTTTTAAATTTGCGTTGATTGGCCGTGTTATAGGGAACCGGGGTGTTACATCCAATAGTGTTATCATTTCTGCTTTTTCCCATTATGGTTTCATGGGCTCGTTTACTGTGAAATTTCTTCCTTGGGGCTTTTTGGTTATTAATTTCTCTGTTGAGGGAGATTATCTGAAATTATGGTCTCAGAAGTTGGTCTCTATTGGGATAGTTTCGATTCGTTTTTTCAAATGAACACCGGAGTTTAAGTTTGAGGCTGAGTCTTCGATTACTCCGGTTTGGGTTCGTATTCCTGATTTACCTCTGCATTTATATGATAAGCAGTGTCTTTTTCAGATAGGTAAGCTTTTAGGGAACCCTGTTATGGTGGATGAGATTACAGCGGATGGTTCTCGTGGTTCTTTTGCCTGCATTTGCGTTGAGATTGATGTTTTGCAACCTCGTCCGGATCAGATCTGGGTGGGATGGGGCAGTCACAGACAGATTTTAGGGGTAGTTTATGAAAAAGTCCCCTACTTTTGCACGGAGTGTCAGGTGTTAGGTCATTCTGTGCAGCGCTGCTCTCGTTCTGGTTACAGGTGTGAAGGGGCCTAAAACTCCTTTCTTGAAAATTTGCGGAAAATTAAAAATTTTCTTTTTAAAAGAACTTAAATGGCCTCATTCATAAAATCACTGGTGAATCAAGTTCAATATTTCAAAATATTGCAGCGGAAGAAAATTAAAGTTTTGCCAACAACAACGATTTAAAAATATCCAACGACTGATAAAATTGTTTGCGGAAAAAAAATAACAACTGTTGCTCTGAGGTCCTCGGGTGCCACTACTGCCGACCCAAGCTGGCTCACTGGTCCCCGCCCTCGGCCCTGGCCTCATCAGTACCTACAACAATCAAGTCTAGTGAGCCTAAAGACTCAGCATGCATATATCACAGGTAACGAGTAAAAATCTGAATTAAAATATGCATGAGTTAACATATCCTGTCCTGAGGCATACTGAAAATAATCTGTACTGAGCAATTATAATACGTGCATAACTGAACTGGAAATTACTGTAAAAATATTTGCTCCTTGGAGCCTGTACTGAAATATCTGATAAAATTTTCTGTTGAGATTATGTTTTACGCCTGTGGCCACTGCACTAAGCTGAACTGATCGGTAACTGGCTACCGGGGAGGCTGAAACTGAACTGAGCTGGCCGGTCACTGGCGACCGGGTGGTACCATACTGAACTGATCGGTCACTGGCGACCGTATAAAATAACACTCCCACATAGTGAATGAACCACAAGCCATATCGCATAAATCTCAAAAAATAATCATTTTCTATTTAATGCACGTAAAATAATTAACTGGCGTTATGAAAATTCCTGTAATTTTACCAACTATATTGGATTGGATCGTTCCCAGGCTCGCTGCAACCTAACTGTGCCATGAAAAATATGCAATAGCTTAAACTTGACCAACTACGCAATTTACGTTCAAAAGATGCGACTATGACGCCTAATGACTTCGCATTTAATCATGACTCCGAGCCAACCTGAACCGACACTGAACCGACGTATAGTCATGATTAAAATACGCTGAAAAATCATAAAATAATGTTCCTAAAATGATAGGGTCGAAATCTAGGTGGAATGGAGGCCAAAACACGAAACGCTCTTTCGAGAGTCAATTTGGCACATTGCACCGTAAATTCTCGTACGACCTCAAAAATGATCCAAATGACGAACGGTCAAAAACATGACCTTCCTAACTCAATGAGGCACTGTCCAGTCCAAGTCCATGGGCTAAAAGCCAACCAAGAACTCGAACGAGCCTCTGAACCAACACAGCAACTTGCTGTAATTTCCAGCAGCTGCGCAACTACAAGACTTGCGTTGGTTTCGAGACTATAGGCCATTAGGGGCGTGAACCACCAACCAGAGACTCTTACCAACATCCCAAGGAATGATTTGAACCATGGCTAAGGGCCCTAGGCCAGCCACAATCCGCATCACACCATAACTCAACCGAAGGGTCCAACCGAGAGCAACGTGCATGCGTGTGTAGTGTTTATGCTATGATCGATGTCTCGTGTCGTTCCAATGGCCATTTGATTGACCATGGCACGATCTAGACATCTAGGAGCATGATATGAACCGTGGCTAAGGGCCATAGGCCAACCAAGATCCACACCAAGCAAACACAAACCGAAACCAAAAGCTGTCCAACCGAAGTAGCCGAAGGGGTATAGGGGCTGTTTTGACGTTTTTATTAAAAACCGATGAACCATGGACCAAGCCACCAAAAGGGCAACTTAGTCACGTCTTAGAAATGCTAGGGGAGTGATCCAACCATGGCTATAGGCCCTTGGGGCAGCCAAGATCAGATCCTTCCTCCATGACAAGAAACTGAATTTTTCGAACAACATTTCTGCACCTATGGGGAGGTTGCTGTCATTCTGAATTTCCAGCAAGCATGGGGCTGGTTTGAATGGACCAACATGGTCCTAATGCATCCTACTACATGTATACAAGCTGCCTTGGGAGCCTGGAGTCGATCCAATACCTGAAACTCACAAACCAAAAGAAACCGTGAAGCTTGCCAAGGAATTCGAAAATTCTGCATGTGTGGTTTCAAAATGTTTTGACATGGATCTCGATTTTTTCTTGAATAAACATGATCATGTACTGAAAAATAAATGATAATATGACTTGATTGAGGTTTGAAAGAAATCTAGACATGCCTGGTTTCGTTTCGAAAGAAAACGAACGAAACAACGACGACGCGGCAAGGAGGAGGTGGAGCGCTTCTCTTTTCTACCTTACCTTGCTCTCGATTTTTCTCTCTTCTTTTTGGCTAGGCACCTCACGATTTTTCTACTGAAAATGAGTGTGAATTCACTCTGAATTTTCGAAAAGGAGAGGGGGGGAAAAATGGTTATGAGGGGTGAGGAGAAGGGTGCACAATATAAGGAAGAATCAAGACCAAGTCCACTCCCCTTTGAATTTTAAATTTTGAATTGATATCAAATGAGTTGGTGGATGCTTCTAGGAGGTAGTGGCCGAAATTTTGCTTATTTTCTAGTCTAGGATATGTCCATTAATTAATTAAATTGTGCTCCCAAAAATCCTAGAATTATCCTACTAATTACATGCAAAGAATTGGTCAAAGTTGATGAGTTGGAAAATGAATCTTTTAGCACTAAGGGTGGCCGAAAAAATGCATGATAAAATAAAGGGAAATGTTGATTATCTAGTCAACTAATAATCCTTGAAAGCCTTACTAATCCTTTAAATAATTTAGTGAGCTAACCCCTTAATTAAATAACTTAAATGAGTTCATTTCTTAATCACCTCAAATAATTAAATTAAATCCTCAAACATCCCTTACTAGCTTAAATGAACTTGGTTGCTAGCTAAATTAACTTATGGAAATATTTCTCGAATCTTAAATTCTATCTCAAAACTCCAACTCCGGTCCGGCCTCACTGAAATAACTGAAATGCTAAAGATCAAACTACTGAACTGAAATAATAAAATAATTAACTTCAAACAAATGCATTTAAAATAATCATGCAATGAAGTCAATTAAATTTAAAAATCTAGAATTATGCATGGCTTATACGTCTACTGATTTACGGGTTCTACAACAGGCCTTTTGGTGGACATTCCAGGGCTCAGGGGAAGCGGCCTCAGACTTTTTCGGCTACTGATCCAGGGTCTTCGGGTCAGCCTCAGGGTGTTCCACATGGCTCGGTTCCTCCCAGTGGTCCTTGTTCTGGGAGTGCTGAGCCAGGATGGAAATAAGCAGCGACGTAGGCGTCGCCCGATTTTTAGTCAGGTTACTCCCCAGGATCCTCCTTCGAGTAATCCTTTTGAGGTTCTGCTCTCTATTCCAGGAGATTCCTTTCAGGGTGGAGATTCCGGTGGCTGATCCCCGTCATGCCCTCCGTCTTGTTCTTCTCCTACTTTTGAGGCTATAGTAGAGGATGTCATTATTGAGCCTGAGGTTGTGGTGGCTCCGATGCCTACTCCTCTGGCCATCTCTATGGTGGTTTCACCTACTCTTTCTGATGATACTCCTGGCGCTAGTGCTGAGATGGGCTCTCCTCTAGTTGATGTGGTTCCAGTTGCTCTAGATCCGATGATTGTTTCCACCGTTCCGATGCAGATGGTTGATCCTACAACATCTCTTTACATTCCTCCTTTAGAGATCGATCTTGGGCCTGGTTCTCGAGTGGCTGATTTGGCTCTTCCTCCTACTGCCTGTCAGTCTTTGCCACTACCAAGTCGCACGCGCTCTCAAAAGCGTAGGTTTTACATGAAACAGAAGAGTTAAGAGGGTTTACTTTATGGGCGACCACCTGATTCCGGTTGAATCTGATGGGTGATTACTGTAGGGTTCTCCTTGCCCCTCGCTGTGTTTTTATATTTTGGTGCGGATGTTCCACTTCCTTATCAGTGTTAGGTGGCGGGCGTTCACTGCAGAGTTCTCTTTGCCGAGCCTTTTGTCTTATTTTGCTTGATGTATTCTGGGGCAACCTCTAATTTGTTGGCTTTTTGTTCTGTTGTATTTCGAGTTGCCCTGTTGTAGTATGTCGTTATTTATGTTTTGATGTTGTCATTTTATAACCTTTTGTGGAGGTCTTGGCACAATCTTCCTCCCATTAGGTTTTATTTATACTGTTCTTTTGTTGTATATAAATAAATTTAACCAAAAAAAAAACAATACGAATATGAAATATTTAGAAGTGTTGTAATATAAATTTTTTCTTATTCATTTCTAAAAAAAAAATTGATGTTTTCATAGGTCTCTATCTTTGCTTAATGCTCTTATTCTATGAATGAACTGGAAGTAGAAACTAAGAATCCAAGATGGGGTCAAACCATCAATGTCAATAATCACACAACAATTAACTAAATGATTCCGAACCCATTGACAACTCGAATTATCGCACAACAAACTTGAGAAACAAACCCACAGAATTTACTTCACCATAAATTCAAGATCAAGATAATATTCATTCCCCATACAACCACCGAACAGCAAAATCACATTTTAACACAGAAAACGATATAAACCCAACACAAAAAGTCGAATAAAACGGACAAGAGTTCTGTAGTCAGATGAAAATAGAGTAGTACGTTAGCTTATGTGTACAAAACCAACAGAAACCCTAACAAAAAACTACAACTAAAAAATACAAAATCACAATTAAAACGAAAACACCTTCTAGCGTTACCAAAAACTAAACTTATCATCATTCTAAAAAACCAGGTTGTGGTCTCAAAAGACTTTTTATGTTGGAAAAAAAAAATCTATCTAATCTTCATCAGCAGAGGGCTTCGATGATCCACCAGTCTTCTTCGGAAGCAAAAGGTTGTGAATGTTGGGCATCACTCCACCATTGGCAATAGTCACATCCCCAAGGAGTTTGCTCAGCTCTTCATCATTCCTCACAGCCAGCTGAATGTGCCTCGGCACAATTCTTGTCTTCTTGTTATCCCTTGCGGCGTTTCCAGCCAATTCCAGCACCTGATATTCGACGTATAGGTCAGTATCCGTTAATTTCAATATCGGAACTGAGAGTACTTACCATACAAAAATGGTGGTAATTTAATAAAAAAAAACAGACATTCGAGAACAAATTAATATCAAAACATTTGAAATTTTACTCAAAAAGTAGGTAAAAAAAACTATAATGCATTCGAAATTCAAAATCGAGATCTAGCCATAAAATAACTATATCTATATACATAGGCCATCAGTGAGAAAGCCTGTCTTCCGAGTTTACCTCCGCAGCGAGGTATTCAAGGACCGCGGCGAGGTACACCGGAGCCCCAGCTCCGACACGTTCGGCGTACTTTCCGGCCTTGAGGAAACGGGCGATACGACCGACTGGAAACTGGAGCCCCGCTTTGCTGCTTCTCGACTGGGATTTCTTCGCAGACCCGGATCCGAGTGTCTTACCCCGACCAACCATTTCTAAATTCCAATTCCAAAATATTTAAGTAAAAAGGAAAAATTGGTTCTAAGCAAACCGGAGAACCACCTTGAGCGAGGATAGGCATTGGCAATTGAGGGATTATATAGTGGTGGGGACAATGAATTTCTGCACGCGGATCTTAGATTTCAGCCGTTGATTAGAGGATGAATGGACGGCAAGATTGAAAATATATGATCGCCTACTAACCTTCTTTTGTTTGTGTGCTCTCCATAAAAATTAAAATATAAATTTTTGTTTCTTGTTTTTCGTGTTAGCATGAATGGAAGGAGTGAGAAATGTGTGACGTCTATTATTAAAATTGAGTAGATTTTTTGCTAGATGATTTCGCGAATATTTATATGTGAGATCGGTCATTCTTAGATATATTTATAATAAAAAATAATATTTTTAGTATAAAAAATAATTTTTTCATAGATGATACAAATAATAGATCTGACTCACAAAATACGACCCGTGAGATCTTGTCACATAAATTTTTGGCATTAAAATATTATTAGAAAAAAAAAGTTGTAACTTAATTTCGAAAAATACATTTAAATGCACTCATACATGCAATAACTGCCGACAATCACATATTTTAAAAAGTACTCAACCACTGGATAAAAATATTGCAGTTTAAAATTTAAATTGATAACATGCAAAGTCCTGTCAGGTCATCAACATATAAAAGATAAAAATGTATAAAAATAGCCATGTTTTACTCCTAACTTATAAACGTATAATGCAGAGAAGTATGGTCCTCGGGATAGCATGCGCACATCTAGTTCCGCCTACTCAGTCTTCGACGCCTCCTGTAACGTCCGAAAAATCAACCTACGTAAACCGCATGCATGAAAAATTACATGAATTACTTAACTGTTTATTTAATTGATTTTAAATGTTTACTTGATGTTTATTAAACAATTAAAGGTATGATTGTATGATTAAATGATTATATAACATGATTTCATGAAATTGAAGGATTTTACCCGAATATTCGATAATAAGCAGGGAAAAAAAGATCGTAGACGACCAAGACAAAAAAATTTATTTTTCATTAAATGTTTGCAAGACTTCATAATATGATTAAAAATGATTTAATTTTTCTAAAAATGGTAGAGTTCGAATTATTTTACTTGTCGAGCTCGATTTTTCCCATGAGGCTGGTTTTTGGCAAACAATGAGTTTTTAAAAGATCAAAATTATTATTTTTGAAAACTAAATTTTATAAAATTTTATGTTTTAGTTAATTAAGAGTTATTGGATCCAATTTAATTAAATTAAGTAGGCTCAGTTGCTCCTATACTTGGAGGTCCAAAACCAAAGCCCATTAGCATGTAAAATTATATCTATAAATATGTTACCTAGGCTTTTGAGAGCACCATATCAGCCGAAAAACACACACTTGCACACACTAATTTTCGAAAATAAGAGAAGGAGGAAAAGCTAGGATTCTTTCTCGTCCGGTCGTCCAATTTCGCACCATCGCCAACGATTGAATATTTGAGCTTATTAAACGCAAATGCACATTTTCTAAAATATTTTACGAATCATTCAAATCATAATATGCATGTTTCAATTGTTTTTGCATGAAAAATATTTATGTTCGATGGTTTAAATGTTTTGTCAAATATTTTCAAAATTTTTGAACGTCTTACGTATATATGAACGTAGTATGATTTTCAACGAGTATGCTGCCAATGCAAGTTGAAATAGGGTTAAAAACATGATTAATTTAAAGGGAAAAGAGGGCTGGAACGAGGCATGGCAAGAATAGAGGGACCAAGGGTTTTTCTAGGACAACTCACATGCATGGCTTTAAGGAAGTGGCTCGGTTTGTGCATGGGGAATCACGGCTTGGCCAGGGCTTGGGTTGGGGCCTGGGCTGGACGTGGGCCAGAGTTAGGAGGAGTCCTAGCATGGCTAAGTGTTAGGATCGGTTGATTGTGTAAGGCCCGAGAATCGGATTATCATAATCAGACTTGTTTTGTTGATAATTAAGGGGATTGTAGATTGTATCGGACCGGAAGAGACAGAAAAGTAGATGCAATTTTTGGTGTGAGATGAGCTCGGCGCATATGCGCCACCAGTCCGGCGCATATGCGCGACATTTCCAGAAACATTGGTGCACATGCGCGAGTAGATACGCGCATATGCGTGACACGTCCAGAATCTTTGGCGCATATGCGCGAGATGAAGCGCGCATATGCGCGAGGAGTTAAGATTGACATTGCCGAGACCAGTAGGTCTCGCGCATATGCGCGGGTGATGTCGCGCATATGCGCGAGACCTACTGGTCTCGGCAATGTCAATCTTAAGCATATGCGCGAGACGTGTAATCTAAAGAATGAGCCATGTGTTCTTGGCCATGCAATATATATGTTGTCTCTTTCATTCCTCCAGACTGCAGCAAGAAAACCGAGAGAGAGATTTCAGAGCAAAGGCATGGTACCTTCCATTCTATAATTGAGCTTGTGCAACATCTAGCAATCCAAACTTCAATCCAAACATAGATTTGTGCTCCTTACATCAAGGTCTACAAGAGGATGTAAGTATTGTTCACTTTCAACATGTTTTGATATATATGTGTTGGGAGAATGATGAATTGAGCTCCATAATATGTTCTTGAGATTTTAAGCAACGTATATTCGCAACCGGATCGAAGAACGGACATTGTATGCTATTGTTACTGTTTCCAACATGTTTAGTGTTAAGTTATGCAGATTTTGAGTACTATCATGTGTTTATGATGAGGATTATGAGTTATGGTTACTGATTATTGAAGTTTGAGTTGACCGGTATCGAGAAACTACGCCGTTATGCCGTCGAAATGTACCGAGATTGAATATTGCTCCGTTTGTGTATCCTTTTGAGTTAGAGTTGATATGGTGCATTGTATACATGTCATTTCAGATTTGGTTTGACAGATTCGATATCAAGAATACGAGACTTCGACTTCTACGAACGACAAGAAGGTATAATTCATGTTTGTTTGGGGAAGACACAACTCAAATGAGATTCAATTTGAGTTTCCCAACAAAATCACATACTTGTTCTATTTGTACTTTATATTGATTTACATATATGTACTGAGATAGGAGTGTCATTGGTAGATACGCCAATTTTCTAAACGTTCGGTGATATCGATGCTTCGGATCAGATTCACTCCGATTGTAGATTTCGATACAGACCAGACCGAAGTTTAGGAATAAGATGTAACGCCACCACGATTGGGAGAGTAGGTGGGAGACCTATTACATCTTATTCACACCGGGATCCCTAGACTTAGATACGAGTCAAGTTAAAGAGTAAGAGTCAGATTGTTTTATCTGTATTCACTAATGTGTCATAACTACTGATTATGTGTTATGATTTGTATGAAACTGCATGACATGCATGTACACATGTTTTATACTGGGATTTATTCTCACCGGAGTTTCCGACTGTTGTTGTGTCTGTATGTGTGCATAACAACAGGTAGGGCAGGATCTGGGTCGCAGCAGAGATGAGAATGGATATAGCGTGGTGATCACGGGCATAGCAGATGTACTAGTAGTTGTACTTTTGTCATGTACTGTATTTGAATACTGGTTTGTTGAATATGTACTGGACAAGACATGTATATTATGTTTGTAGAAATAAAATAAATGAAGACCTTGTGCATGTTTATATACATTTGAATTAATGTTAAAAGCAAAAATTTGACCCACATTTTCTAGCAAAGATCCAACTAATCCCCCAAAAAGAATCGAGTTAGAGCCCGGGTCCCCACAATAGGTGGTATCAGAGCAGTAAGTTCTGTAGACAGAGATAGAATAGAATGAGCGGGGTAGATCGAGTCTTCTTCCTTGCTTTTGATGTGCTAGCATGATTTATTGCTTTCCCTATTACATGTTGTATTGTTATCTGAATTGATTTACAGCATGTGCTTGTAAAGACAGAATCAGAACCGATTCAGGATCAGAGGTATATGATCAGAGGAGGGCTGAGACAGATTGTATATATTGTGTACTAATTTTTTGATAATCAGATATACCGCCTAGAAGAATACCACAACCAGCTGCAGGTCAAGTGCCAGAACAGGGTAGTACGTCAGGTACTCAGATGGATGTGACAGCTACACCTATGGAGACGTTATTAAAGAGATTTCAGTCATTCCATCCACCTACCTTGAAGGGCACGGAGACTGCAGTGGATTGTGAGAGCTGGCTAGACGATATAGAGATGTTGTTTGAATCTCTTGCCTATACAGATGAACAGAGAGTGAAGTTGATTGGGCATCAGTTGCAGGAAGTGGCAAAGAGTTGGTGGCTTACAACGAAACGAGCCTTGGAGCATAGAGGTGTCGATATTACTTGGAAGGTATTCAAGGATGAATTTTATCAACGTTTCTTTCCAGTCTCCTATCGAAAAGACAAAGGAGCCGAATTTGCCAACTTGAGACAAGGGCAGTGGAACATAGAAGAGTATGTTGCCAAGTTTTATTCTTTGCTTCGATTTGCGCCACACGTGGCAGGAAATGATGAAGCGGCCGCCGATCAATTCATCAATGGTTTAAACCCTGATATTTTTACTTTGGTGAACACGGGACGACCCAATACCTTTTCTGATGCACTGAACAGAGCAAAAAGAGTAGAAGCTGGCTTGATCAGGCAGCGAGGAGCTTCCTATAGTGCTCAGAGTCAGAGACCGCCACAGCCCGCCGCACAGTTTCCACCACCTCCTCCTCGATTTGATAGTGGAAGCAGTAGTAGTGGCAAGAAAGATTCGTTGAAAGCTAAAGGCAAGCACTTCAAGAGAGCAGGGAGTAGTTCCTCGAGCTCCAGCGGGTCACGACAGAGAGGTCCTGGACAGAGTACGGATTTTTCAGCTGTGTATTGTAGTTCTTGCGGAGGCCGACATGCAACAGAGCAGTGTCAGGGAGTGATGGGCAGATGCAACATATGTAGGCAACAGGGACATTTTGCCAAAGTCTGTCCACAGAGAGGTGCACAGAAATTCCAAGGTGCAGGGTCATCTGCATCAGTGACTCAGCCTGAGAGGAAAGCTTCGTCTGTCCATTCCTTCCAGCCCACTCATACGCAGTCCCAGCCTAGAGCCAGAGGTGGCCAGACAGTGAGCCAACCTCCCAGACAACAGGCTCAGGTGTTTGCATTAACGGAGGAGCAAGCCCAAGATGCGCCAGACGATGTGATTGCAGGTAACTGTTTTCTTTGCGGTTATCCTGCATATGTGTTGATAGACACAGGTGCATCACATACATTCATATCAGAACGTTTTGCATTGACACATGCATTTCCTGTCGAGTCATTGTCTACTGTAGTGTCTATTTTTTCTCCATTGGGAAGTGGTTTGATATCTGTGACTTCAGTTAGACAGTGTATACTACAGTTTGAGGGACATGAGATTGATTTAGACTGTGTTGTACTTGGCTTATCTGATTTTGATTGTATTGTCGGGATTGACATGTTAACCAAGTACAGAGCCACCGTAGACTGTTTTCATAAGATTGTCAGATTCAGACCTGAAATGACAGAAGAATGGAAATTCTACGGTAAAGGTTCCAGATCTCGGATTCCCTTAGTGTCTGCTCTGACTATGAGTAGATTGCTGCAGAAAGGAGCAGAGGGGTTCCTTATTTATTCTATAGACCTACAGAAATCGAGCCCGGCATTGGCAGATTAGTACGGGAGTTTGCAGATGTATTTCCAGATGATATCCCAGGGTTACCCCCAGCCCGAGAAGTAGATTTCAGTATTGATCTTATTCCAGGTACCGTTCCTATATCTCGAGCTCCGTATAGGATGGCGCCGATAGAGTTGAAAGAATTGAAAGCACAGTTAGAAGATCTTCTAGCCAAGGGATATATCAGACCAGTGTATCTCCTTGGAATGCTCCAGTGCTATTCGTGCGCAAGAAAGATGGTTCCATGAGATTATGCATCGATTACCGGCAACTGAATAAAGCAACGGTGAAGAATAAATATCCATTGCCGCGTATTGATGACTTATTTGATCAGTTGCAGGGATCATCTGCCTATTCCAAGATTGATTTGCAATCGGGATATCACCAATTGAGAGTTAGAGATGTTGACATACCGAATACAGCATTCCGAACCAGGTATGGACATTATGAGTTTGTTGTCATGCCTTTCGGTTTAACGAATGCTCCAGCGGTGTTTATGGGATTGATGAACCGTGTCTTTCAGAGGTATTTGGATGAGTTTGTGATTGTTTTTATTGATGATATCTTGATTTATTCTAAGAATCTGAATGAACATGCCAATCATTTGAGAATTGTGTTGCAAACGTTGAGAAATGAAAGATTAATTGCTAAACTGTCAAAGTGTGAGTTTTGGCTGAGACAGGATGTCTTCTTGGGTCATATCATATCTGGAGACGTTATTTCTGTGGATCCGAGTAAAGTTGAAGCTGTGATCAGTTGGCCGAGACCGACTTCTGTGCCTGAGATACGCAGTTTCATGGGTCTGGCAGGGTACTATCGACGATTCATCAAAGATTTCTCCAGCATTGCAAAGCCGATTACCCAGTTGACACAGAAGAATGCTCCGTTTGTATGGTCTAAGGAGTGTGAGTCTAGCTTTCTAGAGTTGAAGAAGACGCTGACCAGTGCACCTGTCTTGATAATTCCTTCAGGTACTGGCGATTTTGTTGTATATTGTGATGCATCTCACAGAGGGCTAGATGTGTTCTTATGCAGCGAGGTCATGTGATTGCGTATGCCTCAAGACAACTGAAGCCACACGAGATTCGATACCCAATTAATGATCTTGAATTGGCTGCTATTGTTTTTGCATTGAAGATTTGGCGTCATTATCTTTATGGCGAGAAATTTGAGATCTACTCTTATCACAAGAGCCTAAAATATTTGTTTTCTCAGTCAGAATTGAACATGAGACAGCGTAGATGGCTCGTTGTTGAAAGATTTTGATTGCAAGATCAAATACTATCCAGGGAAGTCAAATGCAGCAGCGGATGCCTTGAGTCGAAAGGTATGTGCTCTATCCTTATCGATGATAGGTGTTTTGAATTTAGTTGAAGATTGTTGTTTGTCTGGTTTAGTATTTGACACAGATAGTAGACCATTGAGACTTGCTACGATTCAAGTTGAGCCAGATTTGATTATGAGGATTAATGAAGCTCAAAGAACTGATCAGAATGTGCAGAAATCGATTGATATGGTCAGATCAGGACATCAGTCTGAGTATCAGGTACATGATTTTGTTCTGTATGTGAATAACCGTATTGTAGTGCCAGATGTTCCAGAATTGAAACAACAGATTATGTCAGAAGCGCACTGTAGTCGTTTTAGTATTCATCCTGGTGGCAGGAAAATGTACAATGATTTGAAGACACAATTCTGGTGGAAACAGATGAAGTCAGATATTGCAGAATTTGTGTCTAAGTGCTTGAATTGCCAACAGGTAAAGGCCGAGAGAAAGAAGCCCGGAGGTTTACTTCAGAGTTTATCTATTCCTGAGTGGAAATGGGATCACATTTTCATGGATTTCGTGACGAAGTTACCTCGATCATCCCGGGGTTGTGATGCGATTTGGGTCATTATTGACAGATTAACCAAATCAGCTTGTTTTATTCCATACAGAATGACATATCGACACGATCAGATGGCCGAGTTGTATGTCAGAGAAGTAGTCAGATTGCATGGTGTGCCGAAGTCTATCGTATCAGATCGTGATCCACGATTCACTACACACTTTTGGCACAGTTTGCAGCAGGCTTTAGGTACGACATTGCACCTGAGTACTGCCTATCATCCCCAGACAGATGGACAGTCAGAGCGAACTATCCAGACTTTAGAGAACATGTTGAGAGCTGTAGTGCTAGATTTCGGCACTAGTTGGCAAGATTCACTGCCACTTTGTGAATTCTCGTACAACAACAGCTATCAGACGAGCATTGGGATGGCTCCGTTTGAAGCCTTGTATGGAAAGAAGTGCAGATCTCCGTTGTACTGGGATGATATATCTGAGGTACCAGAACTTGGGCCTGATATGATTCGTGAAATGACTGAGAAGGTAAGGATAATCCAGAATAGAATGAAGACGACACAGGATAGACAAGCCAAGTATGCCAATATCAGACGTAGACCGTTAGTATTTGAACAAGGAGACAATGTTTTTGAAGATTTCTCCTTTCAAAGGCATTGTCAGATTTGGCAAGTGTGGAAAGTTGTCTCCTAGATACATCGGTCCTTACGAGATTCTTGAGAAGATTGGCGATCGAGCATATCGACTGGCTCTTCCTCCTTCTTTATCTGGGATACATGACGTTTTTCATGTATCGATGTTGCGTAGATATATGCCAGATATTTCTCATATCATTCAGCCTAACGAAGCCGAGCTTGATCAGACTTTGAGTTATATTGAGCAACCGATACAGATTCTTGATCGGAAAGAGAAGCAGCTCAGGACAAAGACTATTCCACTTGTGAAAGTCCAGTGGAGTCGCCATGGCATCGAGGAAGCGACTTGGGAGACAGAAGCAGATATTAGACAGAGATATCCCGAGCTATTTCTATGACGTGAGTATTTATTCAGTTTTGATTATATTGCATCTTGCCTATACTTCGATTGATTGAAGTCGATTTCGAGGACGAAATCATTTCTTAGAGGGGGAGAAATGTAAGGCTCGAGAATTGGATTATCATAATCAGACTTGTTTTGTTGATAATTAAGGGGATTGTAGACGCATTGTATCGGACCGGAAGAGACGGAAAAGTAGATGCAATTTTTGGTGTGAGATGAGCTCGGCGCATATGCGCCACCAGTCCGGCACATATGCGCGACATTTCCAGAAACATTGGCGCACATGCGCGAGTAGAAACGCGCATATGCGCGACACGTCCAGAATCTTTGGCGCATATGCGCGAGATGAAGAGCACATATGCGCGAGGAGTTAAGATTGACATTGCCGAGACCAGTAGGTCTCGCGCATATGCGCGGGTGATGTCGCGCATATGCGCGAGACGTGTAATCTAAAGAATGAGCCATGTGTTCTTTGCCATGCAATATATATGTTGTCTCTTTCATTCCTCCAGATTGCAGCAAGAAAACCGAGAGAGAGATTTCAGAGCAAAGGCATGGTACCTTCCATTCTATAATTGAGCTTGTGCAACATCTAGCAATCCAAACTTCAATCCAAACATAGATTTGTGCTCCTTACATCAAGGGCTACAAGAGGATGTAAGTATTGTTCACTTTCAACATGTTTTGATAAATATGTGTTGGGAGAATGATGAATTGAGCTCCATAATATGTTCTTGAGATTTTAAGCAACGTATATTCGCAACCGGATCGAAGAACGGACATTGTATGCTATTGTTACTGTTTCCAGCATGTTTAGTGTTAAGTTATGTAGATTTTGAGTACTATCATGTGTTTATGATGATGATTATGAGTTATGGTTATTGATTATTGAAGTTTGAGTTGACCGGTATCGAGAAACTACGCCGTTATGCCGTCGAAATGTACCGAGATTGAATATTGCTCCGTATGTGTATCCTTTTGAGTTAGAAGTTGATATGGTGCATTGTATATATGTCATTTCAGATTTGGTTTGACAGATTCGATATCAAGAATACGAGACTTCGACTTCTACGAACGACAAGAAGGTATAATTCATGTTTGTTTGGGGAAGACACAACTCAAATGAGATTCAATTTGAGTTTCCCAACAAAATCACATACTTGTTCTATTTGTACTTTATATTGATTTACATATATGTACTGAGATAGGAGTGTCATTGGTAGATACGCCAATTTTCTAGACGTTCGATGATATCGATGCTTCGGATCAGATTCACTCCGATTGTAGATTTCGATACATACCAGACCGAAGTTTAGGAATAAGATGTAACGCCACCACGATTGGGAGAGTAGGTGGGAGACCTGTTACATCTTATTCACACCGGGATCCCTAGACTTAGATACGAGTCAAGTTAAAGAGTAAGAGTCAGATTGTTTTATCTGTATTCACTAATGTGTCATAATTACTGATTATGTGTTATGATTTGTATGAAACTGCATGACATGCATGTACACATGTTTTATACTGGGATTTATTCTCACCGGAGTTTCCGGCTGTTGTTGTGTCTGTATGTGTGCATAACAACAGGTAGGGCAGGATCTGGGTCGCAGCAGAGATGAGAATGGATATAGCGTGGTGATCACAGGCATAGCAGATGTACTAGTAGTTGTACTTTTTTCATGTACTGTATTTGAATACTGGTTTGTTGAATATGTACTGGACAAGACATGTATATTATGTTTGTAGAAATAAAATAAATGAAGACCTTGTGCATGTTTATATACATTTGAATTAATGTTAAAAGCAAAAATTTGACCCACATTTTCTAGCAAAGATCCAACTAATCCCAAAAAGAATCGAGTTAGAGCCCGGGGTCCCCACAGATTGGTTGAGACGTGTTTAGAAGGGGGGGTTGAATAAACACTCACGATTTTAGAATATTTTCGAATGAAGTGTCAATTTTGTGACAAACTGAAATTAGGAATCTTGTCAGTCAATAACAATCAGTTTAACTCATAACAGTTGCGGAAATAAATTGACTGAATGATAGAATAAATAACTGAAATAATAAGTGTAATGCCCAAGAATTTTGTTATTGTAATCTGAAATGATTTATTGATAATTGAGGTGATTATAAACGGAAAGGATCGGACCGGAAAAGACCAGGGAAGACCGGAGAAGATTTGAATTATGTGCGAGGACTGAGCCTCGCGTATATGCGCGACCCAGCAGGATGCATATGCACGAGGCAGGCAGAGAACCTCGCGCATATGCGCGAGTATGGCAGAGAACCTCGCGCATATGCGCCGGGAGAGGACCCGCATATGCGCGAGTGTGGAGGGAAAAAATGCCGAGACCAGTAGGCCTCGCGCATATGCGCCGATGAAGGTCGCGCATATGCGCGAGACGTGCAGCAAGAAGATGAAGCCACCCGTACATTCTCATGCAAGATATATATAAAACTTTGATTCATTCCTTCAGAATCAGCAAGGAAAAACGTAGAAAGCTTCAGAGAAACTGTCGTGGAAATCCTTACGCATTTGCACTTCTTAGAATTGTGATTACACAAGATCCGTCCGGTAGAATTTCAATCCGACTTCAGTACCGTGTTTATATTGACGAGAGCTTCAACTGGACGTAAGTTTTCTTATGTTCTGATATGATTTGAAATTATGATATGGAAGAAATCTTGATATGACTGATATACGGTGTTCTTGAGATATTAGACATCGTATAATTGAAATCAGATCGAAGAACGGATACCATATGAAATTGTTATGATTTTCAGAATTGATTTGATTGAGATTATACATATTTGATATCCGAATTGTGTTGTTATCGATTTTGGGATGTTGGAATTGATATCTGATTGATATTGTATTGCTGGTGTGAGGCCCGGGACCGAAGAGGGCGGGGGGGTGATCGCCGATGCCATCAGTTGCACGGACAATGAGCGGCTCCTGACAGGCTTCTAGGTGGAGGGAACATGAATGAACCGACCCACACGGGAATGAGAGGGATTCCGAGACTGTTCAATGTAATGGACTGTACAGTTGAAGAGGGCTTAAAAGATTTGATTTGTACTACTCATATCACGAAGGTGCATCTTCTTTTTGGTAGCTCATCATATAAGAACTCCAAAGTTAAGCGTGCTTGACTTGGTGGGGCAATTTTGGGATGGGTGACCTCCTGGGAAGTTTCCCAGGGTGCGTGTGAGTGAGGACATAAGCACGCTGGAAAGACTCGTCTTGATACAGTGAGGACAGTCGTCGAATCTGGGGCGTTACAGTTTGTATCAGAGCCGACCTCTCTTAGTACGGTGTGGTTCGGGGACAAACCAAGCGGAAGCTGGTGGGCATGTGAGGCCCGGGGCCGAAGAGGGCGGGGGGTGATCGCCGGTGCCATCAGTTGCACGGACAATGAGCGGCTCCTGGCAGGCTTCTATGTGGAGGGAACATGAATGAACCGACCCACACGGGAATGAGAGGGATTCCGAGACTGTTCAATGTAATGGACTGTACAGTTGAAGAGGGCTTAAAAGATTTGATTTGTACTACTCATATCACGAAAGTGCATCTTCTTTTTGGTAGCTCATCATATAAGAACTCCAAAGTTAAGCGTGCTTGACTTGGGGCAATTTTTGGATGGGTGACCTCCTGGGAAGTTTCACAGGGTGCGTGTGAGTGAGGACATAAGCACGCTGGAAAGACTCGTCTTGATACAGTGAGGACAGTCGTTGAATCTGGGGCGTTACAGCTGGGTATATTGAGGTTGTGCCGTTATACCGTTGAAACAGAATTATATTGAATTCTGATTATATCTAGTATTGATTGAGATTGTATATTGATATTGTGCCTATTGGGAATGTCATTTCAGATTTTTGATATTGGCAGATTCGAATTCGAGACTTCGACTTCGTCAATCCAACAAAAGAAAGGTAATAAATCAATGTTGAACCGGGAAGATATGACTCGAGTTTGATTTGACTTGAGTTTCCCAAAAACCATATACTTTACTTTATTGCATTGATATTTGCAATTCATGAGATTGATATGCTTAGTCTATTGATTTATAGCAAAGCATGTGTCGAGTCATGGGCGGATATGCCTAGTCATTGGCGGAGGTGCCTAGTCTTTTGCAGATAGGCCATCAACAACATCTGCATCAATCAATTATAGTGAGTCTAAAGACTCAACATGCATATACGTGGATAACAAATAATACGTAATAAAAATCATGTGATTTTAACATATCTGATTACATGGTAACTTGAACATGAATAAATAAATATGTATGACTTGGCTTCTATATATGAAAATAATTTCCTGATAACAAACTGTAGTCTCAACATAAATATGACGAGAACATAACTGGCATGAAACTGTGTGAGACTGAAATATACTGTTCATAATATTGAGATCTACTTTTCGAATCATGGCACACATGAATCGTTTGATCAAACTATACCATAGTACTAGGCCTGCAAGGATCATTCAAGTTCTGGGTCTGAATGTCCAATCATAACATATATAACTGAATCTGTTGGATAGTTCGCCAGATACGTGTACTCTGGGTTCCTAACCCGTATTTTGGAGTGTTCACCGATCACGATACCCGGATTCCAAACCCGTAAAATAAGTGGCCACAAGACAATTCAATATCTCAAAAATATACTTTTAAGACACGTAATACCTGATATCATACTTACAAACTTTGTAGACTTCGTTGGATTGTTCTCGGGTTCGCTGCAGTTGAACTTGACATACAACTCAAAACTAGTCCCAAATCGTATACGTGTAACTCCCAAAATTCATTCGTCGACTTAGGATCTATTGATTGACTCGATACTCGAATCAACCTTAAACAACATGTTAACTTACTGCCCAAAAACCCAAACCATGACCAAAACACTTTCGAAAAACCAAAAATAAAATAAGAAAACTTACAACTCTAGCCAATCCAAAGAAATGACACTTTACAGCTTACCGGAACAATAAAATTTCTAAACACCAACCGACTCGAATCAACCTCGAACAAAAACTTAGAATCGACCCTAAGACACTTATTAAGACCATGACAGTGCTCAAAACCACTCAGGAAATGATCTCAAACCCGAACACACACCAAAAACTTGAACAAAGATATTCTCGCACAATTAAGACAGCTTGACCGGTTTTACGAGAAAAATCATAACTCTTTCGTTTCTTATCGAAAAATTACGAATTTTATATCGAATCGAAGATAACACAATAAACTACAGTTTTTGTGTTGAAAGCATTTTCAGAAAATGGACGGATAGATACCAGAATTTAAAAATACGAAAGATCAGATTTCAAGAGCTTGCTGTCAAAAATATTCTTTGGACAGATTGTGCGGTTTTGCAAGAAAAATCATATCTCCCTCATTTCTTATTCAAAAATTATGAATTTTATATTGAATCGAAGATAACATGACGAACTACAACTTTTATGTTGAAAAGTTTTTCAGAAAATAAAACGATTGATACCAGTTTTCGAAACAATGAAAGTAAAATACACACCCATAATTTTACTGCACAATGAACTCATGCTATCAACTCTTACCACCCAAGTGCTACAAATCCTCAACCAACATACCAATATGGTTCTAAAACATATATGAACATGATCATAAGCAGCCATGTTAGCCCAGAACCATCCAACGTCGCCTACAACATGAAAACGTGAGAAACAAGTGTATAATCTTGACATGAACATAAATATTGAACATACTTGCATGAAAATGTTTCTCACAAACATGAATGCTTGAAAATCCATACTATTACTTGATTGATGAGAAAAGAAACGTAATATACATGCCTTTGGTCTTGAAACGTAGAGAATCTCGCAAATCTCGATGATCCGGACACGAGGAAGAAATTTGGAGCTTCTTGCTATTCTCAAATGGTAGAACCTATGGAAATGGAGCTCAAGAACACTTGAGGAGATAAGGGTATTAATGAGGGGAAAATGGAGGAGAATTGATGGGCATGTGAAGTTTCTTCCGGAGAAGACTTGGCCAAAGTCTTGAAATTTGAGGCAAGTGGGGTGGATTTAGGGTATTTTAGGGATAATTTAAATATATTGATTAGGTTTAAGCTAATTAATTAATATATGGTGTAGTCCAAATAAAATTATAGACTACTCAAGGCTTGAAAAATGATACATAAAATATTCCTAAATTTACAAATTTTTCACAACAATTAAGGGAAAATAAAATACTAATTAATTGTCAGAAAATAAAATACTCCATAACTTAAAATATTTTTTGGGCATTGAATTTGTCTCAAAAATAAATATTTCAAATATCCTATCCCCGGTCCGATCTCGTGTATTTGCCTGAAAAACTGGAACTCAAATAATACAATTAAATATATACATGAATAAAATAATATGTAATTACATAAATATATTTATAACAATTAAAATATGGTGCATGCATAATCTAAAATAATATAAATACATCATGTTTGATTTTACGTGTACTATTAAATTTTCGGGGCGTTACAATCTATCCTCTTAAATTGAATTTCGTCCCCGAAATTAGAACTTACCAAATAACTCTGGGTAACGAGCTATCATCTCGACTTCTGACTCCCAGGTAGCTTCTTCATCTGAATGATGCAGCCACTTGACTTTGATCAGACTGATAACTTTGTTCCGTAGTTTCCTTTCCTGTCTGCCTAAGATCTGAATAGGTCTTTCCTCATAAGACAGGTTAGGAGTAAGCTGCAACGGTTCAAAGTTCAAAACATGCGAAGGATTCGCCATGTATTTTCTTAACATAGAAACGTGAAACACATTGTGCACTCCAGCAAGATTCGCGGTAGAGCTACACGATAAGCTAGTGTCCCCACCCGGTTGAGTATCTCGAATAACCCTATGAATCTCGGGCTCAACTTGTTTTTCTTTCCAAATCTCATAACACCTTTCATAGGTGCTATCTTTACAAACACATGATCTCTTACAGCAAATTCAATATCTCTACGCCTTCTGTTAGCATAACTCTTCTGTCTACTGTGAGCAGTCTTCATCCTGTCTCGGATTTGTACTACCATGTCTGCAGTCTGCTGAACAATATCTGGCCCAATCTTTGACCTCTCGCCAACTTCATCCCAATGAATTGGTGATCTGCATTTTCTTCCACACAAAGCTTCATACGGAGCCATACCTATCGATGATTGGAAACTGTTGTTGTAGGTGAACTTCACTAGAGGCAGCTTTGATTCCCAACTCCCATGGAAATTGATCACACAACCACGCAATAAGTCCTCCAAAATTTGAATCACCCTCTCTGATTGTCCATCTGTCTGAGGGTGGAAAGCTGTACTGAAGAGTAGCTTGGTTCCCATGGCTGTATGCAAACTCTTCCAAAAATATGATGTAAACCTTGGGTCTCTGTCAGACACAATCGAAACTGGGATCCCATGAAGTCTGACTATCTCTCGGATATATAACTCTGCATATTGTGTCATGGTAAAAGTCATCTTAATCGGTAGAAAACGAGCAGACTTCGTAAGTCGATCGACTATCACCCAAATGGCATTCGATCCCCTCATTGATCTAGGCAATCCCACTATAAAATCCATGGTAATGTTCTCCCACTTTCACTCAGGAATGGGAACTGGCTTGAGAGGTCCTGCTGGTCTTTGATGCTCTGCTTTAACCTGTTGACAAGTTAGACATTCAGATACAAATCTTCGACTGTCTCTTTTCATACCTGGCCACCAATAGAGCAATTTCATATCCTTATACATCTTTGTACGCCCTGGATGAATGGAGTACGGAGACATATGTGCCTCAAACAAAATATCACTCCTGATCAAATCAACATTAGGCACCCACATTCTACCTCTGTATCTAATAATCCCATCAACCATTGTATAGATCATTCTGCCCTTGGATTCATCTCTCACTTTCCATTTTTGCAACTGATCATCAGAAGACTGAATGATCAGTGTGGATAATCTAGGAATTGTGTCACTAGAACAAACCTCCAGGTTCAACCTCTGCATCTCCAAATAAAGAGGTCTCTGTACTGTCAAATGTGCTACGACTACTATTTTTCGGCTCAAAGCATCTGCAACTACATTAGCTTTCCCCGGATGGTAGCTAATGTCACAATCGTAGTTTTTTACCAACTCTAGCCACCGTCTCTGACGCATATTCAATTCCTTTTGAGTGAAGAAATACTTGAGGCTCTTGTGATCTGTAAATATCTTAAATTTCTCACCATACAAGTAATGCCTCCAAATTTTTAAAGCAAAGACAACGGCGGCTAACTCAAGAGTACGGTAGTTTTTCTCATGTACTTTCAATTGTCCAGAAGCATATGCAATTACCCTGTCATGCTGCATCAGAACTGCACCCAACCCGAGCTTGGAAGCATCGGTATACAACACAAAATTTCCTTGCCCTGATGGCATGAGTAACACTGGTGCTGTAATAAGAGCTTGCTTCAAAGTATTGAAGCTCTTCTGACATTCGGTGCTCCACAAAAACTTGGCATTTTTCTTAGTCAAGTAAGTAAGAGGTACTGCAATCGAAGAAAAACCCTGAATGAACTTCCTGTAATAACCTGCCAAGCCAAGAAAACAACGAATCTCTGACGCGTTCTTAGGCACAACCCATTGTTTCACTGCTTCTAATTTAGACGGGTCAACTTCAATGCCACTACTTGAGATAATATGACCCAAAAATGCCACTCTGTCCAACCAGAATTCGCACTTGCTAAACTTTGCATAAAATTTATGGCTTTGAAAAGTTTGCAACACTGTACGCAAATGCTGATTATGTTCCTCACGGATTTTTGAATAGATAATAATGTCATCAATGAATACTATGACAAACTTATCTAAATACGGATGAAACACGCGATTCATGAGATCCATGAAGATCGCTGGAGCATTAGTCACTCCAAATGGCATTACTAAGAACTCGTAATGCCCATACCGAGTCCTAAAAGCTGTCTTGAAGATATCAGAATCCTTTACCCTCAACTGATGATATCCAGAACGAAGATCTATCTTGGAAAACACTGATGCTCCCTGAAGTTGATCAAAAAGATCTTCAATCCTTGGTAATGGATACTTGTTCTTCACCGTCACTTTGTTCAACTCTCGGTAATCAATACACAACCTTAAACTCCCATCTTTCTTCTTTACAAAAAAAACTGGTGCTCCCCATGGTGAGAAACTAGGGCGAATGAAATCTTTGCTCAACAACTCTTGTATTTGTTGCTTGAGTAACATTTCCTTGGGAGCTATTTGATACAGTGGCTTGGAAATTGGCACAGTACCTGGAAACAGATCAATAGAAAATTCCATCTCTCTCTTCGGTGGAATACCAGCAATGTCATCTGGAAACACGTCAGTAAAATCCCTGACCACTGGAACATCTGATAAAGACTGGCTGGGTACTTCAGGAGTTGAAATAATACTGGCCAAGAAAGCTTGAAACCCCTTGAAAATGAGTTTCCTCGCTTTAATACATGAAATAATTCGAGGTAGATTCCTGAACCTATCAGGCTCAAACACAAACGGTTCCCTGTCTATAGGTCTTACCAAGACTGTTCTCCGCCGAAAATCAATTGAACTCTGTTCCTTGTCAACCAATCCATCCCTAAAATTACATCGAATTTTGGCATTGGTAGCAAAATCAAATCAGCATAAACTAGATGACCTTGCATTTCAAGATCTATGTCTTTGACCATACTATTAGCCGATATTTCTTCTCCGGATGGAATTAACACAGAGTAATTCACTTCAATTCTAGTGGAATTAACATTCAGCTGACTTGCAAACACATCTGATATAAAAGAGTGAGTAGCTCCAGAATCTATCAGAATCTTCGAGGCTACCCCAGATATAAATATCTTTTCTGTAATAATAGTAGCATTGCACTAGATATATTTAATATCCTAAAATTCCCATAAATTGAAATTTTCATCCAGATAATTACCCAATTAATCAGCATACTAATATAACTAAAAATTCAATCAAGCAAGAAAATCCCAATACTGATAAATTACTTAAATAAACTGTTACCTGTGAGAAGGGTAGTGTCTAGGTTTGCCTCCTCGGCAACCATAGTAAACACCCTGCCCTGAATCGGCTGACCTCTCCGTGGGCATTCCTTGAACATGTGGTTGGTAGAACCACATCTGTAACATTTTCCTGATCCCCATCGGCACTCTCCAGTATGCCTGCGCTTGCAATTCGGACATTGAGGAATATCATAGGGCTGCTGGTTATTTGTCCTTTGCTGCTGTGGTCCTGGACCCTTAGATGTCCCCAAAAATTGCCTTTTGTTTTGTTGCTGGCCTCGAGGAACCTGAAATGTCTTCCTGTGCTGCTGTTGCGACTGCGTCGCCTGGAAGGGTCGTTTCCCATGTCGATCATTCTCAATGTCCCTCAAATCCTGCTGTGAGGACCCGGACGCTAATCATATTCTTAATCATCATTGGGAAAATTTAATCAATTAAAGTAAATAGGGTCTAAATTTTTTTTCTTTTTTTTAAATGCGGAATGTAATGGAATTCAATCTAATATACATATCAGTATAAAGTTACAAGTCTTGTACAACAAGCATCAAACTAAGGTTTAACGACTACAAATCAAGTGTTCAAACCCTATCTCAATCAAGTCCGTAGTCTCCACTCTAATCACGATCTCTCTTCATCTCCTCGACCCTGAACCTGTCCCACCTGTTGCCATGTACACATACAAACACGACAATAGCCGGATAACTCCGGTGAGATATATATCCCAGTATAAATCAACGAAACATGCAATCATATAATCAATATAAAAGCATACACAAATATCAGGAATATGTATCAATATCTGAAAACATAATCAATATAAGACTGTCAATCAGACTCGTGACTCCACGTCTCAGACTAGACTCAATCCTAGTCTAGGGATCCCGGTTTCCAGACGTTGGCATTCCTATATCGAACATCAGTAATAGAAGAAATTCCAATTCTATCCACTTCGATATAACCAAACATCCGGTGTCTTGACCTATCCGTCACAGACTTTGGCACTATCGCCAATTCACTATCTTGTGACAAGGTGCAATGTGTCAGTGACGATTCCATCACTATCGGCACTTATGTCACAAGATCACTCGTCTAATATTCGTCTAATACATGCTTCTATAAATCAATAGAACAAGCATATCAATTCAAATCAATGTACATAATAATAATAAGTATGTGATTTAGGGAAACTCAAGTATATCCTACTCGAGTCGATCTCCCAATACCACATTGACTTATACCTCTCTTATATTGCAGTTCTGACGGCGTCCTTGTCTAGAATTCAAAGTCTGTCAACCCTCAATCTGGCAATGACAATATCAATAATACCATATCAATATACTGCTCAAATCAATACCAATCTGATCAATCTGGATTCAACCCAAAATCAATGGCATAACGGCATAATCTCGATATTCTCGTCAATACAATCTCAACCGATATTAATTACAATCTATAACCAATATCCAATACAATCGATAGTCAATCAACAATCCAAATCTGTCCAATATCAATCGATATATTCTGAAAAATCATAACAATTCCATAATCAATCTGTTCCTCAATCTGACTTCGATTCTACGATGTCTAACATGCCAAGAACATCATATATGAGTCATATTTGATTCTAACAATATCATAATTTCAAGACCTATCAAAACTTAATAAAGCTTACGTCCAGTTGTAGCCTGCGTCGATAGGAACACAGTACTGAAGTCGGATTGAAATTCTGACGAACAAATCTTTCACAAAAAGGCGTAAGGATTTTCAACACATTCACCGAAACTTTTCTCTATTCTTTTCTGATGGTTTCTGAGGAATTAAACTTGATACATATATATATATCATGCATGTACGGGGCAAGTGGCTTCATGTTTGTCTAACACGTCTCGCGCATATGCGCGACATCAACCGGCGCATATGCGTGAGACCTACTGGTCTTCGCGTTTCACTTCTCAGCAGCTCGCGCATATGCGCGCCTCATCTCCGCGCATATGCGCGAGGTTCTCTGGAATTGTTCATTACTTCTCGCACAGCTCGCGCATATGCGCGAGGCCCTCTGCCCATCCCGCGCATATGCGCGCATACTGATCGCGCATATGCGCGAGGTGTACTGTCCTCGCACATTCTATATCTCACGTTACTTCGAATCGTGTCTCGGTTGGCCATTCATAATCATATCAAATAATAATAAATCATTTCGCAGATTAACAGATAAAAATCTCGGGCATTACACCTGCTCTGCAGATAGAGCTCGGGACACAACAACTTCATAGGTAGTGGGGCCAGCAACCCTAACATCTTTGTGCAAGATAGGTCACAGACCATCTAGGAAATTCCGCATCTTGGCATTTGCATCATTAGCGATCAGGGGCACAAAATTACACCCCCGCTCAAATCTTCGAACAAATTCAGCAACTGTAAGGTCTCCCTATCTCAGAACCATGAACTTCCTTGTTAACCTGGAATGTACATCTTCCGTGAAGTATTTGGAGAAAAGTATTTCCTTGAATCCTTCCCAATTCAGAGTAGCCAAATCCAAGGCTACAGATGCGCTCTCCCACCAAAGACGGGCATCACCAGAAAATAAGAAAGTTGCACATCGGACTTTATCAGCATCCTCCATCATCATAAAAGCAAATATCACTTCGATGGATTTAATCCATCCCTCAGCAATCATGGGATCGGTCGTCCCAGAAAATTCTTTTGGTTTCATCCTCCTGAACCTCTCATAGACAGCCTCGGGCCTAGCTTGCCTGGCTGCAACATCATTCCCCGCAAACTGTGCAAAGAACCTATTCATCCCAAGCTAACATCTCAGTATTCGCATCTGGAGGTGGAGGTGGTGGTGGATCTCTTCCCTTAGGAATTTCACGATCCCCATTGCGTCTAGGAGGCATACTGTTCCACAATTATTCAACACGTAAATATCATGCATGAAAGAATTTAAATAGCATGCTAGTATTGGTTAAAACATGAGCGTGCATGAAATAAATGTCGTAAACTTACAGACTTGAGGCGTGATTTCCTGAGTTTCTCGTGACTGGCAGTAGACAAAACCCTAAGAAAGAACCTCGCTCTGATACCAACTATAACAACCCATACTTTTATATATATATATATATTTGGGGAAGAAATAAAAAATTTCTTATTAATACAAACTCGAGTCGCTACTACAAATAAAATACAATCATGCAACATAAATAAGTATTTTTTTACAATACACAACCCGATTTAATAATATCAGAATATTGCAAATTCAAGTTTATAAAATATATAAATAAATACAACACTTGTGGCCCTTGGGTTTTCAACAGCCACAGTCCGAGACCACTCACTGATCATCGTCCCTAGCCCCTCATCAACAACATCTGCATCAATCAATTATATTGAGTCTAAAGACTCAACATGCATATACGTGGATAACAAATAATACGTAATAAAAATCATGTGATTTTAACATATCTGATACATGGTAACTTGAACATGAATAAATAAATATGTATGATTTGGCTTCTATATATGAAAATAATTTCCTGATAACAAACTGTAGTCTCAACATAAATATGACATAATATGACGAGAACATAACTGGCATGAAACTGTGTGAGACTGAAATATACTGTTCATAATATTGAGATATACTTTTCGAATCATGGCACACATGAATCGTTTGATCAAACTATACCATAGTACTAGGCCTGCAAGGATCATTCAAGTTCTGGGTCTGAATGTCCAATCATAACATATATAACTGAATCTGTTGGATAGTTCGCCAGATACGTGTACTCTGGGTTCCTAACCCGTATTGTGGAGTGTTCACCGGTCACGAAACCCGGATTCCAAACCCGTAAAATAAGTGGCCACAAGACAATTCAATATCTCAAAAATATACTTTTAAGACACGTAATACCTGATATCATACTTACAAACTTTGTAGACTTCGTTGGATTGTTCTCGGGTTCGCTGCAGTTGAACTTGACATACAACTCAAAACTAGTCCCAAATCGTATACGTGTAACTCCCAAAATTCATTCGTCGACTTAGGATCTATTGATTGACTCGATACTCGAATCAACCTTAAACAACATGTTAACTTACTGCCCAAAAACCCAAACCATGACCAAAACACTTTCGAAAAACCAAAAATAAAATAAGAAAGCTTACAACTCTAGCCAATCCAAAGAAATGACACTTTACAGCTTACAGAAACAATAAAATTTCTAAACACCAACCGACTCGAATCAACCTCGAACAAAAACTTAGAATTGACCCTAAGACACTTATTAAGACCATGACAGTGCTCAAAACCACTCAGGAAATGATCTCAAACCCGAACACACACCAAAAACTTGAACAAAGATATTCTCGCACAATTAAGACAGCTTGAGCGGTTTTACGTGAAAAATCATAACTCTTTCGTTTCTTATCGAAAAATTAAGAATTTTATATCGAATCGAAGATAACACAATAAATTACAGTTTTTGTGTTGAAAGCATTTTCAGAAAATGGACGGATAGATACCAGAATTTAAAAATACGAAAGATCAGATTTCAAGAGCTTGCTGTCAAAAATATTATTTGGATAGATTGTGCGGTTTTGCAAGAAAAATCATATCTCCCTCATTTCTTATTCAAAAATTATGAATTTTATATTGAATCGAAGATAACATGACGAACTACAACTTTTATGTTGAAAAGTTTTTCAGAAAATAAAACGATTGATACCAGTTTTCGAAACAATGAAAGTAAAATACACACCCAGAATTTTACTGCACAATGAACTCATGCTATCAACTCTTACCACCCAAGTGCTACAAATCCTCAACCAACATACCAATATGGTTCTAAAACATATATGAACATGATCATAAGCAGCCATGTTAGCCCAGAACCATCCAACGTCGCCTACAACATGAAAACGTGAGAAACAAGTGTATAATCTTGATATGAACATAAATCTTGAACATACTTGCATGAAAATGTTTCTCACAAACATTAATGCTTGAAAATCCATACTATTACTTGATTGATGAGAAAAGAAACGTAATATACATGCCTTTGGTCTTGAAACGTAGAGAATCTCGCAAATCTCGACGATCCGGACACGAGGAAGAAATTTGGAGCTTCTTGCTATTCTCAAATGGTAGAACCTATGGAAATGGAGCTCAAGAACACTTGAGGAGAGAAGGGTATTAATGAGGGGAAATGGAGGAGAATTGATGGGCATGTGAAGTTTCTTCCGGAGAAGAATTGGCCAAAGTCTTGAAATTTGAGGCAAGTGGGGTGGATTTAGGGTATTTTAGGGATAATTTAAATATATTGATTAGGTTTAAACTAATTAATAAATATATGGTGTAGTCCAAATAAAATTTTAGACTACTCGAGGCTTGAAAAATGATATATAAAATATTCCTAAATTTACAAATTTTGCACAACAATTAAGGGAAAAAAAAATACTAATTGTCAGAAAATAAAATACTCCATAACTTAAAATAATTTTTGGGCTATTGAATTTGGCTCAAAAATAAATATCTCAAAAATCTTATCTCCGGTCCGATCTCGTGTATTTTCCTGAAAAACTGGAACTCAAATAATACAATTAAATATATACATGAATAAAATAATATGTAATTACATAAATATATTTATAACAATTAAAATATGGTGCATGCATAATTTAAAATAATATAAATACATCATGTTTGATTTTACGTGTACTATTAAATTTTCGGGGCGTTACACGGTTGGTCAAGCCCCAAGGAAAGCATGAGACCCTTTAGAGTTGCCGGAGGGACCAATCACGATAGGACGACTGAAGTGGTTCAAAGAAGCATTGCATGAGCTTATGAGCAAAGAAGAAGGATGTACAAGCGAGGTACAGAGTGCTGAAGGGTTCGTGATGCACGTTAGTAAGTTTGGGAGTCATGTGAACATTATTCAAGCATCCATGCTGTGGGGACCCGGACGCTAATCATCTTCTTAATCGTCATTGGGATAATTGGATCAATGTAATTAATCTGGGTCTAATTTTTTTTTTAATATAGTGCGGAACATAATAGAATCAATCTAATATACATATCTGTATAAAAGTATAAGTCTTGTACAAAATACATTCATCTAAATCTAAGGTTCAACAACTAATTATCAAGTGTTCAAACCCTATTTACATCGAAGTCCGTAGTCTCCACTCTAACCACGATCTCTCCTCATCTCCCTGAACCTGATCCTGTCCCACCTGTTGCCATGCACACATTACAAACACGACAACAGCCGGATAACTCCGGTGAGATATATATATCCCAGTATAAACAATGTAAACATGCATTCATATAAAATCATATATAAAAGCATAACACATAACATGTATCAAATTTGCAAAATATGTATCAATAAAATCTCTGAATCACACTCTGTGACTAACAGACTTTGACTCGACTCATCCTAATCTAGGGATCCCGATCTGAATAAGAACGCAACGTTCTCCCATCTACTTTACCCCAGCTAGATGGTGGTACGTTCTTAATCCCAGACTTTGGCGGTCTATACCGAAGATCTGCAATAGGAGTCGGTCTTCTCCTCAGTCTATCGATATATATCCAAAAGTCCAGTGACTTGGCGGTTCTCCCATGGTGGTTCTACCAAAGACTAGGCTGATCTGCCCAACTCTAACTCATGCTTTGCTATAATCAATAGAATAAGCATATCAATATCAAGCATTGCAAATATCAAATGCAATAATCATACAGTATGTGATTTTGGGAAACTCAAGTCAAATCTAACTCGAGTTGTGCAATCCCGCATCAACATTTATTTATACCTTTCTTTCTGTCAATCTGACTCTGTCGAAGTCCCGAACTCAAATCTGTCAATACTCAATCTGACAATGAAAATAACGAGGAATATAATATCAATATCCCTATCAATCGATACTGGATATAATCAGAACTAAATCGAATTCTGTTTCAACGGATATCAATTCCCACAACTCATACTCAATAACGATAAAAATCTGATATCAAATCTCTGTCAAATCAACTCTGAAAATCATAACAATTCTATACAGTATCCGTTCTTCAATACAGTTTCGATTATACGATGTCTAACATATCAGAAACACCATATATGAATCATATCTGATTCCTTCAACATCATATTTTCAAATCATATTAGAACATAAGAAAACTTAAGTCCAGTTGAAGCCTGCGTCGATAGGAACTCAATATTGAAGGATTCAAAATCAGACAGACGGATCGAAATATAAAGGCGTAAGGATTTTTATCAATCTTTCTCGTTCCTTTCCTTTGTTCTTCTGAAGAAAATGAAGGTTATAAGTATATATATATCCACCTTGCATGTCTATGAAACGTGGCTCATTTTTCTTCAATTCTGGTTGGCGCTCGGGCGGTTATAAATTCCCACCCGGGCGCTTGCTCGGCGCTCGGGCGATTAATCTTTATCGCTCGGGCGCGGAAGTTTCTGTCGAGATACTCAACTGATCATCTCCTGGCGCTCGGGCGATAATATTCTACCGCTCGGGTACCAAACATTCTATCCAAGAAGTAAACTCATGGTGCATTGGCGCTCGGGCGGTTCTTTTCTACCACTCGGGCGTCAGATGTTCGGTCCAACATCTTGGCGCCAGATGTTCGGTCCAATATCTTTGCTTATACTGTAACGATGCCCTGCTTCTTCATTTGAGTTCCTATAACCTAAATTTTGTCAATTAATCAACATCTGATTACAGTAATTAAATCTCGGGTATTACATTTCTCACCCCCTTAGATATGATTTCGTCCCCGAAATCACAGGCAATCAATCATATCAATAAGAAGGTATATAACAGAAACTGAATAGAAAACTCACATCAGTTAAATAATGCTGGGAATTCCTGTCTCATATCTGATATAGTCTCCCAAGTAGCTTCTTCAGTGCCATGGCGAGTCCATTGAACTTTCACAAGAGGAATAGTCTTCGTTCTAAGTTGCTTTTCCTTACGATCGATAATCTGGATCGGTTTTTCAACATAACTTAGACTTTCATCTAGTTCTGTCTCGTCCGGCTGAATAATGTGAGAATCATCAGGGAGATATTTCCGCAATGAAGGCGGTAATGCGAGTCGATAGGCACGATCTCCTATCTTTTCGAGAATCTCATATGGACCAACGTATCGTGGAGACAACTTTCCCTTTCTGCCGAATCTGACAACTCCTCTGAAAGGTGAAATCTTCAAAAATACTCTGTCTCCTGCCTCAAATACCAACGGTCTACGTCGAATGTTGGCATATTTGGCTTGTCTGTCTTGAGCTGCCTTCATTCTTTTCTGAATTACTTTCACTTTCTCTGTCATATTTCTAATCATATCAGGTCCAATCTCAGGAATCTCAGAGATATCATCACAATACAAAGGGGATTGACACTTCTTTCCGTACAACGCTTCAAATGGTGCCATCTCAATACTCGTCTGATAGCTGTTGTTGTACGAAAACTCACAAAGTGGCAATGCATCTTTCCAATTAGTGCTAAAATCAAGCACTACGGCTCTCAGCATATCCTCCAGTATCTGGATAGTCCGCTCTGATTGTCCATCGGTCTGTGGATGATATGCTGTACTCAGATGTAACTTCGTACCTAGAGCCTGCAGCAAACTCTGCCAGAAGTGCGAAGTAAACCGAGGATCACGGTCTGAAACAATCGACTTGGGCACTCCGTGCAATCTGACCACCTCTCTGACATAAATATCGGCCATCTGGTCATATCTGTATGTCATTTTGTATGGAATAAAGCATGCAGATTTGGTCAATCGATCAATCACAACCCAAATCGCATCGCAACCTCTGGAGGAATGTGGTAACTGCGTCACAAAATCCATGAAATGTGATCCCATTTCCATTCAGGAATGGACAAACTCTGTAACAATCCTCCTGGTTTATTTCTTTCTGCTTTCACCCGTTGACAATTCAGACACTTGGCTACAAAGTTAGTAACATCAGATTTCATCTGTTTCAACCAATATTGTGTCTTCAAATCATTATACATTTTCCTGCCACCAGGATGAATGCTAAAACGACTGTTGTGCGCTTCTGCTAGTATTCGCTGTCTCAAATCTGAAACATTTGGCACAACAATACGGTTATTCACATACAAAACACCATCACAAACCTGATACTCCGATTGATGTCCAGCTCTGACCATAGCAATCGAATTCTGTACATTCTGATAAACTTTCTGTGCATCTTTGATTCTCAATATCAATTCTGGTTCAGCTCGAATTGCACACAATCTCAGAGGCTGACGACCTGTTTCAAAAGCTAATCCAGACAAGCAGCAATCTTCTATCAAATTCGAAACACCAATCGTCGATAAGGATAAAGAACATACCTTTCGACTTAGTGCATCTGCTGCTGCATTGGATTTCCCCGGATAGTACTTGATTTCACAATCAAAGTCTTTCAATAAGTCAAGCCATCTTCGCTGCCTCATATTCAATTAGGACTGTGAAAACAGATACTTCAGGCTCTTGTGATCAGAATAAATTTCAAACTTTTCACCGTATAGATAATGTCGCCATATCTTCAACACAAAGACGATGGCTGCCAATTCAAGATCATGAATTGGGTAGCGAGTCTCGTGTGGTTTCAGCTGTCTCGAGGCATACGCAATAACATGCCCTCGCTGCATCAGAATACAACCCAATCCTCGGTGAGATGCATCACAATAAACCACAAAGTCACCAGTACCTGATGGAATCGTCAAGATCGGAGCACTGGTCAATCTTTTCTTCAATTCAAGAAAACTGGTATCACAGTCTTCAGACCATACAAATGGAGCATTTTTCTGAGTCAACTGCGTAATCAGTTTGGCAATACTTGAAAAATCTTTAATAAATCGTCGGTAATATCCTGCCAGACCCATAAAATTGCGAATCTTGGGCACTGATGTCGGTCTCGGCCAAGAAATCACTGCCTCAACTTTACTGGGATCAACTGATATACCATCTCCGGATATAATATGCCCCAGAAATACAACATGTCTCAACCAGAACTCACATTTCGACAGTTTGGCATACAATTTCTCAGCCCTCAAAATTTTCAACACAGTTCTCAGATGATCAGCATGCTCAATCATATTCTTCGAATATATCAAAATTTCATCAATGAATATAATAACAAAATCGTCAAGATACCTCTGAAAAACACGGTTCATTAATCCCATAAATACAGCCGGTGTATTCATCAACCCAAACGGCATGACAATAAACTCATAATGTCCATACCTGGTTCTGAATGCAGTCTTCGAGATATCAGAATCCCTGACTCTCAGCTGATGGTATCCAGATCTCAGATCGATCTTGGAATATACAGATGAACTCTGCAACTGATCAAACAAATCATCAATGCGAGGCAAGGGATATTTATTTTTTACCGTTGCTTTGTTCAGTTGCCGGTAATCGATACAGAGTCTCATAGAACCGTCTTTCTTCCTCACAAATAGTACTGGAGCACCCCAAGGAGAAACACTCGGTCTAATGTATCCCTTGGCCAGTAGATCTTCCAACTGCTCTTTCAATTCTTTCAATTCAATTGGTGCCATTCTATACGGGGCTCTAGAAATCGGAACTGTACCAGGCATCAATTAAATGCTGAAGTCGATCTCTCGAATCGGAGACAAACCTGGAATCTCGTCTGAGAAGACGTCAGCAAACTCACATACCACTGGCAAATCCGCCAATAATGGACTCGATTTCAGTAAATCAACTGAATAGACAAGGAATCCTTCTGCTCCTTTCTGTAACAATCGAGTCATAGACAATACGGATATCAAAGGAATTCTAGATCGAGAACCCTTACCGTAAAATTTCCACTTGTCAGTCATATCTGGTCTGAATCTCACAATCTTGTGGAAACAATCAACAGTAGCTCTGTACTTGGTCAGCATATCAATACCGATAATACAGTCAAAATCAGACAATCCAAGTATGATGCAATCTAACTCAATCTCATGCCCGTCATACTGTAGTATACAATGTTTCACAGAATTTACTGATATCAAACCTGTCCCCAACGGAGAAGAGACAGACACTACAGCAGATAAAGACTCTACAGGCAATGCATGACTCAATGCAAATTTCTCAGAAATAAATGTATGAGAAGCACCGGTATCAATCAATACATAAGCAGGGTAACCAAAAATAAAACAGTTACCTGCAACAACATCATCTGGTGCCTCCTGAGCCAGCTCCTCTGTCAAAGCGAATACTCTGGCCTGCTGTCTAGGAGGCTGGCTCACTGTCTGGCTACCTCCGGGCCTCTGCTGTGACTGAGCTGGGGCTGACTGAAATGAATGAACAGTAGCGGATCGTCTATCAGTCTGCGCCGCTGATCCAGATGATTCGGCTCCCTGGGATCTTTGGGAACCTCTCTGTGGACACACCCTAGCAAAGTGTCCCTGTTGTTTGCAGATGTTGCAATTACCAGTCACTCCCTGGCATTGCTCGGTCGGATGTCTCCCTCCGCAAGTTCTGCAATACACTCCAGTATAGCTCTGGTTCTGTCGAGAACCACCCGAGCTAGATGAACTGCTCCTTGATTTCTTGAACTGCTTTCCTCGGGCTTTCAAGAAATCTTTCTTTCCACTACTGCTACTGCCACCCTCAAATCTGGGAGGTGGTTGCTGTGGTCTTGGTGCTGGAGGAACATAGGAAGCTCCTTTCTGTCTAATCAGACCAGCTTCGGCTCCTTTTGCTCTATTCAGGGCATCAGTGAAATTATTCGGTCGCCCAGTGTTCACCAATGTAAAGATCTCGGGGTTCAAACCATTGATGAACTGATCAGCAATAGCTTCTTAATTCTCGGCCACATGTGGAGAAAATCTCAACATGGTAGAGAACTTGGTCACATACTCTTCAACGTTCAACTGCCCCTGTCTCAGATTGGCAAATTCTGCCCCCTTGTCTTTCCTGTACGACACTGGGAAGAATCTCTGATAAAACTCAGTTCTAAAAACATGTCAGGTAATAGTCGTACCTCGGTGCTCCAATGCCCGCTACGTTGTAATCCACCAGTTCTTGGCAACATCATGAAACTGGTGCCCAATCAGTCGAACTCTACGCTCATCAGTGTAATCTAACGAATCAAACAACATTTCTATGTCATCTAACCAGCTCTCACAATCAACAGAAGTCTCTGTCCCTTTAAGGGTTGGCGGTTTAAATGACTGAAACCTCTTCAACAGTGTTTCCATTGGAGTTGCTGTCACATCCATTGGAGGATTCGAAGTACTACCCTGTTTTGGTACTCTTCGAGGAAGCATATCTGATTATCAAAAGGGTTAGCACCCAAATACAACAAATTTGTTTCAGTCCTCCTCCGGATCATCTTACTGCTGATCAAGAATCGGTGCTGATTCATTCTCAATAACACATGTTTTCAAATCAAGTCAGATAACCAGATAAACATGTATTATAAAGCAGTAACACATGCTAGCAATCACAAGCAAGGAAAGAAAACTCAATCTACCCCGTTCACTAGCTCCTATCTCAGTCTAAAAGATCTATCGCTCTGATACCACCTGTTATGGGGACCCGGACGCTAATCATCTTCTTAATCGTCATTGGGATAATTGGATCAATGTAATTAATCTGGGTCTAAATTTTTTTTTTAATATAGTGCGGAACATAATGGAATCAATCTAATATATATATCAGTATAAAAGTATAAGTCTTGTACAAAATACATTCATCTAAATCAAAGGTTCAACAACTAATTATCAAGTGTTCAAACCCTATTTACATCGAAGTCCGTAGTCTCCACTCTAATCACGATCTCTCCTCATCTCCCTGACCCTGATTCTGTCCCACCTATTGCCATGCACACATACAAACACGACAACAGCCGGATAACTCCGGTGAGATGTATATATCCCAGTATAAACAATGTAAACATGCATTCATATAAAAGCATATATAAAAGCATGAAACACATATCGATAACATGTATCAAATTTGCAAAATATGCATCAATAAAATCTCTGAATCACACTCCGTGACTACCAGACTTTGACTCGACACATCCTAATCTAGGGATCCCGATCTGAATAAGAACGCAACGTTCTCCCATCTACTTTACCCCAGCTAGATGGTGGTACGTTCTTAGTCCCAGACTTTGGCGGTCTATATCGAAGATCTGCAATAGGAGTCGGTTTTCTTCTCAGTCTATCGATATATATCCAAAAGTCCAGTGACTTGGCGGTTCTGCCATGGTGGTTCTACCAAAGATTAGGCTGATCTGCCCAATTCTAACTCATGCTTTGCTATAATCAATAGAATAAGCATATCAATATCAAGCATTGCAAATATCAAATGCAATAATTATACAGTATGTGATTTTCGGAAACTCAAGTCAAATCTAACTCGAGTTGGGCAATCCCGCATCAACATTTATTTATACCTTTCTTTCTGTCAATCTGACTCTGTCGAAGTCCCAAACTCAAATCTATCAATACTGAATCTGACAATGACAATAACGAGGAATATAATATCAATATCCCAATCAATCGATACTGGATATAATCAGAACTAAATCGAATTCTGTTTCAACGGCATAATTGCATAATCTCAGTATACCCAGTAATACAAATAAACAGATATCAATTCCCACAACTCATACTCAATAACGATACAAATCTGATATCACATCTCGATCAAATCAACTCTGAAAATCATAACAATTCTATACAGTATCCGTTCTTCAATCCGGTTTCGATTATACGATGTCTAACATATCAGAAACACCATATATGAATCATATCTGATTCCTTCAACATCATATTTTCAAATCATATCAGAACATAAGAAAACTTACGTCCAGTTGAAGCTTGCGTTGATAGGAACTCAGTATTGAAGTCGGATTCAAAATCAGACAGACGTATCGAAATATAAAGGCGTAAGGATTTTTATCAATCTTTCTCATTCCTTTCCTTTGTTCTTCTGAAGGAAATGAAGGTTATAAGTGTATATATATCCACCTTGCATGTCTATGAAACGTGGCTCATTTTTCTTCAATTTCGGTTGGCGCTCGGGCGGTTATAAATTCTCGCCCAGGCGCTTGCTCGGCTCTCGGGCGGTTAATCTTTACCGCTCAGGCGTGGAAGTTTCTGTCGAGATACTCAACTGATCATCTCCTGGCGCTCGGGCGGTAATATTCTACCGCTCGGGCGCCAAACATTCTGTCCAAGAAGTAAATTCATGGTGCATTGGCGCTCGGGCAGGTTCTTTTCTACCGCTCGGGCGCCAGATGTTCGGTCCAACATCTTGGCTTATACTGTAACGATGCCCTGCTTCTTCATTTGAGTTCCTATAACCTCAATTATGTCAATTAATCAACGTCTGATTACAGTAATTAAATCTCGGGCATTACACACGCAAAGCAAATCACAAAACTGGACAGAAGACCTCACGCACATGCACGAAGACAAGGCACGCATATGCGCGAGCCTCGCGCACATGCGCCAAGACGAGGTGCGCATATGAGCGAGAAAGACTACCACCGAAGTGTTGAACAGAGAACTTCGCGCATATGCGTGGAACTAGGGCGCATATGCGCGCGAGGGAAAATTATGCAACGTACAGGCAGAGACATTCGTGCATATGCGCGAACTCAGGGCGTGCATATGCGCGCGGCGCATATTTTTTTCCTAGTTTAGTGTTTTTATTGTTTTGGCAACTAGATTTGGTATCTTTGATTATGTAAACATATTGGACGAAAATTTTGGGGACAATTCAGATTATTATTGATAGTTTATCAAACTTGAGTTTTCTCTCAAAACTTTTCAATTGCTTTAGCTTTGTTTCAAAATCAAACTTATCAAAGTTTTAACTTTGTGGCGTTTGTCGATCTTGTCTTACGTGGATTGTCAAAGACAAGTACTTTGAAGGTTCGATTGAGTTGCGATTGTTTCTTTTGTGATTTTTTATTACTAAACCACATAGTTTAGGGGTGAAGGTCACGTAATACTTGATTCAAAAAGGTCGGGACAACAACAACGATTACTTGTTCGTTATTGATTGAGGGCGCGATTCTAAATCAATAGGGTTTGCTATTCTTACGTTCGTGGATTAATATCATTTGGTATCATAGCTTTGGCTCATTGAATTCAAGTAAGTTTATCTTGTTCTTAAATTTTCAGATCTGTGTTATTTCTTCGTTCGTTTCCAGATCTGTTTTTGTTCTATCGTTCTTCGTCTTTTCGTGAATCTGTGATTCTAGAAATTTTGTGATTATTTTTCTTGGTGATTTTCGAGTGCACAATCATTGTGCAAGAGAAAAAAAAATAGTACAAAAATTCCGAAAATTCACCATTATTTTTTTGATATTTTTTTCTATTTTCTTTGGAGATTCATATTCAATTTCTCTCACAGTAAAAAAAAAATTCATATATATTCAAATTTCTTGTCTACGCTATCCAAGTGAGTCGATCACATTTGTTCACAAGTTGAACTTGATTATTTGAAATGTACAAATACAAAGCTTGAGCACACTTTCGAGAGAACTATCAAATTCGAGTGAAAACACTTGAGTGCGAGCGTTATTTCTTTGGACTGACTGGTGAGTATTTGTTCTGAGCAAAAAAAATAAGAGAGGAGAGGTGAGTGAATTTTCTTTGGAGTGACCGTGAGAATTTGGGTGAGGAATATTTTTTATTTCTACTAACGTTTCCTTGCAGGTACAAGTCCAAAAGTAAAATGGAGAGGGAGGTAGGAGATAGTTCGAACCAGGGATTATCTAAGACTCAAATGGAGGCGTTGTTTGGGCATTTCAATAGAATGATGAGGACAGAGTTGAAGCCCTTACATGAGAGGTTGGATAAGCTTGAAGTTAGTGCTAGTGGGAGTAAGTATAAGCCTAAAGATGTGGGTAGAGGAGGAGAAGATGAGGAATATGGTGTGGGATGAGACGAGGAGAGCCTAAATGAGAATTGGGGTAGGAACGGACGAGGTAGAGGATTTGAGAGAGGAAAAAAGGAAGCCGAACAAGGTAGATACAGTGATGGGAATAGGGAGAATAGTAATATGGGTAGTATTAAGATGAAAGTTCCATTGTTCCATGGGAAATCTGACCCGGAGGCATACTTAGAATGAGAAAAGATGGTAGAGTTCGTGTTTGAATGTCACCACTACTCCGAACAAAAGAAGGTTAGGTTGGTGGTGGTTGAATTTCTAGACTATGCTCTCATTTGGTGGGATCAACTAGTGACCACTAGGAGGAGATATAATGAGAGACCCATTGAAACTTGGGATGAGATGAAGAGGGTCGCGAGGAAGAGTTTTTTGCCCAATCACTACTATAGGGAGATATTTAAGAGGCTACAAACTTTGAGGTAAGGAGTAAAGAGTGTTGATGACTACTATAAGGATATGGAAGTAGTCATGATTAGGGCAAATATCGAGAAGAATAGTGAGGCGACAAGGGCACATTTCCTTTGTGGTTTGAACGGGGAGATTCAAGATCAAGTGGAGTTTAGGCACTACTTGGACCTAGATGAGATGGTGCAAATGGCCATAAAGGTGGAGCAACAACTCAAGAGGAGAGAAGTTGGCCGCACCAATCAAACTGAGAGTTCGTCATCTACTTGACGACCAAATGTGGCAAAACGTGATGAAAGTAAAGTGGTGACCAAGCCCAAGATTGAGAACAAGCAAGAGACGCCTAAGCAAGGAGTGCAAGGTAAATCTGAAACTCCTCTTAATCGTTCTAGGGATATTAAATGTTTTAGGTGTCAAGGGGTGGGTCATATTGCTAGCCAATGTCCAAATAAGAGGGTGATGATTTTGAATGGTTATGGTGAGTATGAGTCCCAAAGTGAGGGTGATGACGAGGGTGATGATGATGAGATGCCTGCATTAGAGGATCCTGATGAGGGATATGAGGCAGGTTGTAGGTGAAGCACTAGTGACTAGGCGGATCATGAGTACCCAAGTCAAGGAGGAGGAGACTAACCAAAGGGAAAACTTGTTCTATACTAGATATTTTGTGAATAGCAAGGTTTGCAATCTTATCATAGATGGGGGAAGTTGCACCAATGTGTCAGTAGTGAGATGGTAGAAAAATTGGGTTTGCCTACGTTAAAGCACCCTCAACCATATAAATGGTTGAATGATTGTGCGGAGGTGAAGGTGAACAAACAAGTATTGGTTTCTTTTTTGATTGGACAGTATATTGATGAGGTCTTATGTGATGTAGTGCCAATGCATGCTTTTCATATCTTGTTGGGGAGGCTGTGGCAATATGATAGGCGAGTGACACATGATGGGTTCAAGAATAAGTATTCGTATTGAAGAAGGAATCTATTGTATTACTTCCTTTGTCCACAAAGCAAGTGTTGGGGGACCAATTGAAAAAAAAGAAGAGAGATGAGGCCGAATAAAAAGAGTGAACAAAAAAGTGAGATGGCCTTTGAAAGAAAGGATGAGATGGCTAAAAAAAAGAGTGATCAAAAGAGTGAGACGACCATACAAAAGAAAAAAGAGAGGAAAGAAAATGAGGGGAAAGAAAATGAGAGGAAAGAGGCCAAGAAAAAAACATATATGACCCAAAAGATTGAGTTGAAACATTTGTTGCACACACATGAACCACTTGTGTTGATTCTTTACAAGGAGATCCTCCTTAACACAAGTGATATAGCCGGGTCCCTTCCGAGCATTGTTGTTTAACTTTTGCAGGAGTTTGATGATATATTTCCGGGGGAGCTACCGCAAAGACTACCACAATTGAGGAGGATTGAGCATCAAATTGCCTTTGTGGCCGGAAGTGCATTACCAAATCGTCCAGCTTATAGAAGCAATCCGGAGGAGACTAAGAAGCTTCAACGGTAGGTAAGTGAGTTGTTAGATAGGGGTTTTGTGCGTGAGTCCATGTCTCCTTGTGTTGTTCCTGTTTTGTTAGTTCCTAAGAAAGATGGCTCATAGCGTATGTGTGTAGATTGTAGAGCAATCAATAACATAACCATTAAGTATAGGCATTCCATACCTAGACTAGATGATATGTTAGATGAATTGCATTGTGCTTGTGTATTTAGCAAAATTGATTTGAAGAGTGGTTATCATCAAATTAGAATGAGAGAAGGTGATGAGTGGAAAAATGCTTTTAAAACCAAATACGGGTTATATAAGTGGATGGTCATGCCTTTTGGCTTAATTAACGCTCCTAGCACCTTTGTGAGGCTAAAGAACTATGTCTTGCGTGCATACATATGAAAATTTGTTGTGGTTTACTTTGATGATATCCTAGTGTATAGCAAAAACTTGGATGAGCATGTTAATCACTTGAGACTTGTGCTAATCACTCTAAGGGCTGAAAATTTATATACTAACTTAAAGAAATGTGATTTTTTTACAAGCAAACTTGTCTTTCTTTGTTTTGTGGTGAGTTCACAGGGGATTCAAGTGGATGATGACAAGGTAAGTGCTATTCGAGATTGGCCAGCGCCTACTACTGTTGGTCAAGTTCGAAGCTTTCATTGTCTTGCAAGCTTCTATAGGAGGTTTGTAAAGGATTTTAGCACACTGGCAGCACCGATGACGGCGGTAATCAAGAAGAACGTTCCATTTCATTGGGACGAGGAGCAAGAAAAGTACTTTAATACTATTAACCAAATATTTATTTATGCCCCTTTACTTGTTTTACCTGATTTTTCTAATACTTTTGAGATTGAATGTAATGCTTCAGGTATAGGTATTGGTGGAGTGTTGATGCAAGGAGGACGGCCTATGGCCAAGTTTAGTGAGAAGCTTAATGGAGCAGCGTTGAATTACCTTACATATGACAAGGAGCTCTATGCACTTGTGAGGACTCTTGAGACGTGGCAACACTACTTGAAGCCTAGGGAGTTTGTGATTCATACGGATCATGAATCCTTAAAGCATCTTAAGGGGCAACAGAAGTTGAACAAGAGACATGCCAAGTGGTTGGCGTTTGTGGAGACATTCCCCTACATGATCAAATATAAGCAAGGTAAGGAAAACAAAGTGGCCGACCCACTATCACAAAGGTACATACTTTTTCTCTACCTTGGTGTAACGTCCCAGATTCGACGACTGTCCTCACTGTATCAATACGAGTCTTTCCAACGTGCTTATGTTCTCACTCACACGCACCCTAGGAAACTTCCCAGGAGGTCACCCATCCTAAAATTGCCCCAAATCAAACACGCTTAACTTTGGAGTTCTTATATGTTGATCTACCGAAAAGAAGATGCAGCTTCGTGATATGAGTCGTACAAATAAAATCTTTTAAGACTTCTTCAACTGTACAGTCCATTACATTGAACAATCTCGAAATCCCTCTCATCCCCGTGTGGGTCGGTTCATTCATGTTCCCTCCACCTAGAAGCCTGTCAGGAGCCGCTCATTGTCCGTGCAACTGATGGCACCGGCGATCACCCCCGCCCTCTTCGGCCCCGGGCCTCACATGCCCACCAGCTTCCGCTTGGTTCGTCCCCAAACCAAACCGTACTAAGAGAGGTCGGCTCTGATACCACTTGTAACGTCCCAGATTCGACGACTGCCCTCACTGTATCAAGACGAGTCTTTCCAGCATGCTTATGTCCTCACTCACACGCACCCTAGGAAACTTCCCAAGAGGTCACCCATCCCAAAATTGCCCCAAGTCAAGCACGCTTAACTTTGGAGTTCTTATGTGATGAGCTACCGAAAAGAAGATGCAGCTTTGTGATATGAGTAGTACAAATAAAATCTTTTAAGCCTTCTTCAACTGTACAGTCCATAAATTGAACAGTCTCGAAATCCCTCTCATTCCCGTGTGGGTCTGTTCATTCATGTTCTCTCCACCTAGAAGCCTGTCAGGAGCCGCTCATTGTCCGTGCAACTGATGGCACCGACGATCATCCCCCGCCCTCTTCGGCCCCGGGCCATGTCCAAAATTAAGATGATGTAATCCAACTGCATGCGAATCAAGGAAATAATGGAAAATGAGTAATTAAGTGACTTTAATTGCTAATTAATTATGTGACATACATGTTTATATGTTAAAGGAGATTCTTATTGTCATCATGCATAAAATTGTATTTTTAGGAATATTCAAGTGACGATCGAGGAACAGGGACCGAGGGCTGAAAAATGTTTTTATTAAATAATTATTTTTAATTATTTAAAATATGATTGATGCGTTTTAGTATTTTTGAAAATGAGGGGTTTTGAGGCGAATTTATATGCCGGGACGTAAATTTTATCGGTGTTGGTTTTTCAACTAAAATTCGAGCTATTTGGCAACCCGGCTAATAAATTCACAAATTTATTTAAACAAAACTTTGGTTAAATTTTATTTATGTCCTAATTAGGCTAATGGGCCTAATTTAATAGCTTATTAGGCCTAAAGCCTAGTTAGTAATCAAACTAGTATTTAAAGTGTTAAATAATTGAAAAACCCTATTCTAACATAAACAAACAATCGGCCACCCTATTTTACAATCTGAAAATTCTCTCCCCACACCCACCCACACACGACAGCACACACACTAGCAAGATTGGAAGGGAATTTCGAAGGTACTAGCTAGAGCAAGCCAAAGTGTCCCTCCGTTCTTCGTCGTCAACGGATATTCGAGCGTATATAACGCAAAGGCACGCCATACATCTCCTTTTCTCATCCATCATATCATAATATTGTTTAATTATTGTATGCATAAAGAACATGATTTATTTTTTGTATTTTCGGAATATGACATGCACATGGAGGAAAACCTAAGATTTTTGATGCAAACTCATGTTTTTATCATGTAAAGGGGGTGCCATGGTCTTAGGTATGAACTAGTAGTGTTTATGCATGATTTAAGGTCCTAAAACACTCACAACTCTCGGCTAAACAACATGAAACAAGAACAAGCGGAACTTGCTGTCATAAGGTAAAGTGGTGCGGGTTTGGTACCCCATGGCTGGGCAAGGGCTAGCTTCTGTTTAGGGGCAAGCTAGGGTCATGGGGAAGTCTAGGGGAGAGTCCTAGCCATGCTAGGACTCGAGTTAGGGGCTGGGGAAGAGTCCTAGCCATGCTAGGACTCCACCCGAGAACCCTGCACAGATTGGTGCAGGGTTTGCGCAAGGGTCAAGGGATTGAGGGGCTCAACTCGGGGTCATGGGCTGAGGAGGAGTCCTTAAGGTCCTAGGTGAGCGTACATGGGTCTGGTTCCAGGGCTGGGTCACTGCGTATGGTCCTAATCACAAAAAGAAGAGTCCTAGTCACTATGGGAGTTCTCGGCCAGCATGGGTTCGGGGTTGGGGGCTTTGTTTTTGGCTTTGGGATGGGGTTCTTAGCGGTCTAAGGGTCCAGTAGGTTAATTTAGGATGTTGGTCAAGTTCTAGATCGACATGGCTCGGGGATAACTCGTGAAAATCGGAAGTTGGCTTGGGGTCGAAATTTTGGTGTCAATTAGGGCTTTTAAATAAAGAAAAAATTGGAAAATGGCTCACGGGGGTCGAGTCATGGTCCATAAGGGCTAAAACAATATAAAAAGACTAAATTTAGAATTTAGGAATTTTTTATTAAAGTTTGGGATTTTTCGGGATTAAAACACCGTCAAAACAGTTAATTAAAGATAAATGAAAAAGTCTAATATTTAGGCTAAATAAAATTATGAAAAAATTCATGTAAGCTTAAATAATTATTTGGGACATGTTAGAGTCAAGAAATCAAGAAAAAAGTCAAAATCGTAAAATGTCAAGTCCAGGGGTAAAACGATCTTTTTACACCTAAAAAAATTAGGAAACGTCTTGGCAGTGCCCTAAATGCTATTTTTATGATATTATGATTATTTTTTTTAATGTTTATGAAATGTTCATGATTAAGTTATTATTTTTAAATGTCTAAAGGATTTTTATGATTTAAGGAAGACATTTAAAAGACATGTTGCATGCTTGGTTTCAAAAACAAAATGTTATGTTATGCATGATTTTTATAAAGTGATGAGAATGTAAATGATGAAGGAAGTGAAGTGATTCTGACTAATTCGTTAATGTTGGCGACGTCGTGAGGGTTAAGGTCCTAGTGGGAGCCCGACGATCGTGTTTCTATCATTACGAATATGTGGTAACGGTTATGTGGTAACGGTAAGAATGGGAATGTCGTGAGGGAAAAAGGCCCCAGAGGGAGCCCATTTATGGGAAAAGGCCCCAGAGGGAGCCCCGACGATCGTATTTCTATTCGAAAAATGATAGGCCAGGGCCCAGTTGACCGGTGAGAGTGTTGCTGGTGTCTCCCGCCGCCCAGTACTGTGTACATGTAGATGGATACATCGATTTATGATCATGATCAGGAAAGTCACAATTAACGATCTGAATTCAACAAAGGAAAAATAAAAGGAAAAGGAAAAATGTTTATGATCATGAAAAATGTTTTATGTCATGTTGTGGAAAAAGAAAAAAGGTTGAGGTTTGTGAAATGCACGTCATGAAAATGTTTATGCTTAAATTTATGCATCATGAAAATATTTATGAAAATGGTCATGTTTGAAGTTTATGCATCTTCATGAAAACGATATTTTAAGTACAAGTATTTTTCACTGTTATATGTTGACTGTATTACGTATTACTTGTTATCAAGATTATGGTGTCTTGAGTCTTTAGACTCACTAGATGTGATGGATGCAGGTGAGGTTGAGGGAGGCCTTGACGGATGATCCTACTGGGCTGTCGGTGCACACAACCCGAGGACCAGCGCTACTATTTTCCGCATTATGTTTTATGATTATTGATTTAAGATAAAGATTTTTAAGACTATTTATTTATACTTTTGAGGGATTTTTGAGAGGTTTAGTATGGACTTTACTTTTCAAATTATTGCTTTTTAGGTTTGGTAAACAGAAGACGATATCAGTTTAATGACTATTTCACTTGATTTTTAAAATGCTAGTTGGTTGATGATTTATTTTAAGGGGCAAAATATTTTATAAAAATATTTTAGTGAAAGCCGAAAATTTTAAAGAAAAAAAATTTCTAGTATTTTTAAAGCAATAAAAAGGGCAGACGTTTCAGTTGGTATCAGAGCAAAGGTCCTGTAAAGGGTTGTGCCACCATCAGTGCCGAAAAGATCAGTCGTCAAGCCTCAGTCTATAAGTTTACACGCTTTATATGATTTTATGATGCTACCTGAATAAGTACATGAATATTATGTTTACGCCACATGTTTAATAACTTTATGATAATATATGATATTTATGCTTTAGAATTTTTTATACGTGTTACGACATGAGTTAAGAAATTATTTGATTTCAACGCATGTTGGTTTGGTGGTGGAATTAGACGATGTTGATTTTTGGGTTTTAGTATTGACGTTTTACTTTATGGGCTATATTTTTCAAACTTATTGCTTTTTAGGTTTGGTAAAACAGTTGATGATTTTATTTTATGACTATTGCACTTGATTTTTAAAATGCTAGCTGGTTGGTGTTTTATTTTAAGGGGTAAAATATTTTATAAAAAAATATTTTCATGTGGCAAGTATACATGGCCGAAAATTGAGTGTTTTAAAAAAAAAATTCTAATACTTTTTAAGCAATAAAAAGGGCAGACATTTCAGTTGGAGTCTAAAGTTTTGGGGTTTGAGCATGTCAAGGAGTTGTATGTGCTAGATAAGGATTTTAAGAGTGTGTTTGAAACTTGTATGCATGGTCCACATGAAAAATTCTATTTGCATAATAGTTTCTTGTTTAGAGAAGATAGGTTGTGCATCCCTAAATCATTCGTTCGTGAATTACTTGTTAGGGAGGCAAATGGGGGTGGTTTGATGAGACATTTTGGTGTGGCTAAAACTTTGAATGCTTTGCATAAACATTTTTATTGACCACATATGAAGTGTGATGTTGAACGAGTGTGTGATAAGTGCATAACTTGTAGGCAAGCTAAGTCTAGAACACAACCACATGTATTGTATACGCCACTTCCTGTCCCTAGTGAACCTTGGGTTGATATTTCTATGGACTTTGTTTTAGGGTTGCCTAGGACAAAGAAGGGGAGGGATTATATATTTGTTGTTTTGGATAGATTTTCTAAAATGGAACATTTTATAACTTGTCATAAAACTGATGATGCTTCTAACATTGCGGATTTATTGTTTAGAGAAGTCGTTAGGTTGCATGGCACGCCTAGGACTATTGTTTAGATCGCGATGTTAAATTTTTGAGTTACTTTTGGAAGACTTTATGGGCTAAACTTGACACAAAATTGTTGTTTTCTACTACGTGTCATCCTCAAATGGATGGACAAACTGAAGTTGTTAATAGAACTTTATGAACACTTTTGCGTGCTATTCTTGAAAAGAACTTAAATAATTGGGAAGAATGTTTACCATATGTTGAGTTTTCTTATAATCATTGCATGCATTCTACTACCAATTATTCGTCGTTTGAAATTGTGTATGATTTTAATCCTTTGACTCTGTTGGATTTGATGTCTTTACCTGTGAGTGAAAGGTTAAACATGGATGACTAAATAAGGCTGAATTTGTTAGGGATTTACATGAAAAGGCCAAGGCCAACATCGAGAAGAAAAATGAGCAATATGCCAAACAAGCCAACAAGGGGAAGAAGAAAGTGGTATTCGAGAAAGGTGATTCGGTGTGGCTCCACTTGCGGAAGGAAAGGTTCCCCGAGAAGCGACGTTCGAAGCTATTACCTAGGGGTGATGGACTATTTCAAGTTCTAGAAAGGATCAATGACAACGCCTACAAACTCAACCTACCAGGTGAGTACAACATGAGTTCCACTTTTAATGTTAGTGATTTGTCATTGTTTGATGTAGGTAATGAACAAGATTTGAGGACAAATCCTTTTCAAGAAGGGGAGGATGATGCAAACACGGTTGGTCAAGCCCCAAGGAAAGCATGGGACCCTTTAGAGTTGCCGGAGGGACCAATCACGAGGGGACGTCTGAAGAGGTTCAAAGAAGCATTGCATGGGCTTATGAGCAAACAAGAAGGATGTACAAGCGAGGTACAGAGTGCTGAATGGTTCGTGATGCATGGGAGTAAGTTTGGGAGTCATGTGAACATTATTCAAGCATCCACGCAAAGCAATGCACAAAACTGGACAGAAGACCTCGCGCACATGCGCGAAGACAAGGCGTGCATATGCGCGAGCCTCGCGCACATGCGCCAAGACGAGGCGCGCATATGCGCGAGAAACACTGCCACCGAAGTGTTGAACAGAGAACTTCGCGCATATGCGCGGAACTAGGGCGCGCATATGTGCGTGAGGGAAAATTATGAAATGTACAGGCAGAGACAATCGCACATATGCGCGAGCTCACGGCGCGCGGCACATATTTTTTTCCTAGTTTAGTGTTTTTATTATTTTGGCAACTAGATTTGGTATCTTTGATTATGTAAACATATTGGACGAAAATTTTGGGGACAATTCAGATTATTATTTATAGTTTCTCAAACTTGAGTTTTCTCTCAAATCTTTTCAAGGCTTTAGCTTTGTTTCAAAACCAAACTTATCAAAGTTTTAACTTTGTGGCGTTTGTCAATCGTGTCTTACGCGGATTGTCAAAGACAAGTTTTTTGAAGGTTCGATTGAGTCGTGATTGTTTCTTTTGTGATTGTTTATTACTAAATCACAAAGTTTAGGGGTGAAGGTCACGTAATACTTGATTCAAAAAGGTCGGGACGACAACAACGATTCCTTGTTCGTTATTGAATTGAGGGCGCGATTCTAAATGAATCGTGTTTGCTATTCTTACGTTCATGGATTCATATCATAAGCAATCGATGGTAAGCTCTCAACTGAATATCTCAACTGATCAGTTTCTAACTGATCAGTCAGTTGACTTTGTAAGTTCAGTTCAGCTGGTTTCAATTGCCTTTGATAAAATGCGCATTAATCTTAAGTTAGGCAACTGTCAGTTGATTTATGTAGTTCAGTTACTTCAAGCTACTTGATCAGTTAGTCCAATAAATTAAACACTTAGTTTGTCAAACAGCCGAAATTAAGTTTCCAACAATTTTCGCCTTTTTGGTGTTTGACAAAACTTGTAAAGTATAAACTGATCAACTGAACTCAAAAATATTCTTCGAACTCATTGTAGATAAAATAAATCTTCTAATGTACAGATTCGTACAAAGAATAAAATAATAAAGATTTCCTGTCATAGTCTTCAACCAATAACTGAAGTCAGCTGATCTTCATTTCTTCTTCTTTCCTTTGTCTTCTCCTTTCTGATCTTTTAACTCTTCTATCTCTCCTATTTCCCCCCTTTTGTCAAGCACATCAACTTTCTTGGATAAAATTCGAACATCCACTGCAATATCTTTTACAACATTCACCACAATGTTTTGCAGCATATCAATCCTTTTGCTGAATGTACTCTCTAGAAAATCAAAGCGTTTGCCGACTAATGCTTGAGTTTGAAAATGAGATCTAGTTGACAATCTTTCTTTCTTCATTTCTTCCATCTGGAGAAAGAGAGAAGTCAAATTCTGATTGATTAGATTTAGTCTGTTTGAGGAAAACTCATTGTTAGAGTTAAGCTTCAATGAGTGCGCAAACAGAGTTGACTGTATTTCAGAAATAGCTTTCATCATACTGACGAGGTTGGTCTGAACAGTCTGAATTTCTTCAAACAGGGCATCAGTATCTGAAATACCAGGAGACATGGCTCCGGAAGTTTCTGGAATCTGCACGTGTTGCTGTTGAGTAAAGACAACCATAGTGCGGTTAGTTGCTTCTGTTTCTTGCATCACCATTCCTGAAATATTTTCAATTGTATGTTCCTGTTGAGGCTGGGGAGGAGAAGAGACAATTGGAAGAACAAAAGTAGTAGAAGGTTCTTCAGTTTGTTGTTCAGTTGATTCCAAAACTGGTTCTTCAGTCGGTTGAGTAACTGGCTCTTCAGCTGGCACTTCTTCGGTTGTAACTGAGTGCAGCTGAGCCTCTTCAGTTTGTTCAAAAACTGCCTATTCAGTCATAACAACTGACTGAACTGGCTCTTCAGTTTCTCCAAAAATAGCTTTCTCGGCTGATTCTTCAAAAATAACAGCTTGATCGACTGGTTTTTCAACAATAATAGGATCTACTGGTTCTTCAGTAACAATAGGCTAATTTGATGGTTCCTCAGTCAAGACAACATCTTCAACTGATTTGGATGTTTCGAGCTGAATATCAGAAGTAACAGATTTGATGACCACTTCTAGATTGGCCAATGATAATCCAGATTCAGAATAAAGCTTCAGATCAGCAGTTGAAGAGAGAAGTGATGAAGATGATGATGGTTGAGAAACTGATGTGGAAAGGGCAGTTGCTTGTTGATAAGATTCAGCAACTGTGTCCTTGGAAGGCTCTTGAACTGACTGTTCAGCTGGCTCTTCTGATGAAAAATTTTGGGAGGCTGCTGGAATGATTAGTTCTTGATCAATTTCCCAATTTTTGATCTCCATCTGCAACGAGAGAAGATCCGAGTCAAGTTGGTCATGCACAACTTTGTCATTGTATGCACTTGGATTGGTAGGATCATAGTTCAGCCGCAGTTGAGCAATTATCTTCTGTAGCTTCTTTTCTCTCAGTTGATTGAAGAAATAGTTTTTTCGCTCCAGAACTTGAACAATGGTAGATGCCTTGCCTACCTTCATAACAACATTTTCCAAATCAACAAATTTCTTCAGTTTTGACTTCTTCTGAAGCTGCTTGGCAAAGACTTCAGTCCTGAATTTGACACATTCATCATAAGCCTTGAGCTTGTTTTCTGAAAATTCATTGATCTTTTGCCAAATGAGATCAATATGCGTTTGGATTGCTTTGGTTGGCGTGGGATCTTCTTGCATTTTTCCCTTACCTTTTGAGTCAGTCATGGCATGAGGAATGCTCAACCACGAAGTAGTCGCATCAATTTGTTCTCTAATCACTAGCCCCTTTGGTCTAGTAAGAGGTAGAGAGGTGTAGCCAGAGATAGTGATCAATGGAGCCTTAACTCCAGCAAGTTTCTTCTTTTCACCTGATTTGGTGACCTTCTTCTTTGGTAGAATAGCAGACAGAGGTAACTGATCCTCAGTTGAAGATTCAGTTGGAATAGATTTCAGAGGGATAGCCTTGATAGGCTGTTGAGCCCCCGATTGCATCAGTCTTTTAGTTGGGATGGTCCTAAATGCAACAGCGGGTTTTGTCTTCAAGGTTCATGGCTTCTTGATGACCTTGGGAGATGGTGTTTTCTCATAGTCAGTTTCACTGGCAATCAACTTGCGCTTGATTGTCTTCTTCTGAAGAGTCTTCTTTTTCTGAACTGACTTGGGAGCCTCCTATGTCCCAATCTCCTTCTTTACCTTCAAGAACTGCTCAGGAGACATGTCCAGTTTCTGCTTTGGTGGTTGGACATTCTTAGCATTGAAGATTTTCAGTTTTGATGATTTTTCAGAATCATTAGTCACCAGCCCTTTGACTTTCAGCAAATAGCTGAGCTGCACCGCATAACCCTTTGATTGCTTGGACGATTGAAACATATTCCTCAAGATGTTGAAAATTATGTTCTTTCAGTTCAGTCTCCGACTAGCCATGATAGCAGACATAGCTTGAAATTTTTCAAGAGTAAGTGCAACAAAGGATCCAGCCTTTGCTAAAAGCCCTTTGGCTACGATATCAGCCAGCAGTTGAACCTCTGGCTTCAGCTCCTTCTTGGGATCGGAAACTTTGATTTTCCGACCATTTGCAGACAGAAGGGTTTGCATCTCCTCAACATCAGATGCTTTTACTTCAGAGAAATTAACTAGCCCATCAGTAGGCAGTTGAAATAGGTTGCAGAAGAAATCCTCGTCAATGATCAGCAGCTGACCATTTACAGTAGTTGCGATACTGCCGTTTTTAGTGACATAGCCGCTGGCATAGAGATCTTGAATCTCTTTACTATAGATTTCTTGGGAAGATAATCCAAAAAATTGTTTCAGTCCAGCTGCTTCCAGTTTGATGAAGATGTTCTTCACAGCTTCATCTGATACAGTCATAACTGAGTCAAAGTTGATTGCCATTGCGTTCATGACATGAGCTGGGATCTGATTTGCCATTTGATTGAATGTTTTTATGAGAGAAAGAAACTTGAATTTGTTTTTGCTCTGTAAATTTGAAGTAAGCGTAAGGAGAAAAACTGAAATGGCACGGTTATAGTACTGATGTAAGTGATTGTTCAAATTATTGGACACGTGTCAGTCCACGAAAATTTGAATTAAAAACGTGTGTACGTGTGGTAAAAACGTGTGTAGAGTATTCATGGATTACGTGGATCCACGTTCCAAAATACTATTCGTTGAAAGACAGCAATTAATGCTTTGACAAAGAGTCACATCATTTAATATAGAATATTATTCGATATATTAGTTAACTTATCGGAGAAGATCAGTTAGATCAGCAGCTGAATGACCAGTTGAAAACTTAGTCAGTTCAGTTGAAAACCAACTGACTATTGTCTTCTCAGTTAATTTTTCAAATCGATATTCCCCCTCAATAAATGCATATAATTAAAAGAACTAGTAAGAAAAACTCAGTATGAGTAAGTCAAAAGACGTTTCAATTGAGTTGTGTCTCTTCATCTTCTTCAATATTAAATGTAGCATGTCTATAAGTAAGAAAAAAAATGTCAGATAACAATAGTTCAATATGTCTAGTTCAAGCAATTCGGATGTCTGCAACAGTACTCATAACTTAGTTACACAAAGGACACTTCCTCATTTGGAAACTCTGATGAAAACCATTGAAGAATACGTCTGGATGAAGGTCATGTCTTCTTGGGTTAAAGTTCAAGATCTCCAGTCTATTCGTCGACATGGTTCAGTTCCTACTACCAAGCAGAGAGCTGTAGCAAGAAAGTACTTCAGGCGTTTTGACATCTTTCACGTTTCACAGCTTGCCACTGATCTAGTTCTCATGCATGTGCTGCTGTGGAAAGAGTGACATCAGCTTGAGAAGATATCTACTTTAGAGTCCTTCAGAGAACTGCATTGCCATGAACTAATTAATTGGTTAAATGTTTGGCAAGATGCTGTAGGAAGTAAACTAAGTGAAGTTGTATGGTATCGACTTCATTCTTAATGAAATCTTGTTTTGTATCATTGCTGTTGTCTCTTTATTTTTCTGCAAAACTTAAATTTCATCAGTTGATAAATAATTAACGAACTGAATATAATAACTGATAAATGTCCAACTGGCATCAGTTGACAAACCGTTAACGAACTGAATATAATAACTGATAAATGTCCAACTGGCATCAGTTGATAAACATTTAAATAATAAATGACAAACTGAATGAACAACAATTAACAAAGCAGTAATAAAACTGTTATAATTAAGATAAATCAATTAAACCAAGTATATTACGAAAGTTAGAAAAGTTAGTCTCTGGCAATGGTTTGGTGAAGATGCCAGCAGCTTGTTGTTCAGTTGACACATATTACAGTCTGATAGCTTTCTCCAGAGCATGATCTCTAATGAAGTGATGCCTGACATCAATGTGCTTGGTCCTTGAGTGAAGAACTGGATTGTAAGTTATTACAATCGTGCTTGTATTATCACAAAATATGGGATATTCTTTAGCATCAACTCCATAATCTTTCAGTTGTTGCTGAATCCAGAACAGTTGGGCACAGCAGCTTCCAGCAGCAAGGTATTCTGCTTCAGTTGTGGAAGTAGCTATGGATGTTTTCTTCTTGTTGAACCATGAGATCAGTCTGTCTCCTAGAAACTAACAAGATCCACTGGTGCTTTTACGATCTAGCTTACATCCTGCTTAATCTGCATATAAATATCCAACTAAATTGAAAGAATAGTCTTTAGCGTACCATAATCCCACATTTTGAGTTCCTTTTAGATATTTTAAAATTCTTTTGGCAACTGAAAAATGCGATTGCTTAGGATTTGCTTGAAATCTAGCACACATGCAAACAGCAAATACAATAACAGGATGACTAGCAGTTAGGTACAATAATGAACCTATTAAACCTCTGTAGAGTGTCTTCTCAACTGATATTCCCCCTTGATCATTGTCCAGTTTGACTGATGAACTCATGGGAGTACTTGAGCTGAACATGTTTCCATGCCAAATTTCTTGAGCAATTCCTTCGTGTATTTGGTCTGACTGATAAAAATACCAGTGTCCAGTTGCTTCACTTGCAGACCGAGAAAGAATGTCAGCTCACCCATCATACTCGTCTCAAATTTGTCCTGCATTAACTTGGCAAATTTCTCACATAATTTGGGGTTAGTTGACCCAAATATAATATCATCAACATATATTTGCACAAGTAAAATGTGATCATTCTTAGAAAATTTGAACAAGGTCTTGTCAACTGATCCAACAGTAAAATCATGATCACTTAAGAATTTTGAAAGTGTCTCATACCAAGCTCTTGGAGCTTGTTTAAGACCATATAAAGCTTTGTTCAAATGATAGACATGTCAGGAAAAGAGTGATTGATAAAACTTGGTGGTTGTTCAACATAAACTTCTTCCTGCAACTGACCATTCAGAAATGCACTTTTTACATCCATTTGGTAGAATTTAAAGTTCTTGAATGATGCATAGGCCAGGAACATTCTGATTACTTCTAGTCTTGCAACTGGTGCATACGTTTCATCATAGTCAGTTCCTTCTTCCTGCCTATATCCTTGTGCTACAAGTCTTGCTTTGTTGCATGCAACTGAACCATCTTCGTTCAGTTTATTTCTGAATACCCATTTTGTACCTATAATTGTTTTACAAATTGGTCTTGGAACTAAGTTCCAGACATTGTTATGGGTAAATTGATTTAACTCCTATTGCATTGCATTTATCCAGTTAGGATCAGCAAGAGCTTCGTCAGTTTTCTTTAGTTCCAGTTGTGAGACAAAAGCAGAATGAATGAACAAATTAAGTGTTTTATTTCTTGTTCTTATCGGGTCAGATGGATTACCTATCACCAATTCTGGAGGATGTGATTTCTTTCATCTGAGCTCAGTATTTGTTGCTTCCATATCAGCAACTGTTTCTGTTGGCAACTGAATGTTTTCAGTTTCACTTGGAGCTGTATCAGTTGGTAACTGAATATTATCTGTTTGCTCCACCAACTGATTATCAGGAGCAGGTTCCTATTCAACTGATTGATCTAGTATTTCTGGTTCAGGTGTTTGAAGGATATTTCTATTGATTTGATTTTCTTCTTCTTTATCATCCTCCAAACTGATCTCTGTAAAACGATCAACTAGCTCAACTGGACAGTTTCATCAAAAACAACATGAATAGATTCTTCAACATTTAAAGAGCTTTTATTAAAAACTCTATATGCTTTATGCTAACTGAAGAATATCCAAAAAATATTCCCTCTATAGATTTAGCATCAAAGGCTTTTAACTGATTTTTACCACTATCAAGAATAAAACATCTGCAGCCAAATATTTTGAAATAAGAAACCACACTTTTTCTTCCATGCCAGATCTCATATGGTGTTTTCACATGATTCTTATTAATCATTGATCTGTTCTGAGTGTAAGATGCAGTGTTTACTGCTTCAGCCCAAAACCTTTGAGAAATACCAGAATCAGCAAGCATTGTTCTAGCAATTTCTTTAAGGGTCCGATTTCTTCTTTCAGCTACACCATTTTGCTGAGGTGTTCTAGCTGCTGATAGCTCATGCTTGATTCCAATATTTTCTAAAAAATTTGAAAGATTTTGATTGATGAATTCAGTCCCTTAATCAGACCTTATTCGATCAATCCCAATTGATTTTTCATTCAATAGTCTTTTGAAGAGCTTAATCAGTTGTGCAGCAGTTTGGTCTTTGGATTTGAGAAAAATAACCCAAGTAAATCTTGAAAAATCATCCCAAACTACTAAGGTGTATTTCATTTCCCTAAACTTATGACTGATATTGGACCAAAAAGATCCATGTGTAACAGTTCTAAGCATCGGGAAGATGATTTACAACCTCTGTTTTTGAATGAAGATCTTACTTGTTTACCAAACTGACATGCTGAACAAACTTTATCTTTTGAAAAATCTATTATGGGCAAACCAGTTACAAGATCATGGTTACTCAGATAGGCAATAGATTTAAAGTTTAAGTGGTTCAACCTCTTATGCCACAACCAGTTTTTAAAAGACTTGGAAGCAATGAAACAAACTGGTGCATAAGGTTGTTCAGTCAACTTACTTTGTAAGTATTTCCACAACAATTTCCAGTTAGGATCTAACTGAACAAGTGTGTCTGTCAAACTAAACTGAGAAATTATTGTCGCATAACTGACTGATGGTTATCAAGTTATACTTCAAATTCTCAACTAGCAAAACATCTTTAATTGTAAAGTTACCATGGATAAGCTTACCCTTATCCACAGTTTTACCTTTGGAGTTGTCTCCAAAACTGATGTTTGGTCCAATATATTTGATCAGTTGAGATAGCAACTTTTCATCTCCTGTCATATGCCGCGAACAACCACTGTCTAGATACCAAGTTGATTATTTGTTTGTCCCTGTTACCTGCAATCACACACAGTATATAATTTTGGTACCCATATTCATTTGGGTCCTAAACTGATTAGTCCTTTAGGAACCCAGACTTGGACCAGTCTAACTGACTTCCCAGTTGCTGTGTTCCACAAATGGTTTTTCTTGAATTCTTGGCAATATGTGTGTGATGTGAGGATGAAATAGTATGATTTGTATCTTTTTTCAACTGACTGTTCTTTTGATATTGTTTCTGAACTGGCTTACAGTTGTAGTAATTGTAATAGTCATTCCTTGAGTATTGATTTTTTTAACTGAATCGTTTAGGTGACCAGTTTCTTGAATCAGTTGAACTCTCATAGCTATATCCAATTCCATACCATTTTCCTTTGTTCTTACTTTCAGTCAATTGAACTGCTGGTTTACTAGGATCTGAGAATTCATTTACCATAGTTGATTTTACAAAGGTAATGTACTTTCCTTTGTTTTCTTTCAACATTGGCTGTGTATCACTTGCATAATTTTCATCATGACTATTAAAGCCTAAACCAGTTTTATCAGCAACTGAATTTTTTGAATTCTGCATTTCAGTCAATGCAACTGAAGACTTGTTCCAAACTTGAATCAGTTCAGTATGTTTGAAATTTCTGTTTTTAACTTATATATCAAATCTTGATTTTCAATCATTTCAGATTTTTGCTGTGCAATATCCCTTTTTAGACTCAACAGTTCAACTTACTTATCAGTTTCTATTGTTGTCATTGGGATCAGTTTGCTCAGTTGTAACCTTCTCAAATGATCGAGCAAGTTTGTGATACTCATTTACCATGTCATGCAATGTGGTAATGAGTTTCTCACGAGTGAAATCAGTAGAGCTGAAGTCAAATACATGTTCACTTGCTGACTTCGTTTCAATATCATCTGCCATTAAGCACTTGACTTCCTCTTCATCTTCACTTGAACTGATTGGTATTTCTGGTTCTGACTCGTCACTGTCAGTTTCTGCCCACTTGGATTTGCTCTCTTCAGTCAAAAGCACTTCATGTTTCTTTTTGGATGATTTCTTGTCATCCTTGGTCCTTCTTCTGTGCTCATAGAGCTTCTTTCCCTTTTCAGTGGATCCTCGACTGTCCTTCTTTGGCTTAGGATAGTCTGCTATGAAATGACCAGATTTGCCACAGTTATAGCAAGCATATGATTCTTCTTTGGACTGATTTTTCTGATATTGTTTCTAGAAGTTTCTGTTACGTACCGTACTTTTAAACTATTTAAAATTTGAGGAAAAATAAAAATTTTCTTAAATACAAAATAAATTTTCAAATTTGCATTAAAATAACTTGCTCGTCTAAAGACTTTTGCAATAAAAACAACCAAAATCAAGTTTGCCAAAAGTAATAATCGTTTAAACACCATAAACCATTTCATGAAATCAGAGTAATAAAAATTGTCATGCATAAAATCTTAAAACATGGGCGGTCCTCGGGTTTAGCCCCCTGCGCAGTCCAAACCGGCTCATTGGTCCCCACCCCTCGTCTTCTCAAAGTCATCTTCACCTGCATCGATCAAGTCTAGTGAGTCTAAAGACTCAACACGTATAAACTGGATATAACAAGTAATACGTAATAAAACCACATGCATCTTTAAAGTAGGGCTTACATACTTGAAACTTGAACGTAATAGCATAAACATACTTGAAACTTGAACATAATAGCATAAACGTAGATGTGCCATCATCATAAAACTTTTCATAAACATTCTTGCTTCATACATATTTGAACATACATAAACTTCATCATTTTGCGTAGAGATATGTTTCAAAAGCAAGTGACACATACATAAATGTGCCTGATCAGACTAAACCATAGTACTGGTCTGACAGGGAAAATCCACTGCCACATACATGAGATCCCCGGTCATGCTTTACCGCTTTCCAATCCTGCTCTAAACTCGGTCATGTGGGGGCCTTAACTCTTAATCCTGATTACAATGCAATTTGATTAGGGTTAAATAAATACAGCGGAAAACGAGTTAAATTTTTTCTACAATGAGCCCAAAACATATTATTTAAATACTAAAAACAGTATTTTATCTCATATCATAAAACATGCCCACACGTAATCAAAGCCAAGCACATACAAACAACTCATATCTTCGGGACATGCCCCGATATATAGATACTGGGAAACAAAACATAAAACCTCAGCTCAAACTGTGACTCCCTCCAGAAGCACCCCTCCGGTCTCCTGATATCCTGGAGTACCTGTCATTGTCCACAAACAAAGACAACAACAGCCCCATCTGGGGTGAGCAAAGCTCAGTCTGAAACAACCACAATATATATCACAAGTATCTAAACAATGATATATGATATGCAATACATGTATGTCGTGGAGGTATCAGGTCAAATGCCCATCCATTGAGCATATATAATAATCAATCGAATCGCTATCAAATCAATGCTCGAGCTGGCACACCGACCTCAATCAGGGATACTCGTATGCTAACGTCGACAAAGCGCTATCAAATCCCAAATCTCAATCAATCAGCGGGGCCACTAATGACTATGTTTTAAGGGCCACAATGCCAAACATAACATCGTGTTCACAAACCCCAAAATCAAATCCAATCATAATAGGTATCCAAGGATCATAGCTACACGTGCATGTCATGTATGCCATATCAACTCAACAGATAAGGCATATATACATATATTCTTAATCAAATCAATCAAAGATATATCATATGATACAGATATCTGTCGTATGTTACTCGATCGCAACATACCTCAATTCTTCGTTCCAGTCGATGTAGCTTGAAGATATCAGTATAGAATTTATCTACATAAATAACATATTCATTTCAATCAATAAAATCATTCAAAATCATCAATATAAGTTTCAAATATCTTTTGAAACTTTGAAAATTTATATCAAATTGAAATCCAAACATATTTCAATTTTTACTTTGAATACGAGTTTTTTGTCGGTTATTCTAACGCATATGTAATCAGAATTAATAACAACTGACAAAAAATTCTTCAATGTCAATCCAACGATTAAAATTCCCTAATTATAATAAATTGAAAACAATTCAAAATAACATCACTATAATCATCACTTCTTCGTTAAAATCATACATTATTCAACAATGTTCAAATTCTGTATGATTTAACAATTTATCAAATTTATTCCAAAAAAATTGACGAATTTCAAACATCACCAAAAATATAAAATTTATACCTCAAATCGAAAACCTCGTGTCAACGATCCCAGAACTTAAGTCGGTTCCTCGATTGGATAAGCCGATAAGTCGCAAGATCGAAAAGAAAATATCAAAACCCTTTCTTATTTTATTCTCTCGCCTCTTTGTTCCTCTATAAGAATGAATGATTCATTCTCTTTCACGTAATTCCATCTTTATCTTTTTTTTCTCTTTTTTTTTCCTTTTTTTAATATTATATTATATTATATTATATTATATAATATTTAACATTTTAATACCGGTATATCCCTTTGGACCAGTCAAACAATCAAATTTTTCAAAACTCAAAACATGAAAGTTTTAGCACTATGTATTAGCTTTCTAATTAATTTGATCTCATTTCATTTTGACGAATACTCAGACAATTATGCTAAAAATCATAACATGTGTCACTAATTACCATTTTGCCCTTAAAATTAATTTATTAATTTTCAATTTATTTACAAAAATGCCATCAAAATAAATTGAATATTTTTCAACTTATTTACAAAAATGCCATCAAAACTATTTTAAAAGTTGTTGGACTATAGTTTATTCTCGGGGTCTCACAGGTAATGCTTTACCGCGGTGGAGAAGTCCTCGGCCACGTTCACCGACTTCCAAATGAAAGGAGATCGGTTACGGTGCCCGGTTGCGCAACGGAAGTTTTGTAAAAGTTTTTTTCAACAAGAAAACCAAAACCGAGCACCTCACAATATGTGTAGCAAATAACAATAAACACAAAATGTCATACATAGGGTGTTTTAGAAAATTACCTATCAATCATAAGGATTAATGTTTTGGCTCCAACCAAGTTGTAAACAACTTGGCTCTTGAATGATAGACAATCTTCAAGCTTCACCTTGCTTTTGGACTACTTTCTTCAAATTAAGTCCACCACTAACAAGGTAGATCCAGTCTAATTTTGCACTAGAAAAATTAGAGGATTTTTCTTTGAAAAGTGTGTGCTTTCATCAACAATTGAAGAAGCAAAAAAATGGAGGAATAAGCTTGAAATTTCGGCCATCTTGTGCTAGGGGAGAGAAGGGAGAGTTTCTTGGTTGTTCAAAAGGTGTTGTGTCTCCCAAGGGCATGCCATGCCTTGGATGTGGAAAAAGTTGTCTCCCAACTCTTCACCTCCCATGCATGCTTTTCTATTTAAGCTTGTAACAATTTCAAGGCACATGGACTTTAATTTAATTGTCTCAAACAAATTTGAGTTCAATTAAACCTTACTTGATTTTACTCAAGCCCACTAGTTGAATAATTATTTCTAATTGGGCTCTACAAGGCCCAATGTTGTTTAATTAACTCAACACTTGAATTAATTTAATTCTTTGGACTCTACTAGGCCCACTAGTGTCTAATTAATTCAACACTAGAATTAATTTAATTTAGTCCATAATAATGTTTATGAAATCACAATTTTCAAATACATTATTTGTTTGTTAAACTTTTAATTTAGGAACACTTCCTCAAATTAAAAGCTACATTCTCCTTATAGAAGTCATACTTCTATTTCTATTTACGCTTATAAACTCCTTTATAAGCCGTTCAACACATTGAACTATTTTACTTCTCAACGGGATCTAGAAAGTTAGCACTTGTGTGACCCTCAAAGGTTCAATAATACAACTAGCCGTGGGTTCACATCTCAATGTGATTCGAGACTAAACATGTCCTTATATGAACATAACCCAATTGCTCTATTCTTTATTATCAACTCCTTGATAATAAGAACGTCAGAACTCAAGTCTTATAGTACCCAACCAATCATGTTAAACGCCTAGCAGCATCGCTTACATGATTCCCTAGGTATCAAATGATAGTGCCTGCAAGAACCAATCTAGTATAGTTAACGTATAGTACGGTCCCTTTATCTCATATATCCCGACCGATTCGACAACTATTGGTATATCAAGAGCTGTCAAATAATCGATACTATGTGTCATGTCGTAGTTGCATCGATGGTGTAATATATGAAACCACTTTCATAATTACCACCATACTCTGAACAGAGATTTCATACTACATATACATGTGATCACCAAGGATATCCACACCCGAAGGTAAGCGGTGAATCCCCGACTACAATGCATCGACTCCTATATGTTTCGACAAAACACGCAACCTTGCCACCTGATGATCCCATGAGAGTCGGTAAACAAGTAAAAGTGCAATGCTAGCATATAGAGTCTCAATGTTGTTCCGGGTCATAAGGACTAATGGTGTACACCCATAAACTAGGACGTTTCCACTCGATAAGTGAGAACCACTTGGAAAGTCCTATATGGAGGGTTGTTCAGTGCACTCTACTAGGAGCACCTATTATCTGCATGCCTAGACATCGCAATGTCCCCTACCAATGAAACATGGTACTCACATCGCAGATACTAGTCTCAAACTCGAGCGGCCTACATCCTTCTTAGCGGCGGCTGAATCGACTAGGAACTGTTTAGAATATACAGTATTCCAAATATGAGTTTCATGATACTCATCATATGAGCATCTCATATTCTTTCTACTATTTGTATATTCAAGGACTTTTATCTATGCAACTAGCATGTGTATACAGCTAAAGATGTGCCAAAACAATAATTTCAAATATTATTAAAATAAAGATTGTTATACATAGAGTTTCATTGTGAATACTTGGCCAACACTTGGCTTGACGGGCACCTACTCTAACAATCTCCCACATGCACTAGAGCCAACTACCCATATGCTTCAAACCCATCGATTCACGATGCTTCTCGAATAATGGTCCAGGTAAAGGCTTAGTTAGTGGATCAACAACATTATCTGGGGAGCCGACTTTGTCAATTGACACTTCTCCTCTTTCCACAATCTGTTGGAGGATGTGGTACTTTCTCAATACATGTTTGGACTTCTGATGAGACCTTGGCTCCTTTGCTTGAGCTATAGCTCCCGTGTTGTCACACAACACCGGGACAGGAGCAACTCCATTAGGAATGACGTCCAAATCTTGGACGAAATTTCTTATCCAAACAACCTCCTTTGCTGCATCTGATGCAGCAATGTATTCGGCCTCAGTGGTGGAATCCGCAGTATTATCTTGCTTGGAACTCTTCCAAGAGACAGCAGCACCATTGAGCATGAATATGAACCCAGAGGTTGACTTCGAGTCATCGATATCGCTTTGGAAGCTAGAGTCGGCATAGCCTTCCAATTTCAGTTCTCCACCCCATAAACCAAGAACAACTTATTGGTCCTTCTCAAATACTTGAGGATGTCTTTCACAGCTTTCCAGTTTGGAAGACCAGGGTTCGACTGATACCTACTCATTACACTTAGTGCAAAAGCAACGTCAGGACGTGTAGACAACCCTTGTGCATAAGTCTCCGCGCCTGCATGCAAGAGATCATGCGAGGGAAACTCCTCCATCTAGCTGGCTCAAAGAGAAACTGCTCCATGCCCAATGGTCTTACCAACACTGACCTCTTCTGGAAATCAATAAGAACTCTGTTCTTCTTCAGCCAGTCCATTCTCAAAATAATATCAAACTCTGGCATTGGCAGCACAATCAAATCGGCATACACTAGGTGGCCCTGTAGTTCCAGATCGATGTCTCTGACCACGGTAGTAGCTGATAAGTATAGCTCACGTCGAGTTCCAATAGACTTGACGTCTAGATGATTAGCGAACGTCTCCGAAATAAAAGAGTGGGTGGCCCCTGAACCTATCAAGGCCTTTGTGGCTACTCGCTTTATGAAAATATTTCCTAAGAGACGTTGGTACAATACAAAAACTTATATCCCAAAAATTCTAATCTTAACCTCAGGCACAGTAGAAAAATCTCTACCCAAGTCACCCAAAATACTACTAGCACACTAATAATCCCAAAAATCAAATTCAAAACATGAATGGAAAAACTAATACTGTGCTGAATTAAATAAGTTACCAGACAACAAGGTCGTGTCTGGGTCCGCCTCCTGAGCATGCATGGCGAACACCCTTCCCTGAGTCACCCTTCCCTGGGTCGGCTGTATCCACTGTGGGCAGTCCTTCAACATGTGGTCACTGGCTCCGCATTTAAAGCATTTGCCCGATCCACACAAACACTGTCCCGGATGTTTGCGATTACACTTCGGGCACCGGGAAATTACCAGGCCTCTGAGGAGCCTTCTGCTGAGGGATAGGACCCTTGCCCTTCTGCGGTCCCTGAAATGGCCTCTTCCCCTGCTGTCCCTGGAAAGGTCTCTTAAACTGGGGTCGCTGCTGTTGCTGCTGTTGAGGTGCCTGATAGGGCCTCTTGTCCTGTCTATCATTCTTGATGTCTCTTTGGTCCTGCTCATCCGCCAAGATCGGCCGTAACCCATCAATAAAATGCCTCAACTTCTCCCGGGCATCATTTGCAATTAGGGGCACGAAGTGACACCCCCTCTCGAACTTCCTCACAGACTCTGCTACGCTGCTGTCTCCCTGTCGCAGCGTCATGAACTCTCTGGTCAGTCTGGATCATACTTCATCAGTAAAGTACTTGGAGTAGAAAACTTCTTTGAACCCATTCCACGTCAGTGTTTGCAAGTTCACTGACACTGATGCACTTTCCCACCAAAGCCTGGCGTCTCTTGACAGAAAGAATGTGGCACACCTGATCCTGTCTGCATCCTGCAGCTCCATGGAATCAAAAATCGCCTCGATGGATTTAATCCATTCCTCAGCCACCATCGGGTCAGTAGTCCCCGAGAACTCTTTCGGATCCATCCTCCTAAACCTCTCATACACCGCCTCTGGTTTGGGCCTCGCCTCTGTGTCCACTGCAGCATTGTTCCCCGCAAACTGTGCGAAGAACTGAGTCATACCTGCAAACATCTGTGCTTGCATATCTTGCGGTGGGCGAGGAGGAGTGGCCCTCTCCCCATCACAAGCCTCTCTGTCCTCATCCCTTGCTCCACGGGCAACCAAACGTCTAGGAGGAATACCGTACTAAAATTTACCCAACACATAACCCAGCATACAATAACCTAATATTAGTATCGTAGGATGCACGAAATTTGAACTTAAAACATGTACATGCTGAAATCGTGACTTGATGCTTACTACATGAAAGAATTTAAAACTTTAAAACTTACAGACTTGAGGTGTGACTTCGTGAGCTTCTCGCAACTAACATAAGGCATAACCCTTTACAATAACACCGCTCTGATACCAACTGTAATGTGCCGTACTTTTAAACTACTTGAAATTTGCGGAAAATAAAAATTTTCTTAAATATGAAATAAACTTTCATATTATGATCATCCATAATCCGTTCTAAAAAAAATAACTGCAATCAAACATTCGAAATTAAAAATTTTGCTAAAGCATTTGACTAGGCATCATGACAGTAACATGAAATCAGAGTATTTGAAACTTTCATAAATTCTTAAAAAAAAACATGGTGGTACTCGGGTTTAGCCTCCCGCTCAGTCCAAGCCAGCTCACTGGTCCTCACCCCTTGTCTTCTCAAATGCATCCTCACCTGCATCGATCAAGTCTAGTGAGTCTAAAGACTCAACATGTATAAATTGGGAGTAACGAGTAATACGTAATAAAATCACATGCAACTTTAAAATAGAGCGTAGGTACTTGAAACTTGAACTTGCATACTTAAAAGCCTGAACGTAACATACTTGAAACTTGTTCATACATTCATAAACATAGACGTGCCATCATCATAAGAGTTTTCTTAAAAATGCTTGCATACTTGTACATACTTGAACATTCATAAACTTCATCATTTTGCATAGAGGCATGTTTCAAAGCAAGTGACCCATACATAAATACGCCTGATCAGACTAAACCATAGTACTGGGCTGACAGGGAAGATCCACTGCCATGTACATGAGATCCCCGTTCATGTTTAACGGGTGGATTGGTCCACGTTCATGCTTTAACGCTTCCCAATCCTGATCTAAACCCGTTCATGCTTTAAAGGGGAGGAGAGGTCCTTGGCCACGTTCAACGACTTCCAAACCCATTCATAATTTGGTCACGAGACATTTAGCATACCTCAAAAACGTAAAATATTTTCTTTTGCACGTCGAACATACTTACTTGGCGTTGAGGGATTCGTTGGATCTCGCTTGGGGCCGCTGCTACAACATACTAACATGAGTTCAAACACTTATCTTTCATAGCTTACTCAGTACTCACCACCGAAGTAAATAAATAGCTTATGACATTCTAAATCTCTCGGGACTTGACCTCATTTAATAATCGTACTAAGCCATGATATAGAACCCCAAAACAAATCCTATATTTCTACATAAATAAATTTTAACCATCGTACTAAACCATGATATAGAACCCCGAAGCAAATCTAAAAAAAATACAAATTTTTTATTTTTTTTTTAAGAGGGGGTACACGGGTAGGCACAAAAATTTCATATTTTTGAAGGAAAAAGGACACGACTCCGTGTCGAGGTCCAGGAAGGGGTCCGGGTACATGCTGGACATGAAAATTCACGAAAATTCACTAACTTAATGATTCATTCTTCCAACCCAAGCCTAAGGACCATGAATCAACACCTCAAGACTCATCCTAGGATGCTATTACCTTGATTCAAACCCGTACAAACAGCCCAAACGTCCCCAAGCATCGACAAGCAACTTCAATACCACAATAACCCATAATTCGACAACGTTTCGCTTCCTACGACTTCTATTGCATCCCAAGCCAATCCCGACCCAAACGAACCACCAAATAACAACTAAACACATCCCATAACATATCTAAATGCAGTAAAACAAGCTTGGAGGTGCCAAACGAAGCCTACAACTCAAAAACTTCGAAACATGATGAACATCATTTTCATAAGATCGCAGGTTTGGGCAGTCACATAAAAACAACCATAACTCACTCGTTTCTTGTCAAAAAATTACGAATTTTATATCAAATCGAAGGTATCAAAAAAAAGATCTACGTTTTTGATGTTGAACATAATTTCAGAAAACGAACCGAAATTACACAGGAACCTAAATGACAGCAAAAACCTTTTTTGAGATCTAAAATTTTTCAGAAATCGATTCAATGCATAATCGCTCAAACTTTGCTCATAATAATCAAACTTTCACGCATAACATACATCAAAATATCTACTATGACAAGATCGATGCATAAAACGAAAGAATATACATGCCTTTGATCTTTAAAACTCACGATACGGTGAATATTGAAGCGACACTGGTGCGGGAAATGATCCGGGCGACTTGAGGCACGATTTTTGGTGCTAAATCAACGAAGCATTATTGAAGGAAATTTGGAGAGGAAGATGGTGATATGGAGGCTGCTGAAAGAGAGTTTCAAGAAAACTTCTCTTCTCCTCTTACCATAATAGAGTAAAGGAATTGACCAAGTAATGTTTATGTTTGTGGTGTGTGTATACGTGAATATATGTGTGTGGTGTGTGGGGTGTTTGCATCCACATAATTGGTAAGTATAAGGTGTGTGTGTTTTAATTAAGGGAAAATTTGTTTAATTAATTAATTAATCATGCCAATTAAAATGTTAAACCAATTATCAAGTTAATAAAATTCTAATACCATAATAAATTTACTAAAATCCCCTAATTAAAATAAAATCTACAATTGATAAACTTTAAAAGTTTAAAATCTTAAAATCACCTAATATTTAAATTAGGCTTTAAAATGTTAAAACTTCATAAATCATTTAAAAGTGTCATTTTCTTTACTTGAAATAAAATACCACATTTTAAAAATTGCCAAAATCGTCACTGGTCTCTTTCCCTTGATCCCGCTTCGAATATTCGCCTGAAACATAAACTCGAGAAAATATTTTAACGTGCATCAAATAAACATAAATAATTAAAATAATGAAATTTCATAAATCATGCATCTCTAAAATTATTTTAAACTTAAATAATTAATTTAACAAATTAAATAAATGCACGGGTTTTACGTATACTGATTTTGGGCTCTACAGTTCAGACCCACCAGGGTCTGGTCCAGGGCTAGGGTCAACCTTTGTGCAGCTGGCGCCCTACAACCCTCCAAGCTAACCTCGCTCGAGAACAACCGTGAGACACACGCACGCCCTTTAACCAAAATCTGGAGTTCTCGCTCTACTCCTGGCTAATTTCCCTTAAACCCCTTGCATGTTCAAGCCCCATAACAACACCAACCGGCAGTCCCTATCACCAACACATGAAAAACATGAGTATGGAACATGTAGATGCGATTTTCGTGACAAAACTTGAACAAAAACGTAACCACATGTTAGATCAAAGGATAGACATGCATTTACATATATTTCAGCAAAAATATGGCGTGAATGAGGAGAAAAACAAAAATACAAGTTTGCCTTGTTGTGTAGGTGTTCAAGAACTCGAAGAAAAACACGCGTCGGGGAAGCACCAGATGAGCGGGGAAGTAACTTGTTTGAAAGTGAAATGGAGGACACGATATTTGTTGCTTGTTGCTACTGAAATTCAAGGGTGGAGGCTGCTAATTGGGAGGGAGGGCCGGCCACAATGATTAAAATAGGGTTAGGGTTGATTTAGGTAGGTTTTAAATAGAATACAAGCACTAGTGGCCCTAATTTAATTATTAAAAGGTTATGAGCACATTTAATGTAAAAACATACCCAACAAGCCCAAAAACACTCCCTAAAATTATCTTGTTTTGGTATATTTTTCAAAATATCACCCGAGTCCTCAAAAAGTCTTCTGAATCGCTAAAATATATGTATCAATTAAAAATATAATCCGACGATTAAAAATACGCACCAAGGCCCATTTTCGAAAAACACTTCATATTGATTAATAAAATTAATCATCTAATAAAAATATTTTTCTTGATAAATCACTGGTCTTCGTTCCTCGTTCGAGCGCGAAATGCATCTTGAAATCCTAATGCATGAAACTTTAAAATAATCATGAAATAAATCCTTACCATGTAATATCCATGCATTAAATGCATAAAAAATCATTAAACACATATTTTAAATAAAACCCTAGATTGCATGCATTCAGGTTACGTAAATTTAAATTTTCTGGACCTTACACGAATGGTAATTGATTGATAAATCGTAATCCTTCAAAAGTTCAATCCAATTTATATCCATCATATTTATTTTTTTTTGAGTGCATATTTATTTGAGTATCTGGTGATCAGTAAATATATCACATTTGACCCCACAAAATAATGTCTCCATATTTTTAGCGCAAATATGGTTGTAGCTAACTCAAGAACATAGGTTGAATAATTTTTCTCATATGATTTTAATTGTCTTGATGCATAAGTAATCACTTTTCCATATTGCATGAGCACACATCTCAGCCCTCCTATTGACACATCACTGTAAATTGTGAAATTCTTTCCTTCTTCGGGAAGTACTAATACTAGGGTAGAGGCAAGCTTCGTTTTCAGGGTCTCGAAACTTTTCTCACATGCTTCATTCCAAATAAATTTTGAATTCTTCTGTGTGAGTTTGGTGAGAGGAATGACCATTGAAGAAAATCCTTCAACAAATTTTCTATAATAGCCAGCTAAACCTAGAAAACTTCTTACATCAGTTACCGTCTTTGGTCAAGGTCAGTCCATGATCGCCTCTACTTTCTCAGGGTCCAATCACACTCCTAATTCAGAAATTATTTGGCCCAAGAAAGCAACACTTTTTAGCAAAAATTCACATTTCTTGAATTTGGCGTAGAGTTCTTTTTCACGGAGCGTCTGCAAGGTGAGGCGCAGATGTTCCTTGTGGTCTTCATCACTCGATGAGTACACAAGAATATCGTCTATGAAAACTACCACAAACTTATAAAGGTATGGCTCGAATACCCTATTCATGAGGTCCATGAATGCTGCAGGAGTATTTATTAGACCAAAAGGCATTACCATGAACTCATAGTGCCAATATCTTGTCCTAAAAGCTGTTTTAGGGATATCTTCTGCTTTGACTTTCAGTTGATGGTAGCTTGATCTCTGATCGAGTTTCGAAAAGATTTTAGCTCCTTTAAGCTGATCAAGAAGGTTTATCTATTCTTGGGAAATGGTACTTATTTTTATCGTAATCTTTTTTAACTCCCTATAGTCAATGCATAAGCTCATGCTTCCGTATTTTTTCTTCACAAACAGTACTGGGCTCCCCATGCGGATGAACAAGGTCGGATTTGTTTCTTATCCAATAACTCCGTAAGTTTCTCCTTTAACACCTTTAATTATGTTGGAGTCATTCAATATGGTGCCTTTGAAATTGGTGTTGCATCAGGGACCAAATTAATTTCAAATTCCACTTCTCTGTTTGGTATCACACAGGGAAGTTCCTTCGGAAAGACATCTGGAAATTCCTGAATGACTGAAATATTTTCCATCATTGGGGAAACTTCTTCTTTGACCTCATTGATAATTGTAAGGTAAATTTCTTCACTGCCTTTTATGTCCTTCCAGGTTTGTGATGCAGATTGAAGAGATTTTTGTTTCTTTCACTTTCCATGATATATGATTTCCTTCCGATTTGGAGCCCGAAGTTTGACATTTTTTTTGACACTCAACTAAGGAAAGATTCTTGGCTAACAGTACATGCCTAGAATGATATCAAACTCAATCATATTGAGTTGAATCAATTCTACCACGAAGATTTGTTCACGGATGCAAATCTTACAGTTCCGGTGTACCTTATGGGTTTCAATTGTTTTGCTAGCAGGTGTTGCAACTCTTAATAGTTCACCAAGAGTTTCATGCCCAAGTTTTAACTTTCTAGCAAATAGTCTATATACAAATGAATGAGTATCACCATAATCAAACAAGACATAGACATGCTTTTCATTGAGTATAACCGTACATGTCACAACATCATTGGTGTTATTCGGTTCATCTTGAATCATAAAAAACACTCGAGCGTTAGTCTTGTTTTCATTTGGTTTTTTTGGTCTAGTTCTTTTGTCTTTGTCCTCAGGACACTCGTTAATCCAATGTCCCACTTTTCCACATTTAAAACAAGCTCCTGTTTTCCTTTAACATCCTCCTTGATGATTCTGACTACAAGTAGAACACCACTTTGCTTCCTTGTTAGCGGCGTTGGTAAATGTTCCTTTTGAGGGGCCACTCGAATTGTTTGGCCGCTTGAATGTGGGATCACCTTGAGTTGAATGACTGACGAAAGGACTCTTATTTTTGCTCTCCTCTTCTCGACGCTTGATTTCTATTTCCGCGCTCATTGCCGCACCCATTAAGTCAGCAAAATTGGTTGGTCTGAATACAGCCAAAGCTGAATGAATTCGGCTGTTCAGCCCTTTCTTAAAACGATGCATCTTTAGAGTTCATCTAACATGATTGTTGGAATATAAGTTCCAAGATCATTGAACTTCGATGTATGTTCCATTAGTGTCATGTCTGATGTTTGATTAAAAATTTCAAATTCACTCAACTTTTGTAGAAGAAATTCAACTAGGTAGTATTGCTTCAAAAATTCCCTTCTGAATATTTGTCATGTGATCTACTCAATCTCAGTCAAGGGTGGTAAGACTGTTTCCCACCACATGCATGCCCGATCTTCCAGAAACGGTGCCACTACTTCCACTTTAAGTTCTTCAGGTACTTCTAGTAAGTGGAGTTGGGTTACGACATTCTTAAGCTAGTTATGTCTAACTTCTGGGTCAGGGTTTCCATTGAAAGTTGGGACTCAGTTCCTTCGAAGGGATTCGTAGTGATACTTAATACCACGAGGTTGTGGTTCTGGTGGTGGATGAAGGGCGTTGGCATTTGAGTTCACAATTACTTGCAATGTTGCAGTTACTATAGTAGCTATCGCCATCATATCCTCTTGTCTAAGAATTACCCTTGGTGGTGGTGGTGGAATCTCATTTTCGTTTTGATTGGTTCCGCGTGGGTTACGGTTGTTTCTGGGTGTTTTTCCCGCCATTTCCTATAAACAGATAGTTTATTAAGTTGTTTGTAATAATGCATAATCGAAAAAAATTTCATTAATTTTTAAAGTGCGTACAATTAGTCTTTTAATAACAAAAGTGATGTGCCTAATTGGCCTAAATGTAATCAATGCTTATTTTATGGATCATCCCCTTTGACCAATACTTCTCCATCCCCTATAGCTTCTTCAATTTTCAATTTCTTCCCCTTAGGGTTTCCTCCTCGGTTTTCTTCGAGTTTGCCCATAAAGTCTTCCATATTGATCATCATTTTGCAGTTGATTGATGTGGTGTTAAAAACTAGTGTTTGTTAGGATTGGTTAGGTGAGAAAAGGGTGTTTAGGAGGGGGGATTGAATAAATACTCTACAATTTTCACAACTTCTTCTAAGGTTGAATCAGTTTGTGAAAAACTGAGTTCACGAATCTTTTTGTCAATATAAATCAGTTAATTTAATAAAAGTGCGGAAATAACCAAAAGACAGATAGAATATAATAGGTAAGAAAGAACACACGATTTTGTGGATGTTCGTAGATTCCAATACTCCTACGTCATCCCTTCTATCTCGAAGGATATTCACTAAAAGACTTTGATCTATACAAAGATTTGTACAAACCCACTTCAATTTGGACTTAACACTTACCTTGACTGAAACTCTTATTATCAATACAATTTATCAGTACTCAACTGATGTGTAAATTCTTAGCAAAACTGATCTCGATAAGATCGAATAATACAAAAATAAGTGTTTTGTTCTTTTAGCTCAAATATATAGCCTGAAAGCTATTGATGTGCATAATAAGCATGAGCTTTTTGAGAGTGAGCTTGAAAGAATTTGTGCAGAGTTTCTTTAAGCTAGTAGATGGATAACTTGGTGACTGATTCAGTTTTTTTCTCTTCAGCTGATCTGATTGACTATTTATAGATTTTGCTTCCAACGGTAACAATGAATGCATTTTGAATCTTTATATCCGTTCTTTGCCACGTCAACATTCTTATAACAGTCGTACACTGTAGCATTTCTGAAATGTGGCGTTCCAGCTGCTCTTTGTGCAATCTATCGATTATTGGGCTACGCCCTTTTCACTGATGACGAGTAAAGCTGATGACTTAGTTTACTCTTTTTAGCCGATAGGATAAATTAATGAATATGTGACTGATCAGTTCTCAACTGATCCTACCATTTACTGCACAGCTTCAGTTAGCTTATATCAGTTCAGTTGCCCTTGATTATATATTGATCTTCAGTTCGGGAAACTATCATTTACGAAACTTTTAGTTCAATTACCTTTAGTTTCTGATCAATTGTTTAATCTTTTCACACCCAGTTGGTGAAACTCTGAAATTAGGTTTACAACAATTTCCCCCTTTTAGGTGTTTGACAAAACCTGAAATATATGAACTGATCAAACTAAACTCTTGTAGATAATTTATTGATTTCTCTTTCGATGTACAGATTCGTATAAAGAATAAAAAAATTTCAGAATCAAACAATATTTTAAACGATTGAAAATCTGCCAAAATTCTCAATTAAATATTAAGACTCTCTTCTAATTGATCTGGACTTCTTCATTTCTTTGCTCTTTTATCAGCTGGTCCTTGATCACTCGGTTGACTTGGCCTTTTCTTAGGTGATAACTCCTGCTGTTTTTCTTCCTCTTCCGCCTTTTTATCAAACCCATCAACTTGGCTGGATAAGGCACGGACATGCGAGGTGACATTAGATAATGCTTCCATAATTTGTTCTTGCATCAGATCCATTCTCTTTGTCACTATTGTTTCCAAAAACTCAATGCGATTTTTGAACATGTCTTGAGTCTGAAAATGTTCTTGAACTGTCACTCGGTCTTTCCTTAATTCATCTATTTGGAAAAATAAGGACGTGATATCCTTTATAACCTGTTGTAGGTTCCTCATTGTATTTTCCTTTATAGAATCAATCTTCAAAGTGTGCAACAATTGGGTTGACTTCACAACAAAAATAGATGACATTAAATGGTGGAGGTTGGACTGGATGTCTTCTATAATAGTTTCTGTATCCGTTGGTATATGAGGAAACATTGTTTCAGATGATTCTGGTTCTTGCTACTTGTCTTTTTGATGAAAAATTACAAAGGCCTTATTTGATTCAGTCTCAGCTGTAACCATTTGTTTAACAATTTCTTCAGCTGCCTCATGTTGAGGTTCTTGAGGAGAGGTGGAAATCTGATCAGCAGTTGAGCTGGTAAGCTCTTCAGCTAGTTCATTTGCTGACACTTCAGTTGGCTTTTCAGTTTGCACTTCTTAAGTTGGTTCGTAGTGCAACTGAGGCATTTCAGCTTCAATTTGGACCATTTGTTCAATCGTTTCAGGCAACTGAACTGGTTCTTCAATTTCTTCTAACATAGCCTCTGAGGCTATTTGCTCACTTTTGTTCTGGTCTTCAACTGTTTGTGCAGTTAAGACATTCAGCTGAATGTCAGCTGAAACTGATTGTATAACTTCATCTATATTTGCTAAGGAAAACTCAGCTTTTGTATGGAGTTGAAGACCTGCTGGAGGAGATGGAGGAGCAGAAGAGGATGGTTAAGCATCCTTGGAAGAAGGATCAGTTGCTTGCTTAAATTTTTCAGCAAATGTTTCCTTGAATGACTCTAGCTGATGAGTTGAGCCTACTCTTCTGAGGATGAGCAATGGGAATTTGATGAAAAAATTGTTGACTTCATTTCTCTGTCTCTGATCTTCATCTGCAATATAAGAAGATCCGAGTCCAACTGCTCATAAACTACTTTGTAATTGAAGGTAGTTGGACTAGTAGGATCAAAGTTTGTGCATAGCTGAGCAATGACTTGAGCTAGCTTTTTGGCACGCGTCTGATCAAAGAAGTATGTTTTCCTCTCCATCGCCTAAGAAATAGTGGCAGCTTAACTACCTTCAGGACTACTATTTCCAAAGTGATGAATTTATCCAAAACTTTGGCCTTCTGCAACCGCTTGGCAAACACTTCAGTCCTGAATCCGGCCCATTCATTGTATGCTTTCAGCTTAGATTCAGAAAATTCATTTATCTGTTCCCATATCAAGTCAATATGAGTCTGAATCGTGTTAGTTGGTCGGGACTCTTCAATCATCATGCTCTTTCCTTTTGGGTCAGTAAGGGCATGAGTAAGACTCAGCCCTGATTCTGTTGAATCAACATTATCACGTATCACTATACCTTTTGGTCTGAAAGCAGGTAGTGCAGTATAACCGGTGATAGTGATAAGTGGTGCACTTACTCCAACCTGTTTTGGTTTATCATTAGATTCCGTGATAATTTTCTTGGAGGGACCAGTTGGAGGAGGCTACGGAGGATTCACTTGATGAAGCAACTGGACATGCCCTGATTGGTATGACTTTGATGGGGTGTTGAGCTCCAGTTGGCTCTGATTCAATTTCAGATTCACTTACAATCAATTTCCTCTTAATTGCCCGTTTTGACTTAGCCAATCCCTTGGGGCTCTTGATTTATTTGGGAGCTGCCTGCGTCCCAATCTCTTTCTTGACTTTTAAGAACTTCTCAGGAGATACGTCCAGCTTTGTCTTGGGTGGCTGTACATTCTTGACAGTGAAGACTTTGAACCTGGATGATTTCTCAGCTGAATCATCCCCCAAACCTTTGTGCTTGAGAAGGTAGCTGATCTGCACAACATACCCTTTGGATTGCTTGGTCGACTGAACCATGTTTTTCAGAATATTGAAAATAATTTTCGACAAGTTCAGTTTGCGTCCATTTACTATGGTAGCCATGATTTGGAATTTTTCAAGATTTAGGGCAGCAAAAGAGTAGATTTCCTGAGTAAATTACCCAAGAAATTTCCTTAGACCAGAAGCTTCTAACTTCAGAAATTTGCTTTGAATGATTCATCCTTGACAGAAAGGACTGAATCGAAATCAATGGTCATAGCATTCAGCATGTAAGCGGATATTTGAGTTGCCATTTTCTGAGTTGTTTGAGTATCTACATAAGAAAAAGAAAAATTTGATAGTTGATATGCTCTGTAAATCAAAATGCTTGTAAGAAACTGAAATGAAGCGGGTTCATTTCTTATGCTGGTGACTTCGAATTTTTGGACACGTGTCAGTCAAATATAAATTGAGTTAAAAACATGTATACGTTGTGTGTAACCGTGACCAAAAAAATGCATGGACTTCGTGGGGCCACGTGTTCAATGACTATTAAATGAAAGACATAATTAAATGTGTAATCATATCAGTCCCATCATTTAATATGACATATTTAATTTTGTTTAATCAATTAACTTATGGATAAGATCAGTTATGTCAATAACTGAGCGATCAGTTGAGAACTGAATCGGCTCAGTTGAAAACGAATCGACTATTGTCTTATCAGTTAATCAATTAAATATCGTCATTACCCCTTAATAAATGCATAAATAAAAGAAATTATAGTCTGGAAAATGAAACGACGATGATAATAGTATTAGAGTAGATGTCCTGCAAGCCAACTGTTGGGGATTTTATTGACTCGGTTGTAATAAACAATCTTTATTTTAATATAATTCATTATTTCATGGTTTGTTATTTAATCTGTATATCCATGTTATTAAATAAATATCTTGATTATACTTTAATACAAATGAATCGTAATTCGATGTTGAAACTCGTTTGTAAACACTGTAAGATCTAAATTTGTTCCTAGTCGATTCAGCCGCCTAAAATATGGATAAAGGTCGCCTGAGCTCGAAACTAGAATCTGTGATGTTGTGTACTACGTTTCTTGGTAAGGGCATAGAGATGTGCAAACATGCAGATGGGTAGTCACATGATGATTATACCGAATAACCCTCCCTCGGACTTTCCAAGTGGTTATCACTCATCGAGAGGATAAGTCTGTGGTTGTGATTGTACACCATTAGTCCTTACGACCCGGGACAACACTGAGGCTCTATATGCTAGGGCTGTGCTTTGACTAGTTTACCGGCTCGGGAGAGTCATCAGGTGGCGAGGTTGGGTACAGTTGTGACACATATAGGAGCCAGTGCATTGTAGTTGGGAATTCATCGCTCACCTACGGGTGTGGATATACTATGTGGTCTTATGAAATAATAGTGCGTGGAATCTCTGGCCAGAGTATGAGATGTACATTGGAGAAGGAGTTCTTTAATGGTACATGCGATGATACTATTTATATGCATCACATAGTTATCGAATTATTATGCAACCCTCGATGAACCAATGGTTGCAGATTCGATCGGGATATATGAGATGAAGGGACCGTACTGTACGCTAATCATAATCGACTGGTTCTTGCAGGCACTATCAGTGATATCTAGGAAATCATGGGGTGATGCTACTAGATGCTTTTACCATGATTCGATGTGTTTAATCAGAAATATGATTTGTGACATTCTCATGATCAATTGTTGATGCATAGAATGGGCCAAATTAGGGTAAGCCTGAATAAAAGATTATGTCCTGAATCACAAAGAGTTGTGAAAACACGGCTAGCTGTATCCCTGAACCATTGAGGGTCACAAGCACTTGATCATTTGTTCCCGTTGAGAGAATAAATTCAAAGAGTTGAATTTATATTCTGATATAGTAAATTCAAGGAGTTAAATTTATTATAATTAAAATTTGAGAAAATAAATTCAAAGTGTTGAATATATAAGATAGTAAATTCAAGAAGTTGAATTTAAGAATTTATAAAATTTGGAGATAATAAATTCAAGGAGTTTAATTTATAAAATTTGAGAATTTAATTTTTTCAACTCAAAAGTTGGATTTACTAAATATAAAATTAAATCTAGTGGGAAGTGCGTTTAATGGGCTTGTAAGAGTACAAGTCCAACATACTAAATAATTAAAGTTTTAATGGACTTTGATTCATTAATTAAACTAGTTGGACTAGTCCAATTAATTAATCAAGTCCATTATTGTTAATTGAATAGGCCCAATTATTATATTATGGTAATTAGGCCATTAAGGTTTAATTTTAGTAAAAGACTTAACCCTAGCCTCCATAACACTTGGTATTTTCGAAAATCCTCCCTCTCCTCTCAAAGAATTTTCGTCCAACTTGAATTTTATTCAAGGTCTTGAGCCGCCTCTCAATTTGATCTCCTACGTTGAAATTTCTTCAAAATATTATAGTGCTATTTGGAAGATGAACAAATCTTCTAGTCGTGGACCTGATTCGAAGAATAAAGAAAGCTGTTCTTGAAGAAAGTTCATGGTGAATTCATCAAGAGCTATATCCACCTATATTGGATTAGTTGGAGCCAAATGAATTAATTCAATAAAAGTATATTACTAAACTCCCTATGAATGTTTATTCATAAAACCATACGAGTGCTCAAACATATATATTTTGATTATCAAAATAAAATAAAAATTATAAACTTACGCTGTGTTTAGGGCACGAGAAAACTGAGATCCAACAGTGGTATCAGAGCCAAGGTTTTTCTACATCGAATGGTTTTGATTTTGAATAATTTGTTTCTAACCACACAAGAAAATTTTTTAGAAAATTGTAGCCCTATTAAAATTAATTTTTTTTCCAGAAAAAAATATTCTCGGATCTGCCCGGAACTACTCCGGGCAAACCGCGCATAGCAGCGCGGTCCGCACGCTTTGCGCATGTGGGGACCCGGACGCTAATCATGTTCTTAATCATCATTGGGACTAATTAATCAATTATAAAACAGGGTCTTAATTTTTTTTTTAAAATGCGGAACGTAGTGAAATAAAGCGTATATACATCTCAGTATAAAAGTACAAGTCCTGTACCACATACATTTATTCAATTAAGATTTAACAGCTAATATCAAGTGTCCAACCCTATCCCTAATCCAAGTCCGGAGCCTCCACTCTAATCACGATCTCTCTTCATCTTCTCAACCCTGAACCTGTCCCACCTGTTGTCATGCACACATACAAAACAAGACAACAACCGGATAACTCTGGTGAGAATAAATCCCAGTATAAACAATGTAATTATGCAATCATATAAAAACATATACAAAAGCATATAGCAAATATCATTCACATGCAGCCAATCAACAAACATGTATGATATCAAAAATGTAAATCAACTAGTCGTCTCAGACTCGACTCAAACAACACGTCGTCTCAGACTCGACTCAACTCTAACCTAGGGATCCCAATGTCTGAATATTGATAATTATATCGAATCTCAGTCGATAGGAATTAATCAACCCGAAACGGCATCGATATAATTCATATATCCAGTGTCTGGGCGAAACAGCCCCAGAATTGACGAATCAGTCAAGAATTAAGCGAATCAGCCAATAATTAGACGAATCAATCAGTAATTAAGCGAATCAGCCAAAGTTTAGACGAATCAGTCGATAACTAGACGAATCAGCCAATAACCAGACGAATCAGCCGGTGACTAGGCGAATCAGCCAATGACTAAACGAATCAGCAGTCAATACATGCATACAGTAATTAGGCGATTCAGCCGATGACTAGCGTGTCAGTAGTCAATACATGCAGTGGCTATAAATCAATAGACTACAAACATCAATCTCATCAATTACAAATATCAATGCAATAAACTAAGTATGTGATTTAGGGAGACTCGAGTCAAACCTCACTCGAGTTGTGCAATCCCAACTCAACATTAATTTATACCTTTCTTTCTGATACTCTGACTCTGTCGAAGTCTCGAACTCAAAGCTTGTCAATACTCAATCTGACAATAACAATATCGAGGGTACGGTATCAATACACCACTCAAACAACACTGGATATAATCAGAATTAAATTAAATTCTGTTTCAACAATATAACGTCATAGTCTCAGTATACCCAGCAATATCATCTCAGTCAGATATCAATTCTAACATCTCATATTTGATAACAATTCAATTCTGATATCAAATCTCAATCAACTCAACTCTGAAAATCATAACAATTCCATATGGTATCTATTCTTCAGTCCGGTTTCGATTATACGATGTCTAACATGTCAAGAACATCATACATGAATCCTATCAGATTCTGACAATACCATAATTTCAAAACATATCAAAACGTAGCAAAACTTACGTCCAGTTGTAGCCTACGTCGATAGGAACTCAATACCGAAGTCGGATTCAAAATCGGACGGGCGGATTTCTCCCAAAAGGCGTAAGGATTTTCTTTCCCTTTCTTCGGCCCTTTCTCGATTCTTCATTCCTAAATTTCTGAAGAATTCGTACACATATATATATATATACATACACTAACATGCAAGAAGGCAAATGGCACATCCTTTACGCAACACGTCTCGCGCATATGCGCGACATCAACCGGCGCATATGCGCGAGACCTTAAGTCTCGGCGCGTGTCTTCCCAACTGCTGGCGCATATGCGCGACACATTTCCGCGCATATGCGCCCAACTCTCTCGACTCGACTTCTCGGCAGCTCGTGCATATGCGCGACTCATCTCCGCGCATATGCGCGAGGTCCTCTCGGACTTCGCTTGTACAGTCTCGCGCACATGCGCGACTCACTTTGCGCATATGCGCGAGGTCCTCTGCCCATGTCGCGCATATGCGTGCATCTGTGTCGCGCATATGCGCGAGGGCTACTGTTCCTCGCACATTTTCATGCATTATCTCGTCTTTCCCGGTTCGATCTTTTCCGTCTATAATCATATCAATTATCCCCAAATCATTTCAGATTAATAGGATAAAATTCTCGGGCCTTACAGCGCACGCGCGCCTATGTGCGTAGACCCGCCACTGCTCGAAACGTTCGGGCAGCGGGCGGGCAGCGCGAGCGGTTTCCCGGGAGTGTCTCGGGAACTGTACTAGATGATAGGCTTGAATTGTTTGGGCCTAGGGTGCAATTTTCTGGTTTTTCAAATTTTTGAGAAAAAATAATAGTTTTTAAATTGGGTCAATTTATCTTTTGGAAAACTATATTTTAGAAAATTAATAATTTTCTTGTAAAATAAATAATTAGAATATGATTTTAATTATTTATGGTCAAAATGAGTTTTACAAGAAATCAATTATTATTGATTTAATTGAAAATTAAATAAAAGTGTTTATTTAATTTATTAAATTTTTTAATGTTTGTCGTAGTTAGTGATAAAATTATTAGATATATGATTTATCAATAAATTAAATTTGTTTAATTGAATTGATGTTAATATTTGATAATAAATGCATGAAGGATGATCGAAAGTCCTTGGCCAATGTGTTAGGGGTATGTTAAGATATTTTACTGTTTTATACATTTTGTTATTATTTGATATTATTAAAGTGGGCCTGGTTTATAGCCCGTTCCCACCCCTATGAGATGTATCCCTTATGTCTCATGGCTATTTAAATGTAATTATTAGAAATAGTGGGAGATCAAGATTGGAAAATGGTGGGCCTGACGAACAAGATGAAGACATGTAAAATATTGGAAGCCCTTGTAATAATTGCATTTGCATCCCTACATTCACCTACGTTTTGGACCTGGATCCATATATGACTCACATGGATCTAATAGTATTGGCGATCGATCATCCTTATTTATTGTTGAATGTCTTATTATGATATATGCGATATATATTAGTATTCATGCATGTATATTATTAAATAATATAGTTGCATGAATCTGGCAAACATACAAACATGGCACGCGATTTTTAAATTAATATGATGAGACAATTTTAAAATTAAAATCTCTCATTTTGAATATGATTCAAAATTTATATCAAACCGAAAAATTAAAAATTAAAAGATTTTAATTTTTCCTTGCCTTCCATCAACCGTGGTTTCATGTTGATCGCTACTCGCGGACAGTGTCTGGCTCATATTTTTGCGGAGGTCTGGACGTCGGAAAGCTGTTACTTCCACCGGACATATGATGTGAATTGAGTGAGTGGAACTCCCATGACTTCGGCTCATATTATTGGGGGAAATCATGGCGACCGTCTACTACAATTCAACATTGATAGGTCGGTTTGACACGCGAAAATAAACGGCGTCATATTATTGGATCCTTATTAAACGTGAGAAAAAACACGCGGAGGTTTCATAGGGATGCAATTAAATTCTACCTTTTAGAAATTATAATTGGCTGATATTATTCGGGTTAATTGGCTAATTGCACTCTACGTGCCCACTAAGAAAATACGATTTCCTTTTTTCATCAAAGGGTGGTGGAAATGTCAAAATAGTGGGAGGGAGATTTATAAAATAAAATCCTTATTTTATATCTTAGAATTATTTTAAAATTATCAGCAATCATTATTCTGTTTCCGTATCAGTATATTTTCGATTTCGTCACGTAATCAATTTTTATTATTAACAAGCTAATCAAATCTAATTTTCAAGACTGGAAAATTGTTCTGAACTCGGAGAAAATGACATACACACTATTGTCATTCCTGTTGAACTGACAAGGCATGCAAGATGGTAGGACCATAGTGTGCAAGCTAAAGTGTAACATGCTCGCTTCTATGTCAAATGAACTATAGGGACAGTTTGAGGAGATGTTGAATGCTGCTGACATTCAAATGCACGTGCAAGAGTTGCATGGTGCATGAAACTCATACTATGATGAACATTACTTTCAAGGAGCTCATGACTACACGTATGCAAGATGGGCCTTTGACCCATGAGCCTGGTGTACGTATACTGGGCTTATTGAGAATGTGGTGGGTCTGGAATATGTCATTCCTAACAAGTTGTTACTAGATAACATCAATTTGTTTTCTTCCTCTTCCTCATTTGACGGGGTTATGGTGAACTTCAATTTAAATAAGACAGATGATAGCCTTGAAGAGCTAGTCAATACGCTTATAACTTATGAGATCACCATAAAACAGGGAATTTTTGTTTTTCTAATGAGCCTCTCGTCAGACGAAAAATGGCCCACAAGGTAAGGGAAAAAAATTTCTGCCCCTCACAAGAAAAAAAACCCAATAAGAGGCAAACTCTGAAGGATACTTAAAAGACCTACAAAGCCAGATAAGTCAGAACATATTTATTTAACTGCAAGAAGTCCGGAAATAAGAAATTATATGTGCCGGAAATGTTCTGGAAATGATAAGTGAATGTCCAAGTAAACATGATTTCAACAACAAACAAAAGAAAGTTAGATGATCCAAATCCCACACAAATATGGCACGCTAGACTATGTCACATTTCCCAAAGAAGGATGCACAAACTAGTGGGAGAAGGCATGTTTGACTTGTTAGACATAACTTCTCTACCTACTTTTAAATTCTGTCTAAAAGGAAAAATGACAAAGACTCCATTCAATGGAAACGTGGAACGTGCGCGTGGTCTATTGGATTTGATCCACACGGACGTTTGTGGCCCGCTAAGTGTTAGCACAAAATATGAGCAATCCTACTTCATTATCCTTAATGATGACCATTCGAGGTATGGGTATGTTTATTTGATGAGACACAAAGCCGAAGTAATTTGAAAGGATCAAAGAATAAATATCTGAAGTAGAAAACCAGCTAGAAAGAAGTATTAAGGCACTTCGATCTAATCGAGGTGCATAATACTTAAGTGCTGAATTTTTGGGTTATTTAAAAGAGAATGAGATTCTCTCACAGTGGACTTCACCAGCAACACCTCAATTGAATGGTGTTTCTGAACATCAAAATCTAACCTTGATGGACATGGTTCGATCCATGATGGGATTCATTGAATTGCCTATATCGTTTTGGGGCTTTGCGCTTGAAACTGCGGCAATGTTGTTGAATAATGTCCATACTAAAGCAGTGGATAAAACACCAATTGATATATGGATGGAAAAAACTCCCAAGTATTCTTACATGAGAATATGAGGATGTCTTGATTACGCGAAGTAGACAGTGGAAGACAAATTGGATAGTAGATCCACTTTGCGCTACTTTGTAGGATATCCAAAGAATTCTATTGGATATTATTTATATCATCCCAATGAAGCAAAAGTGTTTGTTTCAAGAAATGTCACCTTTTGGGAAAAGAAATTTCAATTAGATAGAAAAGGCAAGGTGATAGAACTTGATGAAATTCAAGATACTCCCTCAACTATAGAAGTTGAATCCATTTCCCAACAACCAGTAGTTGAAGTACAAGCTCCTAAAAGGTCTGATAGGGTTATTAGACCACCTGCAAGATATACGCTTCTTCATGAACAAAGCCATGATGAGCATTGTATTGGATGTGATCCAATGAATTTCAAAGAAGCAATATCTGATACTGATTCAACCAAATGGCTTGAAGCCATGCAGTCTAAAATGGACTCTATGTATTCAAACCAAGTCTGTACATTGGTGGATCCACCTGAGGGAATCGTCTCAATAATATGAAAATGGATCTACAAAATAAAGCTTGGGGCGGATGGGAAGGTAGTGACCTTCAATGCAAGGCTGGTTGCAAAAGGTTATACTCAAAGGCAAGAAAGTAACTATGAGGAAACTTTTTCACCAGTTGCTATGTTTAAATCCATTAGAATATTACTAGCCATAGTAGTATGGTATGACTATGAGATATTGCAAATTGATGTAAAGACTGTATTCCTCAATAGAGACATCAAAGAAGAAATTTATATGTCTCATCCTGAGGGATACACATCAGTAGGAAGTGAGCATAAGGTATGCAAACTTCAGAGATCAATATATGGTCTCAAGCAGGCGTCAAGGAGTTGGAACCTCAGATTTAATAGCACTGTCAAAGAGTTTGGTTTTGCTAAGAATCCTTAGATACCATGCGTGTACAAGAAAGTTAGTGGGAGTGCAGTGACATTCCTAGTACTTTATGTTGATGATATCCTGCTCATAGGGAATTATGTAGGATTACTGCAATCAACTAAAGTATGGTTAGAAAGTAAATTCTCCATGAAAGACATCGGTGAAGTATCCTATGTATTAGAAATACAAATCTATGTAGATAAATCAAAGAGGATGTTGGGGCTCACCCAAGACACCTATATCGATACCATTTTAAAGCGATTCTCTATGGAAGAGTCCAAGAGAGGATAGTTACCAATGTGTCATGGTGTTACTCTATCTAAAGCTATATGTCCCAAAACTGATGAAGAGATAGAGATGATGTGTGACACCTCTGACCCCCCATTTTATAAAATAACAGCGGAATTTAAAATTTTTCTTTAAAGGGAGGAATGATTCAAAATACATTTCCAATATATATACCATCAAAAGAATATACATGATCCAAAAAGTGTTGCATCAAAATACAAAATATCATTTTGATCATGTATAACAAATTAATCTTCCACTTCCTTCCATCTCTTATGCATATGACCCCGGCTCCAATCAACGTCCTGGTCCGTCGCTCTTATCTGCATCACATGAATAACTGAAATGAGTATAAAACTCAGCAAGTGGAACTCTTATATAGCAATGATACATAGCATACTCTGAAAACATAGCTTTGAAATCAATAAATACCATCAACTCTTGAATTAAGAATAACATAGCATACTCTGAAAACATAGCTTTGAAATCAATAAATACCATCAACTCTTGAATTAAGAATAACATAGCATACTCTGAAAACATAGCTTTGAAATCAATAAATACCATCAACTCTTGAATTAAGAATAACATAGCAACATAACAATAAGATGGTATTTCTCTTTTCTCTGTTGGATTGATAACTATACAGTATCTCTGTCTCTGTACCTATATCCCATCGATATAAATCGACAACTCTGAGGGATATAAGCCTATGGTCGTTGATCAACTAATTGCATGCAATCTCTGACTATGTATCTATCAATCCATAAATCATTTGAACTCTCTTTGGGGCATTTTATCAAACACTTTGCATACTCGTTCTTTTGTATTCCCTTTTTACACAATTGAGACATTAAATTATCTCTAATATACAATCAAGTGTATCAATACATAATATGGATCAAATGGAAGGGAATAACATGTTAAAACAATTGAAACACAATACATATACTATCATGTGAGCACAAGGAAATGAATTCCACTTACAACCACTTGGAACACTTGAATCTATAATCATGGTACAAAACCTACAACAATAAACCATGTATTGAACCATCAACAACTCAATAATCATAAACCCATATCAATTAATCCATAAAATCAACACAACACCAAACCCATAATTTCTCCCAACTCCAAAACCAAGAATAAACTAAACCAAAAGCTTACCTTAGCTTTCTTGAACCCAAAATAACCTTGCTCTCACTCCAATAATCCAACAAGAGGCTAGAATCAAGAGAACAAAAGAAAGAAAATGGAACCCTAGCTCACCCCTTGAGAGAAGAATCGGGAATGAGGGAAGAAATGAGAGAAAATAGAGCAACACTTGTATATAAGCACTTAAAACTCCAAAAACACGCTTTTTAAAAATCGCTGGCCGCCCGGGCGGACATCTTTTTCCGCGCGGGCGCGGAACTCTCGGCCAAAATACCAAATTTTCGAACAAGGCCCGCCCGGGCGCACAAACATTCCCGCCCGGGCGCGCACTCTGCGCACTGCCACTCCAAAGATTGCTTCTGAAACGACTTTTCCTCTCATAATTTGGAAACGTAGTAAACTAAAAAGTTGTAGCTCTATGTCTTATCTTGAATCTCTCAAAATTTCGGAGCATTTGGACTTCTGAGTAAAATGTTATGCTCATTCTCCCATCATGTGTCACTGAAGGAACGTCGAAACACACGAAACACTTCGAGGGCACTATTGGCTTACCTTCCACAATGATTTGAACAAAACTCAAAATAAGAAAGTTACACCTCTATGTCTTATCTTTCTAATGGAAAAGGCCTCACCTCATTTGGATCAATATACAATTTATCATGAATTTAATCGTAACGCCGCTACAAAAGCACTACACATCATCTATAACCAACCATACTATAAATCATAAATCGAAACTCTTAACATCCAAACTATACCTAAACTTGACCAATTAGTCAATAAACTTATGAAAACTTAAACCGTACCGTACACCAGGCTTGGCTATTACATTATGACAAGTATTCCATATGCGTCAGCCATTGGTGGTATCATGTATGGTATGATATCGACACGTCCTGATGTTGCTTACGCTCTGAGTGTTACAAGCAGATATCAAGCGAACCCTTGTCCAATGCATTGGAAGGCCGTGAAAGATATACTTAAGTACTTGAGAAAGAGTAAGAACTTGTTCATGGTCTATGGCGGTGGAGAATTGAAATTAGAAGACTATACTGATTCTAGCTTCCAATGTGACGTAGATGATTCGAAATCGACCTCTGGTTTTATATTCATGCTAAATGGTGCGGCTGTCTCTTGGAAAAGTTCCAAACAAGACACCGTTGCGGATTCCACCACTGAAGCTGAATACATTATTGCATCTGCTGCAGCCAAAGAAGCAGTTTGGATGAGGAATTTTGTCCAAGAGTTGGGCGTTATTCCTAATGGAGTTGATCCAGTCCCGGTGTACTGCGACAACACTGGTGCCAATGCGCAAGCAAAGGAACCAAGGTCTCATCAGCGATCCAAACATATACTGAGGATGTTCCAGATCATCCGGGAGATTTTGGGAAGAGGAGATATATTAGTCGAAAGAGTCCCCTCTGTAGATAACGTTGCTGATCCACTTACAAAGCCCTTGCCAGAAACATTGTTTGAAAAACATCGCGAAGCAATGTGATTAAAGTTTATAGGTAGTTGGCTCTAGGGAAAGTGAGAGATTTTTAGAGTAGATGCCCTGGAAGCCAACTCTTGGTCAGGGATTTTATTGAGTCAGTTGTAATAAACAATTTTAATTTTAATATAATTCATATTGTTTGTTATTTCTTTATCTGTATACTCATGTTATCAAACATAGATAAAGACCTTGATTATATTTTAATACAAATGTATTGTAATTCGATGTTGAAACTCGTTTGTAACACTGTATGATCTAAATTGGTTACTAGTCGATTCAGCCGCCTAAAACATGGATAAAGGTCGCTTGAGCTCGAGACTAGCATCAGTGATGTTGTGTACTGCGTTTCTTGGTAAGGGCATAGAGATGTCCAAATATGCAGATAGGTAGTCATATGATGATTATACCGAACAACCCTCCCTCGGACTTTCCAAGTGGTTATCATTCATCGAGAGGATGTCTGTGGTTATGATTATACACCATTAGTCCTTACGACCCAAGACAACACTAAGGCTCTATATGCTAGGGTTGTGCTTTGACTCGTTTACCGGCTCCAGGAGAGTCATCAGGTGGCGAGGTTGAGTAAAGTTGCGACACATATAGGATCTAGTGCATTTTAGTCAGGAATTCACCGCTCACCTACGGGTGTGGATATCCTATGTGATCTGATGAAGTAATTAGTGCGTGGAATCTCTGGCCAAAGTATGAGATGTACATTGGAGAAGGAGTTCTCCAATGGTACATGCGATGCCACTATTTATATGTATCACATAGTTAACGAATTATTATGCAACCCTCGATAAACCAATGGTTGCAGATTTGATCGGGATATATGAGATGAAGGGACCGTACTGTATGCTAATCATAATCGACTGGTTCTTGCAGGCACTATAAGCGATACCTAGGGAATCATGGGGCGATGCTACTAGACGCTCTTACTATGATTCGATGGGTTTAATCAGAAATATAATTTCTGACATTCTCATGATCAATTGTTGATGCATAGAATGAGGCAAATTAGGGTAAGCCTGAATAAAGGATTATGTCCTGAATCACAAAAAGTTGTGAATCCACGGCTAGCTGTATCACTGAATCATTGAGGATCACACAAGCACTGGATCATTTGTTCCCGTTGAGAGAATAAATTCAAGGATTTGAATTTATATTATGATATTGTAAATTCAAGGAGTTGAATTTATAAGATAATAAATTCAAGAAATTGAATTTATAAAATTTGGAGAGAATAATTCAAGGATTTGAATTTATAAAATTTGAGAATTTAATTTTTTAAACTCAAAAGTTGGGTTTATTAAATATTAAATTAAATCTAGTGGGAAGTGTATTTAATAGGCTTGTAAGAGTACAAGTCCAACATACTAAATAATTAAAATTTTAATGGACTTTTATTAATTAATTAAACTAGTTGGACTAGTCCAATTAATTAATAAAGCCAATTAAAGTTAATTGAATAGGCCCAATTATTATATTATGGTAATTAGGTCATGGAGGTTTTATTTAAGTAGGAGACTTAACCCTAGCCTCCATAACACTTGGTATTTTCGAAAATCCTCCCTCTCCTCTCAAAGAAGTTTCGGCCAACTTGAATTTTATTCAAGGTCTTGAGCCGCCTCTCAATTTGATCTCATACGTTGAAACTTCTTCCAAATATTCTAGTGCTATTTGGAAGAGGAACAAATCTTCTAATCGTGAACCTGATTCGAAGAATAAAGAAAGGAGTTTTTGAAGAAAGTTCGTAGGGAAATTCATCAAGAGCTATATCCACCTATACCGGATTATTTGGAGCCAAGTGAATTAATTCAATAAAACCATACGAGTGCTAAGACATATATATTTTGATTATAAAAAAAAAAAAAAATTTTAAAGTTCCGTTGCGTTTTGGGCACGAAAAAACCGAGATCCAACAAATACTTGCGTACTTATAAAAGAAATCTTATTCTCAGAAGATGAATCGTCAGGGATATTGATTTCGTCTCTTCAGATGCCTCAAAACTTGGCTATAAATAAGAGTAACATTGTTAGTCACCAAGTATCAGCATATAAAGCAGTTTGAGGAAGTAGCAATGGACAATGCAAGAAGTTCAAAGCAGCCGAATCTTGCAGCATAGTTCGTGGGAGTCCACCATTGCTGCAAGAAAGATCACAATGGAGGTAGTGTGTTCGAGAAGATACTGTTGTTCTGGATGAAATTCAAGACCTCCAGTACTTTCTAGATGAAGAACTTGTCGCTACCCCCAAAAGGGTGGCAATACTAAGAAAGTATCAGCAGCGTCTTTGTGTCGTAGATAATGTAGACATCTTTACTGATGAAGGTGTCTACTTTCTGATGCTCCTCAAGGAGCGGAAGACTTTGAGAAATATTTCTATCTCAGATGACTTCCTAAGGACCTCTGTTGGAGGATTAACCTGTTGGTTGTCCTTCTAGAGGTTTGCACTTAAAAAGGAAATCTCGCACGTACGCTGCTATTATAATAAATAAAAAATTTATTATGTTTATTGTTGTCTTTCTTTTCCTACATTGTTAGATTCTGCATACAAACTGGTAATAACTGAGTAATCAACAAGACATCAAAATAAAATGAATAAAATTAAGACAAATCAATTAAACGAAGAATATTTCGAAAGTAAGAAAACTTAGTCTCGTGAAGTGGCTTAGTGAAGATTTCAGCAGCTTGTTGTTCAGTTGAAATGAACTCCAGCTTTATTGCCTTCTTCAAAGCATGATCTCTGATGAAGTGATGTCTGACATCAATTTGTTTTGTCCTGGAGTAAAGAACTAGATCGTATGTAATTGCAATCGTGCTTGTGTTATCACAAAATATTGGTGATTCCTCTGCAATGATTCCATAATCCTTTAGTTGTTGCTGAATCTAGAGCAGTTGAGCGCAGCAGGTTCCAGCAGCTAAATATTCCGCTTCAGTTGTGGAAGGGGCTATGGATGTTTGCTTCTTGCTGAACCATGAGATCAGTCTGTCTCCTAGCAACTGACATGATCCACTGGTGCTTTTACGATCAAGCTTACATCCTGCATAATCTGCATCTGAATATCCAACTAAATTGAAAGCAGAGTCTTTAGCATACAATAAGCCCACAGTTTGTGTGCCTTTAAGATATTTCAATATTCGTTTGGTAGCTAAATAATGCGACTACCTTGGGATCAGCTTGAAATCTAGCACACATGCAAACAAAAAATACAATATCAGGACGAATAGCAAATCGGTATAATAAATGACCTATTAACCCTCTGTAGAGTGTCGTCTCAACTGATATTCCCCCTTCATCTTTATCTAATTTAATTGATGAGCTGATGGGAGTATTTGCCGTTGAACATGTCTTCAAGCCAATTTTCTTAAGGAGTTCCTTCGTGTATTTTGTCTGACCGATAAAAGTATCAGCCTCCAGTTGCTTCACTTGCAGTCCAAGAAAGAATGTCAGTTCTCCCATCATACTCATCTCAATTTATTTTTGCATTAACTTGGCAAATTTCTCACATAATTTGGGGTTAGTTGACCCAAAAATAATATCATCAACATATATTTATACCAGTAAAATATTATTATTCTTTGAAAATTTTAACAAAGTCTTGTCAACTGACCCGGCAGTAAAGTCACGATCAATTAGAAATTTTGAAACTGTTTCATACCAAGCCCTTGGAGCTTGTTTAAGACCATATAGAGTTTTGTTCAAATGATAAACATGATTAGAAATAGTGTGATTAACAAAACCTCGTGGTTGTTCAACATATACTTCTTCCTGCAACTGACCATTTAGAAATGCACTCTTGACATCCATTTGGTTGTCTTTGAAATTTTTGAATGAGGCATAAGCAAGTAATATTCTGATTGCTTTCAGTTGTGCAACTGGTGCATATGTCTCGTCGTAATCATTTCCTTCTTCTTGCCTATATCCTTGTGCTACAAGCCTCGCTTTGTTGCGCACAACTGAACCTTCTTCGTTGAGTTTGTTTATATAGATACACTTTGTACCTGTAATGGTTTTTGAATTTGGTCTTGGAACTAAGTTCCAGACATTGTTATGGGCAAACTAATTTAGCTCTTCTTGCATAACATTTATCCAGTTAGGGTCAGCAAGAGCTTCACCGGTATTCTTTGGTTCTAGTTGGGAAACAAAAGCTAAATGAATAAATAAATTAATCATTTGATTTCGAGTTCTTACCGGATCGGATGGATTATCTAGCACCAATTCTGGTGGGTGTTATTTCTTCCATCTATAGTCAACATCGATCGGATCGATTTCAACAATTGGTTCAGTTGGTAACTGAACGTTTTCTTCAGTTTCAGTCGTTGCTGCTTCAGTTAGTATTTGAATTTCATCATTTTGCTCCACCAAATGATTTTCAGGAATACTTTCTTGTTCATTTGATTGATGCAGCACTTCTAGTTCAGGTGTTTGAAGGATATTTTGATTGTTATGAGCTTCTTCTTCACTATCATCCTCCAAACGTATATCTGTGAAGCGATCAAGTAGCTCAACTGGATCAGTTGGCTTATAAGTTAGTATAGATTCATCAAACACAACATGAATTGAAACTTCTACATTCAAAGTGCATTTGTTAAATACTCTATAAGCTTTACTAACTGATGAATAACCCAGAAATATTCCTTCTGAAGATTTTGCATCAAATGCTTTCAAATGATTTTTTCCATTAGCGTGAATAAAACATCTGCAGCCGAATATTCTGAAGTAAGATACCACACTTTTATGTCCATTCCAGATCTCATATGGTGTTTTTAAATGATTTTTATTAATCATTGATCTGATCTGAGTGTAACATGCAGTGTTTACTTCTTTTGCCCAAAATCTTTGTGAAATACCAGAATCAGCAAGCGTTGTTCCAGCTGAAAGGGATCGATTTTAGGTGCCCGAATGCGCAACGGAAGTTCAAAAATCTTTGAAAGGTAAGAAAACTGAAATTTTATAGAAAAATTTTCAAACACCTTAGACTATGATGTGTAGCAAATACAAAAACACCAAAATGTCGTACATAGGGTGTTTATAGAAATGTACCTATCAATCTTAAAAGATTGATGATGGCTCCAACTAAGATGTAAACACCTTAGCTCTTGAATGGCAAGACAATCTTCAAGCTTCCCTTTGAGCCCACCTTGCTCAAATATTAAGCACACCACCAACTAGCTAGAACCACTCTAATTTTGCACTAGAAAAATTAGAGCAATTTTCTTTGAGAAGTGTATTGTTTTTTCAACCATTGAAGAACAAAATTGGAGAGAAAAAGAGGTAAATTTCGGCCATCTAGTGTAGTAGGAGAGAAGGAGAAAACATTTTTCTTGGTTGGGCAAAAAGCAAAAGCAAAAAATTGCATGCCATGCCTTGGATATTGAAAAAGTTACCTCCAACCCTTCACCTCCCTTGCATGCCTTCTACTTGGGCTTGTAACAATTAAAGGGCCCATGGACTTTTATTTAAATGTCCCAAACACTTTTGAGACCATTTAAACTTTACTTGATTTTACTCAAGCCCACTAATTTAATAATTATTTCTAATTGGGCTCTACAAGGCCTAATATTATTTAATTAATCCAACACTTGAATTAATTTAATTATTTGGACTCTACTAGACCCACTAGTGTTAAATTAATTCAACACTTGAATTAATTTAATTTAGTCCATAATAATGTTTATGAAAATCACAATTTTCAAATACATTATTTACTTGGCCAACTTTTAATTTTAGGAACACATTCATAAATTAAAAGTTACATTTCTCTCATAGAAGTCATACTTCTATTTTTCCTTACACTTATAAACTCATTTATAAGCCGTTCAACACATTGAACTATTTTACTTCTCAACGGGATCTAGAAAGCTAGTACTTGTGTGGCCTTCAATGGTTCATTGATACAACTAGCCGTGGGTTCACATCTCCATGTGATTCGGACTAAACATGTCCTTATACAAGCATACCCCAATTGCTTCATTCTTACTTATCTCCTTGATAACAAGAACGTCAGAACTCAAGTCTAATAGTACCCAACCAATCATGTTAAACGCCTAGCAGCATCGCTTACATGATTCCCTAGGTATCAAATGATAGTGCCTGCAAGAACCATTCAATTATGGTTAGCGTATAGTACGGTCCCTTCAACTCATATATCCCGACCAATTCGACAACCATTGGTATATCGAGAGTTGTTAATGAATCGATACTATGTGTCATGTCGTAGTTGCATCGATGGTGTAATCTATGAAACCCCTTTCATAATTACCACCATTCTCTGATCAGAGATTTCATACTACATACACATAGGATATCCATACCCGAAGATAAGTGGTGAATCCCCGACTACAATGCATCGATTCCTATATGTTTCGACAAAACACCTAACCTTGCCACCTGATGACCCCTTGAGAGTCGGTAAACAAGTCAAAGTGTAATGCTAGCACATAGAGTCTCAATGTTGTCCCGGATCATAAGGACTAATGGTGTACAACCATAAACTAGGACGTTTCCACTCGATATGTTCCCTACAAAGAGCACCTATCTGCATGCTCGGACATCACAATGTCCCCACCAATGAAACATGGTAATCACATCGCAGATACTAGTCTCGAACTCGAGCGGCCTATATCCTACTTAAAGGCGGCTGAATCGACTAGGAACTGTTTAGAATATACAGTATTCCAAATATGAGTTTCATGATACTCATCATATGAGTATCTCATATTCTTTCTACTATTTGTATATTCAAGGGTTTTATCTATGCAACTAGCATGGGTATTCAGATAAAGATGTGCCAATAATAATTTCAAATATTATTAAAATAAAGATTGTTTATACATAGAGTTTCATTGTGAACACTCAGCCAACACTTGGCTCGACGGGCACCTACTCTAACAATCTCCCACTTGTACTAGAGCCAACTACCCATGTGGAGTCACAAGTATGATTTGCAGTTTATATTGATTATGTTTCTGATTTTGTTGATTGTTACTGACATCTGTTACATGTTTTACATGCTTTTACATTTTTTTATATAACTGCATGTTTCGTTGGTTTATACTGGGAATGTAATTCTCACAGGAGTTATCCGGCTGTTGTCTTGTTTGTATGTGTGCATGACAACAGGTGGGAAAGAATCAGGGTCAAGAAGAAAACGAGGCTGGACTAGATAGCATGGAGATCTGAGCTCAGAAGTAAACTAGGAATCATCACTTGATATATAGTAGTGGAACCTAGTTGAATCATTGTAGGAAATACAAGACTTATACTTTTATGTATAATGTGTATTTCAGATTGATTTATCTAACGTTTCCGGAAACGCATTGTATTTAAAAAAAAAATTTTAGACCCTGTTTATTATAATTGACTGATTAATTTTAAGAACGATTAAAATTGGAATTAGCGTCCGGGTCCCCACAACATGTTGTATTAAAGCATTAGGTTTTGTAGACTGAGATAGAAGTTAGTGAGCGGGGTAGAATGAGTTTTCTTTCCTTGCATGTGAGTGCTAGCATGTGGTTTATTATGATGTTGAATTACATTGTGTATGCTAGCATGATATTATGTTTTACTACTTTTAAATACATGTTACCTGAATATATGAGATGATTTGGTAATATGTATTATTTGAAAAGGGATCAGAACCAATTCTTGATCAGAGGTAAGCTGATCAGGAAGGGACTGAGACGGATTTGTCTCATGTGATTGCTAACTCTTGTGATTATCAGATATACCTCCTCGCAGGATTCCAGAACGAGGTAGTACTTCGATTGATCAGGTGGATGTGTCAGAAACTATGATGGAAACACAGTTAAAGAGGTTTCAGTCATTTCAATCGCCGATTCTGACGGGTACTGAGACATCTGATGATTGTTAGAATTGGTTAGATGATATAGAGATATTGTTTGATTCACTTGAGTATCCAGATGAACGGAGAATTAAATTAGTGCCCAACCAGTTACACGACGTCGCAAGGAGTTGGTGGATTACAACCAAAAGAGTATTAGAACAGCGTGGTATGGTAATTACATGGGAAATATTTAGAGCTGAATTCTGTCGAAGATTTTTCTCAATTTCGTACCGAGAGGACAAGAAAGCAGAGTTTGAGAATTTGAAATAGGGCCAACTGAATATTGAATAATATGTTGCTAAATTCTCTACTTTATTACGTTTTGCTCCTCTTATAGCTGGGAATGATGAAGCTGTAGCGGATCAGTTCATCAACCGATTGAATGCTGAGATATCTTCCTTGGTAAAGGTAGAGCGACCCCAGCATTTTGGTGATGCTTTGAATAAAAAGCAAAGAGAGCTGAGGCAATTTTGAGTCGACAACGAGGTAGGTTGGATGTGACCCGACCCCAGACACAACAATCCCCTCTCAGATTTGATAGTGGCAGTACGAGTGGGAAGCCAGATCTGTTGAAAGCTCGAAAGAAACATTTTAAGAAATTAGGGAGCGGACCGAGCGGTTTATCTAGCTCCAGTGGTTCTAGCCCAAGTTATACTGGAGTTTATTGCAGAACTTGCGGAGGGAGACATCCCAGAGAGCAATGCCAGGGAGTGACTGGTAGGTGCAATATCTGTAAACAGCAGGGACACTTTGCTAGAGTCTGTCCACAGAAAAGTTCCCGAAGATTTCAGGGAGCAGAATCATCTGGTGGTAGTGACCGAGGAACAGACTCAGGAGGCACTTGATGATATAGTGGCAGATAATTGTTCTTTTATGATTATTTTGAGTATGTATTAAGAGATATTAATACATCTTATACATAATTTTGTATGAATTGTATTGAGACATGCTTTATCTATTGGGTCTGTATTTACTGGAGTATTGATCTCCTTACCTTTTGGGGAGAAGATTTGATATCAGTGACATTCTGTGAAATATTGTATACTGCAGTAAGATGAGAATGAGATTGAGTTAGATTATGTTGTACTTGTATTGTCTGATTCTGGCAGCATTATTGATATGGATATATTGAACAAGTACAGAGCTATGGTAGATTCTTACCAGGAGATGGTAAGATTCGGACCTGAAATGGCCGAAAATGAATAATGTACGGTAAGGATTTTCGATTTTGGATTCCTTTGATTTCCGTATTAATTATGATTCGATGATTATCGAAAGGAATGGAATTATTCCTTATGCATTCAGTTTATTACTGGAAATGAATATACCATGAGCTGATTTGTCAGTAGCAGGAGAATTGCTAAAGTCTTACTAGATGAAATTTCGGATTTGCCTTATATCAGGGAGAGTGATTTCCGCCTTGATTTGATACCAGGTACTGGTTTTATTTTAGAAGTCCGTACAGAATGATACTGATTGATTTGAAAGAATTGAAATATCAATTAGAAAATTACTGACCGAAAGTTACATCTGATTGTCTGTTTCTCTGTAAAATACTTCAGTTTTGATTATGGGTTGATGAATCCTGGATTCAGAGGTATTCTGATGATTTTATGCCGTTTATCTATGATATTTTGTGATATACTCGTGGCATATGACTGACTGAATCGAATATCTTGTATTGAAGGATCTGAGAACTGAAATTGTTGTATACAAAAGTTGTTCAGATATGAATCTTGATTGAAACAGATTGTATTCCGAGTATGTGATATCTAAATATGGTATACCGATTGATATTAGCACAGCTGAGGCAGTGATCAGTGGCTGAGAATGACACCGAGTCAGAAATTTATTTTTTCATGAGTTTAGCAGATTATGATATGTGACTGTTGTTTTGAAATTTCTTACGAATTGTTATTGTTCTAAAACAGTATTTGAGACAGAGTATATTGTTTGGGGGACATTACATTCGAAGATGATATAGCAGTTGATCTAAACAACGTTGAAGATGTAATCGGTTAGTCAGATCGACAATATTGTCAGAAATTACGTTCTATGAGTTTATTAGATCAGTATAGAGGATTGATATTTAGAATCTGAGCCGATATTGCTGTTATTTTGAATCCGTAGTTGATACAGATTGTTGTATATTGTTGAGATTATATACAGTTCAAGCCGAATCAGAGCTGATTTTGAAAGTTACAGCAGTTCAGAAGTTTGATCAGAATGTTCAGAACTTGATTTCGATAAGCGGAGTAGGTTGTCAATCAGAATATCAGGTAGATACTACTGTATTATATGTGAGTAACCGACTTGTTTGTGCCGAATATTTCGAATCTGAAATGATAGATGTTTGACAGAAGCGCACAGTAGTCAATTCAGTATTCTTGCTGGTAACAGAAAAGATATGATAATTCGAAAAGGCAGTTTTGATATAAACAGAGGAGATCAGTTGTAGCAGAATTTGTACGGAAATATCTGAATCGTCGACAGATGAAGACAGAAAGATAGAAACCAGGAGATTGGTTATCTAGATTATCGGTTCTTGAATAGAAATGGGAGTACATTTCTATGGATTGTGTGACGATACTACTGAAATCTTGACAAGACTGTGCTGTGATGTGATTATGATTGACAGATTGCTCGAATCTGCCTCTGTTATGTTGTACAGGAAGATGCACAGACATGATCAGATGACTGAGATTTATGTTAGAAAAGAGGATAGATGGTACTGAACGCCAAGGTTGATCATATCAGACTATAATTTTCGTTTGATTTTGTACTTTTGGCAGAGTATACAATGAACTCTTTCACTTATAGTTTATAGATCGACAGATAGTTGGAGCAATTATCCTGATACTGGAAGATATCCAAGAATAGTAGTGCTGTATTTTAGCACTAGTTGATACGATGTGTTGTCACTTGGTGAATGATTGTACGACAATAGCTATCAGATGAATAATGAGATAGCTTCTCTCGAGGCATTGTACAGTACGGATTTCAACTTTCTTTTGTATAAAATAAAACCTCGGAGATACCTAAGATAGAATCGGATACGGTCAAATATAGGGCAAAGAAAATGTAACTGATTCAGGAGAAAGTGAAAACAGCTCAGAATAAATAGACTAAATATGCCAACGTCGGATGGTGACTGTTGGTATTTGCGACTGAAAAAAGAATATATCCTTGACTAGGTTAACTGATTTGATATCAACTGATGGTATTGACTTGTTATGAGCTGTGGATTGGTATATATGGATGTTGTATAGCCAGTATTGCAAGATTGATTCGGACAGGGTTATTCCGAAGGATATTATGATATTATACTTCTTGAATTATTATTCCAATTTGGAATTAGAGATCCGTAAAAGACAGATATTTCAAAATGAAGATTATTCTATTGTTGAAAAATAGTAAGATTGTCAGAATATAAAAGAGACTATCTAAAAGACAGAATCCGCTATGAGATTGAGATTTCAGAAGTGATTCATTGAGATAAGTTTTCTGATTAAACTCGGTTTTACATTTCTTCTGATGTATCTGATTGGATTGCCTATGAGTTCGAGGACGAACTCATATCTAAGAGGGGGAGAAATGTAAGGCCCGAGATGTGGATTGTTAAGCAGAACTTATTAATGCATGATTTGATGTATTTATCGAAGGGCGAGGAAGCGACGTTGCGATTCGAATTGAGTTACAAAATATATTGTTGGGACAGCAAAGACAGTGCACCCGCGGTCGTTTAGCATAAAATGTTGAAAGTAAACAGTAGCTGGACTGCACCCGCGGTAATGAGAAGACCGCACCTGCGGTGGATGCACCGAGAAAAGACCGCACCCGCGGTGCCAAACAGAGCGCACCCGTGGTACATGACTGAGCGCACCCGCGGTCGTCGCTTCTGAAACTTTGGATGTGGATCAGTATAGCTAGCGCACCCGCGGTCCAAGAGCTAGTGCACCCGCGGTGAGACGTGTTACACAAAGGCGTGATCCACCTAGCATTAGACATGCATGATATATATATATTAAGAATCGATTTTATCCCTCAGAATTGGTAAGAAAGAAATTGAGGTTAGGGAGAAGTTTTCCATTCTTGATAATAGAAATTGAATTACGAGAAATCTGGTCGTCAGATTTTAAATCCAACTTTAGTACTGTGCTCCTATCGTTACAGGCTACAACTGGACGTAAGTTTTGTTACGTTTAGACATGATTTGAAATTATGATATTGTCAGAATTGAATATGATTCATATATGGTGTTTCTGATACAGTAGATATCGTATAATTGAAGTCAGATTGAAAAACAGACTGTTTATGTCATTGTTATGATTTTCGGAGTTGATTTGATCGAGAGTCGATATCAGATTTGTATTATCATTGAGATTATGAGTTGTGCTGATACTGTTTACGAAGTCTAGTATTATATCTGTGATGTTGAGATTGACGGGGTTATCGAGACTGTATTGTTATACCGTCGAAACATCAGTTGATTGATATTGATCAGATTTAGTGTTGATTGATATTGTACCTGTTCAATATTGTCATTATCAGATTGGGTATGGACAAAGTTGAATTCGGGACTTCGTCTTCGTCAGACCGAGAAGAGAAAGGTATAAATTAATGTTGAGTTGGGATTGCACAACTCGAGGGAGGTTTGACTCGAGTTTCCCTAAATCACATACTTTACCTTATTGCATTGATATTTGCATGGACTTGATTTGATATGCTTGTTCTATTGATTTATAGAGAGCATGTGTTAGATGAAGATTAGATGAGTGATCCTATGACAGAAGTGCCAGATAGTGGCGGGATCGCCACGGGCACCTTGCACGATGTCACAAGATAGTGTATTGGCGATACTGCCATCGTCTGTGACGGATAGGTCAAGACACTGGATGTTTGGTTATATCGACGTGGATAGAATCAGAGTTTCTTCTATATCTGTTGGTCGATATAGGAATACCAACATCTGGAAACCGGGATCCCTAGACTAGGATTGAGTCTAGTCTAAGATGTGGAGTCAGAAGTATGATTGGCAGTTTATATTGATTATGTTTCTGATTTTGTTGCATGTTACTGACATATGTTACATGTTTTTACATTTTTTTATATAACTGCATGTTTCATTGGTTTATACTGGGAATGTAATTTTCACCGGAGTTATCCGGCTGTTGTCTTGTTTGTATGTGTGCATGACAACAGGTGGGACAGAATCAGGGTCAAGAAGAAAACGAGGCTGGACTAGATAGCGTGGAGATCCGGGCTCAGAAGTAAACTAGGAATCATCACTTGATATATAATAGTGGAACCTAGTTGAATCATTGTAGGAAATACAAGACTTGTACTTTTATGTATAATGTGTATTTCAGATTGATTTATCTTACGTTTCCGGAAACGCATTGTATTTTTTTTAAAAAATATTTAGACCCTATTTATTATAATTGACTGATTAAATCTAAGAACGATTAAAATTGGAATTAGCGTCCGGGTCCCCACATAGAGTCTCAATGTTGTCCCGGGTCATAAAGACTAATGGTGTACAACCATAAACTAGGACGTTTCCACTCGATAAATGAGAACCACTTGGAAAGTCCTTTATGGAGGGTTGTTCAGTGCACTCTACCAGGAGCACCTATCTGCATGCTCGGACATCACAATGTCCCCTACCAATGAAACATTGTACTCACATCGCAGATACTAGTCTCGAACTCGAGCGGCCTATATCCTTCTTAGCGGCGGCTGAATCGACTATGAACTGTTTAGAATATACAGTATTCCAAATATGAGTTTCATGATACTCATCATATGAGCATCTCATATTCTTTCTACTATTTGTATATTCAAGGGATTTATCTATGCAACTAGCATGAGTATTCAGATAAAGTGTGGGGACCCGGGCTCTAACTCAATTCTTTTTGGAATTAATTGGATCTTTATTCAATATGTGGGTCAAATTTTTGCTTTTAACATTAAATCAAATGTTTATAACTCAAGCACAAGATAATTCTATATTCATTTCATTACAACAAACATAATATACATGCCTCGTTTTATTCATATTCTACAAACCAGTAATTAATTACAGTACATATCAACAGTACAACTACTAGTTCATCTGCTACGCCCTTGATCACCACGCTATGTCCATCTCTCATCTCTGTCGCGACCCTGATCCTGCCCCACCTGTTGTTATGCACACATACAGACATAACAACAGCCGGAAACTCCGGTGAGAACAAATCCCAGTATAAAACATGTATGCATGCTGATACATAATCATAAATCATGCATGAAAGCAATAACCATGGCTCCATAGTCTATGAAACCGATCTATCTAAACATGCAACTCAAATCAAATCATGTCTTGACTCGAATCGACTCTACTCTAGGGATCCCGGTGTGAATAAGACGTCACTGTCTGTCACCTACCCTCCCAATCGGGGTAACTGTACGTCTTATTCCTAGACTTCGGTCAAGTCTGTATCGAATGTTTACAATCGGAGTGAATCTGTTCCTATGCGTCGATACCACCGAACATCTAGTTTGGCAAGTCTGCCAATGACTCTCCTATCTCAAATGCATGAATATAAATCTGTAAATGCATAATCATATCAAAAGATTTGAATACAATCCATAAACAAATCATAATCATGTCAAAAGACAAGCAACTAATCTAGTATGTGGTTTTGTTGGGAAACTCAAATTGAATCTTATTTGAGTCGTGTCTTCCCCAAACAAAACATGCATTATACCTTTCGTCATACAATGTCTGTCGATGTCGAAGTCTCGATGACGAATCTGTCACTATCAAATCTGAAATGACCATGTTGAGATGCACAATATCAAATCACAACTCAACTAATACTAGTACGGTTCAATATCAAATCTTGATACAATTCGACGGTATAATGGCATAGTTTCTTGATACCGATCAATTCAAATCTTAACATATATATCCTCAATTCATAGTCAATACCATTCCCATTTCAAACACTGAAAATCTGCATAATCTCATGCACATGTAAGCTGGAATTCCATACAAATGGCATACTGTTAGAGTAGGTGCACGTCGAGCCAAGTGTTGGCCGAGTGTTCACGATGAAACTCTATGTATAAACGATCTTTATTTTAATAATATTTGAATTTATTATATTGGCGCATCTTTATCTGTATACCCATGCTAGTTGCATAGATAAAGTACTTGAATATACAAATAGTAGAAAGAATATGAGATGCTCATATGATGAGTATCATGAAACTCATATTTGGAATACTGTATATTCTAAACGGTTCCTAGTCGATTAAGACGCCAATAAGAAGGATATAGGCCGCTTGAGTTAGAGACTAGTATCTGCGATGTGAGTACCATGTTTCATTGGTAGGGGACATTGTGATGTCCGAGCATGCAGATAGGTGCTCCTGGTAGAGTGCACTGAACAACCCTCCATAAAGGACTTTCCAAGTGGTTCTCACTTATCGAGTGGAAACGTCCTAGTTTATGGTTGTACACCATTAGTCCTTATGACCCGGGACAACATTGAGACTCTATGTGCTAGAATTACACTTTGACTTGTTTACCGATTCTCAAGGGTCATCAGGTGGCAAGGTTGGGTGTTCTGTCGAAACACATAGGAGTCGATGCATTGTAGTCGGGGATTCACCGCTTACCTTCGGGTATGAATATCCTATGTGTTATCATGTGTATGTAGGTTGAAATCTCTGATCAGAGTATGGTGGTAATTATGAAAGGGGTTTCATAGATTACACCATCGATGCAACTACGACATGACACATAGTATCGATTCATTGACAACCCTCGATATACCAATGGTTGTCGAATCGATCGGGATATATGAGTTGAAGGGACCGTACTATACGCTAACCATAATTGAATGGTTCTTGCAGGCACTATCATTTGATACCTATGGAATCATGTAAGCGATGCTGCTAGGCGTTTAACATGATTGGTTGGGTATTATCAGACTTGAGTTCTGACGTTCTTGTTATCAAGGAGTTGATAAGTAAAAATGGAGCAATTGGGGTATGCTCATATAAGGACATGTTTAGACCGAATCACATGGAGATGTGAACCCACGGCTAGTTGTATCAATGAACCATTGAGGGCCACACAAGTACTTGCTTTCTAAATCCCGATGAGAAGTAAAATAGTTCAATGTGTTGAACGGCTTATAAATGAGTTTATAAGCGTAAAGAAAAATAGAAGTATGACTTCTATGAGAGAAATATAAATTTTAATTTATGGAAGTGTTCCTAAATTAAAATTTGGCCAAGTGAATAATGTATTTGAAAATTGTGATTTTCATAAACATTATTATGGACTAAATTAAATTAATTCAAGTGTTGAATTAATTAAACACTAGTGGGCCTAGTAGAGTCCAAATAATTAAATTAATTCAAGTGTTGGATTAATTAAATATCATTGGGCCTTGTAGAGCCCAATTGGGAATAATTATTTAACTAGTGGGCTTGAGTAAAATCAAGTAAAGTCTAATTGGGCTCAAATGGGTTTGAGACAATTTAAATAAAAGTCCATGGGCCCTTGTAAATTGTTATAAGCCCACATGCAAAGCATGCATGGGAGGTGAAGAGTTGGGGAATACTTTTGATTAAAATAATGCATGGCATGCTAGTTTTTTGGATCAACTTTTTGCACTACCAAGACAATTCTTCCCTCCCTCATTCTATACTAGCTTGGCCGAAACATTGAGAGCATTTTCTCTCAAAATTTTTCTTTCACTTTTGTGTTCTTCAATTTGTTGAAAACACTATCTTCTCTTTGAAAAATCTTCTTGTTTTTCTAGTGAAAAACAAGAAGAGATTTACCTAACAAGTGGTGGGCCTAATTTTGAAGGAGGAGGAAGCTTGTAGACTTGTCATCCAGTGGTGGGCCTAATTTTGAAGGAGGAGGAAGCTTGTAGACTTGTCATCCATTGAAGAGCTTTGTTGTTTAACAACGAAGTTGGTGCCATTCATCAACCTCAAGAGGTTGATAGGTAAAACTATTTCTAACACCCTATGTATGACTTGTATGGTGTTTCAATGTAAATGTTGCACACAAACATGGTGGCCGAAAATTTGAGCTTAAAATTAAAAATTTTTGACTTTCGTTGCGCTTCCGTCCACCGTAACCGGTCTGCTAACACATACGACATCCAATAACCGATCCGTTTACGATTCTACGACATCTATAATCTCAAAAACATATAATCACAAACATATCTGAATTTCCTCCACATGTTAACTTCAAAACATGCTGAAAAGATATAGAAAGTATACCCTTTTGGAGCCCTTGTCAAGAGGAACAAGAATCTCAACTTGAATTAAAGTTTGGATATGTAATTCTTTTAAAATCACAACCTTAAAGCACAAGGAGTTGAAGCTTCTCCCCACTCTCTCACGTTTTCAGCTGATGGAAAATGGTGAAAGTGAAGACTCAGCACAATTATATATATATGCCATGTGTCTTCATGGAATTCAAAGGTGGATTTCTCGCATGCAGCACCGCGGGTGCGGTCACTCTTCACCGCGGGTGCGCTGTGCCCACGACATGCCTTTCATTTTCTGAAATTCGACGACCGCGGATGCGGTACATATAAGACCGCGGGTGCGGTGAAATTACCGCGGTTGCGGTTATGTTTGCACCGCGGGTGCGGTGTCAATTCTGTAAATACTTTCCAACTCTCTGTCCATCAACCGCGGGTGCACTTCTTCTTGGACCGCGGGTGCGGTGATCCTACTGTAACATGACCAATTTTCTGTCCATGCACCGCGGGTGTGGTGCTTCTCTAGGCGCGGGTGCGGTCCCTTTCTTCAAGCAACACTTCATCTTTTCATTTTATCCACATACAATCTAGGGCATTACATTTCTCCCCCTCTTAGATATTAGTTCGTCCTCGAACGTGAAATCAATTAATCAAAGTATGTAAAAACAGCAGTAAAATAAAAGGCTGAATAAGTACTCACATCATGAGAATAACTCGGGATATTTCTGTCTCATATCTGCTTCTGTCTCCCAAGTCGCTTCCTCGGTGCCATGACGACTCCACTGGACTTTCACTAGGGGAATAGTCTTCGTTCTGAGCTGTTTTTCTTTCCGATCAAGAATCAATATCGGTTGTTCGACATAACTCAACGTCTGATCTAGCTCAGCTTCGTCAGGCTGAATGACATGAGAATAATCTGGCATGTATCTACGCAGCATCGATACATGAAAAACATCATGTATCCCGGATAGAAACGAAGGAAGAGCCAATCGATATGCTCGATCGCCAATCTTTTCAAGAATCTCATATGGACCGATGTATCTAGGAGACAATTTCTCGCGTTTGCCAAATCTGACAACGCCTCTGAAAGGAGAAATCTTCAAGAATACTCTGTCTCCCTGTTCAAATACTAACGGTCTACATCTGATATTGGCATACTTGGCCTATCTATCCTGTGCCGTCTTCATTCTTTTCTGAATGATCTTCACCTTCTCAGTCATTTCCCGAATCATATCAGGCCCAGGTTGTGGTACTTCAGATATATCATCCCAGTACAACGGAGATCTGCACTTCTTGCCATACAATGCCTAAAACGGTGCCATCTCTATACTCGTTTGGTAGCTGCTGTTGTGAGGCCCGGGGCCGAAGAGGGCGGGGGGTGATCGCCGGTGCCATCAGTAGTTGCACGGACAATGAGCGGCTCCTGGCAGGCTTCTAGGTGAAGGGAACATGAATGAACCAAACCCACACGGGAATGAGAGGGATTCCGAGACTGTTCAATGTAATGGACTGTACAGTTGAAGAGGGCTTAAAAGATTTGATTTGTATTACTCATATCACGAAGGTGCATCTTCTTTTCGGTAGCTCATCACATAAAAACTCCAAAGTTAAGCGTGCTTGACTTGGGGCAATTTTGGGATGGGTGACCTCCTGGGAAGTTTCCCAGGGTGCGTGTGAGTGAGGACATAAGCACGCTGGAAAGACTCGTCGTGGTACAGTGAGGACAGTCGTCGAATCTGGGGCGTTACAAGTGGTATCAGAGCCGACCTCTCTTAGTACGGTGTGGTTCGGAGACGAACCAAGCGGAAGCTGGTGGGCATGTGAGGCCCGGGGCCGAAGAGGGCGGGGGGTGATCGCCGGTGCCATCAGTAGTTGCACGGACAATGAGCGGCTCCTGGCAGGCTTCTAGGTGAAGGGAACATGAATGAACCAAACCCACACGGGAATGAGAGGGATTCCGAGACTGTTCAATGTAATGGACTGTACAGTTGAAGAGGGCTTAAAAGATTTGATTTGTACTACTCATATCACGAAGGTGCATCTTCTTTTCGGTAGCTCATCACATAAAAACTCCAAAGTTAAGCGTGCTTGACTTGGGGCAATTTTGGGATGGGTGACCTCCTGGGAAGTTTCCCAGGGTGCGTGTGAGTGAGGACATAAGCACGCTGGAAAGACTCGTCGTGGTACAGTGAGGACAGTCGTCGAATCTGGGGCGTTACAGCTGTTGTACGAGAATTCACACAACGGTAGTGAATCTTGCCAACTAGTGCCAAAGTCTAGCACGACAGCTCTCAACATGTCCTCTAAAGTCTGGATAGTCCGCTCTGAATGTCCATCTGTCTGTGGATGATAAGCAGTACTTAGGTGCAATGTCGTACCTAAAGCCTGCTGCAGACTGTGCCAAAAGTGTGAAGTGAATCGTGGATCAAGATCTGATACGATAGACTTCGGCACACCATGTAATCTGACTACCTCACTGATATATATCTCAGCCATCTGATCATGTCTGTACGTCATTCTGTACGAAATAAAACACGCTGATTTGGTTAATCTGTCAATAATGACCCAAATCGCGTCACAGCCTTGGGATGATCGAGGTAACTTCGTCACGAAATCCATGGAAATGTGATCCCATTTCCATTCTGAATAGACAAACTCTGAAGTAAACCTCCGGGCTTCTTTCTCTCAGCCTTCACCTGTTGGCAATTTAAACACTTAGACACAAATTCGGCAATGTCTGATTTCATCTGTTTCCAACAGAACTGTGTCTTCAACTCGTTGTACATCTTTCTGCCACCAGGGTGAATGCTGAACCGACTACAGTGCGCTTCTGACAAAATCTGTTGCTTCAACTCTGCAACATCTGGCACTACAAGACGGTTATTCACATACAGAACAAAATCATGTACCTGATATTCTGACTGATGTCCTGATCTAACCATCTGAATCGACTTCTGAATATTCTGATCAGTTCTCTGCGCTTCTTTGATTCGCAAAATCAAATCTAGTTCAACTTGAATCGAAGCAAGTAGCAATGGTCTACTACTTGTATCAAATGCTAATCCAGACAAACAACAGTCTTCAATCATATTAGTCACACCTATGGTCGATAAGGATAGAGCACAAACCTTTCGACTCAAGGCATCTGCTGCTTCATTTGACTTCCCTGGATAGTACTTGATCACGCAATCAAAATCTTTCAGTAGATCAAGCCATCTACGCTGCCTCATGTTCAACTCTGACTGAGAAAATAGATACTTCAGGCTTTTATGGTCAGAGTAAATCTCAAATTTCTCACCATAAAGATAATGACGCCAAATCTTCAATGCAAAAACAATAGCCGCTAATTCCAGATCATGAATGGGGTATCGAATCTCGTGTGGCTTCAGCTGTCTCGAGGCGTATGCGATCACATGACCTCGTTGCATAAGAATACATCCCAGCCCTCTGTGAGATGCATCACAATATACAACGAAATCACCAGTACCCGAAGGAATCATTAAGACAGGTGCACTGGTCAGCCTCTTCTTCAACTCTAGGAAACTAGATTCACAATCCGCAGACCACGCAAACAGCGCATATTTTCTGTGTCAACTGGGTAATCGGCTTCGCAATACTGGAGAAATCTTCGATGAATCGTCTATAGTACCCTGCTAGACCCATGAAACTGCGTATCTCTGGCACAGAAGTCAGTCTCGGCCAACTGATCACAGCTTCCACTTTACTTGGATCTACAGAAATACCGTCTCCAGATATGATATGACCTAAGAAGACAACCTGTCTCAGCCAAAACTCACACTTTGACAGTTTCGCATATAATCTTTCATTTCTCAATGTTTGCAACACAATTCTCAAATGATTGGCATGCTCATCCAAATTCTTAGAGTACACCAAAATATCATCAATAAAAACAATCACAAATTCATCTAAATACCTCTGAAAGACACGGTTCATTAGTCCCATGAACACCGCTGGAGCATTCGTTAAACCAAAAGGCATGACAATAAATTCGTAATGTCCATACCTGGTTCGGAATGCTGTCTTTGGTATATCAATATCTCGTACTCGCAGCTGGTGATATCCAGATCTCAGATCGATCTTGGAATAGATAGATGATCCCTGCAAATGATCAAATAAGTCGTCGATACGAGGCAAAGGATATTTGTTCTTTATCGTTGCCTTGTTCAGCTGCCTGTAATCTATACACAATCTCATAGAACCGTCTTTCTTGCGCACGAATAGAACTAGAGCACCCTAAGGAGATACATTGGGTCTGATATATCCCTTCGCTAGAAGATCTTCTAGTTATGCTTTCAATTCTTTCAACTCTATAGGCGCCATCCTATACGGAGCTCGAGATATAGGAGCGGTACCTGGAATAAGATCAATACTAAAATCTACCTCTCGAGCTGGAGGTAACCCTGGAATCTAGTCAGGAAATACATCTGCAAACTCCCGTACTACTGGCAAATCTGCCAATGCCGGGCTCGATTTCAGTAAATTTACTGAATAAATAAGGAACCCTTCTGCTCCTTGCTGCAAAAATCTACTCATAGTCAGAGCAGATACTAAGGAAATCCGAGATCTGGAACCCTTACCATAGAATTTCCACTCCTCTGTCATTTCAGGTCAAAACAGTCTACGGTGGCTATGTACTTAGTCAACATGTCAATCCCGACAATACAATCAAAATCAGATAAACCAAGTACAACACATTCTAAATTGATCTGATGCCCTTCAAACTGTAGTACAAAATGTCTAACTAAAGTCACAGATATCAGACCACTTCTCAACGGAGAAGAAATAGACACTACAGTAGACAATGACTCGACAGGCAATGCATGTGTCAATGCAAAACGTTCTGATATGAATGTATGTGATGCACCTGTATCTATCAATACATATGCAGGATAACCGCAAAGAAAACAGTTACCTGCAATCACAGCATCTGGTGCATCTTGGGCTTGCTCTTCCGTCAATGCAAACACCTGAGCTTGTTGTCTTGGAGGTTGGCTCACTGTCTGGCCACCTCTGGCTCTAGGCTGGGACTGTGTAGGCGTGGGCTGGAAAGAATGGACATTCGAAGCTTGCCTCTCAGGCTGAGTCATTGATGCTGATGACCCTGCACCCTGAAATCTCTGTGCACCTCTCTGGGGACAGACTCTGGCAAAGTGTCCCTGTTGCCTACATAGGTTGCATCTGCCCATCACTCCCTGACACTGCTCAGTGGCATGCCTACCACCACAAGAACTGCAATAAACACCACTATACTCTGCACTCTGGCCAGGACCTCTCTGTCTTGATCCACATGGAGCTTGACGAACTGCTCCCTGAATTCTTAAACTGTCTGCCCTTTGCCTTCAGAAAATCCTTCTTGCCACTACTACTGCTTCCACTATCAAATCGAGGAGGAGGTGGTGGAAACTGTGCGGCAGGCTGTGGCGGTCTCTGCCCCTGAACACTATAGAAAGCTCCTCGCTGTCTAATCAAGCCAGCCTCTGCTCCCTTTGCTCGATTCAGCGCCTCAGAAAAAGTGTTGGGTCGCCCCGTGTGCACTAGGGTAAAGATGTCCGGATTCAAACCATTTATGAATTGATCTGCAACTGCCTCATCATTCCCTGCCACGTGTGGTGCAAATCGAAGTAAGGACGAGAATTTGGCAACATAATCCTCTATGTTCCACTGGCTTTGTCTCAAGTTGGCGAACTCGGCCCCTTTGTCTTTTCGATACGACACTGGAAAGAAACGTTGATAAAATTCATCTTTAAAGACTTTCCAAGTAATATAAATACCTCAATGTTCTAAGGCTCGTTTCGCCGTTAGCCACCAACTCTTGGCCACTTCTTGCAATTGATGCCCAACCAGCTTCACTCTACGTTCATCTGTATAGGCAAGTGATTCAAATAACATCTCTATATCATCCAACCAGCTTTCGCAATCCACTGCATTTTCTGTGCCCTTCAAGGTAGGTGGATGGAACGATTGAAATCTCTTCAACAAAGTCTCCATCGGTGTCGCAGTAGCGTCCATCTGAGTACCTGACGTACTACCCTGTTCCGGCACTTGACCTGCAGCTGGTTGTGGTATTCTTCTAGGCGGCATATCTGATTATCAAACAGATTAGGATACAATCTATACAATCTGTCTCAGCCCTCCTCTGATCATATACCTCTGATCCAGAATCGGTTCTGATTCAGTCTTGACAATTATATGCTGTAAATCAACTCAGATACAATACAACATATAATAGGGAAAGCATTAAATCATGCTAGCACATCAAAAGCAAGGAAGAAGACTCGATCTACCCCCACTCATTCTATTCTATCTCAGTCTACAGAACCTACGGCTTTGATACCACCTGTTGTGGGGACCCGGGCTCTAACTCAATTCTTTTTGGGATTAATTGGATCTTTATTCAATATGTGGGTCAAATTTTTGCTTTTAACATTAAATCAAATGTTTATAACTCAAGCACAAGATAATTCTATATTCATTTCATTACAACAAACATAATATACATGCCTCGTTTTATTCATATTCTACAAACCAGTAATTAATTACAGTACATATCAACAGTACAACTACTAGTTCATCTGCTACGCCCTTGATCACCACGCTATGTCCATCTCTCATCTCTGTCGCGACCCTGATCCTGCCCCACCTGTTGTTATGCACACATACAGACATAACAACAGCCAGAAACTCCGGTGAGAACAAATCCCAGTATAAAACATGTATGCATGCTGATACATAATCATAAATCATGCATGAAAGCAATAACCATGGCTCCATAGTCTATGAAACCGATCTATCTAAACATGCAACTCAAATCAAATCATGTCTTGACTCGAATCGACTCTACTCTAGGGATCCCGGTGTGAATAAGACGTCACTGTCTGTCACCTACCCTCCCAATCGGGGTAACTTTACGTCTTATTCCTAGACTTCGATCAAGTCTGTATCGAATGTCTACAATCGGAGTGAATCTGCTCCTATGCGTTGATACCACCGAACATCTAGTTTGGAAAGTCTGCCAATGACTCTCCTATCTCAAATGCATGAATATAAATCTATAAATGCATAATCATATCAAAAGATTTGAATACAATCCATAAACAAATCATAATCATGTCAAAAGACAAGCAACTAATCTAGTATGTGGTTTTGTTGGGAAACTCAAATTGAATCTTATTTGAGTCGTGTCTTCCCCAAACAAAACATGCATTATACCTTTCGTCGTACAATGTCTGTCGATGTCGAAGTCTCGATGACGAATCTGTCACTATCAAATCTGAAATGACCATGTTGAGATGCACAATATCAAATCACAACTCAACTAATACTAGTACGGTTCAATATCAAATCTTGATACAATTCGACGGTATAATGGTATAGTTTCTTGATACCGATCAATTCAAATCTTAACATATATATCCTCAACTCATAGTCAATACCATTCCCATTTCAAACTCTGAAAATCTGCATAATCTCATGCACATGTAAGCTGGAATTCCATACAAATGGCATACGACATTCAATAACCGATCCGTTTACGATTCTACGACATCTATAATCTCAAAAACATATAATCACAAACATATCTGAATTTTCTCCACATGTTAACTTCAAAACATGCTGAAAAGATATAGAAAGTATACCCTTTTGGAGCCCTTGTCAAGAGGAACAAGAATCTCAACTTGAATTAAAGTTTGGATATGTAATTCTTTTAAAATCACAACCTTAAAGCATAAGGAGTTGAAGCTTCTCCCCACTCTCTCACGTTTTCAGCTGATGGAAAATGGTGAAAGTGAAGACTCAGCACAATTATATATATATATATATATGCCATGTGTCTTCATGGAATTCAAAGGTGGATTTCTCGCATGCAGCACCGCGGGTGCGGTCACTCTTCACCGCTGGTGCGCTGTGCCCACGACATGCCTTTCATTTTCTGAAATTCGATGACCGCGGATGCGGTACATATAAGACCGCGGGTGCGGTGACATTACCGCGGGTGCGGTTACGTTTGCACCGCGGGTGCGGTGTCATTTCTGTAAATACTTTCCAATTATCTGTCCATCAACCGCGGGTGCACTCCTTCTTGGACCGCGGGTGCGGTGATCCTACTGTAACATGACCAATTTTCTGTCCATGCACCGCGAGTGCGGTGCTTCTCTAGGCGCGGGTGCGGTCCCTTTCTTCAAGCAACACTTCATCTTTTCATTTTATCCACATACAATCTAGGGCATTACATAAAGATGTGCCAATAATAATTTCAAATATTATTAAAATAAAGATTGTTTATACATAGAGTTTCATTGTGAAACTCGGCCAACACTTGGCTCGACGGGCACCTACTCTAACACCAGCAGCTTCTTTAAGAGTCTGATTTCTTCTCTCAGCTACACCATTTTGCTGAGGTGTCCTAGCTGCTGAGAAATCATGCCTAATTTCAGTATTTTCTAAAAATTGATAAAGGTTTTCATTGACAAATTCATTCACTCGATCAAACCTTATTTTGTCAATTTCAACTGATTTTTCATTTAATAGTCTTTTGGAAAGCTTAATCAGTTGTGCATCAGTTTGGTCTTTTGATTTAAGAATGATAACCCAAGTAAATCTTGAAAAATCATCTACGACTACCAACGTGTATTTCATTCTTCCTAAACTCATGACTTGTATTGGATCAAAGAGATCCATATGCAACATTTCTTTGCATCTGGAAGAAGTTTTACTACCTTTGTTCTTGAATGAAGATCTTACTTGTTTACCAAACTGACATGCTAAAAAAATTGTCTTTTGAAAAATCTATTTTAGGCAGACCAATTACAAGATCATGTTTACTCAGATGAGCAATAGACTTAAAGTTTAAGTGTTTCAATCTTTTATGCCACAACCAGTTTTTGGAAGATTTTGAAGCTAAAATCATACTGGTGCATAAGGTTGATTAGTCCAAATGACTTTCTAAGTGTTTCCACAATGGTCTCCAGTTATAATTATTTCATCAGTTGAGCCCTTAACAATGCATGTGTGTTTGTTGAAGTGAACTGAGAAATTATTGTCGCATAACTGACTGATGCTAATAAAGTTATACTTCAAATTATCAAACAGTAAGACATCTTAATGATAATGTTACCATGGATAAGCTTACTCTTACCCACAGTTCTACCTTTCGAGTTGTCTCCAAAACTGATGTTTGGGCATGTGTATTTGATCAGTTGTGATAGCAAATTTACATCCCCTGTCATGTGACGTGAGCATCCATTGTACAAGTACCAGATTGATTCTTTTGTTGTACCTGTCACCTGCAATCACACACAATATATAATTTTGGTACCCACATCTATTTGGATCCTAAACTGATTAGTCCTTTAGGAACCCATATTTGGATCAGTCTAACTGACTTTCCAGTTGCTGTGTTCCAAATAAATTTTCCTTGTTTGTGTGTGTTAGGTGTGTGGTATGCGGATGAAACAATATGATTGTGAACCTTTTTCAACAGTTTGTTTACTCGATATCTCCTTTGAGCTGGCTTACAGTTATAGTAATTGTAATAGCCATCCTTAGAGTTTTGGCTTTTGTAACTTAACTTCTTGAATGTCTAGCTTCTTTGAATAAGTTGAACTCTTCAATCTATACCCAATTCCAAACCGCTTTGTTTTGTTCTTAGGTTCAATCGGTTGGACATTTGGTTTATTTGGTTCAAATAATTTTTGTACCACTGTTGATTTCACAAAGTTAATGAATTTACCTTGGTGCTCATTCAAATTGGGCATGGTATCACTTATAGAGTTTTCCTCAATGCAATTGAAGCCTAAACAAGTTCTATCAGTAACTGATTTTTGTAGGTTCTGCATTTCAGTAAGCATGACTAATGACTTATTCCATGCTTGAATTCAGTTTGTTTTGAAATTTCGGTTTTTAACTCACGAATCAAAGATTAGCTCTTGCTCATTTCAGCTTTTTGTTTCGCAATCTCCTTTTTTAGACTCAACATTTCAACGGACTCGTCAGTTTCAGTTTTATTGTCTATGGGATAAGTTTGCTAAGTTTTAGCTTTTCGAAGGAGCGATCAAGCTTGTGATACTCATTCACCATGTCATGCAAAGTGATACGATTCCTCGTACGAATGAAAGGCAAGCACGAATATATAAATCGCACCCTCAATTCAATAACAAACAAGGAACGATTATTTTGTCCCGATCTTTTGAAACAAGTAACGATTTTGTGATATTCACCTCTAAGCGATTATAACTTAGCAACAAATATCAATGATAAAACAATTGAATTTCAAACGAACCTTCAAAGAACTTGTTTTGACAATCCGTGCGAAGAACAATCGACAAACGCCACAAAGATGAAAATCTTTGATAAGTTTTATTTGGTTTTCTTCTTGTGAAGAACAAAGCTAAAAGCTTTGAAAATTGAGAGAACTCAATGTATTTGATATCAATCTTCAATAATCTCGTTTTTTGTCATTACAATGCATTATATAATTAATAAAACCCATAAAAAGTAGTGTAGAAAGCATTAAAGAAGATAACTAGCAACTTTGACACGGAAGTTGACAATAGACCGCGGGTGCGCTGCATACTGGACCGCGGGTGCGGTGCCGCTTCGGCGAAGTTCGGATGCAAAAGGACCGCGGGTGCGGTCCTTTTAGGAGCGCAGGTGCGCTCGCCTTCCGCGGGTGCGCTCGCCTTCGGACCGCGGGTGCGGTATAGCTTCGGCAATATTCTCTTAAATTTGATTATTATGGACCGCGGGTGCAGTCCCTGAACTGGCGCGGGTGCGCTGTACCTTCGGCAATTGCACTTGAATAACATTCCAAAAACCTCTAATATTTATTCCCATGATTCTCAACCTCCTCTAATTTAGACATCCAACTTGTAGGACTTCCTTGATAGCTCATCATGAGTCCTTGAAGTGCATCTTTAAACTTCTTACTTCGTCCCCTTGTTATAGGTCCTTCTGGCAACTCCAACGACTCCCATGCTTTCTTTGGTGCTTGATCAACTACATTTGCATCATTCTTTCCTTCTTGAAAAGGATTTGTCCTCAAATCTTGATCATCTCCTACATCAAACAACGAAAGATCACTAACATTAAAAGTAGAGCTGACATTATACTCACCTGGTAGGTCTAATTTGTAGGCATTGTTGTTGATCTTTTCAAGCACTTTAAATGGTCCATCACCCCTAGGTAAGAGTTTTGATCGTCGCTTTTCTGGAAATCTTTCTTTCCTTAAGTGCAACCACACCCAATCTCCCTTTTCAAAAATAATCTTTTTCCTTCCCTTGTTGGCTTGCTTCGTGTATTGTAAATTCTTCTTCTCGATGTTATCCTTGACCTTCTCATGCAAACTTCTAACGAATTCAGCTTTCTTCTTTCCATCCATGTTCAACCTTTCACTCACAGGTAAAGACATCAAATCCAATGGAGTCAAAGGATTAAAACCATATACAATTTCAAATGGCGAATAATTTGTAGTAGAATGCACTCAACGATTATAAGCAAACTCAACAAAGGGTAAACAATCCTCCCAATTCTTTAAGTTCTTCTTGAGTATAGCACGCAAAAGTGTTCCTAGAGTTCTATTAACAACTTCAGTTTGTCCATCCGTTTGAGGATGACATGTAGTAGAAAACAACAATTTTGTGCCAAGTTTAGTCCATAACGTTTTCCAAAAATAACTCAAGAATTTAACATCACGGTCTGAAACAATAGTCCTAGGCATGCCATGCAACCTAACGACTTCTCTAAAGAATAGATCCGCAATGTGATATGCATCATCAGTTTTGTGACAAGCAATAAAATGTGCCATCTTAGAAAATCTATCCACAACAACAAATATAGAATCTCTCCCCTTCTTTGTCCTAAGCAACCCCAAAACAAAGTCCATAGAAATATCAACCCAAGGTTCACTAGGGACGGGAAGTGGTGTATACAATCCATGTGGTTGTGTTCTAGACTTAGCTTGTCTACAGGTAATGCACTTTTCACAAACACGCTCAACATCACGTTTCATATGTGGCAAATAAAAATGCTCATGCAAACAACTCAAAGTTTTAGCCACACCAAAGTGCCCCATCAAACCACCACCACGTGCCTCCCTCACAAGTAACTCACGAATTGATGACTTAGGAATGCACAATCTATTTTCTCTAAATAAAAACCCATTATGCAAATAAAATTTGTCATGTGGACCATGCATACATGTTTCAAATATCTCCTTAAAATCCTCATCCAACAAATACAACTCTTTCATATGTTCAAATCCCAAGATTTTCGACTCCAAGGTAGAGATTAATACGTACCTCCGTGATAATGCGTCAGCCACTACATTTTCCTTATTTTGTTTGTACTTGATGATGTAGGGAAATGTACCTATGAATGCAACCCACTTGGCATGCCGCTTGTTCAACTTTTGCTGCCCCTTAAGGTGCTTAAGAGACTCATTATCCGTGTGAATCACAAACTCTTTAGGCCTCAATTAGTGTTGCCACACCTCCAAAGTCCTCACAAGCGCGTACAACTCCTTGTCATACGTTAGATAGTTCAGCGCTGCTCCATTGAGTTTCTCACTAAAATACGCCACTGGTCGTCCTCCTTGCATCAAAACACCACCAATACCTACACCTGAAGCATCACATTTGTAAGGCTCGAGATTTATTAGTTCATTGATGTGATATTCGGAAGATATGAGTATGCATGACATGTAATGAGAAGCACTAAATGAGATTATGAAGTGGTGCATGAAATATAGACCGCACCCGCGGTAAGGAAAGGACTGCACCCGCGGTTGAGCTCATGAATTGTGGAAGAATTACAGTAGCATAAGCGCACCCGCGCTACGAACAAGACCGCACCCGCGGTTGATGGACAGAGAGTTGGAGATTAATTACGGAAGTGACAACGCACCCGCGGTGCTAGACAGACCGCACCCGCGGTGTTTTACCAGTAGGGTCAGCGCACCCGCGTTAAAAGACAGAGCGCACCCGCGGTCCAAGTTTCGGGGAAAGTTGATGCATATCAATACATGGAGCGCACCCGCGGTGCAAAAGTGAGCGCACCCGCGGTGCAAAAGTGAGCGCACCCGCGGTGCGACGTGCAACATGAAAAATAAGCCACGTTTTTTGGTGTTGCATGTAGTATATATATAAGAATTGCACGCTTCTTCTTATCAAAATTCAGAAAAAGGGGCAAAGCTTTTGAGTGAAAAACCTTACTCCTTTTGTGAGAAATCCGTCCGTCTGTTTTTGAATCCGACTTCAGTACTGTGTTCCTATCGACGCAGGATACAACTGGACGTAAGTTTCGTTACGTTCAGACATAATTTGAATTTATGATATTGTTAGAATTGAATATGAACCAGATATGGTGTTTCTGATATGGTAGGTATCGCATAGTTGAAGTCGGATCGCAGAACAGACTGTGTATGCAATTGTTATGATTTTCGAAAGATATTGATTGAGATTTGATATCAGAATAGTGTTGTTACTGATATTAAATGTACCGATATTGAGATTATGAATTGTACTGATACTGGTTATGAATTCTGGTATTATATCTGGGAGGTTGAGATAGACGGGGTTATCGTGACTGTATTAATATGCCGTCGAAACACTAGTAGATTGATATTGATCAGATTCAGTAATGATTTCGATTGTACCGTGATATCATTGATATGAATTAGATTGTACCTTGTTCAGATAGGGATCAGATTATATACTGATGTGAGTATTGATCAGAACAGGTCTTGAATTGAGTTATATACTGATATGGTATTTTTATAATCGTCATTATCAGATTTGGATATGGACAGATTGGAATATAAGACTTCATCTTCATCAGACCGAGAAGAGAAAGGTATAAATGGATGTTCATTGGGAGATCGACTTGAGTTAGATTTAACTCGAGTTTCCCTAAACCACATACTTGTATGGTATTGTTTTTATACCTTTGTGTTTTAATGAGTATGTTTATTCTATTGAATTAGAAGTAGAAAGCAGAGAGCTATTAAGTAAGAGTCACTGACAGAGGGGTTAGATTTTGACAGACTTGTCACTGACCCATTGCACATTGTCAGAATAGGCTTAGTCTTGGTAGATACGCCAAGGCACTGGACGTTTGGTATATCGTTATGCTTCAGATACAGATAGCATTCTATTCGATATAGATTAGACCAAAGTCCAGAAATAAGAACGTACCGCCACTTGCGACTGGTAGTAGTAGGTGGGAGACTTGTTACGTTCTTATTCACCGGGATCCCTAGATTAGAATGAGAGATGAGTCGAGTTTTAGATATTGAAACTAGAATTTGATTTACAGATCCGTATTGATTTATGTTTCGTAGATTACGATTCATGTTTTATTTACAGACTGGTATGGATACATGTTGTTTGATTATGCTACATGTGATAAGATATAATTCATGCTTTTATGTTAATTCAGTTAACTCTATGTATACATTATTTATACTGGGATTTATTCTCGCCGGAGTATCCGGCTGTTGTCTTGTTTGTATGTGTGCATGACAACAGGTGGGACAGGATCGGGGTCAAGAAGATGATGAGAGAAGATGAGTTAGAGTGGTGATTCCGGACTTATTGTCGACTTGGTTTAATACTTGAAATTTAGTAGTTGAACCTTAGACTAGTTTGAATATATGTTGTACATTATTGTACTTTTATACTGAGATGTATAATAGATTGATTCCATTACCTTCCGCATTTTAAAGAACAATTTTTAGACCCTGTTTATCTTAATTGATAATTAAATCCCAAAGATGATTAAGAAGATGATTAGCGTCCGGGTCCCCACAACAGGTGGTATCAGAGCGATAGATCGATCCTTTAGACTGAGATAGAAGAGAATGAGCGGGGTAGAGTGAGTTTTCTTTCCTTGCATGTGATTGCTAGCATGAGATTTATTTTAATGTTGACTTACATTGTGTGTGCTAGCATGACATTATGCTTTACTGCTTTAAAATACATGTTATCTAATTATCTGATTTGAATTGGTAATATGTATTATTGAGTATGAATCAGATTTGATTCTTGATCAGCAGTAAGATAACCAGAGAAAGATTGGAACAAATTTGTAGTATTTGAGTACTAATGTTTTGATAAGCAGATATACCTCCACGGAGAATTCCAGAAAGGGGTAGTACTTCGACTGCACAAATAGATGTATCAGAAATTCCGATGGAAACACAGATTAAGAGGTTTCAGTCAGTTTCAACTGCCGATTTTAAAGGGTACCGAGACGCCAGTAGATTGTGAGAATTGGCTTGAAAACATAGAAATGCTATTTGAATTTCTGGGTTTCACAGATGATTGTAGAGTTACACTGATTGGGAACCAGCTAAAAGAGACTGCAATAAGTTGGTGGCTAATAACCAAAGAAGCTTTGGAACAACGTAGTTCACTAATTACGTGGAAAATTTTTAAGGTTGAATTCTATCAAAGATTTTTCCCTGTATCATACAGACAAGACAAAAGTGCAGAGTTTTCAAATATTGAGACAAGGTCACTTGAGTATTGATGAGTATTTGGGCCAGTTCTTTACCTTGCTACGTTTTGTCCCTCATGTTGCTAGAAATGATGAAGCTATATCTGATCAGTTCATTCAGGGATTGAATTCGGAGATACGTATATTGGTAAATGTGAAACGATCGATTAATTTTGTTGATACCTTGAACAAAGCCAAGAGAGCAGAAACAGTTCTGAGAGGACAAAAGAGAGCATCAGTATGTTCGTCCAATATCGAGTTCACAGCAACTGCCCCACAGAGTTGAGATGGGCAGTAGCAGTAGTGGGACGAAAGAACAGTTACAAGCTCGAAAGAAGAAGTTCACGAAGTTAGGGAGCGGGTCATCTAGCTCCAGTGGTTCTAGCTCGGATTACATTGTAGGGTATTGCAGAACTTGTGGATGAAGACATCCTATCGAGCAATGCCATGGAGTGACTGGTATATGCAATATCTGCAAACAACGGGGACACTTTGCTAAAGTTTGTCCACAGAGAGATTCCCGAAGATTTTCAGGGATCAGGACCATCTGGTGGTAGTGACCGAGGAACAGACCCAAGAGGCACTTGATGATATAGTGGCAGGTACTGTTCTTTTATGATTATATTGCATAGGTATTGATATATACTAATGCATTCCCTACGATCATCTTTGACTGAGTTGCATTGAGATATGCTGTATCTGTTGCGTCTGATTGTATTGTAGTATTGATTCCCTTACTTGTTGGGAAAGAAAAATTGATATCAGAGATTTCTGTGAAATATTGTATACTACAGTAAGATGAGAATGAGGTCGAGTTAGATTATGATGTACTTGTATTTCTGAGTTGACCGCATTATTGATATTAATATGCTGAACAAGTACAAAACTATTATAGATTCTTGTCAAGAGAGTATAAGATTCAGATCAGATATAGCTGATGAGTAGAGATTTCACGGTAAGGATGCTAGATTCAGAGTTCCTTTGATATTGGTGTTGTCTAGGGACTCGAATGTTACAGAAAGGAGCAGATGGCGTCCTTATGTATTCAGTGGACATACTGAAATCGAGTCTAGCATTGGCAGATTTGCCAGTGATGTACGAGTTGGCTGATAAGTACCCGATAAGATTTCAGATTTGCTTTATATCAGAAAGATAGATTTCAGAATTGAATTGATACCAGATACTGGTTGTGTTTTAGAATTCAGTACAGAATGATATTGAATGTGCAGAATGTCACTGAATGAAGTGAAAGAATTGAAAGATCAGTAGAAGAGTACGGGCCAGGAGTTACATTTGACTTAGGGTTTCCCGGTGACATATTTCAGTATGTTCAGAGATATTCTGATGATTTCATGCTCGTTGTATCTATGACATTTTGATATATTTGTAGCATCTGATTGACTGAATCGAATATCTGAAGATTGTATTGAATACTCTGAGAACTGTGATTAGTGTATACAGAAATTATTCAGATATGAATCCTGCTTGAAACAGATTGTATTCAGAATATGCGATATCTGAAGTTAGTATACCGATTGATTTTGACACAGTTGAGATCAGAATCAGTGACTGAGAATGATACCGATATCAGACATATCAGAAATATCAGAAATTTCAGAAATGTCAGAAATGTCAGAAATGTATGTTTGGTCTGAATTGACAGATTTTCGTATACGATTGTTGTTTTGTGTCTGCCTGTGTATTGTCATATTTCTATAGCCGTATTTGATACAGATCAATGTGAACCGTTGAGATTATATACAGTTCAATCCGAATCAGAGTTGAATTCGAGAATTTCAGTAGATCAGAAATATAATCAGAATGTTCAGAGCTTAATTTCAATAATCAGAACAGAGCATCGATCAGAGTGACAGATATGCGATTTTACGGTATGAGAATGATTATCTTGTGATGTCAGTTTCAGAATTGTATAACAGAATTTGTTATCGACACTCAAAACCGAATACCAGGTAGGTATTTTTCTTTAATTTATATTATTAACTGATTGTTTATACCAAATAGTTCGAATTGGAAATGACAGATAGGGTCAGAAGCGTACAGAAATGGATTCAGTAGTCATTCAGGTAACAGAAAGTATATGATAATTCGAACAGATAGTTTTGATATAGACCGATTAAATCAGTTATGGCAGAATTTATGCTGAAATGTTGGCAGAATTGTACTAAAATGTCTGAACCGCCAATAAATGAAGATAGAAAGATAGAGATCAGAAGATTTATTACAGAATTGGTATATTCTTGACTAGACATGGGGAGTATATTTCGATGAATTTCATAATAAGACCACTGCAATACTTTCCAGATTGTGATATGATATGACTGTGATTGACAGATTGTTCAATCTATATCTATTAGTTTGTACAAGATGACGTACAAACATGACCAAATGATACAGATCGATGTCAAAGAAATGGTCAGATTGATCAGAATGTAGAACTAGACTATATCGGATTGTGATTTTGATTGAGTTGGTAACTGTGGCAGAACGTACCATGAACTCATTCATATATTATCCACAGACTGACAGATAGCCAGAGCGTACTATTCGGATATTGAGAGATATCCAGGGAGTGGAAGTGCTGGATGCTAGCACCAGTTAATATGACATATTGTCATCATATGAATTATAGTATGATAACAGCCATCAGAAGAGTAATGAGATAGTTACAGACGATATATTGTACAGTGAGTACTGCAGATTTCGTTGGTATAAAAATAATATCTCGAAGATACCTGAGATAGAAGCTGATACAGTCAGAGATATGACAAAGAAAATGTATCTAATTCAGAAGAAAATGAAGATAGCTCAGACCAAACAGACTTAATACGCCAACGTCGGATGATGACGATTGGTATTTGGGGCCGAAGATTGAATATATCCTTGACTGGGATAAACAGATTTGATAACAGCTGATGATATTGATTTGGTACGAGCCGTTGATTGATATATACGGATGTTGTATATCCAGTATTGTGAGATTAATTCGGTCAGAGTTATTTCGAAGGGTATTATGATATTATGCTCTTGAATTATTATTCCAATTTAAAATCACAGATCCGTACAAGAAAGATATTTCAGAATGAAGACTATTCTATTATTGAAAAAACAGTAAGTGACAGGGCCTCAAAGAGACTATCTGAAAAACAGAATCTGATATGAGATTAAGATTTCAGAATGGATTCATTGAGATGAGTTTTGATTTAAACTCTGTATACATTCCTTCTTATATGTCTGAATTGATTACTTGCGATTTCGAGGACGAAATCATTTCTTAGAGGGGGAGAAATGTAAGGCTCGAGATTTATTAGTCTTCATTGATGAGATATTCGGAAGATATGAGTATGCATGACATGTAATGCGAAGCACTAAATGAGATTATGAAGTGGTGCATGAAATATAGACCGCACCCGCGGTAAGGAAAGGACCGCACCCGCGGTTGAGCTCATGAATTGTGGAAGAATTACAGTAGCATGAGCGCACCCGCGCTACGAACAAGACCGCACCCGCGGTTGATGGACAGAGAGTTGGAGATTAATTACGGAAGTGACAACGCACCCGCGGTGCTAGACAGACCGCACCCGCGGTGTTTTACCAGTAGGGTCAGCGCACCCGCGTTAAAAGACAGAGCGCACCCGCGGTCCAAGCTTCGGGGAAAGTTGATGCATATCAATACATGGAGCGCACCCGCGGTGCAAAAGTGAGCGCACCCGCGGTGCGACGTGCAACATGAAAAATAAGCCACGTTTTTTGGTGTTGCATGTAGTATATATATAAGAATTGCACGCTTCTTCTTATCAAAATTCAGAAAAAGGGGCAAAGCTTTTGAGTGAAAAACCTTACTCCTTTTGTGAGAAATCCGTCCGTCTGTTTTTGAATCCGACTTCAGTACTGTGTTCCTATCGACGCAGGATACAACTGGACGTAAGTTTCGTTACGTTCAGACATAATTTGAATTTATGATATTGTTAGAATTGAATATGAACCAGATATGGTGTTTCTGATATGGTAGGTATCGCATAGTTGAAGTCAGATCGCAGAACAGACTGTGTATGCAATTGTTATGATTTTCGAAAGATATTGATTGAGATTTGATATCAGAATAGTGTTGTTACTGATATTAAGTGTACCGATATTGAGATTATGAATTGTACTGATACTGGTTATGAATTCTGGTATTATATCTGGGAGGTTGAGATAGACGGGGTTATCGTGACTGTATTAATATGCCGTCGAAACACTAGTAGATTGATATTGATCAGATTCAGTAATAATTTCGATTGTACCGTGATATCATTGATATGAATTAGATTGTACCTTGTTCAGATAGGGATCAGATTATATACTGATGTGAGTATTGATCAGAACAGGTCTTGAATTAAGTTATATACTGATATGGTATTTTTATAATCGTCATTATCAGATTTGGATATGGACAGATTGGAATATAAGACTTCATCTTCATCAGACCGAGAAGAGAAAGGTATAATGGATGTTCATTGGGAGATCGACTTGAGTTAAATTTAACTCGAGTTTCCCTAAACCACATACTTGTATGATATTGTTTTTATACCTTTGTGTTTTAATGAGTATGTTTATTCTATTGAATTAGAAGTAGAAAGCAGAGAGCTATTAAGTAAGAGTCACTGACAGAGGGGTTAGATTTTGACAGACTTGTCACTGACCCATTGCACATTGTCAGAATAGGCTTAGTCTTGGTAGATACGCCAAGGCACTGGACGTTTGGTATATCGTTATGCTTCAGATACAGATAGCATTCTATTCGATATAGATTAGACCAAAGTCTAGAAATAAGAACGTACCGCCACTGCGACTGGTGGTAGTAGGTGGGAGACTTGTTACGTTCTTATTCACCGGGATCCCTAGATTAGAATGAGAGATGAGTCGAGTTTTAGATATTGAAACTAGAATTTGATTTACAGATCCATATTGATTTATGTTTCGTAGATTACGATTCATGTTTTATTAACAGACTGGTATGGATACATATTGTTTGATTATGCTACATGTGATAAGATATAATTCATGCTTTTATGTTAATTCAGTTAACTGCATGTATACATTATTTATACTGGGATTTATTCTCGCCAGAGTATCCGGCTGTTGTCTTGTTTGTATGTGTGCATGACAACAGGTGGGACAGGATCGGGGTCAAGAAGATGATGAGAGAAGATGAGTTAGAGTGGTGATTCCGGACTTATTGTCGACTTGGTTTAATACTTGAAATTTAGTAGTTGAACCTTAGACTAGTTTGAATAATTGTTGTACATTATTGTACTTTTATACTGAGATGTATAATAGATTGATTCCATTACCTTCCGCATTTTAAAGAAAAATTTTTAGACCCTGTTTATCTTAATTGATAGTTAAATCCCAAAGATGATTAAGAAGATGATTAGCGTCCGGGTCCCCACAACATTCAATTTCAAAAGTATTAGAAAAATCAGGCAAAACAAGTAAAGGCGCATTAATTAACTTTTGTTTAATAATATTAAAAGACTTCTCTTGCTCTTCGCCCCAATGGAATGGAACGTTCTTCTTAATCACCGCCGTCATCGGTGCCGCCAGTGTGCTAAAATCTTTTACAAACCTCCTATAGAAGCTTGCAAGACCATGAAAGCTTCGAACTTGACCAACAGAAGCAGGCGTTGGTCAATCTCGAATAGCACTTACCTTGTCCTCATCCACTTGTATCCCCTGCGAATTTACCACAAAACCAAGGAAGACAAGTTTGCTTGTACAAAAATCACATTTCTTTAAATTAGCATATAAATTTTCAGCCCTTAGTGTAATTAGCACAAGTCTCAAGTGATTAACATGCTCATCCAAGTCTTTGCTATATACTAGGATATCATCAAAGTAAACAACAACAAATTTTCCTATGTATGCACGCAAGACATGGTTCATTAACCTCATAAAAGTGCTAGGAGCGTTAGTTAAGCCAAAAGGCATGACCATCCACTCAAATAACCCGTACTTGGTTTTAAAAGCCGTTTTCCACTCATCACCTTCCCTCATCCTAATTTGGTGATAACCACTTTTCAAGTCAATCTTGCTAAAAATACAAGAACCATGCAATTCATCTAACATATCATCTAGTCTAGGTATAGGATGCCTATATTTAATGGTTATGTGATTGATTGACCTACAATCTACACACATACGCCATGAGCCATCTTTCTTAGGAACTAATAAAACAGGTACAGCACAAGGAGACATGGACTCACGCATGAAACCCCTATCTAATAATTCACTTACCTGCCGTTGAAGCTCCTTGGTCTCCTCCGGATTGCTTTTATACGCTGGACGATTTGGTAATGCACTTCCGGGCACAAAATCAATTTGGTGCTCAATCCCCCTCAATGGTGGTATTCCTTGAGGTAGCTCCTCCGGAAATATATCATCAAACTCCTACAAAAGGGAAACAACAATGCTCGGAAGATTTTCGGCTATATCACTCGTGTTAAAGAGAATCTCTTTGTAAAGAATCAACACAAGTGTATCATGTGTGTGCAACAATTGTTTCATGTCACTCTTTTGGACCATATATATTTTCTTTTTGGTCTCTTTCCTCTCATTTTCTTTTTCCTCATTTTTCTTTTGTATGGCTATCTCAATTTTTTTATCACTTTTGTTTTTAGCCATTTCATTTTTCTTTTCAAAGGCCATCTCACTTTTTAATTCACTCTATCTTTCGGCCTCATCTCTCTTATTTTTTTTCAATTGGTCCTCCAACACTTGTTTTGGGGACAAAGGAAGTAAAATAATAGGTTCTTTCTTGAGTACAAAAGAATATTTATTTCTAAACCCATCATGTGTCACTTGCCTATCATATTGCCATGGTCTTCCTAACAAAATATGACAAGCATGCATTGGTACCACATCACACAATACCTCTCATCAACATACTTCCCAATCGAAAATGCAACCAAAACTTGTTTGTTCACCTTCACTGCAGCACAGTCGTTCAACCACTGTAGCCTATATGGTTGATGATGTTTCAAAGTAGGCAAGCTCAATTTTTCAACCATCTCAAGACTAGCAACATTGGTACAACTTCCTCCATCTATAATAACGTTGCAAACTTTGCCACTGACAAAACATCTAGTATGGAACAAGTTTTCCCGCTGATTAGTCTCCTCTTCTTTGATTTGGGCACTCATGATACGCCTAGTCACTAATGCCTCACCCACAACTGCTTCATATCCCTCATCAGAATCCTCTAATGCAGGCATCTCATCTTCATCCTCTCCATCATCTCCCTCACTATGAGATTCATAATCCCCATAATTATTCAACACCATCACCCTTTTATTGGGACATTGGCTAGCAATATGTCCAATTCCTTGACACCTAAAACATTTAATATCTCTAGAACGATTAATAGGAGTTTCAGGTTTACCTTGCATTCCCTGCTTAGGCGCCTCCTGTTTAATGTCAATTTGGGCTTGACCACTACCTTGCTTTCTTCACGTTTAACAACGTTGGAACGCCAAGGTGTTGATGTATTCCCAGTTTGTGTGGTACGACCAACTCCTCTCCTTTTGAGTTGTTGCTCCACTTTTATCGCCATTTGCACCATTTCATCTAGATACAAATAATGTCTAAGCTCCACTTGGTCTTGAATTTCCCTGTTCAAACCACACAGAAAACGAGCCATAGTAGCCTCACTATCCTCATCTATGTTTGCTATAATCATGACTACTTCCAATTCTTTATAGTAGTCCTCAACACTCTTCACACCTTGTCTCAAAGTTTGTAACTTCTTAAACATTTCTCTATAGTAGTGATTTGGTACAAACCCCTTCCTCATTACGTGTAATGCCCTAGATTGTATGTGGATAAATGAAAAGATGAAGTGTTGCTTGAAGAAGGCACGACACCCGCGCCTAGAGAAGCACCGCACCCGCGGTGCATGGACAGAAAGTTAACCATTTTTACAGTAGGGTCACCGCACCCGCGGTCCAAGAAGGAGTGCACCCGCGGTTGATGGACAGAGAGTTGGAAAGTATTTACAGAAATGACACCGCACCCGCGGTCCAAACGTAACCGCACCCGCGTTGATGACACCGCACCCGCGGCCTTATATGTAGCGCACCTGCGGTCGACGTTTATGCAAAGTTGAATGGACCGCTGAAGCCTGAGCGCACCCGCGGTTCCTGAACTACCGCACCCGCGGTCATGCGTGTTACTTGAAAAATATGACACTTGCCCCTCAACATGCAAGATATATATATATTATCTGTCTTCATTTCCTCTCCTGGACAGCTGAGAATCGAGAGGGAGAAGGGATCTAGGAAAAGGAAAGTTCTTTCACTTTTGAAGCTAGTTTGTACAAGAATTTTACATCCAAACGTTAATCCGATTTCGGTTCTGAACTCCTCTCATCAAAGGCTTTAAGGGTATGTAAGTTTCATTCATTTCCTGCATGATTTGAAATATTGATGTTGGGGAAATTTTGAATTACACTAGATTATGTGTTCCTGTGAAGTTAGTGACTATATATTCATAAACGGGTCGATTATCGGATATCATATGCAATTGTTATGATTTTCCAGCATATTTAGAGTTAAATATGCAGATTTTGAGTACTATTATGTGCTTATAATGATGATTATGAGTTGAGACTTATGAATTGGTGATATATGTTGAGAGGTGGATTGATCGGTACCGAGAGATTACGTCGTTATGCCTTCAAATTGTACCGAGATCAAGTATTGAATTGGATATGTGTTGATTGAGATTAGAGATTGATGGAATATGTATCAACATTTCCATTTCAGATTTGATAGTGACAGATTCGTCATCGAGACTTTGACATCGACAGACATTGTGCGACGAAAGGTATAATGCATGTTTTGTTTGGGGAAGACACAACTCAAATGAGATTTAATTTGAGTTTTCCAACCAAATCACATACTAGAATTGTTGTTTATCTTTTGATATGAATTTGATTTGTTTATAGATTTATATTCAAATCTCTTGATATGATGCTGTCTTGTTTATAGATTTATATTCAAGCCTTTGAGATAGGAGAGTCATTGGCAGACTTGCCAAACTAGATATTCGGTGGTATCGACGCTTCGGATCATATTCACTCCGATTGTAGACATTCGATACAGACTTGACCGAAGTCTAGGAATAAGACGGACAGTTACCCCGATTGGGAGGGTAGGTGACAGACAGTGACGTCTTATTCACACCGGGATCCCTAGAGTAGAGTCGATTCGAGTCAAGACATGATTTGATTTGAGTTGCATGTTTAGATAGATCGGTTTCATAGACTATGGAGCCATTGTTATTGGTTTCATGCATGATTTATGATTTCGTATCAGCATGTATACATGTTTTATACTGGGATTCGTTCTCCCCGGAGTTTCCAGCTGTTGTTATGTCTGTATGTGTGCATAACAACAGGTGAGGCAGGATCAGGGTCACGACAGAGATGAGAGATCGAGATAGCGTGGTGACTTCGGGCGCAGCAGATTACTAGTGGTTTCTTTTACTAGACATGTACTATATTTTGATTATGGTTGGGATTGAACACTAGTTTGTATGAATGTATTAGAACAAGACATGTAATTATGGTTATTGAAATAAAATAAAGAATTATCTTGTGCTTGAGTTATAAACATTTGATTTAATGTTAAAAGAAAAATTTTGACACGTATTTTTGAACGAGGATCTGATTAATCCCGAAAAGAATTGAGTTAGAGCCCGGGTTCCCACAACAGGTGGTATCAGAGGAATAGGTTCTGTAGACTGAGATAGAATAGAATGAGCGGGGTAGATCGAGTCTTCTTCCTTGCTTTTGATGTGCTAGCATGATTTAATGCTTTCCCTATTATATGTTGTATTGTATCTGAGTGATTTACAGCATATACTTGTAAAGACTGAATCAGAACCGATTCTGGATCAGAGGTATATGATCAGAGGAGGGCTGAGACAGATTGTATAGATTGTATCCTAATCTGTTTGATAATCAGATATGCCGCCTAGAAGAATACCACAACCAGCTGCAGGTCAAGTGCTAGAACAAGGTAGTACGTCAGGTAATCAGATGGACGTTATTGCGACACCGATGGAGACTTTGTTGAAGAGATTTCAATCATTCCATCCACCTACCTTGAAGGGCACAGAAAATGCAGTGGATTGTGAAAGCTGGCTAGATGATATAGAGATGTTATTTGAATCACTTGCCTATACAGATGAACGTAGAGTGAAGCTGATTGGGCATCAATTACAAGAAGTGGCCAAGAGTTGGTGGCTAACGGCGAAACGAGCCTTAGAACATCGAGGTATTGATATTACTTGGAAAGTCTTTAAAGATGAATTTTATAAACGTTTTTTTCCAGTGTCGTATCGAAAAGACAAAGGGGCCGAGTTCAACAACTTGAGACAGGGGCAATGGAACATAGAGGAGTATGTTGCCAAATTCTCGTCCTTACTTCGATTTGCACCTCACGTAGCAGGGAATGATGAGGCAGTGGCCGATCAATTCATAAATGGTTTGAATCCGGATATCTTCACTTTAGTGAACACGGGGCGACCCAACACTTTTTCTGAGGCACTGAATCGGGCGAAGGGAGCAGAGGCTGGCTTGATTAGGCAGCGAGGAGCTTCCTATGGTGTTCAGGGTCAAAGACAGCCACCGTTCGCCACATAGTTTCCACCACCTCCTCCTCGATTTGATAGTGGAATCAGTAGTAGTGGGAAGAAAGATTCTTTGAAATCTAAGGGCAGACAGTTTAAGAAGCCAGAGAGCAGTTCGTCGAGCTCCAGTGGGTCACGACAGAGAGGTCCTGGCCAGAGTACAGATGTGACAGGTGTATATTGTACTACTTGTGGAGGCCGACATGCCACAGAGCAGTGTCAGGGAGTGATGGGCAGATGTAATATATGCAGGCAACAGGGACACTTTGCCAGAGTTTGTCCCCAGAGAGGTGCACAGAGATTTCAGAGTGCAGGGTCATCAGCATCAGTGACTCAGCCTGAGAGACAAGCTTCGTCTGTCCATTCTTTTCAGCCCACGCCTACACAGTCCCAACCTAGAGCCAGTGGTGGCCAGACAGTGAGCCAACCTCTTAGACAGCAGGCTAGGGTGTTCGCACTGACGGAAGAGCAAGCCCAAGGTGCACCAGACGATGTGATTGCAGGTAACTGTTTTCTTTGCGGTTATCCTGCATATATATTGATAGATACAGGTGCATCACTTACATTCATATCAGAACGTTTTGCATTGACACATGTATTGCCTGTAGAGTCATTGTCTACTGTAGTGTCTATTTCTTCTCCGTTGGGAAGTGGTCTGATATCTGTGACTTCAGTTAGACATTGTGTACTACAGTTTGAAGGGCATGAGATCGATTTAGAATGTGTTGTACTTGGTTTATCTGATTTTTATTGTATTGTCGGGATTGACATGTTGACTAAGTACAGAGCCACTGTAGACTGTTTTCACAAGATTGTCAGATTCAGACCTAAAATGATAGAGGAGGGGAAATTCTATGGTAAGGGTTCCAGATCTCGGATTCCCTTAGTATCTGCTCTGACTAGGAGTAGATTGTTGCAGCAAGGAGCAGAAGGGTTCCTTATTTATTCAGTAGACTTACTGAAACCGAGCCCGACATTGGCAGATTTGCCAGTAGTACGAGAGTTTGCAGATGTATTTCCTGACGAGATTCCAGGGTTACCTCCAGCCCGAGAGGTAGATTTTAGTATTGATCTTATTCCAGGTAGCGCTCCTATATCTCGAGCTCCGTATAGGATGGCGCCTATAGAGTTAAAGGAATTGAAAGCCCAACTAGAAGATCTTCTAGCCAAGGGATATATCAGACCCAGTGTATCTCCTTGGAGTGCACCAGTGCTATTTGTGCGAAAGAAAGACGGTTCTATGAGATTGTGTATAGATTATAGGCAGCTGAACAAGGCAACTATAAAGAACAAATATCCTTTGCCTCGTATCGACGACTTATTTGATCAGTTGCAGGGATCATCTATCTATTCCAAGATCGATCTGAGATCTGGATATCACCAGCTGCGAGTACGAGATATTGATATACCAAAGACAGCATTCCGAACCAGGTATGGACATTTCGAATTTATTGTCATGCATTTTCGGTTTAACGAATGCTCCAGCGGTGTTCATGGGGTTGATGAACCATGTCTTTCAGAGATATTTAGATGAGTTTGTGATTGTTTTTATTGATGATATTTTGGTGTACTCTAAGAATTTGGATGAGCATGCCAATCATTTGAGAATTGTGTTGCAAACATTGAGAAATGAAAGATTGTATGCTAAACTGTCAAAATGTGAGTTTTGGCTGAGACAGGTTGTCTTCTTGGGTCATATCATATCTGGAGATGGTATTTCTGTGGATCCGAGTAAAGTGGAAGCTGTGATCGGTTGGCCTAGACCGACTTCGGTGCTTGAGATACGCAGTTTCATGGGTCTAGCAGGGTACTATAGACGATTCATCAAAGATTTCTCCAGTATTGCGAAGCTGATTACTCAGTTAACGCAAAAGAATACGCCGTTTGTGTGGTCTGCGGATTGTGAGTCTAGCTTCCTAGAGTTGAAGAAGAGGCTGACCAGTGCACCTGTCTTGATGATTCCTTCGGGTACTGGTGATTTCGTTGTATATTGTGATGCATCTCACAGAGGGCTGGGATGTGTTCTTATGCAGCGAGGTCATGTGATCGCATATGCCTCTAGACAACTGAAGCCACACGAGAGTCGATACCCCATTCATGATCTTGAATTGGCGGCTATCGTATTTGCCTTGAAAATCTGGCGTCATTATCTTTATGGGGAGAAATTTGAGATTTATTCTGACCATAAAAGCCTGAAGTATCTGTTTTCTCAGTCAGAATTGAACATGAGGCAGCGTTAGATGGCTTGATCTACTGAAAGATTTTGATTGCGAGATCAAGTACTATCCAGGAAAGTCAAATGCAGCAGCAGATGCCTTGAGTCGGAAGGTTTGTGCCCTATCCTTATCGACGATAGGTGTTTCAAATTTAGTTGAAGATTGTTGTTTGGCTGGTTTAGCATTTGACACAGATAGTAGACTATTAAGACTTGCCACAATTCAAGTTGAGCCAGAATTGATCATGAAAATCAAAGAAGCTCAAAGAACAAATCCGAATATACAGCAGTCAATTCAGATGGTCAGATCAGGACATCAGTCTGAATATCAGGTACGTGATTTTGTCCTGTATGTGAATAACCGTATTGTAGTGCCAGATGTTTCAGAGTTGAAACAACAGATATTGTCAGCAGCGCACTGTAGTCGGTTCAGCATTCACCCTGGTGGCAGAAAGATGTACAACGACTTGAAGACACAGTTCTGATGGAAACAAATGAAGTCAGACATTGCCGAATATGTGTCTAAATGCTTGAATTGCCAACAGGTGAAAGCCGAGAGAAAGAAACCCGGAGGTTTACTTCAGAGCCTATCTATTCCAGAATGGAAATGGGATCACATTTCCATGGATTTTGTGACGAAGTTACCTCGATCATCCCGGGGTTGTGATGCGATTTGGGTTGTGATAGACAGATTAACCAAATCAGCGTGTTTTATTCCGTATAGAATGACATATCGACACGATCAGATGGCAGAATTGTATGTCAGAGAGGTAGTTAGATTACATGGTGTGCCGAAGTCTATCGTATCAGACCGTGATCCTTGATTCACTTCTCACTTTTGGCACAGTCTGCAGCAGACTTTAGGTACGACATTACACCTGAGTACTGCTTATCATCCTCAGACTGACGGACAGTCAGAGCGGACTATCCAGACTTTAGGGGACATGTTGAGAGCTGTAGTGCTAGATTTCGGCACTAGTTGGCAAGATTCACTACCGTTGTGTGAATTCTCATACAACAGCAGCTACCAAACGAGTATAGAGATGGCACCGTTTTAGGCATTGTATGGCAAGAAGTGCAGATCTCCGTTGTACTGGGATGATATATCTGAAGTACCACAACCTGGGCCTGATATGATTCGGGAAATGACTGAGAAGGTGAAGATCATTCAGAAAAGAATGAAGACGGCACAGGATAGACATGCCAAGTATGCCAATATCAGACGTAGACCGTTATTATTTGAACAGGGAGACAGAGTATTCTTGAAGATTTCTCCTTTCAGAGGCGTTGTCAGATTTGGCAAACGCGGGAAATTGTATCCTAGATACATCGGTCCATACGAGATTCTTGAAAAGATTGGCGATCGAGCATATCGACTGGCTCTTCCTCCTTCTCTATCCGGGATACATGACGTTTTTCATGTATCGATGCAGCGTAGATACATGCCAGATTGTTCTCATGTCATTCGGCCTGACGAAGCTGAGCTGGATCAGAAATTGAGTTATGTTGAACAACCGATACAGATTCTTGATCGGAAAGAGAAACAGCTCAGAACGAAGACTATTCCACTAGTGAAAGTCCAGTGGAGTCGTCATGGCACCGAGGAAGCGACTTGGGAGACAGAAGCAGATATAAAACAGAAATATACCGAGTTATTCTCATGATGTGAGTATTTATTCAGCTTTTGATTTTACTGCTGTTTGTACATACTTTGATTAATTGATTTCACGTTCGAGGACGAACTAATATCTAAGAGGGGGAGAAATGTAATGCCCTAGATTGTATGTGGATAAATGAAAAGATGAAGTGTTGCTTGAAGAAGGACCCCACCCGCGCCTAGAGAAGCACCGCACCCGCGGTGCATGGACAGGAAGTTAAACATTTTTACAGTAGGGTCACCGCACCCGCGGTCCAAGAAGGAGTGCACCCGCGGTTGATGGACAAAGAGTTGGAAAGTATTTACAGAAATGACACCGCACCTGCGGTCCAAACGTAACCGCACCAGCGTTGATGACACCGCACCCGCGGTCCAAACGTAACCGCACCCGCGGCCTTATATGTAGCGCACCTGCGGTCGACGTTTATGCAAAGTTGAATGGACCGCTGAAGCCTGAGCGCACCCGCGGTTCCTGAACTACTGCACCCGCGGTCATGCGTGTTACTTGAAAAATATGACACTTGCCCCTCAACATGCAAGATATATATATATTATGTGTCTTCATTTCCTCTCCTGGACAGCTGAGAATCGAGAGGGAGAAGGGATCTAGGAAAAGGAAAGTTCTTTCACTTTTGAAGCTAGTTTGTACAAGAATTTTACATCCAAACGTTAATCCGATTTCGGTTCTGAACTCCTCTCATCAAAGGCTTTAAGGGGATGTAAGTTTCATTCATTTCCTGCATGATTTGAAATATTGATGTTGGGGAAATTGTGAATTACACTAGATTATGTGTTCCTGTGAAGTTAGTGACTATATATTCATAAACGGGTCGATTATCGGATATCATATGCAATTGTTATGATTTTCCAGCATATTAAGAGTTAAATATGCAGATTTTGAGTACTATTATGTGCTTATAATGATGATTATGAGTTGAGACTTATGAATTGGTGATATATGTTGAGAGGTGGATTGATCGGTACCGAGAGATTACGTCGTTATGCCGTCAAATTGTACCGAGATCAAGTATTGAATTGGATATGTGTTGATTGAGATTAGAGATTGATGGAATATGTATCAACATTTCCATTTCAAATTTGATAGTGACAGATTCGTCATCGAGACTTCGACATCGACAGACATTGTGCGACGAAAGGTATAATGCATGTTTTGTTTGGGGAAGACACAACTCAAATGAGATTTAATTTGAGTTTCCCAACCAAATCACATACTAGAATTGTTGTTTATCTTTTGATATGAATTTGATTTGATTATAGATTTATATTCAAATCTCTTGATATGATGCTGTCTTGTTTATAGATTTATATTCAAGCCTTTGAGATAGGAGAGTCATTGCAAAACTTGCCAAACTAGATGTTCGGTGGTATCGACGCTTCGGATCAGATTCACTCCGATTGTAGACATTCGATACAGACTTGACCGAAGTCTAGGAATAAGACGGACAGTTACCCCGATTGGGAGGGTAGGTGACAGACAGTGACGTATTATTCACACCGGGATCCCTAGAGTAGAGTCGATTCGAGTCAAGACATGATTTGATTTGAGTTGCATGTTTAGATAGATCGGTTTCATAGACTATGGAGCCATTGTTATTGCTTTCATGCATGATTTATGATTTCGTATCAGCATTTATACTTGTTTTATACTGGAATTCGTTCTCACCGGAGTTTCCGGATGTTGTTATGTCTGTATGTGTGCATAACAACAGGTGAGGCAGGATCAGGGTCACGACAGAGATGAGAGATCGAGATAGCGTGGTGACTTCGGGCGCAGCAGATTACTAGTGGTTTCTTTTACTAGACATGTACTATATTTTGATTATAGTTGGGATTGAACACTAGTTTGTATGAATGTATTAGAACAAGACATGTAATTATGGTTATTGAAATAAAATAAAGAATTATCTTGTGCTTGAGTTATAAACATTTGATTTAATGTTAAAAGCAAAATTTTGACCCGTATTTTTGAACGAGGATCCGATAGATCCCGAAAAGAATTTAGTTAGAGCCCGGGTCCCCACATTACGCTTTTTATCTCCGCCCATGTTTCTATAGGCCTCTCATTGCATCTTCTCTTAGTGGTCACTAATTGATCCCACCAAATAAGTGCATAATCAACAAATTCAACCACGGCCAACCTAACCTTCTTTTGTTCGGAATAATGGTGACAATCAAACACAAATTCAACTCGCTTTTCCCATTCTAAATAAGCCTCTGGATCCGACATACCATGGAACGACGGAATTTTCATCTTAATGCTACCTATGTTATTATCTTCCTTATTCCCATCATCGTATCTACCACGTAAGGCTTCTCTTCTTCCCCTACCAAATCCTCTACCTCTTCCGCTTCTTCCCCAATTCTCGTTTTGGCTCTCCTTTTCTCCTTCCAAATCATAATCATTCTCTTCTTCATCCACTCTACACAAACCTTTAGGCTTATATTTATTTTCACTCGTACTAACTTCAAGCCTATCCAACCTCTCATATAAAGGATCCAACTCGGCCCTCAACATTCTACTAAAATGCCCAAATAACGCCTCCATTTGAACCTTAGATAACCCTTGGTTCGAACTCTCTCCTACTTCCCTCTCCATTTTAATTTCAGATTTTGTACCTGCAATAAAATGTTAGTAGAAATAAAAGATTTTCCTCACCCAAATTCTCACGATCACTCCAAAGAAATAACACTCGCACTCAAATGTTTTTTTTCACTAGAATTTGATAGTTCTCTCAAAGGTGTGCTCAATCTTTGTACATATATTATTTTTTTCTATCAAACTAACAAGATTCAACTTGTGAACACTTGCAACTGTTTCACATGGATTGCACAAAAACAAGAACGACAGAATAACACAGAACAAATTTTTCGGGAATTCTGGATTATCAAAAGATGATAGAAATAACGCAGATCTTAAAATAGAACAAATGATAACACAAAACTTGAAACAGAACAAATATTTGTTTTTGTTTTTGGTAGATATGACAATAGAAACAAAAGGATACCACAGATCTGAAAACAGAATGAAATTTGAGACAGATCTGAAAAATAACAACAACGATACTTACTTGAATTCAATGAGCCAAAGCTCTAATACCAAATGATACGAATCCTCGTACGAATGAAAGGCAAGCACGAATATATAAATCGCACCCTCAATTCAATAACAAACAAGGAACGATTATTTTGTCCCGATCTTTTGAAACAAGTAACGATTTTGTGATATTCACCTCTAAGCGATTATAACTTAGCAAAAAATATCAATGATAAAACAATTGAATTTCAAACGAACCTTCAAAGAACTTGTTTTGACAATCCGTGCGAAGAACAATCGACAAACGCCACAAAGATGAAAATCTTTGATAAGTTTGATTTGGTTTTCTTCTTGTGAAGAACAAAGCTAAAAGCTTTGAAAATTGAGAGAACTCAATGTATTTGATATCAATCTTCAATAATCTCGTTTTTGGTCATTACAATGCATTATATAATTAATAAAACCCATAAAAAGTAGTGTAGAAAGCATTAAAGAAGATAACTAGCAACTTTGACACGGAAGTTGACAATAGACCGCGGGTGCGCTGCATACTGGACCGCGGGTGCGGTGCCGCTTCGGCGAAGTTCGGATGCAAAGGACCGCGGGTGCGGTCCTTTCAGGAGCGCGGGTGCGCCTTCCGCGGGTGCGCTCGCCTTCCGACCGCGGGTGCGGTATAACTTCGGAAATATTCTCTTAAATTTGATTATTATGGACCGCGGGTGCAGTCCCTGAACTGGCGCGGGTGCGCTGTACCTTCGGCAATTGCACTTGAATAACATTCCAAAAACCTCCAATATTATTCCCATGATTCTCAACCTCCTCTAATTTAGACATCCAACTTGTAGGACTTCCTTGATAGCTCATCATGAGTACTTGAAGTGCATCTTTAAACTTCTTACTTCGTCCCCTCGTTATAGGTCCTTCGGGCAACTCCAACGATTCCCATGATTTCTTTGGTGCTTGATCAACTACATTTGCATCACAAAGTGTCTATGAGTTCTTGTGTAAAGTCAGTAGATCTGAAGTCGAATACATGTTCGCTTGTTGACTCCATTTCTGCTTCATTTTCCATTAAGCATTTAATTTCTTCTTGTGGGGACCCGGACGCTAATCATCTTCTTAATCATCTTTGAGATTTAATTATCAATTAAGATAAACAGGGTCTAAAAATTTTTCTTTTTAAAATATAAGTGCGGAACGTAATGGAATTTAACTAATATACATCTCAATATAAAAGTACAATAATGTACAACAATTATTCAAACTAGTATAAGGTTCAACTACTAATTTCCAGTATTAAACCAAGTCTACATCCAAGTCCGAAATCACCACTCTAATCTCGATCTCTCATCATCCTCTTGACCCTGATCCTGTCCCACCTGTTGTCATGCACACATACAAACAAGACAACAGCCGGATACTCCGGTGAGAATAAATCCCAGTATAAATAATGTATACATGCAGTTAACTGAATTAACATAAAAGCATGAATTATAACTTATTACATGTAGCATAATCAAACAACATGTATCAATACCAGACTGTAAATAAAACATGAATCGTAATCTACGAAACATAAATCAATACGGATCTGTAAATCAAATTCTAGTCTCAATATCTAAGACTCGACTCATCTCTCATTCTAATCTAGTCTAGGAATCCCGGTGAATAAGAACGTAACAAGTCTCCCACCTACTACCACCAGTCGCAGTGGCGGTACGTTCTTATTTCTGGACTTGGGTCTAGCTGTATCGAATAATCTACAATAAGAACAATATCTGTATCTTAAGCACATCGATACACCAAACGTCCAGTGCCTTGGCGTATCTACCAAGACTAAGCCTATTCTGACAATGTGCAATGGGTCAGTGACAAGTCTGTCAAAATCTAACCCCTTTGTCAGTGACTCTTACTTAATAGCTCTCTGCTTTCTACTTCTAATTCAATAGAATAAACATACTCATTAAAGCACAAGGTATAAAAACAATACCATACAAGTATGTGGTTTAGGGAAACTCGAGTTAAATCTAACTCAAGTCGATCTCCCAATTGACATCCATTTATACCTTTCTCTTCTCGGTCTGATAAAGACGAAGTCTTGTATTCCAATCTGTCCATATCCAAATCTGATAATGACAATCATATAAATACCATATCAGTATATAATTCAATTCAAGACCTGTTCTGATCGATACTCAAATCGGTATATAATCTGATCCATATCCGAACAAGGTACGATCTAATTCTTATCAATGATATCACAATACAATCGAAATCATTACTGAATCTGATCAATATCAATCTACTGATGTTTCGACGGCATAACAATACAGTCACGATAACCCCGTCTATCTCAACATCACAGAGATACTACCAGAATTCATAATCAGTATCAATACAATTCATAATCTCAATATCGGTACACTTAAAATCAGTAACAATTGCATACACAGTCTGTTCTGCGATCTGACTTCAATTATGCGATGCCTACTATATCAGAAACACCATATCTGGTTCATATTCAAATCGAACAATATCATGTTTCCAAATCATCTCAAAAATTAATAAAACTTACGTCCTTGTATAGCTCGTATCGAGAGGAGTACGATACTGCGTTCGGATTCGACTTCTGATACACGGATATCTCAAAATCACTATTTGAAGATATGAAAAGCTTTAAGGGATTTGTTGAAGGAAAACCCACGATTTCTTCTGCTGAAATCGTGAGAATCAATACATATATATATATATATATATATATATATATATATATATATCTCAATCGCATGTCAAACAAATGGCTAAACCTTCATACTGCACGTCGCACCGCGGGTGCGCTCACTTTTGCACCGCGGGTGCGCTCCATGTATTGATATGCATCAACTTTCCCCGAAGCTTGGACCACGGGTGCGCTCTGTCTTTTAACACGGGTGCGCTGACCCTACTGGTACAACACCGCGGGTGCGGTCTGTCTAGCACCGTGGGTGCGCTCAATCTCCAGTAGCAACTTTCATACCCTACTGTCCATGCACCGCGGGTGCGGTACTTCTTCACCGCGGGTGCGGTGTCACTTCTGTAAATAATCTCCAACTCTCTGTCCATCAACCGCGGGTGCAGTCTTGTTCGTAGCGCGGGTGCGGTCTAGACTTTATGCAACCCTTCATAATCTCATTCAGTGCCTCTCATTACATGTCATGCATACTCATATCTTCCGAATATCACATCATTGAAAACTAATAAATCTCAAGCCTTACATTTCTCCCCCTCTAAGATACGATTTCGTCCTCGAAATCACAGGTAATCAAGTCAGATATCAACACGAAACGTATGCAAGAGGTAAATGAGAAAACTTATCTCAATGAATCAATTCTGAAATTTCAATCTCATATCAGATTCTGTCTTTCAGATAGTCTCATTTACCTACTGACAATCTTACCGTGTTTTCAAAAACAAAATAATCTTCGTTCTGAAATATTTTTCTTTTACGGATCTCTGATTCCAATCTGGAATAAGAATTCAAGCAGTATAATATCGTAATACCCCCTTAAAATAACTCTAATAAAATCAGTCTCGCAATACTGGCTGTATAACATCCGTATATACTAATTCATATCTCATAATAAATCAATACCATCATCTGTTACCAAATCTGTTTATCCCATTCAAGGATATATTAAATCTTCAGCCTTCGAATACCAACCGTCACCATCCGACGTTGGCATATTAAGTCTATCTGGTCTGAGCTATCTTCATTCTTTTCTGAATTAGCTACTTTTTCTTTGTCATATCTTTGACCGTATCAGATCCTATCTCAGGTATCTCCGAGATATTATTCTTATACCAAAGAAATCTGCAGTACTCACTGTACAATGTGTCGTCTGTAACTATCTCATTATCCATCTGGAAATCTGATAACTATTATCGTACAATAATTCACACAGCGACAATATGTCATATCAACTAGTGCTAGCATCCAGCACTGCAGCTCTCTGGATAACTTCTAATATCTGGATAGTACACTCTGGCTATCTGTCAGTCAGTGGATAATATATGAGAAAGCTTATGGTATATTCTGCCACAAGTACAAAATCAATAAAAATTCGCAATCTTATATAATCTATTTCAACATTCTGGTCAATCTGACCCTTTCTTTGACATCGATCTTGGTCATCTGGTCATGTATGTACATCATCTTGTACAATTAATATATATCGATTGAACAATCTGTCAATCACAATCATATCATATCACAATCTGGAAACTATTGCAGTGGTCTCATCACGAAATTCATCGAAATATATATTCCCCATGTCTAGTCAGAAATATACAAATTTTGTAATAATTCTTCGGATTTCTATCTTTCTGTCTTCATTTATTGGCAATTCAGACATTTCAGTACAATTCCTGCCAACATTTCAGTATAAATTCTATCATAACTGGTTTAATCTGTCTATATCAAAACTGTCTGTCCGAATATTATACATTCTCAGTCACCAGAATGAAAACTGAATTCATTATTGTGCGCTTCTGACCCTAACTGTCATTTCAGATTCGAACTATTTGGTACAAACAAATCAGTTAATAATATAAATTAAAAAAAAATACCTACCTAGTATTCGGTTCTGATTATCGATATCAAATTCTGTTGTACAATTCTGAAACATTGGACATCACAAGATAATCATTCTCATACCGTAAAATCACATATATGTCACTTTGATCGATGCTCTGTTCTAATTATTGAAATTAAGCTCTGAACATTATGATTATATTTCTGATATACTGAAATTCTCGAATTCAACTCTGATTCGGATTGAACGGCATATAATCTCAACGGTTCACATTGATCTGTATCACATACAACTGTAGAAATATAACAATACTCAGGCAGACACAAAATAATAATCGTATACGAAAATCTGCCAACTAAAACCAAAATAAATTTCTGACATTTATGAAATTTCTGATCTTTCTGATATCGGTATCATTCTCAGTCACTGATCACAATCTCAACTGTGTCAAAATCAATCGGTATATTAACTTCAGATATCGCTTATTCTGAATACAATCTGTTTCAAGCAAGATTCTTATCTGAAAAATTTCTGTATACAATAATCACAGTTCTCAGAGTATTCAATACAATCTTCAGATATTCGATTCAGTCAATCAGATGCTGTAAGTATATCACAACATCATAGATACAACAAGCATGAAATCATCAAAATATCTCTGAACATACTGAAACATGCCAAAGAGAAACATTAAATCAGATGTAACTCCTGGTCGGTACTCTTCTACTGATCTTTGAATTCTTTCAGTGTCATTCTGTACATTCAATATCATTCTGTACTGAATTCTAAAACACAACCAGTACCTGGTATCAATTCAATTCTGAAATTTATCTTTATGATATAAAGCAAATCTGAAATCTTATCTGGAAATTATCAGCCAACTCGTACATCACTGGCAAATCTGCCAATGCTAGGCTCGATTTCAGTATGTCTACTGAATACATAAGGATGCTATCTACTCCTTTCTGTAATAATCGAGTCATAGACAATACAGATATCCAAGGAATTCTAGATCTAGAATCCTTACCAAGGAATTTCTACTCATCATTCCTATCTGGTCTGAATCTTATATTTTTCTGGCAGGAATCTACAATAGTTCTGTACTTGTTTAGCATATTAATATCAATAATGCGGTCAAATCAGAAATACAAGTATATCATAATCTAACTCGACCTCATTCTCATCTTACCGTAGTATACAATATTTCACAGAAATCTCTGATATCAATCTTTCTTTCCCAACAAGTAAGGGAATCAATACTACAGTACAATCAGCCTCAACAGATACAACATATCTCAATGCAACTCAGTCAAAGATAATCGTAGGGAATGCATTAGTATATATCAATACCTATGCAATATAATCATAAAAAAAACAATACCTGCCACTCTATCATCATGTGTGTCCGGTGTCTGTTCCTCGGTCTTCTGCTCCCTAAAATCTTCGGGAACTTCTTTGAGGACAAACTCTAGCAAGGTGTCCCGGCTGTCTACAAATATAGCAACTACCAGTCACTCCCTGGCATTGCTTTGTGGAATATCTCCCTCCGCAAGTTCTGCAATATACTCCAGCATGACTCGGGCTGGAACTACTGGAGCTAGACGAACCACTCAGTCCGCTCCCTAACTTCTTGAATAGCTTCTTTCGAGCTTTCCGCAAATCTTGCTTTCCACTCGTACTGCCGCGATCAAATCGGAGAGGGGATTGCTGTGTCTGGGGTTGCATCGCACACACCCTTTTTAGTTGTCTATTCATGTGGGGACCCGGACGCTAATCATCTTTTTAATCATCTTTGGGATTTAATTATCAATTAAGATAAACAGGGTCTAAAAATTTTTTTCTTTAAAATGCAGAAGGTAATGGAATCAATCTATTATACAAACCAGTATAATAGTAAAAATCTTGTACAACATGCTTCTAGTTCAAACTAGTCTACGGTTTAACTACTAAATTTCAAGTATTAAACCAAGTCTACATCCAAGTCCGGAATCACCACTCTAATCTCGATCTCTCATCATCCTCTTGACCCCGATCTTGTCCCACCTGTTGTCATGCACACATATAAAACAAGACAACAGCCGGATACTCCGGTGAGAATAAATCCCAGTATAAAACATGTATACATGCATATACACAATATAAATCATAAAGCATATTATCATGCATAAAATTCATAACAATAGGTTTCATATTCTAGGAAACCAAATCAAATAAGCATGCAGTAACAATGGATTCCATAATCTCTGAATTCAAAATAAAATAAGCATGCCACTCAATTCAATTCATATCTTGACTCGACTCGACTCTAACTCTAGGGATCACGGTGTGAATAAGACGTCACTGTCTGTCACCTACCCTCCCAATCGGGGTAACTGTACATCTTATTCCTAGACTTCGGTCATTTCTGTATCGAATGTCTACAATCGGAGTGAATCTGATCCGAAGCGTCGATATCACCGAACATCTTGTTTAGCAAGCCTGCCAGTGACTCTCCTATGTCAAATGCTTGAATATAAATCTATAAACAAGACATCGCCATATCGAGAGATTTGAATATAATTCCATAAACAAATCTGTAGAACCCATAAATCAGTAGACGTATAAGCCATGCATAATTCTAGATTTTTAAATTTAATTGACTTCATTGCATAATTATTTTAAATCCATTTATTTGAAGTTAATTATTCATTATTTCAGTTCAGTAGTTTGATTTTTAGCATTTCAGTTATTTCAGTGAGGCCGGACCGGAGTCGGAGTTTTGAGGTAGAATTTAAGATTCGAGAAATATTTCCAGAAGTTAATTTAGCTAGCAAGTAAGTTCATTTAAGTTAGAAAGGGAGGTTTGAGGATTTAATTTAATTATTTGAGGTGATTAATAAATAAGCTCATTTAAGTTACTTAATTAAGGGGTTAGATCACTAAATTGTTTAAAGGATTAGTAAGGCTTTCAAGGATTATTAGTTGACTAGATAACAATATTTCCCCTTCATTTTATTGCAATTTTCGGCCCCCATAGTTGCTAGACAATTTAATTGCCAACTCATCAACCTTTTGACCATTTCTTTGCATGTAAGTTGTAGGATAATTCTAGGATTTTTGAGAGCACAATTTAATTAAATTAATGGACATATCCTAGACTAGAAAACAAGCAAAAATCGGCCACTACCTCTAGAAACATCCACCAACTCATTTGATATCAAACCATAATTCAAAATTCAAATTTGGGAAGACTTGGTCTTGATATGATCCTATTATTGTGCACCCTTCTCCTCACCTTCATAACCATCACTCCCCCTCCACCTCCACCGAAAATAAGACCCCTTTTCAGAGGTAAAAGTCGTGAGCCATAGCTAGGGAGTAAGGCAAGAAATCGAGAGCCAAGAAAGGTAGAGAAGCAAGCCACTCCGTCTCCTCCGCGCCGTCTCGTCTCTTCTTTTTGTTTTCTTTCGAAACGAAACCAGGCATGTCTAGATCTCTTTCAAACCTCAATCAAGTCATATTATCAATTATTTTTCAGTACATGATCAGATTTTATCATTTCAAAAACCGAAATTTTCAGCAAAACAAGAAAGAAAATTCTGCACAGATTTTATCGACTTTCATGCTTCACGTTTGGGTATGTTCCTTTTGATTTCAGGGATGGATCGTTCCAGGGGCTCGAGGCTACATATAGACATGTACTAGGACATGTTAGGGCCATGATAGATCGTGAGTTTCAGTTCCATACATGATGGAACGAGCACATGACAGCAACCTCCCCATTAGTGCAGAATCTTGTTCGAAAAAAATTCAGTTTGTTGTCATGGAGGAAGGATCTGATCTTGGCTGCCCCAAGGGCCTATAGCCATGGCTGGATCACTCCCCTAGCAAGTCTAAGACGTGAATAAGTTGCCCTTTTGGTGGCTTGGTCCATGGCCCCTTGGTTTTTAATCAAAACATCATAACAGCCCCTTTCCCCATTCGGCTTCTTCCTTTGTTCAGCATATGGTTTCGGTTTGTGTTTGCTTGGTGTGGATCTTGGTTGTCCTATGGCCCTTAGCCACGGTTCATATAATGCTCCTAGATGTCTAGATCATGCCATGGTCAATCAAATGGCCACTGGAACGACGCAAGACATCGATCTAAGCAAAACACTACACACGCATGCACGTTGCTCTCGGTTGGACCCTTCGGTTGAGTTTTGGTGTGATGCGGATTGTGGCTGGCCTAGGGCCCTTAGCCATGGTTCAAATCATTCCTTGGGATGTTGGTAAGAGTCTCTGGTCAGTGGTTCAAGCCCCTAATGGCCGATAGTCTCGAAACCAACGCAAGTCTTGTAGTTGCGCAGCTGCTGGAAATTACAGCATGTTGCTGTGTCGTTTAGAAGGCTCGTTTGAGTTCTTGGTTGGCTTTTAGCCCATGGCCTTGGACTGGACAGTGCCTCATTGAGATTGGGAAGGTCATGTTTTTGACCGTTCGTCATTCGGATCATTTTCGAGGTCGTACGAGAATTTACGGTGCAATGTGCCAAATTGACTCTCGAAAGAGCGTTTCGTGTTTTGGCCTCCATTCCACCTAGATTTCGACCCTATCATTTTAGGAGCATTATTTTATGATTTTTCACCGTATTTTAATCATGACTATACGTCGGTTTGGTGTCGGTTCAGGTTGGCTCGGAGTCATGATTAAATGCGAAGTCATTAGGCATCATAGTCGCATCTTTTGAACGTAAATTGCATAGTTGGTCAAGTTTAAGCTATTGCATATTTTTCATGGCACAGTTAGGTTGCAGCGAGCCTGGGGACGATCCAATCCAATCCAGTTGGTAAAATTACAGGAATTTTCATTACGCCAGTTAATTATTTTACGTGCATTAAATAGAAAATGATTATTTTTGAGATTTATGCGATATGGCTTGTGGTTCATTCACTATGTGGGAGTGTTATTTTATACGGTCGCCAGTGACCGATCAGTTCAGTATGGTACCACCCGGTCGCCAGTGACCGGCCAGCTCAGTTCAGTTTCAGCCTCCCTGGTAGCCAGTTACCGATCAGTTCAGCTTAGTGCAGTGGCCACAGGCGTAAAACATAATCTCAACAGAAAATTTTACAAGTTATTTCAGTACAGGCTCCAAGGAGCAAACATTTTTACTGTGATTATCAGTTCAGTTATGCACGTATTATAATTGCTCAGTACAGATTATTTTCAGCATGCCTCAGGACATGATATTTTATCCCATGCATATTTTAATTCAGATTTTTACTCGTTACCTGCGATTTATGCATGCTGAGTCTTTAGGCTCACTAGACTTGATTGTTGTAGGTACTGATGAGGCCAGGGCCGAGGGCGGGGACCAGTGAGCCAGCTTGGGTCGGCAGTAGTGGCACCCGAGGACCTCAGTGCAGCAGTTGTTATTTTATTCCGCAAACAACTTTTTTCAGTCGTTGGATAATTTTTAAATTGTTATTGTTGGCAAAACTTTATTTTCTTCCGCTGCGATTATTTTAAACATTGAACTTGATTCATCAGTCGATTTTATGAATGAGGCCATTAAAGTTCTTTTAAAAACGAAAATTTTTAATTTTCCGCAAATTTTCAAGAAAGGAGTTTTAGGCCCCTTTACAGTTGGTATCAGAGCGGTGGTTCTGTATAGGGTTTCACTACTACTGACCGCGAGAAGCTCACGAATCCACGTCTTCGGTCTGTAAGTTTTTCAGTTCAGCATTTTGTTCAGCATTTTAGTTAAAGCATGAATTATTTTGTCAGCATGCTTCCAGATTTTCAGTATTTCAGGGTTCATTTAAAATAAATTATGGAATTATGCATGTTAGTTACGTATGGGTTATGTTGGAACAGTATGCCCCCTAGACGCATTTTAGAGCGCAACAGAGAGGAGGAGCCTCGCCGAGAGGACAGGGAGGAACGTAGACCGGAGGGAGACCTACCACCTCCTCCACCGCCCCCACCGGACATGAGTGCCCAGATGTTAGCTGGGATGGCCCAGTTCTTCGCACAGTTTGCGGGGGGCAATGCCGCAGCCGTAGCCGCAACCGCAGCCAGGTCGACAGGGCCCGAGGCTGTTTATGAGCGATTCATGAAGATGCGCCAGAAGGAATTCTCTGGGACATCTGACCCCATGGTTGCCGAGGGATGGATCAAATCCCTCGAGGTCATCTTTGAGTTTATGGAGCTGGGGGACGCAGACCGAGTTCGATGTGCCACCTACCTGTTCACTGGAGACGCCCGCTTATGGTGGGAAGGAGCTTCGGTAGCCCTGACCTTGGCTACACTTTCTTGGACCCGCTTTACAGAGGTTTTCTACTCCAAGTATTTTGCTGAGGAGGTTCGCACCAGGCTGACCACCGAGTTCATGAGCTTGAGACAGGGGGATATGACGGTTACGGAGTTTATCCGTAAGTTCGAGAGGGGCTGTCACTTTGTGCCCCTGATAGCGAATGATGCCAGAGCTAAGTTGATGCACTTCCTGGTGGGTTTACGGCCGATCTTGCGCCGGGATGTTAGGGTATCTGACCCTGCTACGTATGAGATTGCTGTCTCCAAGGCCTTAGCCGCAGAGCAGGATCTGCGGGATATCGAGAGGGATCGCCAGGGCAAGCGCCCAGTCCAGGCACCGCACCGCCCTCCTCCTCATCAGCATCAGCAGCAGAATAAGAGGCCTTTTCATGGACCATCCAGGAACCGAGGCCAGCAGCAGCAGCAGCGGGGACGCCCAGTCCCGAGGACTCATGAGCACCCAGTCTGTCCCAGGTGCTCACGTCGCCATCCTGGAGCATGTATGGCTGGCTCAGGAAAGTGTTTTAAGTGTGGCAGTCCAGACCACATGTTGCTGCAGTGCCCTCAGAGGAATCTGTCTACCCAAGGCAGAGTTTTTGCTCTCCATGCCGCGGAAGCCAACCCGGAGACTATGTTGTTGACAGGTACCTTTAAACTTTAAGTTATTCTTCGAATTTCAGCATTTTGGGAATCGGGATTTAGATTTTTGAACTTAGAACTGTTATAGGATTGCATGCTCTACTCAGATTTATTTCAGGGGAATTAAGCTAGAGGAACCTTGACCTTTACATGTGTATAAGTTTAGATCTTGTAGTGGGATTCAACTTAGAGCTCCGCTCTTTCAGGGAGAATTTTTATATTTGGTTCCGCTACCAAGGCCTTGATAGATTCAGGGGTCACTCACTCGTTTATTTCGGAGGTCTTTGCAAACTTTCTCAAGATCCAGACCATTGGGCTAGATATTGCCTTTTCAGTAGTGTTGCCGTCAGGCGAGGAGATGGCAGCCACCAATGTTATCCGAGATATAGACCTTGAGCTGCACGGTAATCTTGTTTATGCGGATCTGATTGTCCTACCGATGCCGGAATTTGACATCATCCTAGGGATGGACTGGCTATTGAGGAACAGAGTGTTGATAGACTTCCAGAGGAGATCTGTTCTTGTCCGACCGCCTGGAATGGAGCAGTTCTTATTTGAGCCGGACAGGTACTTTCCTTTACCGCGCATTATTCCTTATGTTCAGTCTAGGAAACTCATGCATAGAGGGTGTCGGGCATTTCTAGCGACCTTTTTATCTGTCCCCGAGGAACCCAGCCAGTCAGCCTCAGATGTTGCGATTGTCAGAGATTTCTTAGACGTTTTTCCCGAAGACGTCTCTGGTATGCCACCCGAGAGAGAGGTGGAGTTTTCCATTGAGCTTATGCCAGGTACGGCTCCGATATCCAAAGCGCCATACCGACTAGCACCGACAGAGATGGCAGAGCTTAAGAAGCAGATTCAGGAACTTCTCGACAAGGAGTTCATTCGCCCGAGCTTTTCTCCATGGGGCGCGCCGGTCTTATTTGTGAAAAAGAAGGATGGCACGATGAGGCTTTGCATTGACTACAGGGAGTTGAACAGGGTTACAGTGAAGAATAAATACCCACTGCCGAGGATTGAGGATCTGTTTGACCAGTTGCAGGGAGCTTCGATTTTCTCCAAGATAGATCTGCGTTCCGGTTATCACCAGTTGAGGGTGAGAGATGCTGATGTCTCGAAGACAGCTTTCAGGACTCGTTATGGCCACTACTAGTTCCTAGTGATGCCGTTCGGTCTGACGAATGCACCAGCGATCTTCATGGATCTAATGAATCGCGTATTTCAGCCGTACCTCAACCAGTTTGTGATAGTGTTCATAGATGACATTCTCGTCTACTCCAAGAGTCGGGAGGAGCACAGCATGCATCTGACCACAGTGTTGCAGACATTGCAGAAACACAAACTATTCGCAAAGTTCAGTAAGTGCGAATTCTGGTTAGAGAAGGTGGCGTTCTTGGACCATATTGTTTCTAGCAGTGGCATTGAGGTAGACCCGGCGAAAGTTGCAGCAGTCAGAGATTGGGTTGTGCCTCAGAATGTATCGGAGATCCGCAGTTTTCTTGGGCTAGCAGGATATTACAGGAAGTTCATTCAGGGATTCTCATCCATTGCCGTTCCACTCACAGCACTGACCAAGAAAAACGTGAAGTTTGTGTGGAGCGAGGAGTGTCAGAAGAGCTTCGATACTTTGAAGAAAGCTCTTATCTCAGCACCCGTTTTGGCTGTACCGTCAGGATTCGGCGAGTTTGTCCTTTATACCGATGCTTCGAAGCTTGGTTTAGGTGCAGTTTTGATGCAGCATGGGAGAGTGATAGCGTATGCTTCTCGACAGCTGAAAATCCATGAGAAGAATTACCCTACCCATGATCTGGAGTTAGCGGCCGTAGTTTTTGCTTTGAAGATTTGGAGGCACTATCTGTATGGAGAGAAGTGTCAGATCTTTACCGACCACAAGAGCCTCAAGTATTTCTTTACGCAGAAGGAGCTGAACATGCGTCAGAGGCGTTGGTTGGAGCTTGTGAAAGACTACGATTGTGACATTAGCTACCACCCGGGTAAAGCTAATGTAGTTGCGGATGCTTTGAGCAGGAAAGTCGCAGTGATGGCTCACTTGACGATTCAGAAACCTCTTCAGATTGAGAGGCAGAAGTTCGATCTTGAGACTTATCCGCGAGGTAGAGTTCCTCGTTTATCTACCTTGACGATCCAGTCCTCTCTTATTGACCGTATTCGCAGCGGTCAGGCAGCAGATGAGCAGTTGGCACAGTGGAAGAAGAGAGATGAAGCCAAGGGCAGTGTTTTGTATACAGTCAGCGACGGTATTGTGAGATACCGAGATAGGATATGGGTTCCTAGCAGTGATTCTATCCGAGCAGACATCTTATTAGAGGCCCACACGTCCCCGTACTCCATTCACCCTGGGAGTACGAAGATGTACAAAGATCTGCAGCTATTGTATTGGTGGCCAGGGATGAAGAAGGACATCAGGCGTTTTGTATCCGAGTGCCTGACTTGCCAGTTAGTGAAGGCCGAGCATCAGAGACCAGCAGGTTTGCTCAAGCCTCTCCCTATTCCCGAGTGGAAGTGGGAGAATGTTACCATGGACTTTGTGACCGGATTGCCGAGGTCAGCCAGAGGATCGAATGCTATTTGGTTGATTGTAGATCGTCTTGCCAAATCAGCGCACTTCTTGCCTATTAAGACGACTTTCACCATGATTCAGTATGCAGAGCTGTATATCCGAGAGATAGTCCGACTCCATGGTATTCCAGTTTCTATCGTATCCGACAGAGATCCCAAATTCACTTCCTCGTTTTGGAAGAGTTTGCATTCGACTTTGGGTAAGAAGTTGCTGTTTAGCACAGCTTTCCATCCGCAGACAGATGGACAGTCGGAGCGAGTTATTCAGATCTTAGAGGATCTTCTCCGTGCTTGCGTCATTGATTTCTCTGGGAGTTGGGAGTCGAACTTACCATTGGTAGAGTTCACCTATAACAACAGTTTCCAGTCGTCTATAGGTATGGCTCCGTATGAAGCGCTGTATGGCCGCAAGTGTAGATCTCCTGTTCATTGGGATGAAGTAGGAGAGAGAGCAGAGTTGGGTCCAGAGATTGTTCAGCAGGCAGCTGATGTAGTAGTCAAGATCCGTGATAGGATGAGGACTGCCCAGAGCCGACAGAAGAGTTATGCCGATCAGCGGAGGAGAGACTTAGAGTTTGCAGTGGGCGATCATGTTTTCGTGAAAGTGGCACCTATGAAGGGTGTCATGAGATTTGGGAAGAAAGGGAAGCTCAGTCCGAGATTCATTGGACCGTTTGAGATCCTCGACAGAGTTGGGACTCTTTCTTATCGTGTGGCTCTTCCGCCGAATCTGGCCAGAGTACACAATGTGTTCCACGTCTCCATGCTGAGGAAGTATATGGCAAATCCTTCGCATGTGCTGAATTTCGAGCCGTTGCAGCTTACTCCGAACTTATCTTATGAGGAGAGACCCGTGCAGATCCTAGACCGGCAGGAGAAGAAACTTCGGAACAAGCTCGTTAAGCGAGTCAAAGTCAAATGGCTCAACCATTCAGAGGAGGAAGCTACGTGGGAGTCTGAGCCGGAGATGAGAAGTCGATACCCTGAGTTATTCGGTGAGTTCTAATTTCGAGGACGAAATTTATTTTAAGGGGGGAAGGATTGTAGAACCCATAAATCAGTAGACGTATAAGCCATGCATAATTATAGATTTTTAAATTTAATTGACTTCATTGCATAATTATTTTAAATCCATTTATTTGAAGTTAATTATTTATTATTTCAGTTCAGTAGTTTGATTTTTAGCATTTCAGTTATTTCAGTGAGGCCGGACCGGAGTCGGAGTTTTGAGGTAGAATTTAAGATTCGAGAAATATTTCCAGAAAATAATTTAGCTAGCAAGTAAGTTCATTTAAGTTAGAAAGGGAGGTTTGAGGATTTAATTTTAATTATTTGAGGTGATTAATAAATAAGCTCATTTAAGTTACTTAATTAAGGGGTTAGATCACTAAATTATTTAAAGGATTAGTAAGGCTTTCAAGGATTATTAGTTGACTAGATAACAATATTTCCCCTTCATTTTATTGCAATTTTCGGCCCCCATAGTTGCTAGACAATTTAATTGCCAACTCATCAACCTTTTGACCATTTCTTTGCATGTAAGTTGTAGGATAATTCTAGGATTTTTGAGAGCACAATTTAATTAAATTAATGGACATATCCTAGACTAGAAAACAAGCAAAAATCGGCCACTACCTCTAGAAACATCCACCAACTCATTTGATATCAAACCATAATTCAAAATTCAAATTTGGGAAGACTTGGTCTTGATATGATCCTATTATTGTGCACCCTTCTCCTCACCTTCATAACCATCACTCCCCCTCCACCTCCACCGAAAATAAGACCCCTTTTCAGAGGTAAAAGTCGTGAGCCATAGCTAGGGAGTAAGGCAAGAAATCGAGAGCCAAGAAAGGTAGAGAAGCAAGCCACTCCGTCTCCTCCGCGCCGTCTCGTCTCTTCTTTTCGTTTTCTTTCGAAACGAAACCAGGCATGTCTAGATCTCTTTCAAACCTCAATCAAGTCATATTATCAATTATTTTTCAGTACATGATCAGATTTTATCATTTCAAAAACCGAAATTTTCAGCAAAACAAGAAAGAAAATTCTGCACAGATTTTATCGACTTTCATGCTTCACGTTTGGGTATGTTCCTTTTGATTTCAGGGATGGATCGTTCCAGGGGCTCGAGGCTACATATAGACATGTACTAGGACATGTTATGGCCATGATAGATCGTGAGTTTCAGTTCCATACATGATGGAACGAGCACATGACAGCAACCTCCCCATTAGTGCAGAATCTTGTTCGAAAAAAATTCAGTTTGTTGTCATGGAGGAAGGATCTGATCTTGGCTGCCCCAAGGGCCTATAGCCATGGCTGTATCACTCCCCTAGCAAGTCTAAGACGTGACTAAGTTGCCCTTTTGGTGGCTTGGTCCATGGCCCCTCGGTTTTTAATCAAAACATCATAACAGCCCCTTTCCCCATTCGGCTTCTTCCTTTGTTCAGCATATGGTTTCGGTTTGTGTTTGCTTGGTGTGGATCTTGGGTCGGCAGTAGTGGCACCCGAGGACCTCAGTGCAGCAGTTGTTATTTTATTCCGCAAACAATTTTTTTCAGTCGTTGGATAATTTTTAAATTGTTATTGTTGGCAAAACTTTATTTTCTTCCGCTGCGATTATTTTAAACATTGAACTTGATTCATCAGTCGATTTTATGAATGAGGCCATTTAAGTTCTTTTAAAAATGAAAATTTTTAATTTTCCGCAAATTTTCAAGAAAGGAGTTTTAGGCCCCTTTACAAAATCAATCATATCAAAAGGTAAACAACAATTCTAGTATGTGATTTTGTTGGGAACTCAAATTGAATCTCATTTGAGTTGTATCTCCCCAAAGTCACATGAATTATACCTTTGTCTTCCCGGTCTGACGAAGACGAAGTATTGTATTCCAATCTGTCCATATCCACATCTGATAATGACAATCATATAAATACAGTATCAGTATATAACTCAGTTCGGAACTTGTTCTGATCAATACTCAAATCGGTATATAGTCTGATCCATATCTGAACAAGGTACAATCTAATTCATATCAATAATATCACGATACAATCGAAATCATTACTGAATCTGATCAATATCAATCTACTGATGTTTCGACGGCATAGCAATACAGTCACGATAACCCCGTCTATCTCAACATAACAGATTTATATACCAGAATTCAGTACAACTCACAATCTGAATAATAACACAACTCTGATATAGAATCTCAACTAAATCAACTCTGAAATTCATAACAATTTCATAAACAGTCTATTCTTTAATCTGACTTCAGTTATACAACGTCTACTGTAGCAGAAACATCATATCTGATTCATATTCAATTCTGACAATATCATAACTTCAAATCATGTCTAAACGTAACGAAACTTACGTCCAGTTGTTGCCTGCGTCGATAGGAACACTGTATTAAAGTCGGATTCACAATCGGACGGATGGATCTCCAAAATCTTCAATCACAAATTGAAATCCTTCCTCGGAGCCTTTTCTTGATTCCTCTCTGAATTGTGAAGAATGAATCGATTGTATATATATATATATACTGCATGCAACACTAAAAAACGTGGCTTATTTTTCATGCTGCACGTCGCACCGCAGGTGCGCTCATTCTATAACCGCGGGTGCGCTCAGTGTAATGATATACATCAACTCTTCCGAAAGCTTCGACCGCGGGTGCACTCAGTCCTGCCCCGCTGGTGCGCTGCCCTCACTGTAGCAGCACCGCGGGTGCGCTGCCTCTGGAACCGCGGGTGCGGTGTTGCTACTGTAATTCTATTCAACTTTCTGTCCATGCACCGCGGGTGCGGTGCTTCTCTAGGCGCGGGTGCGCTCATGCTACTGTAACTCTTCCATATTTCATGAACCATAACCGCGGATGCGGTCCTTTCCTTACCGCAGGTGCGGTCTATATTTCATGCACCACTTCATAATCTCACTCAGTGCCTCTCATTACATGTCATGCGTACTCATATCTTCCGAATATCACATCAATGAAGATTAATAAATCTCGAGCCTTACATTTCTCCCCCTCTAAGAAATGATTTCGTCCTCGAAATCACAAGTAATCAATTCAGATATATCAGAAGAAATGTATACAGAGTTTAAATCAAAACTCATGTCAATGAATCCATTCTTAAATCTTAATCTCATATCAGATTCTGTCTTTCAAGGAACATTTCTAATGCTCCGTCGACTTTACTGTATATGCAATAGTAGAATATTCTTCGTTCTAAATTTTCTTCCTTTCACGGATCTCTGATTCCAGACCGGAGTAGTCATTCAAGAAGCATAAAATCATAATACCACTTGAAATCATTTTAATCGAATCAATCGCAAAATACTGGCTATACAATATCTGTATATACCAATCAACAGCTCGTACCAAATTAATATCATTAGCTGCATTCAACTCTGTTTATCTCAGTTAAGGATATACTAAATCTTCGGCCCCAAATACCAATCTTCATCATCCGACGTTGGCGTATTAAGTCTGTCTGGTCTGAGCTATCTTCATTCTCTTCTGAATTGGCTACATTTTCTTTGTCATATCTCTGACCGTATCAACTCCTATCTCAAGTATCTTCGAGATATTATTCTTATACCAACGAAATCTGCAGTACTCACTGTACAATATATCGTCTGTAACTATCTCATTACCCTTCTGATGGCTATTATCATACTATAATTCATAGGATGACAATATGTCATATTAACTGATGCTAGCATCATGCACTGCCACTCCCTGGGTATCTCTCAATATCCGGATAGTACACTCTGGCTATCTGTCAGTCGGTGGATAATATATGAATGAGTTCATGGTACGTTCTGCCATAATCACAAACTCAATCAAAATCACAATCTGATATTGTGAGAACCGAATCTTTCATTGACATAATTATTAAGTTGTAAGGAATTTGGGTATAAGATTTCTTTTGTATTAAATGAGATATGCTATGGGAAATAATTATTGATGATATCTTTGTGGCCTAGACAATTATATCTACCTTAAGGCATGCACAATTTCGAATTTTGGGAAGGAAATATGGCAAATTGGTATAACATACAAGATGCAAGAAAATAAGATGAAGTAATTCAAGGAGATCAAGGAATTTAGGTATGATATTTTCGAAAATACATGGAATTTGGGCAAGATATTTTCGAAAATAATGGAGAGCATTGTTTAAGGAATAAATCCCCTCACTTGGCCACGATATTTTCGAAAATATGGCAAGGATTTTGGAGTCAAATATTAGGAGATTAGACATGAATTTTGGTATGATTTTAGTGCCAAATTTAGCTCAACCCTCCTCACCTATAAATACCACACCACCTCTACTCATTATCTACCCCATATTTTCGAAATCCCTTGCTGAAAAATCTCGAATTTCAGCAGCCTTCCCCTAGCCGAAATATTGCCCAAAAATCGTCCAAGAAATTAAGCCGAATTTCTGTCCGAAGGAGGAGCAAGAAGTGATCCAAACCAACCCGTACACTCCACGTTTTTAAGTGCATCCATACACTGTAAGTGGGCTGTTTTAAAATTTATAATTTCGGTTTATGCATATGTGAGAAATTTCGGTTTTTGTTGTTTTAAAAATACGGTCGAGCACCGTCGTTCCGTCTATACGTTTTTACGAAATTTTGGTACGTTATGTTTGACACTGTGAGGATTCCCTGAAAATGGGTGTAATTCCAACATATGGCCCTTAACAGTGGGATAGAACTGTTTTATGGCTTCGCCCCCTTAGAGGATTAAAACTTAGGGACTGACGTCAGTAAACCGTTTAAAGGTGAAAAATCGCAGTGTTATTACGTTATGGAATTTACTTTACGATTATGAAAAGCATGTTGTACGTTATGATATGTTTTGAAAATGTTATTAAATTGGTTATGTTGTGTTCAAAGTCCCCCATTTACTGAGTATTCCCAAAATACTCACCCCCTTACAACCCTTCCCAGATAAGTCCGAAGAACAGCTTGAGGAGGAAGAGTCGGAACAATTTTGGGGTTGGTGATTTGCCGAATTAGTGATAAGATTTATTCTGAATTTTATGATTTAATAAATTGTAAGACGCTTCCGCATTATTTACTATTTCGTTGGATTTTGACATTGTAAAGACAATATTTATTTCATTGAAATTATGAATTATAAACTGGTTTCGGTTTAAACTGTGCTACAAAGGCTTGTTGTTTTCAATTGTGTGATTGTTAAACGATGCCGGTGTCAATCCCGAGTTTTGGGGCGTGACATTTAAGTGGTATCAGAGCCGCCAGGTTCATAATCCGAGTGGGAAAAATTGAGTTTCAAAAAAAAATATATATATATTTTTCGGAAAATTTCGGCCAAACAGGCCTTTAGCGCGCGCGCTGCTTCTCCGCTGATTCTGGCCGATTCCGGTACCCTTTCTTCGATCAAAGACCAGTTTCAGAATCATCTCGATAAAACGAACAAAAGCCCACAACGAATTTCGGATTTCGTGTTCGGGTGAAACGGAATTTCGGATCTACGAATTTGGCGTACGAACCCTAACGCCGAATATTATTCCGTCAAATTACCCTACGAAACCTACTCTGATTTTCAATTAATTTTACCCAAACAATCTAAGATCCATGGGTAACTTTTCCCAAGAATCAATTTTTAGTTCGGATCAACCAATCGGGAACGCCCAATTTCGAGTAAGTCAACCGATTTCTCGCGAGTTCCGGCCAAATTAGGTAGCTTTCCGACCGATTCTTGCCGGTGCCACCACCGGTTCCGTGATCCTGACCCCTTCGCCGACACACGCCTTTGCTCCGACCATACTCCGGAGAGTCAACCCGGCGAGTCAACTCGGCCGAGTCAACGAGTCAACCCGCCAGCTTGCGTCCTTCGATTTTTCGTAGGAAACTCCGAATTTGGTTCCGTCAACTGATCTGAAATCCTCTCGACATACTCTTCGAATCCATATGCCTATCTCAAAACTTCCTATTTTTGGAAATTTTCGAATTTTTAATTATATTCATATACTTGACTCTATATTCTCTCCTATTTTTGATATTCTGAGAATTTTCCTATTTATTATTTTAATTTTTTTTCCTTTGTTGCTATTTTATTCAGTACGAATTTTATTTCCTTTAGATTGGTCATGTTCTTTCTTTTAGAAATCAATAAAAATTTGTTCTATTTGGTTCATTGATTTCAATTTATTTAAGCACAATCTATTGTATGAACTTTACTCGTACAACAAATTCTTAGAACTTGCAATCTGTAGGAAATGGCCGGCAGACCCCCAAGACAGAACTGCAACCCGCGTTATGCTAATACCAACCGTGAAGGCGGACAGGAGAACGAGCAAGGGAATGGACCCCCGCCGGCAGTCAACTTAAGCCAAGCTGATCTTATGGCCATAGCCACTATTGTGGCGACAACACTGCAAGGATTGGGAAATCAGAACGCCAATCAGCCACCACCACCCCCACCACCAAATGGAATCAAGTTCCACTATGAATCACTCCGCAAGAATAGGTGTCCAACCTTCAGTGGAGCCGCTGACCCTGAAGTTAGCCAGAGTTGGCTGAAAAGTGTAGAGACTCAACATCGCCTATTGCAAGTTCCTGAGGCACTGAAATTAGACGTGACTGTGCCGTTCCTGGAAGATAAAGCAGGAAAATGGTGGGAAGCAATCTCACCAGCCATGACAGTTGCAGGACCAATGACTTGGCAGCGATTCCGAGAAGCCGTTCTGAAACAGTATTATCCAGCCGAAGTCAGACTGCAGAAACTGAGTGAGTTTGAAAATTTCACTCAAACTCCGGATATGTCAGTTGTAGAATACACCTCCCAGTTCAACGCCTTAGGATCTTATGCTCCGGCAATCATGGCGGACAAAGTTCTGAAATTACACCGCTTCAAAAAGGGTTTGAACAGCAGAATACAGTCGGCTTTGGCAGTCTACCAACCTGCGAACTTCTCAGACTTGATGGGCGCAGCTATCCGAGCTGAAACTGATATCCAGCGCAGAGAGAAGGAGATTAGGAACAAAAGGCCTATGAATGATCAGTCCTCTCATGGCAGTCAGTCGTTCAAGAAACCGAACCATTCCAGTGAACCACCTAAAGGGCCTTCGCCTGCCTCAGGCTACCAGGCCATTAAGCCTTGCCCAACTTCCCACTTACGACACCTGGGAGAATGTCGTAGAGCCAGCGGCGTCTGCTTTGGATGCGGGAAACCAGGACACCGTATGGCAGATTGTCCAGCCGCCAGCAACAAAACAACTGGATTAGTTAAAGGAGACGGGTCAAGCCCAGGGGCAAATGCCAATAAACCGCGGGAGAACAAACCAAATGCCAGGGTGATTGCCATGACGCAGGAGGAGGCAGATGCAAGCGATGTTGTGCCAGGTACCATACTTTTTCAGCAAGTACCTGCTTATGTGTTATTTGACTGTGGCGCTACACATTTTTGTATATCTAAGAGATTTGGTAAGAAGTTAGGACGTAAGCCCGATAAGCTAACCGAACCTTTCCAACTAGCCACGCCTACTAGTAGAGCCATTGAAACCGACAAAATTTACAGAAATTGAAATTAGTATTGGTAATTAGATTTTTAGAGCCGACCGGATACAGTTGATCATGGTCGATTTCGAGATCATCTTAGAAATGGATTGGTTAGCAAGAAACAATGCGGTAGTAGATTGTAAGGGAAAAAATATCCCTAGCTATTCCCAGACCAAGCCAACTCAAGTTTCGAGGACGAAACATCTCATAAGGAGGGAGGGATGTGAGAACCGAATCTTTCATTGACATAATTATTAAGTTGTAAGGAATTTGGGTATAAGATTTCTTTTGTATTAAATGAGATATGCTATGGGAAATAATTATTGATGATATCTTTGTGGCCTAGACAATTATATCTACCTTAAGGCATGCACAATTTCGAATTTTGGGAAGGAAATATGGCAAATTGGTATAACATACAAGATGCAAGAAAATAAGATGAAGTAATTCAAGGAGATCAAGGAATTTAGGTATGATATTTTCGAAAATACATAGAATTGGGCAAGATATTTTCGAAAATAATGGAGAGCATTATTTAAGGAATAAATCCCCTCACTTGGCCACGATATTTTCGAAAATATGGCAAGGATTTTGGAGTCAAATATTAGGAGATTTGACATGAATTTTGGTATGATTTTAGTGCCAAATTTAGCTCAACCCTCCTCACCTATAAATACCACACCACCTCTACTCATTCTCTACCCCATATTTTCGAAATCCCTTGCTAAAAAATCTCGAATTTCAGCAGCCTTCCCCTAGCCGAAAAATTGCCCAAAAATCGTCAAGAAATTAAGCCGAAGTTCTGTCCGAAGGAGGAGCAAGAAGTGATCCAAACCAACCCGTACACTCCACGTTTTTAAGTGCATCCATACACTGTAAGTGGGCTGTTTTAAAATTTATAATTTCTGTTTATGCATATGTGAGAAATTTCGGTTTTTGTTGTTTTAAAAATACGGTCGAGCACCGTCGTTCTGTCTATACGTTTTTACGAAATTTTGGTACGTTATGTTTGACACTGTGAGGATTCCCTGAAAATGGGTGGAATTCCAACATATGGCCCTTAACAGTGGGATAGAACTGTTTTATGGCCTCGCCCCCTTAGAGGATTAAAACTTAGGGACTGACGTCAGTAAACCGTTTAAAGGTGAAAAATCGCAGTGTTATTACTTTATGGAATTTACGTTACGATTATGAAAAGCATGCTGTACGTTATGATATGTTTTGAAAATGTTATTAAATTTGTTATGTTGTGTTCAAAGTCCCCCATTTACTGAGTATTCCCAAAATAATCACCCCCTTACAACCCTTCCCAGATAAGTCCGAAGAACAGCTTGAGGAGGAAGAGTCGGAACAATTTTGGGGTTGGTGATTTGCCGAATTAGTGATAAGATTTATTCTGAATTTTATGATTTAATAAATTGTAATATGCTTCCGCATTATTTACTATTTCGTTGGATTTTGACATTGTAAAGACAATATTTATTTCATTGAAATTATGAATTATAAACTGGTTTCGGTTTAAACTGTGCTACAAAGGCTTGTTGTTTTCAATTGTGTGATTGTTAAACGACGCCGGTGTCAATCCCGAGTTTTGGGGCGTGACAGATATAGTCTAGTTCTGCATTCTGATCAATCTAACCATTTCTTTGACATCGATCTTTATCATCTGGTCATGTTTGTACGTCATCTTGTACAAACTTATAGATATAGATTGAACAATCTGTCCATCACAATCATATCATATCATAATCTGGAAGGTATTATAGTGATCTCATTACGAAATTCATCGAATTATACCCCCCCCCCCCATGTCTAGTCAGAAATATATCAATTCTGTAATAATTCTTCTGATCTTTATCTTTCTATCTTCATTTATTGGCGGTTCAGACATTTCAGTACAATTCTGCCAACATTTCAGCATAAATTCTGCCATAACTGAATTAATCTGTCTATATCAAAACTATCTGTTCGAATATCATATACTTTCTGTTATCTGAACGACTACTGAATCAATTTCTGTGCGCTTCTGACCCTATCTGTCATTTCCAATTCGAACTATTTGGTATAAAAAATCAGTTAATAATATAAATTAAAGAAAAATACCTACCTGGTATTCGGTTCTGATTATCGATATCAAATTCTGTTGTACAATTCTGAAACATTTGACATCCCAAGATAATCATTCTCATACCGTAAAATCACATATCTGTCACTCTAATCGATGCTCTGTTCTGATTATCCAAATTAAGTTCTGGACATTCTGATTATATTTCTGATCTACTGAAATTCTCGAATTTAACTCTGATTCGGATTGAGCTGTATATAATCTCAACGGTTCACATTGATCTGTATCAAATACGGCTGTAGAACTATAACAATACTCGGGCAGACACAAAATAACAATCGTATACGAAAATCTGTCAATTCAGACCAAACATACATTTCTGACATTTTTGAAATTTCTGATATTTCTGATATGTCTGATATCGGTATCATTCTCAATCACTGATTCTGATCTCAACTGTGTCAAAATCAATCGGTATACTAACTTCAGATATCGCATATTCTGAATACAATCTGTTTCAGGCAATATTCATATCTGAATAATTTCTGTATACAATAATCACAGTTCTCAGAATATTCAATACAATCTTCAGATACTCGATTCAATCAATCAGATGCTGCAAATATATCAAAACATCATAGATACAACGAGCATAAAATCATCAGAATATCTCTGAACATACTGAATTATGCCACCGAGAAACACTAAATCAAATGTAACTCCTGGCCCGTACTTTTCTACTGATCTTTTAATTCTTTCAATTCATTTAGTGTCATTCTGGACATTTAATATCATTCTGTACTGAATTCTAAAACAATAAACAGTACCTGGTCTCAATTCAATTCTGAAATCTATCTTTCTGATATAAAGCAAATCTGAAATCTTATCTGGGCAAATATCAGCCAACTCGTACCTCATTGGCAAATATTCCAATACTAGACTCGATTTCAGTGCGTCTACTGAATACATAAGGATGCCATCTGCTCCTTTCTGTAATAATCGAGTCATAGACAATCTAAATATCAAAGGAATTCTGAATCTAGAATCCTTACCGTAGAATTTCTACTTATCAGCCTTATCTGGCCTGAATCTTATATTTTCCTGAAAGAAATCTATAACAGTTCTGTACTTGTTCAGCATATTAATATCAATAATGCAGTCAAATCGGAAAACACAAGTACATCATAATCTAACTCGATCTCATTCTCCTCTTACTGTAGTATACGCTATTTTACATAAATATCTGATGTCAACATTTCCCCCAAAAGATAAAGAATAAATACTACAGTACAACCAAACCCAAAAGATAGGGCATATCTCAATGTCATTCAGTCAAAGATAATCATATGGAATGCATAAGCATATATCAATACATATGCAATATCGTCATAAAAGAACAGTAACTATCACTATATCATCAAGTGTGCCCTGGGTCTGTTCTTCGGTCTTCTGCTCCCTAAAATCTTCGGGGACTTCTCTGAGGACAAACTCTAGCAAGGTGTCCCGGCTTTCTACAAATATGGCAACTACCAGTCACTCCCTGGCATTGCTCTGTGGAATGTCTCCCTCCGCAAGTTCTGCAATATTCTCCAGTACAACTCGGGCTGGAACCACTGGAGCTAGACGAACCACTCAGTCCGCTCCCTAACTTCTTGAATGGCTTCTTTCGAGCTTTCAGCAAATCTTGCTTTCCACTCGTACTGCCGCGATCAAATCGGAGAGGGGATTTCTGTATCTGGGGTTGCATCGCACACACCCTTTTTAGTTGTCTAATCAGACTCGCCTCCGCTCTCTTCGCTCTACTCAAGGCATCAACAAAATGGTAAGGTCGCTGCATATTCATCAATGCAACTATCTCCGAGTTCAATCCTCTGATGAACTGATCCGCTACAGCTTCATCATTCCCAATTACATTAGGAGCAAAACGTAGTAGAGTAGAGAATTTAGCAACATATCCTTCAATATTCAGTTGACCTTGTCTCAAATTCTCAAACTCTGCTTTCTTGTCCTCACGGTACGAAACTGAGAAAAATCTTCGATAAAATTCAGTTTTGAATATTTCCCACGAAATCACTGTACCTCTCTGTTCTAACATTCTTTTACTTGTAATCCACCAACTTCTGGCAGCTTCTCGTAACTGGTGGAATATCAGTTTAATTCTCTGCTCATCTGAATAATCAAGTAAATCAAACAGTATTTCTATGTCATCAAACCAGTGCTCACAATCTTCAGATGTCTCGATACCACTCAGAATCGGCGGCTAAAATAACTGAAATTCTTCCAACTGTATTTCCATCTGAGTTTCCGATACATCTATCTGTTCAGTCGAAGTACTACCCCTTTCTGGAATTCTCCGTGGAGGTATATCTGCTTATCAAAACATTAGTACTCAAATACTACAAATCTGTTCCAATCTTTCTCTGATCATCTTACTGCTGATCAAGAATCAAATCTGATTCATACTCAATAATACATATTACCAATTCAAATCAGATAATCAGGTAAACATGTATTTCAAAGCAGTAAATCATAATATCATGCTAGCATACATAATGTAAATCAACATGAAAATAAATCTCATGCTAGCAATCACATGCAAGGAAAGAAAACTCACTCTACCCCTGCTCATTCTCTTCTATCTCAGTCTAAAGGATCTATCGCTCTGATACCACCTGTTGTGGGGACCCGGACGCTAATCATCTTTGGGATTTAATTATCAATTAAGATAAACAGGGTCTAAAAATTTTTTCTTTAAAATGCGGAAGGTAATGGAATCAATCTATTATACAAATCAGTATAATAGTACAAATCTTGTACAACATGCTTCTAGTTCAAACTAGTCTACGGTTTAACTACTAAATTTCAAGTATTAAACCAAGTCTACATCCAAGTCCGGAATCAACACTCTAATCTCGATCTCTCATCATCCTCTTGACCCCGATCTTGTCCCACCTGTTGTCATGCACACATACAAAACAAGACAACAGCCGGATACTCCGGTGAGAATAAATCCCAGTATAAAACATGTATACATGCATATACACAATATAAATCATAAAGCATATTATCATGCATAAAATTCATAACAATAGGTTTCATATTCTAGGAAACCAAATCAAATAAGCATGCAGTAACAATGGATTCCATAATATCTGAATTCAAAATAAAATAAGAATGCCACTCAATTCAATTCATATCTTGACTCGACTCGACTCTAACTCTAGGGATCCCGGTGTGAATAAGACGTCATTGTCTGTCACCTACCCTCCAAATCGGGGTAACTGTACGTCTTATTCCTATACTTCGGTCATGTCTGTATCGAATGTCTACAATCGGAGTGAATCTGATCCGAAGCGTCGATACCACCGAACATGTAGTTTAGCAAGTCTGCCAATGACTCTCCTATGTCAAATGCTTGAATATAAATCTATAAACAAGGCATCGTCATATCAAGAGATTTGAATATAATTCCATAAACAAATCAATCATATCAAAAGGTAAACAACAATTCTAGTATGTGATTTTGTTGGGAACTCAAATTGAATCTCATTTGAGTTGTATCTCCCCAAAGTCACATGAATTATACTTTTGTCTTCCCGGTCTGACGAAGACGAAGTCTTGTATTCCAATCTGTCCATATCCACATCTGATAATGACAATCATATAAATACAGTATCAGTATATAACTCAGTTCGGAACTTGTTCTGATCAATACTCAAATCGATATATAGTCTGATCCATATATGAACAAGGTACAATCTAATTCATATCAATAATATCACGATACAATTCGAAATCATTACTGAATCTGATCAATATCAATCTACTGATGTTTCGACGGCATAGCAATACAGTCACGATAACCCCGTCTATCTCAACATCACATATATAATACCAGAATTCAGTACAACTCACAATCTGAATAATAACACAACTCTGATATAGAATCTCAACTAAATCAACTCTGAAATTCATAACAATTTCATAAACAGTCTATTCTTTAATCTGACTTCAGTTATACAACGTCTACTGTAGCAGAAACATCATATCTGATTCATATTCAATTCTGACAATATCATAACTTCAAATCATGTCTAAACGTAACGAAACTTACGTCTAGTTGTAGCCTGCGTCGATAGGAACAAAGTATTGAAGTCGGATTCACAATCGAACGAATGGATCTCCAATTGGAGGTATATCTGCTTATCAAAACATTAGTACTCAAATACTACAAATCTGTTCCAATCTTTCTCTGATCATCTTACTGCGGATCATGAATCAGATCTGATTCATACTCAATAATACATACTACCAACTCAAATCAGATAATCAGGTAACCATGTATTTCAAAGCAGTAAAACATAATGTCATGCTAGCACACACAATGTAAGTCAACATTAAAATAAATCTCGTGCTAGCAATCACATGCAAGGAAAGAAAACTCACTCTACCCCGCTCATTCTCTTCTATCTCAGTCTAAAGGATCTATCGCTCTGATACCACCTGTTGTGGGGACCCGGATGCTAATCATCTTCTTGATCATCTTTGAGATTTAATTATCAATTAAGATAAACAGGGTCTAAAAATTTTTCTTTTTAAAATATAAGTGCGGAACGTAATGGAATTTAACTAATATACATCTCAGTATAAAAGTACGATAATGTACAACAATTATTCAAATTAGTCTAAGGTTCAACTACTAATTTCCAGTATTAAACCAAGTCTACATCCAAGTCCGGAATCACCACTCTAATCTCGATCTCTCATCATCCTCTTGACCCTGATCCTGTCCCATCTGTTGTCATGCACACATCCAAACAAGACAACAGCCGGATACTCCGGTGAGAATAAATCCCAGTATAAATAATGTATACATGCAGTTAACTGAATTAACATAAAATCATGAATTATATCTTATCACATGTAGCATAATCAAACAACATGTATCAATACCATTCTGTAAATAAAACATGAATCGTAATCTACGAAACATAAATCAATACGGATCTGTAAATCAAATTCTAGTCTCAATATCTAAGACTCGACTCATCTCTCATTCTAATCTAGTCTAGGGATCCTGGTGAATAAGAACGCAACAAGTCTCCCACCTACTACCACCAGTCGCAGTGGCGGTACGTTCTTATTTCTGGACTTTGGTCTAGCTGTATCGAATAATCTACAATAAGAACAATATTTGTATCTTAAGCACATCGATACACCAAACGTTTAGTGCCTTGGCGTATCTACCAAGACTAAGCCTATTCTGACAATGTGCAATGGGTCAGTGACAAGTCTATCAAAATCTAACCCCTCTGTCAGTGACTCTTACTTAATAGCTCTCTGCTTTCTACTTCTAATTCAATAGAATAAACATAATCATTAAAGACAAGGTATAAAAACAATACCATAGAAGTATGTGGTTTAGGGAAACTCGAGTTAAATCTAACTCAAGTCGATCTCCCAATTGACATCCATTTATACCTTTCTCTTCTCGGTCTGATGAAGATGAAGTCTTGTATTCCAATCTGTCCATATCCAAATCTGATAATGACAATCATATAAATACCATATCAGTATATAATTCAATTCAAGACCTGTTCTGATCGATACTCAAATCAGTATATAATCTGATCCATATCCGAACAAGGTACAATCTAATTCATATCAATGATATCACGATACAATCGAAATCATTACTGAATCTGATCAATATCAATCTACTGATGTTTCGACGGCATAACAATACAGTCACGATAACCCCGTCTATCTCAACATCACAGAGATACTACTAGAATTCATAATCAGTATCAATACAATTCATAATCTCAATATCGGTACACTTAAAATCAGTAACAATTGCATACACAGTTTGTTCTGCGATCTGACTTAATTATGCGATGCCTACTATATCAGAAACACCATATCTGGTTCATATTCAAATCGAACAATATCATGTTTCCAAATCATCTCAAAACTTAATAAAACTTACGTCCTTGTATAGCTCATAGCTAGAGGAGTACGATACTGCGTTCGGATTCGACTTCTGATACACGGATATCTCAAAATCACTATTTGAAGATATGAAAAGCTTTAAGGGATTTGTTGAAGGAAAACCCACGATTTCTTCTGCTGAAATCGTGAGAATCAATACATATATATATATATCTCAATTGCATGTCAAACAAATGGCTAAACCTTCATACTGCACGTCGCACCGTGGGTGCGCTCACTTTTGCACCGCGGGTGCGCTCCATGTATTGATATGCATCAACTTTCCCCGAAGCTTGGACCGCGGGTGCGCTCTGTCTTTTAACGCGGGTGCGCTGACCCTACTGGTACAACACCGTGGGTGCGGTCTGTCTAGCATCGCGGGTGCGCTCAATCTCCAGTAGCAACTTTCATACCCTACTGTACATGCACCGCGGGTGCGGTACTTCTTCACCGCGGGTGCGGTACTTCTTCACCGCGGGTGTGGTGTCACTTCTGTAAATAATCTCCAACTCTCTGTCCATCAACCGCGGGTGCGGTCTTGTTCGTAGCGCGGGTGCGGTCTAGACTTTATGCAACCCTTCATAATCTCATTCAGTGCCTCTCATTACATGTCATGCATACTCATATCTTCCGAATATCACATCAATGAAAACTAATAAATCTCGAGCCTTACACTTCTTCATCATCACTTGAACTGACTGAGCTTTCAGAATCTGACATTTCACTGTCAGTTTCCGCCCATTTAGATTTGCTCTCTTTAGCAATGTGGGGACCCAGACGCTAATTCATGTCAATCATTATTAATGTCAAATATAACAATTAAGACAAGTGGGACTAATTTTTTTTTCTTTTTAAATTATAAATGCGGAAACGTAACGGTAGTCTATCTGATATACATGTCAAAGTCAAAGTACAATCATGTACTACATGTCTCTATCTCAACTAGGTTCAACGACTATATATCCAGTGCTGAATTCTATTCTGCTTCTAGGCCCGGATCTCCACCCAAACTAAAATCTCTCATCCTCTTCTTGATCCAGATCCTGTCCCACCTGTTGTCATGCACACATACAAACAAGACAACAGCCGGATAACTCCGGTGAGAATTACATTCCCAGTATAAATCATGTATACATGCATTTCATATAAACAGATATAACATCATGAAACAAATATTCATAACATGTATCAAAATCAGAAACATTAATCAATACAAACTCTGAATCACACTCTGTGACTCTTAGACTCTGACTCGACTCATCCTAATCTAGGGATCCCGATCTGAATAAGAACGCAACGTTCTCCCATCTACTTTACACTAGCTAGATGGTGGTACGTTCTTAGTCCCAGACTTTGGCTGTCTATATTGAAGATCTGCAATAGGAGTCGGTTTTCTCCTCAGTCTATCGATATATATCCAAAAGTCCAGTGACTTAGGCGGTTCTGCCAAAGACTAGGCGGATCTGTCCAACTCTATCTCATGCTTTGCTATAGACCAATAGACTAAGCATATCAATATTAAGCATTGCAAGTATCAAATGCAATAATCATTCAGTATTTGATTTTGGGAAACTCAAGTCAAATCTAACTCGAGTTGTGCAATCCCGCATCAACATTAATTTATACCTTTCGTTTCGTTCTATCGATCTAGCTCTGTCGACGTCTCGAACTTACTGCCTGTCAAATCCATCTGGCAATAACAACATCGAATACACTGTATCAATGTATAACTCAATTCAAGACCTGTTTTCCGCCCATTTAGATTTGCTCTCTTCAGCAATGTGAGGACCCAGACGCTAATTCATGTCAATCATTATTAATGTAAAATATAACAATTAAGACAAGTGGGACTAATTTTTTTTTCTTTTTAAATTATAAATGCGGAAACGTAACGGTAGTCTATCAGATATACATGTTAAAGTCAAAGTACAATCATGTACTACATGTCTCTATCTCAACTAGGTTCAACGACTATATATCCAGTGCTGAATTCTATTCTGCTTCTAGGCCCGGATCTCCACGCAAACTAAAATCTCTCATCCTCTTCCTGATCCAGATCCTGTCCCATCCTGTTGTCATGCACACATACAAACAAGACAACAGCCGGATAACTCCGGTGAGAATTACATTCCCAGTATAAATCATGTATACATGCATTTCATATAAACAGATATAACATCATGAAACAAATATTCATAACATGTATCAAAATCAGAAACATTAATCAATACAAACTCTGAATCACACTCTGTGACTCTTGGACTCTGACTCGACTCATCCTAATCTAGGGATCCCGATCTGAATAAGAACGCAACGTTCTCCCATCTACTTTACCCTAGCTAGATGGTGGTACGTTCTTAGTCCCAGACTTTGGCTGTCTATATTGAAGATCTGCAATAGGAGTCGGTTTTCTCCTCAGTCTATCGATATATATCCAAAAGTCCAGTGACTTGGCGGTTCTGCCAAAGACTAGGCGGATCTGTCCAACTCTAACTCATGCTTTGCTATAGACCAATAGACTAAGCATATCAATATTAAGCATTGCAAGTATCAAATGCAATAATCATTCAGTATGTGATTTTGGGAAACTCAAGTCAAATCTAACTCGAGTTGTGCAATCCCGCATCAACATTAATTTATACATTTCGTTTCGTTCTATCGGTCTAGCTCTGTCGAAGTCTCGAACTCACTGCCTGTCAAACCCATCTGTCAATAACAACATCGAATACACTGTATCAATGTATAACTCAATTCAAGACCTGTTCTGATCAATACTCAAATCAAACATAATCTGATCCATATCAATGATATCATGATACAATCTCAATCAATACTGAATCTGATCAAAATCAATCTACTGATGTTTCGACGGCATAACAATACAGTCTCGGTAACCCCGTCAATCTCAACATCAGAGATATAATACCACAACTCATAATCGATATTATACGAATCATAATCTTCAATATTCACATATAACAATCGCAAATCTGTGTAATCTTGATCATATCAACTCTAAAATCATAACAATTATATAATCAGTCCGTTCTTCGATCTGACTTCAATTATATACTGATCAGTATACCTAGAACACAATATATCTGTCAAATCACAATTCCCCCAATATCATAATTTCAAACGATATCAGAATTCAATAAAACTTACGTTCTGTTGTAGCTGTCGTCGCTAGGAACTTGGTACTATACTCGGATTGAAAATCGTAGGGTTGGATTTCATAAAAATCACAAATCTAAGATTTAAAACTTGAGAATTCCCTCGGCTTCTCTTTAAATATATATATACCCGCTGCATGTAAGGGCAAGTGGCTTGTTTTCGTTTTGCATGCCGCGCGCATAAGCCCCGCGCATATGCGCCGGAAGTTCTATCCGGAACTTAGCTACTGGACTACTCGCGCATATGTGCGCACACAAGCCGCGCATATGCGTGAGACCTTCTGGTCACGCACCATTCTTTCCACACAACTCGCGCATATGCGCGCCCACTCTTCGCACATATGCGCGAGGTCTTTTGCCCATCTCACGCATATGCGCGCATCTGTGTCGCGCATATGCGCGAGGTGTACTGTCCTCGCACATAATTCGTGTTTTCTGTCGTCTTTTTTCGGTCTAATTCTTTTCGTCTATAATCACCTCAATTATCCTCAAATCATTTCAGATTATGGTAATCAAATTCTCGGGCCTTACATTTCTCCCCTCCTAAGATATGATTTCGTCCCCGAAATCACAGGTAATCATATCAGATACTAGAATGAGATATACCGAAGTTAAGAAGAAAACTCATCTCGATGAAACAAATCTGGAATCTCTGTCTCATCTCGGATTTTGTCTTCCAAGTAGTTTCCTCGATATTCTAACAACTTCATTGAACTTTCAACAACAGAATAGTCTTCATTCTGAACCATCATTTCTGCTACTGATTCTGATTCCCCTCTGGAATAATCATTCAAGAAGTATAATGTCATAATACAACTCGAAGTGGTTCTGATTGAATCAATCTCAAAATACTGACTATACAATATCCGTATATATCAATCAACAGCTCATAACAAATCAACATCGTCCTCTGCCATCAGATCTGTTTAGGCTAAATCCATTAAATATTCAATCTCCTATATCAAATACCCTCGGTCGTCCTCTGACGTTGGCATATTCAGTCTGTCTATTCAGAGCTGTCGTCCTTTTGTTCTGAATCAGCTTCACTTCTTCGCTCATATCTCTGATCATATCAGATCCAATCTCCGGAACCTCAGAGATATTATCTCAAGTACAAAAGGGAATCTGCCCTTCTCATCGTACCGTGCCTCGAATATAGCTATCTCGATACTCATCTCAATTAAAGAAGGTAATCTGCACTTCTTGTCGTACAATACTTCAAACGATGTTATTTCAGTACTCGTTTAATAACAGTAGTTGTACGATAATTCTCACAATGACAACGAATCTTGTCAACTAGTGCTAAAATCAAGCACTACAGTTCTAACTATATCTTCCAGTATCTGGATAGTCCGCTCTGACTATCCATCAGTCTGTGGATAATATGTGGAAGAATCTGCTATACACTCTGCCAAACGTGTAAGGCTAACCAAAATCATGGTCTGATATAATCAACTCTCGGCACTCTGTGTAATCTGATCACTTTTCTGACAGATATCTCAGTAATCTAGTCATATATCTACGTCTACATGTATGAAATAAAACTTGCAGACTTGATCAGTCTGTCATTCTTAACTCAAATCTGTAACACCTCTGACCGGTTTTAGTAAAATAACAGCGGAATTTAAATAAACATTTCTTTGAAGGGAGGAAGGATTTAAAAATTTTCTTGACAACCACATAAATTCACTTTTTACAAACAAAAGTACATACATGATCAATCAAATGATGAAACCAAAATACAAAATATCATTTGTATGATCATGTCCAAAGAGCTATCAAAATATCTTCTTCCTTCCATCTATGATATGCATATGTCCCCGGCTCCAGTCAACGTCCTGGTCCATCGCTCTTATCTGCATCACATGAAATAACTGAAATGAGTATAAAACTCAGCAAGTGGAACTCTTACATAACAATGGATACATAGCATACTCTGTAAAACATGGTTTTGAAAACATTAAATACCATCAACTCTGAAACATGAATATTCTGAAACATGAATATCATAGCAATAATAACAATAACGATGGTATTTATCTTTACTCTGGTTGGATTGATATCTAAATAGTATATCTGTCTCTGTACCTATATCCCATCGATATAAATCGATAACTCTGAGGGATATAAGCCTATGGTCGTTGATCAACTAATTGCATGCAATCTCTGACTATGTATCTATCAATCCATAAAACATTTGAACTCTCTCTTGGGCATTTTAACAAACACTTTGCATACTATATCTCTTGTATTCCCTTTTACACAATTGAGACATTCAATTGCCTCTAATATACAACAAGGTATATCTATACATAATATGAATCAAATGGAAGGGAATAACATGTTAAAACATTGTAACACAATACATATATTATCATGTGAGCACAAGGAATGAAATTCCACTTACAACCCTTGGAGCAATTGATTCTAATCTCTTGGTACAAAACCTACTACAATAAACCATGAATAACACCATCAACAACTCAATAGTCCAACAACAATACCACAAAGCCATAAAACCAACACCATCAACAACCCATATCATCTCCAACACCAAAAACTAAGAATAAACTAGACCAAAAGCTTACCTTAGCTTCCTTGAACCCAAAACTATCTTGATCTCACTTCAATAATCCAACAAAATGCTTGAATCAAAGGAAGGAAATGAAAGGAAAAGGAACCCTAGCTTCCTTGCTCTGAAGAAACCGAGAGAATGGGAAAGAAATGAGAGAAAAGTGAAGTCTCCACCTATTTTATACCTTAAAACACCAAAAACACGACTTTACTGTTCACAGACCGCGGGTGCGCTAGCCCATGCACCGCGGGTGCGCTATGCCTTCGGCAACTCATCCAAAAATTTGAAACAGTAGACGCGGGTGTGGTCATCTTTTAGAGCGCGAGTGCGCTCTCCACTCTGCGCACAGCTTCTCCAAAGATTGCCTCCGAAACGCCTCTTCCCTTCATAATTTGGAAAAATGGTAAACTACAAAGTTGTAGCTCTATGTCTTTATTGAACCTCTCAAAAATGCAGATCATTTGGAGGTCTGAGTAAAAGGTTATGCTAAATCTCCCAACATGTGTCACTGGAGGAACGTCGAAACACACGACACACTTCGTGGCACTTTTGGCTTACCTTCCACAATGATTTGAACAAAACTCAAAATAAGAAAGTTACACCTCTATGTCTTATCTAACCACCCCAGTTGGCCTCATACTAATTGGCTCAACATACGAATTATCATGAATTTAATCGTAATGACGCTACAATCAAACTACACAACATCTATCATCAACAATACTATAAATCATAAATCGCCATCCTTAACATCAAAACTATACTTAAACTTACCCAAATAGCCAATAATCATACGAAATCTTAAACCATACCATTCACCAGGCTTGGCTATTACAATCTCTCCTCCTTAGAGGAATTTCGTCCTCGAAATTGACGTCACTGCGCAAACAACTCAGGGTACTTCTCTTTCATCTCGTCCTCTGGTTCCCACGTGGCCTCTTCAATCAAATGATTCCTCCAAAGGACTTTAACAATGCCGATCACTTTGTTTCTCAATACTTTAACTTTGCGATCCAGAATCTGGACCGGAATCTATTGGTAAGTCAAATTCGGCGTCAAATCCAATGGCTCGTGGTGAAGAACATGGGAAGGATTCGCAATATATTTCCTGAGCATAGATACATGAAAAACATTGTGAACTCTGTCAAAATCTGGCGGTAGGGCTAACCTGTAAGCTCGATCACCAACTCTATCCAAGATCTCAAATGGGCCAATAAATCTCGGACTCAACTTTCCCTTATTGCCAAACCGCATCACACCCTTGAGAGGTGCAATCTTCAAGAACACATGGTCGCCTACCTCAAACTGCAACGGCCTACGACGCACATCAGCATAACTCTTCTGTCTCGACTGCGCTGTCTTCATCCTCTCCCGAATAACAGCAACAACATCAGCTGTCTGTTGGACCAACTCTGGACCCAACATCTTCCTCTCACCAATCTCATCCCAATACAAGGGAGATCTACATTTTCGGCCATAAAGCGCTTCATATGGTGCCATGCCGATCGTCGCTTGGTAACTGTTATTGTACGTGAACTCAACTAAAGACAATTTGGAATCCCAACTACCTGGATAGTCTATAGTAAGAGCTCTGAGCATATCCTCTAAAATCTGAATAACTCTCTCTGATTGACCGTCGCTCTGGGGATGATATGCTGTACTGAATGCTAACCGTGTACCCAAGGCTCTGTGCAAACTCTTCCAAAACTCTGAAGTAAATCTAGGGTCACGATCAGACACAATCGACACAGGAACACCATGAAGTCTAACAATCTCTGCTATATACTCTTCGGCATATTGGTTCATGGAATACGTCGTCTTAACTGGGAGAAAATGCGCTGACTTGGTTAACCGGTCAACAATAACTCAAATAGAGTTAAAACCTTTCAGCGTTCTGGGAAGACCAGTCACGAAGTCCATCGTAATGTTCTCCCATTTCCATTGAGGAATCGGCAATGACTGCAATGTCCCAGCAGGTCTCTGATGTTCAATTTTCACCTGCTGACAAGTTAGGCACTGAGAAATAAACATGGCAATATCCTTCTTCATACCTGGCCACCAATAGAGTCTACGAAGATCCTGGTACATCTTGGTACTACCTGGATGTATCGAATATGGCGCGGTATGTGCCTCTGTCAAGACGTCTCGCCGAATATCATCACCAACATGAATGCAAATACGGCCTCTGAAAGTCACCAAACCATCTCCATTCAATCCAAACTCTGAATTACCTCTCTCCTTTGCTCTGACTCTCATCTCTGTCAACTGTACATCATTGGCTTGCTCTCTACGGATCCTGTCTGTCAATGTAGCCCGAATTACCAACGCTGAAAAGCGAGCAATGGTTCCCGGTACTACTAAAGCTATCTCTTCTCTTTGCAAGTCTAACAACAACGGCTTCTGAATCAAAGAACTCAAAGAAAAACTTGACTTACGGCTCAAAGCATCTGCTACAACATTCGCTCTCCCTGGGTGGTAACTAATCGTCACATCATAATCTTTGACAAGCTCTAACCACCTCCTCTGTCGCATATTGAGTTCTTTCTGAGAAAACAAATACTTCAAACTCTTGTGGTCCGTGAAAATTTCACACTTTTCGCCATATAAATAATGTCTCCAAATTTTCAAGGCGAAAACCACTGCTGCTAGCTCCAAATCATGCGTAGGATAATTCTTCTCGTAGTCCTTCAACTGGCAAGAAGCATAAGCTATAACTTTCCCATGCTGCATCAGCACTGCACCAAGACCCTTCTTCGACGCATCAGTGTAAACAACAAAGTCCTCTGAACCACTGGGCAATGCAAGTACAGGAGCTGACGTCAACTTATCTTTCAACTCTTGGAATGAACTTTGGCAATCATTGGACCACTCAAACTTCACAGTCTTCCTCGTCAGATTGGTTAACGGCAGGGCAATCTTGGAAAAATCTGAAATAAAGCGACGATAATAACCCGCCAAACCAAGAAAACTGCGTACCTCTGATACAGTGGTAGGAATAGGCCACTTCTGTATCGCCTCAATCTTTACTGGATCAACCGCTATACCATCCTTCGAAACAACATGGCCTGAGAAAGAAATCTGCTCCAACCAGAACTCACACTTCTTCAACTTAGCATACAACCTCTTCTCTCTCAACAACTGAAGAACAACTTTGAGGTGCTCTGCATGAAGCTCTCTGTTCTTTGAATAGATCAAAATGTCATCGATGAAAACAATGACAAAGCTATCCAAATACGGCTTGAACACCCGGTTCATCAGATCCATAAAGACTGAAGGAGCATTAGTCAGACCAAACGACATAACCAGAAATTCATAATGACCGTACCTGGTCCGGAACGCCGTCTTAAGGATATCAGACCCCTAACTTTCAACTGATAATAGCCAGATCGAAGATCAATCTTTGAAAACACTGTAGCCCCCTGCAATTGGTCAAAAAGATCATCTATCCGTGGCAACGGATACTTATTCTTAATCGTCACTTTGTTGATTTCTCTATAGTCAATGCACAACCGCAAAGACCCATCTTTCTTTTTGACAAAAAGAACTGGAGCTCCCCAAGGCGAAGAACTCGGCCGAATAAAACCTTTATCCAAAAGATCTTGCAACTGCGTCTTCAACTCTTTCATTTCTGTAGGGGCCATTCTATACGGAGCCTTAGAAATAGGAACCGTACCTGGAACTAGATCAATCACAAACTCCACATCTCTGTCCGGTGGCAAACCGGGCACATAATCCTCAAATACATCAGAGAACTCTCTCACCACATCAATATCATCAATATTCAATTTCACAATTCCATCCATATCAACAATCGAAGCCAAAAACCCATCCCAACCTCTAAACAACAACTTCTTAGCCTCAAGGCACGAAATAAAAGGAAGAACCATCGAAGTACCTGAACTGGCAAGCATATCTTCCTTATTTGCATCGTCTGCAAATTTCACTGTCTTGGCAACGCAATCAATCACTACACGGTAAGTTGGTAGCCAATCCATGCCAAGTACAATATCAAACGCAACCATCGGAATAACAATCAAATCGGCATAAACCACTCGCTCATCAATTTGAACAGAACATGAATTCACAATAGACGTCGGGCACAACACATCTCCCGAAGGCAATACAACATTAATCTGGAGGGGAATAACAGAAGGAACTATACCCAAAGATCTCAAAAATAATTCAGACATAAAAGAATGAGTAGCACCTGTATAAATCAATGTCGTAGCTACTCTGCCTGAAATTAAAATAGTACTAGAGATCACGGAAGATTCAGGATTTATACCTTCCTTCGTCATAGTGAAGATGCGACCCTGCACCTTCTCTTTACCCGATCCTCAAGGACAATCTTTGGCAATATGGCCTGCAGTGCCACATCTGTAGCAAGTATGAGTACCAAATCTGCACTCTCCCCGATGATGCCTACCGCACTTGGGACACGATGGTTTCTCGGAATCAAATGGAACTGCCGGTGGTTTAGGACTCAACTCTAACTTGCCTTTCCTCTTGAAACGATCCTTTCCTCTTTGATTTGAACCCTGGCCTCTCTGAGCAATGGCCTGCTGCCTCGCTTGTCTCTCTCTGGCAATGTCTTTCTCATCTTGCTCTGCCAACAAAGCCTTGGCCACAATCTCTTTGAATGTCACAGCTTTCGACATGTTGATATCCCTCCGGATCTCTGCTCGAAGGCCTCTAATGAAATGAGCACCTTTATCCTTGTCGTTGGAAGCAATATACGGGGCAAACAGACAGCCCTCCTCGAACTTCAGAATGTACTCACCAACATTCAAATCTCCTTGGCGAAGCTCTAAAAATTCAGTCACCTTCCTAGCTCGAAGTGCATTTGGAAAGTACTTGTCATAGAAGAGATCAGTGAACTCTTGCCACTTCATTGCCGGAACATCAACACCTACTTTGGTAGCATTCCACCATATACGTGCAGCCTTGACTAGCATAAACACTGCACAACCAACTCTGTCCTTGTCTTCATAGTTGAGATGATCAAAGATCGCCTCAAGTGCTTTGATCCACTCTACAGCCACCAATGGATCAGTGCTTCCTGCAAACTTAGGCAGATCCATTCTCTTGAAAGCAGTAAATACCCCATCGATTCCAACTGTTTGAACCACTTGGTCTCTTCCTTGGCCTCTACCTTGACCTGTACCTTGCATACGGAGTAACTGTTGGATCTGCTCACTATGGACCTTGGCTTGCTCTTTCAATAACTTGCCGAACTCGTCGACAACTCTAGATGAAGAACTATCCTCACCCTCTGAAGCCTTTCTCTTAGGAGGCATAACTTCTACAATGTGCTCAGATAATACATATCAACCAATAACAATGAATAGATGCAAGAAAAGACATACCCGGACCGTTGAAAGTAGACGAAGTCATATGCATTGGTCCAAAGAACGGTGCTCTGCTACCACTAAATGTAACACCTCTGACCGGTTTTAGTAAAATAACAGCGGAATTTAAATAAACATTTCTTTGAAGGGAGGAAGGATTTAAAAATTTTCTTGACAACCACATAAATTCACTTTTTACAAACAAAAGTACATACATGATCAATCAAATGATGAAACCAAAATACAAAATATCATTTGTATGATCATGTCCAAAGAGCTATCAAAATATCTTCTTCCTTCCATCTATGATATGCATATGACCCCGGCTCCAGTCAACGTCCTGGTCCATCGCTCTTATCTGCGTCACATGAAATAACTGAAATGAGTATAAAACTCAGCAAGTGGAACTCTTACATAACAATGGATACATAGCATACTCTGTAAAACATGGCTTTGAAAACATTAAATACCATCAACTCTGAAAATGAATATTCTGAAACATGAATATCATAGCAATAATAACAATAACGATGGTATTTCTCTTTACTCTGGTTGGATTGATATCTAAATAGTATCTCTGTCTCTGTACCTATATCCCATCGATATAAATCGATAACTCTGAGGGATATAAGCCTATGGTCGTTGATCAACTAATTGCATGCAATCTCTGACTATGTATCTATCAATCCATAAAACATTTGAACTCTCTCTTGGGCATTTTAACAAACACTTTGCATACTCTATCTCTTGTATTCCCTTTTACACAATTGAGACATTCAATTGCCTCTAATATACAACAAGGTATATCTATACATAATATGAATCAAATGGAAGGGAATAACATGTTAAAACATTGTAACACAATACATATATTATCATGTGAGCACGAGAAATGAAATTCCACTTACAACCCTTGGAGCAATTGATTCTAATCTCTTGGTACAAAACCTACTACAATAAACCATGAATAAAACCATCAACAACTCAATAGTCCAACAACAATACCATAAAGCCATAAAACCAACATCATCAACAACCCATATCATCTCCAACACCAAAAACTAAGAATAACTAGACCAAAAGCTTACCTTAGCTTCCTTGAACCAAAAACTATCTTGATCTCACTTCAATAATCCAACAAAATGCTTGAATCAAAGGAAGGAAATGAAAGGAAAAGGAACCCTAGCTTCCTTGCTCTGAAGAAACCAAGAGAATGGGAAAGAAATGAGAGAAAAGTGAAGTCTCGACCTATTTTATGACCTTAAAACACCAAAAACACGACTTTACTGTTCACAGACCGTGGGTGCGCTAGCCCATGCACCCCGGGTGCGCTATGCCTTCGGCAACTCATCCAAAAATTTGAAACAGTAGACCGCGGGTGCGGTCATCTTTTAGAGCGCGGGTGCGCTCTCCACTCTGCGCACAGCTTCTCCACAGATCGCCTCCGAAACGCCTCTTCCAGTCATAATTTGGAAAAATGGTAAACTACAAAGTTGTAGCTCTATGTCTTTTCTTGAACCTCTCAAAATTTCAGATCATTTGGAGGTTTGGGTAAAAAGGTATTCTAAATATCCCAACATGTGTCACTGGAGGAACGTCGAAACACACGACACACTTCGGGGCACTTTTGGCTTATCTTTCACAATGATTTGAACAAAACTCAAAATAAGAAAGTTACACCTCTATGTCTTATCTAACCACTCCAATTGGCCTCATACCTAATTGGCTCAACATACGAATTATCATGAATTTAATCGTAATGACGCTACAATCAAACTGCACAACATCTATCATCAACAATACTATAAATAATAAATCGCCATCCTTAACATCAAAACTATACTTAAACTTACCCAAATAGCCAATAATCATACGAAATCTTAAACCATACCGTTCACCAGGCTTAGCTATTACAAAATCAATACTCAATCTCAGGAGTATTGCAGTAGCTTCATCACGATATCCCTGGAAATGCGATCTCATTTCCATTCAGGAATCGATAAGCTATATAACCAATATCCTGGTTTTATTCTTTCTGTCTTCATCTGTCGGCAATTCAGACAATTCAGTACAAACTCTGCCACATCTGATCTCATCTGTTTCAATCAAAACTGTCCTTTCAGATTATTATACATCTTTCTGCCACCAGAACGAATACTGAATCGACTACTGTGCGCTTCAGACAATATCTGTCGTTTCAAATTTGAAATATCTGGCACAACAAGACTATTACTAACATCTAACATGCTCACAAACCTGATACTCTGATCGATGCCCTGCTCTGACTGTCGATATTGAGTTCTGAACATTCTGATCAACTTCTTGAACTGTTTTTGTAATAGCCAAGCTTGGTGATCGGTATGGTTTAGGATTTATTATGTTTATTGACTATTTGGGTAAGGTTAAGTATAGTTTTGATGTTAAGGATGGCGATTTATGATTTATACTATTGTTGATGATAGATGTTGTGTAGTTTGATAGTAGCGTCATTATGATTAAATTCATGATAATTCGTATGTTGAGCCAATTGGTATGAGGCCAATTGGAGTGGTTATATAAGACATAGAGGTGTAACTTTCTTATTTTGAGTTTTGTTCAAATCATTGTGGAAGGTAAGCCAAAAGTGCCCCGAAGTGTGTCGTGTGTTTCGACATTCCTCCAGTGACACCTGTTGGGAGATTTAGCATAACGTTTTACTCAGACCTTCAAATGACATGAGGCCAATTGGAGATGCAAACTAAGACATAGAGCTACAACTTTGTAGTTTACCATTTTTCCAAATTTTGACGGGAAGAGGCGTTTCGGAGGCGATCTTTGGAGAAGCTGTGCGCAGAGTACGCGGTGACCAGAGTGCACCCGCACTCCAACTTGTAGTGCACCCGTGGGGACTAGAGTGCACCCGCACTCCAAAATGCAGCGCACCCGCGGTCTACTGTTTCAGATTTTTGGATGAGGTGCCGAAGGCATAGCGCACCCGCGGTGCAAGGGCTAGCGCACCCGCGGTCCATGAACAGTAAAGTCGTGTTTTTGGATTTAAGTGCTTAAATACAAGAGTTTGTTCCATTTCCCTCATTTCTTCTCCTACTTCTCGGTTCTTCAGCTCTAGGGAAGGTTAGGGTTCCTTTTCCTTTCTTTTATTTCTTTGATTCTTGCATCTTGTTGGATTATTGAAGTGAGATCAAGGTTATTTTGAGTTCAAGGAGCTAAGGTAAGCTTGTGGCTTTGATTATTTCTTTGTTTATGGTGTTGGGAGAAGTCTTGGGTATTTAGAGTGTGTTGGATTTATGAAGTTTATGGTATGGGTTTATGATTATTGAGATGTTGATGGTGAAATTTATGGTTTATTGTTGTAGGTTTTGTTCAAAGAGTATAGAATCAAGTGATCCAAGTGTAGTAAGTGGAATTCATTTCCTTGGGCTCACAAGATAATATATGTATTGTGTTACAATGTTTTAACATGTTATTCCCTTCCATTTGATTCATATTATGTATAGATATACATTGTTGTATATTATAGGCAATTGAATGTCTCAATTGTGTAAAAGGGAATACAAGAGATAGAGTATGCAAAGTGTTTGTTAAAATGCCCAAGAGAGAGTTCAAATGTTTTATGGATTGATAGATACATAGTCAGAGATTGCATGCAATTAGTTGATCAACGACCATAGGTTTATATCCCTCAGAGTTATTGATTTATATCGATGGGATATAGGTACAGAGCCAGAGATACTATATAGATATCAATCCAACAGAGAAAAGAGAAATACAATCGTTATTGTTATTCATACTATGATATTCATGTTTCAGAGTTGATGGTATTTAATGTTTTCAAAGTCATGTTTTTCAGAGTATGCTATGTATCCATTGCTATGTAAGAGTTCCACTTGCTGAGTTTTATACTCATTTCAGTTATTTCATGTGATGCAGATAAGAGCGAAGGGCTAGGACGTTGATTGTGGGCCGGAGTCATATGCATATAGAGAAGGAAGGAAGAAGTTATTTTGCTAGCATTTTGACATGATCACAAAAATGATATTTTGTATTTTGTTGTATCATTTGATTGATCATATATATACTTTTTATTATACATTGACATGCATTTTAAATCCTTCTTTCTTTTTAGAAAATTTTAAATTCCGCTGTTATTTTATTAAAACCGGTCGAGGGTGTCACATTTAGTGGTATTAGAGCACCGTTCTTCGGACCAATGCATATGACTTCGTCTACTTTCAACGGTCCGGGTATGTCTTCTTCTTCATTTAATTATTGTTATCAGTTGATATGTATTATGTGAGCACATTGTAGGAGTAGATGCCTCCTAAGAGAAAGGCTGCAGAGGGTGAGGATAGTTCTTCCTCTAGAGTTGTCGATGAGTTCGGCAAGTTGTTGAAAGAGCAAGCCAAGGTCCATAGTGAGAAGATCCAACAGTTACTCCGTATGCAAGGTACAGGTCAAGGTAGAGGCCAAGGGAGAGACCAAGTGGTTCAAACAGTTTGAACCGATGGGGTATTTACTGCTTTCAAGAGAATGGATCCTCCTGAGTTTGCAGGAAGCACTGATCCATTGATGGCTGTAGAGTGGATAAGGCACTTGAGGCTATTTTTGATCATCTCAACTATGCAGACAAGGATAGAGTTGGTTGTGCAGTGTTTATGCTAGTCAATGCTGCACGTATATGGTGGAATGCTACCAAAGTAGGTGTTGATGTTCCGACAATGAAGTGGCAAGAGTTCACTGATCTCTTCTATGACAAGTACTTCTTAGACACACTTCAAGCTAGGAAGGTGACTGAGTTCTTGGAGCTTCGACAGGGAGGTATGAACGTTGATGAGTACATTCTGAAGCTCGAGGAGGGCTGTCTGTTTGCCCCGTACATTGCCTCCAATGACAAAGACAAAGGTGCTCATTTCATTAGAGGCCTTCGAGCAGAGATCAGAAGGGACATTAATATGTCGAAGGCGGTAACATTCAAAGAGATAGTGGCTAAAGCAATGTTAGCCGAGCAAGATGAGAAAGATATTGCAAGAGAGAGACAGGCGAGGCAGCAGGCTATGGCTCGGAGAGGTCAAGGTTCAAGCCAAAGAGGAAAAGATAGATTCAAAGGGAAAGGCAAGATGGAACCGAGTTTTAAAGTACCGGCAGTTCCATTTGATCCCGAGAAGCCATTGTGTCCCAAGTGCAGTAGGCATCATCGGGGAGAGTAGAGATTTGGTACTCACACTTGTTATCGATGTGGCACTGCAGGCCATATTGCCAAGGATTGTCCGAGAGGATCGGGTAAAGAGAAGGTGCAGGGTCGCATCTTCACCATGACGAAGGAAGGTATAAATCTTGATTCTTCTGTGATCTCTAGTACTATTTTAATTTCAGGCAGAGTAGCTACGACATTGATAGATACAGGTGCTACTCATTCTTTTATGTCTGAACTATTTTTGAGATCGATGGGTTTAGTTCCTTCTGTTCTTCCCCTCCAGTTTAATGTTGTATTGCCTTCTGGAGATGTGTTTTGCCCGACGTCTATTATGTATGCGTGTACTATTCAAATTGATGAGCGAGTTGTTTATGCCGATTTGATTGTTATTCCGATGGTTGCGTTTGATATTATACTTGGCATGGATTGGTTATCAACTTACAGTGCAGTGATTGATTGCGTTGCCAAGAAGTTGAAATTTGTAGATGATGAAAATAAGGAATGTATGCGCGCCAGTGCAGGTACTTCGCTGGTCTTTCCTTTTATTTCATGTCTTGAGGCTAAGAAGTTGTTGTTTAGAGGTTGTGATGGGTTTTTGGCTTTGATTGTGGATGTGGATAGAATTGTGAAATTGAATATTGATGATATTGATGTGGTGAGAGAGTTCCCTGATGTTTTTGAGGATGATGTGCCGGGTTTGCCGCCGGACAGAGATGTGGAGTTTGTGATTGATCTAGTTCCAGGTACGGTTCATATTTCTAATGCTCCATATAGAATGGCTCCAACAGAAACGAAAGAGTTGAAGACGCAGTTGCAGGATCTATTGGATAAAGGTTTTATTTGACCGAGTTCTTCGCCTTGGGGAGCTCCGGTTCTTTTCATCAAGAAGAAAGATGGGTCTTTGCGGCTTTGCATTTACTACAAAGAGATCAACAAGGTGACTATCAAGAATAAGTATCCGTTGCCACGGATAGATGACTTGTTTGATCAGCTGCAAGGGGCTACCGTGTTTTCGAAGATTGATCTGCGATCTGGCTATTATCAGTTGAAGGTTAGGGAGTCTGATATCCCTAAGACGGTGTTCCAGACCAGGTATGGTCATTTTGAATTCCTTGTGATGTCTTTTGGTCTGACTAATGCTCCTTCAGTCTTCATGGATCTGATGAACCGAGTGTTCAAGTCGTATTTGGATAGCTTTGTCATTGTTTTCATCGATGACATATTGATTTATTCCAAGACCAGAGAGCTTCATTCAGAGCACCTCAGAGTTGTTCTTCAGTTGTTGAGAGAGAAGAGGTTGTTTGCTAAGTTGAAGAAATGTGAGTTCTGGTTGGAGCAGATTTCTTTCTTAGGCCATATTGTCTCGTAAGATGGTTTAGCTGTTGATCCAGCAAAGATAGAGGCGATACAGAAGTGGCCTATTCCTACCACTGTAACAGAAGTACGCAGTTTTCTTGGTTTGGCGGGTTATTATCGTCGCTTTATTTCATATTTTTCCAAGATTGCCCTGCCATTAACCAATTTGACGAGGAAGACTGTGAAGTTTGAGTGGTCTAATGAATGCCAGAGTGGATTCCAAGAGTTGAAAGATAAGTTGACGACAGCTCCGGTACTTGCATTGCCCAGTGGTACAGAGGACTTTGTTGTTTATACTGATGCGTCGAAGAAGGGTCTTGGTGCAGTGCTGATGCAATGTGGGGACCCGGACGCTAATCATCTTTTTAATCATCTTTGGGATTTAATTATCAATTAAGATAAACATGGTCTAAAAATTTTTATTTTTTTAAAATGTAAGTGCGGGACGTAATATAATTTAACTAATATACATCTCAGTATAAAAGTACAATAATGTACAACAATTATTCAAACTAGTCTAAGGTTCAACTACTAAATTTCAAGTATAAACCAAGTCTACAATAATTCCGGAATCACCACTCTAACTCATCTTCTCTCATCATCTTCTTGACCCCGATCCTGTCCCACCTGTTGTCATGCACACATACAAAACAAGACAACAGCCGGATACTCCGGTGAGAATAAATCCCAGTATAAAACATGTATACATGCATATACACAATATAAATCATAAAGCATATTATCATGCATAAAATTCATAAGAATAGGTTTCATAGTCTATGAAACTAAATCAAAATAAGCATGCAGTAACAATGGGTTCCATAATCTCTGAAACCAAAATAACATAAGCATGCAACTCAATTCAATTCATGTCTTGACTCGACTCAACTCTAACTCTAGGGATCCCGGTGTGAATAAGACGTCACTGTCTGTCACCTATCCTCCCAATCGGGGTAACTGTATGTCTTATTCCTAGACTTCGGCCCCGTCTGTATCGAATGTCTACAATCGGATTGAATCTGATCCGAAGCGTCGATACCACCGAACATCTAGTTTAGCAAGTCTGCCAATGACTCTCCTATCTCAATGCTTGAATATAAATCTATAAACAAGACATAATCATAATCAAATATAAATAAATCTAGTATGTGATTTAGGGAAACTCCAACCAAGTCTGATTCGAGTCGTATCTCCCGAATTCACATGAATTATACCTTTGTCTTCCCAGTCTGACGAAGGCGAAGTCTTGTATTCCAATCTGTCCATAACCAGTCTTGCAATGACAATCGCATAAATACAATATCAGTATATAATTCGATTCAAAACCTGTTCTGATCAATACTCAATTCAGTATATAATATTATCCATATCTGAACAAGGTACAATCTAATTCATATAAACGATATCACGATACACTCGAGATCATTACTGAATATGATCAATCTAAATCAACTGATGTTTTAACGGCATAACAATGCAATCTCGATAATCCCGTCAATCCCAATATCACAAATATAGTACCAGAATTCATAATCAATACCAGTACAACTCATAATTTCAATATCGGTATATTCAAAATCAGTAACAACACTACTCTGATTTCAAATCTCAATCAATATCTTTCGAAAATCATAACAATTGCATAACCAATCTATTCTTTAATCTGACTTCAATTATACAATGTCTACTGTAGCATAAACATCATATCTGATTCGTATTCAATTCTGACAATATCATAAATTCAAATCATGTCTAAATGTAACAAAACTTACGTCCAGTTGTAGCCTGCGTCGATAGGAACACAGTACTGAAATCGGATTAAAATTCTAACGGGCTGATCTTTCACAATTCAGAAATCTACAAAGGCGTAAGGATTTTTCTCTCAAAGCTTCGACCCTATTCTGAATTTTGTGAAGGAAAGGCGTGCAATTCTTATATATATACTGCATGCAACACCAGGAAACGTGGCTTATTTTTCATGCTGCACGTCGCACCGCGGGTGCGCTCATTCCATAACCGCGGGTGCGCTCAGTGTAATGATATACATCAACTTTTCCGAAAGCTTCGACCGCGGGTGCGCTTAGTCCTGTAACGCGGGTGCGCTGACCTCACTGTAGCAGCACCGCGGGTGCGCTGCCTCTGGAACCGCGGGTGCGGTGTTGCTACTATAATTCTATTCAACTTTCTGTCCATGCACCGCGGGTGCAGTCCTTCTTTAGGCGCGGGTGCGGTCTATATCTCATGCAACACTTCATAATCTCATTTAGTGCCTCTCATTACATGGCATGCATACTCATATCTTCCGAATATCACATCAATGAAGACTAATAAATCTCAAGCCTTACATTTCTCCCCCTCTAAGAAATGATTTCGTCCTCGAAATCGCAAGTAATCAATTCAGACATATCAGAAGGAATGTATACAGAGTTTAAATCAAAAACTCATCTCAATGAATCCATTCTGAAATCTTAATCTCATATCAGATTCTGTCTTTCAAGGAATATTTCTAATGCTCCGTCGACTTTACTGTATATGCAACAGTAGAATATTCTTCGTTCTAAATTTTCTTCCTTTCACGGATCTCTGATTCCAGACCGGAGTAGTCATTCAAGAAGCATAAAATCATAATACCACTCGAAATCATTTTAATCGAATCAATCGCAAAATACTGGCTATACAATATCCGTATATACCAATCAACAGCTCATACTAAATCAATATCATTAGCTGATATCAGATCTGTTTATCCCAGTCAAGGATATATTAAATCTTCGGCCCCAAATACCAATCGTCATCATCCGACGTTGGCGTATTAAGTCTGTCTGGTCTGAGCTATCTTTATTCTCTTCTGAATTAGCTACATTTTCTTTGTCATATCTCTGACCGTATCAGCTCTTATCTCAGGTATCTTCGAGATATTATTCTTATACCAAAGAAATCTGCAGTACTCACTGTACAATATATCGTCTGTAACTATTTCATTATCCAACTGGTTGTCTGCTAACTATTATCGTACAATAATTCACACCGAGACAATATTTCATCTCAACTGGTGCTAGCATCCAGCACTGCAGCTCTCTAGATATCTCTCAATATCCGGATAGTACGCTCTGGCTATCTGTCAGTTGGTGGATAATATATGAATGAGTTTTTTTCCTTTATCAGTTGAATTTTTGTTGTAATTGTGAGGCCTGAGATTATATCATTTAATCTGAGGGTAATTAATTGACGAATTAATGTGATTATTAAAGGAAAAGCCCGAGGGAGACAAGAGTAAGGCATGTTATATGTGTTAGGGTAGAACACCTCGCGCATATGCGCGAGACGAGGCTCGCATATGCGCAAGCAGACAAGTGCAGAGGCAGAAGACCTCGCGCATATGCGCGAGATGAGGTGCGTATATGCACGAGCAGATTCAATGTACAAGCGCCGAGACCAGTAGGTCTCGCGCATATGCGTTATAGAGAGACGCGCATATGCGCGAGACATGCTGTATGAAGATTAAGCTACATGTCTTGACATGAAATTAAAATATGTAATCAACTTCATTTCCTTTAGAATGGCAGCAAGAAAACGAGACAAGTTCCATGGAGAATCTTCAAGTTCCTTGAATCTAAGAATTGTGATTTTGCGAAATCCGACCGTCCGATTTTCGATCCGAGAATAGTTTCATGCTCCTCTCGACAAGAGCTCCAAAAGTATGTGAGTTTAATTACTTTTCATCATGGTTTGAAACTATATTATTGGGGGAATCATAATTTGATCTATATTATGTGTTCCAGAGATTGTGGTAATCGTATAATCGAAATCGGATCGAAGAACGGACACCGTATGCAATTGTTATCATCTTCTAGATTTGATTTGATTGAGATTATGCAGATTTTGAAAATATCAGCTTGTGTTTGTTATGATTATGAGTTATTGAGATTGGTCATTTGTTGTTGAGTTGCCGGGGTATTTCGAGATTGTGCCGTTATGCTGTCGAAACGTAATTAGATTGAGAATTCTTGTGTTGGGTTTGAAACGTCTACCGTTTTAAAAGTGCGGAAATATTTTTTTTAAAGCTCGCAATTACAAAATAACATTTAAAGTAATCGTATTTATTTGCCAACAAGAATAACGCAATTTAAAAATAACTAATGTAATCCAAAATCAACGAAAGCGTAAACGTGTAAAAATCGTAATATCGTCAACATATAAAAATGTGCAACTCCTCTCAAAAGACGTGAATCAATATGCGGAAAAATAATGGTCCTCGGGTCGTGTCACCGCGCATCCCGCCTGCCTACTCAGTCTTCGGCACCTCAGGTCCCCTGATCAAAATGCTCACCTGCATCTCACACGCCTAGTGAGTCTAAAGACTCAACACACCTGTACCAGTAATAACAAGTACATATACGTAGCACACAGCAGTGAAAAATAGCATAATCAAAATACGTTTCATGAGTTTAAAAACATGAACATAAGCGTGTCGTGTAAAATCGTAACGTGTCAAAACATGTCTCATCATGTTATCATATCATATGCGTAACTGTGACCTGTCAAAACATGGTAATAGCATGTATCATCGTATCAGCATATACGTGTTAAAATCTTAATTTGAATTCCGTTCATTAGCTGTGACTTTCGTATCATCCTGTCATCATGTCAGTCGATGGATCCATCTACGTGTAAAGTCGGTACCCGGCGGCGAGGGTCATCAGCGACGGCATTACCCGCCCAATGAGCCCGGGCCTTACATGTCATCGTGTTAGTCACAACTAAATCACTTCTTTCAAAACGTGTTAACATATTCATCACTTAAATAAAAGCATTCATATACATAATTTTTCCTTTAAACCAAGCATGCACCGTAATTATCATAATTGCGTAAAATCGTAAAAATGATGCATAAACATTTAAAATATCATATATTTGTGCTCAGGGCACTGCCAGGACCAAAATCTCACCCCGGGTGCAAAATGACCATTTTGCCCCTGGAAAACCAAAAATTATCATTTTAACCCTGGACCTCTAAAATCGACCCCAAGCTTACCAAACTCCTTAAAATGTCTCAAAACATATTAAAAATCATTCCTAGACATATACTCGAGCCAAAAATAGCTTATTTAATTCGTTTTAAAACATGTATCGGGGTCCCGGTTTTAACCCGAATCGCCTCGAAACTTAATCAAATTTTTCCCAAATTCTTCCCATATCTTAAAAACACTAAAAAGTCCCTAATACTATAATACCGCCCCAAAAATCTTCAGCTGAAAATCCCACAAGAGCCAAAACTCTCGGCCCCCTATCCTATATTCACTTTGCAACACATGGCCCCCAATCCCATAACCTTTCGGTCCCCTCCAATCTCCCCACCTGTCCAGCATTTTAATCTCATTCTTAAGGCTCTAAGAGACCTCCTAAACCAAGCTTAGCCAAAACATAAAGCTGCCGAGCAAACCACCGTAGAAATGATCGCTTACACCATGGCAACCGAAGACCCTATTCCCTTGGCTCACAAGTTTCGATCCTAACAACCCGAGGAACCAACCATTAACCAAGCTCAAGTAGACCACCCTCAGATCCCTCTAGAGCCACAAGAGTCACAACCACGGCCCCATACAGCCCATAGCCACCCACACGATCGTTGGCACACCCGAAGCTCGGCCGAAGCGAAATCACCTAGAACCCGACGGCTACCTGCTCTCATACTCGACTCTAGCATCAAGTTCCTTAAACCGAGACATGGTTCAACCCTCTAGCATCAGCAACCCACAGCCCCTTGCACAGAAATATATGAAACGTGAACAACCATCACAATAATGCAATAATTTCATGGAAAATCGAAAGGTTCTTCATGTACTAGGATAGATCGAAACTTTTCATGCATAAATACACCCACCAGCATATAAAACGTGTGTGATGCGTAAATAAGTGATACAATGCGTGCCTGGTGATGGTCTTATTGAAGAACACACACGAGCCGAAAGTTTCTTTGCAAGAATGGAGAGGAAAGCGATGGGGCCTCTAGCTGTAATGATGAAAACGAGAGTGTCTGCTGCTGGGGGGAGGTGTCGGCTATGTGGGATATTTAGGTTTAGGTTAAGGAGTGGTTTAGGTAGATAAATAAATAGATAACAATTAGATAATGGGCCCAAATTTACTATTTAAAAGTTTTAAAAGTGTTTTAAGCCCAATAAGCTTAAAAGTGAGCCCATTACATTCAAACGCAATCCCGAAAAATATTTTGTGTTGAAACGATTTTGAAAATAATAGCCGAACAATTAAGAAGTCCCCTGACCGTTAAAAATAAAATCTTGTGGGTAAAAGTACCCAATAAAATCTCATTTTTGAAAAATACACTTAAAAATGCTTTAGCTTTATTTATAAAAGTAAATCGTGTAATAAAATAATTTTTCTGAAAATTCTCCGGTCTCCGATCCTCGTTCGAACGTGAAATGCACCTAGAAACCCTAATGCATGAACTTTAAAATTTCATTAATTAAATCCTATCTTGCATGAATTATGCATAAAATGCATAAAATAATTAAACGTAAATTAATGAGATAAACAAGCATTTAATGCTTTAAAACAATTTAATAACATACCAAAGAAATTTAATAATTTGCATGCACGTGGTTTACGTGGACCTTCAAATTTTCGGGACGTTACAATTTCCCCCACTTAAATTGAATTTCGTCCCCGAAATTCGTTTATCCTCGATAAACAAAAAGTTTAGACTCTTAATTCTAGAATCTCAATATTCCACGCTTCTGCTGCGCTACTCTTATAAAATAAATGTTAACTATCATTACATTTCCTCAATCCTAATAAAATCCACCTTCTAAATCCTCGTTTGCGAAACTCAACTTATAACGACCCATGGTAACCTAGTTCCATTTTTCTATAACCTCGAATTTCAATCTTTATCAAAATTTCCAATATTAGAGATGGTAGACCGAATTTTTATTGCGTCTTACTTTTCTTATACTATACCCATAATGTTCGTTGACTTATTACATTTGTATTTATGCAATTCGACCTAAGAAACCTTAGTACCCAAATTTACTGATCGACTTCTATCCTTGGTATTACACTTAGAAGTTAAATCTTACTTCAACCCCATAATAATATTAACCTAAGATCCTTGAATCAAATCTTGTCTTACGACACCAAACTTACGTCACTTAATTATTTAAGAATACATCCCAAATACTAAATTGTTGCAAATCTTAAATTTCGAGTAGTGATAATCCACAACACCCAAAATATACTGAGACGTCCTGCTCTTTTTATTGCTTTAAAAGTACTAAAAATTTTTTTTCCCTCACTTAGCATCGGCCGAACCATAAAATATTTTTGACATCATTTTAAAAATAAACATCCAACTGCTATTTAAAAATCCAAAGAAAAATATTTTAAAGCATAAAATCGTCAAACATTTTACTAAACCTAAAAAGCAATAATTTGAAAAGTAAAGCCCATACTAAACCTCTCAAAAATCTCTCAAAAGCATACATAAGTAATCTTAAAAATCTTTAATCATAAAGCATGAGTCAAAAGTCATAATGCGGAAAAAGTAGAAGCGCTGGTCCTCGGGTTGGCCCTCCCTCAATACCACCTGCATCCATCACACCTAGTGAGTCTAAAGACTCAACACACCATAATCTTGATAACGAGTAATACGTAATACAGTCAACATATAACGGTGAAAAATATGTGTACTTAAAATATCGTTTTCATGAAGATGCATAAACATAAACATAAAAATTTTCATAAAATACTTTTTCATGACATGCAACCATAAACCTTAACATTTTCCCTTTTTCCTCAACATGACATGACATAAAACATTTTTCATGATCATAAACATTTTTCCTTTTCCTTTTCCTTTTCCTTTTCCTTTTGTTGAATTCAGATCGTTAATTGTGACTTTCCTGATCATGCTCATGAGGGTCGATGGATCCATCTACATAAAACCACAGTACTGGGCGGCGGGGGACACCAGCAACACTCTCACCGGTCAACTGGGCCCTGGCCTATCATGATTCGAATAGAAATACGCTCGTCGGGGCTCCCTCTGGGGCCTTTTCCCATAAATGGGCTCCCTCTGGGGCCTTTTCCCCTCACGATATTCCCATTCTTCCGTTACCACAAAACCGTTACCACATATCCGTTACCACATATCCGTTACCACATATTCGCAATGATGGAAACACGATCGTCGGGCTCCCACTGGGACCATAACCCTCACGACGTCGCCAACATTAACGAATTAGTCACAATTATTTCACATCCTTCAATATTTTTCATTCACATCACTTTAGAAAAAAATCATGAATATCATTACGTTTTTCATTTTTGAAACCAAGCATGCAACATGTATTTTAAATGTCTTCCCTCAATCATAAAAATCAAATAGACATTTAAAAATCATCATTCAATCATGAACAATTCATAAACATTTAAAAATAATCATATTTTCATAAAATAGCATTTAGGGCACTGCCATGACCTTAACTAATTTCTAGGTGTAAAAAGACCGTTTTACCCCTGGACTCAACATTTTACGTTTTCGACTTTTTCCTTGATTTCACGACTCTAACATGTCCCAAATAATTATTTAAGCTTACGTGAATTTTTTCCATAATTTTATTTGGCTTAAATGTTAGACTTTTTCAATTATCTTTTCTTAATTGTTTTAACAGTGTTTTAATCCCGAAAAATACCAAACTTTAATATAAAATTCTTAAATTCTAAATTTAGTCTTTTTATATTATTTTAGCCCTTATGGACCCCGACTCGACCCCCGTGAGCCGTTTTCCAATTTTTTCTTTACTTAAAACCCTATTTGACACCTAAATTTCACCCCCGAGCCAACTCTCGATTTTAACGAGTTACCCCCGAACTATGTCGAGCCAAAAGGTGCCCAACATAATAAATTAACTTACTGGACCCTAACTTTATCAAGGAAACCCTTCTAATGCCAAAAACGAGCCCTCTACTTCCTGAACAAAAGCTGGCCGAGAAACCTTGTTGGACAAGGTCTCTTGCACGCACTGCCTAGCCCCTAACCACGAACCCAGCCACCAAACCAACCTGATTTTCACCCCCTAAGGACCCTAAGGACTAGACCTGACCCAGCCCAGACCCCCTGAACCGCGCGCCCAAGCTTGTGCGAAGCACAGAACCCTGCACGCGATCCCCTTGATTCTCGGGTGGGAGTCCTAGCTTGCTAGGACTCCTTCCCTGCCTTAGTGCGCGAGTCCTAGCGTGGCTAGGACTCCCTTCCTGACTCTCTCATGAACCTGGCTAGCCCATGGAACGAGCCAACCAAGCCCTCCGTCCCTGCACAACAAAACCGAACCCCAAACTTGACAGCAACAACCGGTTCCTGCACGAGTTCTGGTTCCGTCTCTCTTTCTTGGTTTTAGTCGATTCATGTGTGGTGTGTGGGACTCCAAAACCCGTGTAATACTTACCTATCCATGCCTAGACATCATGGCAGCCCCTTAGTATAAAAAAAACGTGAGTCATGGCATCAAACAAATTGCATATAATCACAAATCCAATGCATGTACAAGATGGTCTCCTTTTTTTTTTTCTTCGAAAATTCTGAATATATACATGTATGACTTCAAGCTTTTCATGCACACATACTTTAAACAATAATATGACGTAATGGATGAGAAAAGGGAGATTAAGGTGTGCCTTTGCGTTTTATACACGCGAAAAACCGTTGACGACGAAGAACGGGACGCGACGATGGCTTGCTCTTGGCTTGATGCCTTCGAAAACCTCTTCTAGCTTGGTGTGGTGAGTGCCATGTGTGTATGGGAGTGTTTTCAGATTTTAAAAAGTGTGTGGCCGATCCCTTGATGCAAAAAGTGTAGGGTTTTGGGGAGACTAAATCATGTATTATATACTAATTATTTGCTAACATGGCTTTAGGCCCATTAAGCCAACAATTAAGCCCATTAGCCTTTAATTAGATTTAAATAAAATATTAACAAGGTTTTTGTTTAAATAAATTTGTGAATTTATTAGCCGGGTTGCCAAAAAGCTCGTATTTTAGTTGAAAAACCAACACCGATAAAATTTACGCCCCGGCGTATAAAATCACCTCAAAACCCTTAATTTTATAAAAATACTAAAAAGCATCGACCATCTTTTAAATAATTAAAAATAATTATTTAATATAAATATTTTACGTTTTCTTCAGCCCTCGGTCCCCGTTCCTCGATCGTCACTTGAATATTCCTAAAAATACATTTTTTTATGCATGATGACAAATAAATCTCATTTAGCATATAAACAAGTACGTCACATAATTAATTAGCAGCTAAAATCAATTAATTACTCAATTTTTCATAATTTCCTAGATTCGCATGCAGTTGGATTACGTCGTCTTAATTTTGGACCTTACAATTCCTCCCCCCTTAAATAAAATTTCGTCCTCGAAATTAGAACTTACCGAATAGATCCGGATAGCGACTCTTCAAGTCCCTCTCAGTTTCCCAAGTAGCTTCCTCTTCCGAGTGATTCAGCCACTTGACCTTGACCATTGGAATTACTTTGTTACGCAATCGTCTTTCTTGTCTAGCCAGAATCTGGACAGGTCTATCTTCATACGACAAATTTGGAGTTAGTTGAAGAGGTTCATAATTAAGCACATGCAACGGATTAGACATGTACTTCCGCAGCATCGAAATATGGAACACATTGTGAACTCCAGAAAGTGCGGGTGGCAATGCCACTCTATAAGCTAGTGTCCCAATCCTCTCCAAAATCTCGAATGGGCCAATAAATCTAGAACCAAGCTTGCCCTTCTTGCCAAAACGCATAACACCCTTCATGGGTGCTATCTTCACAAACACGTGGTCGCCTACTGCAAACTCCAAGTCCCTTCGTCTTTTGTCCGCATAACTCTTTTGTCGGCTTTGTGCAGTCTTCATTCTATCACGAATCTTGACTACAAGCTCAGCTGTTTCTTCAATCACATCTGGACCAATGTCTCTTCTTTCCCCAACCTCGTCCCAATGAATAGGAGATCTACATTTTCTTCCATAGAGTGCCTCAAAAGGAGCCATTCCTATTGATGATTGATAGCTGTTATTGTAAGTGAACTCCACTAGAGGTAATTTTTGTTCCCAACTGCCTTGGAAATCAATGACGCATGCTCGCAGTAGATCTTCCAAAATCTGAATAACCCTTTCTGACTGACCATCGGTTTGAGGGTGGAACGCTGTACTGAACAATAACTTGGTCCCCATCGCTGCATGCAGACTTTTCCAAAAAGACGACGTGAACCTCGGATCCCGGTCAGAAACGATGGATACAGGAATCCCATGCAGCCGAACTATCTCCCGAATATACAAGTCGGCATACTGAATCATGGTGAATGTCGTCTTAATAGGTAGAAAATGCGCTGATTTCGTAAGACGATCCACTATCACCCAAATGGCATTAAATCCTTTAACTGTCTTTGGCAATCCCACAACAAAGTCCATGGTGATATTTTCCCATTTCCACTCGGGAATAGGGAGTGGCTTCAATTTTCCCGCTGGTCTCTGATGCTCTGCTTTGACTTGCTGACAAGTCAAACACTCGGATACATATCTCAAGATGTCTCTCTTCATGCCTGGCCACCAATATAACAACTGCAAATCTCTATACATCTTTGTACTGCCCGGATGAATGGAATATGGTGTGTCGTGGGCTTCCTTCATAATAAGATCTCTCAAAGAATCGTCACTAGGAACCCATAGACGGTCTCGATAACGGACTAAGCCATCCACTACTGAATATAAATTCCGGCCCTTGGCTTCATCTCTTGCTCTCCACTTTTGCAACTGCTCATCAGTAGGCTGTCCATCCCGAATTCTGTCTCTCAAAGTCGACTGCACTGATAATGTGGCAAGATTAGGGGCCTCGCCCCTAGCATACACGGCAAGCTCAAACCGCTGTATCTCGGACTGCAACGGTCTTTGGAGTGATAATTGAGTGATAACCGCTGCCTTTCTACTCAATGCGTCTGCCACTACATTAGCTTTCCCCGGATGGTAGCTAATGTCACAATCATAGTCCTTTACCAATTCAAGCCATCTGCGCTGTCTCATATTCAACTCCTTTTGGGTGAAGAAGTATTTCAAGCTTTTATGATCAGTGAATATTTTGCACTTCTCCCCATAAAGGTAGTGTCTCCAAATCTTTAATGCAAAGACTACTGCTGCAAGCTCAAGATCATGAGTAGGGTATGCATAGGCGATAACTCGGTCGTTTTGCATCAGAACTGCACCTAAACCTAGCTTAGAAGCGTCGGTATAAAGAACATACTCCCCTTGCCCTGATGGCATGGATAACACTGGTGCTGATATCAAGGCTTGCTTCAACTTGTCAAAACTGTCTTGACACTCGGATCCCCAAATAAACTTAGCATTTTTCTTCGTCAAAGATGTCAAAGGCACTGCAATAGATGAGAACCCCTTGATGAATTTGCGATAATAGCCAGCTAGTCCCAAGAAACTGCGAATCTCGGTGACACTCTTCGGTAATGGCCACTCTTTTACTGCCTCAACTTTACTCGGATCAACTTCCACGCCATCCCTAGAAATGATGTGGCCTAAGAACGCCACTCTATCAAGCCAAAACTCGCACTTGCTGAATTTTGCATAAAGCTTTCTGTCTTGTAAAACTTGCAGTGCTGTCCTCAAATGGCGACTATGCTCCTCTCTGCTCTTGGAATAGATCAATATGTCATCAATGAAGACAATAATAAACTGATCCAGATACGGCTGAAATACGCGATTCATGAGATCCATGAAGATCGCTGGCGCATTGGTCAACCCGAATGGCATGACCATAAACTCATAGTGCCCATATCTTGTGCGAAATGCTGTCTTGTGCACGTCAGACTCCTTGACTTTCAACTGATGGTATCCAGATCGCAGATCAATTTTAGAAAATATCGAAGCTCCTTGCAACTGGTCAAATAAATCCTCAATTCTTGGCAGTGGATACTTATTTTTATAGTGACCCTATTGAGCTCTCGATAATCGATGCAAAGACGCATACTACCATCTTTCTTTTTCACAAACAAAACCGGTGCGCCCCATGGAGAGTAACTAGGGCGAATAAAACCTTTGTCTAGCAATTCTTGAATTTGATCTTTCAATTCTTTCATTTCAGCGGGTGCTAGACGATAAGGTGCTTTAGATATAGGAACAGTGCACGGCATAAGGTCAATAGAGAACTCCACCTCACGATCGGGCGGAATGCCAGAAACATCTTCGGGAAAGACGCTAGGAAAATCCCTCACAATATCAACATCTTCTAGCTTCTGGCTGATGGATTCATGTGTAGTAGCGACACATGCTAAATACGCCTGACATCCATGCTTAATAAGCTTCCTCGCACATAGACAAGAGATAATGTGCGGCATTTGCTGGTTTCTTGCCGCCTCGAAAACAAAAGATTTACCACTGGGTGGCCTGATAGATACTGATCGCTGACGGAAATCAATCGAAGCTCCATTCGCAGATAGCCAATCCATCCCAAGTATAATATCGAATTCGGGCATAGGAAGCACAATAAGATCTGCCCGAACAACATCTTTGAATAAACGAAGCTCCAGATTCTTAACAATCTTAGACGTGAGCATCTGATCACCGGATGGAATCGAAACTTTGAAACCCAAACCCATATCTTGAGGAGTAACATTCAGTCTTTTGATGAAGGTTTCTGATATTAAAGAGTGTGTAGCTCCTGAATCTAGCAAAGCATAGGTAGCTACGCCTAGAATGATGATCCTCCCTGCGGTGAAAATGTCTTTTAATTCTTTTCGTGTTGACACTTAAGGATTTACTATCATTAATTCCCAAAGTTGAATGAAGATTTCGTGTTGAACTTAAACATTTCTTAGAGAAGTTTTGCTTTAGTCCCTCAATCTTTTAAGTCTGCATTATTGACCCATAATTTTCGAATTATTGCACTTAAGTCCCTTAAATTTTCGAAAATTGCATATTGGCCCCCCAATAATTTCGAAACCCCCTTTTTATGGTTTTCTTTAATTTTGGCCCTTAGACTTTTTATTCTGAATCATAACATCCTTCACATAAAATAAGGCACAAAAATTCGAATCATTTTTCTATGGTTTCTAAAATCATCGCTTAAGGCCAACTAAGTAGAACATGCAACCTAATTTATTCTAGGTTGAAACTTAATCACAATTCAATTCTAATAACCAATTTAACATTTCATGCCAAAATAAGGAATATAAAAATGTTAAATGACTAGGTTACCCGTGATGAGTGTAGTGTCTGCCTCTTCCTCGGCTTCCTCGGCATTCATCACATAAGCTCGGGCCGTAGTAGCTGCTTTCCTCTTTGGGCAATCAATAGCTTTGTGACCGGCCTCCTTGCAGTAGAAACATTTATATGATCCCAACTCGCATTTGCCAAGATGTAGACGGTTGCACTCCTTGCATGGTTGCCTCTCAGCAGACTTTGGTGCTCCCGGATTCTGTGGCTTTGGTGGCGCTGGCTTCTTGACTTGACCTTGGGGCTTTTGAGGCCCTTGAGGTCTAGGAGGACCCGTATTTGGCTTCTTGTTGGGTTGATTGTTATTCTGATAGTGCTGCCTCTTGCGCTGAATCTCAAAGTAAATGTCCTTTAAGGACTGCTCAGCCTGATATGCATAAGTAACTGCCATAGCATAATTCTCCGGACGCATCATCATGACTTTATCCCGAATGGTAGGTCTTAGGCCATCCTTGAAATGCCTAAGTTTTTCTTCCGCGTCTCCAGCAATAAGGGGTACAAAGTGGCAACCCCTATCAAACTTCTTCACAAAATCGGCAACAGGTACGTCTCCCTGGCGGAGAGTCATAAATTCCCTCTTTATCCGGCTTCTGACGTCAGCAGTAAAGTATTTCTCATAGAATTTCGTCTTGAACTGTGCCCAAGTGAGTGTAGCAAGGTCAACACCATGCTCGGCTCCTTCCCACCATAAAGAAGCGTCATCCCTAAGCAGATAAGTAGTGCACCTCACACGGTCGGCGTCTCCCATGTTCAGATAGCGAAAATGTACCTCGAGTGATCGGATCCAACTCTCTGCAGCAAATGGATCGGTGGTGCCAGAAAATTCCTTCGGCCCTAGCCTCCGGAACTGCTCATAAATATCATGCTGCGGCCTAGGTGGCTGCTGTGGCTGCTGCTGCTGCATCTGCTGTAACTGCAGCTGTAGCTGTTGCTGCTGTATCTGCTGCTGCTGTAACTGTTGCTCGAAGAGACGAGCCATACCCTCTAATGCACGAGTAGCAGGATCCCCTGGAGGCGGTGGTGGTGGTGGTGCATTTCTTTGACTATTCCCTCTGCGATTAACACTGTTCTCTGCCTGATTCTCGATAACGGGTACGCGTCTAGGAGGCATTTTATCTGAATGTTTTCCAAATTCTAACGTAACCAACATGCATTTAAATCTAAGTTCTCTAATCATGTAACACATCCTGACTTAATTAGCATTTTAAGCATGCAAGGCAATACTACTCAAAAAGCTATTAAACATGTATCATAAACATAATATCCATAACGTCATGCAGGTTAAATCATATAAAATCACATAAAGCAAGTAAATCTTACAACTTGAGGCTTGACGACTGATATTCCCGGCGCTGATGGTGGCACAACCCTTTGCAGGACCTTTGCTCTGATACCAACTGAGACGTCCTGCTCTTTTTATTGCTTTAAAAGTACTAAAAAAAATTTTTTTTTTCCCTCACTTAGCATCGGCCGAACCATAAAATATTTTTGACATCATTTTAAAAATAAACATCCAACTGCTATTTAAAAATCCAAAGAAAAATATTTTAAAGCATAAAATCGTCAAACATTTTACTAAACCTAAAAAGCAATAATTTGAAAAGTAAAGCCCATACTAAACCTCTCAAAAATCTCTCAAAAGCTTACATAAGTAATCTTAAAAATCTTTAATCATAAAGCATGAGTCAAAAGTCATAATGCGGAAAAAGTAGAAGCGCTGGTCCTCGGGTTGTGTGCGCCTTCAGTCCAGTCAAATCACTCATCAAGCCCTCCCTCAATACCACCTGCATCCATCACACCTAGTGAGTCTAAAGACTCAACACACCATAATCTTGATAACGAGTAATACGTAATACAGTCAACATATAACGGTGAAAAATATGTGTACTTAAAATATCGTTTTCATGAAGATGCATAAACATAAACATAAAAATTTTCATAAAATACTTTTTCATGACATGCAACCATAAACCTTAACCTTTTCCCTTTTTCCTCAACATGACATGACATAAAACATTTTTCATGATCATAAACATTTTTCCTTTTCCTTTTCCTTTTCCTTTTCCTTTTGTTGAATTCAGATCGTTAATTGTGACTTTCCTGATCATGCTCATGAGGGTCGATGGATCCATCTACATAAAACCACAGTACTGGGCGGCGGGGGACACCAGCAACACTCTCACCGGTCAACTGGGCACTGGCCTATCATGATTCGAATAGAAATACGCTCGTCGGGGCTCCCTTTGGGGCCTTTTCCCATAAATGGGCTCCCTCTGGGGCCTTTTCCCCTCACGATATTCCCATTCTTCCGTTACCACAAAACCGTTACCACATATCCGTTACCACATATTCGCAATGATGGAAACACGATCGTCGGGCTCCCACTGGGACCATAACCCTCACGACGTCGCCAACATTAACGAATTAGTCACAATTATTTCACATCCTTCAACATTTTTCATTCACATCACTTTAGAAAAAAATCATGAATATCATTACGTTTTTCATTTTTGAAACCAAGCATGCAACATGTATTTTAAATGTCTTCCCTCAATCATAAAAATCAAATAGACATTTAAAAATCATCATTCAATCATGAACAATTCATAAACATTTAAAAATAATCATATTTTCATAAAATAGCATTTAGGGCACTGCCATGACCTTAACTAATTTCTAGGTGTAAAAAGACCGTTTTACCCCTGGACTCAACATTTTACGTTTTCGACTTTTTCCTTGATTTCACGACTCTAACATGTCCCAAATAATTATTTAAGCTTACGTGAATTTTTTTCCATAATTTTATTTGGCTTAAATGTTAGACTTTTTCAATTATCTTTTCTTAATTGTTTTAACAGTGTTTTAATCCCGAAAAATACCAAACTTTAATATAAAATTCTTAAATTCTAAATTTAGTCTTTTTATATTATTTTAGCCCTTATGGACCCCGACTCGACCCCCGTGAGCCGTTTTTCAATTTTTTCTTTACTTAAAACCCTATTTGACACCTAAATTTCACCCCCGAGCCAACTCTCGATTTTAACGAGTTACCCCCGAACTATGTCGAGCCAAAAGGTGCCCAACATAATAAATTAACTTACTGGACCCTAACTTTATCAAGGAAACCCTTCTAATGCCAAAAACGAGCCCTCTACTTCCTGAACAAAAGCTGGCCGAGAAACCTTGTTGGACAAGGTCTCTTGCACGCACTGCCTAGCCCCTAACCACGAACCCAGCCACCAAACCAACCTGATTTTCACCCCCTAAGGACCCTAAGGACTAGACCTGACCCAGCCCAGACCCCCTGAACCGCGCGCCCAAGCTTGTGCGAAGCACAGAACCCTGCACGCGATCCCCTTGATTCTCGGGTGGGAGTCCTAGCTTGCTAGGACTCCTTCCCTGCCTTAGTGCGCGAGTCCTAGCGTGGCTAGGACTCCCTTCCTGACTCTCTCATGACCTTGGCTAGCCCCTGGAAAGAGCCAACCAAGCCCTCCGTCCCTGCACAATAAAACCGAACCCCAAACTTGACAGCAACAACCGGTTCCTGCACGAGTTCTGGTTTCGTCTCTCTTTCTTGGTTTTAGTCGATTCATGTGTGGTGTGTGGGACTCCAAAACCCGTGTAATACTTACCTATCCATGCCTAGACATCATGGCAGCCCCTTAGTATAAAAAAAACGTGAGTCATGGCATCAAACAAATTGCATATAATCACAAATCCAATGCATGTACAAGATGGTCTCCTTTTTTTTTTTTTCGAAAATTCTGAATATATACATGTATGACTTCAAGCTTTTCATGCACACATACTTTAAACAATAATATGATATAATGGATGAGAAAAGGGAGATTAAGGTGTGCCTTTGCGTTTTATACGCGCGAAAAACCGTTGACGACGAAGAACGGGACGCGACGATGGCTTGCTCTTGGCTTGATGCCTTCGAAAACCTCTTCTAGCTTGGTGTGGTGAGTGCCGTGTGTGTATGGGAGTGTTTTCAGATTTTAAAAAGTGTGTGGCCGATCCCTTGATGCAAAAAGTGTAGGGTTTTGGGGAGACTAAATCATGTATTATATACTAATTATTTGCTAACATGGCTTTAGGCCCATTAAGCCAACAATTAAGCCCATTAGCCTTTAATTAGATTTAAATAAAATATTAACAAGGTTTTGTTTAAATAAATTTGTGAATTTATTAGCCGGGTTGCCAAAAAGCTCGTATTTTAGTTGAAAAACCAACACCGATAAAATTTACGCCCCGGCGTATAAAATCACCTCAAAACCCTTAATTTCATAAAAATACTAAAAAGCATCGACCATCTTTTAAATAATTAAAAATAATTATTTAATATAAATATTTTACGTTTTCTTCAGCCCTCGGTCCCCGTTCCTCGATCGTCACTTGAATATTCCTAAAAATACATTTTTTTATGCATGATGACAAATAAATCTCATTTAGCATATAAACAAGTACGTCACATAATTAATTAGCAGCTAAAATCAATTAATTACTCAATTTTTCATAATTTCCTAGATTCGCATGCAGTTGGATTACGTCGTCTTAATTTTGGACCTTACATATACAATATCAATCTTCTACCTAAATAATAAAATCATTTTAGCACCAATTACATGCTTAAACTATTATCTTCCCAATTGCAATATAGTCGAGGCCTAAGACCCTTGGACTTTCCTCGTTGGAACAAATGTCGCATTCTTACGTATCCTTAATACTTAATTAATATTAGCATATAAAACTTAATAAGTTATCCCATGATAGCATTAGACTAACTTCAATAAATCAACTTCACTTATACCCGTAGAATTCTAGAACTCCCACATCAAGATTTTTAGATTTCTTACTCGATAAAAATCTTAACATTCGCCCATTAGTAACCTAAATTGAATACAACTAATTCTATTTTTGTTTTTTGTTCACCCAAAAACTCCGTATGAGCAAATATCCCATAAATTTGAAATTCAAACTTACCTAATCCAAATATATTTGGATAAAATAATTCCAATACACATATCTCAAGTTTCTTAATGACTTTTAAAATTCCCAAAGACAAGGTGTCTACCTCACCTTTTACATGCGTCTATCAAATATCCTAAACATCAATCACACTCAACTTTCTAGAAAAATTAAATTCCTACAAGGTATAATTTTAACTATTAAGATCACGACTAAAACTTAGGACACATCAAACTTAAGTTCCCAAAAATTAGTTAACTCAATGTCTACTCTTATAACTTAACTAACTGATCAATTTTACTTTAAATTGTCATCACTTTAAATTCTTAAATTGCGACAACATCATATCACTAATGCTTAAATTTTCAAGCCCATGATTGATTCATCCTACAATGTCCTTGATTACCATTCATTATAACATTATAACCCAAATACCTAAAGGTTCTAAATATCCTTCCAGCCTAAATCACCGAAAATTCCTATCATTTAAACCATCAATTCTCACTTACTGCTAAACTAATCCCCCAAATTTATTAAAATTGCAACATTAATTCTTAATTTCCTCAAAAATTATCCGATTTGTCCTTAATTTTCTAAAATTCCACAATTACCCATAAGTTCTTGGCGTTACTAATTCCACTTTATAGGTTTCCCGGAATATAAATCTCAATAATTTTAAGCTTATTAAACCCAAAATCAATTTTCATAACCTCGAAAAATTACTCATTTAACCCAAGTGTCCTCAAAAGTTATAATTTAATCCTCAAAAATTTCGGAACTTGCAATTTGGCTCTTAAAGTTCTCGAAAATTATCATTTTGGCCCTACAACTCTTCGAAATTTGCATTATTGTCCCCATAAAATTTCCCAACGTTGCCTCATTAAATCCTTAATTCTCGAAACTCATAATTTAATCCCAAAATTCGGTAAATTCGAAAATAGTCCCTTAGTATTTTATTTTTCCATTAGATCCTCAAATTATTGGTTATTACAACTAGATCCTTAAAATTCTCAATTCATGCAATTCAATCCTTAAATCTAATTAGGTAGAGCTCGTATCTTAAATAAATTCTACGTTTTATACTTTCAGGATCGTTGTAGTCTTCGAATCATTATTTTCTTACATGAAATCTTCTAAATTTAATTCAACTAGTTGTCACGAACCATCAATAATTTCTTAGAAAATCTACAAATCCCAAAGGCATTCATAATTTTTAAGTTTAATTTATTACCCACAAGTATAACATCAGTACTTACTAACCAAAAATAATATAGTCAAATTATTTCCAACCTTTTCTAACGCCCAAAAACCAAATTCGTACCAATGTCCAATTTCCACCACAAAACCAGTATGCATGAAAATCATGTAATTTCTCAACTCATGTCGTAATATGCATAAAAATTTTGACACATATAATCTCAAAACATAATGACAGATAAACATGTACTGTAAAGCATATATCATGTAAACATGCAAGTGATAGCATTACAAACAATTAAAACATTTAAATCATAAAATCTTACGAACTTGAGGCTTGAAGACTGAGCTGCAGAAGCTGGCGGTGGCACAACCCTATACAAGACCCCTGCTCTGATACCAACTGAAACGTCTACCGTTTTAAAAGTGCGGAAATATTTTTTTTTAAAGCTCGCAATTACAAAATAACATTTAAAGTAATCGTATTTATTTGCCAACAAGAATAACGCAATTTAAAATAACTAACGTAATCCAAAATCAACGAAAGCGTAAACGTGTAAAAATCGTAATATCGTCAACATATAAAAATTTGCAACTCCTCTCAAAAGACGTGAATCAATATGCGGAAAAATAATGGTCCTCGGGTCGTGTCACCGCGCATCCCGCCTGCCTACTCAGTCTTCGGCACCTCAGGTCCCCTGATCAAAATGCTCACCTGCATCACACACGCCTAGTGAGTCTAAAGACTCAACACACCTGTACCAGTAATAACAAGTACATATACGTAGCACACAGCAGTGAAAAATAGCATAATCAAAATACGTTTCATTAGTTTAAAAACATGAACATAAGCGTGTCGTGTAAAATCGTAACGTGTCAAAACATGTCTCATCATGTTATCATATCATATGCGTAACTGTGACCTGTCAAAACATGGTAATAGCATGTATCATCGTATCAGCATATACGTGTTAAAATCTTAATTTGAATTCCGTTCATTAGCTGTGACTTTCGTATCATTGTGTCATCATGTCAGTCGATGGATCCATCTACGTGTAACCTCGGTACCCGGCGGCGAGGGTCATCAGCGACGGCATTACCCGCCCACTGAGCCCGGGCCTTACATGTCATCGTCTCATAGTGTCATCGTGTTAGTCACAACTAAATCACTTCTTTCAAAACGTGTTAACATAATCATCACTTAAATAAAAGCATTCATATACATAATTTTTCCTTTAAACCAAGCATGCACCGTAATTATCATAATTGCGTAAAATCGTAAAAATGATGCATAAACATTTAAAATATCATATATTTGTGCTCAGGGCACTGCCAGGACCAAAATCTCACCCAGGGTGCAAAATGACCATTTTGCCCCTGGAAACCCAAAAATTATCATTTTAACCCCGGACCTCTAAAATCGACCCCAAGCTTACCAAACTCCTTAAAATGTCTCAAAACATATTAAAAAGCATTCCTAGACATAAACTCGAGCCAAAAATAGCTTATTTAATTCGTTTTAAAACATGTATCGGGGTCCCGATTTTAACCCGAATCGCCTCGAAACTTATTCAAATTTTTCCCAAATTCTTCCCATATCTTAAAAACACTAAAAAGTCCCTAATACTATAATACCGCCCCAAAAAACTTCGGCTGAAAATCCCACAAGAGCCAAAACTCTCAGCCCCCTATCCTATATTCACTTTGCAACACATGGCCCCGAATCCCATAACCTTTCGGTCCCCTCCAATCTCCCCACCTGTCCAGCATTTTAATCTCATTCTTAAGGATCTAAGAGACCTCCTAAACCAAGCTTAGCCGAAACATAAAGCTGCCGAGCAAACCACCGTAGAAATGATCGCTTACACCATGGCAACCGAAGACCCTATTCCCTTGGCTCGCAAGTTTCGATCCTAACAACTCGATGGAACCAACCATTAACCAAGCTCAAGTAGACCACCCTCAGATCCCTCTAGAGCCACAAGAGTCACAACCACGGCCCCATACAGCCCATAGCCACCCACATGATCGTTGGCACACCCGAAGCTCGGCCGAAGCGAAATCACCTAGAACCCGACGGCTACCTGCTCTCATACTCGACTCTAGCATCAAGTTCCTTAAACCGAGACATGGTTCAACCCTCTAGCATCAGCAACCCACAGCCCCTTGCACAGAAATATATGAAACGTGAACAACCATCACAATAATGCAATAATTTCATGGAAAATCGAAAGGTTCTTCATGTACTAGGATAGATCGAAACTTTTCATGCATAAATACAACCACCAGCATATAAAACGTGTGTGATGCGTAAATAAGTGATACAATGCGTGCCTGGTGATGGTCTTATTGAAGAACACACACGAGCCGAAAGTTTCTTTGCAAGAATGGAGAGGAAAGCGATGGGGCCTCTAGCTGTAATGATGAAAACGAGAGTGTCTGCTGCTGAGGGGAGGTGTCGGCTATGTGGGATATTTAGGTTTAGGTTAAGGAGTGGTTTAGGTAGATAAATAAATAGATAACAATTAGATAATGGGCCCAAATTTTCTATTTAAAAGTTTTAAAAGTGTTTTAAGCCCAATAAGCTTAAAAGTGAGCCCATTACATTAAAACGCAATCCCGAAAAATATTTTGTGTTGAAACGATTTTGAAAATAATAGCCGAACCATTAAGAAGTCCCCTTATTCGATAAAATTTGCGTACCGTTAAAAATAAAATCTTGTGGGTAAAAATACCCAATAAAATCTCATTTTTGAAAAATACACTTAAAAATGCTTTAGCTTTATTTATAAAAATAAATCGTGTAATAAAATAATTTTTCTGAAAATTCTCCGGTCTCCGATCCTCGTTCGAACGTGAAATGCACCTAGAAACCCTAATGCATGAACTTTAAAATTTCATTAATTAAATCCTATCTTGCATGAATTATGCATAAAATGCATAAAATAATTAAACGTAAATTAATGAGATAAACAAGCATTTAATGCTTTAAAACAATTTAATAACATACCAAAGAAATTTAATAATTTACATGCACGTGGTTTACGTGGACCTTCAAATTTTCGGGACGTTACAGGGTTGTATTTTGATATTGTAATCCTCGAATATGTCATTCCAGATTGGTATTGAATACTTCGAAGGGCGATCAAAGCCACATTGAGGTTTGAATCAACTGAGAACTACGAAAAGAAATGTATAAATTAATGTTAAACCGGGAAGATACAACTCGAGTAAGAGATAGCTTGAGTTTCCCAACATTATTGTAATTGCTTTGATGTATTTATTCTTGAAATTGATATGCTTAGTCTATTGAGTTATAGCAAAGCATGTGTTATGAGTCTTTGGCAGAGGTGCCAAGTCACTGGATATTTGGTTTATATCGATGTGCTTAGGAGAAGATCGACTCCTATTGTACAGATTAGATATAGAGGACCAATGTCTGGGAATAAGAACGTATCACCATCTAGCTGGGAAGAGTAGGTGGGAGACTTGTTACGTTCTTATTCCAACGGGCATCTCTAGATAAGAGTCGAATCAAGAATAAAAGTTAAAGAGTTTGATTTATTGCTTTGTATCGATTTATGTTTTCGTAGACTACGATGCATATTGTTTTACAGATGTTATATGATTTTATATATATTTGTATGAAACGCATGTATACATTGTTTATATTGGGAAATATATTACTCACCGGAGTTATCCAGCTGTTGTTGTGTTTGTATGTGTACATGACAACGGTGAGACGGGATCAGGGTCGAGAAGAGGATGAACGATCGAGATTAGAGTGGAGATCCGGGCTTAGAAATAAAATGGGCTTCCAACACTTGAGATGTAGTCGTTGAACCCTATTTTGTTGGGATTGTATATTGTACAAGACTTGTACTTCTGATCTTGTTGTAGATATTGCACTTGATTTTGTAATTCAATAAGATGATGCATAACTTGTTGTAGTATTTTGTACACTTGATTATAAAGTGTTCAACTTTAAAAAAAATTAAAAAAAAATTCGATCTAGTTTAGTTAATTGATCCACTTAATCCCAAAGAAGATCAAGAAATAAATTAGTCCCTGGGTCCCCACATCAGGTGGTATCAGAGCTGTACTTTCCTTAGGCTGGAATAGAAGCGAGTGAGCAGGGCAGATTGAGTTTTCTTTCCTGCTTTTGTGATGCTAGCATGTTTTATTGCTTTAGAAAATACATGTTTACCTGATTATCTAATTTGATTGGAAACGTGTATTTTGAGAGAATGAATCAGAACCGATTCTTGATCAGAGGTATGATGATCAGAGGAGGACTGAGAAAGATTTGTTATATTTGATTACTAACCTTGTTGATAATCAGATATGCCTCCTCGAAGAATTCCAGAACAGGGTAGTATTTCTACTAATCCGATGGATGTTACAGAGACACCCATGGAAACATTGCTGAAGAGATTTCAGTCATTTAAACCGCCGACCTTGAAGGGCACTGAGAATTCTATTGATTGTGAGAGTTGTCTTGATGATATTGAAATGCTGTTTGATTCACTTGATTACACAGATGAGCGAAGAGTTAGACTTTTTGGGCATCAATTACACGATGTTGCAAAAAGCTGGTGGCTCACGACTAAGAGAGCGTTGGAGCATTGAGGTACAGTTATTACTTGGAAGATCTTTAAAGCTGAGTTCTATCAACGATTCTTCCCAGTATCGTACAGAAAAGACAAGGGTGCAGAGTATGCTAATCTGAGACAGGGTCATCTGAATATTGTAGAATATGTGACCAAATTCTCTACCTTGGTACGATTTGCTCCTCATGTTGCTGAGAATGATGAAGCAGTGGCTGATCAGTTTATTAATGGGTAGAATCCCGAGATCTTTACGTTGGTAAATGCAGAGCAACCAAATAACTTTGCTGATGCTTTGAATAGAGCAAAAGGAGCGAAAACGGGCCTGATCAGGCAGAAAGGAGCTTCGTATGTTGCTCCAGCACCGAAACAGCAACAATCCTCAGCTCAGTTCCACCAACCCCCTCCCAGATTTGATAGTGGTGGTAGCAGTAGTGGAAAGAAAGATAATTTGAAACCCCAAGTGAAACAGTTTAAGAATTCTTGTAGTAGTTCATCTATCTCCAGTGGTTTACGATAGAACCAGAGTTACACAGGGGTCTATTGCAGAACTTGTGGAGGAAGACATCCCACGGAGCAATGCCAAGTAGTGTTTGGTAGTTGCAACATCTGTCGACAGCAAGGACATTTTGCCAGATTCTATCCACAGCGAGGTTCTCAACGATCCCAGGGAGCAGAATCATCTGGATCAGTGGCTCAGGCTGATAGTCGATCATCTACTGTTCAATCTTTCCAGCCACCTACTACTCAGTCACAGCCGAGGCCAGGAGGAAGTCAGTCTTTTAGCCAGCCTCCGAGACAGCAGGCCAGAGTGTCTGCATTGACAGAGGAACAGGCCCAGGAAGCACCTGATGATGTTGTTGCATGTAACTGTTCTCTTTGTGGTTATCCTGCTTATGCGTTGATTGATACGGGTGCATCCCATACTTTTATATCTGAACAATTTGCATTGATACATTATTTGCCTGTTGAGTCATTATCTGCTGTGGTATCTGTCTCTTCACCTTTGGGGAGAGGTCTTATATCAGTGAAGTCAGTTAAACATTGTATACTGCAGTATGATGGGAATGAAATTGAGTTAGATTGTATTGTACTCGGTTTGTCTGATTTTGGCTGCATTATCGGTATTGATATGCTAACCAAGTACAGACCTACCGTAGATTGTTTCCAGAAAATTGTAAGATTCAGACTTGAGATGGCTAATGAATGGAAATTTTACGGTAAGGGTTCCAGAACTCGAATTCCTTTGATATCTACTTTGTCTATGACTCGATTATGACAGAAAGAAGCAGAGGGATTCCTTGTGTATTCAGTAGATGTACTGAAATCGAGCCCGTCATTGGCAGATTTTTCAGTGGTATGTGAGTTTGCTGATATATTTCCAGATGAGATTCCGGGTTTGCCTTCAATCCGAGAAATAGACTTCAGCTTTGAATTAATACCAGGTACAGTACCTATTTCTAGAACTCCATACAGAATGGCACCGATTGAACTGAAAGAATTGAAAGAGCAGCTAGAAGATTTACTAGCTAAGGGGTACATTAGACCGAGTGTTTTTCCTTTGGGCGCTCCAGTATTATTTGTCAGAAAGAAAGACAGTTCTATGAGACTCTGCATTGACTATCAAAAATTGAACAAGGCTACGACAAAGAATAAATATCATTTGCCTCGTATTGACGATCTATTTGATCAATTGCAAGGTTTTTCTGTTTATTCCAAAAGTGCGAAGCAACCGAAGATCACAGTCTGAAACACTCAACTTCGGCACTTTATACAATCTGACTACTTTTCTTACATAAATTTCTGTCATCTGGTCATGTCTGTACGTCATCTTGTACAGATAAAACATGCGGATTCGGTCAATATGTTCATCACGACCCAATCACATCTCAACCTCGGGAGGATTTCGGTAGCTTCGTCACAAAATCCATGGAAATGTACTCCTATTTCCATTCAGGAATAAACAGGCTCTATAATAATTCCCCGGTTTTCTATCTTTTTGTCTTTACCTGCTGGAATTTCAGACATTTCAATAAAAATTCTGTAATATCTTATTTCATCTGTTTTTCTCAAAAGCTGTCTTTTCAAATCACTGTACATATTTCTGCCATCAGGACGATTACGGAATCGACTAATGTACATTTCTGACAATATCTATCGCTTCAAATCTGATATATTCAGTACAATAAGTCGGTTACTCGCATATAACACACTGTCACAAACCTGATATTCTGATCGATACTCTGTTCTGATGTCAATATCGAGTTCTGAACATTCTGATCAACTTTTCGAACTGCTTTAATTCTCAAAATCAGCTCTAGTTCGGACTTTACAATATAAATTCTCCACTGTTTACTATATGTTTCAAACACGGATTCATATCTGTTTCAAACACGAATTCAGAACAACAGCAATATTCAATCAGATTCAAACATCACTCATCGATACTGATCTGCTAAACTCATAGAACGGTAATTTCTGACAATATTATCAGTCTCAGCCAATTGATCACAACTTCAACTGTGCTAAGATCAACCGATATACTATCTTCGGATCTAACGTGTTCCGAATACAATCTGTCTCGGCCAAGATTCACATTTCAACAGTTTCTGTATACAACATTTCAATTCTCAGAATATGCAATACAATTTTCAAATGTTCAATCTGATCAGTCATATGCTTCAAATATCTCAGGATATCATAGATAAAACGAGCATAAAATCATCAGAATACTTCTGAACACGCGGTTCATCAACCCACAAACATAGCTGAAGCATCCCAAGTAGAAATACTCAATCAAATGTAACTCTCGGCTAGAAATCTTCTAACTGGGCTTTCAAGTCTTTCAATTCAATCGGTATCATTCTGTACTGTGTTCTAGAAATAAGAATAGTACCTTGCATTCATTCAATGCTAGAATCTATTTTTCTGACTGGAAGCAAATCTGAAATTCCACTTGAGAAAACATCAGAAATTTAATATACTACTGGAAAATCAGCCAATGATAAACTCGATTTCAGTAATCAACTGAATGCATAAGGAATCCCTCTGTTCCTTTCCATAACAATCAAGTCCTCAACATCGTTCATATCCAAGGAATTCTAAATCTAGAATTCTTACCGTAAATTTCCGTTCATCAATCATATCTATCTGAATCTTTCAATCTTCTGGAAAAATCAACGGTAGTTTTGTACTTGGTCAACATATCAGTACCGATAATAAAATCGAAATCAGACAACCCAAGTACAATATAATCTATTTTAATTTCATATCGGTCATACTGTAGCATACAAGATCTAACAGATGTCACTGATACAAGACCCCTTCCCAACGGAAAAGAGATCAATACTACAACATATACTAACTCAATAGACAACGCATATATCAATGCAATTCATTCAAAGAATAATCGTATGGAATGCATTAGTATCATCAATACATATGCAAAATAACCATACAATAAATAAGTACCTGTCACTACCTCGTCAGGTATGTCCTGGCCTTGGTTGTGATTGAGGAGTCGTCGGTGGTTGGGAGGAGTGAACAACCGGTGATTGTCTATCAGACGGTACCACTAATCCAAATGGTTCTGCTCCCTGAGATCTTCTGGAACCTCTCATTGGACATACCCTAGAAAAATGTTCTGGCTTACGACAGACGTTGCAACTACCAAATACTCCTTGGCATTGCTCGGTGGGATGTCTCCCTCCGCAAGTGCTGCAATAAACTCCCGTATAAATCTGGCTAGAACCACTGGAGCTCGACGAACCACTCCTTAACTTCTTAAACTGTTTCTTGTGAGCTTTCAAGAAATCTTTCTTTCCACCCCTGCTACTACCAGTCTCAAGTCCGATAGGTGGTTGATGTGGTTTCGATGCTGGAGGCACAAACGAAGCTCCTCTCTGTCTCATCAGACTGGCTTCGGCTCTCTTGGCTCTACTCAGAGCATCAACAAAATTATAGGGTCGGCCTATGTTTACCAATGTCAATATCTCAGGATTCAATCCTTTAATAAACTGATCAGTCACAACTTCATCATTCTCAGCCACGTTAGGAGCAAAACGTAGCAAGGTAGAAAATTGCGCAACATATTCTTTAATGTTTAGCTGACCCTGTTTCAAATTTTAAATTCTGCCCTCTTATCTTCTCGGTATGAAACTGGGAAAAACCTTCGATAAAATTCTAATTTGAAGATTTCCCAAGTAATCACTGTACCACGCTGTTCTAAGACTCCTTTGGTTGTAATCTACCAGCTCTTTGCGATCTCCTGTAACGGATGCCCAATTAGTTTAACTCTACATTCATCCGAGTACTCAAGTGAATCAAACAATATCTCTATATCATCTATCCAGCTCTCACAATCAACAGTCGTCTCAGTACCCCTCAGAATCGGCGGTGTCAATGACTGAAACCTCTTCAACTGTATTTCCATCGGAGTTTCTGACACATCCATCTGACTAGTCGAAATACTACCCGGTTCTGGGATTCTTCGAGGATGAATATCTGATTACCAAAATAATTAGTAATCAAATACAACAAACCTATTTCAGTCCTCCTCTGATCATCTTACTGCTGATCAAGAATCGGTTCTGATTCATTTTCAAATAATACATATTACCAAAAAAATCAGATAAACAGGTAAACATGTATTAAAGCAGTAAATCATGCTAGCAATCCAAAGCAAAGAAAGAAAACTCATTCTACTCCGCTCACTAGCTCCTATCTCAGTCTAAAGGATCTATCGCTCTGATACCACCTGCTTTGGGGACCCGGACGCTAATTCAAGTCTTAATCATTATTAATGTTAAATATAACAATTAAAAAATTGGGACTAATTTTTTTTTTCTTTTTAAATTATAAATGCGGAACGTAACAGTAATCTATCAGATATACATATCAAAGTCAAAGTACAATCATGTACTACATGTCTCTATCTCAACTAGGTTCAATGACTATATATCCAGTGCTGAATCATATTCTGCTTCTGGGCCCGGATCTCCACGCTAACTAAAATCTCTCATCCTCTTCCTGATCCTGATCTTGTCCCACCTGTTGTCATGCACACATACAAACAAGACAACAGCCGGATAACTCCGATGAGAATTACATTCCCAGTATAAATCATGTATACATGCATTTCATATAAACAGATATAACAGCATGAAACAAATATTCCTAACATGTATCAAAATCAGAAATATGAATCAATACAAACTCTGAATCACACTCTGTGACTCTTAGACTCTGACTCGACTCATTCCTAATCTAGGGATCCGATCTGAATAAGAACGTAACAATCTCTCACCTACTCCCTCGGTCGTGGTGACGGTACGTTCTTATTACGGACTATGGTCCTAGCTATACCAAATATCGGAAATAGAAGTCACTCTTTTTCTAAGTCACATCGATATGACCAAACGTCCGGTGTCTTAGCGGTTCTGTCCAAGACTAGGCACATCAGCCCTGGCATATCTTGCCGAACCTCAGTAACAATGTGCAATGGCCCAGCTACTGTTCTATCACTATAAGGCCCCTCTGTCACGAGATCAATCGCCTACGACTAGGCGCATCAGCCTATGACTCAATACATAAATCAATAGACCAAAGATAACAATCACATCAATTGCAAATATCAATGCAATAAGATGAAGTATGTGATTTTGGGAAACTCCAGTCAAATCTAACTCGAGTTGTGCAATACCGCATCAACATCAATTTATACCTTTCGTTTTGTTCTGTCGATCTGACTCTGTCGAAGTCTCGAACTCCCTGCCTATCAAATCAATCTGGCAATAACAATATCGAATACAATGTATCAATGTATAACTCAATTCAAGACATGTTCTGATCAATACTCAAATCAAACATAATCTGATCCATATCAATGATATCATGATACAATCTCAATCAATACTTAATCTGATCAAAATCAATCTATTGATGTTTCGACGGCATAACAATACAGTCTCGGTAACCCCGTCAATCTCAATATCACAGATATAATACCACAACTAATAATCGATATTAGTACGAATCATAATCTTCAATAATCACAGATAACAATCGCAAATCTGTATAATCTTGATCATATCAACTCTAAAAATCATAAAAATTATATAATCAGTCCGTTCTTCGATCTGACTTCAATTATATACTGATCAGTATACCCAGAACACATAATATCAGTCAAATCACAATTCCCCCAATATCATAATTTCAAACGATATCAGAATTCAATAAAACTTACGCCCTGTTGTAGCTGTCGACGAGAGGAGTACAGTACCGTGTCCGGATTTAAATTCTGATAGTCGGATCGTATCAAATCGAATTTCTAAGCCTTGAGGAAACTTAAAGCTTTTCCTCGAGATTTCCTTGGTTTTCAGCTGAAGGAACAAAGGAAATGAATCATATATATATATCCCAACGCATACCATGAACAAGTGGCTCATTTCCATGCTGCATGCCGCGCGCATATGCGCGCCTAAGCCCCGCGCATATGCGCCAGAAGTTCTATCCGGAACTTAGCTACTGGACTACTCGCGCATATGCGCGCACACAAGCCGCGCATATGCGCGAGACTTCTGGTCACGCACAATTCTTACCACACAACCCGCGCATATGCGCGGGCGCCACTCTTCGCGCATATGCACGAGGTGTTCTTCCCATTTCGCGCATATGTCGCGCATATGCGCGAGGTGTACTGTCCTCGCACATTTGTCGTGTCTTTTCTCGTCTTTCCCGGTCCGATCCTTTCCGTCAAAAATCACATCAAGTATCACCAAATCATTTCGGATTACGGTAATCAAATTCTCGGGCCTTACAGGGGTATTTCGAGATTGTGCCGTTATACCGTCGAAACGTAATTAGATTGAGAATTCTTGTTTTGGGTTGTATTTTGATATTGTAATCCTCTAATATGTCATTCCAGATTGGTATTGAAGACTTCGAAGAGCGATCAAAGCCAGATTGAGGTTTGAATCAACCGAGAACTACGAAAAGAAAGGTATAAATCAATGTTAAATCGGGAAGATACAACTCGAGTAAGAGATAGCTTGAGTTTCCCAAAACCACATACTTTATTGTAATTGCTTTGTTTTATTTGCAATTCTTGAGATTGATATGCTTAGTCGATTGAGTTATAGCAAAGCATGTGTTATGAGTCTGTGGCAGAGGTGCCAAGTCACTGGACATTTGGTTTATATCGATGTGCTTAGGAGAAGATCGACTCCTATTGTAGAGATTTGATATAGATGCCCAATTTCTGGGAATAAGAACGTACCACCATCTAGCTGGGAAGAGTAGATGGGAGACTTGTTACGTTCTTATTCAAACCGGGATCCCTAGATAAGATTCGAGTCAAGAATAAAAGTTAAAGAGTTTGATTTATTGCTTTGTATCGATTTATGTTTTCGTAGACTACGATGCATATTGTTTTACAAATGCTATATTCTTTTATATATGTTTGTATGAAATGCATGTATACATTGTTTATACTAAGAAATATATTTCTTACCGGAGTTATCCAGCTGTTGTTGTGTTTGTATGTGTGCATGACAACAGGTGGGACATGATCAAGGTCGAGAAGAGGATGAACGATCAAGATTAGAGTGGAGATCCGGGCTTAGAAGTAGAATGGGCTTCCAACACTTGAGATGTAGTCGTTGAACCCTAGTTTGTTGTGATTGTATATTGTATAAGACTTGTACTTCTAATCTTGTTGTAGATATTGCACTTGATTTTGTAATTCAATAAGATGATGCATAACTTGTTGTAGTATTTTGTACACTTGATTATAAAGTGTTCAACTTTAAAAAAAATAAAAAAATTCGACCTAGTTTATTTAATTGATCAACTTAATCCCAAAGAAGATCAAGAAATGAATTAGTGTCCGGGTCTCCACAGTAATTCTTTGGTTTTGGACAATTATCAATACAATGACCTTGCTTCCCACGCTTGAAGCAAGAGTTTGGTTCTTCCTTGGAATTGCTCTTCTGATAGTTTCGTTGGTAAGAACCCTGATTTCTCCTAATGAATTTTCCCAATTTACTTACAAATAATGACAATGCTTCGTTACTTAACTGATCAACAGATTTCTCAACTGAACCTCTTGGTTCCAGTTTGTGAGCACTTAGAGTGGTAGTAGCTGCTGGTGTAGAAGGTTCTTCTTCTCTTGTTTGCATCTCAAACTCGTAGGCTTTTAGATCAGCAAATAAATTATGAAGTTCGACCTTATTTAGGTCCTTTGATTCTTGCATGGCCTTGGTCTTAACATTCCATTCCTTGGGAAGACATCGAACCACTTTCAGCGCTACTTCTTTATTTGAATACACTTTTCCAAGTGCATTCAATTCTTTTATTATGCCGCTGATTCTTTCATCATATTCGTGCAAAGACTATACAGTCTTCATTTTGATGTTATCAAACTTCTGAACAACAACAGAGAGTTTGTTCTCTTTAGTCTGCTCATTTCCCTTGCACACCTGGATTAATTTCTCCCAACTTTCCTTTGTTCTTTTGCTGATCTTGATCTTACTAAATGTCACCTTATCCAAGGTTTTATACAGAATATCTTTAGCCACATTTTCTAGGTCGGCTTTCCTCTTATCTTCTGCAGTCCATTCTTCTCAGGGTTTTTCAATAGATGGAGTGCACCATCAGTCATTGCCACTGCAGTATTTGCTCTAATTATTTTCATGGGTCTGTCATTGATAACGTACCACATGTCATCATCTTGTGCAGCTAGATGAGCCTGCATTCTAATCTTCTAGTCGTCAAGCTCTTCTCTCGAGAACATTAGAATTTTGTTGAAGGAAGAGATGGTAATAAGATTTAGTAGGTAATAAATATTCAGAAACAAGATTCAACTGCTCTGATACCACTTGTAGGATCAGTAAGGTGAGAAGAAGGTGCTTAGAAGGGGGGTTGAATAAACCCTCTACAATTTTCACTTCTTCTTCTAAGGTTTAATCAGTTTAGTGAAAAACTAAGCTCACGAATCTTCTCGTGAATGTCAATCAGTTAACTTAATAAAAGTGCGGAAATAACCAAAAGACAGATAAAATATAATAGTTAAGAAAGAACACACGATTTTGTGGATGTTCGGAGATTTCAAATACTCCTACGTCACCCCTTCTATCTCAAAGATAGGATATTCACTAAAAGACTTTGATCTATACAAAGATTTGTACAAACCCACTTCAGCTTTGACTTAACAGTGCCAACACTGAAACTCTTAGTATCAATACAATTTATCAGTACTCAACTGATGTGTAAATTCTTGGCACAACTGATCTCGATAAGATCGAATAATACAACAATAAATGTTATGTTCTTTCAGCTCAAATTTATAGCTTGAAAGCTATTGATGTGTATATTAAGCGTGAGCTTGAAAGAGTTTGTGCAGAGTTTCTTTAAGCTAGTAGATGGATAACTTGGTGACTGATTCAGTTTTTTTCTCTTCAACTGATCTGATTGACTATTTATAGGCTTTACATCAAACGGTAACAATGAATGTGTGGGGACCCGGACGCTAATTCATTCCTTAATCGTCTTTAGGAATAATTCAAACAATTATAATAAACAGGGTCTAAATTTTTTTTTAAAATACAAAGCGGAAACGTAATGTAATTCAATTCAGATTACATACTAAACATAAACATATAAATCTTGTATTATCTACAAGAATTCAACTAGGTTCAACTATATATCAGTGCTGAATCCTAAGTTTCTTCGAAGCCCGGATCTCCACGCTATCTAGTCCAGCCTCGTTCTCTTCTTGACCCTGATCCTATCCCACCTGTTGCCATGCACACATACAAACAAGACAACAGTCGGATAACTCCGGTGAGAATTACATTCTCAATATAAATCATGTATACATGCAATCATAAAACAATATAAAAGTATATAACGGATATTTCTAACATTTATCCAATCAGAATATAAATTCACATCAAGAATAAATCCTATTCTAAACATGTACCATCATCAGGAACCTAATAAACATAACTCAATATAAACTGTCAATTAGACTCATGACTTCACATTTTAGACTAGACTCAATCCTAGTCTAGGGATCCCGGTTTCCAGAAATTGGCATTTCCATATCGACCAACAGTAATAGAAAAGAATCCAGTTCTATCCACGTCAATAGGGTATCGATCACCAGTAACAGAAGAAGCTCTGATTCTATCCACATCGATATAGTATCGATCACCAGTAATAGAAGAAACTCCGATTCTATCCACATCTGTAATGCCCTAGATTGTATGTGGATAGAATGAAAAGATGAAGTGTGGCTTGAAGAAAGAGACCGCACCCGCGCCAAGAGAAGCACCGCACCCGCGGTGGATAGGCAGAAAGTTGGCCATTTTTACAGTAGGGTCACCGCACCAGCGGTCCAGAAGCAGCGCACCCGCCGTGCTGCTACAGTAGTACTACCGCACCCGCGGTGCAAACCAGACCGCACTCGCGGTCGGCGATGCTAGGATATTGATAGGGTTATCGAGAGTTAGGCACACCCGCGGTCCAAGAAAGAGTGCACCCGCGGTTGATGGACAGAGAGTTGGAGATTATTTACAGAAATGACACCGCACCCGCGGTGCAGAACTGACCGCACCCGCGGTCGATGTTTATGCAAATGTGGATGGACCGCCGAAGCTTGAGCGCACCCGCGGTTCATTAACTACCGCACCCGCGGTCATGCGTGTTACTTGAAAAATATGACACTTGCCCCTCAACATGCAAGATATTTATATTATGTGTCTTCATTTCCTCTCCTGTACAGCTGAGAATCGAGAGGGAGAAGGGATCAAGGAAAAGGAAAGTTCTTTCACTTTTGAAACTAGCTTGTACAAGATTTTTACATCCAAACTTTAATCCGATTTTGGTTTTGAGTTCTTCTCATCACTAGCTACAAGAAGATGTAAGTTTCATTCAATTCCAGCACATTTTGATATATATGTGTTAGGAGAAGGATGAATTGAGTTTTATAATATGTTCTTAAGATTATTGATATATTAGAAACGCAACCGGATCGAAGAACGGACGTTGTATGCTATAGTTATTATTTTCCAGCATGTTTAGAATTAAATATGCAGATTTTGAGTACTATCATGTGCTTATGATGATGATTATGAGTTGAGAATTATGAATTGGTGATATATGTTGAGAGATGGATTGACCGGTATCGAGAAATTACGTTGTTATGCCGTCTAATGGTACCGAGGTCAAGTATTGAATTGGATATGTGTTGATTGAGATTAGAGATTGATAGAATATGTATCAACATTTCCATTTCAGATTTGGTATTGACAGATTCGTCTTCGAGACTTTGACTACGACACAGATTGTGCGACGAAAGGTATAATTCATGTTTTGTTTGGGGAAGACACAACTCAAATGAGATTCAATTTGAGTGATGTGAATCTTTGTACGAACGAATAGCAAACACGATTAAAATCAAATCGCGCCCTCAATTCACTGACAAACAAAGAATCGTTGTTGTCCCGATCTTTTGAATCAAGCGTGGGTGTTGTGATTTTCACCTCTAAACTATGAAAAGTCTAGCAACAAATAATCACGAGATAAACAACCGAGATTATAACGAACCTTCGAAGAACAAGTCGACGACAATCCGCACAAGCACGATCGACAAACGCCACAAAGTTAAAAACTTTGATAAGTTTGATTTTTGAATAACAAAGCGAAGCTTTGAAAAGTTTGAGAGAAAACTCTAAACTTTGATAAAATATCAAATAATGAATCTGAAAAGTTCTCCAAAATTTTGTGCAACATATGTTTATATCAAAAGATAACAAAAACAATCTAGTTGCCATAATAATTAAAACTCTAACTAGGAAACTAGGATTCTTCCCGAAACTGACTCGCGCTCGGGCGGTAGAATATTACCGCTCGAGCGCCAAGGCTTCTGTACTACTCGCGCTCGGACAGTAAGTATGGCGCTCGGGCGGTAATATTTGACCGCTCGGGCACCGATGCTGCTGGACTCAACTTCATCTATCACTTGAATAATGTTCTTGTGACTTCCAAACTCACTTCCATGCATCAAAAACCCTCCAGCACTTTGCACCTGGCTTGTAAGACCTTCTTCATTGCTCATAAGTCCGTGCAACGCTTCCTTGAACTTCTTCAATCGTCCCCTCGTGATTGGTCCCTCCGGCAACTCCAAAGGGTCCCATGCTTTCCTTGGCGCCTGACCATCCGTGTTCGCATCATCCTCCCTTTCTTGAAAAGGATTTGTCCTCAAATCCATCTCGTCACCTACTTCAAACAACGACAAGTCACTAACATTAAAAGTAGAACTCACGTTATACTCACCTGGTAGGTCGAGTTTGTAGGCATTGTCATTGATCCTGTCAAGGACTTGAAATGGTCCATCGCCCCTAGGTAATAGCTTTGAACGTCTCTTCTCGGGGAACCTTTCCTTCCTCAAGTTTAACCACACCCAATCTCCCTTCTCAAATACCACCTTCTTCTTTCCCTTATTGGCTTGCTTGGCATTTTTCTCATTCTTCTTTTCAATATTGGCCTTGACCTTTTCATGCAAACCCCTAACAAATTCAGCTTTCTTTTTGCCATCCATATTTAACCTTTCACTCACAGGTAAAGACATCAAATCCAACGGAGTCAAAGGATTAAAACCATAAACAATCTCAAATGGCGAATAATGTGTAGTTGAATGCATGCAACGATTATACGCAAACTCAACAAATGGTAAACAATCTTCCCAATTCTTTACCATTTCAACACTAGCCACATTAGTACAACTCCCCCCATCTATGATTAAGTTGCAAACCCTTTGATTCACAAAACACCTAGTATGGAACAAGTTCTCTCTTTGGTTAGTCTCCTCCTCCTTGACTTGGGCACTCATGATACGCCTAGTCACTAGTGCTTCACCTATAACCGCCTCATATCCCTCATTAGGATCCTCTAACGCAGGCATCTCATCATCGTCACTCTCACTTTGGGACTCATATTCACCATAGTCATTTAAGATCATCACCCTTTTATTAGGACATTCACTAGAAATATGCCCTAACCCTTGACACCTAAAACATTTAACATCTCTAGATCGATTAGAAGGAGTTTCAGATTTACCTTGTACTCCTTGCTTAGGCGCCTCTGGTTTGGTCTCAAATTTGGGCTTGGTCACCACCTTATTCTCCTCACGCTTCACCGCATTTGATCTCCAAGAAGATGACGAACCCCCAGTTTGATTGGTGCGGCCAACTCCACGCCTTTTGAGTTGTTGCTTCACTTTTATGGCCATTTGCACCATCTCGTCTAGATCCAAGTAGTGCCGGAGCTCCACTTGATCTTGAATTTTCCTGTTCAAACCACAAAGAAAACGAGCCATGGTCGCCTCACTATCCTCCTCAATACTTGCCCTAATCATGACTACCTCCATCTCCTTATAGTAGTCCTCGACACTCTTCAACCCTTGCCTCAAAGTTTGTAACCTCTTAAACATCTCCCTATAGTAGTGATTGGGCACAAACCTTTTCCTCATGACCCTCTTCATCTCATCCCAAGATTCAATAGGTCTCTCATTATACCTCCTTCTAGTGGTCACTAGTTGATCCCACCAAATGAGAGCATAATCTAAGAATTCCACCACCGCCAACCTCACCTTCTTTTGTTCGGAGTAGTGGTGACACTCAAACACAAACTCTACCCTCTTTTCCCACTCTAAATACGCCTCCGGGTCAGATTTCCCATGGAACGATGGAATTTTCATCTTAATGCTACCCATGTTACCATCTTCCCTATCCCCATCATATCTACCCCGTACGGCTCCTCTTTTTCCTCTACCGTATCCTCTACCTCTTCCATTCCTACCCCAATTTTCATTTTGACTCTCCTCATCTCCACCCAAGTCATACTCCTCATCCTCTCTACTCAAATCCTCAGGTTTAGACTTACTCCCACTAACACCAACCTCAAGCTTATCCAACCTTTCATGTAACGACTCCATTTGGGTCGACATCATCCTACTAAAATGCCCAAATAACGCCTCCATTTGAACCTTAGACAACCCTGGGTTCGAACTATCTCCTACCTCCCTCCCCATCTAATTTCAAACTTGTACCTGCAAGAAAACGTTAGTACAAACAAAATAATCCTCACCCAAATGCTCACGATCACTCCAAAGAATTTCACTCGTCTTTTCTCAGAATTTTTTTTTTTTTTTTGCTCACAACAAATACTCACTAATCACTCCAAAGAAAATTCACTCACACTCAAGTAATGTCACTCAAGTTCGAGAGTCCTCTCAAGGTGCTCAAGCTTTGTATTTGAATTTATCAAACAATCAAGTTTAAGCTTGTGAACAAATGTGATCGACTCACTTGGACTGCGTAGAGAAGTAATTTAAAGATCAATAATAATAAGTTTTTTTTTTTGACTGTGTGAGGCAAGTGTGTATGACTCACAAAAAGGAATAGAACGAAATATCAAAAAGAAATAATTGTGGATTTTCGGAATTTTTTATTTTTTATTTTTGCTGAGTACTACTCGAAAATCACAAAAAAAAAAGACACCAACAAATTTCGAGAATCACAGATTCACGAAAAAATCTACGAAGAATGATAGACCAAAACAGATCTGAAAACAAACGAAGAAATAATACAGATTATCAAATTTAATAACAAGATAACTTGCTTGAATTTCAATGAACCTAAGCTCTGATACCAAATGATATGAATCTTTGTACGAACGAATAGCAAACACGATTAAAATCAAATCGCGCCCTCAATTCACTGACGAACAAAGAATCGTTGTTGTCCCGATCTTTTGAATCAAGCGTGTGTGTTGTAATTTTCACCTCTAAACTATGAAAAGTCTAGCAACAAATAATCACGAGATAAACAACCGAGATTATAACGAACCTTCGAAGAACAAGTCGACGACAATCCGCACAAGCACGATCGACAAACGCCACAAAGTTAAAAACTTTGATAAGTTTGATTTTTGAATAACAAAGCGAAGCTTTGAAAAGTTTGAGAGAAAACTCTAAACTTTGATAAAATATCAAATAATGAATCTGAAAAGTTCTCCAAAATTTTGTGCAACATATGTTTATATCAAAAGATAACAAAAAAAATCTAGTTGCCATAATAATTAAAACTCTAACTAGGAAACTAGGATTCTTCCCGAAACTGACTCGCGCTCGGGCGGTAGAATATTACCGCTCGAGCGCCAAGGCTTCTGTACTACTCGCGCTCGGACAGTAAGTATGGCGCTCAGGCGGTAATATTTGACCGCTCGGGCGCCGATGCTGCTGGACTCAACTTCATCTATCACTTGAATAATGTTCTTGTGAATTCCAAACTCACTTCCATGCATCAAAAACCCTCCAGCACTTTGCACCTTGCTTGTAAGACCTTCTTCATTGCTCATAAGTCCGTGCAACGCTTCCTTGAACTTCTTCAATCGTCCCCTCGTGATTGATCCCTCCGGCAACTCCGAAGGGTCCCGTGCTTTCCTTGGCGCCTGACCATCCGTGTTCGCATCATCGAGTTTCCCAATCAAATCACATACTAGAATTGTTGTTTATCTTTTGATATGAATTTGATTTGTTTATAGATTTATATTCAAATCTCTTGATAGGATGCTGTCTTGTTTATAGATTTATATTCAAGCCTTTGAGATAGGAGAGTCATTGGCAGACTTGCCAAACTAGATGTTCGGTGGTATCGACGCTTCGGATCAGATTCACTCCGATTGTAGACATTCGATACAGACATGACCGAAGTCTAGGAATAAGACGTACAGTTACCCCGATTGGGAGGGTAGGTGACAGACAGTGACGTCTTATTCACACCGGGATCCCTAGAGTAGAGTCGAGTCGAGTCAAAACATGATTTGATTTGAATTGCATGTTTATATAGATTGGTTTCATAGACTATGAAGCCCATTATTGCTTTTTGATTCATGATTTATGATTATGTACCAGCATGTACACATGTGTTATACTGGGATTTGTTCTCACCGGAGTTTCCGACTGTTGTTATGTCTGTATGTGTGCATAACAACAGGTGGGGCAGGATCAGGGTCGCGACAGAGATGAGAGATGGACATAGCGTGGTGATCACGGGCGTAGCAGATGAACTAGTAGTTGTACTTTCGATATGTACTGTATTTAAATACTGGTTTGTAGAATATGAATAAAACGAGGCATGTATATTATGTTTGTTGTAGTGAAATGAATATAGAATTATCTTGTGCTTGAGTTGTAAACATTTGACTTAATCTTAAAAGCAAAATTTTGACCCGTATTTTTGAACAAGGATCCGAGTAATCCCGAAAAGAATTGAGTTAGAGCCCGGGTCCCCACAACAAGTTGTATCAGAGCCGTAGGTTTCTGTAGACTGAGATAGAATAGAATGAGCGGGGTAGATCGAGTCTTCTTCCTTGCTTTTGATGTGCTAGCATGATTTAATGCTTTCCCTATTATATGTTGTATTGTATCTGAGTGGATTTACAGCATATACTTGTAAAGACTGAATCAGAACCGATTCTGGATCAGAGGTATATGATCAGAGGAGGGCTGAGACAGATTGTATAGATTGTATCCTAATCTGTTTGATAATCAGATATGCCGCCTAGAAGAATACCACAACCAGCTGCAGGTCAAGTGCTAGAACAAGGTAGTACGTCAGGTACTCATATGGATGTTACTGCGACACCGATGGAGACTTTGTTGAAGAGATTTCAATCATTCCATCCACCTACCTTGAAGGGCATAGAAAATGCAGTGGATTGTGAAAGCTGGTTGGATGATATAGAGATGTTATTTGAATCACTTGCATATACAGATGAACGTAGGGTGAAGCTGATTGGGCATCAATTGCAAGAAGTGGCCAAGAGTTGGTGGCTAACGGCGAAACGAGCCTTAGAACATCGAGGTATTGATATTACTTGGAAAGTCTTTAAAGATGAATTTTATCAATGTTTCTTTCCAGTGTCATACTTAGAAAAGACAAAGGGGCAGAGTTCGCCAACTTGAGACAGGGGCAATGGAACATAGAGGAGTATGTTGCCAAATTCTCGTCCTTGCTTCGATTTGCACCTCATGTAGCAGGGAATGATGAGGCAGTCGCCGATCAATTCATAAATTGTTTGAATCCGGATATCTTCACCCTAGTGAACACGGGGCGACCCAACACTTTTTCTGAGGCGCTGAATCGAGCGAAGGGAGCAGAGGCAGGCTTGGTTAGGCAGCGAGGAGCTTCCTATAGTGTTCAGGGTCAGAGACCGCCACCACTCGCCACACAGTTTCCACCACCTCCTCCTCGATTTGATAGTGGAAGCAGTAATAGTGGAAAGAAAGATTCTTTGAAAGCCAAGGGTAAGCAGTTTAAGAGATCAGGGAGCAGTTCGTCGAGCTCCAGTGGGTCAAGACAGAGAGGTCCTGGCCAGAGTACAGATGTGACAGGTGTGTATTGCACTACTTGTGGAGGCCGACATGCCACAGAGCAGTGTCAAGGAGTGATGGGCAGATGTAACATATGTAAGCAACAGGGACATTTCGCCAGAGTCTGTCCCTAGAGAGGTGCCCAGAGATTTCAGAGCGCAGGGTCATCAGCATCAGTGACTCAGCCTGAGAGGCAAGCTTCGTCTGTCCATTCCTTCCAGCCCACGCCTACACAGTCTCAACCTAGAGCCAGAGGTGGCCAGACAGTGAGCCAACCTCTCAGACAACAAGCTCAGGTGTTTTCATTGACGGAAGAGCAAGCCCAAGATGCACCAGACGATGTGATTGCAGGTAACTGTTTTCTTTGCGGTTATCCTGCATATGTATTGATAGATACAGGTGCATCACATACATTCATATCAGAACGTTTTGCATTGAAACATGCATTGCCTGTAGAGTCATTGTCTACTGTAGTGTCTATTTCTTTTCCGTTGGGAAGTGTTCTGATATCTGTGACTTCAGTTAGACATTGCTTACTACAGTTTGAAGGGCATGAGATCGATTTAGAATGTGTTGTACTTGTTTATCTGATTTTGATTGTATTGTCGGGATTGACATGTTGACTAAGTACAGAGCTACCGTAGATTGTTTTCACAAGATTGCCAGATTCAGACCTGAAATGACAGAAGAGTGGAAATTCTACGGTAAGGGTTCCAGATCTCGGATTCCCTTAGTATCTGCGCTGACTATGAGTAGATTGTTGCAACAGGGAGCAGAAGGGTTCCTTATTTATTCAGTAGATTTACTGAAATCGAGCTCGGCATTGGCAGATTTGCCAGTAGTACGGGAGTTTGCAGATATATTTCCTGACGAGATTCCAGGGTTACCTCCAGCCCGAGAGGTAGATTTTAGCATTGATCTTATTCCAGGTACCGTTCCTATTTCGAGAGCTCCTTATAGGATGGCGCCAATAGAATTGAAAGCAAAACTAGAAGATCTTTTAGCCAAGGGATATATCAGACCCAGTGTGTCTCCTTGGGGCGCACCAGTGCTATTTGTGCGAAAGAAAGACGGTTCTATGAGATTGTGTATAGATTACAGGCAACTGAACAAGGCACCGATAAAGAACAAATATCCTTTGCCTCGTATCGATGACTTATTTGATCAGTTGCAGGGATTATCTATCTATTCCAAGATCGATTTGAGATCTGGATATCACCAGCTGCAAGTACGAGATATTGATATACCAAAGACAGCATTCCGAACTAGGTATGGACATTACGAATTTATTGTCATGCCTTTTGGTTTAACGAATGCTCCAGCGGTGTTTATGGGACTGATGAACCGCATCTTTCAGAGGTATTTAGATGAGTTTGTGATTGTTTTTATTGATGATATTTTGGTATATTCAAAGAATTTGAATGAGCATGCCAAGCATTTGAGAATTGTGTTGCAAACATTGAGAAATGAAAGATTGTATGCGAAACTGTCAAAGTGTGAGTTTTGGCTGAGACAGGTTGTCTTCTTGGGTCATATCATATCTGGAGATGGTATTTCTGTGGATCCGAGTAAAGTGGAAGCTGTGATCAGTTGGCCGAGACCGACTTCGGTACCTGAGATACGCAGTTTCATGGGTCTAGCAGGGTACTGTAGACGATTCATCAAAGATTTCTCCAGTATTGCGAAGCCGATTACCCAGTTGACACAGAAAAATGCGCCGTTTGTGTGGTCTGAAGATTGTGAATCCAGCTTCCTAGAGTTGAAGAAGAGGCTGACCAGTGCACCTGTCTTGATGATTCCTTCAGGTACTGGCGATTTCGTTGTATATTGTGATGCATCTCACAGAGGGCTGGGATGTGTTCTTATGCAGCGGGGTCATGTGATCGCATATGCCTCTAGACAGCTGAAGCCACACGAGATTCGAACCCCATTCATGATCTTGAATTGGCGGCTATCGTATTTGCATTAAAGATTTGGCGTCATTATCTTTATGGCGAGAAATTTGAGATCTATTCTGATCATAAAAGCCTGAAGTATCTGTTTTCTCAGTCAGAGTTGAACATGAGGCAGCGTAGATGGCTTGATCTACTGAAAGATTTTGATTGCGAGATCAAGTACTATCCAGGGAAGTCAAATGCAGCAGCAGATGCCTTGAGTCGAAAGGTTTGTGCCTTATCCTTATCGACGATAGGTGTTTCGAATTTAGTTGAGGATTGTTGCTTGTCTGGTTTAGCATTTGACACAGATAGTAGACCATTAAGACTTGCCACGATTCAAGTTGAGCCAGATTTGATTATGAAAATCAAAGAAGCTCAAAGAACAGATCAGAATATACAGTAGTCAATTCAGATGGTCAGATCAGGACATCAGTCTGAATATCAGGTACGTGATTTTGGCCTGTATGTGAATAACGGTATTGTAGTGCCAGATGTTTCAGAGTTGAAACAACAGATATTGTCAGCAGCGCACTGTAGTCGGTTCAGCATTCACCCTGGTGGCAGAAAGATGTACAACGACTTGAAGACACAGTTCTGGTGGAAACAGATGAAATCAGATATTGCCGAATATGTGTCTAAGTGCTTAAATTGCCAACAGGTGAAGGCCGAAAGAAAAAAGCCCGGAGGTTTACTTCAGAATTTGTCTATTCCTGAATGGAAATGGGATCAAATTTCCATGGATTTCGTGACGAAGTTACCTCGATCATCCCGGGGTTGTGATGCGATTTGGGTTGTGATAGACAGATTAACCAAATCAGCGTGTTTTATTCCGTACAGAATGACGTACAGACATGATCAGATGGCTGAGATATATGTCCGAGAGGTAGTCAGATTACATGGTGTGCCGAAGTCTATCGTATCAGATCGTGATCCACGATTCACTTCTCACTTTTGGCACAGTCTGCAGCAGGCTTTAGGTACGACATTGCACCTGAGCACTTCTTATCATCCCCAGACAGACGGACAGTCAGAGCGGACTATCCAGACTTTAGAGGACATGTTGAGAGCTGTAGTGCTAGACTTTGGCACTAGTTGGCAAGATTCACTACCATTGTGTGAATTTTTTTGACAACAACAGCTATCAAACGAGCATAGAGATGGCACCGTTTGAAGCATTATATGGCAAGAAGTGCAGATCTCCTCTATATTGGGATGATATATCTGAGGTACCAGAACTTGGGCCTGATATGATTCGGGAGATGACCGAGAAAGTAAAGATAATTCAGAAGAGGATGAAGACGGCACAGGATAGGCAAGCCAAGTATGCCAATATCAGACGTAGACCGCTAGTATTTGAACAAGGAGACAGAGTGTTTTTGAAGATTTCTCCTTTCAGAGGCGTTGTCAGATTTGGCAAACGCGGGAAGTTGTCTCCTAGATACATCGGTCCATACGAGATTCTTGAAAAGATTGGCGATCGAGCATATCGACTGGCTCTTCCTCCTGCTTTATCTGGGATACATGACGTTTTTCATGTCTCGTTGTTGCGTAGATATATGCCAGATATTTCTCATGTCATTCGGCCTGACGAAGCTGAGCTGGATCAGACGTTGAGTTATGTTGAACAACCGATACAGATTCTTGATCGGAAAGAGAAACAGCTTCAGAACAAAGACTATTCCACTAGTGAAAGTCCAGTGGAGTCGTCATGGCACCGAGGAAGCGACTTGGGAGACAGAAGCAAATATGAGACAGAAATATCCCGAGTTATTCTCATGATGTGAGTATTTATTCAGCTTTTGATTTTACTGCTGTTTGTACATACTTTGATTAATTTATTTCACGTTCGAGGACGAACTAATATCTAAGAGGGGAGAAATGTAATGCCCTAGATTGTATGTGGATAGAATGAAAAGATGAAGTGTTGCTTGAAGAAAGAGACCGCACCCGCGCCTAGAGAAGCACCGCACCCGCGGTGGATAGGCAGAAAGTTGGCCATTTTTACAGTAGGGTCACCGCACCAGCGGTCCAGAAGCAGCGCACCCGCGGTACTGCTACAGTAGTACTACCGCACCCGCAGTGCAAACCAGACCGCACCCGCGGTCGGCGAGGCTAGGATATTGATAGGGTTACCGAGAGTTAGGCGCACCCGCGGTCAAAGAAAGAGTGCACCCGCGGTTGATGGACAGAGAGTTGGAGATTATTTACAGAAATGACACCGCACCCGCTGTGCACAACTGACCGCACCCGCGGTCGATGTTTATGCAAATGTGGATGGACCGCCGAAGCTTGCGCGCACCCGCGGTTCATTAACTACCGCACCCGCGGTCATGCGTGTTACTTGAAAAATATGACACTTGCCCCTCAACATGCAAGATATATATATTATGTGTCTTCATTTCCTCTCCTGGACAGCTGAGAATCGAGAGGGAGAAGGGATCAAGGAAAAGGAAAGTTTTTTCACTCTTGAAACTAGCTTGTACAAGATTTTTACATCCAAACTTTAATCCGATTTTGGTTTTGAGTTCTTCTCATCACTAGCTACAAGAAGATGTAAGTTTCATTCAATTTCAGCACATTTTGATATATATGTGTTAGGAGAAGGATGAATTGAGTTTTATAATATGTTCTTGAGATTATTGATATCGTAGAAATGCAACCGGATCGAAGAACGGACGTTGTATGCTATAGTTATTATTTTCCAGCATGTTTAGAATTAAATATGCAGATTTTGAGTACTATCATGTGCTTATGATGATGATTATGAGTTGAGAATTATGAATTGGTGATATATGTTGAGAGATGGATTGACCGGTATCGAGAAATTACGTTGTTATGCCGTCAAATGGTACCGAGGTCAAGTATTGAATTAGATATGTGTTGATTGAGATTAGAGATGGATAGAATATGTATCAACATTTCCATTTCAGATTTGGTATTGAAAGATTCGTCTTCGAGACTTTGACTACGACATAGATTGTGCGACGAAAGGTATAATTCATGTTTTGTTTGGGGAAGACACAACTCAAATGAGATTCAATTTGAGTTTCCCAACCAAAACACATACTAGAATTGTTGTTTATCTTTTGATATGAATTTGATTTGTTTATAGATTTATATTCAAATCTCTTGATAGGATGTTGTCTTGTTTATAGATTTATATTCAAGCCTTTGAGATAGGAGAGTCATTGGCAGACTTGCCAAACTAGATGTTCGGTGGTATCGACGCTTCGGATCAGATTCACTCCGATTGTAGACATTCGATACAGACATGACCGAAGTCTGGGAATAAGACGTACAGTTACCTCGATTTGGAGGGTAGGTGACAGACAGTGACGTTTTATTCACACCGGGATCCCTAGAGTAGAGTCGAGTCGAGTCAAGACATGATTTGATTTGAATTGCATGTTTATATAGATTGGTTTCATAGACTATGAAGCCCATTATTGCTTTGATTCATGATTTATGATTATGTACCAGCATGTACACATGTGTTATACTGGGATTTGTTCTCACCGGAGTTTCCGGCTGTTGTTATGTCTGTATGTGTGCATAACAACAGGTGGGGCAGGATCAGGGTCGCGACAGAGATGAGAGATGGACATAGCGTGGTGATCACGGGCGTAGCAGATGAACTAGCATGGCTTTAGGCCCATTAAGCCAACAATTAAGCACATTAGCCTTTAATTAGATTTAAATAAAATATTAACAAGGTTTTTGTTTAAATAAATTTGTGAATTTATTAGCCGGGTTGCCAAAAAGCTCGTATTTTAGTTGAAAAACCAACACCGATAAAATTTACGCCCCGGCGTATAAAATCACCTCAAAACCCTTAATTTCATAAAAATACTAAAAAGCATCGACCATCTTTTAAATAATTAAAAATAATTATTTAATATAAATATTTTACGTTTTCTTCAGCCCTCGGTCCCCGTTCCTCGATCGTCACTTGAATATTCCTAAAAATACATTTTTTTATGCATGATGACAAATAAATCTCATTTAGCATATAAACAAGTACGTCACATAATTAATTAGCAGCTAAAATCAATTAATTACTCAATTTTTCATAATTTCCTAGATTCGCATGCAGTTGGATTACGTCGTCTTAATTTTGGACCTTACAATTCCTCCCCCCTTAAATAAAATTTCGTTCTCGAAATTAGAACTTACCGAATAGATCCGGATAGCGACTCTTCAAGTCCCTCTCAGTTTCCCAAGTAGCTTCCTCTTCCGAGTGATTCAGCCACTTGACCTTGACCATTGGAATTACTTTGTTACGCAATCGTCTTTCTTGTCTAGCCAGAATCTGGACAGGTCTATCTTCATACGACAAATTTGGAGTTAGTTGAAGAGGTTCATAATTAAGCACATGCAACGGATTAGACATGTACTTCCGCAGCATCGAAATATGGAACACATTGTGAACTCCAGAAAGTGCGGGTGGCAATGCCACTCTATAAGCTAGTGTCCCAATCCTCTCCAAAATCTCGAATGGGCCAATAAATCTAGAACCAAGCTTGCCCTTCTTGCCAAAACGCATAACACCCTTCATGGGTGCTATCTTCACAAACACGTGGTCGCCTACTGCAAACTCCAAGTCCCTTCGTCTTTTGTCCGCATAACTCTTTTGTCGGCTTTGTGCAGTCTTCATTCTATCACGAATCTTGACTACAAGCTCAGCTGTTTCTTCAATCACATCTGGACCAATGTCTCTTCTTTCCCCAACCTCGTCCCAATGAATAGGAGATCTACATTTTCTTCCATAGAGTGCCTCAAAAGGAGCCATTCCTATTGATGATTGATAGCTGTTATTGTAAGTGAACTCCACTAGAGGTAATTTTTGTTCCCAACTGCCTTGGAAATCAATGACGCATGCTCGCAGTAGATCTTCCAAAATCTGAATAACCCTTTCTGACTGACCATCGGTTTGAGGGTGGAACGCTGTACTGAACAATAACTTGGTCCCCATCGCTGCATGCAGACTTTTCCAAAAAGACGACGTGAACCTCGGATCCCGGTCAGAAACGATGGATACAGGAATCCCATGCAGCCGAACTATCTCCCGAATATACAAGTCGGCATACTGAATCATGGTGAATGTCGTCTTAATAGGTAGAAAATGCGCTGATTTCGTAAGACGATCCACTATCACCCAAATGGCATTAAATCCTTTAACTGTCTTTGGCAATCCCACAACAAAGTCCATGGTGATATTTTCCCATTTCCACTCGGGAATAGGGAGTGGCTTCAATTTTCCCGCTGGTCTCTGATGCTCTGCTTTGACTTGCTGACAAGTCAAACACTCGGATACATATCTCAAGATGTCTCTCTTCATGCCTGGCCACCAATATAACAACTGCAAATCTCTATACATCTTTGTACTGCCCGGATGAATGGAATATGGTGTGTCGTGGGCTTCCTTCATAATAAGATCTCTCAAAGAATCGTCACTAGGAACCCATAGACGGTCTCGATAACGGACTAAGCCATCCACTACTGAATATAAATTCCGGCCCTTGGCTTCATCTCTTGCTCTCCACTTTTGCAACTGCTCATCAGTAGGCTGTCCATCCCGAATTCTGTCTCTCAAAGTCGACTGCACTGATAATGTGGCAAGATTAGGGGCCTCGCCCCTAGCATACACGGCAAGCTCAAACCGCTGTATCTCGGACTGCAACGGTCTTTGGAGTGATAATTGAGTGATAACCGCTGCCTTTCTACTCAATGCGTCTGCCACTACATTAGCTTTCCCCGGATGGTAGCTAATGTCACAATCATAGTCCTTTACCAATTCAAGCCATCTGCGCTGTCTCATATTCAACTCCTTTTGGGTGAAGAAGTATTTCAAGCTTTTATGATCAGTGAATATTTTGCACTTCTCCCCATAAAGGTAGTGTCTCCAAATCTTTAATGCAAAGACTACTGCTGCAAGCTCAAGATCATGAGTAGGGTAGTTCTTTTCATGAATTTTCAAATGTCTTGATGCATAGGCGATAACTCGGTCGTTTTGCATCAGAACTGCACCTAAACCTAGCTTAGAAGCGTCGGTATAAAGAACATACTCCCCTTGCCCTGATGGCATGGATAACACTGGTGCTGATATCAAGGCTTGCTTCAACTTGTCAAAACTGTCTTGACACTCGGATCCCCAAATAAACTTAGCATTTTTCTTCGTCAAAGATGTCAAAGGCACTGCAATAGATGAGAACCCCTTGATGAATTTGCGATAATAGCCAGCTAGTCCCAAGAAACTGCGAATCTCGGTGACACTCTTCGGTACTGGCCACTCTTTTACTGCCTCAACTTTACTCGGATCAACTTCCACGCCATCCCTAGAAATGATGTGGCCTAAGAACGCCACTCTATCAAGCCAAAACTCGCACTTGCTGAATTTTGCATAAAGCTTTCTGTCTTGTAAAACTTGCAGTGCTGTCCTCAAATGGCGACTATGCTCCTCTCTGCTCTTGGAATAGATCAATATGTCATCAATGAAGACAATAATAAACTGATCCAGATACGGCTGAAATACGCGATTCATGAGATCCATGAAGATCGCTGGCGCATTGGTCAACCCGAATGGCATGACCATAAACTCATAGTGCCCATATCTTGTGCGAAATGCTGTCTTGTGCACGTCAGACTCCTTGACTTTCAACTGATGGTATCCAGATCGCAGATCAATTTTAGAAAATATCGAAGCTCCTTGCAACTGGTCAAATAAATCCTCAATTCTTGGCAGTGGATACTTATTTTTTATAGTGACCCTATTGAGCTCTCGATAATCGATGCAAAGACGCATACTACCATCTTTCTTTTTCACAAACAAAACCGGTGCGCCCCATGGAGAGTAACTAGGGCGAATAAAACCTTTGTCTAGCAATTCTTGAATTTGATCTTTCAATTCTTTCATTTCAGCGGGTGCTAGACGATAAGGTGCTTTAGATATAGGAACAGTGCACGGCATAAGGTCAATAGAGAACTCCACCTCACGATCGGGCGGAATGCCAGAAACATCTTCGGGAAAGACGCTAGGAAAATCCCTCACAATATCAACATCTTCTAGCTTCTGGCTGATGGATTCATGTGTAGTAGCGACACATGCTAAATACGCCTGACATCCATGCTTAATAAGCTTCCTCGCACATAGACAAGAGATAATGTGCGGCATTTGCTGGTTTCTTGCCGCCTCGAAAACAAAAGATTTACCACTGGGTGGCCTGATAGATACTGATCGCTGACGGAAATCAATCGAAGCTCCATTCGCAGATAGCCAATCCATCCCAAGTATAATATCGAATTCGGGCATAGGAAGCACAATAAGATCTGCCCGAACAACATCTTTGAATAAACGAAGCTCCAGATTCTTAACAATCTTAGACGTGAGCATCTGATCACCGGATGGAATCGAAACTTTGAAACCCAAACCCATATCTTGAGGAGTAACATTCAGTCTTTTGATGAAGGTTTCTGATATTAAAGAGTGTGTAGCTCCTGAATCTAGCAAAGCATAGGTAGCTACGCCTAGAATGATGATCCTCCCTGCGGTGAAAATGTCTTTTAATTCTTTTCGTGTTGACACTTAAGGATTTACTATCATTAATTCCCAAAGTTGAATGAAGATTTCGTGTTGAAGTTAAACATTTCTTAGAGAAGTTTTGCTTTAGTCCCTCAATCTTTTAAGTCTGCATTATTGACCCATAATTTTCGAATTATTGCACTTAAGTCCCTTAAATTTTCGAAAATTGCATAGTGGCCCCCCAATAATTTCGAAACCCCCTTTTTATGGTTTTCTTTAATTTTGGCCCTTAGACTTTTTATTCTGAATCATAACATCCTTCACATAAAATAAGGCACAAAAATTCGAATCATTTTTCTATGGTTTCTAAAATCATCGCCTAAGGCCAACTAAGTAGAACATGCAACCTAATTTATTCTAGGTTGAAACTTAATCACAATTCAATTCTAATAACCAATTTAACATTTCATGCCGAAATAAGGAATATAAAAATGTTAAATGACTAGGTTACCCGTGATGAGTGTAGTGTCTGCCTCTTCCTCGGCTTCCTCGGCATTCATCACATAAGCTCGGGCCGTAGTAGCTGCTTTCCTCTTTGGGCAATCAATAGCTTTGTGACCGGCCTCCTTGCAAGTAGAAACATTTATATGATCCCAACTCGCATTTGCCAAGATGTAGACGGTTGCACTCCTTGCATGGTTGCCTCTCAGCAGACTTTGGTGCTCCCGGATTCTGTGGCTTTGGTGGCGCTGGCTTCTTGACTTGACCTTGGGGCTTTTGAGGCCCTTGAGGTCTAGGAGGACCCGTATTTGGCTTCTTGTTGGGTTGATTGTTATTCTGATAGTGCTGCCTCTTGCGCTGAATCTCAAAGTAAATGTCCTTTAAGGACTGCTCAGCCTGATATGCATAAGTAACTGCCATAGCATAATTCTCCGGACGCATCATCATGACTTTATCCCGAATGGTAGGTCTTAGGCCATCCTTGAAATGCCTAAGTTTTTCTTCCGCGTCTCCAGCAATAAGGGGTACAAAGTGGCAACCCCTATCAAACTTCTTCACAAAATCGGCAACAGGTACGTCTCCCTGGCGGAGAGTCATAAATTCCCTCTTTATCCGGCTTCTGACGTCAGCAGTAAAGTATTTCTCATAGAATTTCGTCTTGAACTGTGCCCAAGTGAGTGTAGCAAGGTCAACACCATGCTCGGCTCCTTCCCACCATAAAGAAGCGTCATCCCTAAGCAGATAAGTAGTGCACCTCACACGGTCGGCGTCTCCCATGTTCAGATAGCGAAAATGTACCTCGAGTGATCGGATCCAACTCTCTGCAGCAAATGGATCGGTGGTGCCAGAAAATTCCTTCGGCCCTAGCCTCCGGAACTGCTCATAAATATCATGCTGCGGCCTAGGTGGCTGCTGTGGCTGCTGCTGCTGCATCTGCTGTAACTGCAGCTGTAGCTGTTGCTGCTGTATCTGCTGCTGCTGTAACTGTTGTTCGAAGAGACGAGCCATACCCTCTAATGCACGAGTAGCAGGATCCCCTGGAGGAGGTGGTGGTGGTGGTGCATTTCTTTGACTATTCCCTCTGCGATTAACACTGTTCTCTGCCTGATTCTCGATAACGGATACGCGTCTAGGAGGCATTTTATCTGAATTTTTTCCAAATTCTAACGTAACCAACATGCATTTAAATCTAAGTTCTCTAATCATGTAACACATCCTGACTTAATTAGCATTTTAAGCATGCAAGGCAATACTACTCAAAAAGCTATTAAACATGTATCATAAACATAATATCCATAACGTCATGCAGGTTAAATCATATAAAATCACATAAAGCAAGTAAATCTTACAACTTGAGGCTTGACGACTGATATTCCCGGCGCTGATGGTGGCACAACCCTTTGCAGGACCTTTGCTCTGATACCAACTGAGACGTCCTGCTCTTTTTATTGCTTTAAAAGTACTAAAAAAAATTTTTTTTTTCCCTCACTTAGCATCGGCCGAACCATAAAATATTTTTGACATCATTTTAAAAATAAACATCCAACTGCTATTTAAAAATCCAAAGAAAAATATTTTAAAGCATAAAATCGTCAAACATTTTACTAAACCTAAAAAGCAATAATTTGAAAAGTAAAGCCCATACTAAACCTCTCAAAAATCTCTCAAAAGCATACATAAGTAATCTTAAAAATCTTTAATCATAAAGCATGAGTCAAAAGTCATAATGCGGAAAAAGTAGAAGCGCTGGTCCTCGGGTTGTGTGCGCCTTCAGTCCAGTCAAATCACTCATCAAGCCCTCCCTCAATACCACCTGCATCCATCACACCTAGTGAGTCTAAAGACTCAACACACCATAATCTTGATAACGAGTAATACGTAATACAGTCAACATATAACGGTGAAAAATATGTGTACTTAAAATATCGTTTTCATGAAGATGCATAAACATAAACATAAAAATTTTCATAAAATACTTTTTCATGACATGCAACCATAAACCTTAACCTTTTCCCTTTTTCCTCAACATGACATGACATAAAACATTTTTCATGATCATAAACATTTTTCCTTTTCCTTTTCCTTTTCCTTTTCCTTTTGTTGAATTCAGATCGTTAATTGTGACTTTCCTGATCATGCTCATGAGGGTCGATGGATCCATCTACATAAAACCACAGTACTGGGCGGCGGGGGACACCAGCAACACTCTCACCGGTCAACTGGGCACTGGCCTATCATGATTCGAATAGAAATACGCTCGTCGGGGCTCCCTCTGGGGCCTTTTCCCATAAATGGGCTCCCTCTGGGGCCTTTTCCCCTCACGATATTCCCATTCTTCCGTTACCACAAAACCGTTACCACATATCCGTTACCACATATCCGTTACCACATATTCGCAATGATGGAAACACGATCGTCGGGCTCCCACTGGGACCATAACCCTCACGACGTCGCCAACATTAACGAATTAGTCACAATTATTTCACATCCTTCAACATTTTTCATTCACATCACTTTAGAAAAAAATCATGAATATCATTACGTTTTTCATTTTTGAAACCAAGCATGCAACATGTATTTTAAATGTCTTCCCTCAATCATAAAAATCAAATAGACATTTAAAAATCATCATTCAATCATGAACAATTCATAAACATTTAAAAATAATCATATTTTCATAAAATAGCATTTAGGGCACTGCCATGACCTTAACTAATTTCTAGGTGTAAAAAGACCGTTTTACCCCTGGACTCAACATTTTACGTTTTCGACTTTTTCCTTGATTTCACGACTCTAACATGTCCCAAATAATTATTTAAGCTTACGTGAATTTTTTTCCATAATTTTATTTGGCTTAAATGTTAGACTTTTTCAATTATCTTTTCTTAATTGTTTTAACAGTGTTTTAATCCCGAAAAATACCAAACTTTAATATAAAATTCTTAAATTCTAAATTTAGTCTTTTTATATTATTTTAGCCCTTATGGACCCCGACTCGACCCCCGTGAGCCGTTTTCCAATTTTTTCTTTACTTAAAACCCTATTTGACACCTAAATTTCACCCCCGAGCCAACTCTCGATTTTAACGAGTTACCCCCGAACTATGTCGAGCCAAAAGGTGCCCAACATAATAAATTAACTTACTGGACCCTAACTTTATCAAGGAAACCCTTCTAATGCCAAAAACGAGCCCTCTACTTCCTGAACAAAAGCTGGCCGAGAAACCTTGTTGGACAAGGTCTCTTGCACGCACTGCCTAGCCCCTAACCACGAACCCAGCCACCAAACCAACCTGATTTTCACCCCCTAAGGACCCTAAGGACTAGACCTGACCCAGCCCAGACCCCCTGAACCGCGCGCCCAAGCTTGTGCGAAGCACAGAACCCTGCACGCGATCCCCTTGATTCTCGGGTGGGAGTCCTAGCTTGCTAGGACTCCTTCCCTGCCTTAGTGCGCGAGTCCTAGCGTGGCTAGGACTCCCTTCATGACTCTCTCATGACCTTGGCTAGCCCCTGGAATGTGCCAACCAATCCCTCCGTCCCTGCACAATAAAACCGAACCCCAAACTTGACAGCAACAACCGGTTCCTGCACGAGTTCTGGTTTCGTCTCTCTTTCTTGGTTTTAGTCGATTCATGTGTGGTGTGTGGGACTCCAAAACCCGTGTAATACTTACCTATCCATGCCTAGACATCATGGCAGCCCCTTAGTATAAAAAAAATGTGAGTCATGGCATCAAACAAATTGCATATAATCACAAATCCAATGCATGTACAAGATGGTCTCCTTTTTTTTTTTTTTTCGAAAATTCTGAATATATACATGTATGACTTCAAGCTTTTCATGCACACATACTTTAAACAATAATATGATGTAATGGATGAGAAAAGGGAGATTAAGGTGTGCCTTTGCGTTTTATACGCGCGAAAAACCGTTGACGACGAAGAACGGGACGCGACGATGGCTTGCTCTTGGCTTGATGCCTTCGAAAACCTCTTCTAGCTTGGTGTGGTGAGTGCCGTGTGTGTATGGGAGTGTTTTCAGATTTTAAAAAGTGTGTGGCCGATCCCTTGATGCAAAAAGTGTAGGGTTTTGGGGAGACTAAATCATGTATTATATACTAATTATTTGCTAACATGGCTTTAGGCCCATTAAGCCAACAATTAAGCCCATTAGCCTTTAATTAGATTTAAATAAAATATTAACAAGGTTTTGTTTAAATAAATTTGTGAATTTATTAGCCGGGTTGCCAAAAAGCTCGTATTTTAGTTGAAAAACCAACACCGATAAAATTTACGCCCCGGCGTATAAAATCACCTCAAAACCCTTAATTTCATAAAAATACTAAAAAGCATCGACCATCTTTTAAATAATTAAAAATAATTATTTAATATAAATATTTTACGTTTTCTTCAGCCCTCGGTCCCCGTTCCTCGATCGTCACTTGAATATTCCTAAAAATACATTTTTTTATGCATGATGACAAATAAATCTCATTTAGCATATAAACAAGTACGTCACATAATTAATTAGCAGCTAAAATCAATTAATTACTCAATTTTTCATAATTTCCTAGATTCGCATGCAGTTGGATTACGTCGTCTTAATTTTGGACCTTACATATACAATATCAATCTTCTACCTAAATAATAAAATCATTTTAGCACCAATTACATGCTTAAACTATTATCTTCCCAATTGCAATATAGTCGAGGCCTAAGACCCTTGGACTTTCCTCGTTGGAACAAATGTCGCATTCTTACGTATCCTTAATACTTAATTAATATTAGCATATAAAACTTAATAAGTTATCCCATGATAGCATTAGACTAACTTCAATAAATCAACTTCACTTATACCCGTAGAATTCTAGAACTCCCACATCAAGATTTTTAGATTTCTTACTCGATAAAAATCTTAACATTCGCCCATTAGTAACCTAAATTGAATACAACTAATTCTATTTTTGTTTTTTGTTCACCCAAAAACTCCGTATGAGCAAATATCCCATAAATTTGAAATTCAAACTTACCTAATCCAAATATATTTGGATAAAATAATTCCAATACACATATCTCAAGTTTCTTAATGACTTTTAAAATTCCCAAAGACAAGGTGTCTACCTCACCTTTTACATGCGTCTATCAAATATCCTAAACATCAATCACACTCAACTTTCTAGAAAAATTAAATTCCTACAAGGTATAATTTTAACTATTAAGATCACGACTAAAACTTAGGACACATCAAACTTAAGTTCCCAAAAATTAGTTAACTCAATGTCTACTCTTATAACTTAACTAACTGATCAATTTTACTTTAAATTGTCATCACTTTAAATTCTTAAATTGCGACAACATCATATCACTAATGCTTAAATTTTCAAGCCCATGATTGATTCATCCTACAATGTCCTTGATTACCATTCATTATAACATTATAACCCAAATACCTAAAGGTTCTAAATATCCTTCCAGCCTAAATCACCGAAAATTCCTATCATTTAAACCATCAATTCTCACTTACTGCTAAACTAATCCCCCAAATTTATTAAAATTGCAACATTAATTCTTAATTTCCTCAAAAATTATCCGATTTGTCCTTAATTTTCTAAAATTCCACAATTACCCATAAGTTCTTGGCGTTACTAATTCCACTTTATAGGTTTCCCGGAATATAAATCTCAATAATTTTAAGCTTATTAAACCCAAAATCAATTTTCATAACCTCGAAAAATTACTCATTTAACCCAAGTGTCCTCAAAAGTTATAATTTAATCCTCAAAAATTTCGGAACTTGCAATTTGGCTCTTAAAGTTCTCGAAAATTATCATTTTGGCCCTACAACTCTTCGAAATTTGCATTATTGTCCCCATAAAATTTCCCAACGTTGCCTCATTAAATCCTTAATTCTCGAAACTCATAATTTAATCCCAAAATTCGGTAAATTCGAAAATAGTCCCTTAGTATTTTATTTTTCCATTAGATCCTCAAATTATTGGTTATTACAACTAGATCCTTAAAATTCTCAATTCATGCAATTCAATCCTTAAATCTAATTAGGTAGAGCTCGTATCTTAAATAAATTCTACGTTTTATACTTTCAAGGATCGTTGTAGTCTTCGAATCATTATTTTCTTACATGAAATCTTCAAAATTTAATTCAACTAGTTGTCACGAACCATCAATAATTTCTTAGAAAATCTACAAATCCCAAAGGCATTCATAATTTTTAAGTTTAATTTATTACCCACAAGTATAACATCAGTACTTACTAACCAAAAATAATATAGTCAAATTATTTCCAACCTTTTCTAACGCCCAAAAACCAAATTCGTACCAATGTCCAATTTCCACCACAAAACCAGTATGCATGAAAATCATGTAATTTCTCAACTCATGTCGTAATATGCATAAAAATTTTGACACATATAATCTCAAAACATAATGACAGATAAACATGTACTGTAAAGCATATATCATGTAAACATGCAAGTGATAACATTACAAACAATTAAAACATTTAAATCATAAAATCTTACGAACTTGAGGCTTGAAGACTGAGCTGCAGAAGCTGGCGGTGGCACAACCCTATACAAGACCCCTGCTCTGATACCAACTGAAACGTCTACCGTTTTAAAAGTGCGGAAATATTTTTTTTTAAAGCTCGCAATTACAAAATAACATTTAAAGTAATCGTATTTATTTGCCAACAAGAATAACGCAATTTAAAATAACTAACGTAATCCAAAATCAACGAAAGCGTAAACGTGTAAAAATCGTAATATCGTCAACATATAAAAATTTGCAACTCCTCTCAAAAGACGTGAATCAATATGCGGAAAAATAATGGTCCTCGGGTCGTGTCACCGCGCATCCCGCCTGCCTACTCAGTCTTCGGCACCTCAGGTCCCCTGATCAAAATGCTCACCTGCATCACACACGCCTAGTGAGTCTAAAGACTCAACACACCTGTACCAGTAATAACAAGTACATATACGTAGCACACAGCAGTGAAAAATAGCATAATCAAAATACGTTTCATTAGTTTAAAAACATGAACATAAGCGTGTCGTGTAAAATCGTAACGTGTCAAAACATGTCTCATCATGTTATCATATCATATGCGTAACTGTGACCTGTCAAAACATGGTAATAGCATGTATCATCGTATCAGCATATACGTGTTAAAATCTTAATTTGAATTCCGTTCATTAGCTGTGACTTTCGTATCATTGTGTCATCATGTCAGTCGATGGATCCATCTACGTGTAACCTCGGTACCCGGCGGCGAGGGTCATCAGCGACGGCATTACCCGCCCACTGAGCCCGGGCCTTACATGTCATCGTCTCATAGTGTCATCGTGTTAGTCACAACTAAATCACTTCTTTCAAAACGTGTTAACATAATCATCACTTAAATAAAAGCATTCATATACATAATTTTTCCTTTAAACCAAGCATGCACCGTAATTATCATAATTGCGTAAAATCGTAAAAATGATGCATAAACATTTAAAATATCATATATTTGTGCTCAGGGCACTGCCAGGACCAAAATCTCACCCAGAGGTGCAAAATGACCATTTTGCCCCTGGAAACCCAAAAATTATCATTTTAACCCCGGACCTCTAAAATCGACCCCAAGCTTACCAAACTCCTTAAAATGTCTCAAAACATATTAAAAAGCATTCCTAGACATAAACTCGAGCCAAAAATAGCTTATTTAATTCGTTTTAAAACATGTATCGGGGTCCCGATTTTAACCCGAATCGCCTCGAAACTTATTCAAATTTTTCCCAAATTCTTCCCATATCTTAAAAACACTAAAAAGTCCCTAATACTATAATACCGCCCCAAAAAACTTCGGCTGAAAATCCCACAAGAGCCAAAACTCTCAGCCCCCTATCCTATATTCACTTTGCAACACATGGCCCCGAATCCCATAACCTTTCGGTCCCCTCCAATCTCCCCACCTGTCCAGCATTTTAATCTCATTCTTAAGGATCTAAGAGACCTCCTAAACCAAGCTTAGCCGAAACATAAAGCTGCCGAGCAAACCACCGTAGAAATGATCGCTTACACCATGGCAACCGAAGACCCTATTCCCTTGGCTCGCAAGTTTCGATCCTAACAACTCGATGGAACCAACCATTAACCAAGCTCAAGTAGACCACCCTCAGATCCCTCTAGAGCCACAAGAGTCACAACCACGGCCCCATACAGCCCATAGCCACCCACATGATCGTTGGCACACCCGAAGCTCGGCCGAAGCGAAATCACCTAGAACCCGACGGCTACCTGCTCTCATACTCGACTCTAGCATCAAGTTCCTTAAACCGAGACATGGTTCAACCCTCTAGCATCAGCAACCCACAGCCCCTTGCACAGAAATATATGAAACGTGAACAACCATCACAATAATGCAATAATTTCATGGAAAATCGAAAGGTTCTTCATGTACTAGGATAGATCGAAACTTTTCATGCATAAATACAACCACCAGCATATAAAACGTGCGTGATGCGTAAATAAGTGATACAATGCGTGCCTGGTGATGGTCTTATTGAAGAACACACACGAGCCGAAAGTTTCTTTGCAAGAATGGAGAGGAAAGCGATGGGGCCTCTAGCTGTAATGATGAAAACGAGAGTGTCTGCTGCTGAGGGGAGGTGTCGGCTATGTGGGATATTTAGGTTTAGGTTAAGGAGTGGTTTAGGTAGATAAATAAATAGATAACAATTAGATAATGGGCCCAAATTTTCTATTTAAAAGTTTTAAAAGTGTTTTAAGCCCAATAAGCTTAAAAGTGAGCCCATTACATTAAAACGCAATCCCGAAAAATATTTTGTGTTGAAACGATTTTGAAAATAATAGCCGAACCATTAAGAAGTCCCCTTATTCGATAAAATTTGCGTACCGTTAAAAATAAAATCTTGTGGGTAAAAATACCCAATAAAATCTCATTTTTGAAAAATACACTTAAAAATGCTTTAGCTTTATTTATAAAAATAAATCGTGTAATAAAATAATTTTTCTGAAAATTCTCCGGTCTCCGATCCTCGTTCGAACGTGAAATGCACCTAGAAACCCTAATGCATGAACTTTAAAATTTCATTAATTAAATCCTATCTTGCATGAATTATGCATAAAATGCATAAAATAATTAAACGTAAATTAATGAGATAAACAAGCATTTAATGCTTTAAAACAATTTAATAACATACCAAAGAAATTTAATAATTTACATGCACGTGGTTTACGTGGACCTTCAAATTTTCGGGACGTTACAGGGTTGTATTTTGATATTGTAATCCTCGAATATGTCATTCCAGATTGGTATTGAATACTTCGAAGGGCGATCAAAGCCACATTGAGGTTTGAATCAACTGAGAACTACGAAAAGAAATGTATAAATTAATGTTAAACCGGGAAGATACAACTCGAGTAAGAGATAGCTTGAGTTTCCCAACTTATTGTAATTGCTTTGATGTATTTATTCTTGAAATTGATATGCTTAGTCTATTGAGTTATAGCAAAGCATGTGTTATGAGTCTTTGGCAGAGGTGCCAAGTCACTGGATATTTGGTTTATATCGATGTGCTTAGGAGAAGATCGACTCCTATTGTACAGATTAGATATAGAGGACCAATGTCTGGGAATAAGAACGTATCACCATCTAGCTGGGAAGAGTAGGTGGGAGACTTGTTACGTTCTTATTCCAACGGGCATCTCTAGATAAGAGTCGAATCAAGAATAAAAGTTAAAGAGTTTGATTTATTGCTTTGTATCGATTTATGTTTTCGTAGACTACGATGCATATTGTTTTACAGATGTTATATGATTTTATATATATTTGTATGAAACGCATGTATACATTGTTTATATTGGGAAATATATTACTCACCGGAGTTATCCAGCTGTTGTTGTGTTTGTATGTGTACATGACAACGGTGAGACGGGATCAGGGTCGAGAAGAGGATGAACGATCGAGATTAGAGTGGAGATCCGGGCTTAGAAATAAAATGGGCTTCCAACACTTGAGATGTAGTCGTTGAACCCTATTTTGTTGGGATTGTATATTGTACAAGACTTGTACTTCTGATCTTGTTGTAGATATTGCACTTGATTTTGTAATTCAATAAGATGATGCATAACTTGTTGTAGTATTTTGTACACTTGATTATAAAGTGTTCAACTTTAAAAAAAATTAAAAAAAAAATTCGATCTAGTTTAGTTAATTGATCCACTTAATCCCAAAGAAGATCAAGAAATAAATTAGTCCCTGGGTCCCCACATCAGGTGGTATCAGAGCTGTACTTTCCTTAGGCTGGAATAGAAGCGAGTGAGCAGGGCAGATTGAGTTTTCTTTCCTGCTTTTGTGATGCTAGCATGTTTTATTGCTTTAGAAAATACATGTTTACCTGATTATCTAATTTGATTGGAAACGTGTATTTTGAGAGAATGAATCAGAACCGATTCTTGATCAGAGGTATGATGATCAGAGGAGGACTGAGAAAGATTTGTTATATTTGATTACTAACCTTGTTGATAATCAGATATGCCTCCTCGAAGAATTCCAGAACAGGGTAGTATTTCTACTAATCCGATGGATGTTACAGAGACACCCATGGAAACATTGCTGAAGAGATTTCAGTCATTTAAACCGCCGACCTTGAAGGGCACTGAGAATTCTATTGATTGTGAGAGTTGTCTTGATGATATTGAAATGCTGTTTGATTCACTTGATTACACAGATGAGCGAAGAGTTAGACTTTTTGGGCATCAATTACACGATGTTGCAAAAAGCTGGTGGCTCACGACTAAGAGAGCGTTGGAGCATTGAGGTACAGTTATTACTTGGAAGATCTTTAAAGCTGAGTTCTATCAACGATTCTTCCCAGTATCGTACAGAAAAGACAAGGGTGCAGAGTATGCTAATCTGAGACAGGGTCATCTGAATATTGTAGAATATGTGACCAAATTCTCTACCTTGGTACGATTTGCTCCTCATGTTGCTGAGAATGATGAAGCAGTGGCTGATCAGTTTATTAATGGGTAGAATCCCGAGATCTTTACGTTGGTAAATGCAGAGCAACCAAATAACTTTGCTGATGCTTTGAATAGAGCAAAAGGAGCGAAAACGGGCCTGATCAGGCAGAAAGGAGCTTCGTATGTTGCTCCAGCACCGAAACAGCAACAATCCTCAGCTCAGTTCCACCAACCCCCTCCCAGATTTGATAGTGGTGGTAGCAGTAGTGGAAAGAAAGATAATTTGAAACCCCAAGTGAAACAGTTTAAGAATTCTTGTAGTAGTTCATCTATCTCCAGTGGTTTACGATAGAACCAGAGTTACACAGGGGTCTATTGCAGAACTTGTGGAGGAAGACATCCCACGGAGCAATGCCAAGTAGTGTTTGGTAGTTGCAACATCTGTCGACAGCAAGGACATTTTGCCAGATTCTATCCACAGCGAGGTTCTCAACGATCCCAGGGAGCAGAATCATCTGGATCAGTGGCTCAGGCTGATAGTCGATCATCTACTGTTCAATCTTTCCAGCCACCTACTACTCAGTCACAGCCGAGGCCAGGAGGAAGTCAGTCTTTTAGCCAGCCTCCGAGACAGCAGGCCAGAGTGTCTGCATTGACAGAGGAACAGGCCCAGGAAGCACCTGATGATGTTGTTGCATGTAACTGTTCTCTTTGTGGTTATCCTGCTTATGCGTTGATTGATACGGGTGCATCCCATACTTTTATATCTGAACAATTTGCATTGATACATTATTTGCCTGTTGAGTCATTATCTGCTGTGGTATCTGTCTCTTCACCTTTGGGGAGAGGTCTTATATCAGTGAAGTCAGTTAAACATTGTATACTGCAGTATGATGGGAATGAAATTGAGTTAGATTGTATTGTACTCGGTTTGTCTGATTTTGGCTGCATTATCGGTATTGATATGCTAACCAAGTACAGACCTACCGTAGATTGTTTCCAGAAAATTGTAAGATTCAGACTTGAGATGGCTAATGAATGGAAATTTTACGGTAAGGGTTCCAGAACTCGAATTCCTTTGATATCTACTTTGTCTATGACTCGATTATGACAGAAAGAAGCAGAGGGATTCCTTGTGTATTCAGTAGATGTACTGAAATCGAGCCCGTCATTGGCAGATTTTTCAGTGGTATGTGAGTTTGCTGATATATTTCCAGATGAGATTCCGGGTTTGCCTTCAATCCGAGAAATAGACTTCAGCTTTGAATTAATACCAGGTACAGTACCTATTTCTAGAACTCCATACAGAATGGCACCGATTGAACTGAAAGAATTGAAAGAGCAGCTAGAAGATTTACTAGCTAAGGGGTACATTAGACCGAGTGTTTTTCCTTTGGGCGCTCCAGTATTATTTGTCAGAAAGAAAGACAGTTCTATGAGACTCTGCATTGACTATCAAAAATTGAACAAGGCTACGACAAAGAATAAATATCATTTGCCTCGTATTGACGATCTATTTGATCAATTGCAAGGTTTTTCTGTTTATTCCAAAAGTGCGAAGCAACCGAAGATCACAGTCTGAAACACTCAACTTCGGCACTTTATACAATCTGACTACTTTTCTTACATAAATTTCTGTCATCTGGTCATGTCTGTACGTCATCTTGTACAGATAAAACATGCGGATTCGGTCAATATGTTCATCACGACCCAATCACATCTCAACCTCGGGAGGATTTCGGTAGCTTCGTCACAAAATCCATGGAAATGTACTCCTATTTCCATTCAGGAATAAACAGGCTCTATAATAATTCCCCGGTTTTCTATCTTTTTGTCTTTACCTGCTGGAATTTCAGACATTTCAATAAAAATTCTGTAATATCTGATTTCATCTGTTTTTCTCAAAAGCTGTCTTTTCAAATCACTGTACATATTTCTGCCATCAGGACGATTACGGAATCGACTAATGTACATTTCTGACAATATCTATCGCTTCAAATCTGAAATATTCAGTACAATAAGTCGGTTACTCGCATATAACACACTGTCACAAACCTGATATTCTGATCGATACTCTGTTCTGATGTCAATATCGAGTTCTGAACATTCTGATCAACTTTTCGAACTGCTTTAATTCTCAAAATCAGCTCTAGTTCGGACTTTACAATATAAATTCTCCACTGTTTACTATATGTTTCAAACACGGATTCATATCTGTTTCAAACACGAATTCAGAACAACAGCAATATTCAATCAGATTCAAACATCACTCATCGATACTGATCTGCTAAACTCATAGAACGGTAATTTCTGACAATATTATCAGTCTCAGCCAATTGATCACAACTTCAACTGTGCTAAGATCAACCGATATACTATCTTCGGATCTAACGTGTTCCGAATACAATCTGTCTCGGCCAAGATTCACATTTCAACAGTTTCTGTATACAACATTTCAATTCTCAGAATATGCAATACAATTTTCAAATGTTCAATCTGATCAGTCATATGCTTCAAATATCTCAGGATATCATAGATAAAACGAGCATAAAATCATCAGAATACTTCTGAACACGCGGTTCATCAACCCACAAACATAGCTGAAGCATCCCAAGTAGAAATACTCAATCAAATGTAACTCTCGGCTAGAAATCTTCTAACTGGGCTTTCAAGTCTTTCAATTCAATCGGTATCATTCTGTACTGTGTTCTAGAAATAAGAATAGTACCTTGCATTCATTCAATGCTAGAATCTATTTTTCTGACTGGAAGCTAATCTGAAATTCCACTTGAGAAAACATCAGAAATTTAATATACTACTGGAAAATCAGCCAATGATAAACTCGATTTCAGTAATCAACTGAATGCATAAGGAATCCCTCTGTTCCTTTCCATAACAATCAAGTCCTCAACATCGTTCATATCCAAGGAATTCTAAATCTAGAATTCTTACCGTAAATTTCCGTTCATCAATCATATCTATCTGAATCTTTCAATCTTCTGGAAAAATCAACGGTAGTTTTGTACTTGGTCAACATATCAGTACCGATAATAAAATCGAAATCAGACAATCCAAGTACAATATAATCTATTTTAATTTCATATCGGTCATACTGTAGCATACAAGATCTAACAGATGTCACTGATACAAGACCCCTTCCCAACGGAAAAGAGATCAATACTACAACATATACTAACTCAATAGACAACGCATATATCAATGCAATTCATTCAAAGAATAATCGTATGGAATGCATTAGTATCATCAATACATATGCAAAATAACCATACAATAAATAAGTACCTGTCCACTACCTCGTCAGGTATGTCCTGGCCTTGGTTGTGATTGAGGAGTCGTCGGTGGTTGGGAGGAGTGAACAACCGGTGATTGTCTATCAGACGGTACCACTAATCCAAATGGTTCTGCTCCCTGAGATCTTCTGGAACCTCTCATTGGACATACCCTAGAAAAATGTTCTGGCTTACGACAGACGTTGCAACTACCAAATACTCCTTGGCATTGCTCGGTGGGATGTCTCCCTCCGCAAGTGCTGCAATAAACTCCCGTATAAATCTGGCTAGAACCACTGGAGCTCGACGAACCACTCCTTAACTTCTTAAACTGTTTCTTGTGAGCTTTCAAGAAATCTTTCTTTCCACCCCTGCTACTACCAGTCTCAAGTCCGATAGGTGGTTGATGTGGTTTCGATGCTGGAGGCACAAACGAAGCTCCTCTCTGTCTCATCAGACTGGCTTCGGCTCTCTTGGCTCTACTCAGAGCATCAAAAAAATTATAGGGTCGGCCTATGTTTACCAATGTCAATATCTCAGGATTCAATCCTTTAATAAACTGATCAGTCACAACTTCATCATTCTCAGCCACGTTAGGAGCAAAACGTAGCAAGGTAGAAAATTGCGCAACATATTCTTTAATGTTTAGCTGACCCTGTTTCAAATTTTAAATTCTGCCCTCTTATCTTCTCGGTATGAAACTGGGAAAAACCTTCGATAAAATTCTAATTTGAAGATTTCCCAAGTAATCACTGTACCACGCTGTTCTAAGACTCCTTTGGTTGTAATCTACCAGCTCTTTGCGATCTCCTGTAACGGATGCCCAATTAGTTTAACTCTACATTCATCCGAGTACTCAAGTGAATCAAACAATATCTCTATATCATCTATCCAGCTCTCACAATCAACAGTCGTCTCAGTACCCCTCAGAATCGGCGGTGTCAATGACTGAAACCTCTTCAACTGTATTTCCATCGGAGTTTCTGACACATCCATCTGACTAGTCGAAATACTACCCGGTTCTGGGATTCTTCGAGGATGAATATCTGATTACCAAAATAATTAGTAATCAAATACAACAAACCTATTTCAGTCCTCCTCTGATCATCTTACTGCTGATCAAGAATCGGTTCTGATTCATTTTCAAATAATACATATTACCAAAAAAATCAGATAAACAGGTAAACATGTATTAAAGCAGTAAATCATGCTAGCAATCCAAAGCAAAGAAAGAAAACTCATTCTACTCCGCTCACTAGCTCCTATCTCAGTCTAAAGGATCTATCGCTCTGATACCACCTGCTTTGGGGACCCGGACGCTAATTCAAGTCTTAATCATTATTAATGTTAAATATAACAATTAAAAAATTGGGACTAATTTTTTTTTTCTTTTTAAATTATAAATGCGGAACGTAACAGTAATCTATCAGATATACATATCAAAGTCAAAGTACAATCATGTACTACATGTCTCTATCTCAACTAGGTTCAATGACTATATATCCAGTGCTGAATCATATTCTGCTTCTGGGCCCGGATCTCCACGCTAACTAAAATCTCTCATCCTCTTCCTGATCCTGATCTTGTCCCACCTGTTGTCATGCACACATACAAACAAGACAACAGCCGGATAACTCCGATGAGAATTACATTCCCAGTATAAATCATGTATACATGCATTTCATATAAACAGATATAACAGCATGAAACAAATATTCCTAACATGTATCAAAATCAGAAATATGAATCAATACAAACTCTGAATCACACTCTGTGACTCTTAGACTCTGACTCGACTCATTCCTAATCTAGGGATCCGATCTGAATAAGAACGTAACAATCTCTCACCTACTCCCTCGGTCGTGGTGACGGTACGTTCTTATTACGGACTATGGTCCTAGCTATACCAAATATCGGAAATAGAAGTCACTCTTTTTCTAAGTCACATCGATATGACCAAACGTCCGGTGTCTTAGCGGTTCTGTCCAAGACTAGGCACATCAGCCCTGGCATATCTTGCCGAACCTCTGTAACAATGTGCAATGGCCCAGCTACTGTTCTATCACTATAAGGCCCCTCTGTCACGAGATCAATCGCCTACGACTAGGCGCATCAGCCTATGACTCAATACATAAATCAATAGACCAAAGATAACAATCACATCAATTGCAAATATCAATGCAATAAGATGAAGTATGTGATTTTGGGAAACTCCAGTCAAATCTAACTCGAGTTGTGCAATACCGCATCAACATCAATTTATACCTTTCGTTTTGTTCTGTCGATCTGACTCTGTCGAAGTCTCGAACTCCCTGCCTATCAAATCAATCTGGCAATAACAATATCGAATACAATGTATCAATGTATAACTCAATTCAAGACATGTTCTGATCAATACTCAAATCAAACATAATCTGATCCATATCAATGATATCATGATACAATCTCAATCAATACTTAATCTGATCAAAATCAATCTATTGATGTTTCGACGGCATAACAATACAGTCTCGGTAACCCCGTCAATCTCAATATCACAGATATAATACCACAACTAATAATCGATATTAGTACGAATCATAATCTTCAATAATCACAGATAACAATCGCAAATCTGTATAATCTTGATCATATCAACTCTAAAAATCATAAAAATTATATAATAAGTCCGTTCTTCGATCTGACTTCAATTATATACTGATCAGTATACCCAGAACACATAATATCAGTCAAATCACAATTCCCCCAATATCATAATTTCAAACGATATCAGAATTCAATAAAACTTACGTCCTGTTGTAGCTGTCGACGAGAGGAGTACAGTACCGTGTCCGGATTTAAATTCTGATAGTCGGATCGTATCAAATCGAATTTCTAAGCCTTGAGGAAACTTAAAGCTTTTCCTCGAGATTTCCTTGGTTTTCAGCTGAAGGAACAAAGGAAATGAATCATATATATATATCCCAACGCATACCATGAACAAGTGGCTCATTTCCATGCTGCATGCCGCGCGCATATGCGCGCCTAAGCCCCGCGCATATGCGCCAGAAGTTCTATCCGGAACTTAGCTACTGGACTACTCGCGCATATGCGCGCACACAAGCCGCGCATATGCGCGAGACTTCTGGTCACGCACAATTCTTACCACACAACCCGCGCATATGCGCGGGCGCCACTCTTCGCGCATATGCACGAGGTGTTCTTCCCATTTCGCGCATATGTCGCGCATATGCGCGAGGTGTACTGTCCTCGCACATTTGTCGTGTCTTTTCTCGTCTTTCCCGGTCCGATCCTTTCCGTCAAAAATCACATCAAGTATCACCAAATCATTTCGGATTACGGTAATCAAATTCTCGGGCCTTACAGGGGTATTTCGAGATTGTGCCGTTATACCGTCGAAACGTAATTAGATTGAGAATTCTTGTTTTGGGTTGTATTTTGATATTGTAATCCTCTAATATGTCATTCCAGATTGGTATTGAAGACTTCGAAGAGCGATCAAAGCCAGATTGAGGTTTGAATCAACCGAGAACTACGAAAAGAAAGGTATAAATCAATGTTAAATCGGGAAGATACAACTCGAGTAAGAGATAGCTTGAGTTTCCCAAAACCACATACTTTATTGTAATTGCTTTGTTTTATTTGCAATTCTTGAGATTGATATGCTTAGTCGATTGAGTTATAGCAAAGCATGTGTTATGAGTCTGTGGCAGAGGTGCCAAGTCACTGGACATTTGGTTTATATCGATGTGCTTAGGAGAAGATCGACTCCTATTGTAGAGATTTGATATAGATGCCCAATTTCTGGGAATAAGAACGTACCACCATCTAGCTGGGAAGAGTAGATGGGAGACTTGTTACGTTCTTATTCAAACCGGGATCCCTAGATAAGATTCGAGTCAAGAATAAAAGTTAAAGAGTTTGATTTATTGCTTTGTATCGATTTATGTTTTCGTAGACTACGATGCATATTGTTTTACAAATGCTATATTCTTTTATATATGTTTGTATGAAATGCATGTATACATTGTTTATACTAAGAAATATATTTCTTACCGGAGTTATCCAGCTGTTGTTGTGTTTGTATGTGTGCATGACAACAGGTGGGACATGATCAAGGTCGAGAAGAGGATGAACGATCAAGATTAGAGTGGAGATCCGGGCTTAGAAGTAGAATGGGCTTCCAACACTTGAGATGTAGTCGTTGAACCCTAGTTTGTTGTGATTGTATATTGTATAAGACTTGTACTTCTAATCTTGTTGTAGATATTGCACTTGATTTTGTAATTCAATAAGATGATGCATAACTTGTTGTAGTATTTTGTACACTTGATTATAAAGTGTTCAACTTTAAAAAAAATAAAAAAATTCGACCTAGTTTATTTAATTGATCAACTTAATCCCAAAGAAGATCAAGAAATGAATTAGTGTCCGGGTCTCCACAGTAATTCTTTGGTTTTGGACAATTATCAATACAATGACCTTGCTTCCCACGCTTGAAGCAAGAGTTTGGTTCTTCCTTGGAATTGCTCTTCTGATAGTTTCGTTGGTAAGAACCCTGATTTCTCCTAATGAATTTTCCCAATTTACTTACAAATAATGACAATGCTTCGTTACTTAACTGATCAACAGATTTCTCAACTGAACCTCTTGGTTCCAGTTTGTGAGCACTTAGAGTGGTAGTAGCTGCTGGTGTAGAAGGTTCTTCTTCTCTTGTTTGCATCTCAAACTCGTAGGCTTTTAGATCAGCAAATAAATTATGAAGTTCGACCTTATTTAGGTCCTTTGATTCTTGCATGGCCTTGGTCTTAACATTCCATTCCTTGGGAAGACATCGAACCACTTTCAGCGCTACTTCTTTATTTGAATACACTTTTCCAAGTGCATTCAATTCTTTTATTATGCCGCTGATTCTTTCATCATATTCGTGCAAAGACTATACAGTCTTCATTTTGATGTTATCAAACTTCTGAACAACAACAGAGAGTTTGTTCTCTTTAGTCTGCTCATTTCCCTTGCACACCTGGATTAATTTCTCCCAACTTTCCTTTGTTCTTTTGCTGATCTTGATCTTACTAAATGTCACCTTATCCAAGGTTTTATACAGAATATCTTTAGCCACATTTTCTAGGTCGGCTTTCCTCTTATCTTCTGCAGTCCATTCTTCTCAGGGTTTTTCAATAGATGGAGTGCACCATCAGTCATTGCCACTGCAGTATTTGCTCTAATTATTTTCATGGGTCTGTCATTGATAACGTACCACATGTCATCATCTTGTGCAGCTAGATGAGCCTGCATTCTAATCTTCTAGTCGTCAAGCTCTTCTCTCGAGAACATTAGAATTTTGTTGAAGGAAGAGATGGTAATAAGATTTAGTAGGTAATAAATATTCAGAAACAAGATTCAACTGCTCTGATACCACTTGTAGGATCAGTAAGGTGAGAAGAAGGTGCTTAGAAGGGGGGTTGAATAAACCCTCTACAATTTTCACTTCTTCTTCTAAGGTTTAATCAGTTTAGTGAAAAACTAAGCTCACGAATCTTCTCGTGAATGTCAATCAGTTAACTTAATAAAAGTGCGGAAATAACCAAAAGACAGATAAAATATAATAGTTAAGAAAGAACACACGATTTTGTGGATGTTCGGAGATTTCAAATACTCCTACGTCACCCCTTCTATCTCAAAGATAGGATATTCACTAAAAGACTTTGATCTATACAAAGATTTGTACAAACCCACTTCAGCTTTGACTTAACAGTGCCAACACTGAAACTCTTAGTATCAATACAATTTATCAGTACTCAACTGATGTGTAAATTCTTGGCACAACTGATCTCGATAAGATCGAATAATACAACAATAAATGTTATGTTCTTTCAGCTCAAATTTATAGCTTGAAAGCTATTGATGTGTATATTAAGCGTGAGCTTGAAAGAGTTTGTGCAGAGTTTCTTTAAGCTAGTAGATGGATAACTTGGTGACTGATTCAGTTTTTTTCTCTTCAACTGATCTGATTGACTATTTATAGGCTTTACATCAAACGGTAACAATGAATGTGTGGGGACCCGGACGCTAATTCATTCCTTAATCGTCTTTAGGAATAATTCAAACAATTATAATAAACAGGGTCTAAATTTTTTTTTAAAATACAAAGCGGAAACGTAATGTAATTCAATTCAGATTACATACTAAACATAAACATATAAATCTTGTATTATCTACAAGAATTCAACTAGGTTCAACTATATATCAGTGCTGAATCCTAAGTTTCTTCGAAGCCCGGATCTCCACGCTATCTAGTCCAGCCTCCTTCTCTTCTTGACCCTGATCCTATCCCACCTGTTGCCATGCACACATACAAACAAGACAACAGTCGGATAACTCCGGTGAGAATTACATTCTCAATATAAATCATGTATACATGCAATCATAAAACAATATAAAAGTATATAACGGATATTTCTAACATTTATCCAATCAGAATATAAATTCACATCAAGAATAAATCCTATTCTAAACATGTACCATCATCAGGAACCTAATAAACATAACTCAATATAAACTGTCAATTAGACTCATGACTTCACATTTTAGACTAGACTCAATCCTAGTCTAGGGATCCCGGTTTCCAGAAATTGGCATTTCCATATCGACCAACAGTAATAGAAAAGAATCCAGTTCTATCCACGTCAATAGGGTATCGATCACCAGTAACAGAAGAAGCTCTGATTCTATCCACATCGATATAGTATCGATCACCAGTAATAGAAGAAACTCCGATTCTATCCACATCTGTAATGCCCTAGATTGTATGTGGATAGAATGAAAAGATGAAGTGTGGCTTGAAGAAAGAGACCGCACCCGCGCCAAGAGAAGCACCGCACCCGCGGTGGATAGGCAGAAAGTTGGCCATTTTTACAGTAGGGTCACCGCACCAGCGGTCCAGAAGCAGCGCACCCGCCGTGCTGCTACAGTAGTACTACCGCACCCGCGGTGCAAACCAGACCGCACTCGCGGTCGGCGATGCTAGGATATTGATAGGGTTATCGAGAGTTAGGCACACCCGCGGTCCAAGAAAGAGTGCACCCGCGGTTGATGGACAGAGAGTTGGAGATTATTTACAGAAATGACACCGCACCCGCGGTGCAGAACTGACCGCACCCGCGGTCGATGTTTATGCAAATGTGGATGGACCGCCGAAGCTTGAGCGCACCCGCGGTTCATTAACTACCGCACCCGCGGTCATGCGTGTTACTTGAAAAATATGACACTTGCCCCTCAACATGCAAGATATTTATATTATGTGTCTTCATTTCCTCTCCTGTACAGCTGAGAATCGAGAGGGAGAAGGGATCAAGGAAAAGGAAAGTTCTTTCACTTTTGAAACTAGCTTGTACAAGATTTTTACATCCAAACTTTAATCCGATTTTGGTTTTGAGTTCTTCTCATCACTAGCTACAAGAAGATGTAAGTTTCATTCAATTCCAGCACATTTTGATATATATGTGTTAGGAGAAGGATGAATTGAGTTTTATAATATGTTCTTAAGATTATTGATATATTAGAAACGCAACCGGATCGAAGAACGGACGTTGTATGCTATAGTTATTATTTTCCAGCATGTTTAGAATTAAATATGCAGATTTTGAGTACTATCATGTGCTTATGATGATGATTATGAGTTGAGAATTATGAATTGGTGATATATGTTGAGAGATGGATTGACCGGTATCGAGAAATTACGTTGTTATGCCGTCTAATGGTACCGAGGTCAAGTATTGAATTGGATATGTGTTGATTGAGATTAGAGATTGATAGAATATGTATCAACATTTCCATTTCAGATTTGGTATTGACAGATTCGTCTTCGAGACTTTGACTACGACACAGATTGTGCGACGAAAGGTATAATTCATGTTTTGTTTGGGGAAGACACAACTCAAATGAGATTCAATTTGAGTGATGTGAATCTTTGTACGAACGAATAGCAAACACGATTAAAATCAAATCGCGCCCTCAATTCACTGACAAACAAAGAATCGTTGTTGTCCCGATCTTTTGAATCAAGCGTGGGTGTTGTGATTTTCACCTCTAAACTATGAAAAGTCTAGCAACAAATAATCACGAGATAAACAACCGAGATTATAACGAACCTTCGAAGAACAAGTCGACGACAATCCGCACAAGCACGATCGACAAACGCCACAAAGTTAAAAACTTTGATAAGTTTGATTTTTGAATAACAAAGCGAAGCTTTGAAAAGTTTGAGAGAAAACTCTAAACTTTGATAAAATATCAAATAATGAATCTGAAAAGTTCTCCAAAATTTTGTGCAACATATGTTTATATCAAAAGATAACAAAAACAATCTAGTTGCCATAATAATTAAAACTCTAACTAGGAAACTAGGATTCTTCCCGAAACTGACTCGCGCTCGGGCGGTAGAATATTACCGCTCGAGCGCCAAGGCTTCTGTACTACTCGCGCTCGGACAGTAAGTATGGCGCTCGGGCGGTAATATTTGACCGCTCGGGCACCGATGCTGCTGGACTCAACTTCATCTATCACTTGAATAATGTTCTTGTGACTTCCAAACTCACTTCCATGCATCAAAAACCCTCCAGCACTTTGCACCTGGCTTGTAAGACCTTCTTCATTGCTCATAAGTCCGTGCAACGCTTCCTTGAACTTCTTCAATCGTCCCCTCGTGATTGGTCCCTCCGGCAACTCCAAAGGGTCCCATGCTTTCCTTGGCGCCTGACCATCCGTGTTCGCATCATCCTCCCTTTCTTGAAAAGGATTTGTCCTCAAATCCATCTCGTCACCTACTTCAAACAACGACAAGTCACTAACATTAAAAGTAGAACTCACGTTATACTCACCTGGTAGGTCGAGTTTGTAGGCATTGTCATTGATCCTGTCAAGGACTTGAAATGGTCCATCGCCCCTAGGTAATAGCTTTGAACGTCTCTTCTCGGGGAACCTTTCCTTCCTCAAGTTTAACCACACCCAATCTCCCTTCTCAAATACCACCTTCTTCTTTCCCTTATTGGCTTGCTTGGCATTTTTCTCATTCTTCTTTTCAATATTGGCCTTGACCTTTTCATGCAAACCCCTAACAAATTCAGCTTTCTTTTTGCCATCCATATTTAACCTTTCACTCACAGGTAAAGACATCAAATCCAACGGAGTCAAAGGATTAAAACCATAAACAATCTCAAATGGCGAATAATGTGTAGTTGAATGCATGCAACGATTATACGCAAACTCAACAAATGGTAAACAATCTTCCCAATTCTTTACCATTTCAACACTAGCCACATTAGTACAACTCCCCCCATCTATGATTAAGTTGCAAACCCTTTGATTCACAAAACACCTAGTATGGAACAAGTTCTCTCTTTGGTTAGTCTCCTCCTCCTTGACTTGGGCACTCATGATACGCCTAGTCACTAGTGCTTCACCTATAACCGCCTCATATCCCTCATTAGGATCCTCTAACGCAGGCATCTCATCATCGTCACTCTCACTTTGGGACTCATATTCACCATAGTCATTTAAGATCATCACCCTTTTATTAGGACATTCACTAGAAATATGCCCTAACCCTTGACACCTAAAACATTTAACATCTCTAGATCGATTAGAAGGAGTTTCAGATTTACCTTGTACTCCTTGCTTAGGCGCCTCTGGTTTGGTCTCAAATTTGGGCTTGGTCACCACCTTATTCTCCTCACGCTTCACCGCATTTGATCTCCAAGAAGATGACGAACCCCCAGTTTGATTGGTGCGGCCAACTCCACGCCTTTTGAGTTGTTGCTTCACTTTTATGGCCATTTGCACCATCTCGTCTAGATCCAAGTAGTGCCGGAGCTCCACTTGATCTTGAATTTTCCTGTTCAAACCACAAAGAAAACGAGCCATGGTCGCCTCACTATCCTCCTCAATACTTGCCCTAATCATGACTACCTCCATCTCCTTATAGTAGTCCTCGACACTCTTCAACCCTTGCCTCAAAGTTTGTAACCTCTTAAACATCTCCCTATAGTAGTGATTGGGCACAAACCTTTTCCTCATGACCCTCTTCATCTCATCCCAAGATTCAATAGGTCTCTCATTATACCTCCTTCTAGTGGTCACTAGTTGATCCCACCAAATGAGAGCATAATCTAAGAATTCCACCACCGCCAACCTCACCTTCTTTTGTTCGGAGTAGTGGTGACACTCAAACACAAACTCTACCCTCTTTTCCCACTCTAAATACGCCTCCGGGTCAGATTTCCCATGGAACGATGGAATTTTCATCTTAATGCTACCCATGTTACCATCTTCCCTATCCCCATCATATCTACCCCGTACGGCTCCTCTTTTTCCTCTACCGTATCCTCTACCTCTTCCATTCCTACCCCAATTTTCATTTTGACTCTCCTCATCTCCACCCAAGTCATACTCCTCATCCTCTCTACTCAAATCCTCAGGTTTAGACTTACTCCCACTAACACCAACCTCAAGCTTATCCAACCTTTCATGTAACGACTCCATTTGGGTCGACATCATCCTACTAAATTGCCCAAATAACGCCTCCATTTGAACCTTAGACAACCCTGGGTTCGAACTATCTCCTACCTCCCTCCCCATCTAATTTCAAACTTGTACCTGCAAGAAAACGTTAGTACAAACAAAATAATCCTCACCCAAATGCTCACGATCACTCCAAAGAATTTCACTCGTCTTTTCTCAGAATTTTTTTTTTTTTTTTTGCTCACAACAAATACTCACTAATCACTCCAAAGAAAATTCACTCACACTCAAGTAATGTCACTCAAGTTCGAGAGTCCTCTCAAGGTGCTCAAGCTTTGTATTTGAATTTATCAAACAATCAAGTTTAAGCTTGTGAACAAATGTGATCGACTCACTTGGACTGCGTAGAGAAGTAATTTAAAGATCAATAATAATAAGTTTTTTTTTTTGACTGTGTGAGGCAAGTGTGTATGACTCACAAAAAGGAATAGAACGAAATATCAAAAAGAAATAATTGTGGATTTTCGGAATTTTTTATTTTTTATTTTTGCTGAGTACTACTCGAAAATCACAAAAAAAAAGACACCAACAAATTTCGAGAATCACAGAGTCACGAAAAAATCTACGAAGAATGATAGACCAAAACAGATCTGAAAACAAACGAATAAATAATACAGATTATCAAATTTAATAACAAGATAACTTGCTTGAATTTCAATGAACCTAAGCTCTGATACCAAATGATATGAATCTTTGTACGAACGAATAGCAAACACGATTAAAATCAAATCGCGCCCTCAATTCACTGACGAACAAAGAATCGTTGTTGTCCCGATCTTTTGAATCAAGCGTGTGTGTTGTAATTTTCACCTCTAAACTATGAAAAGTCTAGCAACAAATAATCACGAGATAAACAACCGAGATTATAACGAACCTTCGAAGAACAAGTCGACGACAATCCGCACAAGCACGATCGACAAACGCCACAAAGTTAAAAACTTTGATAAGTTTGATTTTTGAATAACAAAGCGAAGCTTTGAAAAGTTTGAGAGAAAACTCTAAACTTTGATAAAATATCAAATAATGAATCTGAAAAGTTCTCCAAAATTTTGTGCAACATATGTTTATATCAAAAGATAACAAAAAAAATCTAGTTGCCATAATAATTAAAACTCTAACTAGGAAACTAGGATTCTTCCCGAAACTGACTCGCGCTCGGGCGGTAGAATATTACCGCTCGAGCGCCAAGGCTTCTGTACTACTCGCGCTCGGACAGTAAGTATGGCGCTCAGGCGGTAATATTTGACCGCTCGGGCGCCGATGCTGCTGGACTCAACTTCATCTATCACTTGAATAATGTTCTTGTGAATTCCAAACTCACTTCCATGCATCAAAAACCCTCCAGCACTTTGCACCTTGCTTGTAAGACCTTCTTCATTGCTCATAAGTCCGTGCAACGCTTCCTTGAACTTCTTCAATCGTCCCCTCGTGATTGATCCCTCCGGCAACTCCGAAGGGTCCCGTGCTTTCCTTGGCGCCTGACCATCCGTGTTCGCATCATCGAGTTTCCCAATCAAATCACATACTAGAATTGTTGTTTATCTTTTGATATGAATTTGATTTGTTTATAGATTTATATTCAAATCTCTTGATAGGATGCTGTCTTGTTTATAGATTTATATTCAAGCCTTTGAGATAGGAGAGTCATTGGCAGACTTGCCAAACTAGATGTTCGGTGGTATCGACGCTTCGGATCAGATTCACTCCGATTGTAGACATTCGATACAGACATGACCGAAGTCTAGGAATAAGACGTACAGTTACCCCGATTGGGAGGGTAGGTGACAGACAGTGACGTCTTATTCACACCGGGATCCCTAGAGTAGAGTCGAGTCGAGTCAAAACATGATTTGATTTGAATTGCATGTTTATATAGATTGGTTTCATAGACTATGAAGCCCATTATTGCTTTTTGATTCATGATTTATGATTATGTACCAGCATGTACACATGTGTTATACTGGGATTTGTTCTCACCGGAGTTTCCGACTGTTGTTATGTCTGTATGTGTGCATAACAACAGGTGGGGCAGGATCAGGGTCGCGACAGAGATGAGAGATGGACATAGCGTGGTGATCACGGGCGTAGCAGATGAACTAGTAGTTGTACTTTCGATATGTACTGTATTTAAATACTGGTTTGTAGAATATGAATAAAACGAGGCATGTATATTATGTTTGTTGTAGTGAAATGAATATAGAATTATCTTGTGCTTGAGTTGTAAACATTTGACTTAATCTTAAAAGCAAAATTTTGACCCGTATTTTTGAACAAGGATCCGAGTAATCCCGAAAAGAATTGAGTTAGAGCCCGGGTCCCCACAACAAGTTGTATCAGAGCCGTAGGTTTCTGTAGACTGAGATAGAATAGAATGAGCGGGGTAGATCGAGTCTTCTTCCTTGCTTTTGATGTGCTAGCATGATTTAATGCTTTCCCTATTATATGTTGTATTGTATCTGAGTGGATTTACAGCATATACTTGTAAAGACTGAATCAGAACCTGATTCTGGATCAGAGGTATATGATCAGAGGAGGGCTGAGACAGATTGTATAGATTGTATCCTAATCTGTTTGATAATCAGATATGCCGCCTAGAAGAATACCACAACCAGCTGCAGGTCAAGTGCTAGAACAAGGTAGTACGTCAGGTACTCATATGGATGTTACTGCGACACCGATGGAGACTTTGTTGAAGAGATTTCAATCATTCCATCCACCTACCTTGAAGGGCATAGAAAATGCAGTGGATTGTGAAAGCTGGTTGGATGATATAGAGATGTTATTTGAATCACTTGCATATACAGATGAACGTAGGGTGAAGCTGATTGGGCATCAATTGCAAGAAGTGGCCAAGAGTTGGTGGCTAACGGCGAAACGAGCCTTAGAACATCGAGGTATTGATATTACTTGGAAAGTCTTTAAAGATGAATTTTATCAATGTTTCTTTCCAGTGTCATACTTAGAAAAGACAAAGGGGCAGAGTTCGCCAACTTGAGACAGGGGCAATGGAACATAGAGGAGTATGTTGCCAAATTCTCGTCCTTGCTTCGATTTGCACCTCATGTAGCAGGGAATGATGAGGCAGTCGCCGATCAATTCATAAATTGTTTGAATCCGGATATCTTCACCCTAGTGAACACGGGGCGACCCAACACTTTTTCTGAGGCGCTGAATCGAGCGAAGGGAGCAGAGGCAGGCTTGGTTAGGCAGCGAGGAGCTTCCTATAGTGTTCAGGGTCAGAGACCGCCACCACTCGCCACACAGTTTCCACCACCTCCTCCTCGATTTGATAGTGGAAGCAGTAATAGTGGAAAGAAAGATTCTTTGAAAGCCAAGGCTAAGCAGTTTAAGAGATCAGGGAGCAGTTCGTCGAGCTCCAGTGGGTCAAGACAGAGAGGTCCTGGCCAGAGTACAGATGTGACAGGTGTGTATTGCACTACTTGTGGAGGCCGACATGCCACAGAGCAGTGTCAAGGAGTGATGGGCAGATGTAACATATGTAAGCAACAGGGACATTTCGCCAGAGTCTGTCCCTAGAGAGGTGCCCAGAGATTTCAGAGTGCAGGGTCATCAGCATCAGTGACTCAGCCTGAGAGGCAAGCTTCGTCTGTCCATTCCTTCCAGCCCACGCCTACACAGTCTCAACCTAGAGCCAGAGGTGGCCAGACAGTGAGCCAACCTCTCAGACAACAAGCTCAGGTGTTTTCATTGACGGAAGAGCAAGCCCAAGATGCACCAGACGATGTGATTGCAGGTAACTGTTTTCTTTGCGGTTATCCTGCATATGTATTGATAGATACAGGTGCATCACATACATTCATATCAGAACGTTTTGCATTGAAACATGCATTGCCTGTAGAGTCATTGTCTACTGTAGTGTCTATTTCTTTTCCGTTGGGAAGTGTTCTGATATCTGTGACTTCAGTTAGACATTGCTTACTACAGTTTGAAGGGCATGAGATCGATTTAGAATGTGTTGTACTTGTTTATCTGATTTTGATTGTATTGTCGGGATTGACATGTTGACTAAGTACAGAGCTACCGTAGATTGTTTTCACAAGATTGCCAGATTCAGACCTGAAATGACAGAAGAGTGGAAATTCTACGGTAAGGGTTCCAGATCTTGGATTCCCTTAGTATCTGCGCTGACTATGAGTAGATTGTTGCAACAGGGAGCAGAAGGGTTCCTTATTTATTCAGTAGATTTACTGAAATCGAGCTCGGCTTGGCAGATTTGCCAGTAGTACGGGAGTTTGCAGATATATTTCCTGACGAGATTCCAGGGTTACCTCCAGCCCGAGAGGTAGATTTTAGCATTGATCTTATTCCAGGTACCGTTCCTATTTCGAGAGCTCCTTATAGGATGGCGCCAATAGAATTGAAAGCAAAACTAGAAGATCTTTTAGCCAAGGGATATATCAGACCCAGTGTGTCTCCTTGGGGCGCACCAGTGCTATTTGTGCGAAAGAAAGACGGTTCTATGAGATTGTGTATAGATTACAGGCAACTGAACAAGGCACCGATAAAGAACAAATATCCTTTGCCTCGTATCGATGACTTATTTGATCAGTTGCAGGGATCATCTATCTATTCCAAGATCGATTTGAGATCTGGATATCACCAGCTGCAAGTACGAGATATTGATATACCAAAGACAGCATTCCGAACCAGGTATGGACATTACGAATTTATTGTCATGCCTTTTGGTTTAACGAATGCTCCAGCGGTGTTTATGGGACTGATGAACCGCATCTTTCAGAGGTATTTAGATGAGTTTGTGATTGTTTTTATTGATGATATTTTGGTATATTCAAAGAATTTGAATGAGCATGCCAAGCATTTGAGAATTGTGTTGCAAACATTGAGAAATGAAAGATTGTATGCGAAACTGTCAAAGTGTGAGTTTTGGCTGAGACAGGTTGTCTTCTTGGGTCATATCATATCTGGAGATGGTATTTCTGTGGATCCGAGTAAAGTGGACGCTGTGATCAGTTGGCCGAGACCGACTTCGGTACCTGAGATATGCAGTTTCATGGGTCTAGCAGGGTACTGTAGATGATTCATCAAAGATTTCTCCAGTATTGCGAAGCCGATTACCCAGTTGACACAGAAAAATGCACCGTTTGTGTGGTCTGAAGATTGTGAATCCAGCTTCCTAGAGTTGAAGAAGAGGCTGACCAGTGCACCTGTCTTGATGATTCCTTCAGGTACTGGCGATTTCGTTGTATATTGTGATGCATCTCACAGAGGGCTGGGATGTGTTCTTATGCAGCGGGGTCATGTGATCGCATATGCCTCTAGACAGCTGAAGTCACACGAGATTCGAACCCCATTCATGATCTTGAATTGGCGGCTATCGTATTTGCATTAAAGATTTGGCGTCATTATCTTTATGGCGAGAAATTTGAGATCTATTCTGATCATAAAAGCCTGAAGTATCTGTTTTCTCAGTCAGAGTTGAACATGAGGCAGCGTAGATGGCTTGATCTACTGAAAGATTTTGATTGCGAGATCAAGTACTATCCAGGGAAGTCAAATGCAGCAGCAGATGCCTTGAGTCGAAAGGTTTGTGCCTTATCCTTATCGACGATAGGTGTTTCGAATTTAGTTGAGGATTGTTGCTTGTCTGGTTTAGCATTTGACACAGATAGTAGACCATTAAGACTTGCCACGATTCAAGTTGAGCCAGATTTGATTATGAAAATCAAAGAAGCTCAAAGAACAGATCAGAATATACAGCAGTCAATTCAGATGGTCAGATCAGGACATCAGTCTGAATATCAGGTACGTGATTTTGGCCTGTATGTGAATAGCGGTATTGTAGTGCCAGATGTTTCAGAGTTGAAACAACAGATATTGTCAGCAGCGCACTGTAGTCGGTTCAGCATTCACCCTGGTGGCAGAAAGATGTACAACGACTTGAAGACACAGTTCTGGTGGAAACAGATGAAATCAGATATTGCCGAATATGTGTCTAAGTGCTTAAATTGCCAACAGGTGAAGGCCGAAAGAAAAAAGCCCGGAGGTTTACTTCAGAATTTGTCTATTCCTGAATGGAAATGGGATCAAATTTCCATGGATTTCGTGACGAAGTTACCTCGATCATCCCGGGGTTGTGATGCGATTTGGGTTGTGATAGCAGATTAACCAAATCAGCGTGTTTTATTCCGTACAGAATGACGTACAGACATGATCAGATGGCTGAGATATATGTCCGAGAGGTAGTCAGATTACATGGTGTGCCGAAGTCTATCGTATCAGATCGTGATCCACGATTCACTTCTCACTTTTGGCACAGTCTGCAGCAGGCTTTAGGTACGACATTGCACCTGAGCACTTCTTATCATCCCCAGACAGACGGACAGTCAGAGCGGACTATCCAGACTTTAGAGGACATGTTGAGAGCTGTAGTGCTAGACTTTGGCACTAGTTGGCAAGATTCACTACCATTGTGTGAATTTTTTTGACAACAACAGCAATCAAACGAGCATAGAGATGGCACCGTTTGAAGCATTATATGGCAAGAAGTGCAGATCTCCTCTATATTGGGATGATATATCTGAGGGTACCAGAACTTGGGCCTGATATGATTCGGGAGATGACCGAGAAAGTAAAGATAATTCAGAAGAGGATGAAGACGGCACAGGATAGGCAAGCCAAGTATGCCAATATCAGACGTAGACCGCTAGTATTTGAACAAGGAGACAGAGTGTTTTTGAAGATTTCTCCTTTCAGAGGCGTTGTCAGATTTGGCAAACGCGGGAAGTTGTCTCCTAGATACATCGGTCCATACGAGATTCTTGAAAAGATTGGCGATCGAGCATATCGACTGGCTCTTCCTCCTGCTTTATCTGGGATACATGACGTTTTTCATGTCTCGTTGTTGCGTAGATATATGCCAGATATTTCTCATGTCATTCGGCCTGACGAAGCTGAGCTGGATCAGACGTTGAGTTATGTTGAACAACCGATACAGATTCTTGATCGGAAAGAGAAACAGCTTCAGAACAAAGACTATTCCACTAGTGAAAGTCCAGTGGAGTCGTCATGGCACCGAGGAAGCGACTTGGGAGACAGAAGCAAATATGAGACAGAAATATCCCGAGTTATTCTCATGATGTGAGTATTTATTCAGCTTTTGATTTTACTGCTGTTTGTACATACTTTGATTAATTTATTTCACGTTCGAGGACGAACTAATATCTAAGAGGGGAGAAATGTAATGCCCTAGATTGTATGTGGATAGAATGAAAAGATGAAGTGTTGCTTGAAGAAAGAGACCGCACCCGCGCCTAGAGAAGCACCGCACCCGCGGTGGATAGGCAGAAAGTTGGCCATTTTTACAGTAGGGTCACCGCACCAGCGGTCCAGAAGCAGCGCACCCGCGGTACTGCTACAGTAGTACTACCGCACCCGCAGTGCAAACCAGACCGCACCCGCGGTCGGCGAGGCTAGGATATTGATAGGGTTACCGAGAGTTAGGCGCACCCGCGGTCAAAGAAAGAGTGCACCCGCGGTTGATGGACAGAGAGTTGGAGATTATTTACAGAAATGACACCGCACCCGCTGTGCACAACTGACCGCACCCACGGTCGATGTTTATGCAAATGTGGATTAACCGCCGAAGCTTGCGCGCACCCGCGGTTCATTAACTACCGCACCCGCGGTTCATTAACTACCGCACCCGCGGTCATGCGTGTTACTTGAAAAATATGACACTTGCCCCTCAACATGCAAGATATATATATTATGTGTCTTCATTTCCTCTCCTGGACAGCTGAGAATCGAGAGGGAGAAGGGATCAAGGAAAAGGAAAGTTTTTTCACTCTTGAAACGAGCTTGTACAAGATTTTTACATCCAAACTTTAATCCGATTTTGGTTTTGAGTTCTTCTCATCACTAGCTACAAGAAGATGTAAGTTTCATTCAATTTCAGCACATTTTGATATATATGTGTTAGGAGAAGGATGAATTGAGTTTTATAATATGTTCTTGAGATTATTGATATCGTAGAAATGCAACCGGATCGAAGAACGGACGTTGTATGCTATAGTTATTATTTTCCAGCATGTTTAGAATTAAATATGCAGATTTTGAGTACTATCATGTGCTTATGATGATGATTATGAGTTGAGAATTATGAATTGGTGATATATGTTGAGAGATGGATTGACCGGTATCGAGAAATTACGTTGTTATGCCGTCAAATGGTACCGAGGTCAAGTATTGAATTAGATATGTGTTGATTGAGATTAGAGATGGATAGAATATGTATCAACATTTCCATTTCAGATTTGGTATTGAAAGATTCGTCTTCGAGACTTTGACTACGACATAGATTGTGCGACGAAAGGTATAATTCATGTTTTGTTTGGGGAAGACACAACTCAAATGAGATTCAATTGAGTTTCCCAACCAAAACACATACTAGAATTGTTGTTTATCTTTTGATATGAATTTGATTTGTTTATAGATTTATATTCAAATCTCTTGATAGGATGTTGTCTTGTTTATAGATTTATATTCAAGCCTTTGAGATAGGAGAGTCATTGGCAGACTTGCCAAACTAGATGTTCGGTGGTATCGACGCTTCGGATCAGATTCACTCCGATTGTAGACATTCGATACAGACATGACCGAAGTCTGGGAATAAGACGTACAGTTACCCCGATTTGGAGGGTAGGTGACAGACAGTGACGTTTTATTCACACCGGGATCCCTAGAGTAGAGTCGAGTCGAGTCAAGACATGATTTGATTTGAATTGCATGTTTATATAGATTGGTTTCATAGACTATGAAGCCCATTATGCTTTGATTCATGATTTATGATTATGTACCAGCATGTACACATGTGTTATACTGGGATTTGTTCTCACCGGAGTTTCCGGCTGTTGTTATGTCTGTATGTGTGCATAACAACAGGTGGGGCAGGATCAGGGTCGCGACAGAGATGAGAGATGGACATAGCGTGGTGATCACGGGCGTAGCAGATGAACTAGCATGGCTTTAGGCCCATTAAGCCAACAATTAAGCCCATTAGCCTTTAATTAGATTTAAATAAAATATTAACAAGGTTTTTGTTTAAATAAATTTGTGAATTTATTAGCCGGGTTGCCAAAAAGCTCGTATTTTAGTTAAAAACCAACACCGATAAAATTTACGCCCCGGCGTATAAAATCACCTCAAAACCCTTAATTTCATAAAAATACTAAAAAGCATCGACCATCTTTTAAATAATTAAAAATAATTATTTAATATAAATATTTTACGTTTTCTTCAGCCCTCGGTCCCCGTTCCACGATCGTCACTTGAATATTCCTAAAATACATTTTTTTATGCATGATGACAAATAAATCTCATTTAGCATATAAACAAGTACGTCACATAATTAATTAGCAGCTAAAATCAATTAATTACTCAATTTTTCATAATTTCCTAGATTCGCATGCAGTTGGATTACGTCGTCTTAATTTTGGACCTTACAATTCCTCCCCCCTTAAATAAAATTTCGTCCTCGAAATTAGAACTTACCGAATAGATCCGGATAGCGACTCTTCAAGTCCCTCTCAGTTTCCCAAGTAGCTTCCTCTTCCGAGTGATTCAGCCACTTGACCTTGACCATTGGAATTACTTTGTTACGCAATCGTCTTTCTTGTCTAGCCAGAATCTGGACAGGTCTATCTTCATACGACAAATTTGGAGTTAGTTGAAGAGGTTCATAATTAAGCACATGCAACGGGTTAGACATGTACTTCCGCAGCATCGAAATATGGAACACATTGTGAACTCCAGAAAGTGCGGGTGGCAATGCCACTCTATAAGCTAGTGTCCCAATCCTCTCCAAAATCTCGAATGGGCCAATAAATCTAGAACCAAGCTTGCCCTTCTTGCCAAAACGCATAACACCCTTCATGGGTGCTATCTTCACAAACACGTGGTCGCCTACTGCAAACTCCAAGTCCCTTCGTCTTTTGTCCGCATAACTCTTTTGTCGGCTTTGTGCAGTCTTCATTCTATCACGAATCTTGACTACAAGCTCAGCTGTTTCTTCAATCACATCTGGACCAATGTCTCTTCTTTCCCCAACCTCGTCCCAATGAATAGGAGATCTACATTTTCTTCCATAGAGTGCCTCAAAAGGAGCCATTCCTATTGATGATTGATAGCTGTTATTGTAAGTGAACTCCACTAGAGGTAATTTTTGTTCCCAACTACCTTGGAAATCAATGACGCATGCTCGCAGTAGATCTTCCAAAATCTGAATAACCCTTTCTGACTGACCATCGGTTTGAGGGTGGAACGCTGTACTGAACAATAACTTGGTCCCCATCGCTGCATGCAGACTTTTCCAAAAAGACGACGTGAACCTCGGATCCCGGTCAGAAACGATGGATACAGGAATCCCATGCAGCCGAACTATCTCCCGAATATACAAGTCGGCATACTGAATCATGGTGAATGTCGTCTTAATAGGTAGAAAATGCGCTGATTTCGTAAGACGATCCACTATCACCCAAATGGCATTAAATCCTTTAACTGTCTTTGGCAATCCCACAACAAAGTCCATGGTGATATTTTCCCATTTCCACTCGGGAATAGGGAGTGGCTTCAATTTTCCCGCTGGTCTCTGATGCTCTGCTTTGACTTGCTGACAAGTCAAACACTCGGATACATATCTCAAGATGTCTCTCTTCATGCCTGGCCACCAATATAACAACTGCAAATCTCTATACATCTTTGTACTGCCCGGATGAATGGAATATGGTGTGTCGTGGGCTTCCTTCATAATAAGATCTCTCAAAGAATCGTCACTAGGAACCCATAGACGGTCTCGATAACGGACTAAGCCATCCACTACTGAATATAAATTCCGGCCCTTGGCTTCATCTCTTGCTCTCCACTTTTGCAACTGCTCATCAGTAGGCTGTCCATCCCGAATTCTGTCTCTCAAAGTCGACTGCACTGATAATGTGGCAAGATTAGGGGCCTCGCCCCTAGCATACACGGCAAGCTCAAACCGCTGTATCTCGGACTGCAACGGTCTTTGGAGTGATAATTGAGTGATAACCGCTGCCTTTCTACTCAATGCGTCTGCCACTACATTAGCTTTCCCCGGATGGTAGCTAATGTCACAATCATAGTCCTTTACCAATTCAAGCCATCTGCGCTGTCTCATATTCAACTCCTTTTGGGTGAAGAAGTATTTCAAGCTTTTATGATCAGTGAATATTTTGCACTTCTCCCCATAAAGGTAGTGTCTCCAAATCTTTAATGCAAAGACTACTGCTGCAAGCTCAAGATCATGAGTAGGGTAGTTCTTTTCATGAATTTTCAAATGTCTTGATGCATAGGCGATAACTCGGTCGTTTTGCATCAGAACTGCACCTAAACCTAGCTTAGAAGCGTCGGTATAAAGAACATACTCCCCTTGCCCTGATGGCATGGATAACACTGGTGCTGATATCAAGGCTTGCTTCAACTTGTCAAAACTGTCTTGACACTCGGATCCCCAAATAAACTTAGCATTTTTCTTCGTCAAAGATGTCAAAGGCACTGCAATAGATGAGAACCCCTTGATGAATTTGCGATAATAGCCAGCTAGTCCCAAGAAACTGCGAATCTCGGTGACACTCTTCGGTACTGGCCACTCTTTTACTGCCTCAACTTTACTCGGATCAACTTCCACGCCATCCCTAAAAATGATGTGGCCTAAGAACGCCATTCTATCAAGTTAAAACTCGCACTTGCTGAATTTTGCATAAAGCTTTCTGTCTTGTAAAACTTGCAGTGCTGTCCTCAAATGGCGACTATGCTCCTCTCTGCTCTTGGAATAGATCAATATGTCATCAATGAAGACAATAATAAACTGATCCAGATACGGCTGAAATACGCGATTCATGAGATCCATGAAGATCGCTGGCGCATTGGTCAACCCGAATGGCATGACCATAAACTCATAGTGCCCATATCTTGTGCGAAATGCTGTCTTGTGCACGTCAGACTCCTTGACTTTCAACTGATGGTATCCAGATCGCAGATCAATTTTAGAAAATATCGAAGCTCCTTGCAACTGGTCAAATAAATCCTCAATTCTTGGCAGTGGATACTTATTTTTTATAGTGACCCTATTGAGCTCTCGATAATCGATGCAAAGACGCATACTACCATCTTTCTTTTTCACAAACAAAACCGGTGCGCCCCATGGAGAGTAACTAGGGCGAATAAAACCTTTGTCTAGCAATTCTTGAATTTGATCTTTCAATTCTTTCATTTCAGCGGGTGCTAGACGATAAGGTGCTTTAGATATAGGAACAGTGCACGGCATAAGGTCAATAGAGAACTCCACCTCACGATCGGGCGGAATGCCAGAAACATCTTCGGGAAAGACGCTAGGAAAATCCCTCACAATATCAACATCTTCTAGCTTCTGGCTGATGGATTCATGTGTAGTAGCGACACATGCTAAATACGCCTGACATCCATGCTTAATAAGCTTCCTCGCACATAGACAAGAGATAATGTGCGGCATTTGCTGGTTTCTTGCCGCCTCGAAAACAAAGATTTACCACTGGGTGGCCTGATAGATACTGATCGCTGACGGAAATCAATCGAAGCTCCATTCGCAGATAGCCAATCCATCCCAAGTATAATATCGAATTCGGGCATAGGAAGCACAATAAGATCTGCCCGAACAACATCTTTGAATAAACGAAGCTCCAGATTCTTAACAATCTTAGACGTGAGCATCTGATCACCGGATGGAATCGAAACTTTGAAACCCAAACCCATATCTTGAGGAGTAACATTCAGTCTTTTGATGAAGGTTTCTGATATTAAAGAGTGTGTAGCTCCTGAATCTAGCAAAGCATAGGTAGCTACGCCTAGAATGATGATCCTCCCTGCGGTGAAAATGTCTTTTAATTCTTTTCGTGTTGACACTTAAGGATTTACTATCATTAATTCCCAAAGTTGAATGAAGATTTCGTGTTGAACTTAAACATTTCTTAGAGAAGTTTTGCTTTAGTCCCTCAATCTTTTAAGTCTGCATTATTGACCCATAATTTTCGAATTATTGCACTTAAGTCCCTTAAATTTTCGAAAATTGCATATTGGCCCCCCAATAATTTCGAAACCCCCTTTTTATGGTTTTCTTTAATTTTGGCCCTTAGACTTTTTATTCTGAATCATAACATCCTTCACATAAAATAAGGCACAAAAATTCGAATCATTTTTCTATGGTTTCTAAAATCATCGCTTAAGGCCAACTAAGTAGAACATGCAACCTAATTTATTCTAGGTTGAAACTTAATCACAATTCAATTCTAATAACCAATTTAACATTTCATGCCGAAATAAGGAATATAAAAATGTTAAATGACTAGGTTACCCGTGATGAGTGTAGTGTCTGCCTCTTCCTCGGCTTCCTCGGCATTCATCACATAAGCTCGGGCCGTAGTAGCTGCTTTCCTCTTTGGGCAATCAATAGCTTTGTGACCGGCCTCCTTGCAGTAGAAACATTTATATGATCCCAACTCGCATTTGCCAAGATGTAGACGGTTGCACTCCTTGCATGGTTGCCTCTCAGCAGACTTTGGTGCTCCCGGATTCTGTGGCTTTGGTGGCGCTGGCTTCTTGACTTGACCTTGGGGCTTTTGAGGCCCTTGAGGTCTAGGAGGACCCGTATTTGGCTTCTTGTTGGGTTGATTGTTATTCTGATAGTGCTGCCTCTTGCGCTGAATCTCAAAGTAAATGTCCTTTAAGGACTGCTCAGCCTGATATGCATAAGTAACTGCCATAGCATAATTCTCCGGACGCATCATCATGACTTTATCCCGAATGGTAGGTCTTAGGCCATCCTTGAAATGCCTAAGTTTTTCTTCCGCGTCTCCAGCAATAAGGGGTACAAAGTGGCAACCCCTATCAAACTTCTTCACAAAATCGGCAACAGGTACGTCTCCCTGGCGGAGAGTCATAAATTCCCTCTTTATCCGGCTTCTGACGTCAGCAGTAAAGTATTTCTCATAGAATTTCGTCTTGAACTGTGCCCAAGTGAGTGTAGCAAGGTCAACACCATGCTCGGCTCCTTCCCACCATAAAGAAGCGTCATCCCTAAGCAGATAAGTAGTGCACCTCACACGGTCGGCGTCTCCCATGTTCAGATAGCGAAAATGTACCTCGAGTGATCGGATCCAACTCTCTGCAGCAAATGGATCGGTGGTGCCAGAAAATTCCTTCGGCCCTAGCCTCCGGAACTGCTCATAAATATCATGCTGCGGCCTAGGTGGCTGCTGTGGCTGCTGCTGCTGCATCTGCTGTAACTGCAGCTGTAGCTGTTGCTGCTGTATCTGCTGCTGCTGTAACTGTTGCTCGAAGAGACGAGCCATACCCTCTAATGCACGAGTAGCAGGATCCCCTGGAGGAGGTGGTGGTGGTGGTGCATTTCTTTGACTATTCCCTCTGCGATTAACACTGTTCTCTGCCTGATTCTCGATAACGGGTACGCGTCTAGGAGGCATTTTATCTGAATGTTTTCCAAATTCTAACGTAACCAACATGCATTTAAATCTAAGTTCTCTAATCATGTAACACATCCTGACTTAATTAGCATTTTAAGCATGCAAGGCAATACTACTCAAAAAGCTATTAAACATGTATCATAAACATAATATCCATAACGTCATGCAGGTTAAATCATATAAAATCACATAAAGCAAGTAAATCTTACAACTTGAGGCTTGACGACTGATATTCCCGGCGCTGATGGTGGCACAACCCTTTGCAGGACCTTTGCTCTGATACCAACTGAGACGTCCTGCTCTTTTTATTGCTTTAAAAGTACTAAAAAAATTTTTTTTTTCCCTCACTTAGCATCGGCCGAACCATAAAATATTTTTGACATCATTTTAAAAATAAACATCCAACTGCTATTTAAAAATCCAAAGAAAAATATTTTAAAGCATAAAATCGTCAAACATTTTACTAAACCTAAAAAGCAATAATTTGAAAAGTAAAGCCCATACTAAACCTCTCAAAAATCTCTCAAAAGCATACATAAGTAATCTTAAAAATCTTTAATCATAAAGCATGAGTCAAAAGTCATAATGCGGAAAAAGTAGAAGCGCTGGTCCTCGGGTTGTGTGCGCCTTCAGTCCAGTCAAATCACTCATCAAGCCCTCCCTCAATACCACCTGCATCCATCACACCTAGTGAGTCTAAAGACTCAACACACCATAATCTTGATAACGAGTAATACGTAATACAGTCAACATATAACGGTGAAAAATATGTGTACTTAAAATATCGTTTTCATGAAGATGCATAAACATAAACATAAAAATTTTCATAAAATACTTTTTCATGACATGCAACCATAAACCTTAACCTTTTCCCTTTTTCCTCAACATGACATGACATAAAACATTTTTCATGATCATAAACATTTTTCCTTTTCCTTTTCCTTTTCCTTTTCCTTTTGTTGAATTCAGATCGTTAATTGTGACTTTCCTGATCATGCTCATGAGGGTCGATGGATCCATCTACATAAAACCACAGTACTGGGCGGCGGGGGACACCAGCAACACTCTCACCGGTCAACTGGGCACTGGCCTATCATGATTCGAATAGAAATACGCTCGTCGGGGCTCCCTCTGGGCCTTTTCCCATAATGGGCTCCCTCTGGGGCCTTTTACCCTCACGATATTCCCATTCTTCCGTTACCACAAAACCGTTACCACATATCCGTTACCACATATCCGTTACCACATATTCGCAATGATGGAAACACGATCGTCGGGCTCCCACTGGGACCATAACCCTCACGACGTCGCCAACATTAACGAATTAGTCACAATTATTTCACATCCTTCAACATTTTTCATTCACATCACTTTAGAAAAAAATCATGAATATCATTACGTTTTTCATTTTTGAAACCAAGCATGCAACATGTATTTTAAATGTCTTCCCTCAATCATAAAAATCAAATAGACATTTAAAAATCATCATTCAATCATGAACAATTCATAAACATTTAAAAATAATCATATTTTCATAAAATAGCATTTAGGGCACTGCCATGACCTTAACTAATTTCTAGGTGTAAAAAGACCGTTTTACCCCTGGACTCAACATTTTACGTTTTCGACTTTTTCCTTGATTTCACGACTCTAACATGTCCCAAATAATTATTTAAGCTTACGTGAATTTTTTTCCATAATTTTATTTGGCTTAAATGTTAGACTTTTTCAATTATCTTTTCTTAATTGTTTTAACAGTGTTTTAATCCCGAAAAATACCAAACTTTAATATAAAATTCTTAAATTCTAAATTTAGTCTTTTTATATTATTTTAGCCCTTATGGACCCCGACTCGACCCCCGTGAGCCGTTTTCCAATTTTTTCTTTACTTAAAACCCTATTTGACACCTAAATTTCACCCCCGAGCCAACTCTCGATTTTCACGAGTTACCCCCGAACTATGTCGAGCCAAAAGGTGCCCAACATAATAAATTAACTTACTGGACCCTAACTTTATCAAGGAAACCCTTCTAATGCCAAAAACGAGCCCTCTACTTCCTGAACAAAAGCTGGCCGAGAAACCTTGTTGGACAAGGTCTCTTGCACGCACTGCCTAGCCCCTAACCACGAACCCAGCCACCAAACCAACCTGATTTTCACCCCCTAAGGACCCTAAGGACTAGACCTGACCCAGCCCAGACCCCCTGAACCGCGCGCCCAAGCTTGTGCGAAGCACAGAACCCTGCACGCGATCCCCTTGATTCTCGGGTGGGAGTCCTAGCTTGCTAGGACTCCTTCCCTGCCTTAGTGCGCGAGTCCTAGCGTGGCTAGGACTCCCTTCCTGACTCTCTCATGACCTTGGCTAGCCCCTGGAACGAGCCAACCAAGCCCTCCGTCCCTGCACAATAAAACCGAACCCCAAACTTGACAGCAACAACCGGTTCCTGCACGAGTTCTGGTTTCGTCTCTCTTTCTTGGTTTTAGTCGATTCATGTGTGGTGTGTGGGACTCCAAAACCCGTGTAATACTTACCTATCCATGCCTAGACATCATGGCAGCCCCTTAGTATAAAAAAAACGTGAGTCATGGCATCAAACAAATTGCATATAATCACAAATCCAATGCATGTACAAGATGGTCTCCTTTTTTTTTTTTTTTCGAAAATTCTGAATATATACATGTATGACTTCAAGCTTTTCATGCACACATACTTTAAACAATAATATGATGTAATGGATGAGAAAAGGGAGATTAAGGTGTGCCTTTGCGTTTTATACGCGCGAAAAAACCGTTGACGACGAAGAACGGGACGCGACGATGGCTTGCTCTTGGCTTGATGCCTTCGAAAACCTCTTCTAGCTTGGTGTGGTGAGTGCCGTGTGTGTATGGGAGTGTTTTCAGATTTTAAAAAGTGTGTGGCCGATCCCTTGATGCAAAAAGTGTAGGGTTTTGGGGAGACTAAATCATGTATTATATACTAATTATTTGCTAACATGGCTTTAGGCCCATTAAGCCAACAATTAAGCCCATTAGCCTTTAATTAGAGTTAAATAAAATATTAACAAGGTTTTGTTTAAATAAATTTGTGAATTTATTAGCCGGGTTGCCAAAAAGCTCGTATTTTAGTTGAAAAACCAACACCGATAAAATTTACGCCCCGGCGTATAAAATCACCTCAAAACCCTTAATTTCATAAAAATACTAAAAAGCATCGACCATCTTTTAAATAATTAAAAATAATTATTTAATATAAATATTTTACGTTTTCTTCAGCCCTCGGTCCCCGTTCCTCGATCGTCACTTGAATATTCCTAAAAATACATTTTTTTATGCATGATGACAAATAAATCTCATTTAGCATATAAACAAGTACGTCACATAATTAATTAGCAGCTAAAATCAATTAATTACTCAATTTTTCATAATTTCCTAGATTCGCATGCAGTTGGATTACGTCGTCTTAATTTTGGACCTTACATATACAATATCAATCTTCTACCTAAATAATAAAATCATTTTAGCACCAATTACATGCTTAAACTATTATCTTCCCAATTGCAATATAGTCGAGGCCTAAGACCCTTGGACTTTCCTCGTTGGATTAAATGTCGCATTCTTACGTATCCTTAATACTTAATTAATATTAGCATATAAAACTTAATAAGTTATCCCATGATAGCATTAGACTAACTTCAATAAATCAACTTCACTTATACCCGTAGAATTCTAGAACTCCCACATCAAGATTTTTAGATTTCTTACTCGATAAAAATCTTAACATTCGCCCATTAGTAACCTAAATTGAATACAACTAATTCTATTTTTGTTTTTTGTTCACCCAAAAACTCCGTATGAGCAAATATCCCATAAATTTGAAATTCAAACTTACCTAATCCAAATATATTTGGATAAAATAAGTCCAATACACATATCTCAAGTTTCTTAATGACTTTTAAAATTCCCAAAGACAAGGTGTCTACCTCACCTTTTACATGCGTCTATCAAATATCCTAAACATCAATCACACTCAACTTTCTAGAAAAATTAAATTCCTACAAGGTATAATTTAACTATTAAGATCACGACTAAAACTTAGGACACATCAAACTTAAGTTCCCAAAAATTAGTTAACTCAATGTCTACTCTTATAACTTAACTAACTGATCAATTTTACTTTAAATTGTCATCACTTTAAATTCTTAAATTGCGACAACATCATATCACTAATGCTTAAATTTTCAAGCCCATGATTGATTCATCCTACAATGTCCTTGATTACCATTCATTATAACATTATAACCCAAATACCTAAAGGTTCTAAATATCCTTCCAGCCTAAATCACCGAAAATTCCTATCATTTAAACCATCAATTCTCACTTACTGCTAAACAAATCCCCCAAATTTATTAAAATTGCAACATTAATTCTTAATTTCCTCAAAAATTATCCGATTTGTCCTTAATTTTCTAAAATTCCACAATTACCCATAAGTTCTTGGCGTTACTAATTCCACTTTATAGGTTTCCCGAAATATAAATCTCAATAATTTTAAGCTTATTAAACCCAAAATCAATTTTCATAACCTCGAAAAATTACTCATTTAACCCAAGTGTCCTCAAAAGTTATAATTTAATCCTCAAAAATTTCGGAACTTGCAATTTGGCTCTTAAAGTTCTCGAGAATTATCATTTTAGCCCTACAACTCTTCGAAATTTGCATTATTGTCCCCATAAAATTTCCCAACGTTGCCTCATTAAATCCTTAATTCTCGAAACTCATAATTTAATCCCAAAATTCGGTAAATTCGAAAATAGTCCCTTAGTATTTTATTTTTCCATTAGATCCTCAAATTATTGGTTATTACAACTAGATCCTTAAAATTCTCAATTCATGCAATTCAATCCTTAAATCTAATTAGGTAGAGCTCGTATCTTAAATAAATTCTACGTTTTATACTTTCAAGGATCGTTGTAGTCTTCGAATCATTATTTTCTTACATGAAATCTTCAAAATTTAATTCAACTAGTTGTCACGAACCATCAATAATTTCTTAGAAAATCTACAAATCCCAAAGGCATTCATAATTTTTAAGTTTAATTTATTACCCACAAGTATAACATCAGTACTTACTAACCAAAAATAATATAGTCAAATTATTTCCAACCTTTTCTAACGCCCAAAAACCAAATTCGTACCAATGTCCAATTTCCACCACAAAACCAGTATGCATGAAAATCATGTAATTTCTCAACTCATGTCGTAATATGCATAAAAATTTTGACACATATAATCTCAAAACATAATGACAGATAAACATGTACTGTAAAGCATATATCATGTAAACATGCAAGTGATAGCATTACAAACAATTAAAACATTTAAATCATAAAATCTTACGAACTTGAGGCTTGAAGACTGAGCTGCAGAAGCTGGCGGTGGCACAACCCTATACAAGACCCCTGCTCTGATACCAACTGAAACGTCTACCGTTTTTAAAAGTGCGGAAATATTTTTTTTTAAAGCTCGCAATTACAAAATAACATTTAAAGTAATCGTATTTATTTGCCAACAAGAATAACGCAATTTAAAATAACTAACGTAATCCAAAATCAACCAAAGCGTAAACGTGTAAAAATCGTAATATCGTCAACATATAAAAATTTGCAACTCCTCTCAAAAGACGTGAATCAATATGCGGAAAAATAATGGTCCTCGGGTCGTGTCACCGCGCATCCCGCCTGCCTACTCAGTCTTCGGCACCTCAGGTCCCTGATCAAAATGCTCACCTGCATCACACACGCCTAGTGAGTCTAAAGACTCAACACACCTGTACCAGTAATAACAAGTACATATACGTAGCACACAGCAGTGAAAAATAGCATAATCAAAATACGTTTCATTAGTTTAAAAACATGAACATAAGCGTGTCGTGTAAAATCGTAACGTGTCAAAACATGTATCATCATGTTATCATATCATATGCGTAACTGTGACCTGTCAAAACATGGTAATAGCATGTATCATCGTATCAGCATATACGTGTTAAAATCTTAATTTGAATTCCGTTCATTAGCTGTGACTTTCGTATCATTGTGTCATCATGTCAGTCGATGGATCCATCTATGTGTAACCTCGGTACCCGGCGGCGAGGGTCATCAGCGACGGCATTACCCGCCCACTGAGCCCGGGCCTTACATGTCATCGTCTCATAGTGTCATCGTGTTAGTCACAACTAAATCACTTCTTTCAAAACGTGTTAACATAATCATCACTTAAATAAAAGCATTCATATACATAATTTTCCTTTAAACCAAGCATGCACCGTAATTATCATAATTGCGTAAAATCGTAAAAATGATGCATAAACATTTAAAATATCATATATTTGTGCTCAGGGCACTGCCAGGACCAAAATCTCACCCAGGGTGCAAAATGACCATTTTGCCCCTGAAAACCCAAAAATTATCATTTTAACCCCGGACCTCTAAAATCGACCCCAAGCTTACCAAACTCCTTAAAATGTCTCAAAACATATTAAAAAGCATTCCTAGACATAAACTCGAGCCAAAAATAGCTTATTTAATTCGTTTTAAAACATGTATCGGGGTCCCGATTTTAACCCGAATCGCCTCGAAACTTATTCAAATTTTTCCCAAATTCTTCCCATATCTTAAAAACACTAAAAAGTCCCTAATACTATAATACCGCCCCAAAAAACTCGGCTGAAAATCCCACAAGAGCCAAAACTCTCAGCCCCCTATCCTGTATTCACTTTGCAACACATGGCCCCGCATCCCATAACCTTTCGGTCCCTCCAATCTCCCCACCTGTCCAGCATTTTAATCTCATTCTTAAGGATCTAAGAGACCTCCTAAACCAAGCTTAGCCGAAACATAAAGCTGCGAGCAAACCACCGTAGAAATGATCGCTTACACCATGGCAACCGAAGACCCTATTCCCTTGGCTCGCAAGTTTCGATCCTAACAACTCGATGGAACCAACCATTAACCAAGCTCAAGTAGACCACCCTCAGATCCCTCTAGAGCCACAAGAGTCACAACCACCGGCCCCATACAGCCCATAGCCACCCACATGATCGTTGGCACACCCGAAGCTCGGCCGAAGCGAAATCACCTAGAACCGACGGCTACCTGCTCTCATACTCGACTCTAGCATCAAGTTCCTTAAACCGAGACATGGTTCAACCCTCTAGCATCAGCAACCCACAGCCCCTTGCACAGAAATATATGAAACGTGAACAACCATCACAATAATGCAATAATTTCATGGAAAATCGAAAGGTTCTTCATGTACTAGGATAGATCGAAACTTTTCATGCATAAATACAACCACCAGCATATAAAACGTGTGTGATGCGTAAATAAGTGATACAATGCGTGCCTGGTGATGGTCTTATTGAAGAACACACACGAGCCGAAAGTTTCTTTGGAAGAATGGAGAGGAAAGCGATGGGGCCTCTAGCTGTAATGATGAAAACGAGAGTGTCTGCTGCTGAGGGGAGGTGTCGGCTATGTGGGATATTTAGGTTTAGGTTAAGGAGTGGTTTAGGTAGATAAATAAATAGATAACAATTAGATAATGGGCCCAAATTTCTATTTAAAAGTTTTTAAAAGTGTTTTTAAGCCAATAAGCTTAAAAGTGAGCCCATTACATTAAAACGCAATCCCGAAAAATATTTTGTGTTGAAACGATTTTGAAAATAATAGCCGAACCATTAAGAAGTCCCCTTATTCGATAAAATTTGCGTACCGTTAAAAATAAAATCTTGTGGGTAAAAATACCCAATAAAATCTCATTTTTGAAAAATACACTTAACAATGCTTTAGCTTTATTTATAAAAATAAATCGTGTAATAAAATAATTTTTCTGAAAATTCTCCGGTCTCCGATCCTCGTTCGAACGTGAAATGCACCTAGAAACCCTAATGCATGAACTTTAAAATTCATTAATTAAATCCTATCTTGCATGAATTATGCATAAAATGCATAAAATAATTAAACGTAAATTAATGAGATAAACAAGCATTTAATGCTTTAAAACAATTTAATAACATACCAAAGAAATTTAATAATTTACATGCACGTGGTTTACGTGGACCTTCAAATTTTCGGGACGTTACAGGGTTTGTATTTTGATATTGTAATCCTCGAATATGTCATTCCAGATTGGTATTGACTACTTCGAAGGGCGATCAAAGCCACATTGAGGTTTGAATCAACTGAGAACTACGAAAAGAAATGTATAAATTAATGTTAAACCGGGAAGATACAACTCGAGTAAGAGATAGCTGAGTTTCCCAACATTATTGTAATTGCTTTGATGTATTTATTCTTGAAATTGATATGCTTAGTCTATTGAGTTATAGCAAAGCATGTGTTATGAGTCTTTGGCAGAGGTGCCAAGTCACTGGATATTGGTTTATATCGATGTGCTTAGGAGAAGATCGACTCCTATTGTACAGATTAGATATAGAGGACCAATGTCTGGGAATAAGGAACGTATCACCATCTAGCTGGGAAGAGTAGGTGGGAGACTTGTTACGTTCTTATTCCAACGGGCATCTCTAGATAAGAGTCGAATCAAGAATAAAAGTTAAAGAGTTTGATTATTGCTTTGTATCGATTTATGTTTTCGTAGACTACGATGCATATTGTTTTACAGATGTTATATGATTTTATATATATTTGTATGAAACGCATGTATACATTGTTTATATTGGGAAATATATTACTCACCGGGAGTTATCCAGCTGTTGTTGTGTTTGTATGGTGTACATGACAACGGTTGGAGACGGGATCAGGGTCGAGAAGAGGATGAACGATCGAGATTAGAGTGGAGATCCGGGCTTAGAACTAAAATGGGCTTCCAAACACTTGAGATGTAGTCTTTGAACCCTATTTTGTTGGGATTGTATATTGTACAAGACTGTACTTCTGATCTTGTTGTAGATATTGCACTTGATTTTGTAATTCAATAAGATGATGCATAACTTGTTGTAGTATTTTGTACACTTGATTATAAAGTGTTCAACTTTAAAAAAAATTAAAAAAAAATTCGATCTAGTTTAGTTAATTGATCCACTTAATCCCAAAGAAGATCAAGAAATAAATAGTCCCCTGGGTCCCCACATCAGGTGGTATCAGAGCTGTACTTTCCTTAGGCTGGAATAGAAGCGAGTGAGCAGGGCAGATTGAGTTTTCTTTCCTGCTTTTGTGATGCTAGCATGTTTTATTGCTTTAGAAAATACATGTTTACCTGATTATCTAATTTGATTGGAAACGTGTATTTTGAGAGAATGAATCAGAACCGATCTTGATCAGAGGTATGATGATCAGAGGAGGACTGAGAAAGATTTGTTATATTTGATTACTAACCTTGTTGATAATCAGATATGCCTCCTCGAAGAATTCCAGAACAGGGTAGTATTTCTACTAATCCGATGGATGTTACAGAGACACCCATAGGAACATTGCTGAAGAGATTTCAGTCATTTTTAAACCGCCGACCTTGAAGGGCACTGAGAATTCTATGATTGTGAGAGTTGTCTTGATGATATTGAAATGCTGTTTGATTCACTTGATTACACAGATGAGCGAAGAGTTAGACTTTTTGGGCATCAATTACACGATGTTGCAAAAAGCTGGTGGCTCACGACTAAGAGAGCGTTGGAGCATTGAGGTACAGTTATTACTTGGAAGATCTTTAAAGCTGAGTTCTATCAACGATTCTTCCCAGTATCGTACAGAAAAGACAAGGGTGCAGAGTATGCTAATCTGAGACAGGGTCATCTGAATATTGTAGAATATGTGACCAAATTCTCTACCTTGGTACGATTTGCTCCTCATGTTGCTGAGAATGATGAAGCAGTGGCTGATCAGTTTATTAATGGGTAGAATCCCGAGATCTTTACGTTGGTAAATGCAGAGCAACCAAATAACTTTGCTGATGCTTTGAATAGAGCAAAAGGAGCGAAAACGGGCCTGATCAGGCAGAAAGGAGCTTCGTATGTTGCTCCAGCACCGAAACAGCAACAATCCTCAGCTCAGTTCCACCAACCCCCTCCCAGATTTGATAGTGGTGGTAGCAGTAGTGGAAAGAAAGATAATTTGAAACCCCAAGTGAAACAGTTTAAGAATTCTTGTAGTAGTTCATCTATCTCCAGTGGTTTACGATAGAACCAGAGTTACACAGGGGTCTTGCAGAACTTGTGGAGGAAGACATCCCACGGAGCAATGCCAGTAGTGTTTGGTAGTTGCAACATCTGTCGACAGCAAGGACATTTTGCCAGATTCTATCCACAGCGAGGTTCTCAACGATCCCAGGGAGCAGAATCATCTGGATCAGTGGCTCAGGCTGATAGTCGATCATCTACTGTTCAATCTTTCCAGCCACCTACTACTCAGTCCACAGCCGAGGCCAGGAGGAAGTCAGTCTTTTAGCCAGCCTCCGAGACAGCAGGCCAGAGTGTCTGCATTGACAGAGGAACAGGCCCAGGAAGCACCTGATGATGTTGTTTGCATGTAACTGTTCTCTTTGTGGTTATCCTGCTATGCGTTGATTGATACGGGTGGCATCCCATACTTTATATCTGAACAATTTGCCATTGATACATTATTTGCCTGTTGAGTCATTATCTGCTGTGGTATCTGTCTCTTCACCTTTGGGGAGAGGTCTTATATCAGTGAAGTCAGTTAAACATTGTATACTGCAGTATGATGGGAATGAAATTGAGTTTAGATTGTCTTGTACTCGGTTTGTCGATTTTGGCTGCATTATCGGTATTGATATGCTACCCAAGTACAGACCTACCGTAGATTGTTTCCAGAAAATTGTAAGATTCAGACTTGAGATGGGCTAATGAATGGAAATTTTACGGTAAGGGTTCTAGAACTCGAATTCCTTTGATATCTACTTTGTCTATGACTCGATTATGACAGAAAGAAGCAGAGGGATTCCTGGTGTATTCAGTAGATGTACTGAAATCGAGCCCGTCATTGGCAGATTTTCAGTAGTATGGTGAGTTTGCTGTATATTTCCAGATTGAGGATTCCGGGTTGCACTCAAATCCGAGAAATAGACTTCAGCTTTGAATTAATACCAGGTACAGTACCTATTTCTAGAACTCCATACAGAATGGCACCGATTGAACTGAAAGAATTGAAAGAGCAGCTAGAAGATTTACTAGCTAAGGGGTACATTTAGACCGAGTGTTTTTCCTTTGGGCGCTCCAGTATTATTTGTCAGAAAGAAAGACAGTTCTATGAGACTCTGCAGTGACTATCAAAAATTGAACAAGGCTACGACAAAGAATAATATCATTTGCCTCGTATTGACGATCTATTTGATCAATTGCAAGGTTTTTCTGTTTATTCCAAAAGTGCGAAGCAAACGAAGATCACAGTCTGAAACACTCAACTTCGGCACTTTATACAATCTGACTACTTTTCTTACATAAATTCTGTCCTCTGGTCATGTCTGTAACGTCATCTTGTAACAGATAAAACATGCGGATTCGGTCAATATGTTCATCACGACCCAATCACATCTCAACCTCGGAGGATTTCGGTAGCTTCGTCACAAAATCCATGAAAATGTACTCCTATTTCCATTCAGGAATAAACAGGCTCTATAATAATTCCCCGGTTTTCTATCTTTTTGTCTTTACCTGCTGGAATTTCAGACATTTCAATAAAAATTCTGTAATATCTGATTTCATCTGTTTTTCTCAAAAGCTGTCTTTTCAAATCACTGTACATATTTCTGCCCATCAGGACGATTACAGAATCGACTAATGTACATTTCTGACCATATCTATCGCTTCAAATCTGAATATTCAGTACAATAAGTCGGTTACTCGCATATAACACACTGTCACAAACCTGATATTCTGATCGATACTCTGTTCTGATGTCAATATCGAGTTCTGAACATTCTGATCAACTTTTCGAACTGCTTTAATTCTCAAAATCAGCTCTAGTTCGGACTTTACAATATAAATTCTCCACTGTTTACTATATGTTTCAAACACGGATTCATATCTGTTTCAAACACGAATTCAGAACAACAGCAATATTCAATCAGATTCAAACATCACTCATCGATACTGATCTGCTAAACTCATAGAACGGTAATTTCTGACAATATTATCAGTCTCAGCCAATTGATCACAACTTCAACTGTGCTAAGATCAACCGATATACTATCTTCGGATCTAACGTGTCCGAATACAATCTGTCTCGGCCAAGATTCACATTTCAACAGTTCTGTATACAACATTTCAATTTTCAGAATATGCAATACAATTTTTCAAATGTTCAATCTGATCAGTCATATGCTTCAAATATCTCAGGATATCATAGATAAAACGAGCATAAAATCATCAGAATACTTCTGAACACGCGGTCATCAACCCACAAACATAGCTGAAGCATCCAAGTAGAAATACTCAATCAAATGTAACTCTCGGCTAGAAATCTTCTAACTGGGCTTTCAAGTCTTTCAATTCAATCGGTATCATTCTGTACTGTGTTCTAGAAATAAGAATAGTACCTTGCATTCATTCAATGCTAGAATCTATTTTTCTGACTGGAAGCAAATCTGAAATTCCACTTAAGAAAACATCAGAAATTTAATATACTACTGGAAAATCAGCCAATGATAAACTCGATTTCAGTAATCAACTGAATGCATAAGGAATCCCTCTGTTCCTTTCCATAACAATCAAGTCCTCAACATCGTTCATATCCAAGGAATTCTAAATCTAGAATTCTTACCGTAAATTTTCCGTTCATCAATCATATCTATCTGAATCTTTCAATCTTCTGGAAAAATCAACGGTAGTTTTGTACTTGGTCAACATATCAGTACCGATAATAAAATCGAAATCAGACAACCCAAGTACAATATAATCTATTTTAATTTCATATCGGTCATACTGTAGCATACAAGATCTAACAGATGTCACTGATACAAGACCCCTTCCCAACGGAAAAGATATCAATACTACAACATATACTAACTCAATAGACAACGCATATATCAATGCAATTCATTCAAAGAATAATCGTATGGAATGCATTAGTATCATCAATACATATGCAAAATAACCCATACAATAAATAAGTACCTGTCCACTACCTCGTCAGGTATGTCCTGGCCTTGGTTGTGATTGAGGAGTCGTCGGTGGTTGGGAGGAAGTGAACAACCGGTGATTGTCTATCAGACGGTACCACTAATCCAAATGGTTCTGCTCCCTGAGATCTTCTGGAACCTCTCATTGGACATACCCTAGAAAAATGTTCTGGCTTACGACAGACGTTGCAACTACCAAATACTCCTTGGCATTGCTCGGTGGGATGTCTCCCTCCGCAAGTGCTGCAATAAACTCCCGTATAAATCTGGCTAGAACCACTGGAGCTCGACGAACCACTCCTTAACTTCTTAAACTGTTTCTTGTGAGCTTTCAAGAAATCTTTCTTTCCACCCCTGCTACTACCAGTCTCAAGTCCGATAGGTGGTTGATGTGGTTTCGATGCTGGAGGCACAAACGAAGCTCCTCTCTGTCTCATCAGACTGGCTTCGGCTCTCTTGGCTCTACTCAGAGCATCAACAAAATTATAGGGTCGGCCTATGTTTACCAATGTCAATATCTCAGGATTCAATCCTTTAATAAACTGATCAGTCACAACTTCATCATTCTCAGCCACGTTAGGAGCAAAACGTAGCAAGGTAGAAAATTGCGCAACATATTCTTTAATGTTTAGCTGACCCTGTTTCAAATTTTAAATTCTGCCCTCTTATCTTCTCGGTATGAAACTGGGAAAAACCTTCGATAAAATTCTAATTTGAAGATTTCCCAAGTAATCACTGTACCACGCTGTTCTAAGACTCCTTTGGTTGTAATCTACCAGCTCTTTGCGATCTCCTGTAACGGATGCCCAATTAGTTTAACTCTACATTCATCCGAGTACTCAAGTGAATCAAACAATATCTCTATATCATCTATCCAGCTCTCACAATCAACAGTCGTCTCAGTACCCCTCAGAATCGGCGGTGTCAATGACTGAAACCTCTTCAACTGTATTTCCATCGGAGTTTCTGACACATCCATCTGACTAGTCGAAATACTACCCGGTTCTGGGATTCTTCGAGGATGAATATCTGATTACCAAAATAATTAGTAATCAAATACAACAAACCTATTTCAGTCCTCCTCTGATCATCTTACTGCTGATCAAGAATCGGTTCTGATTCATTTTCAAATAATACATATTACCAAAAAAATCAGATAAACAGGTAAACATGTATTAAAGCAGTAAATCATGCTAGCAATCCAAAGCAAAGAAAGAAAACTCATTCTACTCCGCTCACTAGCTCCTATCTCAGTCTAAAGGATCTATCGCTCTGATACCACCTGCTTTGGGGACCCGGACGCTAATTCAAGTCTTAATCATTATTAATGTTAAATATAACAATTAAAAAATTGGGACTAATTTTTTTTTTTTCTTTTTAAATTATAAATGCGGAACGTAACAGTAATCTATCAGATATACATATCAAAGTCAAAGTACAATCATGTACTACATGTCTCTATCTCAACTAGGTTCAATGACTATATATCCAGTGCTGAATCATATTCTGCTTCTGGGCCCGGATCTCCACGCTAACTAAAATCTCTCATCCTCTTCCTGAGTCTTGGTCCCACCTGTTGTCATGCACACATACAAACAAGACAACAGCCGGATAACTCCGATGAGAATTACATTCCCAGTATAAATCATGTATACATGCATTTCATATAAACAGATATACAGCATGAAACAAATATTCCTAACATGTATCAAAATCAGAAATATGAATCAATACAAACTCTGAATCACACTCTGTGACTCTTAGACTCTGACTCGACTCATTCCTAATCTAGGGATCCGATCTGAATAAGAACGTAACAATCTCTCACCTACTCCCTCGGTCGTGGTGACGGTACGTTCTTATTACGGACTATGGTCCTAGCTATACCAAATATCGGAAATAGAAGTCACTCTTTTTCTAAGTCACATCGATATGACCAAACGTCCGGTGTCTTAGCGGTTCTGTCCAAGACTAGGCACATCAGCCCTGGCATATCTTGCCGAACCTCATGTAACAATGTGCAATGGCCCAGCTACTGTTCTATCACTATAAGGCCCCTCTGTCACGAGATCAATCGCCTACGACTAGGCGCATCAGCCTATGACTCAATACATAAATCAATAGACCAAGATAACAATCACATCAATTGCAAATATCAATGCAATAAGATGAAGTATGTGATTTTGGGAAACTCCAGTCAAATCTAACTCGAGTTGTGCAATACCGCATCAACATCAATTTATACCTTTCGTTTTGTTCTGTCGATCTGACTCTGTCGAAGTCTCGAACTCCCTGCCTATCAAATCAATCTGGCAATAACAATATCGAATACAATGTATCAATGTATAACTCAATTCAAGACATGTTCTGATCAATACTCAAATCAAACATAATCTGATCCATATCAATGATATCATGATACAATCTCAATCAATACTTAATCTGATCAAAATCAATCTATTGATGTTTCGACGGCATAACAATACAGTCTCGGTAACCCCGTCAATCTCAATATCACAGATATAATACCACAACTAATAATCGATATTAGTACGAATCATAATCTTCAATAATCACAGATAACAATCGCAAATCTGTATAATCTTGATCATATCAACTCTAAAAATCATAAAAATTATATAATCAGTCCGTTCTTCGATCTGACTTCAATTATATACTGATCAGTATACCCAGAACACATAATATCAGTCAAATCACAATTCCCCCAATATCATAATTTCAAACGATATCAGAATTCAATAAAACTTACGTCCTGTTGTAGCTGTCGACGAGAGGAGTACAGTACCGTGTCCGGATTTAAATTCTGATAGTCGGATCGTATCAAATCGAATTTCTAAGCCTTGAGGAAACTTAAAGCTTTCCTCGAGATTTCCTTGGTTTTCAGCTGAAGGAACAAAGGAAATGAATCATATATATATATCCCAACGCATACCATGAACAAGTGGCTCATTTCCATGCTGCATGCCGCGCGCATATGCGCGCCTAAGCCCCGCGCATATGCGCCAGAAGTTCTATCCGGAACTTAGCTACTGGACTACTCGCGCATATGCGCGCACACAAGCCGCGCATATGCGCGAGACTTCTGGTCACGCACAATTCTTACCACACAACCCGCGCATATGCGCGGGCGCCACTCTTCGCGCATATGCACGAGGTGTCTTCCCATTTCGCGCATATGTCGCGCATATGCGCGAGGTGTACTGTCCTCGCACATTTGTCGTGTCTTTTCTCGTCTTTCCCGGTCCGATCCTTTCCGTCAAAAATCACATCAAGTATCACCAAATCATTTCGGATTACGGTAATCAAATTCTCGGGCCTTACAGGGGTATTTCGAGATTGTGCCGTTATACCGTCGAAACGTAATTAGATTGAGAATTCTTGTTTTGGGTTGTATTTTGATATTGTAATCCTCTAATATGTCATTCCAGATTGGTATTGAAGACTTCGAAGAGCGATCAAAGCCAGATTGAGGTTTGAATCAACCGAGAACTACGAAAAGAAAGGTATAAATCAATGTTAAATCGGGAAGATACAACTCGAGTAAGAGATAGCTTGAGTTTCCCAAAACCACATACTTTATTGTAATTGCTTTGTTTTATTTGCAATTCTTGAGATTGATATGCTTAGTCGATTGAGTTATAGCAAAGCATGTGTTATGAGTCTGTGGCAGAGGTGCCAAGTCACTGGACATTTGGTTTATATCGATGTGCTTAGGAGAAGATCGACTCCTATTGTAGAGATTTGATATAGATGCCCAATTTCTGGGAATAAGAACGTACCACCATCTAGCTGGGAAGAGTAGATGGGAGACTTGTTACGTTCTTATTCAAACCGGGATCCCTAGATAAGATTCGAGTCAAGAATAAAAGTTAAAGAGTTTGATTTATTGCTTTGTATCGATTATGTTTTCGTAGACTACGATGCATATTGTTTTACAAATGCTATATTCTTTTATATATGTTTGTATGAAACGCATGTATACATTGTTTATACTAAGAAATATATTTCTTACCGGAGTTATCCAGCTGTTGTTGTGTTTGTATGTGTGCATGACAACAGGTGGGACATGATCAAGGTCGAGAAGAGGATGAACGATCAAGATTAGAGTGGAGATCCGGGCTTAGAAGTAGAATGGGCTTCCAACACTTGAGATGTAGTCGTTGAACCCTAGTTTGTTGTGATTGTATATTGTATAAGACTTGTACTTCTAATCTTGTTGTAGATATTGCACTTGATTTTGTAATTCAATAAGATGATGCATAACTTGTTGTAGTATTTTGTACACTTGATTATAAAGTGTTCAACTTTAAAAAAAATAAAAAAATTCGACCTAGTTTATTTAATTGATCAACTTAATCCCAAAGAAGATCAAGAAATGAATTAGTGTCCGGGTCTCCACAGTAATTCTTTGGTTTTGGACAATTATCAATACAATGACCTTGCTTCCCACGCTTGAAGCAAGAGTTTGGTTCTTCCTTGGAATTGCTCTTCTGATAGTTTCGTTGGTAAGAACCCTGATTTCTCCTAATGAATTTTCCCAATTTACTTACAAATAATGACAATGCTTCGTTACTTAACTGATCAACAGATTTCTCAACTGAACCTCTTGGTTCCAGTTTGTGAGCACTTAGAGTGGTAGTAGCTGCTGGTGTAGAAGGTTCTTCTTCTCTTGTTTGCATCTCAAACTCGTAGGCTTTTAGATCAGCAAATAAATTATGAAGTTCGACCTTATTTAGGTCCTTTGATTCTTGCATGGCCTTGGTCTTAACATTCCATTCCTTGGGAAGACATCGAACCACTTTCAGCGCTACTTCTTTATTTGAATACACTTTTCCAAGTGCATTCAATTCTTTTATTATGCCGCTGATTCTTTCATCATATTCGTGCAAAGACTATACAGTCTTCATTTTGATGTTATCAAACTTCTGAACAACAACAGAGAGTTTGTTCTCTTTAGTCTGCTCATTTCCCTTGCACACCTGGATTAATTTCTCCCAACTTTCCTTTGTTCTTTTGCTGATCTTGATCTTACTAAATGTCACCTTATCCAAGGTTTTATACAGAATATCTTTAGCCACATTTTCTAGGTCGGCTTTCCTCTTATCTTCTGCAGTCCATTCTTCTCAGGGTTTTTCAATAGATGGAGTGCACCATCAGTCATTGCCACTGCAGTATTTGCTCTAATTATTTTCATGGGTCTGTCATTGATAACGTACCACATGTCATCATCTTGTGCAGCTAGATGAGCCTGCATTCTAATCTTCTAGTCGTCAAGCTCTTCTCTCGAGAACATTAGAATTTTGTTGAAGGAAGAGATGGTAATAAGATTTAGTAGGTAATAAATATTCAGAAACAAGATTCAACTGCTCTGATACCACTTGTAGGATCAGTAAGGTGAGAAGAAGGTGCTTAGAAGGGGGTTGAATAAACCCTCTACAATTTTCACTTCTTCTTCTAAGGTTTAATCAGTTTAGTGAAAAACTAAGCTCACGAATCTTCTCGTGAATGTCAATCAGTTAACTTAATAAAAGTGCGGAAATAACCAAAAGACAGATAAAATATAATAGTTAAGAAAGAACACACGATTTTGTGGATGTTCGGAGATTTCAAATACTCCTACGTCACCCCTTCTATCTCAAAGATAGGATATTCACTAAAAGACTTTGATCTATACAAAGATTTGTACAAACCCACTTCAGCTTTGACTTAACAGTGCCAACACTAAAACTCTTAGTATCAATACAATTTATCAGTACTCAACTGATGTGTAAATTCTTGGCACAACTGATCTCGATAAGATCGAATAATACAACAATAAATGTTATGTTCTTTCAGCTCAAATTTATAGCTTGAAAGCTATTGATGTGTATATTAAGCGTGAGCTTGAAAGAGTTTGTGCAGAGTTTCTTTAAGCTAGTAGATGGATAACTTGGTGACTGATTCAGTTTTTTTCTCTTCAACTGATCTGATTGACTATTTATAGGCTTTACATCAAACGGTAACAATGAATGTGTGGGGACCCGGACGCTAATTCATTCCTTAATCGTCTTTAGGAATAATTCAAACAATTATAATAAACAGGGTCTAAATTTTTTTTTAAAATACAAAGCGGAAACGTAATGTAATTCAATTCAGATTACATACTAAACATAAACATATAAATCTTGTATTATCTACAAGAATTCAACTAGGTTCAACTATATATCAGTGCTGAATCCTAAGTTTCTTCGAAGCCCGGATCTCCACGCTATCTAGTCCAGCCTCGTTCTCTTCTTGACCCTGATCCTATCCCACCTGTTGCCATGCACACATACAAACAAGACAACAGTCGGATAACTCCGGTGAGAATTACATTCTCAATATAAATCATGTATACATGCAATCATAAAACAATATAAAAGTATATAACGGATATTTCTAACATTTATCCAATCAGAATATAAATTCACATCAAGAATAAATCCTATTCTAAACATGTACCATCATCAGGAACCTAATAAACATAACTCAATATAAACTGTCAATTAGACTCATGACTTCAAATTTTAGACTAGACTCAATCCTAATCTAGGGATACCGGTTTCCAGAAATTGGCATTTCCATATCGACCAACTGTAATAGAAAAGAATCCAGTTCTATCCACGTCAATAGGGTATCGATCACCAGTAACAGAAGAAGCTCTGATTCTATCCACATCGATATAGTATCGATCACCAGTAATAGAAGAAACTCCGATTCTATCCATATCTGTAATGCCCTAGATTGTATGTGGATAGAATGAAAAGATGAAGTGTGGCTTGAAGAAAGAGACCGCACCCGCGCCAAGAGAAGCACCGCACCCGCGGTGGATAGGCAGAAAGTTGGCCATTTTTACAGTAGGGTCACCGCACCAGCGGTCCAGAAGCAGCGCACCCGCCGTGCTGCTACAGTAGTACAACCGCACTCGCGGTGCAAACCAGACCGCACTCGCGGTCGGCGATGCTAGGATATTGATAGGGTTATCGAGAGTTAGGCACACCCGCGGTCCAAGAAAGAGTGCACCCGCGGTTGATGGACAGAGAGTTGGAGATTATTTACAGAAATGACACCGCACCCGCGGTCGATGTTTATGCAAATGTGGATGGACCGCCGAAGCTTGAGCGCACCCGCGGTTCATTAACTACCGCACCCGCGGTCATGCGTGTTACTTGAAAAATATGACACTTGCCCCTCAACATGCAAGATATTTATATTATGTGTCTTCATTTCCTCTCCTGTACAGCTGAGAATCGAGAGGGAGAAGGGATCAAGGAAAAGGAAAGTTCTTTCACTTTTGAAACTAGCTTGTACAAGATTTTTACATCCAAACTTTAATCCGATTTTGGTTTTGAGTTCTTCTCATCACTAGCTACAAGAAGATGTAAGTTTCATTCAATTCCAGCACATTTTGATATATATGTGTTAGGAGAAGGATGAATTGAGTTTTATAATATGTTCTTAAGATTATTGATATATTAGAAACGCAACCGGATCGAAGAACGGACGTTGTATGCTATAGTTATTATTTTCCAGCATGTTTAGAATTAAATATGCAGATTTTGAGTACTATCATGTGCTTATGATGATGATTATGAGTTGAGAATTATGAATTGGTGATATATGTTGAGAGATGGATTGACAGGTATCGAGAAATTACGTTGTTATGCCGTCTAATGGTACCGAGGTCAAGTATTGAATTGGATATGTGTTGATTGAGATTAGAGATGGATAGAATATGTATCAACATTTCCATTTCAGATTTGGTATTGACAGATTCGTCTTCGAGACTTTGACTACGACACAGATTGTGCGACGAAAGGTATAATTCATGTTTTGTTTGGGGAAGACACAACTCAAATGAGATTCAATTTGAGTGATGTGAATCTTTGTACGAACGAATAGCAAACACGATTAAAATCAAATCGCGCCCTCAATTCACTGACAAACAAAGAATCGTTGTTGTCCCGATCTTTTGAATCAAGCGTGGGTGTTGTGATTTTCACCTCTAAACTATGAAAAGTCTAGCAACAAATAATCACGAGATAAACAACCGAGATTATAACGAACCTTCGAAGAACAAGTCGACGACAATCCGCACAAGCACGATCGACAAACGCCACAAAGTTAAAAACTTTGATAAGTTTGATTTTTGAATAACAAAGCGAAGCTTTGAAAAGTTTGAGAGAAAACTCTAAACTTTGATAAAATATCAAATAATGAATCTGAAAAGTTCTCCAAAATTTTGTGCAACATATGTTTATATCAAAAGATAACAAAAACAATCTAGTTGCCATAATAATTAAAACTCTAACTAGGAAACTAGGATTCTTCCCGAAACTGACTCGCGCTCGGGCGGTAGAATATTACCGCTCGAGCGCCAAGGCTTCTGTACTACTCGCGCTCGGACAGTAAGTATGGCGCTCGGGCGGTAATATTTGACCGCTCGGGCACCGATGCTGCTGGACTCAACTTCATCTATCACTTGAATAATGTTCTTGTGACTTCCAAACTCACTTCCATGCATCAAAAACCCTCCAGCACTTTGCACCTGGCTTGTAAGACCTTCTTCATTGCTCATAAGTCCGTGCAACGCTTCCTTGAACTTCTTCAATCGTCCCCTCGTGATTGGTCCCTCCGGCAACTCCAAAGGGTCCCATGCTTTCCTTGGCGCCTGACCATCCGTGTTCGCATCATCCTCCCTTTCTTGAAAAGGATTTGTCCTCAAATCCATCTCGTCACCTACATCAAACAACGACAAGTCACTAACATTAAAAGTAGAACTCACGTTATACTCACCTGGTAGGTCGAGTTTGTAGGCATTGTCATTGATCCTGTCAAGGACTTGAAATGGTCCATCGCCCCTAGGTAATAGCTTTGAACGTCTCTTCTCGGGGAACCTTTCCTTCCTCAAGTTTAACCACACCCAATCTCCCTTCTCAAATACCACCTTCTTCTTTCCCTTATTGGCTTGCTTGGCATTTTTCTCATTCTTCTTTTCAATATTGGCCTTGACCTTTTCATGCAAACCCCTAACAAATTCAGCTTTCTTTTTGCCATCCATATTTAACCTTTCACTCACAGGTAAAGACATCAAATCCAACGGAGTCAAAGGATTAAAACCATAAACAATCTCAAATGGCGAATAATGTGTAGTTGAATGCATGCAACGATTATACGCAAACTCAACAAATGGTAAACAATCTTCCCAATTCTTTACCATTTCAACACTAGCCACATTAGTACAACTCCCCCCATCTATGATTAAGTTGCAAACCCTTTGATTCACAAAACACCTAGTATGGAACAAGTTCTCTCTTTGGTTAGTCTCCTCCTCCTTGACTTGGGCACTCATGATACGCCTAGTCACTAGTGCTTCACCTATAACCGCCTCATATCCCTCATTAGGATCCTCTAACGCAGGCATCTCATCATCGTCACTCTCACTTTGGGACTCATATTCACCATAGTCATTTAAGATCATCACCCTTTTATTAGGACATTCACTAGAAATATGCCCTAACCCTTGACACCTAAAACATTTAACATCTCTAGATCGATTAGAAGGAGTTTCAGATTTACCTTGTACTCCTTGCTTAGGCGCCTCTGGTTTGGTCTCAAATTTGGGCTTGGTCACCACCTTATTCTCCTCACGCTTCACCGCATTTGATCTCCAAGAAGATGACGAACCCCCAGTTTGATTGGTGCGGCCAACTCCACGCCTTTTGAGTTGTTGCTTCACTTTTATGGCCATTTGCACCATCTCATCTAGATCCAAGTAGTGCCGGAGCTCCACTTGATCTTGAATTTTCCTGTTCAAACCACAAAGAAAATGAGCCATGGTCGCCTCACTATCCTCCTCAATACATGCCCTAATCATGACTACCTCCATCTCCTTATAGTAGTCCTCGACACTCTTCAACCCTTGCCTCAAAGTTTGTAACCTCTTAAACATCTCCCTATAGTAGTGATTGGGCACAAACCTTTTCCTCATGACCCTCTTCATCTCATCCCAAGATTCAATTGGTCTCTCATTATACCTCCTTCTAGTGGTCACTAGTTGATCCCACCAAATGAGAGCATAATCTAAGAATTCCACCACCGCCAACCTCACCTTCTTTTGTTCGGAGTAGTGGTGACACTCAAACACAAACTCTACCCTCTTTTCCCACTCTAAATACGCCTCCGGGTCAGATTTCCCATGGAACGATGGAATTTTCATCTTAATGCTACCCATGTTACCATCTTCCCTATCCCCATCATATCTACCCCGTACGGCTCCTCTTTTTCCTCTACCGTATCCTCTACCTCTTCCATTCCTACCCCAATTTTCATTTTGACTCTCCTCATCTCCACCCAAGTCATACTCCTCATCCTCTCTACTCAAATCCTCAGGTTTAGACTTACTCCCACTAACACCAACCTCAAGCTTATCCAACCTTTCATGTAACGACTCCATTTGGGTCGACATCATCCTACTAAAATGCCCAAATAACGCCTCCATTTGAACCTTAGACAACCCTGGGTTCGAACTATCTCCTACCTCCCTCCCCATCTAATTTCAAACTTGTACCTGCAAGAAAACGTTAGTACAAACAAAATAATCCTCACCCAAATGCTCACGATCACTCCAAAGAATTTCACTCGTCTTTTCTCAGAATTTTTTTTTTTTTTTTGCTCACAACAAATACTCACTAATCACTCCAAAGAAAATTCACTCACACTCAAGTAATGTCACTCAAGTTCGAGAGTCCTCTCAAGGTGCTCAAGCTTTGTATTTTAATTTATCAAACAATCAAGTTTAAGCTTGTGAACAAATGTGATCGACTCACTTGGACTGCGTAGAGAAGTAATTTAAAGATCAATAATAATAAGTTTTTTTTTTTGACTGTGTGAGGCAAGTGTGTATGACTCACAAAAAAGAATAGAACGAAATATCAAAAAGAAATAATTGTGGATTTTCGGAATTTTTTATTTTTTATTTATGCTGAGTACTACTCGAAAATCACAAAAAAAAAAGACACCAACAAATTTCGAGAATCACAGATTCACGAAAAAATCTACGAAGAATGATAGACCAAAACAGATCTGAAAACAAACGAAGAAATAATACAGATTATCAAATTTAATAACAAGATAACTTGCTTGAATTTCAATGAACCTAAGCTCTGATACAAATGATATGAATCTTTGTACGAACGAATAGCAAACACGATTAAAATCAAATCGCGCCCTCAATTCACTGACGAACAAAGAATCGTTGTTGTCCCGATCTTTTGAATCAAGCGTGTGTGTTGTAATTTTCACCTCTAAACTATGAAAAGTCTAGCAACAAATAATCACGAGATAAACAACCGAGATTATAACAAACCTTCGAAGAACAAGTCGACGACAATCCGCACAAGCACGATCGACAAACGCCACAAAGTTAAAAACTTTGATAAGTTTGATTTTTGAATAACAAAGCGAAGCTTTGAATAGTTTGAGAGAAAACTCTAAACTTTGATAAAATATCAAATAATGAATCTGAAAAGTTCTCCAAAATTTTGTGCAACATATGTTTATATCAAAAGATAACAAAAAAAATCTAGTTGCCATAATAATTAAAACTCTAACTAGGAAACTAGGATTCTTCCCGAAACTGACTCGCGCTCGGGCGGTGGAATATTACCGCTCGAGCGCCAAGGCTTCTGTACTACTCGCGCTCGGACAGTAAGTATGGCGCTTAGGCGGTAATATTTGACCGCTCGGGCGCCGATGCTGCTGGACTCAACTTCATCTATCACTTGAATAATGTTCTTGTGAATTCCAAACTCACTTCCATGCATCAAAAACCCTCCAGCACTTTGCACCTTGCTTGTAAGACCTTCTTCATTGCTCATAAGTCCGTGCAACGCTTCCTTGAACTTCTTCAATCGTCCCCTCGTGATTGATCCCTCCGGCAACTCCGAAGGGTCCCGTGCTTTCCTTGGCGCCTGACCATCCGTGTTCGCATCATCGAGTTTCCCAATCAAATCACATACTAGAATTGTTGTTTATCTTTTGATATGAATTTGATTTGTTTATAGATTTATACTCAAATCTCTTGATAGGATGCTGTCTTGTTTATAGATTTATATTCAAGCCTTTGAGATAGGAGAGTCATTGGCAGACTTGCAAAACTAGATGTTCGGTGGTATCGACGCTTCGGATCAGATTCACTCCGATTGTAGACATTCGATACAGACATGACCGAAGTCTAGGAATAAGACGTACAGTTACCCCGATTGGGAGGGTAGGTGACAGACAGTGACGTCTTATTCACATCGGGATCCCTAGAGTAGAGTCGAGTCGAGTCAAAACATGATTTGATTTGAATTGCATGTTTATATAGATTGGTTTCATAGACTATGAAGCCCATTATTGCTTTTTGATTCATGATTTATGATTATGTACCAGCATGTACACATGTGTTATACTGGGATTTGTTCTCACCGGAGTTTCCGACTGTTGTTATGTCTGTATGTGTGCATAACAACAGGTGGGGCAGGATCAGGGTCGCGACAGAGATGAGAGATGGACATAGCGTGGTGATCACGGGCGTAGCAGATGAACTAGTAGTTGTACTTTCGATATGTACTGTATTTAAATACTGGTTTGTAGAATATGAATAAAACGAGGCATGTATATTATGTTTGTTGTAGTGAAATGAATATAGAATTATCTTGTGCTTGAGTTGTAAACATTTGACTTAATCTTAAAAGCAAAATTTTGACCCGTATTTTTGAACAAGGATCCGAGTAATCCCGAAAAGAATTGAGTTAGAGCCCGGGTCCCCACAACAAGTTGTATCAGAGCCGTAGGTTTCTGTAGACTGAGATAGAATAGAATGAGCGGGGTAGATCGAGTCTTCTTCCTTGCTTTTGATGTGCTAGCATGATTTAATGCTTTCCCTATTATATGTTGTATTGTATCTGAGTGGATTTACAGCATATACTTGTAAAGACTGAATCAGAACCGATTCTGGATCAGAGGTATATGATCAGAGGAGGGCTGAGACAGATTGTATAGATTGTATCCTAATCTGTTTGATAATCAGATATGCCGCCTAGAAGAATACCACAACCAGCTGCAGGTCAAGTGCTAGAACAAGGTAGTACGTCAGGTACTCAGATGGATGTTACTGCGACACCGATGGAGACTTTGTTGAAGAGATTTCAATCATTCCATCCACCTACCTTGAAGGGCATAGAAAATGCAGTGGATTGTGAAAGCTGGTTGGATGATATAGAGATGTTATTTGAATCACTTGCATATACAGATGAACGTAGGGTGAAGCTGATTGGGCATCAATTGCAAGAAGTGGCCAAGAGTTGGTGGCTAACGGCGAAACGAGCCTTAGAACATCGAGGTATTGATATTACTTGGAAAGTCTTTAAAGATGAATTTTATCAATGTTTCTTTCCAGTGTCATACTTAGAAAAGACAAAGGGGCAGAGTTCGCCAACTTGAGACAGGGGCAATGGAACATAGAGGAGTATGTTGCCAAATTCTCGTCCTTGCTTCGATTTGCACCTCATGTAGCAGGGAATGATGAGGCAGTCGCCGATCAATTCATAAATTGTTTGAATCCGGATATCTTCACCCTAGTGAACACGGGGCGACCCAACACTTTTTCTGAGGCGCTGAATCGAGCGAAGGGAGCAGAGGCAGGCTTGGTTAGGCAGCGAGGAGCTTCCTATAGTGTTCAGGGTCAGAGACCGCCACCACTCGCCACACAGTTTCCACCACCTCCTCCTCGATTTGATAGTGGAAGCAGTAATAGTGGAAAGAAAGATTCTTTGAAAGCCAAGGGTAAGCAGTTTAAGAGATCAGGGAGCAGTTCGTCGAGCTCCAGTGGGTCAAGACAGAGAGGTCCTGGCCAGAGTACAGATGTGACAGGTGTGTATTGCACTACTTGTGGAGGCTGACATGCCACAGAGCAGTGTCAAGGAGTGATGGGCAGATGTAACATATGTAAGCAACAGGGACATTTCGCCAGAGTCTGTCCCTAGAGAGGTGCCCAGAGATTTCAGAGTGCAGGGTCATCAGCATCAGTGACTCAGCCTGAGAGGCAAGCTTCGTCTGTCCATTCCTTCCAGCCCACGCCTACACAGTCTCAACCTAGAGCCAAAGGTGGCCAGATAGTGAGCCAACCTCTCAGACAACAAGCTCAGGTGTTTTCATTGACGGAAGAGCAAGCCCAAGATGCACCAGACGATGTGATTGCAGGTAACTGTTTTCTTTGCGGTTATCCTGCATATGTATTGATAGATACAGGTGCATCACATACATTCATATCAGAACGTTTTGCATTGAAACATGCATTGCCTGTAGAGTCATTCTCTACTGTAGTGTCTATTTCTTTTCCGTTGGGAAGTGTTCTGATATCTGTGACTTCAGTTAGACATTGCTTACTACAGTTTGAAGGGCATGAGATCGATTTAGAATGTGTTGTACTTGTTTATCTGATTTTGATTGTATTGTCGGGATTGACATGTTGACTAAGTACAGAGCTACCGTAGATTGTTTTCACAAGATTGCCAGATTCAGACCTGAAATGACAGAAGAGTGGAAATTCTACGGTAAGGGTTCCAGATCTCGGATTCCCTTAGTATCTGCGCTGACTATGAGTAGATTGTTGAAACAGGGAGCAGAAGGGTTCCTTATTTATTCAGTAGATTTACTGAAATCGAGCTCGGCATTGGCAGATTTGCCAGTAGTACGGGAGTTTGCAGATATATTTCCTGACGAGATTCCAGGGTTACCTCCAGCCCGAGAGGTAGATTTTAGCATTGATCTTATTCCAGGTACCGTTCCTATTTCGAGAGCTCCTTATAGGATGGCGCCAATAGAATTGAAAGCAAAACTAGAAGATCTTTTAGCCAAGGGATATATCAGACCCAGTGTGTCTCCTTGGGGCGCACCAGTGCTATTTGTGCGAAAGAAAGACGGTTCTATGAGATTGTGTATAGATTACAGGCAACTGAACAAGGCACCGATAAAGAACAAATATCCTTTGCCTCGTATCGATGACTTATTTGATCAGTTGCAGGGATCATCTATCTATTCCAAGATCGATTTGAGATCTGGATATCACCAGCTGCAAGTACGAGATATTGATATACCAAAGACAGCATTCCGAACCAGGTATGGACATTACGAATTTATTGTCATGCCTTTTGGTTTAACGAATGCTCCAGCGGTGTTTATGGGACTGATGAACCGCATCTTTCAGAGGTATTTAGATGAGTTTGTGATTGTTTTTATTGATGATATTTTGGTATATTCAAAGAATTTGAATGAGCATGCCAAGCATTTGAGAATTGTGTTGCAAACATTGAGAAATGAAAGATTGTATGCGAAACTGTCAAAGTGTGAGTTTTGGCTGAGACAGGTTGTCTTCTTGGGTCATATCATATCTGGAGATGGTATTTCTGTGGATCCGAGTAAAGTGGAAGCTGTGATCAGTTGGCCGAGACCGACTTCGGTACCTGAGATACGCAGTTTCATGGGTCTAGCAGGGTACTGTAGACGATTCATCAAAGATTTCTCCAGTATTGCGAAGCCGATTACCCAGTTGACACAGAAAAATGCGCCGTTTGTGTGGTCTGAAGATTGTGAATCCAGCTTCCTAGAGTTGAAGAAGAGGCTGACCAGTGCACCTGTCTTGATGATTCCTTCAGGTACTGGCGATTTCGTTGTATATTGTGATGCATCTCACAGAGGGCTGGGATGTGTTCTTATGCAGCGGGGTCATGTGATCGCATATGCCTCTAGACAGCTGAAGCCACACGAGATTCGAACCCCATTCATGATCTTGAATTGGCGGCTATCGTATTTGCATTAAAGATTTGGCGTCATTATCTTTATGGCGAGAAATTTGAGATCTATTCTGATCATAAAAGCCTGAAGTATCTGTTTTCTCAGTCAGAGTTGAACATGAGGCAGCGTAGATGGCTTGATCTACTGAAAGATTTTGATTGCGAGATCAAGTACTATCCAGGGAAGTCAAATGCAGCAGCAGATGCCTTGAGTCGAAAGGTTTGTGCCTTATCCTTATCGACGATAGGTGTTTCGAATTTAGTTGAGGATTGTTGCTTGTCTGGTTTAGCATTTGACACAGATAGTAGACCATTAAGACTTGCCACGATTCAAGTTGAGCCAGATTTGATTATGAAAATCAAAGAAGCTCAAAGAACAGATCAGAATATACAGCAGTCAATTCAGATGGTCAGATCAGGACATCAGTCTGAATATCAGGTACGTGATTTTGGCCTGTATGTGAATAACGGTATTGTAGTGCCAGATGTTTCAGAGTTGAAACAACAGATATTGTCAGCAGCGCACTGTAGTCGGTTCAGCATTCACCCTGGTGGCAGAAAGATGTACAACGACTTGAAGACACAGTTCTGGTGGAAACAGATGAAATCAGATATTGCCGAATATGTGTCTAAGTGCTTAAATTGCCAACAGGTGAAGGCCGAAAGAAAAAAGCCCGGAGGTTTACTTCAGAATTTGTCTATTCCTGAATGGAAATGGGATCAAATTTCCATGGATTTCGTGACGAAGTTACCTCGATCATCCCGGGGTTGTGATGCGATTTGGGTTGTGATAGACAGATTAACCAAATCAGCGTGTTTTATTCCGTACAGAATGACGTACAGACATGATCAGATGGCTGAGATATATGTCCGAGAGGTAGTCAGATTACATGGTGTGCCGAAGTCTATCGTATCAGATCGTGATCCACGATTCACTTCTCACTTTTGGCACAGTCTGCAGCAGGCTTTAGGTACGACATTGCACCTGAGCACTTCTTATCATCCCCAGACAGACGGACAGTCAGAGCGGACTATCCAGACTTTAGAGGACATGTTGAGAGCTGTAGTGCTAGACTTTGGCACTAGTTGGCAAGATTCACTACCATTGTGTGAATTTTTTTGACAACAACAGCTATCAAACGAGCATAGAGATGGCACCGTTTGAAGCATTATATGGCAAGAAGTGCAGATCTCCTCTATATTGGGATGATATATCTGAGGTACCAGAACTTGGGCCTGATATGATTCGGGAGATGACCGAGAAAGTAAAGATAATTCAGAAGAGGATGAAGACGGCACAGGATAGGCAAGCCAAGTATGCCAATATCAGACGTAGACCGCTAGTATTTGAACAAGGAGACAGAGTGTTTTTGAAGATTTCTCCTTTCAGAGGCGTTGTCAGATTTGGCAAACGCGGGAAGTTGTCTCCTAGATACATCGGTCCATACGAGATTCTTGAAAAGATTGGCGATCGAGCATATCGACTGGCTCTTCCTCCTGCTTTATCTGGGATACATGACGTTTTTCATGTTTTGTTGTTGCGTAGATATATGCCAGATATTTCTCATGTCATTCGGCCTGACGAAGCTGAGCTGGATCAGACGTTGAGTTATGTTGAACAACCGATACAGATTCTTGATCGGAAAGAGAAACAGCTTCAGAACAAAGACTATTCCACTAGTGAAAGTCCAGTGGAGTCGTCATGGCACCGAGGAAGCGACTTGGGAGACAGAAGCAAATATGAGACAGAAATATCCCGAGTTATTCTCATGATGTGAGTATTTATTCAGCTTTTGATTTTACTGCTGTTTGTACATACTTTGATTAATTTATTTCACGTTCGAGGACGAACTAATATCTAAGAGGGGAGAAATGTAATGCCCTAGATTGTATGTGGATAGAATTAAAAGATGAAGTGTTGCTTGAAGAAAGAGACCGCACCCGCGCCTAGAGAAGCACCGCACCCGCGGTGGATAGGCAGAAAGTTGGCCATTTTTACAGTAGGGTCACCGCACCAGCGGTCCAGAAGCAGCGCACCCGCGGTACTGCTACAGTAGTACTACCGCACCCGCAGTGCAAACCAGACCGCACCCGCGGTCGGCGAGGCTAGGATATTGATAGGGTTACCGAGAGTTAGGCGCACCCGCGGTCAAAGAAAGAGTGCACCCGCGGTTGATGGACAGAGAGTTGGAGATTATTTACAGAAATGACACCGCACCCGCTGTGCACAACTGACCGCACCCGCGGTCGATGTTTATGCAAATGTGGATGGACCGCCGAAGCTTGCGCGCACCCCGCGGTCATGCGTGTTACTTGAAAAATATGACACTTGCCCCTCAACATGCAAGATATATATATTATGTGTCTTCATTTCCTCTCCTGGACAGCTGAGAATCGAGAGGGAGAAGGGATCAAGGAAAAGGAAAGTTTTTTCACTCTTGAAACTAGCTTGTACAAGATTTTTACATCCAAACTTTAATCCGATTTTGGTTTTGAGTTCTTCTCATCACTAGCTACAAGAAGATGTAAGTTTCATTCAATTTCAGCACATTTTGATATATATGTGTTAGGAGAAGGATGAATTGAGTTTTATAATATGTTCTTAAGATTATTGATATCGTAGAAATGCAACCGGATCGAAGAACGGACGTTGTATGCTATAGTTATTATTTACGTTGTTATGCCGTCAAATGGTACCGAGGTCAAGTATTGAATTGGATATGTGTTGATTGAGATTAGAGATGGATAGAATATGTATCAACATTTCCATTTCAGATTTGGTATTGAAAGATTCGTCTTCGAGACTTTGACTACGACATAGATTGTGCGACGAAAGGTATAATTCATGTTTTGTTTGGGGAAGACACAACTCAAATGAGATTCAATTTGAGTTTCCCAACCAAAACACATACTAGAATTGTTGTTTATCTTTTGATATGAATTTGATTTGTTTATAGATTTATATTCAAATCTCTTGATAGGATGTTGTCTTGTTTATAGATTTATATTCAAGCCTTTGAGATAGGAGAGTCATTGGCAGACTTGCCAAACTAGATGTTCGGTGGTATCGACGCTTCGGATCAGATTCACTCCGATTGTAGACATTCGATACAGACATGACCGAAGTCTGTGAATAAGACGTACAGTTACCCCGATTTGGAGGGTAGGTGACAGACAGTGACGTCTTATTCACACCGGGATCCCTAGAGTAGAGTCGATTCGAGTCAAGACATGATTTGATTTGAGTTGCATGTTTAGATAGATCGGTTTCATAGACTATGAAGCCCATTATTGCTTTGATTCATGATTTATGATTATGTACCAGCATGTACACATGTGTTATACTGGGATTTGTTCTCACCGGAGTTTCCGGCTGTTGTTATGTCTGTATGTGTGCATAACAACAGGTGGGGCAGGATCAGGGTCGCGACAGAGATGAGAGATGGACATAGCGTGGTGATCACGGGCGTAGCAGATGAACTAGTAGTTGTACTTTCGATATGTACTGTATTTAATTACTGGTTTGTAGAATATGAATAAAACGAGGCATGTATATTATGTTTGTTGTAATGAAATGAATATAGAATTATCTTGTGCTTGAGTTGTAAACATTTGACTTAATGTTAAAAGCAAAATTTTGACCCGTATTTTTGAACAAGGATCCGAGTAATCCCGAAAAGAATTGAGTTAGATCCCGGGTCCCCACAACATCGATATAATATCGATCATCAGTAATAGCAGAAGTTATAATTCTATCAACATCGATACGGTACCGATCACCAGTAATAGAAGAAGCCACATTTATATCCACAACGATAGCCAAACATCCGGTGACAGATTTTGGCACTATCGCCAATACACTATCTTGTGACATCGTGCAATGTGCCCGTGGCGATCCCACCACTATCAGGCACTTCTGTCACAAGATTACTCGTCTAATACCTGCTGTCTATAAATCAAGAGAACAAGTACATCAATCAAATCAATACAATAAAGTAAAGTATGTGATTTAGGGAAACTCGAGCCAAACCTCACTCGAGTTGTGCAATCCCAACTCAACATTAATTTATACCTTTATCTTCTCGGTCTGACGAAGACGAAGTATTGAAGTCAAGTCTATCCATACCCAATCTGATAATTACAATCGAATAGATACAATATCAGTATATAACTCAGTTCAAAACCTGTTCTGATTAATACTCAAATCAAAACAAAATCTTATCAATGCCAATCGACATATGATACCGCACTATAATCTCAACAAATATTGAATCTGATCAATATCAATTTACGGATGTTTCGACGGCATAATAATACAATCTCGATAACCCCGTCAGTCCCAACATCACAGATATAGTACCAGAACTCATAATTAATATCGATACGAATCATAATCTCAACGATAATACAAATCTGATATCAATTCTTAATCAAATCGACTCTGAGAATCATAACAATTACATAAACAGTCTGTTCTTCATTTTGACTTCAAATATACGATGTCTACTGTCTTAGAAACATCATACATGATTCCTATTCAATTCTGACACTATCATAATTTCAAACGATATCTAAACGTAACAAAACTTACGTCCGGTTGTAGTCTGCGTTGATAGAAACTCAGTACTGAAGTCGGATTCAAAATCGTACGAGCGGATTTCTCGCAAATCACAAAATAAACGTCGAAGAGTCTTAAGTTGGCTTCCCAAATATTCCTTCTGCTTTTCTTCCTTTTGTTTCTAAGGAATTTGTGGGGATCCGGACACTAATCATCTTCTTAATCATCTTTGGGAGTTAATTATCAATTCAGATAATCAGGGTCTAAAAATTTTTCTTTTTAAAATGCAAGTGCGGAGCGTAATGGAATGTAACTAATATACATCTCAGTATATAAGTACAATAATGTACAACAATTATTCAAACTAGTCTAAGGTTCAACTACTAAATTTCAAGTATTAAACCAAGTCTACAATAAGTCCGGAATCACCACTCTAAACTCTTCTTATCTCATCATCTTTTTGACCCCGATCCTGTCCCACCTGTTGTAATGCACACATACAAAACAAGAGAACAGCCGGATAACTCCGGTGAGAATAAATCCCAGTATAAATAATGTATACATGCAGTTAACTTAATTAACATAAAAGCATGAATTATATCTTATTACATGTAGCATAATCAAACAACATGTATCAATACCAATCGGTAAATAATATCTGAATCGTAATCTACAAAACATAAATCAATACAACTCTGTAATCAAGTTCTAGTCTCGATATCTAAGACTCGACTCATCTCTCATTCTAATCTAGGGATCCCGGTGAATAAGAACGTAACAAGTCTCCCACCTACTACTACCAGTCGCGGTGGCGGTACGTTCTTATTTCTGGACTTTGGTCTAGCTGTATCGAATAATCTACAATAAGAACAATGTCTGTATCTTAAGCATATCGATACACCAAACGTCCAGTGCCTTGGCGTATCTACCAAGACTAAGCCTAGTCAGACAATGTGCAATGGGTCAGTGACTATACTGTCAAAATCTAACCCCTCTGTCAGTGACTCTCACTCAATAGCTCTCTGCTTTCTACTTCTAATTCAATAGAATAATATAATCATTAAAACACAAAGGTATAAAAACAATACCATACAAGTATGTGGTTTAGGGAAACTCGAGTTAAATCTAACTCAAGTCAATCTCCCAATTAACATCGATTTATACCTTTCTCTTCTCGGTCTGATGAAGACGAAGTCTTGTATTCCAATCTGTCCATACCGAATATGACAATGACGATCGTATAAATACAATATCAGTATATAACTCAGTTCAAAACCTGTTCTGGTCAATACTCAAATCAAACACAATCTGATTAATGTCAATGACATAACAATACAATCTCAATCAATACTGAATCTGATCAATATCAATCAACTAATGTTTCGAAGACATAATAATACAGTCTTGATAACCCCGTCAATCTCAACATTACAGATATACTACTAGAATTCATAATCGGTATTAGTAAAATTCATAATCTGAATAATAACACAACTCTAATATAGAATCTCAACTAAATCAACTCTGAAATTCATAATAATTGTATAACCAGTCTATTCTTTAATCTGACTTCAATTATACAATGTCTACTGTAGCAGAAACATCATATCTGATTAGTATTCAATTCTGACAATATCAAAATTTTAAATCATGTCTAAACGTAATAAAACTCACGTTCAGTTGTAGCCTGTGTTGATAGGAACACAGTACTGTAATCAGATTCAAAAACAGACGGACGGATTTTGCGTAACACTCAAATCTACGAGGCAAAAGATATATGAAGTTCTTCAGGCTTCTCCGTACTTCTTTCTTCTCCTTACTGAAGGAACAATCGATTTATACACACATATATATATATATATGTATATCTCGTGCATGCAAGGCAAGTGGCTCACTCCTTCACATAACACGTCTCGCGCATATGCGCGACACAATCCGCGCATATGCGCGAGACCTACGGGTCTTGGCTTTTAACCACTCGCGCATATGCGCGCTTCATCTCGCGCATATGCGCCAAAGTTTCTGGACAGGTCGCGCATATGCGCGCCTTATCTCGCGCATGTGCGCCGATGCTTCTGTAATCTTCGCGCATGTGCGCTGATACCTGTCGCGCATGTGCGCGGGGACTATTCTTGTACTTCATGTCAAATCTTCTTTCGGTTCTCCCGGTCTGATCCGTTCCGTTTATAATCATCTTAATTAATAAATAAATCGTTTCAAATTAATCTCGGATTACAGTAATAAAATCTCGGGCCTTACATTTCTCCCCCTTTTAGATCTGAGTTCGTCCTCGAACTCGTAAATAATCAATTCAAATCTATCAGAAGAAATGTATAACGAGTTTAAATCAGAAACTCATCTTAATGAATCCATTCTGAAATCTCAATCTTATATTAGATTCTATCTCTCAAAATAGCTCTGACAAAATCAATCTCGCAATACTGGCTATATAACATCCGTATATACCAAACCACAGCTCATAACAAATCACTACCATCAGCTGTTATCAAATCTGTTTATCCCATTCAAGGATATAATAAATCTTCAGCCTCGAATACCAATCGTCACCATCCGACGTTGGCATCTTAAGTTTGTCTGGTCTGAGCTATCTTCATTCTTTTCTGAATTAGCTACCTTTTATTTGTCATATCTCTGACCGTATCAGACCCTATCTCATGTATCTCCGAGATATTATTCTTATATCAAAGAACTCTGCAGTACTCACTGTACAATGTGTCATCTGTAACTATCTCATTATCCATCTGGTAATCTGAATACAATAATTCACACAACGACAATATGTCATCTCAACTGGTGCTAGCATCCAGCACTACAACTCTCTGGATATCTCTCAATATCCGAATAGTACACTCTGGCTATCTGTCAGTCGGTCGATAATATATGAGAGAGCTCATGGTATGTTCTGCCACAATTACAAACTCAATCAAAATTCAAAATCTGATATAATCTACTTCAACATTCTGATCAATCTGACCTTTTCTTTGACATCGATCTTTGTCATCTGGTCATGTTTGTACGATATTTTGTACAAACTAATAGATATAGATTGAACAATTTGTCAATCACAATCATATCATATCATAATCTGGAAAGTATTGCAGTGGTCTCATTACGAAATTCATTGAAATATACTCCCTAGGTCTAGTCAAAAATATACAAATTCTGTAATAAATCTTCTGATTTCTATTTTTCTGTCTTCATTTATTGACAATTCAGACATATCAGTACAATTCTTCCAACATTTCAGTATAATTCTATCATACCTGATTTAATCTGTCTATATCAAACTATCTGTTCGAATATCATGCATTCTCAGTCACCAAAACGAAAACTAAATCCACTATGGTGCGTTTTGACACTATCTGTCATTTCAGATTCGAACTATTTGGTACAAACAAATCAGTTAATAATATAAACTAAAAAAATATACCTACCTGGTATTCGGTTCTGACTATCGCTATCAAATTCTGTCATGCAATTCTGAAACATTTAATATCACAAGATAATCATTCTCATGAAATCACATATCTGTCACTCTGATCGATGTTCTGCTCTGATTATCGAATTTAAGTTCTGAACATTTTGGTTAAATCTCTGAACTGCCGTAATTCTCAAATTCAGCTCTGATTCGGTTTAAATAATCTGTATATAATCTCAACGATTCACAATGATCTGTATTACATACTGCTGTAAAAATATAACAATACTCAGGCAGACACAAAATAACAATCGTATAAGATAATCTGCCAATTCAGACCAAAAATAAATTGCTGACAATTCTGACATTTCTGATATTTCTGATCTCTCTGCTATCGGTATCATTCTCAGTCACTGATTCGGATCTCAACTGTGTCAAAATCAATCGGTATACTAACTTCAGATATCGCATATTCTGAATACAATCTGTTTCAAGCAGAATTCATATCTGAATAATTTCTGTATACAATAATTACAGTTTTCAGAGTATTCTATACAATCTTCAGATATTTGATTCAGTCAATCAGATGCGCAAGTATATCAAAATATCATAGATACACCCAGCATGAAATCAACAGAATATCTCTAAACATACTGAAACATGCCATAGAGAAACACTAAATCAGATGTAACTCCTGGTCGGTACTCTTCTACTGATCTTTTAATTCTTTCACTTCATTCAGTGTCATTCTGTACATTCAATATCATTCTGTACTGAATTCTAAAACGACAACCAATACCTGGTATCGATTCAATTCTGAAATTCATCTTTCTAATAAAAGGCAAATCTGAAATCTTATCTGGGCAAATATCAGCCAACTCGTACATCACTGGCAATCTGCCAATGCTAGGCTCGATTTCAGTACATCTACTGAATACATAAGGATACCATCTGCTCCTTTCTGTATCAATCGAGTCATAGACAATACAGATATCAAAGGAATTCTAAATCTAGAATCTTTACCGTGAAATCTTTACTCATCAGCCATATCTGGTCTGAATTTTATACTCTCCTGAAAGGAATCTATAATAGTTCTGTACTTGTTCAGCATATTAATATCAATAATGCGGTCAAATCAGAAAACACAAGTACATCATAATCTAACTCAATCTTATTCTCATCTTACTGTAGTATACAATATTTCACAGAAATCTCTGATATCAATATTTCTTTCCCAAAAATAAGGGAATCAATACTACAGTAAATACAGACCCAACAGGTACAGCATATATCAATGCAACTCAGTCAAAGATAATCGTAGAAAATGCATTAGTATATATCAATACCTATGCAATATAATCATAAAAGAACAGTACATGCCAATATATCATCAAGTGTGCCCTGGGTCTGTTCCTCAATCACCACACCCAGATGATCCAGCTCCCTGAAATCTGCGGGAAACTCTCTGTGGACAGACTCTTGCAAAATGTCCAGACTGTCGACAGATATGGCAACTACCAGTCACTCCCTGGCATTGCTCCGTGGGATGTCTTCCTCCGCACATTCTGCAGTAAACTCCAGTATAACTCGAGCTCGAACAACTGGAACTAGAGGAACCACTCCCTAACTTCTTAAATGGCTTCTTTCGAGCTTTCAGCAAATCTTGCTTTTCACTCGTGCTGCCGCGATCAAATCGGAGAGGGGATTGCTGTATCTGGGGTTGCATCGCACACACCCTTTTTGTGGGGACCCGAGCTCTAACTCAATTCTTTACGGGATTAATCGTATCTTTATTCAAAAATGTGGGTCAAAATTTTGCTTTTTAACATTAATTCAGATGTATATAAACAAGCACAAGATAGTTCTTTATTTTATTTCAATAACCATAATTACATGTCTTGTTCTAATACATTCATACAAACCAGTGTTTAATACAAACTACAACCACAAGTAGTACAAGTCTAGCAAGAAACAACTAGTAATCTTCGGCGCCCGAAGTCACCACGCTATCTCGAACTCATCTCTGTCGTAACCCAGATCCTGCCCCACCTGTTGTTATGCACACATACAGACATAACAACAGCCGAAAACTCCGGTGTGAACAAATCCCAGTATAAAACATGTATGCATGCTAATACATAATCATAATTCATGCATTAAAGCAATAACAATGGGTTCCATAGTCTATGAAACTAATCTATATGAGCAGGCAATTCAAATCAAATCATATCTTGACTCGACTCGACTCTACTCTAGGGATCCCGGTGTGAATAAGACGTCACTGTCTGTTACTTACCCTCCAATCGGGGTAACTGTACGTCTTATTCCTAGACTTCGGCCCTGTCTGTATTGAATGTCTACAATCGGAGTGAATCTGATCCGAAGCGTCTATACCACCGAACGTCCAGTTTGGCAAGTCTGCCAATGACTCTCCTATCTCAAATGCTTGAATATAAATCTATAAACAAGGCATCATCATATCAAGGGATTAGAATATAAGTCCATAAACAAATCAAAATCATATCAAAAGATAGACAACAATTCTAGTATGTGATTTGGTTGGGAAACTCAATTGAATCTCATTTGAGTTGTGTCTTCCCCAAACAAAACATGAATTATACCTTTCTTCAACCAGTTCCGGAAAAATCCTAGTTTCCTAGTTAGAGTTTTGATTATTTTGGTAACTAGATTTGCAATCTTTTTCTAATATGTAGACATATTTGCACGAAATTTTGAACACTTATTCAGATTATTATTGATATTTTATCATTGTTCTTGAGTTTTCTCTCAAACAATTAAAGCTTTTGCTTTGTCAAACAAAATAAAACATATCAAAGTTTTTAACTTTGTGGCGTTTGTCGATCGTGCTTGTGCGGATTGTCGTCGACTTGTTCTTCGAAGGTTCGTTATAATCTCGGTTGTTTATCTCGTGATTATTTGTTGCTAGACTTTTCATAGTTTAGAGGTGAAAATCACAACACACACACTTGATTCAAAAGATCGGGACAACAACGATTTCTTGTTCGTTATCGAATTGAGGGCGCGATTCGATTTTAATCGTGTTTGCTATACGTCGTACAAAGATTCACATCAATGCTAGCATACGCAATGTCAATCAACATTAAAATAATTCTCATGCTAGCAATCACATGCAAGGAAAGAAAACTCAATCTACCCCGCTCATTCTCTTCTATCTCAGTCTAAAGGATCTATCGCTCTGATATCACCTGTTGTGGGGACCCGGACGCTAATCATCTTCTTAATCATCTTTGGGAGTTAATTATCAATTCAGATAATCAGGGTCTAAAAATTTTTCTTTTTCAAATGCAAGTGCGGAGCGTAATGGAATGTAACATATATACATCTCAGTATATAAGCACAATAATGTACAACAATTATTCAAACAAGTCTAAGGTTCAACTACTAAATTTCAAGTATTAAACCAAGTCTACAATAAGTCCGGAATCACCACTCTAAACTTGTCTTCTCTCATCATCTTCTTGACCCCGATCCTGTCCCACCTGTTGTCATGCACACATACAAAACAAGACAACAGCCGGATAACTCCGGTGAGAATAAATCCCAGTATAAATAATGTATACATGCAGTTAACTGAATTAACATAAAAGCATGAATTATATCTTATCACATGTAGCATAATCAAACAACATGTATCAATACCAATCTATAAATAATATCTGAATCGTAATCTACGAAACATAAATCAATACAACTCTGTAATCAAGTCTAGTCTCGATATCTAAGACTCGACTCATCTCTCATTCTAATCTAGGGATCCCGGTGAATAAGAACGTAACAAGTCTCCCACCAACTACTACCATTCGCGGTGGCGGTACGTTCTTATTTCTGGACTTTGGTCACGCTGTATCGAATAATCTACAATAAGAACAATATCTGTATCTTAAGCATATCGATACACCAAACGTCCAGTGCCTTGGCGTATCTACCAAGACTAAGCCTAGTCTGACAATGTGCAATGGGTCAGTGACTATACTGTCAAAATCTAACCCCTCTGTCAGTGACTCTCACTCAATAGCTCTCTGCTTTCTACTTCTAATTCAATAGAATAATATAATCATTAAAACACAAAGGTATAAAAACAATACCATACAAGTATGTGATTTAGGGAAACTCGAGTTAAATCTAACTCAAGTCGATCTCCCAATTAACTTCGATTTATACCTTTCTCTTCTCGGTCTGATGAAGACGAAGTCTTGTATTCCAATCTGTCCATACCGAATATGACAATGACGATCGCATAAATAAAATATCAGTATATAACTCAGTTCAAAACCTGTTCTGGTCAATACTCAAATCAAACACAATCTGATTAATGTCAATGACATAACAATACAATCTCAATCATTACTGAATCTGATCAATATAAATCAACTGATGTTTCGAAGGCATAATAATACAGTCTTGATAACCCCGTCAATCTCAACATTACAGATATACTACTAGAATTCATAATCGGTATCAGTACAATTCATAATCTGAATAATAACACAACTCTGATATAGAATCTCAACTAAATCAACTCTGAAATTCATAATAATTGTATAACCAGTCTATTCTTTAATCTGACTTCAATTATACAATGTCTACTGTAGCAGAAACATCATATCTGATTCGTATTCAATTCTGACAATATCATAATTTCAAATCATGTCTAAACGTAATAAAACTCACGTTTAGTTGTAGCCTGCGTTGATAAGAACACAGTACTATAATCAGATTCAAAAACAGACGGACGGATTTTGCGTAACACTCAAATCTACGAGGCGAAAGATGTATGAAGTTCTTTAGGCTTCTCCGTACTTCTTTCTTCTCCTTACTGAAGGAACAATCGATTTATACATATATATATATATATATATATATCGTGCATGCAAGGCAAGTGGCTCACTCCTTCACATAACACGTCTCGCGCATATGCGCGACACAATCCGCGCATATGCGCGAGACCTACGGGTCTCGGCTTTTAACCACTCGCGCATATGCACGCTTCATCTCGCGCATATGCGCCAAAGTTTCTGGACGGGTCGCGCATATGCGCGCCTTATCTCGCGCACGTGCGCCGATGCTTCTGTAATCTTTGCGCATGTGCGCCGATACCGGTCGCGTATGTGCGCGGGGACTCTTCTTGTACTTCATGTCAAATCTTCTTTCGGTTCTCCCGGTCTGATCCGTTCCGTTTATAATCATCTTAATTAATAAATAAATCGTTTCAAATTAATCTCAGATTACAGTAATAAAATCTCGGGCCTTACAGAATTGTACGATTATATGTATATAAATATATATACACGTTCCACATGTAAGGGGGTAAGTGGCACCTTTTCCTTCTGCATGTCTCGCGCTCGGGCGTTCATGAATTTCCGCCCGGGCGCTTGTTCGGAACTCGACTGGTTAAAACTTACCGCTCGGGCGCGACAGTTTCTGTCGAGATACTCGGCTGAACATCTCCTGGCGCTCGGGTGGTAATATTCTACCGCTCGGGCGCCAAACATTCTGTCCAAGAAGTAAAATTGGCGCTCAGGCGCCAAACATTCTGTCCAAGAAGTAAAATTGGCGCTCGGGCGGTTCTTTTCTACCGCTCGGGCGCGAGATGTTCGGCCCAACATCTTGAGATGTTCGGTTCAACATCTTGGCCTAAAATAAGCCAACACCCAGCTTCGTCAGTTGAACTCCTAAAACCTTCATTCATCACAATCTTGTCAATTAATCAACATCTGATTACAATAATTAAATCTCGGGCATTACATTTCTCCTCCCCTTAGATATGATTTCGTCCCCGAAATCACAGGCAGTTAAATTAGATATCAAATTAGATACAAGAAGGAGATACACAGAAGCCAAGAGCAAACTTACCCTAATGAAATAATTCTGAAATTTGCTATCTCATATTAGATTCTGTCTCTCAGTTAGCTTCTTCGATATTCTACCAATTCTATTGGACTTTCAACAGCAGAATAGCCTTCATTCTGAATTATCTTTCTTTTACTGATTCTGATTTCAATCTGGAATAACGCTTCAAGAAGTATAATCTCATAATACCACTCGAAATAGCTCTAACAGAACAAATCTCACAATACTGGCTATACAACATCCGTATATATCAATTAACAGCTCATACCAAATCAATATCATCAGCTGTTATCAAATTCAATCTCAGATATCACCGTAGTATCATCCCCATACGAAGGAAATTTGTAGTTCTCACTGTACAATACCTCGACTAGAGCTATCTCGATACTCATCTAATAGCTATTATTGTACAATATTTCATAAAGTGACAAGACATCAGGTCACTAGTGCTAAAATCCAGCACTACAGTTCCTGGATATCCTCCAGTATCTAGATAGTTCGCTCCGATTATCCGTCAATCTATAAATCATAGACGAAAGATCATGTTATACCCTCTGCCAAAGGTACAAAATCAACCAAAAATCATAGTATGATATAATCAACTCTGACATTTGATACAATCTGATCCCTTTTCTGACATACCTCTTAGTTGTCTAGTCATATCTCTACGTCATCCTGTACAATATACATATGCAGATTTGAACAATCGTTCAATCATAACCACATCCTGGTACATTCTTGGCACGATTTCGGTAAGTCTATCACCAGATCCATAGAATTATACTCCTATTTCTATTCAGGAATCGATAATCTGTATATTCAATCTCCTGGTTTCTATCTTCCTGTCCTCATCTGTCAGCGATTTAGACATTTCAATACAAATTCTGATATAGCTGATTTCATTTGTTTACATCAAAATTGTTCGTTCGAATTATCACGCATTTTCTGTCACCAGAATAATACTGAATCTACTACTGTGTGTATCTGACAATACCTGTCATTTCAAATTCGAAATATCGGGCACAAACAATTCAGCTAATTCTATAAAATAAAGCATTACCTACCTGGTATTCTGATTGACACACTGTTCTGGCTATCGAAATTAAATTCTGAACAGTCTGATCAAACTTCTGAACTGCTGTAATTTTTCCAAATCAGCTCTGAGTCGGCTTGAACTGCATATAATCCCACGGTTCATAACAATCGGTATCAAATACGGATTCAGAGTAACCGCAATATCGGATTAGATTCGCCATATCAATCACTTATACCAATCTAGTAAACACATAGAACACAATTTCTGACATTTCTGAAATTCTGCCATTTTCAATGTCGTTCTCAGCCACAGATCACGGTCTCAATTGTGCTACAATCAATCATACGCTGCGAATATATCAAAATATCATAGATAAAACGAGCATAAAATCATCAGAGCACTTCTGAAAACAGGATTTATCAACCCATACACAAAACTGAAGTATTTTACAGAAAAACACATAATAAGATGTAACTCTAACTCTCGGGTGGTAAATCTTCTAACTGACGTTTCAATTCTTTTAATACGATCAATATCATTCTGTATAGAGTTCTGAGAATACCCACAATACCTGATATCGAGTCGAGACTGAAATCAATCTTCCTGGCTAGAATCAAACTCGAAATCTCATCTGAGACCACAGTAGCAACGCTCATGTCCCTAGCAACTCAGTCAATGATTCATTCCATCTCAGTAAATCAACTGATTATCTAAGGAATTACTCCATTGATTTCGATAATCCTCGAGTCATAAATACTATGGATATCAAAGGAGTTTTAAATCAAAATCCTTATTGCATATTATTTATTATTCGGTCATTTCAGGTCCGAATCTTACCATCTCCTGGCAAGAATCTACAATACTTCTGTACTTGCTAACACATCAATATCAGTAATGTGGTCAGAATCGGACAACACAAGTATCACCTAATATAATTCAATCTTATTCTCATTTTACTGCAGTATATGATATTTACAAAATTTACTGGTAACATTCTTTTTCCCAAAAGATAAAGGATTCAATACTACAGTATACACAGACCCAACAGGTACAACATATGTCAATGCCATTTATACAAAATGATGTATAGGATGTATAAAGACTTCACAATACATATTCACAATAATCATAAAAGATCAGTACCTGCCACTATATCATCAAGTGCATCGTGGGTCTTTTCCTTGATCCTTACTCCCCGATGATTCAGCTCCATGAGATCTCCGGGAGCCTTTCTGTGGACAAACTCTAGCAAAATTTCCTTGTTGTTTACAGAAATTGCATCTACTAATCACTCCATGACATTGCTCCGTGAGATGTCTCCCTCCGCAAGTTTTGCAATAAATTCCGGTATAACTCGGGCTAGAACCGCTGGAGCTAGATGAACCGCTCCCTAACTTCTTGAACTGCTTCTTTTGAACTTTCAACTGCTGCTGCCAATCTTGATTCTGGAAGGCAGTTGTTGTGGTATCGGGGTTGGAAGAACAATTGAAGCTTCCTTTTGTCTCATCAGAACGGTTTCTGCTCTTTTGGCTCGATTCAGAGTATCAGCAAAGTTACTCGGTTGTTTCACATTCACCAATGTGCGTATCTCCGGATTCAATCCTTGGATAAACTGATCAGATACAGCTGTATCATTTCTAGCCACTTGAGGGGCAAAATGTAACAAGGTGAAAAACTGGGCCAAATACTCATCGACATTCAACTGACCTTGTCTTATATTTGCAAACTCTGCACTTTTATCATGTCGGTATGATAGAGGTACAAATCTTAAATAAAATTCAAATTTAAAAATTTTCCTTGTAATCGTTGAACCACGCTGTGCTATGGCTTCCCTGGTTACCAGCCACCAACTCATAGCGACTTCCCGTAGTTGATTTCCAATCAGTTTATCTCTACAATCATCTGTAAAACAAAGAAATTCAAATAACATTTCTATATCCTCCAGCCAATTCTCACAATCGACTGGCGCCTCAATACCCCTCAGAATCGGCGGTTGAAATGACTGAAATCTCATCAACTGTGTTTCCATCAGAGTTTGTGACACATCCATCAGATCAGTCGAAGTACTACCTTGTTCGGGAATTCTTCTAGGAGGAATATCTGATAATCACAAGCATTAGTAGTAACAGGAGACAAATCCGTCTCAATCCCAATCCTGATCAGCTTACCTCTGATCAAGAATTGGTTTTGATCCAGTTTCAAATAATACATATTACCAAATCAACTCAGATATTCAGGTAACATGTAAGTTTCTAAACAGTAAAAATATACTGAAATCTTAGCATATACAATGTAATTTCAACATTATATTCCGTCATATGCCATGTAACTTCCGGAAGTAAAACATAACATCGTGCTAGCATACACAATGTAATTCCACATTATAATAAACCACATGCTAGCATTCACATGCAAGGAAAGAAACTTTTTCTACCCCGCTCACTAGCTTCTATCTCAGTCCAAGAACCTACAGTTCTAGAACCTAATGCTCTGATACCACCTGTTGTGGGGACCCGGACGCTAATTCATTCCTTAATCGTCTTTAGGAATAATTCAAACAATTATAATAAACATGGTCTAAATTTTTTTTTAAAATACATAGCGAAAACGTAATGTAATTCAATTCAGATTACATACTAAACATAAACATATAAATCTTGTATTATCTACAAGAATTCAACTAGGTTCAACTATATATCAATGCTGAATCCTAAGTTGCTTCGAAGCCCGAATCTCCACGCTATCTAGTACAGCCTCGTTCTCTTCTTGACCCTGATCCTATCCCACCTGTGGCCATGCACACATACAAACAAGACAACGGCCAGATAACTCCGGTGAGAATTACATTCTCAGTATAAATCATGTATACATGCAATCATAAAACAATATAAAAGTATATTACGAATATTTCTAACATGTATCCAATCAGAATATAAATTCACGTCAAGAATAAATCATATTCTACACATGTACCATCATCAGGAACCTAATAAACATAACTCAATATAAACTGTCAATTAGACTCATGACTTCACATTTTAGACAAGAATCAATCCTAGTCTAGGGATCCCGGTTTCCAGAAGTTGGCATTCCCATATCGACCAACAGTAATAGAAAAGACTCCAGTTCTATCCACGTCGATAGGGTATCGATCACCAGTAATAGAAGAAGCTCTGATTCTATCCACATCGATATAGTATCGATCACCAGTAATAGAAGAAACTCCGATTCTATCCACATCGATATAATATCGATCATCAGTAATAGCAGAAATTATAATTCTATCCACATCGATACGGTACCGATCACCAGTAATAGAAGATGCCACATTTCTATCCACATCGATAGCCAAACATCCGGTGACAGACTTTGGCACTATCGCCAATACACTATCTTGTGACATCGTGCAATGTGCCCGTGGCGATCCCACCACTATCAGGCACTTCTGTCACAAGATTACTCGTCTAATACCTGCTGTCTATAAATCAAGAGAACAAGTACATCAATCAAATCAATACAATAAGGTAAAGTATGTGATTTAGGGAAACTCGAGCCAAAATAATACCGAATCTGATCAATATCAATTTACGGATGTTTCGACGGCATAATAATACAATCTCGATAACCCCGTCAGTCCCAACATCACAGATATAGTACCAGAACTCATAATTAATATCGATACGAATCATAATCTCAACGACAATACAAATCTGATATCGATTCTTAATCAAATCGACTCTGAGAATCATAACAATTACATAAACAGTCTGTTCTTCATTCTGACTTCAAATATACGATGTCTACTGTCTTAGAAACATCATACATGATTCCTATTCAATTCTGACACTATCATAATTTCAAACGATATCTAAACGTAACAAAACTTACGTCCGATTGTAGTCTGCGTTGATAGAAACTCAGTACTGAAGTCGGATTCAAAATCGTACGAGCGGATTTCTCGCAAATCACAAAATAAACGTCGAAGAGTCTTAAGTTGGCTTCCCAACTATTCCTTCTGCTTTTCTTCCTTTTGTTTCTAAGGAATTGTACGATTATATGTATATAAATATATATACACGTTGCACATGTAAGGGGGTAAGTGGCACATTTTCCTACTGCATGTCTCGCGCTCGGGAGGTCATCAATTTCCGCCCGGGCGATTGTTCGGCGCTCGAGCGGTTAAAACTTACCGCTCGGGCGCGACAGTTTCTGTCGAGATACTCGGCTGAACATCTCCTGGCGCTCGGGCGGTAATATTCTACCGCTCGGGCGCAAAACATTCTGTCCAAGAAGTAAAATTGGCGCTCGGGCGGTTCTTTTCTACCGCTCGGGCGCGAGATGTTCGGCCTAACATCTTGAGATGTTCGGTTCAACATCTTGGCTTAAAATAAGCCAACACCCAGCTTCGTCACTTGAACTCCTAAAACCTTCATTCATCACAATCTTGTCAATTAATCAACATCTGATTACAATAATTAAATCTCGGTCATTACAGAATGCATTTTGAATCTTTATATCTGTGGTTTTCCACGTCAACATTCTTGTAACAATCGTACAATGTATTATTTCTGAAATGCTGCGTTCCTGTTGCTTTTTGTACAATCTGTCGGTTGTTGGGCTACGTCCTTTTAAGTGATGATGTGTAAAGCTGATGACTTAGTTTACTATTTTTAGCCGATAGGATAAATTGATGAATCTATGACTGATCAGTTCCCAATTGATCCTTCAGTTGGCTACACAGCTTCAGTTAGCTTATATCAGTTCAGTTGCCATTGATTTTATATTGATCTTCAGTTCGAGAAACTATTAGTTATGAAAATTTTAGTTCAGTTACCATTAGTTTCCTTGATCATTTGTTTAATCTTTTCACGCCCAGTTGGTCAAACTCCGAAATTAGGTTTCCAATAGTGTTGTAATCCGTCAAATTTTCCACTTCCTCTTGTAGCTGCTGAATTGTGGATTGATTTACTTTCTCATTAACTTCACATTCCTAGATTTTTTCTACAAGGTGGCGTTGTGTTTTGAGATGAATGTATGAAACGTGCGCTACTCGTTTTGCTTATAAAGTACTAGAATTTTTTTTAAAAAATAAAACCCTCACTAATTCGGCCTAACCCTTATATAAATATATAAAATATTTTGACATCATTTTAAAAGAAAACATCCAACTATATTTTAAAATCAAAGGAAATAGTTTAAATCGCAAAATCGTCAAACGTTTACCAAACTAAAAATAATATTTGAAAAGTATAGCCATACTATCAAAACCTCTCAAAGCATAAGTAAATAGTCGTAAAATCTTTAACGTAAATAATAAATGTAAATGCGGAAAACTAGAAGCGCTGGTCCTCGGGTTATGTGCACTTTCAGTCCAGTCAGATCAACCCTCAAGGCCTCCACCACCATCAACATCAAACTCAACTGCATCAATCACATCTAAAGAGTCTTAAGACTCAAAACAACATATTCTTGATAAAAAATAATACGTATAAAAGCACATGCAACAGTGAAAATAATTTTACGTAAAATAACATTTTCATGACATGCATAAACGTAAACAATTTCATATTATCGTCAACATATTCATATTCATCATTTACATTTTCATCATAAACATATGCGTATTCATTTCATTGAATTTAGATCGTTGATTGTGACTTTTGTATTCGTATTGGGGCGATGGATCCATCTACATGTAACCACAGTACTGGGCGACGGGGACATCAGCGACTCTCTCACCCATCAACTGAGCCTTGGCCTTACGTATTAACATATCATCGTATAATTATATTCGTATTAGTTCACAATCCCTTCACATCCTTCAACATTTCGTATTCTCATCACTTATAAAAGCATGCATATAAATATCTTTTTTCTTTTAAACCAAGCATGCAACATATCTTTGAACTGTTCATATTAAATCATAAAAATCCATAAACATTAAAATAAGCATTTTAACATATAAAACAGCAATCAGAGTACTGTCATTACGTTTACTATTTTCTAGGTGTAAAATTACCTTTTTACCCCTACACATAAAAATCCTCGAATGACTTTTTCTTAATTCCATTGACTTTAACATGTCCCAAATAATTATTTAAGCTTAAATTAAATTTCTCATAATTTTATTTAGCTTAAATTCTAGACTTTTCAATGAATCCTTAATTATTCATTTTTAATGTATTTTAATCCCAAATTAATTCAAACTTTAATATAAATTTTCCAAATTAAAAACATAGAATATTTATATTATTTTAGCTCTCGTGAACCACGACTCGACCCCCGTGAACCATGTTCCGAATTATTTTCAAAGGAGAAAACCTTAGTCGAACCAACTAAGCCCTCTCGAGCCAAAAACGATTTTGCACCGAGCCATGCTCGAACCCTCTTGAGCCAATCTCGAACCAGACACCCTATGGACCCTACTAGACCCTTAGAACCCTTAGGACTTGACCCTAGCTCCAAAACCGATGCCCCAAACCCAGCAACACAAAAGGCCGAGAACTCCCTTTGAACTAAGACTCTACGTGCACGCCTAGGACCTAGCCAACCGAGCCAGCACCTGACCTTGACCCATGAGCACCCTCCTAGGACCCAAACCCCTTGACCTAGCCAAGCCCAAAGCCACCTGGCCGAGCCCCTTCTGAAACGACCTCGATTTTTTTCCTAATCTTAAATTATAAATTAAAAATTACTAAATAAAATAATTTAACATGGTCATTAATCATAATAATTTAACAATTTAAATCTCAAGTGCATAAAATAAAATCCTAAATCATCAACTAACAATAAAATTAAGAATAAAAATATCTCTAATAAAAATCATTAACGTAATCTTTAAATCTTTAATTTATCTAGCTAGTGCAAAAACATTAAGGCCCTCGGATGTGTACTGCTGCACTCGATCCAAATCAATCGTCAGCACCTCCCATAAATCATCAAATTCTGTATCATACAAACCTAGTGAGTCTAAAGACTCAGCACGTTCTAAACATGGATAGCAAATAATACATATACAATCATATGCATTAAAATCATACTTTTATTTAAAATTGCTTATGAACATAAAATTGCTTACAAATATATATAGCACAATAATACTTGACAACATTTATAAGTTTTGGTATATATACTTATAAATTAATAATATATAACATAATATAAATATGATTATTTAATATATTGGAACAATTTTATTAAGTAGATTTCAATAATGTTCATTAATGTTAACTTTATTAAAATACCAAGAGTGGATAATTTAATCTCAACTACTTAAATTAAAATTTGAACAATTAAAAATTACCAATTAAAAATTCAAACAATTAAACTGAAAAAACAAAAACAAAAAGACAATATAGTGGACTTATAATTACCTTAGCTTCCTTGTGGATACGATATTCAGACTCCCTGAATTATACTACTTGTGAACAATCTGCTCTTGGGAGTGCAACAATCAAAGTCGCATCATAGTATGTCATTACTGACGGACCCATGAGAATACTGAAATCCAATACGGCTGTGGCCATAATTGATGGTGCACCCCTTCGCATTGAAAAGCCAAGAGAAGAATGGACAACAGAAGACAAAAGAAAAGCAAATTTGGACAATGTGGCCAAAGATATCTTGTACAAAACGCTGGATAAAATCACTTTCAGTAAAATAAAGATGTGCAAGACTGCAAAAGAAATATGGGAGAAGCTGATCCAGCTCTGCGAAGGGAATGAACAAACTAAAGAAAATAAACTCTCAGTTTCTGTTCAAAAATTCAACATCAAAATGAAAATTGGTGAATCTATGCATGAATATGTTGGAAGAATCAGTGGCATAAAAAACGAACTGAATGCACTTGAAATGGTGTATTCAAATAAAGAAGTTGCACAGAAAGTTGTTCGAGGTCTTCCCAAAGAATGGGATGTTAAGACCATGGCCATGCGACAATCAAAGGACCTAAATAAGGTCAAACTTCACGACCTATTTATTGATCTAAATCCTACAATTTTGAGCTACAAACGAGAGAAGAAGAACCTTCACACCATCAGCTACAACGGCTCTAAGTGCTGACAAACTGGAACCAACTGGTTCAGTTGAGAAAACTGCTGATCAGTTAAGCAATGACACAATATTATTATTTGTCAAAACATTTTGAAGATTCATGAGAAGAAATCAAGAATCCTTTCAAAGACAATATCAGAGGAACAACACAAAAGAAGAACCAAATGCTTGCTACAACTGTGGAAAAATTGGACACTTCATTGTTGATTGTCATAAGACAAAGAAGGATAGCCGAGTATCAACTGAGAAGGGAAAGAAATCTCATGAGCACAGGAGAAGAACCAAAGATGATAAGAAATCATTCAAAAAGAAACACGAAGTTCTTCTAGCTGAGGAAAGTAAATCCAAATGGGCTGAATTTGACAGCGATAAATCAGAACCTGAGAGCTTGAGCAGCTCCAGTGATGATGAGAAAGTCAAGTGTCTGATGGCTGATGACATAGATAGAACTAGAATCAACCAGTGAGCAGGTATTTGATTTTAGTTCAACTGAATTTACACGCGATGAACTTATTTCTACATTACATGAAATGGTCAACGAGTATCACAAGCTAGCTCTCTCAGTTGAGAAGGCTAAAGCAAAGCAAACTGATTCCAATGATGATAAAACCTAAATTGATGAATCAGTTCAACTGTTGAGTCTTGAACGGGAGATTGTTGAGCTGAATGCTGAAAGAAGCAAGAATCAATCTATGATTCAACAATTAATGCTTGAGAATTCAAAGAAAGTTGAGCTTATTCAGGCATGGAATAAATCATTAGTTGCACTAACTGAAATACAAGATATGCAAAAATCAGTTACCGATAAAATAGGTTTAGGCTTTATCAATCATGATGACACTTCTACTAGTGATACTCAGCCAAAACTGAACATGGGCAAAGGGAAATACATACACTTGTCAAATCAGTTATGGTACATGAACAACCTGAGTCAAGTAGATTAGTTGAACAACCTATTGAAAATAAGAACAATGCTAAAAGGTAAGGAATTGGTTTTAGCCCTAAAACTTCAACTGATTCGTGTAGCTGGCAACCTAAAAATTTCAACAATAAACACCTGATTTCTCAAAATGGCTTTCCAATAACCATAACTGGAAGCCAGTTCAGAAAAGATATCGGCTGAACAACCAGTTGAACAAGGCTAAAGCACATATTTTCTCATCTGCACACAACACACTTAACACACACAAGCTGGGAAAAACCATTGGGAATACAGCAACTGGAAAAAGTCAGTTATACCGATCCAAGTCTGGGTTCCTAAAGGACTAATCAGTTTAGAACCCAAATAGATGAGTACCATAATTATTCATTGTGTGTTATTGCAGGTGATAGGTACAAACAAAGAGTCAATCTGGTATCTGGACAGTAGATGCTCGTGGCATATGACAGGGAATGAAAATTTGCTATCCCAACTGATCAATTACATTGGTCCAAACATAAGTTTTGGAGACAACTCCAAAGATAAAACTGTGGGTAAGGGTAAGCTTATCTATGATAACTTTATTATTAAATATATCTTAGCTATTTGAGAATTTGAAGTATAACTTGATTAGCATCAGTCAGTTATGAGACAACAATTTCTTCATTCAGTTCAGCAGACACATGTGCACAGTTAGAAACTCAACTAATGAGATTATCTTAACTGGGAATCGTTTTGGAAATGCTTACAAAGTAAGTTGGACTGATTAATCTAATGCACCAGTTTGTTTTATAGGAACTGGTTATGGCGTAAAAGGTTGAACCACCGAAACTTTAAGTCTATTGCTTATCTGAGTAACCATGAACTTGTAACTGGTTTGCCCAAGATAGATTTTTCAAAGGATAAAATTTGTCAGCATATCAGTTTGGTAAGAAATTAAGATCTTCATTTAAAAATAAGGGGAGTAAATCATCCTCCAAATGCTTAGAACTGCTGCATATGGATCTTTTTGGTCCTACACCACTCATGAGTTTAGGGGAATGAAATACTCCTTGGTGATCGTTGATGATTTTTCAAGATTTATTTGGGTTATATTTTTAAAATCAAAAGACAAAACTGCTGCACAATTGATTAAACTTTTCAAAAGATTATTAAATGAAAAATCAGTTGGTATTGATAGATTATGGTCTGATCGAGGAACTGAATTCATCAATAAAACTCTTTCACAATTTTAGAAAACACTAGGATCAAGCATGAGCTCTCAGCAACTAGAACAGCTCAGCAAAATGGTGTAGCTGAGAGAAGAAATCGAAATCGTAAAGAAGCTGCTAGAACAATGCTTGCTGAATCTTGTATTTCTCAAAGGTTTTGGGCAGAAGCAGTAACAGTGAGTGTTACACTCACAACAGATCCATGATTAATAAAAATCATTTGAAAACGCAATATGAGATCTGGCATGGACGTAAAAGTGTGATATCTTATTTTAAAATATTCGTCTGCAGATGTTTTATTCTTGATAACGGGAAAAATCATTTAAAAGCTTTTGATGCTAAATCTGAAAAGGGAATATTTCTTGGTTATTCGACATTTAGTAAAGCTTACAGAGTATTCAACAAATGCACTTTGAATGCCAAAGAGCCAATTCATGTGGCATTTGATGAAAATATACTAATTGATAAGCCAATTGATCCAGTTGAGCTAGTTGATCGCCTTACAGATATAAGTTTGGAGGATGATAGTGAAGAAGAAAATCACATCAACCAAAATATCCTTCAAACACCAGAACCAAAAGAGCTGGATCCATCAGTTGAACAAGAAATTTTTCCTGATAATCAGTTGGTAGAGCAAAATGATAATATTCAAATACCAACTGAAGAAGCAGGAACTGAAAATGAAGAAAACATTCAGTTGCCAACTGAAACAGTTGCTGAGATCGATGCAACAAATACTGAATACAGATGGAAGAAATCTCATCCACTAGAATTGGTAATAGGTAACCCATCAGATCCGATAAGAACTCTAAATCAAATGATTAATCTATTTATTCATTCAGCTTTTGTTTCACAACTGGAACCAAAGAAAAGTGATGAAGCCCTTGCTGATCCTAATTGGATAAATGCTATGCAAGAAGAGCTAAATCAGTTTACCTATAACGATGTCTACAACTTAGTTCTAAGACCAGTTTCTAAAACTGTTATAGGTAAAAAAAATGGGTATACAGAAACAAACAGAACGAAGATGGTTCAGTTGTGCGCAATAAAGGGAGACTTGTAGCACAAGGATACATGCAAGAAGAAGGAATATATTACGACGAGACATATGCACCAGTTGCAAGACTGGAAGCAATCAAAATATTCCTTGCTTATACCTCATTCAAATACATTAAAGTCTATCAAATGGACGTGAAGAGTGCATTTTTGAATGGTCAGTTGTAGGAAGAAGTATACAACCACCAGGTTTTGTTAATCACTATCTTCCTGATCATGTTTATTATTTGAAGAAAGCTCTATATGGTCTTAAACAAGTTCCAAGAGCTTGGTATGGAACACTTTCAAAATTTCTAACTGATCATGACTCTGTTGGATCAGTTGATAAGACTCTTTTCAAATTTTCAAAAAAAAATCATATTTTACTCGTACAAATATATGTTGATGATATTATTTTTGGGTCAACTAACCTCAAATTATGCGAGAAATTTTCCAAGGTAATGCAGGAAAAATTCGAGATGAGTATGATGGGTGAGCTGACACTATCTCGATCTGTAGTTAAAACTATATCTGTTTTAACGCTGATATGTAAGTTATTGCTAATTATCACTTAGTTGATAAATTGTCAGTTAGTTGATTCTCAGTTAGTCAATTGTTAGTTAGTCAACTAATATCAGTTATCATGCAGAAAAGGAAACAAAGATGAATCGAAATAACAAGTTTATTGATAATATCTTTCACATATTACACGAGTCAGTTCCCTTTCTACGGCATCTAGCCAAGGTGACATCCAACTAGATAATTCATTACAAGCAATTTTCCTATAGCCTTCCGAAAAGACGATCTTTTCCAGTTCTCTCTACTCCTTCTGCAGCATCAACTCCAACAGACCTTCATCAGCAGCAAGATCTGAAGTGTGGATCACATCAATACGTTGTTTATACTTGATTTTAGTTGCAACCAATCCTTCCCGCTGAATAGTTTGGAAGTCTTGTATTTCAGTCCAGGTGGACATTACTTTCAACAAGATAAGATCTTCTATAGCCTCCTTCAAACTCTCCAATCGACGAAGTTTTGATGCAAGAAGAGGGTTGTTGGAACTGCTTGCTCTATCTATCTGTGATTAATTGGTGTTGTTATTATCTAATGACATTGATCTTATTTATAGACAAACTTTTATTTAAGAAATAGAAGAAGACGAAGAGACATCAGTTAAAAGAATTCATTTAACTGATTCAAATTAAGTTTTTTCTATCTTTTTTTATTTATATGCATCTATTGAGGGGGAATATCGATTTAAATGGTTAACTGATAAGAAAATAGTCAGTTGGTTTTCAACTGAACTGACTCAGTTTTTAACTGATCACTCAGTTACTGACCTAACTGATAACTTCAAATAAGTTAATTGATGTGACTGTTAAAATAACATCTTTAATGTCATTCATTGAATAGTAATTTGAAACATGGCCCCACGTGGTTCATTAAAACTTCTGTTCACGTTTTCACCGCACGTACATACGGTTTTATTTTGGACTGACACGTGTCCAAAAATTTGAACAGTAAAAAACATAAGAAATTGAACCCGCTTCATTTCAGTTTCTTTACACACATTACAACTCTAAGAGCAAATCCAATACACAGAGTTTCTTTTTCCTTGCAGATATTTCGATCATCAGCAATGGCAAATCAAGTTCCAGCTTACGTACTCAACGCTATGGCTGTTGATTTTGACTCAGTTCTGTCTGTCAAAGATGAAGCTACCAAAGCTGTCTTTCTCAAGCTGGAAGCAGCTGGACTGAAGAACTTTCTGGGATTATCATCTCAAGAAATATATCCCAAATAGATTCAGGATTTCTATGATAATGCTTTCATTTTTGTTAATGGCAAAATCATTAAACTATCAACTGTCAACTGCTGACCATTGATGAAGATTCTTTCAGCAACCTCTTCCAACAGCCTTCTGATGGCCTGACTAATATTTCTGAAGTCAAAACATCTGATGCGGAGGAGATGCAGACACTGTTATCTGCAGAAGGACGAAAAATCAAAGTCTCTAATCCGAATAAAGAGATGAACCCGAGATTCAGCTGTTGGCTAACATCGTGGCCAAAGGACTGCTCGCTAAAGCAGGTTCATTTGCTGCTCACCTTGGAAAAGTTCCAGGTGATGACTGCGATTATGGCTAGAAGCAGACTAAATTGGTCCACCATTATATTTTACATTCTCAAGAATATGCTCCAATCATCCAAACAGTCCAAGGGATACGTTGTACAACTCAGCTCTATGTTAAAGAACAACGGTTTGGTGGATGACTCGTCTAAGAAGTCATCTAAATTCAAGATTTTCAATGCCAAGAGTGTAATAGCCAAGCCTGGTGAACGGTATGGTTTAAGATTTCGTATGATTATTGGCTATTTGGGTAAGTTTAAGTATAGTTTTGATGTTAAGGATGGCGATTTATGATTTATAGTATTGTTGATGATAGATGTTGTGTAGTTTGATTGTAGCGTCATTACGATTAAATTCATGATAATTCGTATGTTGAGCCAATTGGTATGAGGCCAATTGGAGTGGTTAGATAAGACATAGCGGTGTAACTTTCTTATTTTGAGTTTTGTTCAAATCATTGTGGAAGGTAAGACAAAAGTGCCCCAAAGTGTGTCGTGTGTTTCGACGTTCCTCCAGTGACACATGTTGGAAGATTTATCATAACCTTTTACTCAGATCTCCAAATGATCTGAAATTTTGAGAGGTTCAAGAAAAGCCATAGAGCTACAACTTTGTAGTTTACCATTTTTCCAAATTATGACAGGGAAGAGGCGTTTCGGAGGTAATCTTTGGAGAAGCTGTGCGCAGAGTGGAGAGCGCACCCGCGCTCTAAAAGATGACCGCACCCGCGGTCTACTGTTTCAATTTTTTGGATGAGTTGCCGAAGGCATAGCGCACCCGCGGTGCATGGGCTAGCGCACCCGCGGTCTGTGAACAGTAAAGTCGTGTTTTTGGTGTTTTAAGGTATAAAATAGGTGGAGACTTCACTTTTCTCTCATTTCTTTCCCATTCTCTCGGTTTCTTCAGAGAAAGGAAGCTAGGGTTCCTTTTCCTTTCATTTCCTTCCTTTGATTCAAGCATTTTGTTGGATTATTGAAGTGAGATCAAGATAGTTTTGGGTTCAAGGAAGCTAAGGTAAGCTTTTGGTCTAGTTTATTCTTAGTTTTTGGTGTTGGAGATGATATGGGTTGTTGATGGTGTTGGTTTTATGGCTTTTTGGTATTGTTGTTGGATTATTGAGTTGATGATGGTGTTATTCATGGTTTATTGTTGTAGGTTTTGTACCAAGAGATTAGAATCAATTGCTCCAAGGGTTGTAAGTGGAATTTCATTCTTGTGCTCACATGATAATATATGTATGGTATTTCAATGGTTTTAATGTGCTATTCCCTTCATTTGATTCATGATTATGTATTGATACACTTGTTATATATATTGGAGGCATTTTATGTCTCAATTGTGAAAAAGGGAATACAAGAGAAAGAGTATGCAGAGTGTTTGATAAAATGCCCAAGAGAGAGTTCAAATGTTTTATGGATTGATAGATACATAGTCAGAGATTGCATGCAATTAGTTGATCAACGACCATAGGCTTATATCCCTCAGAGTTGTCGATTTGTATCGATGGGATATAGGTACAGAGATAGAGATACTATATAGATATCAATACAACCAGAGTAAAGAGAAATACCATCGTTATTGTTATTATTGCTATGATATTCATGTTTCAGAATATTCATGTTTCAGAGTTGATGGTATTTAATGTTTTCAAAGCCATGTTTTACAGAGTATGCTATGTATCCATTGTTATGTAAGAGTTCCACTTGCTGAGTTTTATACTCATTTCAGTTATTTCATGTGATGCAGATAAGAGCGATGGACCAGGACGTTGATTGGAGCCGGGGTCATATGCATATCATAGATGGAAGGAAGAAGATATTTTGATAGCTCTTTGGACATGATCATACAAATGATATTTTGTATTTTGGTTTCATCATTTGATTGATCATGTATATACTTTTGTTTGTAAAAAGTGAATTTATGTGGTTGTCAAGAAAATTTTTAAATCCTTCCTCCCTTCAAAGAAATGTTTATTTAAATTCCGCTGTTATTTTACTAAAACGGGTCAGAGGTGTTACATTTAGTGGTATCAGAGCACCGTTCTTTGGACCAATGCATATGACTTCGTCTACTTTCAACAGTCCGGGTATGTCTTTTCTTGCATCTATTCATTGTTATTGGTTGATATGTATTATGTGAGCACATTGTAGGAGTTATGCCTCCTAAGAGAAAGGCTTCAAAGGGTGAGGATAGTTCTTCATCTAGAGTTGTCGATGAGTTCGGCAAGTTATTGAAAGAGCAGGCCAAGGTCCATAGTGAGCAGATCCAGTAGTTACTCCGTATGCAAGGTACAGGTCAAGGTAGAGGCAAAGGAAGAGACCAAGTGGTTCAAACAGTTGGAACCGATGGGGTATTTACTGCTTTCAAGAGAATGGATCCGCCTGAGTTTGCAGGAAGCACTGATCCATTGGTGGCTGTAGAGTGGATCAAAGCACTTGAGGCGATCTTTGATCATCTCAACTATGAAGACAAGGACAGAGTTGGTTGTGCAGTGTTTATGCTAGTCAAGGCGGCACGTATATGGTGGAATGCTACCAAAGTAGGTGTTGATGTTCCGGCAATGAAGTGGCAAGAGTTCACTGATCTCTTCTATGACAAGTACTTTCCAGATGCACTTCGAGCTAGGAAGGTGACTGAGTTTTTGGAGCTTCGTCAAGGAGGTATGAATGTCGATGAGTATATTCTGAAGTTCGAAGAGGGCTGTCTCTTTGCCCCGTATATTGCCTCCAAAGACAAAGACAAAGGTGCTCATTTCATTAAAGACCTTAGAGTAGAGATCAGAAAGGACATCAATATGTCGAAGGCGGTGACATTCAAAGAGATTGTGGCTAAGGCTTTGTTGGCCGAGCAAGATGAGAAAGATATTGCAAGAGAGAGACAGGCGAGACAGCAGGCCATTGCTCAAAGAGGCCAGGGTTCGAATCAAAGAGGAAAGGATCGTTTCAAAGGAAAAGGCAAGTTTGAGTCTAGTCCTAAACCACCAGCAGTTCCATTTGATCCAGAGAGGCCCTTGTGTCACAAGTGCAGTAGGCATCACAGGGGAGAGTGCAGGTTCGGTTCTTATACTTGCTACCGATGTGGCACTGCAGGCCATATTGCCAAAGATTGTCCGAGAGGATCGGGTAAGGAGAAGGTGCAAGGTCGCATCTTCACTATGACGAAGGAAGGTATAAATCCTGAATCTTCCGTGATCTCTAGTACTATTTTAATTTCAGGCAGAGTAGCTACGACATTGATTGATACAGGTGCTACTCATTCTTTTATGTCTGAATTATTTTTGAGATCTTTGGGTATAGTTCCTTCTGTTATTCCCCTCCAGATTAATGTTGTACTGCCTTCGGGAGATGTGTTGTGCCCGATGTCTATTGAGAATTCATGTTCTGTTCAAATTGATGAGCGATTGGTTTATGCCGATTTGATTGTTATTCCGATGGTTGCGTTTGATATTGTACTTGGCATGGATTGGCTATCAACTTACCGTGCAGTGATTGATTGCGTTGCCAAGACAGTGAAATTTGCAGATGATGCAAATAAGGAAGGTATGCTTGCCAATTCAGGTACTTCGCTGGTTCTTCCTTTTATTTCGTGCCTTGAGGCTAAGAAGTTGTTTAGAGGTTGTGATGGGTTTTTGGCTTCGATTGTTGGTATGGATGGAATTGTGAAATTGAATATTGATGATATTGATGTGGTGAGAGAGTTCTCTGATGTATTTGAGGATAATGTGCCCGGTTTGCCACCGGACAGAGATGTGGAGTTTGTGATTGATCTAGTTCCAGGTACGGTTCTTATTTCTAAGGCTCCGTATAGAATGGCCCCTACAGAAACGAAAGAGTTGAAGACGCAGTTGCAAGATCTTTTGGATAAAGGTTTTATTCGGCCGAGTTCTTCGCCTTGGGGAGCTCCAGTTCTTTTTGTCAAAAAGAAAGATGGGTCTTTGCGGTTGTGCATTGACTATAGAGAAATCAACAAAGTAACGATTAAGAATAAGTATCTGTTGCCACAGGATAGATGATCTTTTTGACCAATTGCAGGGGGCTACAGTGTTTTCAAAGATTGATCTACGATCTGGTTATTATCAGTTGAAAGTTCGGGAATCTGATATCCCTAAGACGGCATTTCGGACCAGGTATGGTCATTACGAATTTCTGGTTATGTCGTTTGGTCTAACTAATGCTCCTTCAGTCTTCATGGATCTTATGAACCGGGTGTTCAAGCCGTATTTGGATAGTTTTTTCATTGTTTTTATTGATGACATATTGATCTATTCCAAGACCAGAGCGCTTCACTCAGAACACCTCAAAGTTGTTCTTCAGTTGTTGAGAGAGAAGAGGTTGTATGCTAAGTTGAAGAAACGTGAGTTCTGGTTGGAGCAGATTTCTTTATTAGGCCATGTTGTTTCGAAGGATGGTATAGCTGTTGACCCAGTAAAGATTGAGGCGATTCAGAATTGGTCTATTCCTACCACTGTATCAGAGGTACGCAGTTTTCTTGGTTTGGCGGGTTATTATCGTCGTTTCATTTCAGATTTTTCCAAGATTGCCCTGCCGTTAACATATCTGACGAGGAAGACTGTGAAGTTTGAGTGGTCTAATGATTGCCAAAGTTCATTCCAAGAGTTGAAAGATAAGTTGACGTCAGCTTCTGTACTTTCTTTGCCCAGTGGTTCAGAGGACTTTGTTGTTTATACCGATGCGTCGAAGAAGGGTCATGGTTCAGTGCTGATGCAGCGTGGGAAAGTTATAGCTTATGCTTCTCGCCAGTTGAAGGACTACGAGAAGAACTATCCTACGCATGATTTGGAGCTAGAAGCAGTGGTTTTCGCCTTGAAAATCTGGAGACATTATTTATATGGCGAAAAGTGTGAAATTTTCACGGACCACAAGAGTTTGAAGTATTTGTTTTCTCATAAAGAACTCAATATGCGACAGAGGAGGTGGTTAGAGCTTGTCAAAGATTATGATCTGACGATTAGTTACCACCCAGGGAGAGCGAATGTTGTAGCAGATGCTTTGAGCCATAAGTCAAGTTCTTCTTTGAGTTCGATGATTCAGCAGCCGTTGTTGTTAGACTTGGAGAGAGAGGAGATAGCTTTGGTGGTTCCGGGGACCATTGCTCGCTTTTCAGCGTTGGTCATTCGGGCTACATTGACTGACAGGATTGACAGAGATGAGAGCTAGAGCAGAGGAGAGAGGTAATTCAGAGTTTGGGATGAATAGAGATGGTTTGTTGACATTCAGAGGTCGTATATGCATTCCTATTGGGGATGATATTCGGCGAGATGTTTTGACAGAGGCACATACTGCGCCATATTCGATACATCCAGGTAGTACCAAGATGTATCAGGATCTTCGTAGACTCTATTGGTGGCCAGGTGTGAAGAAGGATATTGCCATGTTTATTTCTCAGTGCCTAACTTGTCAGCAGGTGAAAATTGAACATCAGAGACCTGCTGGGACATTGCAGTCATTGCCGATTCCTCAATGGAAATGGGAGCACATTACGATGGACTTCGTGACTGGTCTTCCCAGAACGCTGAAAGATTTTAACTCTATTTGGGTTATTGTTGATCGGTTAACCAAGTCAGCGCATTTTCTCCCAGTTAAGACGACGTATTCCATGAACCAGTATGCCAAAGAGTATATAGCAGAGATTGTTAGACTTCATGGTGTTCCTGTGTCGATTGTATCTGATCGTAACCCTTGATTTACTTCAGAGTTTTGGAAGAGTCTGCACAGAGCGATGGGTACACGGTTAGCATTCAGTACAGCATATCACCCCCAGAGTGACGGTCAATCAGAGAGAGTTATTCAGATTCTAGAGGATAAGCCCAGAGCTTGTACTATCCACTATCCTGGTAGTTGGGATTCCAAATTGCCTTTAGTTGAGTTCACGTACAATAACAGTTACCAAGCGACGATCGGCATGGCACCATATGAAGCACTTTATGGCCGAAAATGTAGATCTCCCTTGTATTGGGATGAGATTGGTGAGAGGAAGATGTTGGGTCCAGAGTTGGTCCAACAGACAGCTGATGTTGTTGCTGTTATTTGGGAGAGGATGAAGACAGCGCAGTCGAGACAGAAGAGTTATGCTGATGTGCGTCGTAGGCCGTTGCAGTTTGAGGTAGGCGACCATGTGTTCTTGAAGATTGCACCTCTCAAGGGTGTGATGCGGTTTGGCAAGAAGGGAAAGTTGAGTCCGAGATTTATTGGCCCATTTGAGATTTTGGATATAGTTGGTGATCGAGCCTACAGGATAGCCCTACCGCCAGATCTTGACAGAGTTCACAATGTTTTTCATGTATCTATGCTCAGGAAATATATTGCGAATCCTTCCCATGTTCTTTACCACGAGCCATTGGATTTGACGCCGAATTTGATTTACCAAGAGATTCCGGTCCAGATTCTGGATCGCAAATTTAAAGTATTGAGAAACAAAGCGATCGGCATTGTTTAAGTCCTTTGGAGGAATCATTTGATTGAAGAGGCCATGTGGGAACCAGAGGACGAGATGAAAAAGAAGTACCCTGAGTTGTTTGCGCAGTGACGTCAATTTCGAGGATGAAATTCCTCTAAGGAGGGGAGATTACAATAGCCAAGCCTGGTGAACGGTATGGTTTAAGATTTCGTATGGTTATTGGCTATTTGGGTAAGTTTAAGTATAGTTTTGATGTTAAGGATGGCGATTTATGATTTATAGAATTGTTGATGATAGATGTTGTGTAGTTTGATTGTAGCGTCATTACGATTAAATTCATGATAATTCGTATGTTGAGCCAATTTGTATGAGGCCAATTGGAGTGGTTAGATAAGACATAGAGGTGTAACTTTCTTATTTTGAGTTTTGTTCAAATCATTGTGTAAGGTAAGCCAAAAGTGCCCCGAAGTGTGTCGTGTGTTTCGACGTTCCTCCAGTGACACATGTTGGTAGATTTAGCATAACGTTTTACTCAGACCTCCAAATGATCTGCAATTTTGGGAGGTTTAAGAAAAGACAAAGAGCTACAACTTTGTAGTTTACCATTTTTCCAGATTATGACGGGAAGAGGCGTTTCGGAGGCGAACTTTGGAGAAGCTGTGCGGAGAGTGGAGAGCGCACCCGCGCTCTAAAAGATGACCGCACCCGCAGTCTACTGTTTCAAATTTTTGGATGAGTTGCCGAAGGCATAGCGCACCCGCGGTGCATGGGCTAGCGCACCCGCGGTCTGTGAACAGTAAAGTCGTGTTTTTGGTGTTTTAAGGTATAAAATAGGTGGAGACTTCACTTTTCTCTCATTTCTTTCCCATTCTCTCGGTTTCTTCAGAGAAAGGAAGCTAGGGTTCCTTTTCCTTTCATTTCCTTCCTTTGATTCAAGCATTTTGTTGGATTATTGAAGTGAGATCAAGATAGTTTTGGGTTCAAGGAAGCTAAGGTAAGCTTTTGGTCTAGTTTATTCTTAGTTTTTGGTGTTGGAGATGATATGGGTTGTTGATGGTGTTGGTTTTATGGCTTTATGGTATTGTTGTTGGATTATTGAGTTGATGTTGGTGTTATTCATGGTTTATTGTTGTAGGTTTTGTACCAAGAGATTAGAATCAATTGCTCCAAGGGTTGTAAGTGGAATTTCATTCTTGTGCTCACATGATAATATATGTATGGTATTTCAATGGTTTTAATGTGCTATACCCTTCATTTGATTCATGATTATGTATTGATACACTTGTTATATATATTGGAGGCATTTTATGTCTCAATTGTGAAAAAGAGAATACAAGAGAAAGAGTATGCAAAGTGTTTGATAAAATGCCCAAGAGAGAGTTCAAATGTTTTATGGATTGATAGATACATAGTCAGAGATTGCATGCAATTAGTTGATCAACGACCATATGCTTATATCCCTCAGAGTTGTCGATTTATATCGATGGGATATAGGTACAGAGATAGAGATACTATATAGATATCAATCCAACCAGAGTAAAGAGAAATACCATCGTTATTGTTATTATTGCTATGATATTCATGTTTCAGAATATTCATGTTTCAGAGTTGATGGTATTTAATGTTTTCAAAGCCATGTTTTACAGAGTATGCTATGTATCCATTGTTATGTAAGAGTTCCACTTGCTAAGTTTTATACTCATTTCAGTTATTTCATGTGATGCAGATAAGAGCGATGGACCAGGACGTTGATTGGAGCCGGGGTCATATGCATATCATAGATGGAAGGAAGAAGATATTTTGATAGCTCTTTGGACATGATCATACAAATGATATTTTGTATTTTGGTTTCATCATTTGATTGATCATGTATATACTTTTGTTTGTAAAAAGTGAATTTATGTGGTTGTAAAGAAAATTTTTAAATCCTTCCTTCCTTCAAAGAAATATTTATTTAAATTCCGCTGTTATTTTACTAAAACGGGTCAGAGGTGTTACAAAGAGTGTTCAGCTGCGAAGGTCAAGCTGGACATGTCACCTGAGCAATTTATCAAAGTGAAGAAGGATATTGCGACACAAGTTGCTCACAAATCAGTCAAGAAGACAACTCAGAAGAAGACAATCAAAAGGAAACTGATTGTCACTGACACTGATTCTGAGAAAGCTCATTCTCCCAAGATCCAGAAGAAGCAAAAAACTCTCAAGACCAAACCAACAGCTGTTCTGAACACTATCCCAGCTGATCAGTTGAAACTGACTGGAGCTTAACAGCCTATCAGCGGCATTCCTCTAAGGGCAGTTCCAGTTGAGTCTTCAACTGAGGGTCAGTTACCTCCACCAACTGATCCATCTAAGAAAATTATCACCAAGTCTGGTGATAAGAAAAAATCAGCATGAGTCCAAGCTCGATTTCCATCAATGCTCCAAGTACTATCCTATTTGCTAGACCAAATGGAGTGGTCATCATGGAGAAACTAGATGCAACTGGATCAGGAATGAGTATCTCTCATGTACTAACTGACCCAAAAGGAAAGGGAAAGTTGACTGAAGAGCCTCAACCAACAAACTCTATTCAAACTCACATTGACCAGATTTGGAACGAGGTCGATGAGTTTGCTGAATCAAAGCAGGAAACTTAAAATGAGTGGGTCAAGTTGAACCGAAGTTTTTGCAAAGCAGTTGTAGAAGAAAGCAGTTTTGAAGAAATTTATTGCTTTGGAAACTATGATTCTGAGGGTGGTCAAAGCTGCTTCAATTTTTCAAGCACTGGAAAGGAAGACTTACTTGTTTGATCTAGTGCGTGTCAAGAAGCATTGCACAAATTATCACTCAGCTGCGCCAAAACTATGATCCAACCAGTCCTACCGCTTTCAATGACAAAGCAGTGCATGATCAACTGGATACAGATCTTCGATCACTGCAGATGAAGATAAAGAGTTGGGAAATGGATCAGCAGTTGATTATCCCAGCAAATGCTCAGGGTCCTTCATCTGAATAACAAGCTGAACAATCAGTTCCAGATCCAGAGCAATCGCGAGAACCAGTTGCATGAATCAAATGAACCAGCAACTGCTCGTCCCTCTAAGAATGCTCAATCATCACCTTCAGTTCCTCCATCTTCTACTACAAATCTTCAGCTGTACACTGATGCTGAGTTGTCATTGGCGAAAATTGATGAGGTTATACAATCAGTCGCCATTGATATTCAGCTAAATATTTTATCTACAGACGCAGCTTAAGAGCAGAGCGTAACTGAACAACCAGCCGCAGCGGCTGTTTTGCAACAAACTGAAGAACAAGTTCAGTCGGTTGCCACGACTAAACTAGAATTTCTAGCTAAGACTGACATGGCTCAGATGCATATGAAACAATCTAAAGAAGTAGAAACTGAACAGCCACCTACAGTTGTTCAACCAACTGAAGAACCAGCTACGGTCTCAACTGAAAAGAGAGTTGACGAGCCCTCCAGCTCAACTGATTCTTCGACTTTCTTCCTTCCTCCAAAACTTCACCAGGAAGCTATACTAGAAGAAGTTTCAGAAATGGTCACTGTTATGACTGAACGTAATGATAGAGCCTTGGTTTCATCAAGAAGACAAGGAGCAAGAACCTGAGTCCTCTGAAGCTCTGTCTCCTGAGATACCAACGGGCACTGAATCTATGATCGTAGAAATTAAGTTCAACCTTCATGATGTGATCTCCTCCCTCTCTGATATCAAGTCGATTCAACTGCTGCACACCTTAAAGATTGATTCTATAAAGGAAAAGACCCTCAATAGTTTACAACAAGTCACGAAGGACATCACTTCATTATTTCTCCAGATAGATGAATTGAAGAAGGAACGATTGACGATTCAAGCTCATTTCCAAACTCAAGACGTGTCCACAAAACCTATGGATTTCCTCCAGAACGTAGTCACGAAGAGAATGGATTTGTTTCAATAACACAACATGCCTTATCGAATGTCACTTCGGAAGTTCGCGCCTTATCCAGCAGAGTTGACAAGTTTGACAAAAAGGGGGAAGAGGAAAAAGAAGAAGATCAGTAGAAGCAATCAAAGAAGAGACCTAGTCAACTTACTGATCAAGCACCATATGATAAAAGAGCGAAGAATTAAAGAGATCCGGATCAGTCAGAAGACAATCTTTATATTTCTTATTCAGCTGAAGAGTTTGGCATATTTTGTAGAATTTTTCAGACAGCAGATGATTCTTCTATTCTTTCATTCCTTGTACGAATCTGTACATTGAAAGATTTGTTAATAAAAGATTATCTTAACTACAAGAGATTCAGCTTGATCAGTTCTCATTTTCTAAGTTTTGTCAAACACCAAAAAAGGGAAAATTGTTGAAAACTTAATTTCGGAAGTTTGATAAACAGAGAGATTAAAGATTGAACATACGCAGATTATATTAGTTGCCTACTGAAGATTAGTGCAGAAACAAGGCAACTGAACTAAGCTAACTGAAGTGTGTAGTCGACTAGATGATCAGTTGGAACTGATCAGTCTTACTGCAACCAGTTGTGAGCTATCAGCTATGTAACGTACCATACTTTTAAACTATTTTAAAATTTGTGGAAAATTAAAAAAAATTTCTTAAATAAATAGTAATCATCCTAATTGCATTAAAATAAATTGCTCCTCTAAAAATATTTGAAATAAAAACAATTACGATCGAAGTTTGCAACAAGGTAAACATTTAAACATCGTAAACAATATCATGAAAATCATAGTATTTAAAACATGCATAAAGTTCTTAAAATCATAGGCGGTCCTCAGGTTTAGCCTCCTACGCAAATCGAAGCGGCTCACTGGTCCCCACCCCTCGTCTCCTTGTACTCGTCCTCCCCTGCATCGATCAAGTCTAGTGAGTCTAAAGACTCAACATGTATAAACTGGAAGTAACAAGTAATGCATAATAAGACCACATGCATCTTTAAAGTAGAACGTACATACTTAAACTTGAACGTAATAACATAAACTTAGACGTGCTATCATCATAAAACTTTTCTTATACATGCTTGCATCATACATACTTGCACATGCATAAACTTTATCATTTTGCGTAGAGATATGTTTCAAAGCAAGTGACCCATACATAAATGCGCTTGATCAGACTAAACCACAGTACTGGGCTGGCAGGGAAAATCCACTACCACATACATGAGATCCCCATCATGCTTTACCGGGTGGATTGGTCTCTGGTCATGCTTTACCGTTTTCCAATCCTGATCTAAACCCGATCATGCTTTGCCGGCGTGGAGAGGTCCTCGACCACGTTCACCGACTTCCAAACCGGTTCTTAATTGGTCAAAAGACATTTAGCATACCTCCAAAATAAAATATTATCTTTTGCACGTAAAAAATACTAATACATTATACATGCCTGCTCAACACAAAAAATTTAAATTTCTTTTTCCAGAATACTTGGCGCTCGAGCGTTGCCTTACGGCACTTGAATAACACTTTTTTTTAAAACATCACAATTTGAGCAGTCACACGAAAATGATTATATCTCACTCGTCTCTTGTTAATACATTACGTATTTACTGTCAAATTGAAAATATCAAAAAGTAAAATGTTTTATATGTTGAAAGTTTTTCTAGAAAACCGACGAAAATTCGCAAGATTTGAAATGACAGCATATTCGGTTTTGAGATCCAAAATAATCATTTAAACATCACAGTTTGAGCATTCATTGAAAATGATCATAACTCACTCATTTCTTGTCCAAAAATTACGAATTTAATGTCACATCAAAGATATCAAAAAGTACTACGTTTTATATGTTGAAAATTTTACAGAAAACCAACCAAAAATTCAAGTAATCAAAATGACAGCAAACTCGGTTTTTTAGATCTAAAAAGCGTTTCAAAATCGATCCAACCATTTTTGCTCAAACTTTGCATCATGAATTTTTGTACACAATAAACATCGAAACATATAATATGACAATATCGATGCAGAAACGAAAGAATATGCATGCCTTTGATCTTTAAAAATTCGGAAACGACGATATCGAAATGGGTAAGGTACGAGGGTTTATCCGGGACGAACGTGGCACGATTTTCTTGAAGAAAAATGGGCGATGGATTGCTGGAAAATTGCAGAGAAAGGGGGCGGCTGCTGCTACACTTAGAACTCTAGGTTTTTCTTTAAAAAAATGAAATGAGAAGGTGATGAAATGTGTGTGTTTGTAAACGTCTGTGTGTTTTTGATGAAGTGTGTGCGCGTGAGTTTTAATTTAATTAAGGGTATAAAATTGCTTAATTATCCAATTAACATGCTAATTAAAAATGCTGATTAAAATTCTAACCCCCTACTAACTTTTCTAAAATCTCTTAATTTAAAATAAAATGTACAAGTGACAAATATTTAAAATTTTAAAATCATAAAATCGCTTTATAATTAAATTAGGCTTTTAAATGCTAAAAATTATATAAATCATTTTAAATGCCCCAATCCTAACTTAAAATAAAATAAAACATTTTTAAATCGCCAAAATCGTCGTCGGTCTCTTTTCCTCGATCCTGCATCGAATAATCGCCTGAAACATGAAACTCAAGAAGACATTTTAAAGTAGATCACGAAAACATAAATAATTTAAAATAATATAAATAATGCATCGCTAAATTAATTTTAAATTTATTTAAATAATTTAACAATTAAATAAATGCATACGTTTTACGTGTATAGATTTTGGGCTCTACAAGAGGCCTCACTTAAATAAATTTTGTCCTCGAAATTAATTCTTACCAAACAGTTTTGGGTAGCGATTCCTCATATCTGCCTCGGTCTCCCAAGTGGCCTCCTCCACTGATTGATTCAGTCACCGGACCTTGACCAACTTGGTCAACTTGTTCTGAAGCTTCAGCTCTTGCCTGTCTAGGATTTGGACAGGTCTCTCCTCAAACGACAGAACCAGAGAAAGCTGCAACGGCTCATAGCTCAAAACATTCGAAGGATTTGCTAGTCATTTCCTCAGCATCGAGACGTGGACCATATTGTGTACACCGGGCAGATTTGGCGGTAAGGTTACACGATAAGCTAGTGTCCCAACTCTGTCAAGAATTTCGAATGGTCCAATAAATCTCGAACTCTGCTTGCATCTCTTCCCAAACCTCATAACACCCTTCATGGGCGCTATCTTCACGAATACATTATCTCCTATGGCAAACTCAAGATCCCTTCTTATCTCGTTAGCATAACTCTTTTGGCGACTCTGTGCGGTCTTCATCCTGTCTCGGATCTTGACCATCACGTCTGCGGTCTGCTGAACTATCTCTGGGCCAAGTTCTGATCTCTCACCGACTTCATCCCAATGAATCGGCGATCTGCACTTCCTTCCATACAGTGCTTCATAGGGAGCCATACCCATCGATGATTGAAAAATGTTGTTGTAGGTAAACTCCACTAGAGGTAGATTTGATTCTTAACTCCTATGGAAATCGATCACACAAGCTTGTAGCAAGTCCTCCAAAATTTGAATCACTCGCTCAGACTAGACATCTGTCTGAGGGTGGAATGCAGTACTGAATAGCAATTTTGTCCCATGGATGCATGTAAACTCTTCCAGAAGGACGATGTGAATCTCGGGTCCCTGTCGGACACGATAGAAAATTGGATCCCGTGTAACCGGAATATCTCCCTAATATAGAGCTCTAAATACTGATTCATGGATAAAGTTGTCTTCCCCGGTAAGAATTGCACTGACTTAGTAAGTCGATCCACTATAACCTAAATGGCATTGGATCCTTTGACTGACCTCGGAAAACCAACAACGAAGTCCATGGCGATATTCTCCCATTTCCACTCGGGGATAGGGAGCGGCTTAAGCATTTCTGCTGGCCTCTGATGCTCTGTTTTCACTTGCTGACAAGTGAGGCATTCAAAAACAAATCGACGGATCTCTCGCTTCATGCCTGACCACCAATACAAAATCTGCAAATCCTTGTACATTTTGGTACCTCCTGGATGGATAGAATACGGAAATGTATGTGCCTCTGACAGAATGTCATCTCTGATCGAATCAACACTAGGAACCCACATCCTTCCTCTGTATATCTCAATACCATCAGACACTGTGTATGGTACACTGCCCTTGGCCTCATCCTTCAATCTCCACTTCTTTAACTGCTCATCCGAAGGCTGACCTCTGCGGATTCGGTCTAGCAACGAAGACTGGACTGTCAGATTAGACAGCATAGGAGCCATGTCCTTAGGATAAACCTCTAAACCAAACCTCTGAATCTCTGACTTAAGAGATCTCTCCACTGACATCTGTGCTACAACTGCAAATTTTCTGCTCAAGGCATCTGCAATAACATTAGCTTTCCCCGGATGGTAGCTAATTTCACAATTGTAGTCTTTCACTAACTCCAACCACCGACTCTGTCTCATGTTCAACTCTTTCTGCATGAAGAAATACTTGAGAATCTTGTGATCAGTAAATATATGGTATTTCTCATCATACAAATAATGTCTCTATATCTTCATCGCAAAGACAGTGGCAGCTAACTCGAGATCATGAGTCGGATAATTCTTCTCATGGACTTTTAACTGTCTGGAGGCCTAAGCAATAGCCCGACCATGTTTCATCAATACTGAGCCAAAACCGAGCTTAGAAGCATCGGTGTATAACACGAAATTGCCTTGCCCTGCTGGCATGGCTAGCACTGGCGCTAAAATAAGCGATTGCTTCATGGTATCAAAACTCTTCTGACATTCTCCACTCCATATGAATTTAGCATTCTTCTTTGTCAATGAAGTTAGTGGCACTGCAATCGAACAAAACCCTTGAATAAATTTCTTGTAGTAGCCTGCTAAGCCTAGGAAACTACGGATCTCTGACGCATTCTTCGGCTCAACCCATTCCTTAACAGCTGTCACCTTAGCTGGATCCACCTCAATGCCACTGCTAGAAATTATATGACCCAGAAACGCTACTTTCTCCAACAAGAATTCACACTCACTAAATTTTGCAAACAACTTGCGACTCTGCAAGACTTGCAAAACTGTACCCAAATGCTGACTGTGCTCCTGATGGCTCTTCGAGTAGATAAGAATGTCGTCAATGAATACTATGACGAGCTGATATAGTTAGGGCTGAAATACTTGATTCATGAGGTCCATAAAAATTGCTTGAGCATTCGTCATTCCAAACGTCATCACTAAAAACTCGTAATTCCCATATTTGGTTCTGAAGATTGTCTTATGAACATTTGCATCTTTTACCTTCAGCTGACGACACCCAGATTGTAGATCTATCTTAGAGAACACTGTAGCTCCCTGCAACTGATCAAACAAGTCCTGGATCCTTGGTAGTGGGTATTTGTTCTTGATCGTTATCCTTGTTCAGTTCTCGGTCATCGATGCACAACCTCATGCTCCCATACTTCTTCTTTACAAATAGCACTAGTGCGCCGCAAGTTGTGAAACTGGGGCGAATAAACTCCTTGTCAAGAAGCTCCTGAATCTGCTGTTTGAGCTCTAACATCTCAGCTGGAGCTAAACGGTACGGTGCCTTAGAGATTGGCACAGTTCTTGGCATAAGGTCGATGGCAAACTCCACCTCTCTCTCTGGTGGAAGGCCTGTGATGTCATCAGGAAAAACGTCAGGAAAATCTTTGGCTACTGGTACATCAGACAATGACGGGTGGATACATTAGGTGAGTAAATAATGCTGGCCAAGAAAGCCTGACATCCCTTATGGATATGTCTTCGTGCCTGCATGCAAGAGATCGTGTGTGGGGACCCGGACGCTAATCATCTTCTTAATCATCTTTGGGATTTAATTATCATTTAAGATAAACAGGGTCTAAAAATTTTTCTTTTTAAAATATAAGTGCGGAACGTAATGGGATTTAACTAATATACATCTCAGTATAAAAGTACAATAATGTACAACAATTATTCAAACTAGTTTAAGGTTCAACTACTAATTTCCAGTATTAAACCAAGTCTACATCCAAGTCCGGAATCACCACTCTAATCTCGATCTCTCATCATCCTCTTGACCCTGATCCTGCCCCACCTGTTGTCATGCACACATACAAACAAGACAACAGCCGGATACTCCGGTGAGAATAAATCCCAGTATAAATAATGTATACATGCAGATAACTGAATTAACATAAAAGCATGAATTATATCTTATCACATGTAGCATAATCAAACAACATGTATCCATACCAGTCTGTAAATAAAACATGAATCGTAATCTTTGAAACATAAATCAATACGGATCTGTAAATCAAATTCTAGTCTCAATATCTAAAACTCGACTCATTTCTCATTCTAATCTAGGGATCCCGGTGAATAAGAATGTAAGAGGTCTCCCACCTACTACTACCACTCGCAGTGGCGTACGTTCTTATTTCTGCACTTTGGTCTAATCTATATCGAATAGAATGCTATCTGTATCTGAAACATAACGATATACCAAGCGTCCAGTGCCTTGGCGTATCTACCAAGACTAAGCCTATTTTGACAATGTGCAATGGGTCAGTGACAAGTCTGTCAAACTCTAACACCTCTGTCAGTGACTCTTACTTAATAGCTCTCTGCTTTCTACTTCTAATTCAATAGAATAAACATACTCATTAAAACACAAATGTATAAAAACAATACCATACAAGTATGTGGTTTAGGGAAACACGAGTTAAATCTAACTCAAGTCGATCTCCCAATGAACATCCATTTATACCTTTGTCTTCTCGGTCTGATGAAGATGAAGTCTCGCATTCCAATCTGTCCATATCCAAATCTGATAATGACAATCATATAAATACCATATCAGTATATAACTCAATTCAAGACCTGTTCTGATCAATACTCAAATCGATATATAATCTGATCCACTATCTGAACAAGGTACAATCTAATTCATATCAATGATATCACGATACAATCGAAATCATTACTGAATCTGATCAATATCAATCTACTGATGTTTCGACGGCATAACAATACAGTCACGATAACCCCGTCTATCTCAACATCACAGATATAATGCCAGAATTCATAACCTGTATCAGTACAACTCATAATCTGAATAATAACACAACTCTGATATAGAATCTCAACTAAATCAACTCTGAAATTCATAACAATTTCATAAACAGTCTATTCTTTAATCTGACTTCACTTATACAATGTCTACTGTAGCAGAAACATCATATCTGATTCATATTCAAATCGAACAATATCATGTTTCCAAATCATCTCAGAACTTAATAAAACTTACGTCCTTGTATAGCTCGTAGCGAGAGGAGTACGATACTACGTTCGGATTCGACTTCTGATACACGGATATCTCAAAATCACTATTTGAAGATATGAAAAGCTTTAAGAAATTTGTTGAAGGAAAACCCACGATTTCTTCTGCTGAAATCGTGAGAATCAATACATATATATATATATCTCAATTGCATGTCAAACAAATGGCTAAACCTTCATACTGCACGTCGCACCGCGGGTGCGCTCACTTTTGCACCGCGGGTGCGCTCCATGTATTGATATGCATCAACTTTCCCCGAAGCTTGGACCGCGGGTGCGCTCTGTCTTTTAACGCGGGTGCGTTGACCCTACTGGTACAACACCGCGGGTGCGGTCTGTCTAGCACCGCGGGTGCGGTGTCACTTCCGTAATTAATCTCCAACTCTCTGTCCATCAACCGCGGGTGCGGTCTTGTTCGTAGCGCGGGTGCGGTCTAGACTTTATGCAACACTTCATAATCTCATTTAGTGCTTCTCATTACATGTCATGCATACTCATATCTTCCGAATATCACATCAATGAAGACTAATAAATCTCGAGCCTTACATTTCTCCCCCTCTAAGAAATGATTTCGTCCTCGAAATCACAAGTAATTAATTCAGACATATAAGAAGGAATGTATATAGAGTTTAAATCAAAACTCATGTCAATGAATCCATTTTGAAATCTTAATCTCATATCAGATTCTGTCTTTCAAGGAATATTTCTAATGCTCCGTCGACTTTACTGTATATGCAACAGTAGAATATTCTTCGTTCTAAATTTTCTTCCTTTCACGGATCTCTGATTCCAGACCGGAGTAGTCATTCAATAAGCATAAAATCATAATACCACTCGAAATCATTTTAACCGAATCAATCGCAAAATACTAGCTATACAACATCCGTATATACCAATCAACGGTTCATACCAAATCAATATCATTAGCTGATATCAAATCTGTTTATCCCAGTCACGGATATATTAAGTCTTCAGCTCCAAATACCAATCTTCATCATCCGACGTTGGCGTATTAAGTCTGTCTGGTCTGAGCTATCTTTATTTTCTTTTGAATTAGCTACATTTTCTTTGTCACATCTCTGACTGTATCAAATCTTATCTCAGGTATCTCCGAGATATTATTCTTATACCAAAGAAATCTGCAGTACTCACTGTACACTATATCATCTGTAACTATCTCATTACTTTCTGATGGTTATTATCATACTATAATTCATAGGATGACAATATGTCATATTAACTAGTGCTAGCATCCAGCACTACAACTCCATAATTATCATCTAATATCTGGATAGTACGCTCTGGCTATCTGTCAGTCGGTGGATAATATATGAATGAATTCATGGTATATTCTGCCACAATTACAAACTCAATCAAAATCATAATCTGATATAGTCTAGTTCTACATTCTGCTCAATCTGACCATTTCTTTGACATCGATATTTGTCATCTGTTCATGTTTGTACGTCATCTTGTACAAACTAATAGATATAGATTGAACAATCTGTCAATCACAATCATATCATATCACAATCTGAAAAGTATTATAGTGGTCTTATTACGAAATTCATCGAAATATACTCCCCATGTCTAGTCAAGAATATACAAATTCTGTAATAACTCTTCTGATTTCTATCTTTCTATCTTCATTTATCGGCGATTTAGACATTTCAGTACAAATTCTGCCAACATTTCAATACAAATTCTGTCCAGGTCAGAACTATCTGTTCGAATATCATACATTCTCAGTCACAAAAATGAAAACTGAATCCACTACGGTGCGTTTCGGACACTATCTGTCAATTCAGATTCGAACTATTTGGTACAAACAAATCAGTTAATAATATAAATTAAAGAAAAATACCTACCTGGTATTCGGTTCTGATTGTCGATATCAAATTCTGTTGTACAATTCTGAAACATTTGGCATCACAAGATAATCATTCTCATACCGTAAAATCACATATCTGTCCCTCTGATCGATGTTCTGTTCTGATTATTGAAATTAAGCTCTGAACATTCTGATTATATTACAGATCTACGGAAATTCTCGAATTCAACTCTGATTCGGTTTGACTAATCTATATCAAACACTGACTCAGAATAACAGTACTATCAAATCAGATTCAAAATATCAATAATCTATACTGATCTAGTGAGTTTAGTAAACTCATAAAACGGCAATTTCTGGCAATATTGTCAATTCTTACTAATCAATTATGTCTTCATGTCATTCTGATCAACTGCTATATATCATCTGCAAATATAATATGTCCTCAAACAATATAAGCTGTCTCAAATATTGTGTTAGAACAATAACAATACTCAGGCATACACAAAACAACAATCGTATACGAAAATCTGTCAATTCAGACCAAAATAAATTTCTGACATTCTGCAATTTCTGATCTTTCTGATATCGGTATCGTTCTCAGTCACTGATCACAATCTCAACTGTGTCAAAATCAATCGGTATACTAACTTCAGATATCACATACTCTGAATATAATCTGTTTCAAGCAGGATTCATATATGAATAATTTCTGTATACAATAATCACAGTTCCCAGAGTATTCAATACAATCTTCAGATATTCGATTCAGTCAATCAGATGCTACAAATATATCAAAATGTCATAGATACAACGAGCATGAAATCATCAGAATATCTCTGAACATACTGAAATATGTCACCGGGAAACACTAAGTCAAATGTAACTCCTGGCCCGTACTCTTCTACTGACTTTCAATTCTTTCACTTCATTCAGTGACATTCTGCACATTCAATATCATTCTGTACTGAATTCTAAAACACAACTAGTATCTGGTATCAATTCAATTCTGAAATCTATCTTTCTGATATAAAGCAAATCTGAAATCTTATCTAGGAAGACGTCAACTAACTCGTACATCACTGGCAAATCTGCCAATGCTAGACTCGACTTTAGTACATCTACTGAATACATAAGAATACCCCATCTGCTCCTTTATGTATCAATCGAGTCATAATCAATACAGATATCAAAGGAATTCTAAATCTAGAATCCTTACCGAGGAAATCTTTACTCATCAGCCATATCTGGTCTGAATTTTTTTACACTCTCCTGAAAGGAATCTATAATAGTTTTGTACTTGTTCAGCATATATCAATAATGCGGTCAACTCAGAAATACAAGTACATCATAATTTAACTCGACCTCATTCTCATCTCACTGTAGTATACAATATATCACAGAAATCTCTGATATCAATTTTTTTTCCAACAAGTAAGAGAATCAATACTACAGTACAATCAGACTCAACAGATACAGCATATCTCAATGCAACTCAGTCAAAGGTAATCGTAGGGAATGCATTAGTATATATCAATACCTATGCAATATAATCATAAAAGAACAGTACCTGTCACTATATCATCAAGTGCCTCTTGGGTCTGTTCTTCTGTCACTACCACCAGATGGTCCTGATCCCTGAAATCTTCGGGAATCTCTCTATGGACAAACTTTAGCAAAGTGTCCCCGTTGTTTGCAGATATTGCATATACCAGTCACTCCGTGGCATTGCTCGGTAGGATGTCTTCCTCCACAAGTTCTGCAATACCCTACAATGTAATCCGAGCTAGAACCACTGGAGCTAGATGACCCGCTCCCTAACTTCTTGAACTGCTTCTTTCGAGCTTGTAACTGTTCTTTCGTCCCACTACTGCTACTGCCCATCTCAACTCTGTGGGGCAGTTGCTGTGAACTCGATCTTGGAAGAACATACGATGCTCTCTTTTGTCATCTCAGAACTGTTTCTGCTCTTTTGGCTCTGTTCAAGGTATCAGCAAAATTAATCGATCGTTTCACATTTACCAATGTACGTATCTCCGAATTCAATCCCTGAATGAACTGATCAGATATAGCTTCATCATTTCTAGCAACATGAGGGACAAAACGTAGCAAGGTAAAGAACTGGCCCAAATACTCATCAATACTCAAGTGACATTGTCTCAAATTTGAAAACTCTGTACTTTTGTCTTGTCTGTATGATACGGGAAAAATCTTTGATAGAATTCAACCTTAAAAATTTTCCACGTAATTAGTGAACTACGTTGTTCCAAAGCTTCTTTGGTTATTAGCCACCAACTTCTTGCAGTCTCTTTTAGCTGGTTCCCAATCAGTGTGACTCTACAATCATCTGTGAAACCAAGAAATTCAAATAGCATTTCTATGTTTTCAAGCCAATTTTCACAATCTACTAGCGTCTCAGTACCCTTTAAAATCGGCGGTTGAAACGACTGAAACCTCTTCATCTGTGTTTCCATCTGAGTTTTTGATACATCTATCTGTTCAGTCGAAGTACTACCCCTTTCTGGAATTCTCCGTGGAGGTATATCTGCTTATCAAAACATTAGTACTCAAATACTACAAATCTGTTCCAATATTTCTCTGGTCATCTTACTGCTGATCAAGAATCAAATCTGATTCATACTCAATAATACATAATACCAACTCAAATCAGATAATAAGGTAAACATGTATTTTAAAGCAGTAAAACATAATCTCATGCTAGCATACACAATGTAAATCAACATTAAAATAAATCTCATGCTAGCAATCACATGCAAGGAAAGAAAGCTCAATCTACCCCGCTCATTTTCTTCTATCTCAGTCTAAAGGATCTATCGCTCTGATACCACCTATTGTGGGGACCCGGACGCTAATCATCTTCTTAATCATCTTTGGGATTTAATTATCATTTAAGATAAACAGGGTCTAAAAATTTTTCTTTTTAAAACATAAGTGCGGAACGTAATGGAATTTAACTAATATACATCTCAGTATAAAAGTACAATAATGTACAACAATTATTCAAACTAGTTTAAGGTTCAACTACTAATTTCCAGTATTAAACCAAGTCTACATCCAAGTCCGGAATCACCACTCTAATCTCGATCTCTCATCATCCTCTTGACCCTGATCCTGCCCCACCTGTTGTCATGCACACATACAAACAAGACAACAGCGGATACTCCGGTGAGAATAAATCCCAGTATAAATAATGTATACATGCAGATAACTGAATTAACATAAAAGCATGAATTATATCTTATCACATGTAGCATAATCAAACAACATGTATCCATACCAGTCTGTAAATAAAACATGAATCGTAATCTACGAAACATAAATCAATACGGATCTGTAAATCAAATTCTAGCTCTCAATATCTAAAACTCGACTCATCTCTCATTCTAATCTAGGGATCCCGGTGAATAAGAACGTAACAAGTCTCCCACCTACTACTACCAGTCGCAGTGGCAGGTACGTTCTTATTTCTGGACTTTGGTCTAATCTATATCGAATAGAATGCTATCTGTATCTGAAGCATAACGATATACCAAACGTCCAGTGCCTTGGCGTATCTACCAAGACTATAAGCCTATTCTGAAAATGTGCAATGGGTCAGTGACAAGTCTGTCAAACTCTAACCCCTCTGTCAGTGACTCTTACTTAATTAGCTCTTTGCTTTCTACTTCTAATTCAATAGAATAAACATACTCATTAAAACACAAAGGTATAAAAACAATACCATACAAGTATGTGGTTTAGGGAAACTCGAGTTAAATCTAACTCAAGTCGATCTCCCAATGAACATCCATTTATACCTTTGTCTTCTCGGTCTGATGAAGATGAAGTCCCGCATTCCAATCTGTCCATATCCAAATCTGATAATGACAATCATATAAATACCATATCAGTATATAACTCAATTCAAGACCTGTTCTGATCAATACTCAAATCGGTATATAATCTGATCCATATCTGAACAAGGTACAATATAATTCATATCAATGATATCACGATACAATCGAAATCATTACTGAATCTGATCAATATCAATCTACTGATGTTTCGACGGCATAACAATACAGTCACGATAACCCCGTCTATCTCAACATCACAGATATAATACAAGAATTCATAACCTGTATCAGTACAACTCATAATCTGAATAATAACACAACTCTGATATAGAATCTCAACTAAATCAACTCTGAAATTCATAACAATTTCATAAACAGTCTATTCTTTAATCTGACTTCAGTTATACAATGTCTACTGTAGCAGAAACATCATATCTGATTCATATTCAAATCGAACAATATCATGTTTCCAAATCATCTCAGAACTTAATAAAACTTACGTCCTTGTATAGCTCGTAGCGAGAGGAGTACGATACTACGTTCGGATTCGACTTCTGATACACGGATATTCTTGTTTATTTAGCAAAGGTGTTTGCAACATTTACAGGAATGAATGTTTGATTGGTACTTGTGAACTTGAAAACGATCTCTATAACTTAAAATTGAAAGATATTCCACTAAATGTCCATTCAAAGGCAGACACCGTATGAGATATGGATGGGCAAGCCTCCCAAATATTCTTATCTTAGAATATGGGGGTTCCCTGCTCATGTGAAGCAGACAGTGGGAGATAAATTGGATAGTCGATCCATTTTATGATACTTTGTGGGATATCCATGGAATTCAGTTGGATATTATTTCTATCATCCCCAAGAAACAAATGTGTTTGTTTCTAGGAATGCAATCTATTGGATAGAAAAGGCGAGATGATAGAACTCGAAGAGGTTCGAGAGACACCCACAATTATAGAACCCACACCCGAAGAGCCAAGAGAGGAGATACAAGCTCCTCGAAGATCCGAGAGAGTCTCGAGACCACCTATGAGGTATGGTCTGCTTCTTGAAGAGGGCCATGATGAGCCTAACCATGGATGTGATCCAAGAACCTTCAAGGAAGCGTTATCTGATGCCGATACATCCAAGTGGCTTGAAGCGATGGAATCTGAGATGAATTTCATGCATTCGAACCAAGTGTGGAATCTCGTGGATCCACCTGAGGGAATTGTTCCCATAGGGTGTAAATGATTTACAAGGAGAAACTTGGGGCGGATGGGAAGGTATTGACCTTCAAGACGCGATTGGTGGCAAAAAGATATACTCAAAGACAAGGAGTTGACTTTGAGGAAACCTTTTCTTCAGTTGCAATGTTCAAGTCCATAAGGGTTTTGCTAGCCATAGCTGCATGGTATGACTATGAGATATGGCAGATGGATGTTAAGACAGCCTTTCTTAATAGGGATATTAAGGAAGAGATTTACATGTCTCAACCCGAAGGATTTACATCTGTCGGAAGTGAGCATATGGTATGCAAACTTCATAGATCTATTTATGGTCTAAAGCAGGCATCTAGGAGTTGGAACCTTAGATTAGATAGTACAATCAAAGAGTTTGGTTTTACTAAGAATCCTGAGGAACCCTGTGTGTATAAGAAGGTCAGTGGGAGTGCTGTGACATTCCTGGTGCTTTATGTTGATGACATTCTACTCATTGTGAATGATGTAGGAATGTTGCAATCAACTAAGATATGGTTAGCGAGTAAGTTCTCGATGCAGGACTTGGGTGAAGAATCTTTTGTATTGGGAATACAGATCTATAGAGATAGATCAAAAAGATTGCTTGGTCTCACCCAGTCCACTGTACATTGATACCATCGTGAAGCGGTTCTAGATGGATGAGTCCAAGAGAGGACATCTACCAATGTGTCATGGCGTGTCCCTATCCAAGTCTATGTCTCCCAAGAATGATGCAGAGATAGCGGCGATGACACGCATTCCTTATGCATCTGCGAATGGTAGCATCATGTATGAGATGATATCTACACGTCCTGACGTGGCTTTTGCACTAAGTGTAGTGAGTAGATATCAATCGAACCCTGGTCTTCCACACTGGAAAGCTGTGAAAGACATCCTCAAGTATTTGAGAAGGACCAATAAGTTGTTCTTGGTCTATGGGGGTGGAGAACTGAAATTAGAAGGCTATACCGACTCTAGCTTCCAAAGCGATATCGATGAATCGAAGTCAACCTCTGGGTTCGTATTCATGCTCAATGGTGCTGCTGTCTCTTGAAAGTGTTCCAAGCAAGACAGTACAGCGGATTCCACCACTGAGACCGAATATCTTGCTGCATTAGATGCAGCAAAGGAGGCTGTTTGGATAAAGAATTTCGTCCAAGAGTTGGACGTCATTCCTAATGGAGTTGCTCCTGTGCCGGTGTTGTGTGACAACACGGGAGCTATAGCTCAAGCAAAGGAGCCAAAGTCTCATCAGAAGTCCAAACATGTATTGAGAAAGTACCACATCCTCCGAGAGATTGTGGAAAGAGGAGATGTCTCGATTGACAAAGTCGGCTCCACAGATAATGTTGCTGATCCGCTAACTAAGCCTTTACCTGGACCATTATTCGAGAAGCATCGCGAATTGATGGGTTTGAAGCATATGGGTAGTTGGCTCTAGTGCAAGTGGGAGATTGTTAGAGTAGGTGCATGTCGAGCCAAGTGTTGGCCGAGTGTTCACAATGAAACTCTATGTATAAACAATCTTTATTTTAATAATATTTGAAATTATTATTTTGGCACATCTTTATCTGTATACCCATGCTAGTTGCATAGATAAAGCCCTTGAATATACAAATAGTAGAAAGAATATGAGATGCTCATATGATGAGTATCATGAAACTCATATTTGGAATACTGTATATTCTAAACAGTTCCTAGTCGATTAAGCCGCCGCTAAGAAGGATATAGGCCGCTCGAGTTCGAGACTAGTATCTACGTTGTGAGTACCATGTTTCATTGGTAGGGGACATTGTGATGTCCGAGCATACAGATAGGTGCTCCTGGTAGAGTGCACTGAACAACCCTCCATAAAGGACTTTCCAAGTGGTTCTTCACATCGAGTGGAAAAGTCCTAGTTTATGGTTTTACACCATTAGTCCTTATGACCCGGGACAACATTGAGACTCTATGTGCTAGAATTACACTTTGACTTGTTTACCGACTCTCAAGGGGTCATCAGGTGGCAAGGTTGGGTGTTTTGTCGAAACATATAGGAGTCGATGCATTGTAGTCGGGGATCCATCGCTTACCTTCGGGTATGGATATCCTATGTTTATGTAGTATGAAATCTCTGATCAGAGTATGGTGGTAATTATGAAAGGGGTTTCATAGATTACACCATCGATGCAACTACAACATGACACATAGTATCGATTCATTGACAACTCTCGATATACTAATGGTTGTCGAATCGGTCGGGATATATGAGTTGAAGGGACCGTACTGCACGCTAACCATAATTGAATGGTTCTTGCAGGCACTATCATTTGATACCTAGGGAATCATATAAGCGATGCTGCTAGGCGTTTAACATGATTGGTTGGGTACTATCAGGCTTGAGTTCTGACGTTCTTGTTATCAAGAAGTTGATAAGTAAGAATGGAGCAATTGGGGTATGCTCATATAAGGACATGTTTAGTCCGAATCACATGGAGATGTGAACCCACGGCTAGTTGTATCAATGAACCATTGAGGGCCACACAAGTACTAGCTTTCTAGATCTCGTTGAGAAGTTAAAATTGTTCAATGTGTTGAACGGCTTATAAAGGAGTTTATAAGCATAAATAAAATAGAAGTATGACTTCTATAAGGAGAATGTAACTTTTAATTTGAGGAAGTGTTCCTAAATTAAAAGTTGGCCAAACAAATAATGTATTTGAAAATTGTGATTTTCATAAACATTATTATGGACTAAATTAAATTAATTCAAGTGTTAAATTAATTAAACACTAGTGAACCTAGTAGAGTTCAAATAATTAAATTAATTCAAGTATTGAATTATTTAAATTGTGCCTTGTAGAGCACAATTGGAATAAGTGTACTTGAGTAATTCAAGTAAGATTTAATTGGGCTCAAATATGTTTGAAACAATTTAAATAAAAGTCCATGGGCCTTTTGTAATTGTTACAAGCCCACTCAAAAGCATGCATGGGAAGGTGAAACGTTGGAGACAACTTTTGCAACAAACAAGGCATGGCATGCACATGCTAGACTTCACTTTTTCAAGCACCAAGAAAAACTCTCCTTCTCTCCTCCCACAATGCTACGGCCGAAATTTCTCTCTTATTTTCTTAAAAAATTTTGCTTCTTCATTTTTGATGAATTGATAGCAAATTTCTCAAAGAAAATGCCTTACATTTTCTAGTGCAAGTGTAAGGTGGATCTTCCTAGTTGGTGGTGGGCTTGATTTTGAGAAAGGTGTGCTCAAGGAAAGCTTGAAGATTTGTCATCCTTTCAAGAGCTAAGGTGTTTACACCTTAGTTGGAGCCATCATCAACCTCAAGAGGTTAATAGGTATGATTTCTTTACACCCTATGAATGTCATAGTTGTGTTTTTGTATATGCTACAACACTAGTACATAGGTGGCCGAAATTTTCTTGTTGAAAATCAATTATTGAACTTCCGTTGCGCTTTCGGGCACCTAAAATCGATCCCTTTTACGGATCGCATCGATAGGCACTTGTTTGCATTAGAAGTAGTAGGATGCGTTTTGGAGTCAAATGTCGAGTTCAAGGATTGGGTTGCGTTGTTTTTTATGCGGAGGTTTTTTGGGGTGTTTTCTTGAGTTTGAATAAGTGTCATAGCATCCTAGGATAGATCTCGAGGCATTGGTTCACGGTCCGTATTATCGAGTTAGGAGGAATAAGCCATAAGTGTAGTGTTTCTCCCTTGGTTTATAATTCCAGCACCTACACGGACCCGAAGCTGGACCCTTACACAGGGTCAGTCCCTTTTTCCTTCGAAACGTGATTTTCCAGCACCTACACGGACCCCGACCCGGACCTTTACATGGGGTTCGTGTCCTTCTTTAAAAAAAATTAAAAATTCTTTTTGGATTGTTTTGCGGTTTGATGTTATGATTTAGTACGATGATTAAACGAGGTCAAGTCAGGATAGATTTAGAACGTTTTGTCATTTTTGGGTGCGACATGACTATACGTCTAAGTTATGCAAAATAAGTATCCGAATCATGTTAGTACGTGCAGCAGTGGCCCCAAGCGAGATCCAATGAATCCCTCAACGCCAAGTAAGTATGTTCGACGTGCAAAGGAAAATACTTTTAAGTTTTTGAGGTATGCTAAATACCTTGTGACCAAATTATGAACGGGTTTGGAAGTCAGTGAACGTGGCCGAGGACCATTACACCTCGGTAAAGCATGACCGGGCTTAGATCAGGATTGAAAAATGGTAAAGCGTGATCAGGGACCAATCCACCCGGTAAAGCATGATCGGGGATCTCATGTATGTGGCAGTGAATTTTCCTTGTCAGCCTAGTACTGTGGTTTAGTCTGATCGGGCATATTTATGTATGGATCACTTGCTTTGAAACATATCTCCACGCAAAATGATGAAGTTTATGTATGATCAAGTATGTATGAAGCAAGCATGTTTATGAAAAGTTTTATGATGATGGCACGTCTACGTTTATGCTACTACATTCAAGTTTCAAGTATGGTTATGATATTACGTTCAAGTTTCAAGTATGTAAGCCCTATTTTAAAGATGCGTGTGGTTTTATTATGTAGTACTTGTTATCTCCAGTTTATACATGTTGAGTCTTTACACTCACTAGACTTGATCGATGTAGGAGAGGATGACTTTGAGGAGACGAGGGGTGGGGACCAATAAGCCGGCTTGAACAATGCGGGAGGACAAACTCGAGGACCGCCAATCTTTTAAGATTTGATGCATGACAATTTTAATACTCTCATTTTCATGAAGTGGTTTATGATGTTTAAATGATTATTATTTTTTGCAAACTTGGTTGTGGTTGTTTTCATTGCAAATATTTTGGATGAACAGGTTATTGATGATCGAAATTTTAAAGTTTATTTTGTATTTAAGAAAATTTGATTTTTCCACAAATTTTAAAATAGTTTAAAAGTACGGTACGTTACAACTGGTATCAGAGCGGTGTTCTTGTAAAGGGTTATGCCTTTACAATTTACGTGCATCTTATGATATTAGTATTAGGTTCATGCATGTTGGGTTTACGTGTTGGGTAAATCATGGAACAGTATGCCTCCCAGACGTAGGATTGTGCGTGAAGCAGGTGATGGTAATAGGGAAGCCCAGGATGTGGAGAGGGTCACTCCTCCTTGTCCACCCTCAAATATGCAGGCTCAGATGCTTGCAGGAATGACCCAGTTCTTCGTACAGTTTGCGTGGAACCAGAATGTAGTAGACATAGGGGCGAGGCCCAGACCGGAGGCTGTATATGAGAGGTTTAAGAGGATGGATCCGAAGGAGTCTCGGGGACTACTGACCCGATGATAGCGGAAGGATGGATTAAGTCCATCGAGGTAATCTTTGCGTTTATGGAGCTACAGGATTTAGACAGAGTTTGATGTGTCACCTTCTTGTTGTGACTGGAGATGTCAGGCTTTGGTGGGAAAGCGCGTCAGTGTCAATGAATTTACAAACACGGACGTGGAATGGGTTCAAGGAGGTTTTACACTCCAAGTGATTCACTGAAGAAGTACGCTAGTGCCTGACCAGGGAGTTCATGTCGCTGCGACAGGGAGACAACAGCGTGGCAGACTTCGTCAGGAAGTTTGAGAGGGGGTGTCACTTTGTGCCTCGGATTGCAAATGATACCCGGGAGAATCTGAGCCATTTTATGGATGGGTTGCGGCCGATCTTGCGCCGTGATGTTTGAGTTGCTGGTCCTACGACATATGCAGTTGCCGTGTCGAGAGCTTTGGCGGCAGAGCAAGACCAGAGGGACATTGAGGTCGATAGGCAGAGCAAGAGGCCCTATCAGGCGCCTCAGCAGCTGTGAGGACCGGGACACTAACTCCATCTTATCAATCATCATTGTGATTAAATAGATCAATTAAATAAACTAGGTCGAATTTTTTTTTTAATGTTGAACACTTAATACACAAATGTTCAAAATAACTACAAGTTATGTTCCATCTTATTCAATTTACAAGATCGAGTCCAATATCTACAACATGATCAAAAGTACAAGTCTTGTACAAAATAAGGTCATAACAAACTAGTGTTTATCAACTACATTTCATGTGTTGAACAACAGCTCTACTTCTAAGCCCAGATCACCACTCTAATCTCGATCTATCATGCTCTTCTCGACCCCGATCCTGTCCCACCTGTTGTCATGCACACATACAAACACAACAACAGCCGGATAACTCCGGTGAGAAACATATTTCCCAGTATAAACAATGTATACATGCATTTCATACAAACATATACAAAAGCATATAACATTTATAACACAATATGTATCGTAATCTACGAAAACATAATTCAATACAAAGCTGTAAATCAAAATCTTTAACTCTTCATCTATGACTCGACTCTTATCTAGGGATCCCGGTTTGAATAAGAACGTAACAAGTCTCCCACCTACTCTTCCCAGCTAGGCAGTGGTACGTTCTTATTCCCAAACTTTGGCACACTATATCGAATCTCTACAATAGAAGTCGATCTTCTCCTAAGCACATCGATATAAACCAAACGTCCAGTGACTCGGCACCTCTGCCAAAGACTCATAATACATGCTTTGCTATAACTCAATAGACTAAGCATATAAATCTCAAGAATTGCAAACACATCAAAGCAATAACAATATAGTATGTGGTTTTGGGAAACTCAAGTTATCTCTTACTCGAGTTATCTCTCTCGGTTTAACGTTGATTTATACCTTTTTTTCGTAGTTCTTGGTTGACACAATCAAAAATCAATCTAGCTTTGTTCGTTTTTTGAAGCCTTCAATACCAAATCTGGAATGACATTTCGAGGAGTACAATATCAACAAACACCTCAAAGCAAGACGTGATTTGATCAATATTCAAACTAGTTAAATGTCGACGGCATAGCATCGCAATCTCGATATACCCGGCAACTCAAACATCAGTAACAAATACAAGCTAGAATTCTCAAAATCTGCATTGTCTCAATCACATATAAACTGGAAAATGATAACAATTGCATACACTGTCTGTTCTTCGATCTGGTTTCGATTATAGGCTTATCATAATCTCAGGAACACATAATATAAATCAAATTAGGATTTCTTCCATACCAAATTTTCGAACCATACAGGAAAGTAATAAAACTTACATATTTTTGAAGATCTTGATAAGAGAAGCACGGAACTAAACTCGGATTGAAAATCGGATGGGCGGATCTTGCACAACCAAAATTCTAAAAGATGAAGAACTTGACAATCTCCATGGAAGGTCTCGGTTCTCTTTCTGAAATTCTGAAGGAAAAATGAGGATTGTGTATTTACTCACATGAATGGCAAGACATGTGGCTCGTTCTTCCTTCCGCACGCCTCGCGCATATGCGCGTCCAACACTGGCGCATATGCGCGAGACTCTCTGTCTCGGCACTTAGCAATTTATCTTCTCGCGCATATGCGCGAGCATTGGACGCGCATATGCGCGAGACCTACTGTCTCAACGCTTGGCAAATACATCTGCTCGCGCATATGCGCGCATGCGCGAGACTCTCTGTCTCGGCATTCTTGAGATTCACTAGCTCGCGCATATGCGCGCCCTGTCTCGCGCATATGCGCGCCTCATCTCCGCGCATGTGCGCGAGGTCTGCTGGACTCCACACACACAATACTCATGCTTTCCCTAATCTTTCTCGAATTTTTCCTTTCATAATCACATCAATTCATAAATCAATAATTTCGGATTAAAATGATATAATCTCGGGCATTACAGCAGCAGCAGCAGCGACCTCTGTTTAAGAGGCCTTTCCCAGGACAGAAGGGGAAGAGACCCTTTCAGGGACCATCGAAAGTCAAGGGTCCTATTCTTCAACAGAAGGCTCCTCAGAGACCCGGTGAATACCCAGTGTGCCCGAAGTGCAACCGCCAGCATCCGGGAAAGTGTTTATTTGGATCGGGCAAATGCTTCAATTGCGGAGCCAGCAGTCATATGCTGAAAGAATGCCCATAGTGGAGGCAGCCGACTTAGGGGAGAGTGTTCGCCATGCAGGCAAAGGAGTCGAACCTAGACACGACCTTGTTGACTAGTAACTTCTTTAATTCAGCTCAGTATTAAAATATTTGCTTTGCTTGTTTTGAATTTTATTTGGGATTATTATTGTGCTAGTTAGTGATTTTGGTGACAGGGTGTAGATATTTCTACTGTGCTTGAGATTAAGATTAGTATTTTTGGGATATAAGTTTTGGTGTTGTACCAACGTCTCTCAGAAAATATTGACATTAAGAGAGTAGCCACGAAGGCCTTGATAGATTCAGGGGCCACTCATTATTTTATTTCGGAGACGTTCGCTAATCATCTGGACGTCAAGTCTATTGGACTCGACGTGAGCTATTCAATGATAGTCCCATCAGGGGAAGAATTATCAGCTACTAGCGTGGTCAGAGACATTGATCTCGAGCTGGAAGGCCACCTAGTGTATGCCAATCTAATCGTGCTACCGATGTTAGAATTTGATATTATCTTGGGAATGGACTGGCTGACGAAGAACAGAGTTCTTATTGATTTCCAGAAAAGGTCAGTGTTGGTAAGACCTTTGGGCATGGAGCAGTTTCAATTTGAGCCAAATAGATGGAGAAGTTTCCCTCGCATGATCTCTTGCATGCAAGCACGGAGACTTATTCACAAGGGGTGTCAGGATTTCTTGGCCAGTATTATTTCTGTACCTGACGTACCCATTCCGTCGATATCTAATGTACCAGTAGTCAGATATTTTCCTGACGTCTTTAAAGATGATGTCACAGGCCTTCCACCAGAGAGAGAGGTGGAGTTTTCCATTGACTTTGTGCCAGGCACCGTGCCAATCTCAAAGGCACCGTACCGGTTAGCTCAAGCTGAGATGTTAGAACTCAAGCATCAGATTCAGGAGCTCTTGGATAAATATTTCATCCGCCCTAGTTTCTCACATGGGGCGCACCAGTACTCTTTGTAAAGAAGAAGATGGAAGCATGAGGTTGTGTATCGATTACCAAGAACTAAACAAGGTAACGATCAAGAATAAATACCCATTACCACGGATCGAGGACTTGTTTGATCAGTTTCTGGGAGCTACAGTGTTCTCTAAGATAGATCTTCGATCGGAGAATCGTGAGCTGAAGGTAAAAGATGTAGATGTTCATAAGACAGCCTTCAGAACTAGATATGGGCATTACTAGTTCTTACTGATGTCATTCGGACTGACTAATGCTCCAGCTATATTTATGGACCTCATGAACCGAGTATTCCAGCCCTACCTATATCACTTAGTCATAGTGTTCATCGACGACATTCTCATTTACACGAAGATCCATGAGGAGCACCGTCAGCATTTGGGTACAGTTTTGCAGGTCTTGTAGAGTCGCAAGTTGTTTGCATAATTCAGTAAGTGTGAATTTTAGTTGGAGAATGTAGCTTTTTTGGGTCATATAATATCTAGCAGTGGTATCGAGGTGGATCCAGCTAAGGTAGCAGCAGTTAAGGAATGGGTTGAACCGAAGAATGCTTCAGAGATCCGCAGTTTCCTAGGCCTAGCAAGCTACTACAGGAAATTTATTCATTGATTTTCTTCGATAGCAGTGCCACTCACTTCATTGACTAAAAAGAATACTAAATTCATATAGAGCAATGAGTGCCAGAAGAACTTTGATACTTTGAAGCAAGCTCTTACTACAACGCCAGTTTTAGCCATGCCATCAGGGAAAGGCGATTTTGTGTTATACACCGATGCTTCTAAGCTCGGGTTAGACGTAGTTTTGATGCAGCATGTTCGGGTTATAGCTTAGGCATCCAGGCAGTTGAAAGTGCATGAGAAGAACTACCCGACTCATGATCTTGAGTTAGCTGTCGTTTTCTTTGCGTAGAAGATATGAAGACATTATTTGTATGATGAGAAATGCCAGATATTTACTGATCACAAGAGTCTCAAGTATTTCTTCACGCAGAAAAGAGCTGAATATGAGACAAAGACGGTGGTTAGAGTTAGTGAAAGAATACGATTGCAAAATTAGCTACCACCCAGGAAAAGCTAATGTTGTGGCGGACTCCTTGAGCAGAAAAGTTGCAGTCGTTGCACAGATGTCAGCGCAGAGATCTCTTCAGTTTGAGATTCAGAGGTTTGATTTAGAAGTTTATCCTAAGGGCAGGGCTCCTAAGTTCTATAATCTGACAGTCCAATCTTCTTTGTTTGACCGAATACGTAGAGGTCATTCTTCAGACGAGCAGTTACAGAAATGGAGGCTGAAGGATGAAGCCAAGGGCAGTGTACTCTACACTGTGTCTGTTGGTATTGTGAGGTACAGAGGAAGGATGTGGGTGCCTAGTGTTGATTCAATCAGAGAGGATATTTTGAAAGAGGCACATACATCTCCATATTCCATCCATCCAGGAGTTACCAAGATGTACAAGGATTTGCAAATTCTTTATTGGTGGCCAGGGATGAAGCGGGACATCCACCGATTTCTGCCTGAATGCCTCACTTATCAGCAGGTGAAGGCAGAACATCAGAGGCCAGTAGGAATGCTTAAGCCACTCCCTATCCCCGAGTGGAAGTGGGAGAATATCATTATGGGCTTCGTTGTGGGTTTGCCAAGGTTAGTCAGAGGATCCAATGCTATTTGGGTTATAGTGGTTCAACTCACCAAGTCGGCACACTTCTTGCCAGTGAAGACGACTTTCTCCATGACACAGTATGCGGAGCTCTATATCAAAGAGATAGTTCGATTGCACGGAATGCCAGTTTCTATTGTGTTTGACAGGGACCCGAGGTTTACATCGTCCTTCTAGAAGAGAGTGCTCGCAGCCATGGGGACGAAGTTGCTATTCAGTACATCTTTCCACCCTCAGAAAGATGGCCAGTCTGAGCGTGCTATTCAGATTTTGGAAGACTTGCTGCGAGCCTGTGTGATTGATTTCCACTGGAATTGGGAATCGAACCTACCTCTACTGTAGTTTACCTACAACAATAGTTTCCAATCATCTATAGGTATGGCTCCTTACGAGGCACTATACGGGAGGAAGTGCAGTCGCCGATTCATTGGGATGAAGTCGGTGAGAGATCAGAACTTGATCCAGAGATTGTTCAGCAGACTGCAGATGTGGTGGTTAAGATCCGAGACAGGGTGAAGACCGCCCAGAGTCGTCAAAATAGTTATGCTGACAAGAGGATGAGAGATCTTGAGTTTGCCGTAGGTGATCACATTTTCGTAAAGATAGCACCTATGAAGGGTGTTATGAGGTTTGGGAAGAGATGAAAGCTTAGTCCGAGATTTATTGGACCGTTCGAGATTCTTGACAGAGTTGGGATACTAGCTTATCGTGTAGCCTTACCGCCGAATTTGGCCGGTGTACACAATGTGTGCCACGTCTCGATGCTGATGAAGTACCTAGAAAATCCTTCGCATGTTTTGAGTTATGAGCCGTTGCAGCTTGCTCCACATCTGTCGTATGAGAAAAGACCTGTTCAAATCCTAGACGGACAAGAGCGGAGACTTCGGAACAAAGTAACCAAGCTGGTCAAAGTCTGATGGCTGAATCAATCAGTGGAGGAAGCCACTTGGGAAACCGAGGTAGAGATGAGGAATCGCTACCCGGAACTGTTTGGTAAGACTTAATTTCTAGGACGAAATTTATTTAAGTGGGGGAGGAACTGTAGAGCCCAAATTCAGTACACGTAAAACCCATGCACTTATTTAATGGTTAAATTTTTTAATTAATTTTAAAATGATTTTAGCGATGCATGTTTTATGAAATTTTATTATTTTAAATTATTTATGTTTATGTGATGCACGTTAAAATGTTTCCATGAGTTTCATGTTTCTGGCGATTATTCGATGCGGGATCGAGAAAAAGAGACCGGCGATGATTTTCAACAATTTTAAAATATGGTATTTTATTTTTAGTTAGGATTGTGGCATTTTACATGATTTATTTAGTTTTTAGCATTTTTAAAGCCTAATTTAATTATTAAGGGATTTTAAGATTTTAAAACTTTTAGAGTTTAGCAATTGTGTATTTTATTTTAATTATAGGAATTGTTAAATTAGTGTGGATTAATATTGTCGGTAACATTTTAATTAAGCAAAATTTTATTCCCTTAATTATTAAAAACATACAGACACACACCAAAACACACAGTAACTCACAAAAAACACACACGCATATTTCTTTGTGTTTCCTTCCATTTGTTTTGATGAAATAATTTATGGTTCTAAGAACTTCAGTAGCCACCTCTCTCTTCTCTGATTTTCCTAGCGATTTCGTTGGCTTTTCTTCAATAAAATCGCGCCATGTTCGTCCCGAATCGTCTCTCGCATCCTTTCCGCTTCGATGTCTTCGTTTCGGTAACTTTAAATATCAAAAGGCATGTATAATCTTTTGTTTCTGCATCGATATTGTCATATTATATGTTCTTATGTTTATTATGCGTAAAAATCCATGTATGTAGTAAAAAGTTTGAGCAAAAATTTGTTGGATCGGTTTTGAAACGATTTTAGATCTGAAAACTCAAAATTTGCTGTCATTTTAAATACTGCGAATTTGTGGGTCGATTTTCTGGAAAGGCTTTCAACATATAAAACGTAGAACATTTTGATACCTTTGATTTGACAGTAAATTTGAAAATTTTGGATAGGAAATGAGTGAGTTATGATCGTCTTCGTGGGACTACTCAAACTGCGATATTTTGAAAATGTGTTCTTGATGTGTTTTTGAAGTTTTATTGTTGCAGACTTCGTTGGGGATCGACGGGTTATCACTGCTGTGTTTAAGTATGTTGAGTATGATTTTAGGATGGTTTTTGGTGTTCGGATCGTATCGATAGGCACTTGTTTGCATTAGAAGTCGTAGGATGCGTTTTGGTGTCAAATGTCGAGTTCAAGGATTGGGTTGCGTTGTTTTTGATGCGTAGGTTTTTTGGGGTGTTTGCTTGAGTTTGAATAAGTGTCATAGCATCCTAGGATAGATCTCGAGGCATTGGTTCACGGTCCGTATTATCGAGTTAGGAGGAATAAGCCATAAGTGTAGTGTTTCTCCCTTGGTTTATAATTCCAGCACCTACACGGACCCGAAGCCGGACCCTTACACAGGGTCCTGGCCCTTTTTCCTTCGAAACGTGATTTTCCAGCACCTACACGGACCCCGACCCGGACCCTTACACGGGGTTCGTGTCCTTCTTTAACAAAAATTAAAAAAAAAAATTTGGATTGTTTTGCGGTTTGATGTTATGATTTAGTACGATGATTAAACGAGGTCAAGTCTGGATAGATTTAGAACGTTTTGTCATTTTTGGGTTTGAGCATGACTATACGTCTAAGTTATGCAAAATAAGTATTCGAATCATGTCAGTACGTGCAGCAGTGGCCCCAAGCGAGATCCAATGAATCCCTCAACGCCAAGAAAGTATGTTCGACGTGCAAAGGAAAATACTTTTAAGTTTTTGAGATATGCTAAATACCTTGTGACAAAATTATGAACGGGTTTGGAAGTCGGTGAACGTGGCCGAGGACCACTACACCTCGGTAAAGCATGACCGGGTTTAGATCAGGATTGAAAAATGGTAAAGCATGATTAGGGACCAATCCACCCGGTAAAGCATGACCGGGGATCTCATGTATGTGGCAGTGGATTTTCCTTGTCAGCCCAGTACTGTGGTTTAGTCTGATCGGGCACATTTATGTATGGGTCACTTGCTTTGAAACATATCTCCATGCAAAATGATGAAGTTTATGTATGATCAAGTATGTATGAAGCAAGCATGTTTATGAAAAGTTTTATGATGATGGCACGTCTATGTTTATGCTACTACGTTCAAGTTTCAAGTATGTTTATGCTATTACGTTCAAGTTTCAAGTATGTAAGCCCTATTTTAAAATGCATGTGGTTTTATTATGTAGTACTTGCTATCTCCAGTTTATACATGTTGAGTCTTTAGACTCACTAGACTTGATCGATGCAGGTGAGGATGACTTTGAGGAGACGAGGGGTGGGGACCAATGAGCCGGCTTGAAATGTGCGGGAGGCTAAACCCGAGGACCACCAGTGTTTTAAGATTTGATGCATTACCATTTTAATACTCTCATTTTCATGAAGTGGTTTATGATGTTTAAACGATTTTTACTTTTTTGCAAACTTGGTTGTGGGGACCAATGAGCCGGCTTGGACAGCAAATATTTTGGATGAACAAGTTATTGATGATCTAAATTTGAAAATTTATATTGTATTTAAGAAAATTTTTATTTTTTCGCAAATTTTAAAATAGTTTAAAAGTACGGTATGTTACAGTAGGACCAGCAACTCTCACATCACGACGCAAGATCATCCGCAAACCATCAATAAAATGCCTCAGCTTCTCCCGGACATCATTCGCAACTAGGGACACAAAATGACACCCCCTCTCAAACTTCCTGACAAAATCTGCAACGCTACTGTCTCTCTGTCGCAGCGTTATGAATCCCTGGTCAATCTGGATCGTACTTCCTCGGTGAAGTACTTGGAGTAGAAGATCTCCTTAAAACAAACATCTGAGCCTGCATATCTTGGGGTGGACGTGCCTCTCCCCATACTGAGCTTCTCTATTCTCGTCGCCTGCTTCACGCACAATCCTACGTCTGGGAGGCATACTGTTCCAACATTCACCCAACACGTAAACCCAACATGTATGAGCTTAATATCAATATCATGAGATGCACGTAATTTGAACTTAAACTTGTAAATGCTGAAATCATGATTTGATGCTTATTACAGAAAAGAATTTAAAACATTAAAACTTACAGACATGAGTTGTGACTTCGTGAGCTTCTCGCAACTGGCAGTAGGCATAACCCTTTACAAGAACACCGTTCTGATACCATCTGTAACGTACCGTACTTTTAAACTATTTTAAAATTTGTGGAAAAATAAAAAAAATTCTTAAATAAATATTAATCATCAAAATTGCATTAAAAAAAATGCTCGTCTAAAAATATTTGAAATAAAAGGAATTACAATCGAAGTTTGCAATAAGGTAAACGTTTAAACATCGTAAACAATATCCTGAAAATCAGAGTATTTAAAGCATGCATAAAGTTCTTAAAATCATAGGCGGTCCTAGGGTTTAGCCTCCTACGCAGATCGAGCGGGCTCACAGGTCCCCACCCCTCGTTTCCTTGTACTCGTCCTCACCTACTTCGATCAAGTCTAATGAGTCTAAAGACTCAACATGTATAAACTGGAAGTAACAAGTAATACATAATAAGACCACATGCATCTTTAAAGTAGAACATACATACTTAAACTTTAACTTAATAACATAAGCTTAATCATCATAAATGCTTGTAAAATTTTTACATCCAGGGGCAAAACGGTAATTTCACATTTAGGAAAATACGTAAACGTTTGGTAACGTCCCGAATGATCATAATTTTAAAATGATATTATATGATTTAAAATGATGATTTTGATGATAATATGTATTTTTATGATTTATGGTAAAGCTGTGCAATTTTTACTGTTTAAAATGTTATTTTTTGAAAGCTGTCTTATTTTATGATTTTAAAAGAAAAGGAAAAATATTTTGAGAGAAGTGAATTGACTGTGACATATGAAATATGATTTGTGGGAGATCCGTTTATGTTGAGGACGGTGAACTTAAATTTTATGAGGATGTCGTGAGGGGAAAAGGCTCTAGAGGGAACCCATTTACGGGAAAAGGCCCACGAGAGAACCCATTTATGGGAAAAGGTTCCAGAGGGAGCCCGTCTATGGGAGAAGGTCCTCGAGGGAGCTCCAACGATCGTATTTCCATGATGGGGCCTAGTGCACACCCCCATGGGCCATGTGGAACTGAAGACTGATCATCCGACCGAGGATAAAAGTTAGTCACTTTCAAGGATCAAATTTCACCCAAAATGATATATGATCGAAAGCTTTACGATTTTAATGATTTATGATATATGATTTATGATGATGATTAAAGCTATTTTTAAAATGATTTATTTATGTTTAAAGCTTATTTTAAATTATTTCGGAAAGATTTATTTATACTTAAAGTTATTTTAAAATGATTTTACGATATGATTTAATTATGCTTAAAAGATTTTTAAATGATTTATTTATGTCCAAAAGCTATTTTAAATAAAAATATGATTTTAATGCATGTGAATGTATATGTATTATTTGATATATATGTTTAGAACGTGTTGAGTCTTTAGACTCACTAGGTTTGTATGATGTAGGTATAGATGATTTATGGGAGATGCTGACGCTTTAGTGGGTCGAGTGCAGCTGTACACTCCCAAGGGCCTTTATGTTTCCGCACTAGCTTGATAAATTAATGAATTAAAGATTATGTTAATGATTTTTATTATAGATATTTTTATGCTTAATTTTATCGTTAGCCATCTTTTTAAAGGTCGATTTAGAAATTTTGGTTAGTCGATGATTAGGATTTTATTTTATGCACTTGAGATTTAAATTATTAATTTATTATGATTCATTATTATGTTAAATTATTTTATTAGAATTTATGATTTAAGATTAGAAAAAAAAATTAGAGGTCGTTTCACTTACATGGCTTTGAGAGATTCATTGGGTCTCGCTTGGGGACCACTGCTGCACATACTAACATACTTTAATGAACTAAATTTCCATAACTTAGACGTAATAGTCGTGATCACCACCCGAAGTAACAATTGACTTATGACGTTCTAAAATACTCGGGACTTGACCTCGTTCAATCAATATACTAACCCATGACTCAAACCCCGAAACAATTTGACATAGAGTAAGAAATGTCCCAAGTAATAGAAGACACATACCTCGCTTAAACCATAGTTCAAAGTTCCCAATCAAACTTCGTAACATCTAAACTAACTTTTAGTATTCTAGGACATAACGACGTAATAGTACCCGAATGAAGCAACATAACCTAAATTCGAAGACAGAAAAATACCTGAACCAGCGCCTAGGCACTGCAGAGCACTGCTGCAGTGCTAGACTGGCGCCTAGGGGCTACTCTGCAGCGCTGCCTGGTTCGAACCTGCAGTGCTGCGACACCCCTGGTGCAGCGCTGCGGCGCTAGTCCTACGCGATTTCAACCCAAAATCTGCACACAAACTTTCCTATGATTTCTAATGCATCCACACCCTTACTAACGCAAAACAACACACCAAAATTCGTATGATCACCCCACTCAACACTCCTAAACGCAGCAATGACCACTCGACGTTTCCCAATGAAGCCTGCAACCAAAGAAACTCAAGAACACATTTTCATAAAATCACAGTTTGAGCAGTCCCACGAAAACGATCATAACTCACTCGTTTCTTGTCCTAAAATTACGAATTTACTGTCAAATCTGAGGTATCAAAAATTACTACGTTTTATATGTGGAAAAATTTTCCAGAAAATCGTCCAAATTTTTGCAGCAATCGAAATTACGGCAGAGACGTTTTTAGATCTAAAAATTTGGATCTAAAAATCATTTCAAATGTTTTTGCTCAAATTTTTTCACTACATCCATTGGATTTTCACGCATAATAAACATCACAACACATAATATGATGAGAACGATGCAGAAACAATAGAATTTACATGCCTTTGATATTAAAACTTTTGATACGACGATACCGTAGCGGGAAGGATGCGAGGGTATATCCGGGATGAACGTGGCACGATTTTCTTGAGGAAAACCCAACGAGAATCACTGAAAATCGAGGGGCAAGGTGGCTGTTGGAAGAGAATTCTAAGAACCCTAAGTTTTCTTTAAAAAAAAAGAAATGAAATTGCAAGGATGTGTGTATATGAAAAACCGATGGTGTGTGTGTAAAAGTGTGTGTGTGCTGTGAGTTTTAATATAATTAAGTGAATGAAATTGCTTAATTAATAATTAACAAGATAATTAAAATATTATCCCTTCTAACTTTAATAAAATCCCCTAATTTTAAATAAAATGCACAAATAACAACTTTAAAAGTTTTAATATCTTAAAAAATCACCTAATAATTAAATTAGGCTATTAAAATGCTAAAACTAATTAAATCATTTAAAATGTCACTTTCTTGACTTAAAATAAAATACCACGTTTTAAAATCGCCCAAAATCGTCGTTGGTCGCTTTTCCTCGATCCCGCATCGAATGATCAACTGAAACATAAAACTCAATAAAACCGTTTAACACGCATCACATAAACATAAATAATCCAAAATCATGAAAATTCGTAAATCATGCATAGCTAAAAATTATTTTAAAATTAAATAAATGATTTAACAATTTAAACAATTGCATGGGTTTTACGTGTACTGCTTTTGGGCTCTATAATTCCTCCACACTTAAATAATTTTCGTTCTCGAAATTAAATCTTATCAAACAACTCCGGGTAGCGGTTCCTCATGTCTGCTTCAGTCTCCCAAGTGGCCTCCTCTATTGCTTGATTCACCAGACTTTGACCAACTTGGTCACTTTGTTCCGAAGTCTCCGCTCCTGTTTGTCCAAGATTTGGATGGGTTTCCTGAAACGTCTGCTTACTCATTTTCTTAAAAAGTACTAGTGTAGAACCCGTAAATTAGTCTACGTATAAGCCATGCATAATTCTAGATTTTTAAAATTTAATTGACTCATTGCATGATTATTTTAAAGGCATTTCTTTGAAGTTAATTATTTTATTATTTCATGCAGTAGTTTGATTTTTCAGTTATTTCAGTGAGGCCGGACTGGAGTTGGAGCTTTGAGATAGAATTTAAGATTCGAGAAATATTTCCAGAAGTTAATTTAGCTAGCAAGTAAGTTCATTTAAGTTAAAAAGGATGTTTTGAGGATTTAATTTAAGTTACTTGAGGTGATTAAGAAATAAGCTCATTTAAGTTACTTAATTAAGGGATTAATTCACTAAATTAATTAAAGGATTAGTGAGGCTTTTAAGGGTTATAAATTTACTAGCTAGAAAATATTTTTCCTTCCATTTATTAGATGAATTTTCGGCCCCTTAGATGATTAAGCATTGATATGCCAACTCAACACCTTTGACCCTTTCTTTGTATTTAATTAGTAGGATAATTCTTTTATTTTTGGGAGCACCATTTAATTAATAATCAACCTTATCCTCACCTAGTCTAGATGGTAATTGATCGGTCACCTCACCCCAACATGCACCAACAAATCATTTGATATCAAACTAGAATTCAAAATTCAAAAGGTGAAGACTTGGTCTTGAGTTATCCCCTATATCTTGCACCCACTTCCCTCACTCTCCTAACCATCATTCTCCCTCCCCCATGACCGAAATTCAGAGCTTATAGAGTAGAAAAATCGTGACCCTCACAGCCTAGAACAAGAGAGAAAAATCGAGAGCAAGGAAACAAGAGAAGCGCTCCACCTCCTCCGCGCCGAGTCGTCGTATTCTTTTCGTTTTTATTTCAAACGAAAACCAAGGCATGTCTAGATTCTTTCAAACCTCAATCAAGTCCTATTATCAATTATTTTTCAGTACATGATCATGTTTTGATAAGCAAAAAACCGAAATACATCAGAAATTTTCAGAAAACACACATGCAGATTTTGACTTTCATGATGTAGTTTCACGGTTTGCTTTGTTTTGTGGATTTCAGGTATTGGCTCGATTCCAGGCTCCTAAGGCGACATCTAGACATGTAATAGGATGCATTAGGACCATGTTGGTCCATTCATTTAACCCCATGCACGCTGGAAAACACGAGAATGACAGCAACTCCACCTCTTGTCCAATTAAGCTTTTCGAAATTTTGTTTTGCTGTCATATAGGGAATGAATCTGATCATGGCTGCCACAAGGCCTATAGCTATGGTTAGATCACTCCCCTAGCATGTCTAAGACGTGACTAAGTCTCCCTTTTGGTGTCTTGATCCATGGCTCATCGGTTTTTTTACATAAAACATCAAGAACAGCCCCCTCCCCTCTCGGCCCCTTCGGTTTTGACAGCACATATACTTCGAGTTGGTTGGTTTGGTGTGGATCTTGGTTGGCCTATGGCCCTTAGCCACGGTTCATACCATGCCCCTAGATGTCTAGATCGTGCCATGGGCAATCAAATGGCCATGGAACGACACGAGACAGCAATCAAAACAAAACACTACACACGCACGGATGAGGGCCCTCGGTAAGAACTTTCGGGTGGTTGCTGGAATGAGGCGAATTGTGGCTGGCCTAGGGCCCTTAGCCATGGTTCAAATCATTCCTTGGGACGTTGTGGAGAGGCTTTGGTCGGTGGTTCAAGCCCCAATTGCCAAAAGTTTCGCAAACGACGCGATGCAAGCAAGGTTGCAGCTGCTGGAAATTTACAGCAAGTTGTTGTGTCGGTTCGGAGGCTCGTTTGAGTTCTTGGTTGGCTTTTAGCCTGTGGCCTTGGACTGGACAGTGCCTCATCGAGTTAGGAAGGTCGTGTTTTTTACCGTTCCTGATTCGGATCATTTTTGAGGTCGTACGAGAATTTACGGTGCGATGTGCCAAATTGACTCTCGAAAGAGCGTTTCTTGTTTTGGCCTCCATTTCACCTAGATTTCGACCCTCATCATTTTAGGAGCATTTAGTTCATAATTTTAAGCGTATTTTAATCATGACTATATGTCGGTTCAGTGGTTGGTTCGGGTTGGTTCGGAGTCATGATTAAATACGAAGTCGGTAGACGTAATTGTCGCATTTTCAAACGTAAATTGCATGGTTGGTCAAGTTTAAGCTATTGCATATTTTTCATGACAGTTAGGTTGCAGCGAGCCTGGGGACGATCCAATCCAATCCAGTTGGTAAAATTACAGGATTTTTCATTATGCCAGTTAATTATATTACGTGCATGAAAAATAGAAAATACTTATTTTTGAGATTTATGCGATATGGCTTGTGGTCAATTCACTATTATGGGAGCATTATTTTATACGGTCGCCAGTGACCGATCAGTTCAGTTTGGTACCACCCGGTCGCCAGTGACCGGCCAGCTCAGTTCAGTTTTATTCTCCCCGGTAGCCAGTTACCGATCAGTTCAGTTCAGTGCAGAGGCCACAGGCGTAGACCATAATCTCAACAGAAAATTTTTACCAGTTATTTCAGTACAGGGCTCCAAGGAGCAAACATTTTTACTATGATTTCAGTTCAGTTATGCACGTATTATAATTTCTCAGTACAAGTTATTTTCAGTATGCCTTATGACATGATATTTTATCCCAGGCACATTTTACTTCAGTATTTACTCGTTACCTACGATATTTGCATGCTGAGTCTTTAGGCTCACTAGACTTGATTGTTGTAGGTACTGATGAGGCCAGGACTGAGGGCTGGGACCAGTGAGCCAGCTTGGGTCGGCAGTAGTGGCACCCGAGGACCTCAGTTTCAGCACTTGCCATTTTTTTATGCTCAGACATTTTATCAGCTGTTGAATATTTTTAAATTGTTATTTTCGGCAAACTTTATTTTCTTCCGCTGCTATATTTTTTTAAAAAACATTGAACTTGATTCATCAGTTGATTTTATGGTTGAGGCACTCCATTTATTATAAAAGAAAAATTTTTAATTTTCCGCAAATTTTCAAGCAAGGATTTTCGGGCCTCGACAGTTGGTATCAGAGCGGTGGTTCTGTATAGGGTTACACTACTACTGACCACGAGAAGCTCACGAAGCCACGCCTTCGGTCTGTAAGTTTTACAGTTCAGCATTTTATTTATGGCATGAATTATTTTGTCAGCATGCTTCCATGAAATAATTTCGACCAGATTTTTCAGCATTTCAATGTTCATTTAAAATAAATTATGGAATTATGCATGTTAGTTACGTATGGGTTATGTTTGGAACAGTATGCCCCCTAGACGTCAAGTAGGACGCCCGAGAGGTAGTGGCGAGCACCGTCGCGAGGACGATGACGATCAGAGACAAGAGAGGCAGACACCTCCTCCTCCTCCTCCACCTCCACCACCGCCCCCACCTGACATGAGTGCCCAGATGCTAGCTGGGATGACGCAGTTCTTCGCACAGTTTGCGGGGAACAATGCTGTAGTGACTAGGCCGACAGGGCCCGAGGCTGTTTACGAGCGATTCATGAAGATGCGTCCGAAGGAGTTTTCTGGGACGTCTGACCTAATGATTGCCGAGGGATGGATCAAATCCCTCGAGGTCATCTTCGAGTTTATGGAGCTGGGAGACGCAGACCGAGTCCGATGTGCCACCTATCTGTTCACTGGAGACGCCTGCTTATGGTGGGAAGGAGCGTCAGTAGCCCTGACCTTGGCTACACTCTCATGGACACGCTTCACGAAGGTTTTCTACTCCAAATATTTTGCTGAGGAAGTTCGCACCAGGTTGACCACTGAGTTCATGAGCCTGAGACAGGGAGACATGATGGTTACGGAGTTCATCCGTAAGTTCGAGAGGGGCTGTCATTTTGTACCCCTAATCGCAAATGATGCCAAAGCCAAGTTGATGCATTTCCTGGTGGGTCTACGGCCGATCTTGGGCCGGGATGTTAGGGTGTCTGACCCTGCTACTTATGAGATTGCTGTCTCCAAGGCCCTAGCTGCAGAGCAGGATCTGCGGGATATCGAGAGGGATCGTCAGGGCAAGCGCCCAGTCCAGGTACCATACCGCCCTCCTCCTCATCAGCATCAGCAGCAGAACAAGAGGCCTTTTCACGGACCGCCTAGAAACAGAGGCCAGCAGCAACAGCGGGGACGCCCAGCCCCGAGGACTTATGAGCACCCAGTCTAGTCCCAAGTGCTCACGCCGCCATCCTGGAGCATGTATGTCTGGCTCAGGAAAGTGTTTTAAGTGTGGCAGTCCAGACCACATGTTGCTGCAGTGCCCTCAGAGGAATCTGCCTACCCAAGGCAGAGTTTTTGCTCTCCATGCCGCGGAAACCAACGCGGAGACTATGTTGTTGACATGTACCTTTAAGCTTTAAGTTATTATTTGAATTTCGTGTTTTGGGAATAAGGATTAAGATTGAACTTAGAACTGTGATAGGATTGCATGCTCTACTCAGTAGTATTTTGGGGATTTAAGTTAGAAGAACTTTGACCATTGCATGTCTATAAGTTTAGTTCTTGTAACTACTGGATTCAACTTAGAGCTCCGCTCTTTCAGGGAGAATTTTTATATCTGGTTCCGCTACCAAGGCCTTGATAGATTCAGGGGCCACTCACTCGTTTATTTCGGAGGTTTTTGCAAACTTTCTCAAGATCCACACCATTGGGCTAGATACAGCATTTTCAGTAGTGTTGCCGTCAGGCGAGGAGATGGCAGCTACCAATGTTATACGAGATATAGACCTTGAGCTGCACGGTAATCTTGTTTATGCGGATCTGATTGTGCTACCGATGCCGGAATTTGACATTATCCTAGGGATGGACTGGCTATTGAGGAACAGAGTGTTGATAGACTTCCAGCGGAGATCTGTTCTTGTCCGACCGCCTGGAATGGAGTAGTTCTTATTTGAGCCGGACAGGTACTTTCTTTTACCGCGCATTATTCCTTATGTTCAGGCCAGGAAGCTCATGCATAGAGGGTGTCGGGCATTTCTAGCGACCTTTTTATCTGTCCCCGAGGAACCCAGCCAGTCAGCCTCAAATGTTCCGATTGTCAGAGATTTCTTAGACATTTTTCCCGAAGACGTCTCTGGTATGCCACCCGAGAGAGAGGTGGAGTTTTCCATTGAGCTTATGCCAGGTACGGCTCCGATATCCAAAGCGCCGTACCAACTAGCACCGACAGAGATGGCAGAGCTTAAGAAGCAGATACAGGAACTTCTGGACAAGGAGTTCATTCGCCCTAGCTTCTCACCTTGGGGCGCGCCAGTCTTGTTTGTTAAGAAGAAGGATGACTTATGAGACTTTGTATTGACTATCGGGAGTTGAACAGGGTTACAGTGAAAAATAAATACCCACTTCCGAGGATTGAGGATCTGTTTGACCAGTTACAGGGAGCTTCGATTTTCTCCAAGATTGATCTGCGCTCTGGTTATCACCAGTTGAGGGTGAGAGATGCTGATGTTTCCAAGACTACTTTTAGGACTCGTTATGGCCACTACGAGTTCCTTGTGATGCCGTTCGGTCTGACGAATGCGCCAGCGATCTTCATGGATCTCATTAATCGCGTATTTCAACCGTATCTTGACCAGTTTGTGATAGTGTTCATAGATGACATTCTCGTCTACTCCAAGAGTCGGGAGGAGAACAACAGACATCTGACCACAGTGTTGCAGACATTGCAGAAGCACAAATTATTCGCAAAGTTCAGTAAATGCGAATTCTGGTTAGAGAAGGTGGCGTTCTTAGGCCACATCGTTTCTAGCAGTGGTATTGAGGTAGACCCAGCAAAAGTTGCAGCAGTCAAAGATTGGGTTGTGCCTCAGAATGCATCAGAGATCCGCAGTTTTCTTGGCTTAGCAGGATATTATCGGAAGTTCATTAAGGGATTCTCTTCCATTGCCGTTCCACTCACAGCACTGACCAAGAAAAATATGAAATTTGTTTGGAGCGAGGAGTGTCAGAAGAGCTTTGATACTTTGAAGCAAGCTCTTATCTCAGCACCAGTTTTGGCCATGCCATCAGGGCCCGGCGAGTTTGTCCTTTATACCAATGCTTCGAAGCTCGGTTTAGGTGCAGTTCTGATGCAGCATGGGAGAGTGATAGCGTATGCTTCTCGACAGCTGAAAATCCACGAGAAGAACTACCCTATCCATGATTTAGAGTTGGCCGCCGTAGTTTTTGCCTTGAAGATTTGGAGGCGCTATCTGTATGGAGAGAAATGCTAGATCTTTACCGACCACAAGAGCCTCAAGTATTTCTTTACACAGAAGGAGCTGAACATGCGTCAGAGGCGTTGGTTGGAGCTTGTGAAAGACTACGATTGTGACATTAGCTACCACCCGGGTAAAGCTAATGTAGTTGCAGATGCATTGAGCAGAAAAGTCGCAGTGATGGCTCATTTGACGATTCAGAAACCTCTTCAGACTGAGATGCAGAGGTTTGATCTCGAGACTTATCCTCGAGGTAGAGTTCCTCGTCTATCTACCTTGACCATTCAGTCTTCCCTTATGGACCGTATTCGCAGTGGTCAGTCAGCAGATGAGCAATTGGCACAGTGGAAGAAGAGAGATGAAGCCAAGGGCAGTGTCTTGTATTCAGTCATTGATGGTATTGTGAGATACCGAGACAGGATATGGGTTCCTAGCAGTGATTCTATCAGAGCAGATATCTTATCAGAAGCCCATACGTCGCCGTACTCTATTCATCCATGGAGTACGAAGATGTACAAAGATCTGCAGCTATTGTATTGGTGGCCTGGTATGAAGAAGGACATCAGACGATTTGTGTCCGAGTGTCTGACCTGCCAGTTAGTGAAGGCCGAGCATCAGAGACCAGCAGGTTTACTCAAGCCTCTCCCTATTCCCGAGTGGAAGTGGGAGAATGTTACCATGGACTTTGTGATCGGATTGCCGAGGTCAGCCAGAGGATCGAATGCTATCTGGGTGATTGTAGATCGTCTTACCAAATCAGCGCACTTCTTGCCTATTAATTAAGACGACTTTCACCATGGTTCAGTATGCAGAGCTGTATATCCGAGAGATAGTCCGACTCCATGGTATTCCAGTTTCGATCGTATCTGACAGAGATCCCAGATTTACTTCCTCATTTTGGAAGAGTTTGCATTCGACTATGGGTACGAAGTTGCTGTTTAGCACAGCTTTCCATCCGCAGACAGATGGGAAGTCAGAGCGAGTTATTCAGATCTTAGAGGATCTTCTCCGTGCTTGCGTCATTGATTTCTCCGGGAGTTGGGAGTCGAACTTACCATTGGTTGAGTTCACCTATAACAACAGCTTCCAGTCTTCCATTGGTATGGCTCCGTATGAAGCACTATATGGCCGCAAGTGTAGATCTCCTGTTCATTGGGATGAAGTAGGAGAGAGAGCAGAGTTGGGTCCAGAGATTGTTCAGCAGGCAGCAGATGTAGTAGTCAAGATCTGTGATAGGATGAGGACTGCTCAGAGCCGACAGAAGAGTTATGCCGATTAGCGTAGGAGAGATTTAGAGTTTGCAGTGGGCGATCATGTATTTGTGAAAGTGGCACCTATGAAGGGTGTCATGAGATTTGGCAAGAAAGGGAAGCTCAGTCCGAGATTCATTGGACCATTTGAGATCCTCGACAGAGTTGGGACGCTAGCCTATCGTGTGGCTCTTCCGCCGAATCTGGCCGGAGTACACAATGTCTTTCACATCTCCATGCTGAGAAAGTACATGGCGAACCCTTCGCATGTGCTGAACTTTGAGCCGTTGCAACTTACTCCGAACCTGTCTTATGAGAAGAGACCAATGCAGATCCTAGACCGGCAGGAGAAGAAACTTCGGAACAAGTTGGTTAAGCGAGTCAAAGTCAAATGGCTCAACCATTCAGAGGAGGAAGCTACGTGGGAGTCTGAGCCGGAGATGAGAAGTCGATACCCCGAGTTATTCGGTGAGTTCTAATTTCGAGGACGAAATTTCTTTTAAGGGGGGAAGGATTGTAGAACCCGTAAATCAGTCTACGTATAAGCCATGCATAATTCTAGATTTTTAAAATTTAATTGATTTCATTGCATGATTATTTTAAAGGCATTTCTTTGAAGTTAATTATTTTATTATTTCATGCAGTAGTTAGATTTTTCAGTTATTTCAGTGAGGCCGGACTGGAGTTGGAGCTTTGAGATAGAATTTAAGATTCGAGAAATATTTTCAGAAGTTAATTTAGCTAGCAAGTAAGTTCATTTAAGTTAAAAAGGATGTTTTGAGGATTTAATTTAAGTTACTTGAGGTGATTAAGAAATAAGCTCATTTAAGTTACTTAATTAAGGGATTAATTCACTAAATTAATTAAAGGATTAGTGAGGCTTTTAAAGGTTATAAATTTACTAGCTAGAAATCATTTTTCCTTCCATTTATTAGATGAATTTTCGGCCCCTTAGATGATTAAGCATTGATATGCCAACTCAACACCTTTGACCCTTTCTTTGTATTTAATTAGTAGGATAATTCTTTTATTTTTGGGAGCTCCATTTAATTAATGATCAACCTTATCCTCACCTAGTCTAGATGGTAATTGATCGGTCACCTCACCCCAACATGCACCAACAAATCATTTGATATCAAACTAGAATTCAAAATTCAAAAGGTGAAGACTTGGTCTTGAGTTATCCCCTATATCTTGCACCCACTTCCCTCACTCTCCTAACCATCATTCTCCCTCCCCCATGACCGAAATTCAGAGCTTATAGAGTAGAAAAATCGTGATCCTCACAGCCTAGAACAAGAGAGAAAAATCGAGAGCAAGGAAACAAGAGAAGCGCTCCACCTCCTCCGCGCCGAGTCGTCGTATTCTTTTCGTTTTTATTTCAAACGAAAACCAAGGCATGTCTAGATTCTTTCAAACCTCAATCAAGTCCTATTATCAATTATTTTTCAGTACATGATCATGTTTTGATAAGCAAAAAACCGAAATACATCAGAAATTTTCAGAAAACACACATGCAGATTTTGACTTTCATGATGCAGTTTCACGGTTTGCTTTGTTTTGTGGATTTCAGGTATTGGCTCGATTCCAGGCTCCTAAGGCGACATCTAGACATGTAATAGGATGCATTAGGACCATGTTGGTCCATTCATTTAACCCCATGCACGCTGGAAAACACGAGAATGACAGCAACTCCACCTCTTGTCCAATTAAGCTTTTCGAAATTTTGTTTCGCTGTCATATAGGGAATGAATCTGATCATGGCTGCCACAAGGCCTATAGCTATGGTTAGATCACTCCCCTAGCATGTCTATGACGTGACTAAGTCGCCCTTTTGGTGGCTTGGTCCATGGCTCATCGGTTTCTTTACATAAAACATCAAGAACAGCCCCCTCCCCTCTCGGCCCCTTCGGTTTTGACAGCACATGTACTTCGAGTTGGTAGGTTTGGTGTGGATCTTGGTTGGCCTATGGCCCTTAGCCACGGTTCATACCATGCCCCTAGATGTCTAGATCGTGCCATGGTCAATCAAATGGCCACAGGAACGACACGAGACAGCAATGAAAACAAAACACTACACACGCACGCATGAGGGCCCTCGGTAAGAACTTTCGGGTGGTTGCTGGAATGAGGCGAATTGTGGCTGGCCTAGGGCCCTTAGCCATGGTTCAAATTATTCCTTGGGACGTTGTGGAGAGGCTTTGGTCGGTGGTTCAATCCCCAATGGCCAAAAGTCTCGCAAACGACGCGATGCAAGCAAGGTTGCAGCTGCTGGAAATTTACAGCAAGTTGCTTGTCGGTTCGGAGGCTCGTTTGAGTTCTTGGTTGGCTTTTAGCCTGTGGCCTTGGACTGGACAGTGCTTCATCGAGTTAGGAAGGTCGTGTTTATGACCGTTCGTGATTCGGATCATTTTTGAGGTCGTACGAGAATTTACGGTGCGATGTGCCAAATTGACTCTCGAAAGAGCGTTTCTTGTTTTGGCCTCCATTTCACCTAGATTTCGACCCTCATCATTTTAGGAGCATTAGTTCATAATTTTAAGCGTATTTTAATCATTACTATACGTCGATTCAGTGTTGGTTCGGGTTGGTTCGGAGTCATGATTAAATACGAAGTCGGTAGACGTAATTGTCGCATTTTCAAACGTAAATTGCATGGTTGGTCAAGTTTAAGCTATTGCATATTTTTCATGACAGTTAGGTTGTAGCGAGCCTGGGGACGATCCAATCCAATCCAGTTGGTAAAATTACAGGATTTTTCATTATGCCAGTTAATTATATTACGTGCATGAAAAATAGAAAATACTTATTTTTGAGATTTATGCGATATGGCTTGTGGTCAATTCACTATTATGGGAGCATTATTTTATACGGTCGCCAGTGACCGATCAGTTCAGTTTGATACCACCCGGTCGCCTGTGACCGGCTAGCTCAGTTCAGTTTTATACTCCCCGGTAGCCAGTTACCGATCAGTTCAGTTCAGTGCAGAGGCCACAGGCGTAGACCATAATCTCAACAGAAAATTTTTACCAGTTATTTCAGTACAGGGCTCCAAGGAGCAAACATTTTTACTATGATTTCAGTTCAGTTATGCTCGTATTATAATTTCTCAGTACAAGTTATTTTCAGTATGCCTTATGACATGATATTTTATCCCAGGCACATTTTACTTCAATATTTACTCGTTACCTACGATATTTGCATGCTGAGTCTTTAGGCTGCACTAGACTTGATTGTTGTAGGTACTGATGAGGCCAGGGCCGAGGGCGGGGACCAGTGAGCCAGCTTGGGTCGGCAGTAGTGGCACCCGAGGACCTCAGTTTCAGCACTTGCCATTTTTTTATGCTCAGGACATTTTATCAGCTGTTGAATATTTTTAAATTGTTATTTTCGGCAAACTTTATTTTCTTCCGCTGCTATATTTTTTTTTAAAACATTGAACTTGATTCATCAGTTGATTTTATGGTTGAGGCACTCCATTTATTATAAAAGAAAAATTTTTAATTTTCCGCAAATTTTCAAGCAAGGATTTTCGGGCCTCGACAAGCTAGAATTTTTTTTTAACCTCACTTAGCATCGACCGAATTGCATACACAAGCATCAATATTTTTGACATCATTTTAAAATAAATCAACCAACTAACATTAGAAAAGTATAGCCCTATACTATAACCTCTCAAAAATCACTCATAAATAAAACGTCGTAAAAATATCTTTAACATAACTTAAAATCATAAAGCATAATTAGTGTGGAAAACTAGCGTCGGTTCTCGGGTTATGTGCACCTTCAGTCCAGCAAAGTCAACCATCAAGACCTCCATAAACATTATTATCATAATCACCTGCATCAATCACACCTAGGGAGTCTAAAGACTCAACACGTCATATCCTTGATAATAAATAATACGTATACAGATCACATATAACAGTGAAAAATACTTGTACTTAAAATAACCTTTTCATGAAGATGCATAATTCTTAAAACATAACATTTTCATAAACATTTTCATGATGCATAAAACTTTAAATAAAAACGTTTTCATAATCTTATGCATAAACATTTTCATAGACATTTTCATATAAACCTAAACATATTCATATTCGTATCCATATTCATATCAACATATTCATATCATGATATTCATATTCATATGATCAACAACATATATGTATTCCTTTTTCCTTTCGTTGAATTCAGATCGTTAATTGTGACTTTCGTGTTCATCTACGTCTACGTCTACGTGTTGGGCGATGGATCAATCTACATGTAACCACAGTACTGGGCGGCGGGGACACCAGCAACACTCTCACCGGTTAACTGGGCCCTGGCCTTACGTATTAACATGTCATCGTATACATCTACATATCCGTATACAAGGAAACACGATCGTCGGGCTCCCACTGGGACCATAGCCCTCACAATATCTCCAACATATCATCGTACTAATCACAATTACTTCACTTTCTTCAACGTTTCATATTCTCATCACTTAATAAAAATCATGCATCGAATATCATTTTCCTTTAAAAACAAGCAAGCAATCTATCTTTTAACGTTATCGTTTCCTCGTAAAAATCCATAAATATTTTTAAAAGAAACCCTTCAACATATAAAAATCCACAAATCTTTTAAATAAAACATTTCAACATCATAAACATTTAAAATATTCATTTAAATCATAAACATTTGAAATAGACATTTTAACATATTAAATCATAACCTTATAAAACAACATTTTGACATAATAAATCGTAAATATTTAAAATCCATGTCATAAAAATTCATACACATTTGAAATAATCTATTAGCATATAAAATAGCAATCAGGACACTGCCATGACGTTTACTAATTTTTAGGTATAAAATGATCGTTTTACCCCTGGACGCAAAATTTCACATTTTTGACATTTTCATAATTTCATTGACTCTAACATGTCCCAAATAATTATTTAAGTTTACATGAATTTTTTCATATTTTTATTTGGCATAAATCAAGGACATTTAATTTATTCTTTAAATATGACGTATTAATGCGTTTTAATCCCGAATTAAACCAAATCTTAATATAAAATTCTCAAATTAAAAACTTAGACTTTTAATAATTATTTAAGCTTAAACCTAATTTTTTATAATTTTATTCCGCATAAAACTAGGGGTTTCAATTAATTCGTTAATTAACGTTTCGTGCGGCGATAAAATCCTGGATAAATCCAAAACTCGTTATTTTGATCTCAAATTTTAAACATAGCATTTTTATTATTTATTCTACCCTTCCAAGTCATGAGCCACCCCCGTGGACCCATGGACCTTTTTTTCCTTCCATAATTTTCGTTTTTGACACACTAACGAACCCGTCGAGCCATCTCCCAATTTACTCGAGCCATGCCCGAGCCACCTTGAGCCAAAACCTAGCCAACCCACCTAGGTACCCTAAGGACCAAGCCCATCCCGTAAAACCAGCCCTGGCCCGCTCGAACCTTGCTGGAACTTGACCCCAAAATCTGTGCTTGTGTGTGGGTGAGCCTTCCCTTGGACAATAGGACTCCTTCTCCCTCTAGGACACTACCAGCTGCTAACCACTCGACCCATCCTGACCCTAACCACCCTGGACCACGCCCAGACCAAACACAAGCTCCAAAACCGAAGCTCCACCAGCAGCAGCATGAATGGCTGAGAAACCCACCTAGCATGGACTCCACGTTTCTGTTGATAGGACCTAGCCAACCCAACCAAGCCCTGAACCAACCCCTCTAGCACCCTTCTAGGACCCTAAGGACCTAACCTAGCCCAGCCCAAGCCCCCTGGCCGAGCCCCTCCTCCCTGCACATTCTTCTGAAACCTGCGCAACCCCATGGGCTTTCTCTCGGGTGGAGTCCTTGTTGTAAAGGACTCCTCCCAGCCCCAGGTGTGGGGACCCGGGCTCTAACTCAATTCTTTTCGGGATTAATCGGATCCTTGTTCAAAATACGGGTCAAAATTTTGCTTTTAACATTAAATCAAATGTTTATAACTCAAGCACAAGATAATTCTATATTCATTTCATTACAACAAACATAATATACATGCTTCGTTTTATTCATATTCTACAAACCAGTAATTAAATACAGTGCATATCAAAAGTACAACTACTAGTTCGTCTGCTACGCCCGTGATCACCACGCTATGTCCATCTCTCATCTCTGTCGCGACCCTGATCCTGCCCCACCTGTTGTTATGCACACATACAGACATAACAACAGCCGGAAACTCCGGTGAGAAAAAACATGTATGCATGCTGATACATAATCATAAATCATGCATGAAAGCAATAACCATGGCTCCATAGTCTATGAAACCGATCTATCTAAACATGCAACTCAAATCAAATCATGTCTTGACTCGAATCGACTCTACTCTAGGGATCCCGGTGTGAATAAGACGTCACTGTCTGTCACCTACCCTCCCAATCGGGGTAACTGTACGTCTTATTCCTAGACTTCGGTCATGTCTGTATCGAATGTCTACAATCGGAGGATGTCTGCTCCTATGCGTCGATACACCGAACGTCTAGAAGCTTGGCAAATCTGCCAATGACTCTCCTATCTCAAATGCATGAATATAAATCTATAAATGCATAATCATATCAAAAGATTTGAATACAATCCATAAACAAATCATAATCATGTCAAAAGACAAGCAACTAATCTAGTATGTGGTTTTGTTGGGAAACTCAAATTGAATCTTATTTGAGTCGTGTCTTCCCCAAACAAAACATGCATTATACCTTTCGTCGTACAATGTCTGTAGATGTCGAAGTCTCGATGACGAATATGTCACTATCAAATCTGAAATGACCATGTTGAGATGCACAATATCAAATCACAACTCAACTAATACTAGTACGGTTCAATATCAAATCTTGATACAATTCGACGGTATAATGGCATAGTTTCTTGATATCGATCAATTCAAATCTTAACATATATATCCTCAACTCATAGTCAATACCATTCCCATTTCAAACTCTGAAAATCTGCATAATCTCATGCACATGTAAGCTGGAATTCCATACAAATGGCATACGACATCCAATAACCGATCCGTTTACGATTCTACGACATCTATAATCTCAAAAACATATAATCACAAACATATCTGAATTTCTTCCACATGTTAACTTCAAAACATGCTGAAAAGATATAGAAAATATACCCTTTTGGAGCCCTTGTCAAGAGGAACAAGAATCTCAACTTGAATTAAAGTTAGGATATGTAATTCTTTTAAAATCACAACCTTAAAGCATAAGGAGTTGAAGCTTCTCCCCACTCTCGTCACGTTTTCAGCTGATTGAAAATGGTGAAAGTGAAGACTCAGCACAATTATATATATATATATATATGCCATGTGTCTTCATGGAATTCAAAGGTGGATTTCTCGCATGCAGCACCGCGGGTGCGGTCACTCTTCACCGCGGGTGCGCTGTGCCCACGGCATGCCTTTCATTTTCTGAAATTCGACGACCGCGGATGCAGTACATATAAGACCGCGGGTGCGGTTACGTTTGCACCGCGGGTGCGGTGTCATTTCTGTAAATACTTTCCAACTCTCTGTCCATCAACCGCGGGTGCACTCCTTCTTGGACCGCGGGTGCGGTGATCCTACTGTAACATGACCAATTTTCTGTCCATGCACCGCGGGTGCGGTGCTTCTCTAGGCGCGGGTGCGGTCCCTTTCTTCAAGCAACACTTCATCTTTTCATTTTATCCACATACAATCTAGGGCATTACATTTCTCTCCGTCTTAGATATTAGTTCGTCCTCGAACGTGAAATCAATTAATCAAAGAATGTAAAAACAGCAGTAAAATCAAAAGCTGAATAATTACTCACATCATGAGAATAACTCGGGATATTTCTGCCTCATATCTGCTTCTGTCTCCCAAGTCGCTTCCTCGGTGCCATGACGACTCCACTGGACTTTCACTAGGGGAATAGTCTTCGTTCTGAGCTGTTTCTCTTTCCGATCAAGAATCTGTATCGGTTGTTCGACATAACTCAACGTCTGATCTAGCTCAGCTTCGTCAGGCTGAATGACATGAGAATAATCTGACATGTATCTACGCAGCATCGATACATGAAAAACATCATGTATCCCGGATAGAGACGGAGGAAGAGCCAATCGATATGCTCGATCGCCAATCTTTTCAAGAATCTCGTATGGACCGATGTATCTAGGAGACAATTTCCCGCGTTTGCCAAATCTGACAACGCCTCTGAAAGGAGAAATCTTCAAGAATACTCTGTCTCCTTGTTCAAATACTAACGGTCTACGTCGGATATTGGCATACTTGGCCTGTCTATCCTGTGCCGTCTTCATTCTTTTCTGAATGATCTTCACCTTCTCAGTCATATCACGAATCATATCAGGCCCAAGTTCTGGTATTTCAGATATATCATCCCAATATAGAGGAGATCTGCACTTCTTGCCATATAACGCCTCAAACGGTGCCATCTCTATGCTCGTTTGATAGCTGTTGTTGTACGAGAATTCACACAACGGTAGTGAATCTTGCCAACTAGTGCCAAAGTCTAGCACTACAGCTCTCAACATATCCTCTAAAGTCTGGATAGTCCGCTTTGACTGTCCATCTGTCTGGGGATGATAAGCAGTACTTAGGTGCAATGTCGTACCTAAAGCCTGCTGCAGACTGTGCCAAAAGTGTGAAGTGAATCGTGGATCACGATCTGATATGATAGACTTCGGCACACCATGTAATCTGACTACCTCCCTGATATATATCTCAGCCATATGATCATGTCTGTACGTCATTCTGTACGGAATAAAACACGCTGATTTGGTTAATCTGTCAATAATGACCCAAATCGCGTCACAGCCTCGGGATGATCGAGGTGGTGCAACCTTCACGAAAACATGATCCCCTACTACGAACTCAAGATCTCGTCGCCTCTGATATGCATAACCCTTATGACTGCTCTAAGTGGTCTTCATTCTGTATCGAATCCTAACCACTAACTCTGATGTATGCCTGACAATATCCGCAGCCAAATATTCTCTCTCTCTTACCTCATCCCAATACACTGCAGACCTATATTTCCTCCTGTACAGTGCCTCGTGTGGATCCATACCGACCGATGCCTGATAATTGTTGTTGTATGTGAACTCCACAAGGGGTAACTTTGGCTCCCAGCTGCCTTGGAAGTCGATCATGCAAGCTCGGAGTAGTTCCTCCAAAATCTAAATCACCCTCTCTGACTTTCCATATGTCTGAGGATTGAAAACAGTACTGAACAATAACTTTGTATCCAACACCTGATATATATCTCTGCGTAATGAGTCATGGTGAAAGTCTTCCTGATCGGTAGAAAGTGAGCTGATTTCGTGAGCCGATCAACAATCACTCAGATGGCATTATAACCTCCAGTAGTCCTCGGAAGCCCTGTAACGAAGTCCATGGTGATATTCTCCCATATCCACTCGAGATTAATGAGTGGTCACAGCTTCCATGCAGGTCTCTGATGCTCTGCCTCGACCTGCTGAAAAGTCAAACACTCGGAAACAAAACGCAGAATATCTCGCTTCATGCCCGGCCACAAATAAAGAGTCTGAAGGTCTTTATACATCTTCGTAATCCGTGGATGGATGGAGTACAGGGTGTTGTGGACCTCGCTCAAGATATCTGCTCTCAAGGAATCACTGTCAGGAACCCATAGACGATCCCTAAATCAGACTATGTCGTCCACAACTGTATACAGTCTCTGGCCCTTAGCCTCGTCCCTCTATCCCCATTTCTGCAACTGCTCATCAGAAGTCAAGCCTGCCCGGATTCTATCTCTCAATGTCGGTTGTATCATCTTAACTGTTAAGATCATGACTAAAACTTATGATACATCAAACATAAGTTCCCAAAAATATGTCAACTTAATGTCTAATTCTATAACTTAACCAATTGGTCAACCTTACCTTAAATTGTTATCATTCTAAATTTTTAATTTGCCACAACATTATTTCACTAATGCTTAAAATTTTAAGCCCAAGGTTGATTCATCCTACAATGTCCTTGATTAACATTCCTTATAACATTATAACCCAGATATTTCAAGGTTCTAATTATCCCTTCAAGCTTAAATCATAAAAAATTCTTATCACTTAAACTATTAAATTCTCACTTATTTTGAACCAGTCTCCAAATTCCTTAATAATTGCAAAATAAATTCCTAATTTCCTCGAAAATTATCCACTTGGTCCTTAAGTACAAAAAATTCCACAATTATCGATAAGTTCTTAGCGTTCCTAATTCAATTTTATAGGTTCCCTGTAACATGAAGTAAAATAATTTTAAGGTTATTAATCCCAAACTCAATTCCCGTAACCAAATCTTAAATTTCCATCAATACTTAAAATCCCAAGTTATACATTTTATACTTCTAAAGATTGTCGTAGTCTTCGAATCATTACTGCTTATATATAATCATCAAAAATTAACCCAACTAGTAACCAAGAACCATCAACATTTTCTTAGAAAACCTACATGCCTCTAAAGCATTCATAATTTTCAAGATTAACTTATGACCCATAAGTTGAACATCAGTACTACTAACCCAAAAATTAATATATTAAAATCATTTTCAACCTCTCTTAATGCCCAATATTCAAATTCTTAATGATGTCCAATTTCACCACAAAGCCAACATGCATGAAAATCATATAATTCCTCATTTCATGTCGTAACATGCATAAAAATTTTAAAGCATCCAATCTCAAGACATAACGACAGATAAACATGTACTGTAAAACATATATCATGTAAACATGCATGTGGTAGCATTAAAAAAAATTAAAACCTTAAAACTTACAGGCTTGAGGCTCGAAGACTTACTGCAGAAACTGGCAGTGGCACAACCCTATACATAACCCTTGCTCGGATATGAATTGTAACGTTTGCTCATTTTAAAATTCTAGTACTAAACATTTTTTTAAAAAAAATGCAATGGCCTAAAACCATGCTAACATAAATCCATAAAATTTTAAACATGCATTTTGTGAAATTATCCCACAGATAAATAAATTAACTACTGTTAAAATTATGAAAAGAGCAACCAACCTAAAAAATTTAAAGTTTAAAAATATAAAACGTCAAGCATATTAAAATCTGTCAAAACCCTCAACAAAATAAAATCATCAAAACCACTTAAAAAACTGTTTAAACGTGTTCCCATAAAATCGTATTATTGCGGAAGAATACAAGGTCATCGGGTTAACATGCGCCACCAGCTCCGCCCGTTCAGTCATCATAACCTCTAGTCTCCTCATCGAAAAGCTCACTTGCATCCTACACACGTAGTGAGTCTAAAGACTCAGCACATTTGTAACGTTATAATGAATATATATACATAACATGCAACAGTGAAAAGTATTGTACTCAACATATATTTCATTATCTTAATCGTAAATGTAAATATATCGTATAACAGCATAACGTGTCAAAACATCTCATCATATCATCATATACTTACACATTTACTTTAATTGAATTCAGTCCATTAGTTGTGAATTTCGTATCATCCCTATTGTATCAGCTTTATTCGATGGATCCATCTACATATAACCGTGTTACTCGATGGCTGTCGGAAATCAGAGACAGTATTACCCATCCACTGTGCATAGGCCTCGTCATCATCGTATACATATATCGTCAGTCACAACCAACTTCCATCCTTCAAAAGCATCATCATTTTCATCACTTATCAAAATCATGCATATACATACATTTTTCCTTAAAAACAAGCATGCAATGTATAATTCATAATTTCATAAAAAGTCATAAACGTGATACATAAACATTTAAAAACATGCTAAATTGTGATCAGAGCACTTCCAGGACTAAAAACTCGACTCAGGTGCGAAGTGACCATTTTGCCCTTGGAAACCCAAAATGACCATTTTACCTCTAGACTTAAACTTGGACCGGGGTCCCGATTTTAACCCGAATCAACCCGAAACCACCTAGACCAGTTCACTTAAGACCTTCGAACAGCTCCCGAAAGTTGCTGGATTTTTCTGCACCAAAGCGAGCCGAACCCTTGTGCACTAAACCCTATAATTCTCGACCCTAGACAAAACCAACAGGGACCAGAACTGAACCAACTCCTCCTAACCCACCTCTGGACCCTTCTGGACCACACAATGGCTTGGTTTAGGCCTTCTTGTCCGAGCCTACCTCGCAACTTAAGAAAACGTGAAAACATGAACAAATTTTCACAGCTTGAGCGAGTTTACGAAAAAAATCATATATCCCTCGTTTATTATAAAAAAATTACGAACTTGCTATCGAATCGAAGATAACACAATGCTATAAATCATATGTTGAACAAATTTCTAGAAAACAAACCTCTCAGTGGCATAATTCGAAATAATAGACGATGACGGGTTTTGTGACACAAAAAGTTCACAGCTTGTGCGGTTTTACAATGAAATCATATCTCCCTCGTTTCGTATAAGGAAATTACGAATTTGCTATCGAATCAAAGATAACACAGATTGCTATAAATCATATGTGAACAAATTTCCATAAAACCAACCTATAAGTCACATAATTCGAAATAATAGAGGGTGCGGGTTTTGTCACACATAAATTTCACAGCTTGTGCGGTTTTACGATAAAAATCATATCGCCCTCGTTTCTTATCAGAAAATTATGAATTTGCTATCGAATTGAAGATAACACAGAGTGATATAAATCATATGTTGAACATTTCCAGAATACCAAGCTATAAGTCGCATAATTATAAATAATAGAGGGTGACGAGTTTTTTGACACATAAATTTCACAGCTTGTGCGGTTTTACGATAAAAATTATATCTTCTTCAAAAAGACCGATCGGCCCTCCCCAAAACGCGACTAACTCGTGACTCCAGCCCCTTGAAACCTTAAATCCCAACTTATACAACCCCCTAACACCTCAAACCGGCAGCCCCTTACACAAGAAGTCAAGAAAACATGAATTGCATCAAAGTGTAGGTGTATTTCATGTCAAAACTATGCAAAAACGATACCATATAATAGATCAAAATATTTCTCATACATAAACACACAAACAAACATATGATGATGTGAATGATGAGAAAAATGAGATTTTGGACGTGCCTTAGTGTTTATATGATCAAAAATTTGAAGATACGCGCGTGGGACGTTAAATGGAGAGGCGAGAGAGGCTTTTCTTTCAAGATTAAAGGGGGGGCCGTGAATTCCTGAAGTTTGCTGCTATTTTTTACGTGGGGGAGGCTTCTGGAAATGGGGTGGGCGGCTGCTGATGGTTAAGGGGTGTTTAGGGTTAATAAATCTAGGTTTATGTTAACAAAATAACCTACTAATGGGCCCTTGATAATATTTTAAAAGGATTAAAAGGATTTGGGTTCATTAAACATTAAAACAAACCCAACAAGCCCAATAACACTCCCGAAAAATATTTCGATTTGATACGTTTTTGAAAATATTGTCCGAACCGTCAAAAATTCCTCCGAATCTTTAAAAATTGCGTATTGGTTAAAAATATAACCTGGCGGGTAAAATACCCAACCAAGGCCCATTTTCCAAAAATCATACTTAAAAAAATCTTGTAACATTTACTAATTTAAAATGCTGCAATTTTTTTTAAAAGCTCACATTTTCGTAATGAACATTTAAATATTTTTACATGTATGCAACCCTACTGAAAAATATACTATTCTAAAAATAATCATAATATTGAACAATTAAAAATATAGCAATTTAAAATGGCCAAACTCATCCAGCAAAATATGCGCAAACATAAACGAGTAAAAATCCTATTAATCATCAGCGTATCAAAACATAAAAATGTTCATGTCCTCTCAAAACTCATAAAAATCATAATGTACAGAAGAAATGTGGTCCTCGGGTTGTGCGCGCACATCCAGTACTGCCTACTCAGAATTCGGCACCTCCATTCTCCTCATCGACATGCTCACCTGCATCATTATCACCTACTGAGTCTAAAGATTCAATACAATTGTACCGAAATAACAAGTACATATACATAGCACACAACAGTGAAAAATATATTGTAATCAACATACCTTTTATGAACATAAAAAGCATAAATGTAAACGTGTTATATGAAATCATAACATGTCAAACAGCTCATTGTATTATCATATTCATAAACATTAACTTTAAATTGAATTTAGTTCCTTAGTTGTGACTTCCGTAACAGCTTTATCATTCATCATTATACGATCCATCTACATAAAACCGTGGTACCCGGCGGCTGTCGAACATCAGCGACAATACTACCCATCCACTGTGCCTAAGCTTCATAATTAGCATTTACATATACATCTTAAGCATTTACATATACATCGTTATTCACAACTAATTCTCATCCTTCAAAACATCATCATTTTCATCACTTAAAAAAATCACGCATATACGTAAATTTTCTTTAAATCAAGTACGCAACGTAATTTTTATAATTTCATAAAAATCATAATCATGATGCCTAAACATTTAAAAGCATGATAAATTTGTGCTCAGGGCGCTGCCAGGACCAAAAACTCACTCGGGTGCAAAATAACCATTTTGCCCCTGGAAACCCAAAATGACCGTTTTACCCCTGGACCTCTAAATTCTGATCCAAAGTTAACTAAACTCCTTAAAAAATCCCAAAATATTTTTAGATGCAAAAACTTACCCGATTCGTTTTAAAACTTGGACCGGAGTTCCGGTTTTAACCCGAATCGACCCGAAACTTAACTGAAATTTTCCCAACTCGAGTCATGTTTTAAATCTACTAGACCAGCCCCTAAAAAAGCAATTCCAGACCCCTCATGACCCTGATACAAGCCCATCTGGAAATTTTCAGCGCACTAGCCTCCAAACCCTAATGCACCATGGCTCGAGAGTTTCCTCCCTAGCTCAACTCTAGGCTGGACCAGCCTTGAGCTAGACCATCCTAGAACCAAGAAAAGCCCGTGGAACTCTCGATGGATTGACCAAACCATGTCCTTAGCCCCAAATCTCACGGACGTGCGCCACCATCCATCCTAACCTACCCGCGAACTCCCAAGAGCAACTTAGCACCAAGCCCTTCGAGCAGCTTATGAACCACGGCCAGCCACTCACAGCCCTCTCCTAGCCCTGTCATGAACCCAAGAGGGTCGGCTCTTTTGCTGGAAATGAGCCATGCACGGCTGTACCCACTAAAAACTCTCTATCTCTCCAATACAAGCCATAACCGAACACACTCGCTTAGCTACACCCTTACCTTCCACTAAGCCATGACTCCAGCCCTTAGGTATCTTAACTCTTGATGTATTCAGCTCCCTAACATGAAGACCAAGAGTCCCTTACACCACCACCTGTTCAAGAAAAACGTGAGTTGTAAGAATAACGCGTGGATTTCATGACAACCAAAAGAAATAATGATTTAATATGCATGAACAAAGAAACATTCGACCAAGTCAGCATATCAGCTTAATAATATAGCGGGAATGATGAGAAAGGAAGAAACATAGCGTTCCTTGAAGATTTATGAAAGAAAACTAGGAGAAACGCTCGTCGGGGAGGCAACGGAGGAGCGTGGAAGGAGGCTTGCTTGAAGAAATTTGAAGTTTGAAGCTTGCTGAAGGTTGGCTGCTGTAATTCACGTGTGGGAGGCTGCTGATGGAGGGGAGGGGCGGCCAATATGATTTAAGTAGGGTTAGGGTTTAGGTAATTAGGTTTAAGTAGGAAATTAATACACTAATGGGCCCTAATTAAAAATTAAAAGGGTTTTGAGACCATTTAACATTAAAACAAACCCATAAATCCAAAAAATACTCTCGAAAAATATTTCGTTTAGGTACGTTTTAGAAAATATAGCCCGAACTCTCAAAAAGTCCCCCGAATCGACAAAATTTGCGTACCGACAAAAATTACGACCCGATGAGTAAAAATACCCACCAAGGCCCATTGAAAGGATCAATTAAAGGTGGAAAAATGTTTAGAAGGAGGATTAAATAAATACTTACTATTTTCAAAACCTTTTCGACTGATGAGTCAGTTTAGTGATAAAATGATATTCGGGAATCTTGTAAGTCAATATCAATCAATTAACAAATAACGTGTGGAAACAAACTGATTGATAAATAGAATATAAATAGAAATACGAGGACACAAGATTTTATGGATGTCCAGAGATTTAAATACTCTTACGTAACCCCTTCTATCTCAAGGATATGATATACACTAAAAAACTTTGATCGATACAATCAGTTGTACAGACCCACTTCAGTTTTGGACTTAACAATGCAAAACTGAAACTCTTAGTAAAAAACTTGTTTACAATACAAAAAAGAATTGAAATAATTTAACACAACTGATATCTTCAAGATCGAGTAATACAACTTATGTTTGAAAGCTCGAGGTATAGTTTGAAAGCTATGAATGTATGCAGTAAGCGTGAGCTTGGGTGTCTGTAAGGATTTTAGCAGAGTAACTGACTTGTAAATCGATAGTTGTTCAAGGATTCAAAAGTTCAAGAGTTTCAAGCGCTTCTTTAGTTATTCTTCTCTGCTATTTATAGGCTTTCCTCCAATGGTAATATTAAATACAATTAAAACCTTTCTATCCGTTGCTTGCCATGTCAACATTCTTCTGACAATCGTACACTGTAGCTCTTATGAGATGCTACGATTCCACTACTTGTTGCAGTCAGCTTTTGTCGGTTGAATGTCTTAACTGATGACGTGTACAGTTGAGGGATCAGCTGATTGAATGTAGACGATAAAATCACAACTGTTTGTAGTAACTGATCAGTTCTAACTGATCAGCCAGATGCCTGTGTAGTTAAGTTCAGTTGCCGGTTCAGTTGCCTTTCGATAGTTGCATATATTAGATCAGTTTCTATCATTCTTTTAAATGAGTTATATGCTCAGTTTGTCAAACATCCGAAATTCAGTTTCCAACAATTTCCCCCTTTTAGGTGTTTGACAAAACTTAGAGAGTAAGAACTGAAACTGATCAACTGAACTTATTGTAGATAAAATAACTCTTTCAACGTACAGATTTGTACAAATAATAAAAGAATAAAGAATCTTCTAAAATAATCTTCAACAAAATCTGCCAAAAAAATAGTCTTCTATTTCTTCTTGATCAACTTTGAAGATTTCTCTGGCTGATCTTTTCCTTCTTCTTGTTCTCCCCCTTTTTGTCAAACTCATCAACATTTTTGGATAAGATCCGCACATCTAAGGAGATGTTAGAAACTGCATTCATCAGGATATCTTGCAGTAAATCTATTCTCTTCGAGACAATTTTTCCTAGAAAATCAAGACGTCTTGTAACCAAGGCTTGAGTTTGTAAATGAGCTTCAACTGACACTCTGTCTTTTCGAAGTTCTTCCATTTGGAAAAATAATGAAGTTACGTCCTTTTGGATTTGCTGCTGTCTTCCCATGGTATTTTCCCGTATAGAATCGAACCTCATAGTGTGCAAAAATTAGGTTGACTTGATATCAAAAATGGAAGTCATTACTCCGACGAGGTTGGTCTGAATAATCTGAATTTCTTCAAACAAAGATTTTTCTATTGATATGCCAGGAGACACTCTAGAAGTTTCTGGTTCCTGCTCCCTGTTTTCTTGATTGAAGATCACCAGGGCCCTGTCAGTTGTTTCAGTTATAGGATTGACCATTTCTGAGATATCCTCTGGTATAGCTTCCTGTTGAGGCTGTGGAGAAGAAGAAGCCGGAACAGCAGTAGAGTCTAAAGGTTCTTCAGGTGGTTGATCAGCTGAAATAATAGCTGTTTCTTGAGCTGGTTGCTCAGCTGGTTCTTCAGTTGGTTGAACAACTGAAACTATGGTAGGTTGTACAGCTGCACCTCTAATGTTTTTTAAGGCGTGGCAGATGACTGAACTAGTTATTCAGTTCTTGTAGAAACTGTCTGTTCAGTTGTAGCAGTCAACTGAACTGGCTGTTCAGTTGGTTGAAATGTAGCTTGTGAAGCTGGCTCTTCAGTTGCAAAAAATTCTTCAACTGCTTCTGTAGTAGCCTGTTGAATATCAGAGGCAAATGATTTAATGACTTCATCAATTTTTGCCAATGACAATTCAACATCAGTGTAGAGTTCAGATCCTGCAGTTGAGGAATGAGGAGCAGCAGTTGACGGTTGCGCATCCTGTGAAGAAGGTCCAATTACTTGCTCAGCAGATTCAGCAACTGGTTCCTGGGATGGCTTTTCTGGTTGAACTGATTGTTCAGCTTGCTCATCTGATGACAGACCTTGGGAATCTTCTGGAATGATTAGTTCTTGATCTAGTTCCCAATTCTTAATCGCCATTTGCAGAGATAAAAGATCCATTTCCAGCTGGTCATGAACTGCTTTGTCACTAAAGGCAGTTGGGCTGGTGGGATCATAGTTTTAGCACAACTTAACAAGCATCTGTTTTAGCCTCTTCCCCCGTACATGATCAAAGAAATATTTTTTCCTACTGCAACGCCTGAGCCATTGAAGCTGCTTTGACCAATCTTAGAACAATGATTTCCAAGGCAATAAACTTCTTTAAAACTTATTTCTTTTGCAGTTTCCTGGCAAACATGAAAGTTCTAAACTTTACCCATTCATCAAAAGTTTTGAGCTTAGCCTCAGAAGATTCATTGACCTCTTTCCAGATGAGGTCGACGTGGCTTTGAATGATGTTTGTTGGTCTGGGTTCTTCTATCATCTTTTCTTTGCCCTTTGAGTAAGTTAGGACATTAGGAATGCTCAGTCCTGACCTAGTTGCATCAACTTATTCTCTGATAACTATCCCTTTAGGTCTTGCAGATGGCAAAGAAATTGGGCCATAGATAGTGATGAGTGGGGCTTTAACTCCAACAGATTTCTACTTATCACCAGATTTGGCGATAGGCTTTTTGAGCAGAGCAGTAGAAAGAGGTAACTGATCATCAGCTGAAGATCCAACTGGTATTGCTCTCAGTGGAGTAGTCTTGATCGGCTGTTCAGCTCCAGATTGTATTAACCTCTCAGTCGGGATGGTGCTCATAGTTACCGCTGGTTTTGTCTTCTGAGTTCTGGGCTTCTTGGAAATCTTGGGAGACGGTGTCCTTTCAGAGTCAGTTTCAATGACAATCAATTTACGCTTGATTGCCTTTTTCTGAATTTCCATTCTGGCTTTCTTAACTGATTTGCGAGCCCCTTGTGTCCCAATCTCCTTTTTCACTTTGACAAATTTCTCAGGAGAGTTGTCCAGCTTGAGCTTTGGTAGCTGAACACTCTTGGCATTGAAGATCTTGAATTTGGATGATCTCTCAGATGAGTCACCCACTAAGCCCTTGCTTTTCAGCAGATAGCTGAGCTGCACCGCGAATCCCTTTGACTGTTTTGAAGACTGAAACATATTCTTCAGAAGGTTGAATATGATCCCTTTCCAGTTCAGTCTTTTGCCAGTCATGACTTGAAGCTTTTCCAACGTAAGAGCAGCAAAAGATCCTGCTTTGTCTAGAAGCCCTTTGGCCACAATATCAGCCAGCAGTTGGATTTCCGGCTTCAGTTCCTTCTTTTGATTGGAAACTTTGATTTTCCAACCATCAGCGGACAGGAGAGTTTGCATCTCCTCAACGTCAGAAGATTTGACCTCAGAGATATTTTCTAGCCCATCAGTTGGCAGCTGAAAGAGGTTGTTGAAATAGTCTTCGTTGATCATCAGCAACTGGTTGTTGACGGTGGAAGTGATATTGCCATCAGCAGAGATAAAACCGTTGGCGTAGAGATCTTGAATATCTTTAGGATACATTTCTTGGGAAGAAAGTCCCAAAAATGTCTTGAATCCAGCAGCTTCTATTTTGTTAAACACACTCTTAATAGCTTCGTCGTGAACAGTCAGGACTGAGTCAATATCAATAGTCATCGTGTTCAACAAGTGTGCGGGAACTTGATTTGCCATTACTGAAGAGTTGATTTTCTAAGAGAAGAAAAGCTTAGAGTATTGATTTGCTCTGGAGAGTTAAATGCGCGTAAAAGAAGAAGAACTAAAATGAAGCGGGGATAAGTATGTTTGTATGTGACTGTTCAAATGTTTGGACATGTGTTAGTCCAAGATAAATTAAATAAAAAAAAATGTGTGTACGTGTGATTAAAGCGTGTTTAAAATATAAGTGGATTACGTGGGGCCACAATTTAAACACTATTCATTGAAAGACGTACATTTAATGCGTAATTATCACACATCACTTATTATGGAATCTTTATCGATTTATCAGTGAACTTATGGGAGAAGATCAGTTAGGTCAGCAACTGAGTGATTAGTTACAGGTTGTATCATTTCAGTTAAAGACCAACTGACTATTGTCTTCTCAGTTAACCGTTTATATTCGATATTCACCCTCAATAAATGCATATAAATAAAAGAAAAGGTAAGAGAAACTTAGTCTGGATCAGTTTAGTCCATTCTGGTAACTGATGTCTCTTCGTCTTCCTCCTGGATCTTTAAGAGCTGTCTATAAATTAAACCATTGTCATTTCATAATAACATTTAAACACCGATGGATAGTTCAGGTAGTTCCAGCGTCCCTCATCCTGTATTGACTCCTCTCCGTTTGGATAAACTAAAGAAAGCTCTTGAAAAGTTCGTCTTTTCTAAGGTGATGTCCACTTGGACAAAGGTACATGAGCTTCAAACGATTCAACGTGATGGATTAGTTGCTACAGCCAAGCAGAGAGAAACTGCAAGAAAGTATAAGAGGTGTACTGAAGTCGGACCATACTTCAGAGATTTTCACTGATGATGTTCTTATTCATCGGATGCTTATGAAGGAGTGGAATGTGCTGGAGACTATTTCTTCTTCAGAAGACTTCGGGAGAATTAACAGTCATGATTTGACTAATTGGTTTTCCCTTTGGAAAGATGCCGCTGAACATGAGATGAATCGTGTAACCTGGTTCAGATTTTATCAATAAACTTATTGTTTCAATTCAATGTTCTTTCCTTATCTGCATATGAACTGATATCAGTTGAAAAATAATTAACTAACTGACACTGATTAACTGAACAATTATTAACTTATATTTGACTAATTGAATAAGAATAAAAACCATCATATCATTATCAAAAATTAAGATAATTCAATTTTGACTTAACTGAACAAGAATTAATAACAGTTGACAATCATCATATAATTAAGTCAGATCAAGAATATTGCGAAAATGAGAAAACTTAGTCTCTAACAATGGTTTGGTGAAAATGTCAGCTGCTTGTTGTTTAGTTGATATATATTCCAGCCTTATTGCTTTCTTCAGAGCATGATCTCTGATGAAGTGATGCCTGACATCAATATGCTTAGTACTGGAGTGAAGAACTGGATTGTATGTGATTGCAATCGTGCTTGTATTATCACAAAATATTGGTGATTCTTGTGCAATGATTCCATAGTCCTTCAGTTGTTGCTGAATCTAGATAAGTTGTGAACAGCAGCAAGATATTCTGCTTCAGTTGTGGAAGTTGCTATGGATGTTTGCTTCTTGCTGAACCATGAGATAATTCTATCTCCTAGAAACTGACATGATCCACTGGTGCTTTTTCGATCTAGCTTATATCCTGAATAATCTGCATCTGAATATCCAACTAAATTGAAAGAAGAATCCTTAGCATACCATAAGCCCACATTTTGTGTGCCTTTAAGATATTTTAAAATACGTTTGGCAGCAGAAAAGTGCGATTGCTTAGGATCCGCCTAAATCTAGCACACATGCAAACATCAAATACAATATCAGGACGACTAACAGTTAGGTACAATAATGAACCTATTAAAAATCTGTAAAGTGTCGTCTCAACTGATATTCCCCCTTGATCATTGTTTAGTTTGATTGATGAGCTCATGGGAGTACTTGCAGCTGAGCATGTCTCCATGACAAATTTCTTAAACAAATCTTTTGTACATTTGGTTTGACAGATAAAAATACCAGTATCCAGTTGCTTCACTTGCAGACCGAGGAAAAATGTCAGTTCACCCATCATACTCATGTCAAATTTTTCCTGCATTAGATTAGAAAATTTCTCACATAATTTGGGGTTAGTTGACCCAAAAATAATATCATCAACATATATTTTCACAAGTAAAAATGATCATTCTTCGAGAATTTGAACAGAGTCCTATCAACTGATCCAAGAGTAAAATCATGATCAGTTAGGAATTTTGAAAGAGTTTCATACCAAGCTCTTGGAGCTTGTTTAAGACCATATAAGGCTTTGTTCAAATGATAAACATGATCAGGAAGAGAGTGATTGACAAAACCTGGTGGTTGTTCAACATATACTTCTTCCTGCAACTGACCATTCAGAAATGCACTCTTCACGTCCATCTGTTAGACTTTAAAGTTCTTGAAAGATGCATAGGCAAGGAACATTCTCATTGCTTCCAGTCTTGCAACTGGTGCATAAGTTTCATTGTAATATATTCCTTATTCTTGCTCATATCCTTGCGCTACAAGTCTCGCTTTGTTGCGTACAACTGAACCATCTTCGTTCAGTTTGTTTCTGTATACCCACTTTGTACCTATAATAGTTTTAGAAACCGATCTTGGAACTAAGTTCCATACATTGTTATGGATAAACTGATTTAGCTCTTCTTGCATTGCATTTATCCAGTTAGGATCAGCAAGAGCTTCATCAGTTTTCTTAGATTCCAGTTGGGAAACGAAAGCAGAATGGACAAATAAATTAAACATTTGATTCTGAGTTCTTATCGGATCAGATGGATTACCTATCACAAATTCTGGTAGATGTGATTTCTTCCATCTGTATTCAGTATTTGTCGCATCCATCTCAGCAACTGCTTCAGTTGGCAACTGAATATTTTCTTCAGTTTCAGTTGATGCTGCATTAGTTTGTAACTGATTGATCCAGCACTTCTGGTTCTGGTGTTTGAATGATATTTCGATTAATATGATTCTCTTCTTCATCATCATCCTCAAAACTGATATCTGTAAATCGATCAACTAGCTCAACCGGATCAGTTGGCTTATCAGTTAGCACAGATTCATCATAAACAACATGAATACATCCGTCTACACTCAAAGTGTTTTTGTTAAAAACTCTGGAAGCTTTACTAACTGAAGAATATCCCAGAATTATTCCCTCTGCATATTTAGCATCAAAAGCTTTTAAAAGATTTTTCTCATTATCAAGAATAAAACATCTGCAGCCGAATATTTTGAAATAAGAAAGCACACTTTTGCATCCATGCCAGATCTCATATGGCGTTTTCACATGATTCTTATTAATCATTTATCTGTTCTGAGTGTAACATGCAGTGTTTACTGCTTCTGCCCAAAACCTTTGAGAAATATCAGAATCAGCAAGCATTGTTCTAGCTGCTTCTTTAAGGGTTCGATTTCTTCTCTCAGCTACACCATTTTGCTGAGGAATCCTTGCTGCTGAGAGCTCATGCTTGATTCCAGTATTTTCTAAAAATTGTGAAAGATTTTTATTGATGAATTCAATCCCTCGATCAGACTTTATTCGATCAATCCCAACTGATTTTTCATTTAATAGTATTTTGAAAAGCATAATAAGTTATGCAACAGTTTGGTCTTTGGATTTGAGAAAAATAACCCAAGTAAATTTTGAAAAGTCATCCACGACTATTAGAGTGTATTTCATTCCCCCTAAGCTGATGACTGATATAGGACCAAAAAGATCCATATGTAGCAGTTTTAAGCATCGGGAAGATGATTTACAACCCTTGTTTTTAAATGAAGATCTTACTTTCTTACCAAACTGACATGCTGAACAAATTTTATTTTTTGAAAAATCTATTTGGGGCAAACCAGTTACAAGATCATGGTTACTCAGATAGGCAATAGATTTAAAGTTTAGATGGTTCAATCTCTTATGCCACAACCAGTTATTAGAAGATTTGGAAGCTTTAAGACAAACGGGTGCATAAGATTATTCAGTCCAACTGACTTTATAAGTATTCCCACAATGATTGCCAGTTAGTATGACCTCATCAGTTGGGTCTCTAACTGAACAAGTGTGTCTGTCAAACTGAACTGAGAATTTGTTGTTGCATAACTGACTGATGCAAATAAAGTTATACTTCAAATTCTCAACTAGTAAGATATCTTTAATAGTAAAGTTACAATGTATAAGCTTATTTTTACCCACAGTTTTACCTTTGGATTTGTCTTCAAAACTGATGTTTGGACCAGTGTATTTGATCAATTGGGATAGCAAACTTACATCCCATGTCATATGAGGCGAGCATCCACTGTCCTGATACCAGGTTGTTTCTTTGTTTGCTCTCGTCACCTGCAATCACACACAATATATAATCTTGGTACCCACAATTATTTGGGTCCTAAACTGATTATTCCTTTAGGAACCCAGACATGGATTAGTCTAACTGACTTTTCAGTTGCTGTATTCCAGATAGTTTTTCTCGACTTGTGTGTGCTTGATGTGTAGTGTGCTGATGAAGTAGTATTATTTTTAGCCTTCTTCAACTGGTTATTCTGCCGATATCTTTTCTGAACTGGCTTGCTGTTATAGTAATTGGAGCAGCCATTTGAATAGTTCAAGTATTTATTTCAGAACCTTTTTTATGACTGACTTTGTGGGTCAGTTGAAATTTTTGGGCTATAACTAATACCATACATTCTGGCCTTGTTCTTATTTTCATTAGGCTGTATAACTGGTTTACTTGGCTCTGCTTGTTTTTGTACATTAACTGATTTTACAAAGTGAATGTATTTTGATCGAGACGATAGGTGCGTGGGTTAAGGTGAGTCCAGAGAGTTCAGTAGGGTCCCTAGGAGGTCTGGTCAGGGGTTGGCTCAAGATGGCTTGGGTGTGGCTTGGGTATGGCTTGAGGTGGCTCAAGGGATACAAGTTAGAGTTCGAATTAGGATAATAATGGCTAAGGAATTCGAACCATGGGCCATGGGGGCTGATTCATGGTTCTTGAGGGAAATTTATGTATAAAAAGTCTGTGTTTAAAATTTGAGATTAAAATATTAAGGTTTGAATTAATCCGGAAATTTAACGCTTTACGACTTATTAAATAGGAAATTAAATTGAAAGCCTCAAATGTAATATATATGAGGAATTTAATTTAAGCTTAAATAATTATTTGGGATGGTTTAGAGTTAACGAAAGTAAGAAAAAGTCAAGGTCGATAAATTCTAAATCTATGGGTAAAACGGTCATTTTACACATAAAAATAGTATACGTCCTGGTACTACCCTGAATGCTGTAAAATATGTTAATTTGCTTATTTTAAATTTATGAAATGATATGATGAACGTTAATGCCAAAAGACATGTTGCATGCTTGGTTTATAAGAAAAATGATTTATATATGCTTAAAGGAGGTAAAGTGATTGTAACTAGTACGATGATTATGATTATATGTAAGGTCAAGGCTCAGTTGACGAGTGAGAGTGTAGCTGATGTCCCCGCCGCCCAGTACTGTGGTTACACGTAGATGGATCCATCGACCTTCAGCTGAAGTGAAAGTCACAATTAACGATCTGAATTCAATAAAAGGAAAAATATATACGTATACGATGAAAGATAAAATGTATATGATGAAAGGAAAAATGTTATATTTATGCATGTTCATGAAAAGTAGATTAAGTAAAAATATTTTCACTGTTGCATGTGATTGTGTATGTATTACTCGTTATCATGGTTAAGGTTTGCTGAGTCAATAGACTTACTAGGTGTGATCGATGTAGGTGAGCATGATATTGATGTTGTTGAGGGACTTGATGGTTGATCTTGCTGAACTGAAGGTACACACAATCCGAAGACCAACGCTAGTTTTTCGCATTTAAATTAAGTTTGTGATTTAAGTTTACATTAAATATTTTGTGACTTTTATGATGCTTTTGAGAGATTTTTGAGAGGATGTTAGAGTTAGTTTATTTTCAAATTTTGCTAAGTTTAGGTTTGGTAAACGATGACGATTTTATGTTTTGAATTATTTTCCTTTAGATTTTCAAATATAGTTGGTGGTTTTATTTTTTAAAATGGTGCAAAGTTAATTTTAAACCACCATTTTAAAATATATATATATATATATATTATATATATATATATTCGGCCGAGGTGTAAAAAAAATTCTAGTAATTTTTAAAAAAAACGAGTAGTGGACGTTTCAGTTGGTATTAAAGCAATGTTCCTGCAAATGGTTGTGCCACCGCAAGTTCCGAAAAGCTCAGTCGTCAAGTCTCAAGTCTGAAAGTTTAATTGCTTAACATGATTTTTATGATGATACTTGCATCTTTACATGGATTATACGATTACGTTACATGTTTAATAGCTCTTTGTGATAAATGTTATATATGCTTAAAGTTGCTCAAAAAAGAGTTAGTATATGATGCATTATTAGAAAACTTAGATTTAAATGCATGTTGGTTACATTTAGAATTTAGAAAATGTAAAGATATAATGCCTTCTAGACGCGCAACTAGTACCAATAGGAAAGCAGTGAATGTTGAGGGTCGTCAAGGGAATGCACCCCCACATCCTAACGGGGATGCTGCTATTCGTGCACTGGAGGGCATGGCACACTTCTTTGAGCAGCAGTTTCAGCAGGCTCTGAGGCCACAACACGACGTTTATGATCAGTTCATGAGGCTAGGTCTAAAGGAATTTTCTGGCACCAATGACCCATTTGCTGCTGAGGGTTGGATTCGATCACTAGAGGTGCACTTTCGATATCTGATTATGGGAGACGCTGTGTAGAACCCGTAAATTGGACTGCGTATAAGCCATGCATAATTCTAGTATTTAAAATTTAAAATGATTTTATTTTATGAGTATTTAAATTCTATTCTTTAAATTTATTTATTTTACGCAGTAGTTTAATTGTTATCTTTTCAGTTAAATAAGTGAGGCCGGACTGGAGATGGAGTATTGAGATAAGTTAATAAAGAGTTATTTAAGAAGTGGTAATTTAGCATGTTAGTAAATATATTTTTTAAAAAAAAAAAATTGGCATGTATGCAAGTTATTAAACTTCTTTGGTATTTTACTTAATTGTTTTTAAAGCATTAAATGCGTGTTTACTTCATTAATTTATGTTTAATTATTTTTATGCATTTTATGCATAATTCATGCATTTTAGAATTTAATTCAGGAAATTTTAAAGGTTCATGCATTAAAGATTTTTAAATTTCATTTCGCGCTCGAACGAGGATCGGAGACCAGAAAATTTTAAGAAAAATTATTTTAATTACATGATTCATTTTTATTAATTAATATAAGATGTTTTAAAGGTAGTATTTTTCTAAGATTGGGATTTATTGGGTATTTTTACCCGCATAATTTTAATTTTTAACGGTACGTAAATTTTATCGAATCGAGGGACTTTTTGAAGGTTCGACTAATATTTTCGAAAACTTTTCAAAACGAAATATTTTTCGGGAGTGTGTTTGGAATTAATGGACCTATTTTTAAGATTATTGGGCTTAAACTCTTTTAATTTAAAATAAAAACTAATTAATCTAATTGTTAATATGCATTAATAATTAAATAACCCTACACCTTTTAATTTACAATTCAACAACCGGCACACTTCCTTTTCAAGCCAACTATCATTGTTTCTTTTTCCCTTCATTAAATAGATATGGGTGTCTCGGTTCTACACTTGTCCTTGCAAAGAAAACTTCATCTTGAATCCTTCACATCGGTTTTGCTCTCCAAACATCTAAGGCACGCACGTACTTTCTTTTTCTCTTCATACACGCTGATAGTATACTGATCTTTATGAAAATGCATGAAAGTTTATAGATCCAGCCTTGTACATGCATGATTTTTCGGTTGCTACTCATAATCTTGCTGATGTGTGGTGCAAGGGGCTGCTGTATAAGGTTGTCAAGGGCCTGTACAGTCCATGGTTGTAGAGGTTTAGGTCCTGGTGTGAGCAGCTTGTTTGGGTTTTGATGATTAAGGGTGAGGGCCGATCGGTTGTGAGGTGTGTGGTTCGATCCAAGCTCCTTTTACACCAGCTGTGCGAGGGCTTGATCCAGCACTGGATCAGACCCTGGGGAGGTCTGAGATGGGGCTGGGATAGCTCGAACTACGCTGGAGTTGCCGGATCGAAAGATCAAGCCATGTTTTGAAAGGTTGACGCGATAGGAACTCCTTGGTGTCTAGCGATCGTTGGTCTTGTGCAGCTTGCATGGAGATAAAGCCGTGTGTCTAGTGTGTCAAGTAGAGTCCCTAGGTGGTCAAGGAGAGGTCGGTTCATGGCTGGTACGTTGGGTGTGGTTAGTGGAGTGAGTTTTAGGGAAGGTATTGCACAACGGAGGGAAATTGGAGAGGCCGAGAGTTATGCTATTTTTTTCTGGAATTTTCAGCCGTGGGTTTAGGGGATTGGTTATATTTTTTTATGAATTTTAAGTGTTTGTAAGATATGGTAAAAAGTTTGGGAAAATTCGATTAAGTTTCGAATCGATTCGGGTTAAAACCGGGACACCGGTACAAGTTTTAAAACAATTCGATTAAGTTATGATATGGGCTCGAGTTTAAATCTAAGAAATACTTTTAAATATGTTTTGGGACATTTTTAGGAGTTTGGTAAGTTTCGGATAAAAATAAGGAGTTTTGAATTTATCCGGGATTTAATCGCCGTACGAAACGTTAATTAAAGGATTAATTGAAACGCCTAGATTTAAGCTTAATAAAATTATGGAAAATTATATTTAAGCTCAAATAATTAATAGAAGTCTAAGTTTTTAAATTGGGAATTTTATGCTAAGGTTTGGTTTAATTCGAGATTAAAACGCATTAATAGGTTATATTTAAAGATTAATTTAAAAGTCATAGATTTAAGCCAAATAAAAATATGGGAAAGTTCTTGTAAGCTTAAATAATTATTTGGGACGTGTTAGAGTCAATAAAATTAAGAAAATGTCAAAGAAGTGAAATTTTACTTCTAGGGGCAAAATGGTAATTTTTGGGTTTCCAGAGGCAAAATGGTCGTTTTGCACCCGGGGTGAGATTTTGGTCAAGGCAGCGCCCTGAGCACATTTTATCATATTTTAAAAGTTCATGCATCACGTTTACGATTTTTACGCTATTATAATAATTATGGTGCATGCCTGGTTTAAAGGAATTAAGAGAGAAAAAGTAATAAAGTGAAGAGCACTCCGTCTCCGCCACGTCGCGTCGTCGTTTTGTTTGTTTTCTTTCAAAACAAACCAAGGCATGTTTATATCTTCTTTCACTCTTCAATCAAGCCATATAGGTATTTTTAAATATCGCAAGTACATGATTTTAATGCAAGAAGATCGAAATTGTTCATATTTAATTATGTTGGTTAATTATATTACGTGCATAGAAAATATTCATTTTGAGATTTATGCGATATTGCTTGTGGCCACTTTACTATCATAGGATTATTACTTCACCCGCTCGCCAGTTACCGGTCATGGGAGCATTACTAAATCCGGTCGCCAGTTACCGGTCAGTTCAGTTTCACCCAGTATACGGTGGTATTAGTCTGATCAAACAAAAAAATTACTAAACCCGATCGCCAGTTACCGGTCCGGTCGCTAGTTACCGGTCAGTTCAGTTCAGTTCAGGGGCCACTTGCGTAGACCATAATCTCACCAGAAAATTATTACATGCTATTTCATTACAGGGCTCCAAGGAGTAAACATTTTCACTTATGATTTTCAGTTCAGTTATGCACGTATTATAATTACTCATGATCAATTATTTTCACTTGATGCCTCATGACATGATATTTCCACTTCGCATTAGATTTTATTATTATTACTTGTTATCTACGATATATGCATGCTGAGTCTTTAGACTCACTAGACTTGATTGTTGTAGGTGCTGATGATGTCGGGATCGAGGGCGGGGACTCGTGAGCCACCTCGAGTCGGCAGTAGTAGGACCCGAGGACCTCAGTGCAGCATTTATTATTATTCGATTGCGCAAACATTTTTATTATTGTTGGAAAAACTTTTTACTGTCATTTCGAAAATGTTAATTTCTTCCGCTGCCACTTTGAACATCAAACTTTATTTATCAGTTCATTTATGAATGAGGCAATTTTAATTATTTAAAAAGAAAAATTTTAAAATTTCCGCAAATTTCCAAGTAAGGATTTTTAGGTCTTTACACGCTGACCGTGTTAGGTATGCTACGTATATGCTTAGAGATCATACTTCACTTTGGTGGGAAGGGGCGGAACATGGAATTGATTTGGCTACACTTACCTGGGCACGATTCAAAGAAATATTCTATGAGAAGTACTTTACTGCCGATGTACGAGGACGCCTAAAGAGGGAGTTCATGAGTCTCCAGCAGGGGAACACGAATGTGGCTGAATTTGTGAGAAATTCGACAGGGGTTGTCAATTGTGCCCCTCATTGCTAGAGATGTTGCGGAAAAATTAAGGCACTTCATGGATGGCCTTCGACCTACCATACGCCGTGATGTGATGATGATGCGACTGGCGGACTATGCAGCTGCCACTGCCTATGCATTCCAAGCTGAGCAAGCCCTGAAATATATTGATTATGAGATGCAGCGTAAGAGACAGCAGCACCAAGAGAACTCCCGATCAAATAAGAAGCCATTTACAGGACCTCCTAGGGCTCATAGGCAGCAAAAGCCCCAAGGGCAAGTGAAAAAGCCATGACCACCAAAACCACAACAGCCTAGAGCACCAAAACCTGTTGAAAGGCCACTGTGCAAAGAATGCAATCGCTCACATTTTGGCAAGTGCATGTGGGGGACGTACAAATGATTCATATGCAAAGAGGAGGGACATAAAGCTGTTGATTTTCCAAAGAGAAAAGCATCAACGATGGGTAGAGCTTATGTTATGCATGCTGAGGATGCTGAGGAGGAGCCAGACACGATCTTAATCACCGGTAACCCAGTTATTTAATGTTTTTTATTGCAAAAATTGTTAAATTGGTTATGAAAATTGATTTGGGATCAAGAAGAACCTATTGGAAAATAGGTTGCATGCTCTACTATAAATGTATTTAAGGGATGACATTAGAAATTATGGAAATTGAGCATGAATTATGAACCTTAATTATGTGAAGGAGATGATTAAATCCAAATAAGAATTTAAGGCTTAAAATTGAGAAATAATCAAGGATAAGGTATACTTGAGATTTTCGAGATTTATGGGGACCAAAATGCAAATTCCAAAAACTTAAGGGACTTAATTGCATATAACAAAAACTCAAGGACTAAGCGTAATTTTCGAAACTTTTGCAATATAATGCAAATTTTCGAAAATATAGGGATCAAATCGCAATTTTCGAAAATCTTGGGTCTAAAATGAAAATTTCGAAAAAATTAAAGTGTTAAAATGTAATTTTCAAGAAATATTATTGTCCAAGGGAGTAATTTTTGAAAATATGGGAAAGATAATGATAGAAATTCTTTAAGCTTCAACATGAATAGATTTAAAGGCATTTTCGCCGCAGGAAGATATTCATTCTAGGCATAACTACCTATACATTGCTGGATTCGGGAGTTACACACTCATTCATATCCGAGACATTTGTCATGTGACTAAATATTATACCCGAAGATATGAGATTGGGCTTCAAATTTTCTATTCCTTGCAGTGATCAAATGATCACTTCGAGCATTATGAAGAATATGGAGCTTCGATTGCAAAAAGATGTTGTTCGGGTAGATCTTATCATACTCCCAATGCATGAATTTGACATTATACTTGGCATGGATTGGCTGTCATTGAATGGAGTTTCAATAGATTCTTGAAAGAGGTTAGTGTCTATTCGACCACCTAGTGGGAAGTCTTTTATTTTTGAGGCAGCGAGGAACAAGCAAATGCCGCACATTATCTCTTGCATGTGTGCAAGGAAACTTATCAAGAGGGGATGCCAAGATTTTCTAGCATGTGTTACTTCAGCACATGTTCCCGACAGCCAGAAGCTAGAGGATGTTGAGATCTTCAGAGACTTTACTAGCGTCTTTCCTGAGGACGTTTCTGTCATTCCACCAGACCGTGAGGTAGAATTTTCTATTGAGTTGATGTCGAGCACTATACCAATTTCTAAAGCGTCCTATCGTCTAGCACCTGCCGAAATGAAAGAGCTAAAATATCAAATTCAAGAGTTGCTGGACAAGGGTTTTATTTCCCATAGTTGTTCTCTGTGGGGCACACCGGTATTGTTTGTGAAGAAGAAGGATAGTAGTATGAGACTTTGCATTGATTATCGAGAGCTAAATAGAGTCACCATCAACAATAAATATCCCTTACCGAGAATTGAAGACTTATTTGATCAATTGCAAGAAGCATCGATATTCTCAAAAATAGATCTTCGTTCTGGATTTCATCAATTAAAGGTTAAGGAGTTGGATGTTCATAAGACAACGTATAGGAGTCGATATGGGCATTTTCGAGTTTATGGTCATGCCATTTGGGTTGACCAATATGCCAGCGATCTTCATGGATCTCATGAATCGCGTATTTTAGTCATATCTTGATCAATTTGTTATAGTTTTCATCGATGATATTTTGATCTATTCAAAGGGTAAGGAGGAGCATAGTCGGAATTTTAGAACACCACTGCAAATACTGCAAGATAGGAAATTATATGCAAAGTTTAGTAAGTGCGAGTTTTGGCTTGAGAAAGTGGTGTTCTGAAGCCATGTCATTTCTAGAGATGGAGTTGAGGTTGATCCGAGTAAAGTCGAGGCAGTGAAAGAATGGCCTATACCTAAGCGCGTAACCGAGATCCATAGTTTCTTGGGATTAGCTGGCTATTACCGAAAGTTCATACAATGATTCTCTTCTATTGTGTACCCTTGACTGCCTTGGCAAAAAAGAATGAAAAGTTTATATGGGGATCCGAGTGCCAAGAAAGTTTTGACAAGTTGAAGCAAGCTTTGATTTCAGCGTCAGTGTTATCGATGCCATCGGAGCAAGGAGAGTATGTTTTTTTTACAGACGCTTCGAAACTTGGTTTGGGTGCAGTTCTAATGCAAGATGACCGAGTTATAGCCTATGCGTCGAGACATGTGAAGGTTCATGAGAAAAATTACCCAACACATGATCTTGAGATCGCCGCAGTGGTATTTGCACTGAAAATTTGGAGACAATATTTGTATGGGAAGAAATGCAAGATTTTCACCGACAGTAAAATCTAGAAATACTTCTTCACATAAAAAGAGTTGAATATGAGGAAACGAAGATGAATAGAGTTGGTAAAAGACTACGGCTGTGACATTAGCTACCATCCGAGAAAAGCTAATGTAGTAGCGGACGCATTGAATAGGAAGACATCAATTATTACCCAATTATCACTTCAGAGATCTCTGCAGTCCGATATACAACAATTTGATCTTACAGTATATGCTAGGGGTGAGGCCCAAAATCTTGCCACCATGACAGTACAGTTGACTTTGAGAGATAGAATCTTGAGGGACGGTCTTCTGACGAGCATTTGCAAAAGTGGAGGTCAAGAGATGAATCTAAGGGCCGGAAGCTGTAATCTTAGGTGGATGGTATTGTTCGATATTGAGACCGACTTTGGGTTTCTAGTGGCGATTCTTTGAGAAAATTATTCTGAAGGATGCTCATGATACTCCGTATTCCTCCATCCATCCTGGAAGTACGAAGATGTATAAGGATCTTCAATCATTGTATTGGTGGCCGGGCATGAAGTGAGATATCCTGCGATCTGTATCTAAATGTTTGACATGTCAACAAGTTAAAACAGAGCATCAGATGCTAGTAGGAAAACTTAGCCACTTCCTATTCACGAATGGAAATGGTAAAATATCACCATGGATCGACTGCATGGGATTCCACTATCTATCATTTCTGACAGAGATCTGAAATTCACATCGTTCTTTTGGAAGAGTCTGCATGTAGCGATGGGGACTAAATTGTTATTCTCAGCATTCCATCCTCAAACCGATGGTCAGTCTGAAAGAGTGATTCAAATTTTAGAGGACCTACTTCGAGCTTGTGTGATTGATTTTCAAGGAAGTTTGGAACTGAAGTTGCCTCTAGTGGAGTTTACTTATAATAATAGCTATCAATAATCAATAAGAATGGCTCCTTACGAGGCACTATATGGGAGGAAGTGTAGATCACCCATATATTGGGACGAGATCGGTGAAAGAGGAGAATTTGGTTCGAACTTGATCAAGCTAACAAAGAAGTTAGTAGTCAAAATTCGAGATAGGATGAAGACTGCACAAAGCCGATAGAAAAGCTATGCCAGCAAGCGACGAAGAGAGCTAGAGTTTGCAGTAAGTGACCAAGTATTAGTGAAAGTAGCACCCCTAAAGGGTGTTACGCGATTTGGTAAGAAAGAAAAACTTAGTCCAAGATTTATAGAGCCGTTTGAGATTTTAGAGAGGATTGGAACACTAGCCTATAGAGTGGCTTTGCCACCGATGCTATCTGGAGTACATAATGTGTTCCACATCTCGTTGTTGCGAAAGTACATGTCGAACCCTTCACATGTACTAAATTATGAGCCTCTACAGTTGACTCCCAATATGTCATACGAGGAAAGACCTATACAAATCCTAGGAAGACGAGAAAGAAGACTACGAAACAAGGTTATACCAATTGTCAAAGTCAAGTGTCTAAATCACTCGGATGAAGAAACTACTTGGGAAACTAAGAGAGACATGAAGAGTCGCTACCCGGAATTATTCGGTAAGTATAAATTTCGACCGTTGCAAAAAATTAAATCAGACAATATTGGCTGCCGAGGGAAGAAATCAAATTCGCAATTGGAACAAGAGTTCAAATGTACTCTTGAAGAGTGGATAAAGTAATATAAATATATAATACTAAATTCAAATATTCATTTCCAAAAGATTTTTGAGATTAGCCACACAAAATATGTTCAATATAGGAATAGGGGATTAAAAAGGGGATCACTGTGTGTTGTGTTCTTGTCTGCGTCCAAATGCTATAATCCTAAGATTTTGTATTTTTAAACACAATTTCTAAATATTTGACTCAATAGTTATTTTTAGTAACCGTCCTAATAATTATTCTAAATTATGTGGGTAACTAATTTCAGACTTGCAGGCTTTGTCTAGAGAGAAGACTGCAAACTATCTGATGGCAAGGACCTTAGCGGATATAAAATCAATATAATTTTAACCGTTGGTTGATCGGGTACACGTGAGGCCAATGCATCTAAAATTTGCTCGCCTCCAAATGAGAATCAAAACCCTCACAAAATAATCAACCGTAGACCGATTTTAAAATTTTGGGTCCCAAAATATTTACTTAAATTGAAATTCATAAGATAAGCAGGAGCTTTTTTCATAAACGATAAACTTCATGTCCTTGAAAAGATTGTCACTCAAGGCAGATGATTGCAATCAAATAATTCATGGACATGACCAACATAGCACGAGAATATAGTTATTCCGTTCTCCAATGAAACCAAGATTAAGAGGAGGTTAGTCCATAGTAGCATCAGAGTTCATTTCCATATGCATATCAGGATAACCTATGCATTGCTGAGCAGAGGAAGACAGACTCGTTAGCTCTGCATGAGATGCGCTTGCACCATTCTGATCAGTTCCACAACCCCATTGTTCTGTATGCCCCATGGTTGGTACATTCATCTTATCCTGTCAATTTAGTCGGTATCGACATTTAAAATCAAACACCTAATAATATATAAAGAAACAAAAAATTTGTGGAATATACCTTACATAGCCAAACAACTATGAACTGAATTACCAAAATTCACGAGTAGCAAACTTTCACAAAAACACCAACTTTAAGACAATTAGATGGGATTAAAAAGAATGCTACCTCCACGAAGTGTTTTAATTACCAGAGTATAGATGTTTATTCATGCTCAAATATCATCTTAAATGCGTATTTAGATTTTCTTTTTATTTTGAAAAAATTCAAATAGTGGTAAAAGGGAATGTATCACCATAGAAATATTCTTGCAGTCCAATTTAAAAAACCAATTAGAAGTCATTTAAGTTCAAGTTATTAATCAATTGAAATTGGGTGTAAAAGGACTTCTAAAGTAATGAAATGAATGTTTAACCCAAAAAGAATCATTATATTGATGTTTCATGAGGTAAATAATCACTCCTTAGCCAAATTAATTGTCAAGAAATGATTTGAATGCACCAACTGTTAAAACCAACATGCCATGTATCAGCACAATCGGTTGTGGATCAGAATAATCTTTCAAAATGGCCAAGTTTCACTTCTTCCACAAAGTTAGAGTAAACCTTATTTTCATGAAGCTGTATGAATTACAAAAAGAACTCGGCTACATTTTGTACTATCTCACAAAGAGCTGAATGTACTTTGGGATTATACCTACTTGCAAATCACTATCCATTTATCATAAGTTAGAGAAAAAGGAGCTATTTCACAGATAATATGTCATTATTAAATAATGATTCATACCTATGAATATATAATTATGTATCCAAAAAAATAGAATAATAAGTGTATTTTGATGAAGTTGGTATGGTTAACAGAAACGAAGTTAGAACCACCTAATGCTCTTTAGGTTCAAATTGCATGTTATAATTTAACTTCACTGATGTCTAAATGAGTTATTCAAATCAAACATAGAAACTGGTAAACAGGAGATCGGACAAAATACAAGTAAACAAAGATCTTGGAAGAACCTGCAAGTAGCCAAGAATATCAGGCACGGTTAAAAGTTTCCCTTCTTGCAGCTTTGCTGCAATCCATTCATGCATTTTCACCTTAGAAATGATAAGAAGATGTTATTCGGCAACCATTTAATGTATTTTCCTAAACATTCACATAAACATGGCCAAGGGATATGATATCACGCCAACCCCCAGTTTATTAAGAAATTTTCCGATTAAGAAGAGTGAAATATAAACAAGTCAATGTACTAGGCCTGATGCAAAGGCTTGTACTCAGTGATTGGTAATCGCTACAAAAAAATTTCATCCATTTATAGAAATCTCTGTGTTTCACACTTATGCCCCAGTATTCCCAAGCTCAAGAATATAGGAATCTTAATAATCAATGATCCTGACTGTAAGATCTTCACCGGTACAATATCTATGTTACATTTTTCTTCAATGGCAAAAACGGACTTTAGATCATAGATAGACTGATAGAGGATACCTTCAAAATCATTTAATCTCAGTAGAATTATGCAAGTGCATAAGACAAACAGTCTTAAGACGGTTGAAAGACAATGACCTCTGGAATTGTTAAATCTTGTCAGAAATGGTACCAGAGAGTAGACAGAAATCTCTGGTCACAACCTCCAACAGAAAATTTTAACTTTTCGGGATCTGTGTAAAGCTACAGCATTCATATTTAGTATCACTTTCTTCGAGCCGCATATTAACTTATTGGAAAAGGCAGTAGCTTGTCGTGTTCAGAAAAGATACACTTGTAATTTGTCATCTTCGTAAAATATTCACTTTAGCTTATGGACAAGTGTTGTTATCTTGATTGTTTTTTTTTTAAATGTTAAAGTAAATGCAAATCATTTAAAATCCATTATTGATAAATGCGAAAACATAAAAGCCGCCAAAAACAGAGATTTCGTAACCTTTATTGAGCCCTTAAGGTAAGTAGGATTAAGAAATAACAATTTAGCAACTTGATTATCGTGCCTTTTCCAGTTTATCCGGATCACAGGGATTTAACAACATGAACTTCTTAGCTAAAACAAGATACCGGTATAAACGCGACGTGATTGTCTAAAAACAGACTCTGATAAAATAATATCTACACATAAATGCAATGACAGCTTAAATCAATCGCTGAAACAGGACTAAAACATCCTTAACCAATTAAATTTCCCATCAAACATCATATGATCACTCACTAATTCACATACTTAAAAAAAAGGGTCTTAAATTGGTTGTGTAGCATGCTAATGCAGAAAATGAAGCCTAACAGAAAACCCTTGAAAGCAACTTCAGAATTTTCAAAGAAAGTGGCATGTGTGAATCCATTTGCTCAATCCAACGATCAACAAAAGAAAAACTGAGAAAAGCAAGAACGAGTCTAAATATCATAAACCTTCAAGAATCTCAGACCACAATAAAAATCAATCAAACAGAACTGAATCAAATAAATCAATTCAAGATCAGAAAAAAATCAAGAAAACTGAGTGGGAAAAGCAAAATCTTATGCCACATCAAAACAATCAGCAAAACTAGTTGATCTGTTGACATAGAAACCAAAACTGAAATTCTTAAAAAATCAATCAGAAAATTAACAAAGACAAATTCCATAAAAAAGGTCAAGCTCTTACATAGGAGTAGCGGTGGCCAGCCTCAAAAGCCTGCTTTTGGTTAGCAGAAGCCTGAGAAAAAAATTGACAAAGATTGTTAGCTACATTCTGGAAAGTGGAGAACAAAACCCTTTCGTTCTCATCAACAACAGCGATTTCCATCTTTCTCTTGGGTGCCATGAAGAAATTCTTGTTCTCTCTCGATTTCCCAATATATCTTTGCTGAAATTGCTTCTCCTTCTCCCACCCACGGGGTTTGCTTTTAAACTTGGAATGCATGGAAAAAGAGAGAGTAAAGAAAACCAACCTGGTATCTTATCACACATGTAATCCAATGCAGATTAAAGGGCATCCGCTGCTTTAATTACAGCACGGCCAAGTGAGAAAACAAACACACACACACTATAACGGTCTGCGCTCAAAGTTTTGGTAAACCAATCTCCCTCGTCTCACTCTCTCTTTCTCTCTCTCCAAGTATAAAATATATGTGTGTATATACAATTCTACATGTTATTCACTTCGGTACTAATTTGAAATGGATTCTCTACACTCTACTGAATTAGAAACGAAAATCGATGAGGCAGCGTAGTTCTCTGTTCCACTCTTTGTAAATTAGCAAATCAGTACAATCGCTGGATGCAGACGCAAAATCACAAACAAAAATTGATTTTCCTTTCGGTGCTTGTTTGACTGTTATTTTGCAAAACAAATATAAAAGGAAAGATTAATTTAAAAAAAAAAAAGGTAAAATGTATATATTTGACTGTAGTTATAACATATATAACGGAGTAAAAAATAATTTCGTAGATAAACTATATATAAATAGAGTAAAAAAAAAATTTAATATAAGAACTATTGATAAATAGAAAAATTGATATATAAATTATTATAAATAACTAAATTGATACTAAATCCATAAAAAAAGACAAATTTTCCATTAAACTAAAGTATTTTAAGTCCAAACACTCTTAATGAATTCAATTACGTGCATATGTTTATTTTAATTTTTTTCTAAAAAATATTATATTTATTTAAAAATTATATATTATTGAAATATTTAAGTTTTGGTGATTTGCTTACCTCAAAAAATTAGTTCAAAAATATTTAAATTCTGCACACCGAGAGTTTTGATAGCATATAAATTCAGCAGAGACCACTTACATACTTTTCAAAAACTTTACTAAAGTCCACTCAACCAATTGGATAATCATCACTGAAATTATTCTTGTAAACGGTCATTCATGAATGAGCTTGGACTTATTGTTTTATTTAATGAAGCATAAATTCGGCGAGTCATACATTAAAATATTGTTCAACATCGTATTTAAGCAGAATATATTCTAACCATTTGACCGTCAATGTTATAAGAATTTATTGTCGCTTACAATTTTTTATTATAAGAAATTATATGACAAAATTTACTATTACAATTATGTCCCTGGTACAACTAATTTATAGTCATTGAGATCCGAACATTAAAGAACAAATTTAAATAGGACATATCAGAATTCAGGAAACATCAAGACACACTTGCGTGATTTATCATCTATTGACTTAGAGTACTTCTGAAAATATTCAAAGCGCACATTCAAGTTTTTATCACATTCAAATATTATACCCTGCTGTCATATTCTCGCTGATTATCTTTGTACTCATTTTATCATTGAGTGCGTTATTGTAAATGAAAGAAATTTGCACGAGGTCTTAAAGAATTGATTCTAAGAGTTTCAGTAAGAAGCTTTTATGTCCTACTGAAGTGAGTGCTTATAAAAGATATAAATATTAATGTTTTTAAGTTAATACTTTACAAAAACAGAAGAATGAGTGACATAGATGGATTTTAGCATTCAGGCTTCCAGAAACAATTCTTGTATTTTACTTACTATATTACTGTTTTTGTATGCTGAACTGTGATCGTCAAGATCAGACTTTTGCTGCTAATACTAATAAATTATATCTAAGAGTCTGAAGGAAGAAATTTGCAAGGTGGTTATTCACCCTCTCTAAAGTACCTTACTGATCCTAAAAATTAGTATCAGTTATGGTTTTCTTAACCTCTGAACCTACACATATATCGATGGCATTTTTAGCAATATCCCTGTGTTTTTCAAGGAAGAGTTTGATGATTGAAAAATCAGAATAATGCTTATTTGGCTGCAAAAGACGACGACATGTGGTACATAATTACTAACGGGCCTATCAAAATCATGAAGGATAATACTGTTGTATCTATTACTCATAGAGCACCACAAATGATAGAATCATCGATCAAAATGAACTTCTGATGAGATAAAGAAGAAAAATCTAGATCATGAGGAAAATGACATATTATACAAAACTTTATCATGACATATTATACAAAACCATTGATAAGAATACAAGCCTTTGAAAAGAATACATTTAGTAAGATCAAAATATGTTCCACTGCAGGATATTTAGGAAAAGTAAATTCAGCTCTGTGAGAGAAATGATCAGACGAAAGAGAGTAAACTCATAGTAGCCATGCAAAAATTTGAGAACGTCAAGATGAAATCCTGAGAATCTCTGAATGACTCTGATGAGAGATTCAACAACATCATCATTGTGTTGACAGCTCTTGGGAAAGATTACACCAACAAAGAAGTAGCATTGAAAGTTATTAGAGTTTTTCCAAGGGAATGAGATATAAAGACAATTGTCATGGGAGAATCAAAAGATCTAAACAAGTTGAAGTTGCATGACTTGAGGGCATATGAATTTGAATTGGAAACCAGAAGCGTGGAGGAGTCTACTTCTAATAATCCAACCAAAGCTTTTGCAGTCACCATTGCCGAAGATGTAAAGAAAAGACTATTGAACAACTGAGCAATGATTCTATTTCATTGATTATTTATAAGTTTTTCAAGTTAATGAGGAAGAACCACAAGAAATTTCAAAACCCTAATCGGAATTATAAGAAGGAGTCATCATTTGGTGACAAGACATGCTTCGACTAGGAGGACTTGTCATTTAATTTTTGACTACCCTAAGACAAAGAAAGATAATTATAACCAGAAAGGATTATAAGGCCATAGTTACTGAAGATTGGAAAATCAAGTGGACATATTCCAGTTCTAAGCTTCTGACTCGAAGAGCCAATCCATTGATATTGACACTGAAGAAGTTCAGTGTTTCATGGTCCATGTTGATCTAGATTTAACTATTAATTAGGAATTTGATTTTGACTTAGATGAATTTAAATGAGCTGATTTGGTTAAAGCATTGGATGACATGGTTGAGGAGTACTCGAACCTTTCTTAGTTATTCAAGGAAGTGAAAGTTAAAAATCAAAGCTTAACTTATTATGAAACATCTACTAAATTTTTTTTAAAGCTACAATTCGAAAATAAACATTTACAAGCGTGCATGCAATAATTTCTGTAAATCACCCATTTTTAAAATAAGATAAATTAGATACTGACAATTACTACAGTTCAAATATTCTCAAAACCCCTGTCGAATCATCAATGTAAAAAGAAAAATATTTTGAAAATATCCAATAGTCACTCCTATTTCATAAACATGATGTGCGGAAGAAAAAAGGTCCCCGGGTTAGCGTGCACACATCCAGCCCTGCCTACTCTGTCTTTGGCACCTCCAATCTCCTGATCAATATGCTCACATGCATTATTTGCACCTAGTGAGTATTAAGACTCAAAACACCTATAACGTTATAACGAATACATATATATAACATGCAACAATGAAAATTACTGTACTCAACATACATTTCATGATGTTAAAAGCGTAAACGTAAACATATCGTATAAGCGCCTAACTTTTCAAAACATGTGCAAAGGGCCTCGAAATACTTGCTTGAAAATTTGCGGAAAATTAAAATTTTTTATTTTTTTTTTTTAAAAGAACTTAAATGGCCTCATTCATAAAATCACTGGTGAATCAAGTTCAATATTTCAAAATATTGCAGCGGAAGAAAATCAAAGTTTTGCCAACAACAACGATTTAAAAATATCCAACAACTGATAAAAATTGTTTGCGAAGAAAATAACAACTGCTGCTCTGAGGTCCTCGGGTGCCACTACTGCCGACCCAAGCTGGCTCACTGGTCCCCGCCCTCGGCCCTGGCCTCATCAGTACCTACAACAATCAAGTCTAGTGAGCCTAAAGACTCAGCATGCATAAATCGCAGGTAACGAGTAAAAATCTGAATTTAAAATATGCATGAGATAAAATATCCTGTCCTGAGGCATACTGAAAATAATCTGTACTGAGCAATTATAATACGTGCATAAATGAACTGATAATCACAGTAAAAATGTCTGCTCCTTGGAGCCTGTACTGAAATAACTGATAAAATTTTCTGTTGAGATTATGTTTTACGCCTGTGGCCACTGCACTAAGCTGAACTGATCGGTAACTGGCTACCGGGGAGGCTGAAACTGAACTGAGCTGGCCGGTCACTGGCGACCGGGTGGTACCATACTGAACTGATCGGTCACTGGCGACCGTATAAAATAACACTCCCACATAGTGAATGAACCACAAGCCATATCGCATAAATCTCAAAAATAATCATTTTCTATTTAATGCACGTAAAATAATTAACTGGCGTAATGAAAATTACTGTAATTTTACCAACTGGATTGGATTGGATCGTTCCCAGGCTCGCTGCAACCTAACTGTGCCATGAAAAATATGCAATAGCTTAAACATGACCAACTATGCAATTTACGTTCAAAAGATGCGACTATGACGCCTAATGACTTCGCATTTAATCATGACTCCGAGCCAACCTGAACCGACACTGAACCGACGTATAGTCATGATTAAAATACGCTGAAAAATCATAAAATAATGCTCCTAAAATGATAGGGTCGAAATCTAGGTGGAATGGAGGCCAAAACACGAAACGCTCTTTCGAGAGTCAATTTGGCACATTGCACCGTAAATTCTCGTACGACCTCAAAAATGATCCAAATGACGAACGGTCAAAAACATGACCTTCCTAACTCAATGAGGCACTGTCCAGTCCAAGGTCATGGGCTAAAAGCCAACCAAGAACTCGAACGAGCCTCTGAACCGACACAGCAACTTGCTGTAATTTCCAGCAGCTGCGCAACTACAAGACTTGAGTTGGTTTCGAGGCTATCGGCCATTAGGGAAGTGAACCACCGAGCAGAGACTCTTACCAACATCCCAAGGAATGATTTGAATCATGGCTAAGGGCCCTAGGCCAGCCACAATCTGCATCATACCAAAACTCAACCGAAGGGTCCAACCGAGAGCAACGTGCATGCATGTGTAGTGTTTATGCTATGATCGATGTCTTGCGTCGTTCCAGTGGCCATTTGATTGACCATGGCACGATCTAGACATCTAGGAGCATGATATGAACCGTGGCTAAGGGCCATAGGCCAACCAAGATCCACACCAAGCAAACACAAACCGAAACCAAAAGCTGTCCAACCGAAGTAGCCGAAGGGGTATAGGGGCTGTTGTGATGTTTTTATTAAAAACCGATGAACCATGGACCAAGCCACCAAAAGGGCAACTTAGTCACGTCTTAGACTTGCTAGGGAAGTGATCCAACCATGGCTATAGGCCCTTGGGGCAGCCAAGATCAGATCCTTCCTCCATGACAACAAACTGAATTTTTCGAACAACATTACTGCACCTATGGGGACTTGCTGTCCTTCTGAATTTCCAGCAAGCATGGGGCTGGTTTGAATGGACCAACATGGTCCTAATGCATCCTACTACATGTATATAAGCCGCCTTGGGAGCCTAGAATCGAACCAATCACCTGAAACCACAAAACTCAGAAAAACGTGAAGCTTGTCATGAAAGGGCCGAAATTCTGCATGTGTGTTCCAAAAATATTTTGACATGTATCTCGGTTTTTGCTTGCTAAAACATGATCATGTACTGAAAAATAAATGATAATATGACTTGATTGAGGTTTGAAAGAAATCTAGACATGCCTGGTTTCGTTTCGAAAGAAAACGAACGAAACAACGACGACGCGGCACGGAGGAGGTGGAGCGCTTCTCTTTTCTACCTTACCTTGCTCTCGATTTTTCTCTCTTTCTCCCTAGCTGCTATCCACGTTTTTTCTACTGAAAAGGGGTCTTATTTTCGGTGGAGGTGGAGGGGGGAGTGATGGTTATGAAGGTGAGGAGAAGGGTGCACAAAAATAGGATCATATCAAGACCAAGTCTTCATGCATTTGAATTTTGAATTTTGAATTGCTATCAAATGATCTCTTGGGTGGTTCTAGACTATAGTGGCCGATTTTATCATGCCAAACAAGGGTTAGGATAGTGGTCTAGTATTAATTAATTAAGGTGGAAAAATAGCTAAAAGAATTAGCATGCTAATCAACCAAGAATGGGTCAAAGGTGAGTTGGCAAGTCCTAGTTTGTTCTTCTAGGGGTGTGGCCGAAAATGCATGATAAATGGTAGGGGGAAAATTGATTATCTAGTAATTTAATAACCCTTAAAAGCCTTACTAATCCTTTAATTAATTTAGTGAACTAACCCCTTAATTAAGTAACTTAAATGAGCTCATTTCTTAATCACCTCCAATAATTAAATTAAAATCCTCAACTAACTTAAATAATTCCTTAAACTTCTTTTTAACTTAAATGAACTTACTTGCTAGCTAAATTAACTTCTGGAAATATTTCTCGAATCTTAAATTCTATCTCAAAACTCCAACTCCGGTCCGGCCTCACTGAAAATGCTGAAATGCTAAAAATCATATTACTGAACTGAAATAATAAATAATTAACTTTAAATAAATGCATTTAAAATAATCATGCAATGAAGTCAATTAAATTTAAAAATATAGAATTATGCATGGCTTATACGTCTACTGATTTACGGGTTCTACAATCCTTCCCCCCTTAAAATAAATTTCGTCCTCGAAATTAGAACTCACCGAATAACTCAGGGTATCGACTTCTCATCTCCGGCTCAGACTCCCACGTAGCTTCCTCCTCTGAATGGTTGAGCCATTTGACTTTGACTCGCTTAACCAACTTGTTCCGAAGTTTCTTCTCCTGTCTGTCTAGGATCTGCACGGGTCTCTCCTCATAAGATAAGTTCGTAGTAAGCTGCAACGGCTCGAAATTCAGCACATGCGAAGGATTTGCCATATACTTCCTCAGCATGGAGACGTGAAAGACATTGTGTTCTCCGGCCAGATTCGGCGGAAGAGCCACACGATACGCTAGCGTCCCAACTCTGTCGAGGATCTCAAACGGTCCAATGAATCTCGGACTGAGCTTCCCTTTCTTGCCAAATCTCATGACACCCTTCATAGGTGCCACTTTCACGAAGACATGATCGCCCACTGCAAACTCTAACTCTCTCCTCCGCTGATCGGCATAACTCTTCTGTCGACTCTGAGCAGTCCTCATTTTATCACGGATCTTGACTACTACATCTGCTGCCTGCTGAACAATCTCTGGACCCAACTCTGCTCTCTCTCCTACTTCATCCCAATGAACAGGAGATCTACACTTGCGGCCATACAGCGCCTCATACGGAGCCATACCTATAGACGACTGGAAACTGTTGTTATAGGTGAACTCTACCAATGGTAAGTTCGACTCCCAACTCCCAGAGAAATCAATGACGCAAGCACGGAGAAGATCCTCTAAGATCTGAATAACTCGCTCCGACTGTCCATCTGTCTGCGGATGGAAAGCTGTGCTAAACAGCAACTTCGTACCCAAAGTCGAATGCAAACTCTTCCAAAACGAGGAAGTGAATCTGGGATCTCTGTCGGATACGATAGAAACTGGAATACCGTGGAGTCGGACTATCTCTCGGATATACAGCTCTGCATACTGAACCATGGTGAAAGTCGTCTTAATAGGCAAGAAGTGCGCTGATTTGGTAAGACGATCTACAATCACCCAGATAGCATTCGATCCTCTGGCTGACCTCGGCAATCCGGTCACAAAGTCCATGGTAATGTTCTCCCACTTCCACTCGGGAATAGGAAGGGGCTTGAGCAAACCTGCTGGTCTCTGATGCTCGGCCTTCACTAACTGGCAAGTCAGGCACTCGGATACAAAACGCCTGATGTCCTTCTTCATTCCTGGCCACCAATACAATAGCTGCAGATCTTTGTACATCTTCGTACTCCCAGGGTGAATAGAGTACGGGGACGTATGGGCCTCTGATAAGATGTCTGCTCGGATAGAATCACTGCTAGGAACCCATATCCTATCTCGGTATCTCACAATACCGTCGCTGACTGTATACAAAACACTGCCCTTGGCTTCATCTCTCTTCTTCCACTGTGCCAACTGCTCATCTGCTGCCTGACCGCTGCGAATACGGTCAATAAGAGAGGACTGGATAGTCAAGGTAGATAGACGAGGAACTCTACCTCGAGGGTAAGTCTCAAGATCAAACCTCTACATCTCGATCTGAAGAGGTTTCTGCATCGTCAAATGAGCCATCGCTGCGACTTTCCTGCTCAAAGCATCCGCAACTACATTAGCTTTACCCGGGTGGTAGCTAATGTCACAATCGTAGTCTTTCACAAGCTCCAACCAACGTCTCTGACGCATGTTCAGCTCCTTCTGCGTAAAGAAATACTTGAGGCTCTTATGGTCGGTAAAGATCTGACACTTCTCCCCATACAGATAGTGCCTCCAAATCTTCAAAGCAAAAACTACGGCCGCTAACTCCAGATCATGGGTAGGGTAATTCTTCTCATGGATTTTCAGCTGTCGAGAAGCATACGCTATCACTCTCCCATGCTGCATCAAAACTGCACCTAAACCAAGCTTCGAAGCATCGGTATAAAGGACAAACTCGCCGGGCCCTGATGGCACAGCCAAAACGGGTGCTGAGATAAGAGCTTGCTTCAAAGTATCGAAGCTCTTCTGACACTCCTCGCTCCACACAAACTTCACATTTTTCTTGGTCAGTGCTGTGAGTGGAACGGCAATGGATGAGAATCCCTGAATGAACTTCCTGTAATATCCTGCTAGCCCAAGAAAACTGCGGATCTCTTATGCATTCTGAGGCACAACCCAATCTCTGACTGCTGCAACTTTCGTCGGGTCTACCTCAATGCCACTGCTAGAAACAATGTGGCCCAAGAACGCCACCTTCTCTAACCAGAATTCGCACTTACTGAACTTTGCGAATAGTTTATGTTTCTGCAATGTCTGCAACACTGTGGTCAGATGCCTGCTGTGCTCCTCCCGATTCTTGGAGTAGACAAGAATGTCATCTATGAACACTATCACAAACTGGTCGAGGTACGGCTGAAATACGCGATTCATTAGATCCATGAAGATCGCTGGCGCATTCGTCAGACCGAACGGCATCACAAGGAACTCGTAGTGACCATAACGAGTCCTGAAAGCTGTCTTCGAAACATCAGCATCTCTCACCCTCAACTGGTGATAACCGGAACGCAGATCTATCTTGGAGAAAATCGAAGCTCCCTGCAACTGGTCAAACAGATCCTCAATCCTCGGCAGTGGGTATTTATTCTTCACTGTAACCCTGTTCAACTCCCGGTAGTCAATGCAAAGCCTCATCGTGCCATCCTTCTTTTTCACGAATAAGACTGGCGCGCCCCATGGAGAAAAGCTCGGGCGAATGAACTCCTTGTCGAGAAGTTCCTGGATCTGCTTCTTAAGCTCTGCCATCTCTGTCGGTGCTAGCCGGTACGGCGCTTTGGATATCGGAGCCGTACCTGGCATAAGCTCAATGGAAAACTCCACCTCTCTCTCGGGTGGCATACCAGAGACGTCTTCGGGAAAAACGTCTAAGAAATCTCTGACAACCGGAACATCTGAGGCTGACTGGCTTGGTTCCTCGGGGACAGATAAAAAGGTTGCTAGAAATGCCCGACACCCTCTATGCATGAGCTTCCTAGCCTGAACATAAGGAATAATGCGCGGTAAGGAAAAGTACCTGTCCAACTCAAATAAGAACTGCTCCATTCCAGGCGGTCGGACAAGAACGGATCTCCGCTGGAAGTCTATCAACACTCTGTTCCTCAATAGCCAGTCCATCCCTAGGATGATGTCAAATTCCGGCATCGGTAGCACGATCAGATCCGCATAAACAAGATTACCGTGCAGCTCAAGGTCTATATCTCGGATAACATTGGTGGCTGCCATCTCCTCGCCTGACGGCAACACTACTGAAAAGGCTGTATCTAGCCCAATGGTCTGGATCTTGAGAAAGTTTGCAAAGACCTCCGAAATAAACGAGTGAGTGGCCCCTGAATCTATCAAGGCCTTGGTAGCGGAACCAGATATAAAAATTCTCCCTGAAAGAGCGGAGCTCTAAGTTGAATCCCACTACAAGATCTAAACTTATAGACATGCAAAGGTCTAGGTTCCTCTAGCTTAATTTCCCCGAAATAAATTTGAGTAGAGCATGCAATCCTATAACAGTTCTAAGTTCAGAATCTAAATCCCGATTCCCAAAATGTTGAAATTCGAAGAATAAATTACAGTTTAGAGGTACCTGTCAACAACATAGTCTCCGGGTTGGTTTCCGCGGCATGGAGAGCAAAAACTCTGCCTTGGGTAGGCAGATTCCTCTGAGGACACTGCAGCGACATGTGGTCTGGACTGCCACACTTAAAATACTTTCCTGAGCCAGCCATACATGCTCCAGGATGGCGACGTGAGCACCTGGGACAAACTGGGTGCTCCTGAGTCCTCGGGGCTGGGCGTCCCCGCTGCTGCTGCTGGCCTCTGTTCCTGGGCGGTCCATGAAAAGGCCTCTTATTCTGCTGCTGATGCTGAAGAGGAGGAGGGCGGTGCGGTGCCTGGACTGGGCGCTTGCCCTGGCGATCCCTCTCGATATCCCGCAGATCCTGCTCTGCGGCTAAGGCCTTGGAGACGGCAATCTCATAAGTAGCAGGATCAGATACCCTAACATCCCGGCGCAAGATCGGCCGTAAGCCCACCAGGAAGTGCATCAGCTTGGCTCTGGCATCATTCGCGATCAGGGGCACAAAGTGACAGCCCCTCTCGAACTTACGGATAAACTCCGTAACCGACATATCCCCCTGTCTCAGGCTCATGAACTCGGTGGTCAGCCTGGTGCGAACCTCCTCAGCAAAATACTTGGAGTAGAAAACCTCCGTAAAACGGGTCCAAGAAAGTGTAGCCAATGTAAGGGCTACCGAAGCTCCTTCCCACCATAAGCGGGCGTCTCCATTGAACAGGTAGGTGGCACATCGGACTCGGTCCGCGTCTCCCAGCTCCATAAAATCAAAGATAACCTCGAGGGATTTGATCCATCCCTCGGCAACCATGGGGTCAGATGCCCCAGAGAATTCCTCCGGGCGCATCTTCATGAATCGCTCATACACAGCCTCGGGCCCTGTCGGCCTGGCTGCGGCTGCGGCTACGGCTGCGGCATTGCCCCCCGCAAACTGTGCGAAGAACTGTGCCATCCCAGCTAACATCTGGGCACTCATGTCCGGTGGGGGCGGTGGAGGAGGTGGTAGGTCTCCCTCCGGTCTATGCTCCTCTCTGTCCTCTCGGCGAGGCTCCACCTCTCTGTTGCGCTCTAAAATGCGTCTAGGGGGCATACTGTTCCAACATAACCCATACGTAACTAACATGCATAATTCCATACTTTATTTTAAATGAACACTGAAATACTGAAAATCTGGAAGCATGCTGACAAAATAATTAATGCTTTAACTGAAATGCTGAACAAAATGCTGAACTGAAAAACTTACAGACCAAAGGCGTGGCTTCGTGAGCTTCTCGCGGTCAGTAGTAGTGAAACCCTATACAGAACCACCGCTCTGATACCAACTGCAAAGGGCCTCGAACTACTTGCTTGAAAATTTGCGGAAAATTAAAATTTTTCTTTTTTTTTTTTAAAAGAACTTAAATGGCCTCATTCATAAAATCACTGGTGAATCAAGTTCAATATTTCAAAATATTGCAGCGGAAGAAAATCAAAGTTTTGCCAACAACAACGATTTAAAAATATCCAACAACTGATAAAAATTGTTTGCGAAGAAAATAACAACTGCTGCTCTGAGGTCCTCGGGTGCCACTACTGCCGACCCAAGCTGGCTCACTGGTCCCCGCCCTCGGCCCTGGCCTCATCAGTACCTACAACAATCAAGTCTAGTGAGCCTAAAGACTCAGCATGCATAAATCGCAGGTAACGAGTAAAAATCTGAATTTAAAATATGCATGAGATAAAATATCCTGTCCTGAGGCATACTGAAAATAATCTGTACTGAGCAATTATAATACGTGCATAAATGAACTGATAATCACAGTAAAAATGTCTGCTCCTTGGAGCCTGTACTGAAATAACTGAGAAAATTTTCTGTTGAGATTATGTTTTACGCCTGTGGCCACTGCACTAAGCTGAACTGATCGGTAACTGGCTACCGGGGAGGCTGAAACTGAACTGAGCTGGCCGGTCACTGGCGACCGGCTGGTACCATACTGAACTGATCGGTCACTGGCGACCGTATAAAATAACACTCCCACATAGTGAATGAACCACAAGCCATATCGCATAAATCTCAAAAATAATCATTTTCTATTTAATGCACGTAAAATAATTAACTGGCGTAATGAAAATTACTGTAATTTTACCAACTGGATTGGATTGGATCGTTCCCAAGCTCGCTGCAACCTAACTGTGCCATGAAAAATATGCAATAGCTTAAACATGACCAACTATGCAATTTACGTTCAAAAGATGCGACTATGACGCCTAATGACTTCGCATTTAATCATGACTCCGAGCCAACCTGAACCAACACTGAACCGACGTATAGTCATGATTAAAATACGCTGAAAAATCATAAAATAATGCTCCTAAAATGATAGGGTCGAAATCTAGGTGGAATGGAGGCCAAAACACGAAACGCTCTTTCGAGAGTCAATTTGGCACATTGCACCGTAAATTCTCGTACGACCTCAAAAATGATCCAAATGACGAACGGTCAAAAACATGACCTTCCTAACTCAATGAGGCACTGTCCAGTCCAAGGTCATGGGCTAAAAGCCAACCAAGAACTCGAACGAGCCTCTGAACCGACACAGCAACTTGCTGTAATTTCCAGCAGCTGCGCAACTACAAGACTTGAGTTGGTTTCGAGGCTATCGGCCATTAGGGAAGTGAACCACCGACCAGAGACTCTTACCAACATCCCAAGGAATGATTTGAATCATGGCTAAGGGCCCTAGGCCAGCCACAATCTGCATCATACCAAAACTCAACCGAAGGGTCCAACCGAGAGCAACGTGCATGCATGTGTAGTGTTTATGCTATGATCGATGTCTTGCGTCGTTCCAGTGGCCATTTGATTGACCATGGCACGATCTAGACATCTAGGAGCATGATATGAACCGTGGCTAAGGGCCATAGGCCAACCAAGATCCACACCAAGCAAACACAAACCGAAACCAAAAGCTGTCCAACCGAAGTAGCCGAAGGGGTATAGGGGCTGTTGTGATGTTTTTATTAAAAACCGATGAACCATGGACCAAGCCACCAAAAGGGCAACTTAGTCACGTCTTAGACTTGCTAGGGAAGTGATCCAACCATGGCTATAGGCCCTTGGGGCAGCCAAGATCAGATCCTTCCTCCATGACAACAAACTGAATTTTTCGAACAACATTACTGCACCTATGGGGACTTGCTGTCCTTCTGAATTTCCAGCAAGCATGGGGCTGGTTTGAATGGACCAACATGGTCCTAATGCATCCTACTACATGTATATAAGCCGCCTTGGGAGCCTGGAATCGAACCAATCACCTGAAACCACAAAACTCAGAAAAACGTGAAGCTTGTCATGAAAGGGCCGAAATTCTGCATGTGTTTTCCAAAAATATTTTGACATGTATCTCGGTTTTTGCTTGCTAAAACATGATCATGTACTGAAAAATAAATGATAATATGACTTGATTGAGGTTTGAAAGAAATCTAGACATGCCTGGTTTCGTTTCGAAAGAAAACGAACGAAACAACGACGACGCGGCACGGAGGAGGTGGAGCGCTTCTCTTTTCTACCTTACCTTGCTCTCGATTTTTCTCTCTTTCTCCCTAGCTGCTATCCACGTTTTTTCTACTGAAAAGGGGTCTTATTTTCGGTGGAGGTGGAGGGGGGAGTGATGGTTATGAAGGTGAGGAGAAGGGTGCACAAAAATAGGATCATATCAAGACCAAGTCTTCATGCATTTGAATTTTGAATTTTGAATTGCTATCAAATGATCTCTTGGGTGGTTCTAGACTATAGTGGCCGATTTTATCATGCCAAACAAGGGTTAGGATAGTGGTCTAGTATTAATTAATTAAGGTGGAAAAATAGCTAAAAGAATTAGCATGCTAATCAACCAAGAATGGGTCAAAGGTGAGTTGGCAAGTCCTAGTTTGTTCTTCTAGGGGTGTGGCCGAAAATGCATGATAAATGGTAGGGGGAAAATTGATTATCTAGTAATTTAATAACCCTTAAAAGCCTTACTAATCCTTTAATTAATTTAGTGAACTAACCCCTTAATTAAGTAACTTAAATGAGCTCATTTCTTAATCACCTCCAATAATTAAATTAAAATCCTCAATTAACTTAAATAATTCCTTAAACTTCTTTTTAACTTAAATGAACTTACTTGCTAGCTAAATTAACTTCTGGAAATATTTCTCGAATCTTAAATTCTATCTCAAAACTCCAACTCCGGTCCGGCCTCACTGAAAATGCTGAAATGCTAAAAATCATATTACTGAACTGAAATAATAAATAATTAACTTCAAATAAATGCATTTAAAATAATCATGCAATGAAGTCAATTAAATTTAAAAATATAGAATTATGCATGGCTTATACGTCTACTGATTTACGGGTTCTACAACATGTCTCATCATAAACATCATATATGTATACATTTTCTTCATTGAATTCAGTTTGTTAGTTGTGACTTTCACATCAGCTCTATCATATCAGCTCTATTCGATGAATCAATCTACGTATAACCGCGGTACCCGGCAGCGGGTATATCAACGAAATCATTACCCGTCCACTGAGCCTTGGCCTTCCAGCTCATAATATCATATCATCGTATTAGTCACAACTAACTTACATCCTTCAAAACGTGCCATCATATTCATCAATTATAAAATCATGCATATACGTAAATTTTCCTAAAATCAAGCACGCAATGTATTTTCATAATTACATAAAAATCATATTCGTGATACATCACTGTATAAAAACATTTTAAATTCGTGATACATAAACATTTAAAAACTCGACCTGATTGCAAAATGACCATTTTGCCCCTGAAAACCCCAAATGATCATTTTACCCCTAGACCTCAAAATTTCGATCCGAATCCGACCAAACTCCTTAACACCTCAAAACCTAATAGTAAGCATTTCTTAGACGTAAACTCGGTACTGTTCCAAAACTTGTACGATTCGTTTTAAAACTTGGACTAGGGTCTCTGTTTTAACCCGAATCGATCCGAAATTTAACCAAAATTTTCCCAACTCGAACCGTGACTTAATCCTACTTGACCAGCCTCGAACCCATTCGTTCCC